>NC_142085.1:20456508-21711925 GCF_054644295.1 Miniopterus natalensis
AACACCAGTGCCTATGCTTGGAGCTCTGTCTTTGTCTGGTTTTCTGGTCACGAGGATTCTGGAAGTATGGTTCTTTTAATTGCTTCTGGTTGTTCCCAGTTCCACACATGAGGTAGCCCTGCATCCCCTAATGTCCTTGTGATTAGATGGAGCCCTGTGTGTTGTGCTGCCATGGTGACCAGCAATTCAACGTGGTAGCTACTCCATCAGCCTGGGTCCCTGAGTGACCTGAGAACCTGAAGACCCTGCTGACCTGTATTGGGCATGACCAAAAATCACTCTTTATTGCTCTTAGTTGCTGAAATTTAGGAGTTATTTTCACTTCAACATAACCTACCCTCTGCTGACACAAGGAGAAAGGCTCTTGGAAGGCAGCACAGACAGTGATGTATCTTTCCAACCTGGAACACTTCAAAATTATTATTTTTATTTATTTATTTTTTAGCATTCGTGGACTTTCTGGCTTTCCCAAAACCCATATTTCAAAAGCCGCCCTCAGGTTTATCTAGGGTGTGGCATTTTTCAAAACCTTCCCTAAGGAGTTCTTGCAACACAGGGAGAGGCACCCCTATTTTTAACCCCACTGCTCCCTCATCTTCACTGTGCTTCATGGTTTCTCTGGATCTTCTAGTGAGTGACTAGAGATTTGAGAATCACCTTTGGGGCTGAAGTCCAGTTGGGTCCATGCATCAGGTGGGAATATTCAATATTTTCATTGAATTTTATATACCTAATACACCACATATATGGGGATATGTTGTTTTACATAAAATATGACCCTCCAAACACTAAGAGGTCACAATCTTCTTGGGAAGAGAAGAAACAGAAATGTGGAAAATGTGTAAGGCCTTCCCTCCTAAAAGCCGAAGCACTGAGTTTAGCAGGGAAGGGGCGATGGAGGCTGGTGGTCTAGGCTTTGAAGGGCACATACAATTCATATTGATGAGCAAAGTTGGCAACAGGAAAGACTGAGATTTGTTCATACTTTATTTGTTCAATAAACTTTCATTGAGCATCTACTAGAGACCAGAAATGTAAAGATGGAAGTGTTCTAGGAGATTGCCCAAGCCCAACCTCACACTGCATGAATCAGAGACCTGGCTTGGCTTTTATTAACTGGGACTCTCAACTTTTCACAAGGAAAGTTCTGGCATCCACTAAATAGGGCAGAGCTCCCGAGCATGGCTTCAGCCTGGTCACCTGACACCCCCTGACTCACACTTAATATATACATTGATAATGCCTTACTGTTTTCAAGTCTCCAGGCCTCTGCACATGCTGTGCCCTCTGCCTAGAACAACCTTCCCACCTGTTTGCTGGCAAACTTGTCAATCATGATTCAACCCAATTGTCTCTTAAAGTCTCCTCCAAAGCCTGAGGTGAAACTGAGTCTCCCTCGTTTTGCATACATTGCCCTAGTCACTCGTGTTGTAATGCTGGAATCTGGATCTTCCCCTCTGAAGTCATCCTCACCGGGGTTGAGATCTGCCCGGTCTTGCCCATCTTGCTTGAGCCTAATGCGAAATTGGTTCACGTCGCTTTCCTTTGCCATTGGGCTCTCCTGCGGCCTGATGGCCTCCGCCCATCACCTGGCTGACTCATCCTTGTCTTCAAGTGTCTCCTCCACTGTCTCATCTTCCGTGACCAACTTCCGTGGCCCAGTTCACCCCTTTGTACCACCATGGTACATGGCGCCCAAGACTGGCACCTCTCATTGTTTAGGTTTCAGCTTAAATGTCACCTCCTCAGAGAAGTATTCTGTGATATGGCAGCCAGCAGTTACCTACCCAAAGTCATTCTATCTTCTTTCTTGCCAAAAAACTAGTTTAGATGACTCATAACTATTTTGAACCAACTGTGACAATACAAATATTTTTTTCTGGTCACTGAGTTAAATGTAGACAGGTGACCATTTGTGTTTAAGGAGTTTTAGGATGAAGTCTGCTGGGGAGAAGAGACCTTCTAGGTAGGATTTTTTTAAGTATCTAGGTAGAATTATGTTTTTGATAAAATGAGGGAGCTACACTAGGAAAAAATGTTATCTTGTCTTTCTTTCCCTACCTCTTTCCCTCCTCTGCTTTCAAACCTGTTACAGAATGTAATGCCTGCAGCTCCAGCAACCACCTTGCAACCATGAAGCGACAAGCCTGAGAAAAATGCCAAATGCTGAGGGTAGGGGAAGGGGAGGACGGGAGAGCCTTGGTCCTTAATGACACCATTAAGTTACTAAACCCACCCTGGGATCAATAACTGGGCTTTTAAAATAAAAAATTAATGCTCCTCAGACTTGTTTTACGGCAAGGTCTTCTATTGCCTGTGGCCAAAGCAGCTTAACTGATACTCCTAACGCCCTACCTAAAGCAGCCCCCAGTCCCTGCCTCATATTCCACTCACTTTTCATCTACATAACGTGTCAAAGTGACCTTGCTTGGGAAGGTTATTGGCTGACCTTGTTCCCCAAGGGTTACGGGGGCAGGAACCCAGTCAGTTTCATTACTGCTGCATCCCCAGGACCTAGATCAGTGCCCGACACTTTGTAGGAGCTCAGCAAACGTGCTCCCCAAGTGCTTAGAGGAAGGAATACCTCTGGTGACAACGCTGTTTCTTGTCCGCCTCACAACAGATTGTGAGCTCCTATAGGTCAGAGACCCAGATTTTATTTATTTTTATTTCCTGCAAACCTAACATTCTGCTTGGCATATACCAGGTAAATAATAAATATTTTATGAATAGATACATGTGCTTTCTGGATCCATTCTTCAATAACCACCTCTCTACTTAAGATACAACTTCTGAGCATCCAACATTGGACACCTTGGCAAAGGAATTCTGAACTATCGTTTCATGAGAGTTGAGCTTACAAGAAAATTTTATGATTGAGACTTAAACTGGCAAAAACTGTAGAGACTGGCCTTGTAGACCAGACTTCCAGGTGCAACACTTCCAGTAACGTAGAGCTGACCACCTCCGGAGACAGTGGCTACAATGAGGCTGGAATCACATTAAATGTGAGCGGACTCCAACAGGCCTCTTTGTGATAGGCGGCTACTGTCAAACTGCTATCTATTCATCTTGTTTTTAAAAGCTCACTCTGAAAGAAATGCCTTCCCCTTGTCTTCACACAAGTGGCTGAAATTGGCAAAGAAAATTACCATATTTCACAGATTATAATGCCCATTGTTTTATGGATCACTGAGAAAAAACAATGCTGACAAACTCTGAAACAATGCTAGACAACTATGGAACAATACTAGAATGCATCCCAGTTTCAGAGAGGCGTCTTAGATTTGACCAATACAAAGCATGGCCATTTCTCTTTAAAGTGATGAATGCAGAATCCCACCGCCCTCAGGCAGCTGGGCAATCCTGCTGTGATTCACTGGCAGGCTCGCTTTCCCACGATCCTGGGCGACTAGTACATTCGCTCTCTCCAAAGCACTGAGAAAACTTCTCCCCACCCCTCACCTTATCAACGCCACCTGACATTTTGCGGAGAAAACAGAAACCATAACCATCGGATGTAACTCTACCCACTTCTCTCCTCCAAACCACAAACCCCCTGCATCCACCCCCACCTTTTCCTTCCCTCCTGTCTGCCTTCCTGTCAAAACGTGTCCCTTCCCAGGAGCTCGGTCCCTTCGCCTCAGACTTCCTCGAGGGCAGCATTCCTTAAGGTTTCCTACTCGCTGCTCATCCCTTCTCCCTCTAAAATGCATCATTCCATTAACATTCCGATGTGTTCCACCAGCTTCCCTCCTCGGACGGCACCAAACCAAAAGTCCCGCGTAGTTCCTACCGACTCTGCCCCAAGTCTTACTCCTTGCTAAGCTTCTCTTGGGAACTGTCCCCATCCCCTAACCTAGTCTGTCTCAGTCTGGTTTTCTCCTTGACATCACTGCAACCAGGTGTGTAAAGGTCACAAATAGTCACCATCTTTAAAATCTGTACGTTAACTCTCTGTTCTCTTCTTGCTTGGTCTCTAGGCAGCACTCACCTTAGTTGGCCACTTCTCCCTTTTTTGAAACACCTCTCCTTTTTTGATTATTTGTACTTTTTTAATTGTGGTGAAAAACATAACTTGTACTGTCTAAACCATTTATGACATTCAGTAGTATTAAGTATGTGAGGACCCACCAAGACAGAGGCAGGCCCCTAGGCCCCGGGGCAGGACAAAAGGCATACAGGAGTGACTCAGTAAACTGCAGAGGGTGGAGGCAGTTCCAGGAATTAACTTAAATCGGTGGGTTTGACAAATACCAGGTGCAGGTGCACTCAAGCTTCAGGCGCCTGTGGTTGAGAAACATCCTGAGCCCACCCTTCCTAAAGAATTTACAACCCTTGCAAAGACAATGATTGCTTGCTCACTGTAACCCTATATAAGCTTGTGGTAAATTTAGATCAGGGTTCGAGTCAGAATTCCACTGCGTTGGATACGACCGAATCCCAGCTAGCTGGAATAAAAGTCCCTTTTGCTGTTACATTATCAGCTCTGGAGTGATTGTCTTTCCGCCGCATAGGGGATCTGATTCTCGGACATAACAAAGTATATTCACATTTTTGTGCACCAGATCTTTACACGTTTTTCTTCTGGCAAAACTGGAACTCTATACCCATTCAATGATAATATTCCATTAACCCTCCCCGCAACTCCTGCTAACAACCATTTCACTTCCTGTTTCTATGAGTTCGATTTATTTAGATAATTCATATCATCGGAACCATATAGTATTTGTCTTTTTGTGACTGGCTTATATTTCACTCAGTAAAATTTCCTTATGATTTATCCATGTTGTGGCATGTGATGACATTTTCTTCCTTTTCAAGGCTGAATAATATTCCATTCGGTGTATATATCACATTTGTCCTATCACCTGTCAGTGGACAGTTGGGTGTTTGAAACACCTTTCTTTTTTTATCTTCACCCAAGGTCCCATTGTGTCTCAGAGAGAGTGGAAAGGAGAGAGGGGGAGAGAGAGAGAGACAGGCACATTTATTGGTTGCCTCTGGCTAGCACCTCGACAGGGGCCAGGAATTGAGCCTGCAACAGAGGTACGTGCCCTTGGCCCGAATCGAACCCAGGAGCCTTCAGTCCGAGGGCCGACACTCTAACCACTGAGCCAGCCCTGCTAGGGCTGAAACAGCTCCTTTCTAAAGGCACATGCTCCTCACATTCTGATTTCTTTTCTGGTGTTTTCTCTACTAGACTTCTGCGTGTGGAGTTTTCCAAGCCCTCTCCTTATCTCTCTGCTTCTCGACCCTTTGCTCTCACCCCTCCTCAGTCTTTCCCTAGCGTAGCTCATCCATGTCCCAGGCGTAGGCCTCCAGGCCACAGTTTTCTTCTAAGATCCATATGCACATGTCAGCAAGTCCTACTATTTTTTCTCCAAAATGTATCTCAAATTGGCCCATTTCTTTCTACTTCCATCCAGTCTAGATCTTCATCTTCTCTTGCTTGCACTAATACAAACACTTTCTTATTGTATCCCTGATTTTTCACTTGTTGCTTTTCTAACCTGTTTTTTGGAAAGCTAAAACATATATTCAATCATATCATTTCCCAGAATAAAACCTATTGTCATTGCACTTAAAATAAGATCTGTGTGCCTTATATGGCCCAGGAGGCCCAGCTGACTAAGCACCTGCCTGCCTCTCCAGCCTTACCTTGGGCCTCTTGTTTTCTGTCCACTCAGATGCAGATGTAAGTGCCTCCTTTCAGCTCCAGAAACATACCAAGGTCTTCTTCCACCTCTGGGACATTGTACCCCTTGTAATTTCTACCTAGGATCCTGTGGCATGCCTCTCTCCCCCCAGTTTCTTGCCCCCCTGTCCTCTTCAGCACACATACACACTCTCTCTCTATATAGGATTGGCTATGACAAGAAAACTAAGATGAAGAGAGGGAGGAAACTGGGAGTAATCCCTCAGGAGGCCCTCACTGTCAGGGTCAAGAAAATCCTGAACTGACAGGTGCATGACACAGCGAGTGCCCCTTCAATATTGTGTCCTAGGCCCCTCCTGCTCCTCTGAGTCCAGCCCAGCTCCTCTCTTGGTTCTTATCCTCAGTGTCCCTCTCAGTGTCCATTGTCTCTAACTAGTTCCCCCATCTTTCTCCCCACCCACCGCATAATCCTAAATTACTGCACCCTCTTTGTTTCTCTCAGTTCATTTATTCCAAGTTATGATTATCCACATATTTATTTATTTGGAGATTGTCTGTTTATTCGCCCAGCCCCAGGAAAACCAGAGCTGTACACACACAGTAAATGTTTAGCTTTAAAGGCATTTAATATCCACAATTTCTTCAATATCCGTGAAAGATCATGGCTTCAAATTCTATCAGTCTCAGGCCACCTTCTTCTGCCTTCTGGAGATGGGGGGAAGGAAGAAGGGGAGAGGGTAAGAGATGCCACAGGACTGATGTGGGAAACAAAGTTTCTGTGAGCTTTTTGTATGTCCAAGGGTGAAAAGATTTCAAGGATTATTAGACCCAAGATTCTTCGAAGGATCCAAAGACATCTTGACATTTAATCCAATAGTCAAAATATAAAGACAATTTGTTATAATATAGTGGTGTCAGTTCTGACAAAATACAGTAAAATTTTTGTGTCATACATAAGAGCAACACTTTGCTTTTGACACGTCAACTACCCCAAACCACCAGAAAAATCTATTGATCAAGCAAAGCCAAGTATATTAGACCTACACCTTGACAGTCTTAGCAAGTTTCAGAGGAGGGAAGACAAGGCAGGGTAGGGTGATGCTTATAGGGTTTTCAGACCTTGAAAATTGAAAAACTGGTTGGGGTTGGGCAGAGTTTATGGCATAGTGGCTTGGCTAAGTGAGCAGAGCACCGCAGAGGTCTTCAGGAAGCCTTGATGAGCAAGCTGTTACTCCTGGCAATAGCCGTTTTACACACGGTTCAGAACTTATCTTCCAAGATTCAGTGTTTCCTGGAGAGCAAGCACCTAAGCCACTTCTTAGCTTTTGGGTTATTTCACATCGGGACAGGAAGGAGCGCTCAGTTCCTATATTGTGTAACTCAGGGTTGAATTCTCAGCCATTGGGAGAACGTCTTTGCAAAGTTCCACAACTCATCCTCACAATTTTAACTTACATTTCCCCTTCTTTGCCTACCCCTCACCTTTCCTTGACTCCATTGTTTAATAACCTCATTGCCCATCTTAATTACTAAATAGGCTGTTAGGCTCTAATTTGAAAGATCTTACTATCTTTCTGCTAATGTAAGAAAACATTCAAACCTGTGAAGAATTTTTCTTTTGTGAGTTTATTTGAGCCAAACTGAGAATTGCCAGGAAGCCAAACAGTCAACAACTAACTCAATAACAGTGCGGGGATTTGTGGTCTCTGCAGAACTGTGCCGGGGGGGGGGGGGGGGGGGGGGGCAAGAAATAACTTTGGGGTGGGGGGAGAAGGAAATAACTTTGACATCCCAGTGATATGTTATTATAGATGCAAAAAGACAATCAACAGGCTTCATTAAGATGAAAATTAACCTCTGTTATGGCAAAATACTGCCTTAGGACGTGACTACCCCCCACAGACTGCTTTTAGTTAAAAAGTTTAATTTCAGATCATCCTTGTGGTTCCTTTAGGTCTCTGAGTTTGCAAGGCTGCTATGCAGGCCTTCCTTGAGCTTGTGGAGTTTAGCATGTGGCCCCTTTTTGTCCACATTTCTCTTACAGTGATATTATCTACCACAAAATTAGCCAACTGGCTAACTTTAAAAGTCTGGTTTCTGAAAAGGACTGTGATGGCAAATTACAGGCGCCCCCTGGGAGATTTTTCCTTTTCACCTCAGCCCCCCTCCTTGAATTCTATTTAAAAGGACTGGTTCTTTCTGCTTATTTCCTGTACTGTTTAATATTTGCTGACCTCTTCAATCCTGTTTCACGTCCAGATGCACCTCCCCGTGTTATAGCCAGTTTTCACGAAATTAATTCAGAGACCGAATTGAGCGTTTGGAATTTATTAAGCCGGCGGCTGTGAGGGACTCCTGCCCTAAACAGACTCGCAGCCCCGAACAATCTTTGCAGGGAGAATATAAAGGCGAAAACCACATTCTGTTTGGCTAAGGGGGCAGGTGGGGGGCTAGTGAAGCAGGGGACAGAAGCTAAGATAACGTTCATTAACTTCCTTGGTTAACTATTCCCTGGAATTGACTCCCTGGAATTTTTACAGGGGCAGAAACCTTTTACAAAGTTTACAAAGAGCCAGGAGAAGGGGAAGAGGTCATTGTTTACCAAATTTTGATGCTCTTGCTTTTCTTCAAAGTAGCAGTTTTCAAGGCTGAAATGGGAGCGCTAGACTTCGCCAGGACCTTTAATCAGTGTGGATGCTGCTGTTTTGTCCTGAGGCCTGCAGGTCTGGGTCTCAGGCCAAGGCCTCTAGGTGCACCTGCTCCGCTGCCTTACAGGAGTTGGAGGACTCATGGGTAGACATGCTCAGAGCATGTGTGCCTTGGAGAAGATGAGTGTAACAGAAGAAAAAACTGGAAAACAGGTACAGATCACATTGGGATGTGCTTTAAACATCAGGCATCAAAGCGCTATGTAGCAGCTTGTGACCCCAATTGACCAAATAAGTCAGGTCAGATTATGAATTAGGCAGTTTTTCTAGCTGACCATTGGCTCTCAGAACGCAACACCTCATGATAAAGAATGAATCTTAATGGGAGAAAAAAATCAAGGTGAGATGGAAAACCTTAATCAGACAGTGCATCGGGGTCAGAAGGGATTTTTAGGTAGAAGAGAGAATTAGCTTATTAACGTGGTCTTTAATCTCACCTTCCTCTCCCTGTATAACCATGACTTTGTATTAATGTCATCTATAGCTAAGGTGACCGTAGTTATTACCCAGGGTAAACCAGCCCATGCAGACTGATACGAGCCTTGTTAGGAGAGGCACAGGGAGCATAAATTGGTCCAACTTCTGTAAGGGACTTTGGCCACATCTATCAAAAGCATTAAAAATGTTCATACCATTAACTCAGCCACTTCTAGGCCTTTATCTTAAGGATATGAGATGTATGTGTATCCAAATATTCATGTAAAAAAAGAATGTTTATTGCAGTGTTGTTTGTAATAGTAAAAAACTGAAATCCATGTAAACGTCCAACAATCAAACAAACAATAATGAAATTGGTGAAATATATTATAGTATAACCATGCAATGAAAAATGTTTTGAGGATTATTTAACTTTGTGAAAAAAATATAAAATGTCAAGTAATGAAATATCTAATATATACGCACAACACAGACAAAATTTTGAAAAGTAAATTAAAATGTTTGTAGTAGTGATCTCTTCTCTTGTTACTGGGCTTGTTGGAAATTTTTATACTCTGATAATTTCCAAGCTTTTACAATGAAATTATTTTTTTAAGTCAAAAAAGTACAAAACAAAACAAAAACCTTCATAGGCCAGGATGCAGTTTAGAAAGAAGAAGCAGCTCTTTGTATTCCAAGAATGAGGGGTTTTAATCCAGGGAATCAGAGGCTCACCCATCTGCTGGAAGGGCTGGGGAGCAGCAGTAGGAAACTCACCAAAAATCTCAGCCTGCAGCTCCAAACAGGGGGCTGCCCAGAGCTCACTAGACGTCACAGAGCCTCCAGGGAGCCCTGCCCACTCTCACAGGGAGGAAAAGGGCAGGAGGAAAACCGAGGGCTTAGGAAGACACAGCTACACTTTAGGGAAACAAAGGGCCACATAGAAACAAGTGTTTCTCTCGAAGCTGCCCCAGGGCAGCAGCCCACCGCCCAGTGTGAGACCCCGAGGTCCCTGGCCAGCTCTGCCAGCTCTCTGTCTGCTCTCTGCCAGGCATTTACCCACAATTGCAGTGGTGGTAATGCACGCAGACAACACAGTTTTGAAAGTGATAACACTATGAAAGTCTCTACTTGTCTACAACTTCCCATTTGGGGGAACCAGAGTTTTGGGGTTGCTCTGGGGGACTCCTGGGGATCTCTAGAAACGTTGTGTCCAGCCTGTACAGCTATCCACTGCATAGCAAACACGATGCTTGACTCTGTTCTCTTTTCTTTTCACCTCTGGGGATTATGAAGATTACAAAGGATTCTTTAAAGGAAGGAGGCAGGGAAAAAGTCAGAGAGTGCTGTGACTGCACACAAAGGTGGAGGGATGCGGTGTGACAAGGGCTCAGCCCACCACTGCTGCTTTGAAGATAAAGAGAGCCTTGAGCCAAGAAAGGTGGGCAGCCTCTAGAAATTGGAAAAGGCAAGAAAACGAACTCTTTCCTGGCGCCTCCAGGCAGGAACTCACCCTGCCAATTCCTCGGTTTAGCTCAGTGAGACGCGAGTCAGACTTCTGATGTCCAGCACGAAAGATGATGCGTCTCTGTTGTTTCATGCCACTCAGCCTGCGGTGATCACAGCAGCAGGAGCAAACAGTACAGAGCCCTTCTGGTTCCTGAAAGAGAGAGCAAGAGCAAGGTCAGGACGAGAGATGAGGGACAAGTGTCTTCTCAGGCGAATGCTCACCTGAGGAGGAAGGGGAGGCACAGGGGAACAGGGAGCTCACAGGTGCATAGCGATGCTTGAGGAAATACAAGAACAGGGGACTAATGCCCCATTTCCTAGGACATGTCGTGGCAGGGATTCTGGAATGAACCCAAGAGGAGCCAACATGTTGCTTAATGTTGAACCAAGCAAAGGAAAGAGTGAAATAAAATAGGCGATTGATAACGATCCCTCTTCTCCCGCCTGGGCATAACCTGACCCGCACATCTCTGGATGCCTTAGTTGGAGAAACTTTAGGAACTGTTGGAGGAATTGGGATGGGGTGAAGGGCACTGCATTCAGAAAACCCTTGTTGGAGGTTTTGGCGGGAACCAAGTGCATTCTGAGCGTGACACCATGGTCTGGAGCTGATCAGTGGAGATACTGCCCTGGGGGGTGGGGGACCGCCTATGAAGGCTTAAGAAACATGGTGACCTGAGGTGTCACCTTTTGCTGCTGCCAAGAGGATGTATCCAATTCCCTGCCACAGGCCCACACTAAGGACAGAGGCCCCCAAGTAGGGAGAAACAGCCTGAGAAGAACTTTGTTTTGATAGTTACTTAATATATACAAGAATTTATACCAGGTGAGATTATTGCCTTTGAATGACCAATTTTGTCTTTTTCCTGCCATCAGTAGGAACAGAGGCTTTAGATCAAGATAAAATCAATAGGCATAAAGCATTTGCCCTACACGGACACTGACATACGCAGTGGACCAAAGTGAATATACATGATTTCATTTCATTCTCACCTCCTCTCTCCCCAGGGGACAAGTGATGATCTTGAGAAGATTTAAAAAAATGGTCCCTTTTACATCTGAATACTTTTCTGGGTCCCCTGCTGTTTGCCTCCTACTCTAGGACCTTTATCCCTATGAAGAATCATAGGTAATCATTAGTTTTGCTGCATGCACAACGTGACTGTGTGAGCCTGACCTTGACCCACGGAAACCCGTGGAAGGATGTCCTTCGTCCCAGAGCGCCCTGCAGACGTCTGGCTGTGATTCGGCTGGTTGGTGGGAAGAGCTGTGCGGTGCTGGCTCCCTCTGTGATCCCGCATCTCCTGTCCCGTGTCTGAGGTCATTCAGATGACCATGTCCTTTCTGGAGTAGTGCTGTCCTCTCTTCTGTGACCCTCTAGTCATGTCATCATCATGAGATGGTCATTTCCATCCCCTTTTGGAGAGAAAAGTCATTTTCTGCTTAGGAGTTGAGCAGAAAATGGATTTGCTTTTTTTCAGGCACGATCACGGCACCATGGACTCTCCACCAACCGCCCGGTCTGGGCTGTCACATCAGACACTTAGGGAGAAGACAGAAGTGGGAAAATGAAACACGTTCCACCGCAATCTCTTCAAGAATTCCAAAGAGAGTGAGCTTGTCACACAAGTGACCATGGAGGGACTTTGTTCTCTGTGGCCTGGTTGATAGAAGAACACCTTGCAGGACAAAGTGGAGGAACAGGAGCAGCTCCCAGAGCCAAGGGGAGCCAATGGCAAGTCACATGGGCCAGGAAGGGCGGAGGGCCCAGCAACCTGGGTCAATGGAGCCTTCCCGGCACCACCTCCAGCAAACAAGAGCAAGCTGGTTTTGTTGCTGCTGTTGTGACCTGATTATCCTTCCCCCCCCCACCGAGAAAAGCAACCATGAAGCTCTCTCAGGCCCTTTTTATCTCTCTCTTCTGAGTATATGATAAGAGGGAAAGGCTTTAACTTGTAGCACTAATTCTTTTTTAGATCTCCTATGGATAAGGTCTCGAGGTTTTAGTGATTTGCCAAGTTCACACAGCTACTCATTTTTAGAGACTGTGTTCAAAGCTAAATCAATCCGAGTCCAAGGCATCAGGTCTTCCACTCTTGCATGGAAGTCAGTGGGAGGTGGGTGGGCTAGGAGCGTGCAGTGGCCGGGGTCTTCCTTCTGGCGAGTTTAATGAATTGGAGCTCTCGGTGATTTTATTTGCAGGTTCTCCCTGTATTTGTGGCGTACCCTAGGCACAGAAAAGAAGCTGAGCTGTATTTGACTGCCATCAAGTGGCCATTTGGTTTATGGACGCTAAGTAGGGTCTTTGTTTATTACATCCTTTTGTTGAAAATCTGGGAAAATCATTTGTTTGCAAATAGATGTGCATTAAGAATCAAAGAATGTGCCCTAAAATCTTAACTTATGTATAACCATGTCACACAGAGAAATCTAACTAGACCAGGATATCACTGAAAATGGACTTTGTAAATTAGTTAGCCTAACTCCCTTACCAATGAAAAAAATTTGATACTCAGAGATAGAATAAAGGATTACAAAGAATGAAAGGACTAAAACAAGAAGAATATCCCAGTTCAGGTTCCTTCTTTCCTATACATTATCTATGTAGGGATAGCATATGATCAAAGGCACAGTCTTCAAAAGCTATCTGTCTGGATTTAGCTCTATCCATTACTCGCTTGGTAGCCTTGGCCAGTTACTTACCTGTCTGAGTTCGTTTCTTCATATGTTAAAGATAATAGTGCCAGTTACATAGAATTATTGAGATAGGTAGGTAGATACATAGATAAATAGATGATAGATAGGCTGATAAGTAGATGATAGATAGAAACAGATTACTTGCCACAGTGCTTAGTACATGATCAGCACAATACAAATATTAGATATTAATATTTGACATGATGCCTATTTTTAAGATAGGGTTACTAGAAACCTGCGGGTAATTACAGTGACTACTGATAGCCCATATAATAAATGTGTTAAATTCACTTTAAGAGCCTCGCTCGGAGCTCCTGGAAATGTGGCTGTTTTTTAAGAACTGGCATGATAAGTGGTTAACCCTGAGAAGCCATTTCAAGTTGTATCCTTGCATGAAGAAAAAAACGAAAGGCAGGAAGAGGTGATACAGGCCAAGGGTAAAGAAGAGAGGCCATATCCTCCTTAATTCAAGGATTGATTCATCCACTTAACATTTACTGGTTGTCTACATTGTCCCAAGGACCACACTGGGTTGTTTTAGGTTAGCAGTTTTTAAAGTGTGGTCCACTAGGTGAAACTTCTTTCACAATAATAGGGAAATGTTAGTTACTATTTTCACTCTTGGCATTTGCACTGGTGGGTAAGTGCAGCAGTGGGTAGAGCTGTTGGTGTGTCCCCATGAATCCAGGCACTTTGCTCTGACTTCCACAGCATGAGGAGCCAACAGCTGTGATCACAGAGAAATACACAAACTGCAAAATGCCGTCAAGGAACTTCGACAGAATCAAAATAAAGAAACTGATTACCTTCAATTTAAAATGGCAGGATTGCCGATTGTTCATCAATGGAAACTGGCAGACATGAGTCATAGGCATCAAGAAAAAAATAAGTGACTATGAAGAAAGAATTAAAGAACTGGAAACTCACAGCAAGGAGGCTCAGGAATCTGAGTATCTGAAAGCTCTCACGTCCATGATATGCAAAAAACGATGCAAGTTCTACAAACTGGAAAAAAAAGAATCTACCAAGGTCAAAGAGCTTGGGGTTAGGATTAAATAATACATCAATAAACTATTATCTTCTGCAGAAAATGAGAGAGATGTTTTAAGGAGAAAAAGAGAACAGGTAAATGAAGAAAAAAAAGAGGTCCTGGAAGAACGTGAATTGGGGCCTTATGTTAGGAAGCAGAGGAATCCTGTGGCAGGGAAGACTGAGCGCTGCCGCAGGGGACATCGCGGGGAAGCGTTCAGAGGGCAACCAGAACCAGCGCTGCCGGGCACGCGAGGAAATAATGAAGCCAAGGAGCATAAACCAGGGTAACGACCTCATTGACGGCAACCTGAGACTTAAAGAACCAGTTCATGTTTTAGAAAACGAAAATGTATTATGAAGTTGAGGCAAAAGGAGAACTTCAACTCTCACTTTTAAAATTGAACAGTGAGCATGAAGGAATTAAAAGTACAACTACAAGCGATAGGAGTTCAGATCAGCAGTAAACCATTTAAGCTGTGACTTGGAGGCCAAGGACCAGAAGCTCAGACAGTAGCTGAGTTAGGAGAGTTGGCCCAACGGGAACAAGAACCTACAAGCCCATGGTTTTGATGAAAGGTGAGCTATCAAAACAACACAGTGAAGGAGAGAGCATCGTCAGTAAACGAAAACAAGCTCTGGATGATGAAAAAAGGCGTTTGTCGACTTGGAGATGACAAAACATAAATCACCGAAGAGACAAGCCTGCAGAAAGAAAAGTTAGTTTGCAGCGAATTGGCTATTAACAATTTGTACTTAATCAAGCAGAAGCTTGAGGAGAAAACAGGACTTCGTAGATCGGCTAAATCAGTCATAAAAAATATAATTTAAACATACAAAAGGAGAACTTTGAGCTGAAGGAACATATTAAACAAAATGAAAAGGAACTTTCTAGAGTAAAAATCTGGTAAAGGAAGTGGCACAAATTCGGTTCAGCATGAGGCATCTTTCAACGCCAAAAAAAGCTCTTTTATTCTATTTTAATTGCCCCATTTAACTAGTATCTAAAAAGCATTCAACACCATCTTTTATAAAAAGTACTTGCTCTGGTATGAGGTGAGCAAATGCAAATCTGAATAAGGGAGGGTATCCATTATTCTAAAAAAGAGCAAAACTTTCAAGAAAAAAATTGTACTACATTTGTGAAAATCAGAAATTGGAGACTGGAACTTATAGAAATAGACAGAGTCAGATTATAAAGCAATTACCCTGGAAAACTCTTATAAGTTTCTTTAATTCAATTGTTTAATAAAACAAACTCTTCTAGTTTGTTTAATTCCTAGCACCCTCTCAAAAAACAGTACATAATCAGTATTTGTTTGACACATTAACAAATGGGTTTCATCCGTGAAGTTAGAATACTTGGTCAGGTCAATATATTAAGCTTTGTCAGCAGATTTAAACTTGGTCAGTTTTCTTAACTCAAAATTCCATAGAACTAAAGAATACATATTATTTTCAAGATCACTATTTTATATAATTTGCACTTAAAAAACTAATGACAGATATTAATGCATGTGAACACTCAATTTTTATAAGTGTCTAAAATTTTATATAGCACATAGGTATGTTTTTTGGCTAATAAAATAAATGGTTTAACTAAGAACCAATTTTACCATTTTAGAACTTAAAAATATGAAAGACAACAAACTGAGTAATGTTTTTCTTATATACCTGGACCCTTAGTAGGAGGTGGTGGTTTCTATTAAAATAGTAATGGTGAAAACAGTTGAACACTTACTTATTAAATATAGTGAAAATAAATTCTGATCTCAATAATTAAAGTTATATGAACATCTCTCCTCATCCCATCCCTGCAAATAATTATAAAATCAAATCCTAAAAACTCCACAAAAGGTCAATGACAAAAATTTATGCCATTAGAACAAATACCTCCTTGGTCAAAATTTACATATTTCAAAAACTATCAGAGTTAGATAAATCTACATAAGTCTTGATGAGCAAAAATGTTCTCTCCTACATCCCATAGTTATGGATTCCTACACAGCATTTTACCATCTTTAACAGTGGAGTTGGGTGGGGAGGGAGGGGTGGCAGGGAAAGGGAGAGAGACTTTAAGTTTGTTTTTGTTTTTTTAAAAAAATAGCAACTAATAAATATATGTAGCTTTCATTCGTTTCCTCAATTTATTCAAGTTCTCTTAGTTTTATAAGCATTCCCTTACTTTTAAGACTATTTAATGCCTTAAAAAACTTGAGACACATTTCTAAGTATGTGAATTTGGATTTTCCAAATTAAAAATAATTGATCATCAATATTGCATAAACATCTAATAAAGACCAAAAAGAAAAGAATGTGTGTGTTCAAATCTCCAGCCTCTGGACCTTTGTCCTTGGTTTCTGCCCTGCCTTCCCCGATTGGGTTGATGGCCCCCACCTCCTAGATGGTCCCCTAACTCATCAGGCACACTCCTGTCTCCCTGTCCTTGAGGGCGCAGAGCAGGCCTGGGCTGGCCAGGGGCGCCCAGCTCCACTCCTCCTACAGCCCTGCCCCAGGGCCCTTCTCCGCCTTTTTTCTGCCCAGGATGCCAGGCTCTGCATAAGCTTCTGGGCTTGAAGAAACGATTATAACAGAAAAAAACAAGCTAAAATCATTCTTGGAGTGCTGAGCTCAGAGATGGAAGGCGAATCCCACCCGGCTTCGACAGTCTTCCCCGGGGCTTGGCACTAGGTGAGGACCGCTGGGTCTTCACTGTTTATTCTGCTCCTTCTATTTAAAAACACCAATAAGGATATATTGAAATACATAAAGTTGTGAGAAGTTACAACTTTCAGCAGCCAAGTGGTCCTAATGGCCGTATGTATACAGGCACTATTGACGCTCAGTGCTCACATTATGAATTATTCGGAAACCCAAAAGTCTGGCCTCTGTTGTCCTCGTGGCTGTGTGGCATTCTGCTGTGTCATGTGGCAGTTTATTAAACTGGTCCCCAAGTGTTCAAAAAACATGGTAATTACCATTTATTTGGGGTTTTAATCTGTACCAGGCACTGGCTAAGCACTGTATATAAATTATATCTAATTTGCATAACTGCCCACAGGCTTAACAGTAAGCACTATTACTCCTCACTTTGTAAATAAATAAACTAGTCTAAGAGGTGTTAATTTCCCCAAGGCCATGGAGGAAGGAAGTAACAAAGCCCACATTTGAACTGAACTCTAGATGACCCCTAACCAGGTTTTTTATTTTCTATTAGAGTTTATATTCAATATTATTTTATATTAGTTTAAGGTGAAATATGATTTCATGTGATTTTACTTATATGTGGAATCTAAATAACAAAATAATAATAATAATAATAATAATAATAAAAACAGAAACAGACCCATAGATGCAGAAGACAGACTGGTGGTTGCCTGAGGAAAGGGGGGTTGGAGGCTGGATGAAGAAGATGAGGTCTTGAGTACAAATTCGTAGTTACAAAATAGTCACAGGGATGTAAAGGATAGCATAGGAATATAGTCAATAATATTTTCATAACTGTATGTGGTGCCAGGTGGGTACTTGAATTACCAGGGGGATCACACTGTCAATTATATAATTCTCTAATCACTATTCTATAAATCTGAAACTAATATAAAATAATATTGAATGTCAACTGTGGTTGAAAAATATTTTTTTTAAAAAAGAAAAGTACTTCCCACCATTCACCACCCAAGGTCACTCTGTCTTCTTTGTTGCCAAAATCTACATTTGATGGCTCATAATGATTTTTCACCCACTGTGGCCACTTTCCTTTTCTGGTCACTGAATTAGATGTTGGCAGGTGACCACTTGTGTTCAATGTGTTTTAGGGAGAAGTCGGCTGGGAGAGGACTGAGCTTCTAGGAAGGATTTTTTCCTGATAAAACGGGAGAGAGAGGCTGGGAAAAAGCTTATCTTGCCCCTCTTTCCCTGCCTCTGTCTCCCCTCTGCTTTCAAACCTGCAAGGGAATGTAATGCCTGCAGCTCCGGCAACCACCTTGCAACCATGAAGCGACAAGCCTGAGGAAAATGCCAAATGCTGAGGGTAGGGGAAGGGGAGGACGGGAGAGCCTTGGTCCTTAATGACACCACTAAGTTACTAAACCCATCCGGGGATCAATAAACTCTGGGCTTTTAAAATAAAAATTAATGCTCCTAAGACTTGTGCTACAGCAAGGTCTTCTATTGCCTGTGGCCAAAGCAGCTTAACTGATGCTCCTAACCCCTGCCTAAAGCAGCCCCCAGTCCCTGCCTCATATTCCACTCACTTTTCATCTATACAACGCGTCAAAGTGACCTTGCTTGGGAAGGTTATTGGCTGACCTTGTTCCCCAAGGGTTACGGGGGCAGGAACCCCCTCAGTTTCATTACTGCTGCATTCCCAGGACCTATATCAGTGCCTGACACTTTGTAGGAGCTCAGCAAACATGAGCTACCCAAGTGCTTAGAGGAAGGAATACCTCTGGTGACAACGCTCTTGTCAGTCTCACAACAGATTGTGAGCTCCTATAGGTTAGAGACCCAGATTTTATTTATTTTTATTTCCTGCAAACCTAACATTCTGCTTGGCATATACCAGGTAAATAAATATTTTATGAATAGATACATACGCTTTCTGGATCCATTCTTCAATAACCACCTCTCTACTTAAGATACAACTTCTGAGCATCCAACATTGGACACCTTGGCAAAGGAATTCTGAACTATTGTTTCATGAGAGTTGAGTTTACGAGAAAATTTTATGATAGAGACTTAAACTGGCAGAAGATCTTAGGGACTGGCCTTGTAGACCAGACTTCCAGGTGAGACTTCCAGTAACGTAGAGCTGACCACCTCCGGAGACAGTGGCTACAATGAGGCTGGAATCACGTTAAATGTGCGTCGGCTCCAACAGGCCCCTTTGGGACAGGCGGCTACTGCCAAGCTGCTGTATTTTCATCTTGTCTGGCCTTGACTCTAGTTTAGGCCATTCCCTGTGGCAAGAGGGCAGCGGTGTGGTTCCTTCATAGGACACATCACTAACATCACAAAAGAGGTGCTCATGAAGGAATTTGGAAAGGAATTCAGAGGGGAAGGAGGTTGAAGTCACTCAGGCAATGTTAAGAGCAGGGAATGAGAGACTTGAAACTCTCTGTAGCATCTAGAACAGAAGTATGACCATCAGAGCTTCAAATAAAGCCGCAAACAGCTGCTGGCTGACATGGACTAAACAGAAAGACTTAGAGATCAAACTCTTAAAAAAAAACAGACAGACAGTGCTAATGAGTAAGCTGCAGAAGCTGTAGTCAGGCCCTGGGTCAAGAAATTCTGGAGCTGACCTTGTACCATCAACCCTGCGTCACCTTCACTGGGTGATGACACCAACCCTCCGCCTCTGCTGCTCACAACACAAAGACAAGTCACGTTCAGCGATTGTGGCCCTAGCTTGGTGCTCACCCCTTCTCCCCTTCAGATCATGATTCAGATCCCAATGCAAACACCACAAGAGCAGGCCAGGGAGACAATATTCTTGATTCGTTCCACGTTCAGCGATTGTGGTCATTTGGGAGGTGTTTCTCAACACCTCACTGCTTCCTACTCAATGCTGTGTGTCAAGACGGGCATCACCGGTGGGAACTTTCTTGTGTTGAAACATCTAAAAACAAATGAATTTTTAACCTATAAGCCAGTTCTCATGCATCCCCTCCTGGGGACCAAGGCATAAATGCACACAACTACAAAATATTCCCTATGAAAATGAGAGATCCTGTCTGGCCAGCACGGCTCAGAAGTTGAGCATTGACCTAGGACCCAAGAGATCGTGGTTCGATTCCCGGTCAAAGCACATTCCTGCTTGCGGGCTCGATCCCTAGAAGGGGGGTGCAAGAGGCAGCCGATCAATGCCTCTCTCATCACTGATGTTTTTATCTCTCTCTCTCCCTCTCCCTTCTCTCTGAAATCAATAAACACATACTTTAAAAAAAATTTTTTTTAAGTGAAAGAGCCTCATGAAATCAATATCTCCCCTCAGTCCTGCTAGGTCACCACAGCAGTCTAGACCCACCAGAAAAGACAAAAAAAAGACAGAAACAGAGTTTGAAACACTGAACATGATTTCCTCATGGTCCCTCTCCCGGCCCTGCAGTCACCTTATCCTCCCTGCCACTGGAATAGCACCGGCCATCTCTCCCCTTCCCTCTGCATCTGGACACACAGGAGGGTGACTTGCAGGTAAAGAATCAGCCCCCAAGAACTCCGTGTTCACTGCAGTAGCTGCCCACCTAGGGGCACGTGGCAGAAACTGCAAATGGCCGAAGGGCTGATGGGGAAACTGAGACCATCTCTTGCCCACGCCCAGGTCTGTATCCCTAGCAAGCCCGCCTTTCCAGGGGGTTATCTGGAAATGCTATTTGGGGAGCAGAACAAGAATTCTGAAATACATACGAGGGGAGTAAGTCCCCACAGAAAGGTAGAACCTGGCCCAGCTCCCCATAGCGTCACACCCTCAGATGACTGCTGCCGGAAGGAAGGGCAGGAAAACCAGAGCTACAGAGCGGTGGTGCTGAGTGCAGGGCTTCCTGCTGCCCCAGGGCTGGGGACCCCAGGGTCCTCTAATGGTTGTACACCGACCCCTAGGCTGGGCCTACTTTCACTGCTTGTCATTAGTTTCTGGTCCTGCTGGGGTGGGGGGTGGGGGTCGAAGAATGGCCCACCCTTTCCTCTAGGCCCGCGATTTTCAACCTTTTTCATCTCATGACACACGTAATTACTAAAATTCTGCATCGCAACCAAATATATATAATTTTTGCTGATCTGACAACAAACATGAGGCATAATTTCGAATCATTCACACCGGAAAGCTATTGTTGTGTTGGTTGTTGCCATTTTTTAATTTGACAATCTAAGGGATTGCCCCCGACTAAATAG
Organism: Miniopterus natalensis; assembly: GCF_054644295.1. Classification (NCBI taxonomy): domain Eukaryota; kingdom Metazoa; phylum Chordata; class Mammalia; order Chiroptera; family Miniopteridae; genus Miniopterus; species Miniopterus natalensis. The sequence goes on from NC_142085.1 coordinate 20,477,419, forward strand.
CCAGGTATTGCGTGTTTTAAAAATTCTTGCGGCACACGGGTTGAAAATCACTGCCCTATGCTCTGCGAGTCAGAGTGGCTTAAATTGCACGAGATCGGGGAGTTTTGCTGGCTGTACTGAAATTGTTAAGAAGGTATCGGGCCATTTGGGTAGTGCCCCTGCCAGGGGAGACGATGTGGTGGGGCTTCTCCAGGGGGCTCTGAGGGTGCTGCTTACTGCTTATGTCCCCTCCTGATGGAGGGAGGTGCCGACAGCCAGGAGCAGGAGTGTCCAGGGCCACTGGGACCTTAGGTCAGGTCTCTGCTGACTCAGAAAGCAGTGGGTCAACCAGGACCCACGCGGGCATCATAAAGAAGACAGCATGGCAGCCCAAGGTGTTCAGCAGCCGGAGAAGGTGGATCCACAGCTCTCTCAGTACCTTCATGGAGAAAATATTCTGAAGCGAGCACAGCCTGGCCCAGAAAGCGCTGCAGAGCCCCCACTTGTCAAACAACAGCTCGCAGACAGTGACCAGCGGGAAGCTGCCACTGATGCCTGGTGTTCCTGACAGTGCGCACATAGGACACTGGCACCGTCCAGATGCTGACCTGCACCTACAGGGACAAGAAGTGCCTTCCAAAGGCGACTGGCAGCAAACACCAGGGGTAGGTAGGGGCACTGCGTCTCTGCCCTGGGCTGGCAATGGTTCTGGCTGGGGGTGCCCCGGACGGGAGGGGCAGCGCATGGGGAGGGGGTAAGCAGGTGGGATGGCGCGGGGCACGCGCCAGGCGCACAGCAGCCCTGGGAGTCCACGCACAGCGCCAGGAGGGTGGCACAGAGACAGGGTCCCTGGGAGCAGGGAAGGTGCCCCGGGTCCCCTCGCCGCCCGCGCTGAGCCCTGACCAGGCGGGCACAGCACCGCCACCTGGCGGGCGCTCGTGGGACCGGCGCTTCCAGCCGCCGCCCCCGGCTCCCGGCACCTGCCAGCAGGAGACAGGGGAGCTGGAGCTGCCGCCGCCTGTAAGATGCTTAAATACGGAACAATGTTTTAGACTAAAAGCTTTGTTAGTATGTTCTTATTATTACTTCTCGGCTATTTAATTAAAGGTGAGGTTTTTTTATACCTCATATCCTGTTACATTTTCATTTTACTATTTACATTGTTTCATTTACTTACAAAACTGGAAGTAATATAAAATAATTTTCACTGTACTCTGCAATTAGCTTATGCTGAAGTTAATGAAGAATAACCAATAGAGACTGACACGACTGGCAATAGTACTCTTTATTAATTTTTCCTTTGGAAGGGGTACCATGCTTTTTTACAATGAATCTAAGTGTTATTTACCACTTTATATGATTTTGGAATGGCTAAGACATAAACACACCCAGATAGATCATTGTGTCAGTGCCTCTGAGCTGGGCTGGGCCTTGGGGCTCTCCCTCAGGAAGAGCAGCCTAAGACCACAAGGGAGGGGAAAGGGTTGAGATGGGGGCAAGGAGGGACAGTGACACAAAAAAGCCATAGAGAATAGAAAGAGACGCCATCTAGTGCAATGAAAGGTTTATCAGCAGACTCAAAGGAAAGCCCTTGGCCTTACAACAAAAACTTGGTGAATAAATACGTACCTATGGATTTTCATTCTCTAATGCCTTTTTCTAGTTTTAAACAAGTTTTGTTTTTTTTTTAACAACATGCCAATCATTAGATAACAGGCATTTGAGAATATTGAATTTTACCTCAACCCTGGAACAGCGCGGCTCTCATATCTTAATGAACAGGTAAGGGCTCAGCTTCTGAAATTGTACTTAATGATTATAGGCCAGTCTTACAGATTTAGGTCAGAACAAAGAATAACAAAAATTTCCTGAAACTGATCATCCAAGTAGATTTTTAAAATTAGCCAATTAACAGAAACAGTATTATTCGACATCTTAAATGTGTTGTTTTTTTGTTTTCTGTTTCTTTGAACAGAAAAGGTATAGATAATGTTATTTAAGTGTTGTCAGAGCTGGGTTAGATTTTAATCTTGAACTTGAACAGAAAGATCGCCCTTCTCCTCAATATGCAAAATCATAAAAACAAGGTGATTCAAGCATAGCACACAGAGGCGTGCACGCACACACACACACACACACACACCCAGACACAAACAAAAACTTTGCTGGACCTATAAAAAGGAACCATAATATGCCCCCCCACCACCACCAAAAAAAGTCAGTCAATGAATAAAAGGAACAAAGTCTCTGTTAAAACCAAAAAAATAAAGATGGGGAAAATAATAGATTTGGGTAACAGATCCAGTTCACTTGAAAAGAAGAAAAGTGGGGAGATGAGGGAGCGGACGTTTTTAAATCATAGGAGAAAGCTCACCTGAGCAGAAGCAGGCTTGAACCATCAGGTTAAAATGCTTCACTAAATTCCAGGCGTGACAGATCGAAAGAGGGTGCGTACGGCTGTGAAATGAAGGCCCCTAGCTCAGAATTTAAAAAGTAAAACGCTGCTGTGTGTAGGAACTGCACTGCCAAAGGCAGAGGGAGTACGCACAGGTCAGAGCCGGTGGCCACCACAACCCAGTTCCTTAGTGCATCAAAATCACAGGCTTTACAAAGTGTCAGTGAGCTCCAGAGCCTGCGAGTTTTGCATTATGAGCAGCACCAAAGGAGGGGCCTTGGGACATGCTGGTAGCAAAAATGATTCTTTGTGATGCTCAGCGAGGGAGGGGACAGTGGGCTTCATATTTAATTGAGCAGACTTCAAAAAGCACACAGGCAAGAGCAACTGATGTGCATTTGAAAGAAGTCATCTATTTGTCTAGCTAAAATATTTAGGATCTATAAATAAACTATTTGTCCGGAGGAATAAGATATTTAAAAATTTGCTATGGTAATTTTTAATTTCCAGCATTCAGAAATCGAAGTTCTGTTAATCATGGCAGGGCTATTTTCCTTAATAATACTTAGGCACATCTTGGCACGATTCCGGGATGCCAGAAAAAGAAAGAAAATATTAAAAGCTTTCAGAAAGAAGAAAAATGTATTTGATTTTCCTAGAAGTGGTTTTATATGGCTATGTCAGTTACCTTTTCTAAAACTCGGTTCTCTAAAACTTATCCTATGAGGCATTAGCTTCATTTTTTATAGTGACTACGTAATAATGTAACAATTTATTTAAGCTGAGCATGGACTAAATATGAGGATTGTGTGTGTGCACGTGGTTGTTATTAAAATGAATTCCAGCCACCAAAGGAAGGAGAGCTGAAGACTAATTCTTTATTTTATAATGACATTTAATTCATTGAAATTTTATACAAAATAGATTTCAGTCAGACAGCATTTGAGCTCTTTTTGCAAATAGTAAATATACAAAAAGAATTAATCAATCATAAGAATATTCAAACAAAGACAACATCACTAGCTCGACCATTTCTAAAATCAAGAAAACATTACCAAAAGCAATCATATTACTGCTCTACATAATTCTTTTATTTTGAACCTGTACTACACACAGATACAGTGATCAATACATTGTGTGTTTGCATGTATATGCATGTTTCTCTGAAGATTTGAGGGAGAAAGAGAGCTAGAGAACTAATTAGTTAAGTATGTCAATCTCAACTCAGAAAGTAAAGCAGATGGAGCTTCCTTACAGCCTTTGTTTTAAAGTACTGGTGTTGAGCCCAGCAGGATCCCCAGTAGGGGGCGTGCAGGAGGCAGCCAGTCAATGACTCTCATCACCGACACTTCTCTCTCCCTCTCTCTCCCTCTCCCTTCCTCCCTCTGAAATCAATAAAGACATATTAAAAATAAAAATAAAAATAAAGTACAAGCGTTGAGACTTTATTATTTTATTCTTTATGAAGGTAAATTTAATTTAATTTAAATAATGATCTTTTATTCTGAATATGTCCTTCCCATTTTGGTGATGTCCGGCTTATCTTTCTTCTTTAAGATGAAACAGTGATAGTAGGTAGTTTTTCTTTTTTGGTATCTTTTTTTTTCATTAGATAAAAACATTGGCAACTAAGGCTAGTCCCTCAATACATGTTTCTTATATAGATTCTTATATACATTATTGTTTCATTAGCTTCAGTTATATAATCTTTGGGGCTGAAAACATAATAACTACATTTAAGAAACTGATATGATTTGAAAGTATAGTTTCTATATAAATCTACCTCCATGGGGAATATACACGAATATACATCGAACATCGAATGTTCACCCTGTATCTACCCGATGGTCAAGAGTAGTCTTGCCCATCTGTTTTATGAGTCATAGGCCCTATATAAAAATCAGGGAACATCAGAGACAACACCAGAGTATGCTAAGACATTTTTACACTGAACATTTGGGGCTCAGGATCTTCCATGCTGGTCTATATCCCCACTGGGTGCTTTTGTCTATTTAAACTTGATTCTAAATAAAGGGAAAGGAAGCCGAGGCAGAGGAATGGCACTTAGGGTTCAGGTTCCAAGTGGTTGTGGCCTTGATGTTCATAGAAATGACTGTCATGTTCTCTCCACCTAGGGACCTTGAGAGAAAACAAGATGAGGTCACATTATAGTTTCCTTCACTGGGCCTGTCAGAGATTAGTACTGAAACAAAGGCATTTTCTGTCATTATTATCCATGCTTAGAAAGAACTGGGTATAAAAATGGTTTGATTTTTGGGGAAAAAGCAAAGAACAGAAGTATTTACCGCACCCACCCTGACTATATTCCGTTTTCCCACGCCTGTTCTCCCTGAAAATCTCGTTGGACACACCCAAGCATCTCTCACTCTTAAGCTTTGCAGGAAATAATTTAGGAGAAAACGTCAATGGAGTAAAGAGGTAGACACTGTAGGAAAGAATTTCAGGCTGATGTTTTGCTATTCAAAGAACCTCTTGTGAACTCACTGAGATTCTTCAACCTTCCACATTCCACCACGTTTTGACTACTTTTCTATACGGTATAAAATTTCATGCCCAGGATTCCTATTATTTTTATGAGTAGATTTTTAAATAACTCTCAGAGGAGTGAAACGGCACTTGCTTCAGCCTTTTCTTCATTTAACATCTGCTTTAGAAAATACCATCACTTGTAATTTTATCTGTCTGCACACACTGTCTTAATTACTTTCTAAACAGGGTTTCATTTGATTTCATCACACAAATGCACACACACACATCTAGGCCTGAGGTGAGCCAAACTTTCACTAGAGGAGTCATCATTTACATCCTTATGTAGAACAGTGCACAGTACCTCCCAAAAGACAGAATCATCATAGCAGTACTCGTCAGGTGGCTGTCCCCAGATAGGTAACTTCAGAATTAAACCTGTGAAGGTGGGGAGAACAGAAGTCATGTTATGATGCTAAAGAGGAAAACTTACTTGCATAGTAATTAAATAAATACTTTAAAGTAATTACTGTAATAAAATCATCCCCTTGAGTTTACTTGATTACTGTGGGATGTTTAGCACATTTTCAAGTTTACCGATTAATATGTTTATTAATAATCGATTATGCCGAGACCATGAGGTACAGGGAAGTGTTTACTTTCATGCTGACCTGTGATCAGCCCTCCAGCAACTGCTGTTCCGATGGAAGAACCTAGAGCAGCTGCTTGCATGGCCGGGGTAGACCTAGGAAGCCAAAAGGAAAGAATCTTGCTATAATAAGAATATTATTATTATTACTGATCTTAGAGACAGCTTGTTTTTGCCGCAGGATGCCTGAGGGTGTGGATCCCTGCCATCATCAGGCCAGGGTGCAGCGTTACACACCAGCAAACACATTGGTTACACTTTTCCTTTTATTTCATATATTTATTTCCTTTGAAACCCTTGAACAATGTAAAAAAAAAAAAAAAATTCTTGTAAGCACTTAAACTAGAACCACCTATTTCTTCAGAAGGGTAAAAAGACCTTCTTTAGAAAGGGTTTGGTATTTTCTAAAAATGTGGTGTCACATTTTGATTTGTGAGATGAACCATTCCATCATTTATGGAGCACTGGCCCATGCCAGAGAGGAGAGACTAATGTACACAACAAAGGTGAGTTTCTATCTCTCCTCACCCCATCCCAAAAGGAACAGTTATAATGAAATTAAAATTCAGTAAGGTCAGAAAAGCTCATTTTAGCATGTATTGTACAGACAGCTCATTGATGATACTAAAGTATTTCTCTATATGTTATCTTAGGTGTAGTTGCCTTAAAATGAAATCAGTAAAAAATGTATCAATTTTGGAAATGAAAGACTAATAATAAGCTGTTGAGATGCATAAGGGTGTTACATGAGTGAGGAATGCCTGGGAATGCAGGAGCCTCTAGCACAAGGCCTCACGCTCAGCAGGCAATTAGTAAACAGTTGTTGAAAGACTGAAGGAGTGAGTACAGAAAAGCAAACAACTGGAGCATGGGAGTGTATTGGTGTTTCATTCTCATCATTCAAGGGAAGGGATGCACTAAACTCAGATTTTTTTTTCTTTATTTGTTTAAACTTTTCTACTGTATAAAAATTTGTGGAAGTAACACACAATCATTGTAAAAATATTAAAAACCATTACTTAAAAAAAGGAAACTAATTTCCCTCAAATCCTATCAGTATAAAATGTAAAATATAAAACATGTAGTTTTATAAAAATGCAAGCAGGTTATAATACTAATATTCCCATGAACTCTTAATGTCTTTTTATGTCAGTAGTGTTGATCTGGATCAAATTTTAGTTGCTACAGAGCATTACACTGTACAATGCACTATAATTATTTAACTATAGGTTGGATATTTAGATCATCACCAATGTTCCATATTTTTAAAAAATGCTGTGAGGATACATCCTCTTATGAACATTGTGTAGTTGCCCAATAATTTTTCTAAAATGAAACCTATCTAAAAATGAGATTATTGATAAAAGGTAATAAACCACTTGACATTTTTTCCAAATTCAAAATTGTACAATTTATATCTCCATTTTTCTACTTTAACTACCATTCAGCACTGTTATTCATTTAATCATTGTCAATTTAATAACTGAAGAACTGGTAACCCATTTTCATTTGCATTTCTTTGATTACTAGTGAGGTTTAATTTTTAATATATACTTATTTATTTGATTTTCTTCTGTTGTAAACTTATTGTTAATTTTACCAGAATTTGCCAAGATCTTTTACAAGGTATTAAAAGATATTTTTGATGAAAAATGTTCCCATGATAAAACAGGCTTAGAAAACTCTTGATTAAACAAAATTAATAGCATTGTTAACTTCCCACTGTCCTATGCTTACCAAAAAACCTGATTTGTACCCTAGTACTCTGAATAGACACAGGTCAGTTAACAGTCTTGGCTCTTAGACTAAGTATTTTATCTGGTGCATGAGACATGTGAATTCTACCTAATTTAATGGGCCTTCCAAAATTTTCTCCCCACCCACACTCTCCCTGAGTAAATTGAAAAGTTGTTGCTAAACCTAGACCCAAGGACTAGGCTGTCAACCATGAAACCCACCCCAAAGCTGGCCACCCAGTCAGACCCAGCCCGAAAGCCAGGTAGGCTTATTTGGCTGCATCTGGGGAGTTGGTCTAGGAATGATGCTCGAGTTCCTTTATTCCTAATCGTGAGGCACCTCTTTAGAGTGTTTGCAGGCTGTTTATACACTATCACCTCAGGACCTGAGCTCATTGATACATGCTCATTAATATCATGCTTGACTTGCATCAAGACACTTTAGTGTTTGGTCTTAACACCCTGTTAGTGCTGGAGAGAACTAAAAAAAAATGTAAATATTTCTAGAGTTGTCTTCCAAATCTGCAAAAGGAGTAAAAAAAAAAAAAAAAAAAAATTAGTCTGCTACACACACGAAAGGAGCAAACATTTTATTCAGTAGAAAATGTGATTCAGCAAGTTTTTCAAATATTTATCATTACTGATCTCAATCGGGTTAAATTTTAATCTGCTAAAACTGAAGAGAAGATTTTTCTTTTCAAATTATGCAACTCTAGCTAGTGGTCCTCTTGAGGCATTTTCAAACACACATTCACCCCTTCTTCATGCTTCCCGTTGGCTTTAAAAGCCGAGCCTTTCGCGCCCTCCCACTTGCTCTCTGAGTGATCTGCGCTCCGTGATCCTGCTGGCTGTTTTGAACGGATGACACTCATATCAGATGGTTTCAATCTTGTTGCCTAAAAGTGACACCAGATGGCTGATACCTTCACTTCCGTGCTCCTGGATGTGACTGAGAGCCATTCTTCCTGTGGCCATTTAAATAAACACTTAGGCTCCCTTTGGGAAGAATCTAAGTCTGCCAGGGATTTAAGAGAACAGATAGTCCAATTCATTTTACAGAAGAGGAAACAGAACCAGAGAGGTTGAGCGACCTGTCCGAGGCCACATAACTAGTTAGTAGTCACGCTGGCGCCATATGCCAGTCTTCCTGATTCTCCAGATCCAGCTGCTCCCCATGTTATGCTAACCCCCCCTTGTCTGTGTGGATTGGATGAAAATGACTGCCCGGCTCATCATATACGCCCTCCATGTCCTATTTTGTGGGGGTCAAGTAAAGGAGTAAGCCCACTGTAATCTGATTGCTATTATACAATTGCCCTGTTTGCTAGAAACAGTTAACTGTGGTAGATAAATTTAAGTTAACACTATTAACTTACAAAAGAAAAACCAAACACAAACATTAATAATATGAATTCAGACACATCTTCCGATAAATTCTATTCTCTTGAACAGGGACACTATTTATGAACTTTGGCCTGGGCCACTCAAGAAAAACCGTTTCATCACTGGGTTTCACAGAGTGAGAGAAAACATTATTGAATGGGATTGGGGGGGGGGGTATGAGCAGGAAAACCATTATCTCACTCACACGTCAGATGCTCCCAAGGCCACCGCCGCAATGCCTGCCAGGCCTCCTAGCATACCAGGTAAGCCATGCAGGTTATGGACCCCACAGGTATCTTGGATCCTCAGTTTAGTAGCAAAAAGTGGCTGAAATGATAAACACAGTAAGGTTATCCTAAATGCCCTTAAAAGAGCGCAGTTTTTAATTTTATACAAAACAAACAAACATCATCAACAACAAAAACTTTAATGGAATTGCCTCGAGGAAAGGAACACACTACTGAACAGTCAATTATACTAAGTTATAAATGACTGATACCAGATTTTCCCTGGATACCCAAAAGGCCAGGGAAGAGCAGAAGCATTGGACACAGATGTGAATGGCACCTTCGACAGGAAGGCAAATGAGCCCCAAACAAGAAGAGGTGCCTATGAAAGGGCTTTTCATGGCTTTTCTCTGCCAATAGGATGTGAGAAGATGACAGTGCAGATTCAAGGTTTGACTTGTCACCTGTCATACTTACAGTCAGAAACTTGAATCCAAGCACGGAGATGATTCCTGCAAGGCTTCCAATGACCATGGACATGTAGGGGTGAATGGCCATGTCTGCACAGGTGCCCACGGCAACTCCCCCAGCGAGGGTCGCGTTCTGAATATGTACCTGTGCGGAGCACGGACATGTGAGTGAAGCCAGCTGGACAGGCAAAGCTCAGGACGGAAGGAATCGACTTTTTGTGGCACATTCTTAAGCTGAAAAGGCTACTAATTATTTTGAAAAAGAGTGTTCTTTATAGTGACAGAAAGCCTTTCTTCCAAGCATTGACATGCGTCTTCCCTGCCAGGGTCTCTTGGCCGTGTGCGAGTGATCAGGCAGGGGGCCCAGCGTGGGGAGGGACGTGAGGAAATAAAAGGAGCTGTAGCGGACGGAGGGGAGTAGAGCGACTTTTCTAGCAGCGTTTGGCCTGTGGACGCTGCTTGGGAACAAACACATCGGCGCGCGTCAGGGGCCAGCAGGGGCCTGCGGCTGCCGTGTGCTCCCTGGAGTCCATGCTGTCCCAGTGCCCAAAGAGCACACGCAGAGACATGGAAATGCGCACATTGCACACGGCAGACAACAGCTTTCACAAGGTCACTGCACTGGGAACTTTCAAGGATGGGGAGAGTCACGGATTTCCGGTCACCAGAACTCCTCAGGAAAACCGTATTCTGGTGGCTCTGGCAGAGGTGGAGAGGCCATCGGTACTTTTGAAAGAGAACCAGTTGTGTGTGTTTTTTTCTTTCAATTTTCCTTCATGAAGCAATTTGTAGAGAACTGAAATAAATACATGTCCTTAGCTAGACTTGATAAAGTGAAAATATCCTGTTTCTCAGGTTAGAAAAGAGGAGTGGCTGCTCTGAGGACTACGCCTTCGCCGCCGTTTCTCTCGCTCATGGGCAAGAAACGCAAAGGACTGACCTGGGGCATTTTAAAAAATGTGTTATTTTGAAATAATTTTAGATTATGTAAAAGTTGCAAAAACACTGCGGAGAGTTTCCATATATCCCTCACCCCGTTTCACCCAATGTTAATGTTATGGGCACCAGAAAAGATGTTATCCAACGGCCCCCTGAGTAGGAGGGAGAGGGCTGTCCCCTCCTCGGTTCTTGTTAGTCTCGTAAGGACAGTGTTGTAGCAAAGCAGGCAAATTTATTAAAAATACACTTGGCATAAAGCACAAGCGGGCACCCAACTGGTTTGAATGCACGCCTTGTGGGGATTCAAGGGGTTTTATACCCTTCTGTCTACAGGCTTCAAGGTTCCTATGCTGGATATCTTGGGAACAGGCTAGATTCCAAGGTCCCCTTTTTTGTTGTGGCTTTCACGGAATTTATGAGAACATCTGGCGATTTTATCTTGGCAAGTCCCAAGACTGCTGACTTCTTTGTTCAGTGGGTGAGATAAAACTCCCCTTTTTCCTCCCTGCTTTCCAACCCCTGCCGGTGCAGTTCCCAGGGTGACTGAAGCTAAGTGTTCTCCGGTTAGGGAGGAGACGTATTAACCATTTGTTCTCAGGTGTCCTTGGTTGGGGAAGATAAGGCCTTGCAGTTCGCAAGCAGGCTGCAAGCTGCCCAGACTGTTTGGCCTTGTTTAATTTTCTTGCCTCAGTTTCTGTATTACACTTGCCCAGGAATTTTCCCAGCTTCTTTCTATCCTGTCACATTAACCTCTTATATAACCATAGCCCTAGAAAACTGATATAATACTCTTAAAGAGCTTATTTGAATTTCACTAGTTTTCCCACTAATGTCTTTTTTGTTTTCAGAGTTTTATTCAGGATCCCACCTTGCATTTAATTGCTATTTCTTTGAGAAGAATATGTGTAAATCGGAAAGTAGAATCAACTTTAATTCCCCACTGTCTTTTTCTACTATTACCATGTCCTGTTGCAGATTTTCTAAGATCTTGGAGACAGTTTGCTTTATTAGCAAAGGAGAATGCCTTAGATCTTTGATTTTTGCATGCTTATTTTCCCTATTAGCCTGTAAGTTTCTTGATAATACCTTTTAATTTGCCAGAGTGCAGATTTGATGAAGAAAGGAATGAATACTGTTATGTTCAAAATGCTCGTGGTCTGCAGTGTTGTGATCTGTTCAGGCAGCTTAGCAGAGGTGCAGACAGAACCTACTCATCTGAGCAACCATTAGTGTCACTTAAGGAGACTTCCATGGGGGGAAAAGGAGGAGCTGTTTGCCATTCACCTCAGTACGTCCTTTTTGGAGGGATATTATTTTAAGAAACAAAAGGTTCAGGAAGAACCTTTAACCTTCCTGCTAGCTACCTAAAGAACTTAGACAGAGAATCTGCTCCAGGAAGGAAACTATGATCATAGATAACTATGCTTTAATATGAACCAGGTGTGATAGGCAGGGGGCAACCTAGCAAGACCCTTCGGATCAAAGGCCTTTCTGTGTCCTATTTGGTAAACATTTGTTTACCAAACATTTGCTTCTCCATCTCCAAGTGAATTGCTTTCTTCCACTTTGAAGTCCCAAAAATCTATCCCCTTTTCCCCTTTATTCAAGGTGACATATAAGCCTCAATGGTCCCATTTGTCTTCAGGCCCCATATTCTTATGGGTCCCTATGTGTACATACGTAATTAAATTTAGTTATTTTCTCCTGTTAATCTGTCTCATGTCAAGTTAATTCTCCAGCCAGCCAGAAAAACTAAGAGGGGTTAACAAGAAACTCACCATATCGAGCTTGCCTCGGTGCTCAACGAGGCTGGAGAATGCGTAGGCCGCGAGCACGCAGGCAGCGAGAGAGAAGTAGGTGTTTACGATGGCCCTGTACTGTTTGTCTCCAGCTTCGGCGATGGCAGAATTAAAGCTGGGCCAAAATATCCATAGGAAAAGAGTCCCTGCAGCAAACCACAACAAGGCATATTCGTTCTTAACATGAAAGACAACCCAGGGGAGGCAGTTTGCCTTACCGACAAGGCACTGACAATGTCTGCTTTTAGGCTTAGCTGCCTAAGAGTTCAGGGGAAAGCAGCAGCAACAGAATAGTATTCAGAGGATGCTCCTTCTTGAAGCTCTTCACAGCTGTGTTGGAGTCAACCCTTCCTCATGTGCCTGACCAAACAGACAAGGATCTAGTGGGTTCATCCCTACTCACCAATCATTGCAAACAAATCCGAGTGGTACACAGACTCCTCGTTGTCATGTCCCCTCCGAAGGCCTGGTCGATATAGGACGGCTGCGACAGCCAAGCCAAAGTAGGCCCCGAAGGCATGGATCGTCATTGATGCTCCAATATCCGTGGCCTGAGGGGATAAAACATTCATGTAAAAGAGACGGAATGGCATCTCCCTACAGAAGGAAAGCCAGTGAAAGGGCTGCGTTTTTGGTTTTAGCAATAAAAAAAGTAGATCAAGAGAGGGAAAGAATGCATCAGATAAAAGGGGCTAAAACAAGATAGTTACATAGAAAAAAATATAGGCTTTGGAGCCACACAGAACTGATTTTTAATCCTAGGTCAGGTAATTCCTTGTGATGTGACTTTAGGCAAATTCCTATACTTCTCTGAGTCTCAGGTTCTGTAAAATGGGGAAATATTAGCTAGCTAGCATAAATGAGACCATGCTCGTAAAGTGCTGGGCCCTTAGTGGGCGCTCGATACAGTTTAGGTTACATCTCCAGGTTAGGGAGAGTGTAAAATATTATGCTTGCACCGGATACAAAACAAGAATGGCTTTTGCATTTAATTGATATTACAGATAAAGCTCACTTAATTGCAACTCAAAGATATGAAGCTTCAAAAAGCCTGGATCCTTCTCACACTTTCTCACTCTTCTGTGTAATGACATGAAAACCAGCCTGAGGTCCAAGATTCATTAGAAGAAATGTATTTTAGGTCCCTTTTTTAAGATACTGCATGGGTTTGATACAGTTTTCTGCATTTCCTGCCTCTAAAGGGAAAGTTCAGAGTACCAAACCCAAGCTATTGCTCTGTTCTTATTAAGGTAGGAAAATGATACAACTTCATTAAATTTATTTAAGATTTTCATACTCAATAAATTTCTATGTACCTTTCAGGTCCAGCCTGTCGTTTCCCCAGAAAGTCCTTCCTTGCTTCCACAATCTAAAAGAGGTCTTCCAGTTACATTTTCTCATAACCCCTTCTACTTATTTTTCATACTATGTATTATAATTTATAGTAGTATTTGTGTGTGCATATGCACGTACACATGTGCGCATGCCTATAGGTGGGTGGGGGGATTGTTTGATGTCTGTCTCCCCCACTAGGTTGTAAATTTTATAGTAATAGGGACCTTAACTATTTTGTTTGTCATTGCATCACCAACACATGACACTTAGAAGTTGTTAAAATAATTGCTGTTGGATTAAATGTTCAATAGAAACATACATAACCTATTGGAGTGTGCCCAGAAATATTCTATTTATGATTCTTGGGGTATCCAATGATACTTTTTATCGAGAAGAAAAATTTGGCCTGGGCCATAGGAAAGACTATTCACCTAGTAGTTGAAATAGAAATTGATCATTGATAGGAAATATAATGTAATAAAAATAGTTTCAGAGTTAGAAAAATCTGAGTTCGAATCCAGAATCTGGCAAGTCATTTAGCATCTGTGATCATGAGGGGGGTTTTTTTTGGTATAAATATTAACAGTCACACCTACCTTACAGTATTGTTGTGACGATGAAATGAGATAACGTTCACAGTAGGCACTTGAATAAATGAGGCCTATTATTACTATTTGCTGTGGAATCACTCTTGCCAGGGTTTATCCTTGCATAGAGTGGGCATCCATTATGTGTTGTGACCAAAACTGATGTCCAAAGTTAGGTAAAAATTAATCCTCTAACACTTACCACAAACATCTCAGCAACCAGATGTTCATTGACAGCAAAGACAGTAATTTCTATGATTGTCATCATCAGCATTTGGAGTGGACTTATTTTTCCCAGGACAGCTCCAAAAGAAATCAGAACCGTGGCTGTACTGAAGTCTGCATTTATCATGCTGAGGGGAAAAGAAAATAAATGCATTAAAGAATAATGCAAACCCCAAATAAAACTGTAAGTTGTAATGAACTATAGCATCACCTTACCCAGAGTACAAGGCCCTTCTCCCTGCCAGGCCCCATCAGTCACTTATCCCAGGCCTGCTTTTGTACTCACCCGATTCCTAGCCCCTCCTCTCTTCCATTCATTATACACTCTTTCATTGCTTTAACTGTCTTTATTTTAACCAACCTATGCTCTATCTCACTTTGGGTCTTACTTTGTTTTTGTTGATATGATAAATGACTTATTTTCTAGAGTGTTTACATTTCAAAAATAATTTAGGAAAAATGACTAACGGTGGATTTGTGCTCCCTGTAGCTGAGATGGAAAGAATAATAATTTTAGGCAAGAGGAATTCTTATACCCTTAAAGCCAGACCAGAGAGGACATAAACATTCATGTATGATCCAGCTCAGTGGAGCAAAGCATAGATTTGCATCCTTGGATCTCAACCATCTTCTATTGCCTAAGGGAGACAATTAGCCAACTAGTTATAGACTGACTGACAAGAGACCAAGCAGAGAAACAATTGCTCTGAAAACGCAATGGTTGGAAAAGGAAGGGAGGCTCACTTTTTGATTCCAATGTTAATTTTCTGTGTATGGCTGTGCAGGATGCCCTGTATGAGAGTGCCCCACTGGAGGCCCAGAGCAGCGATCAGCAGATTGATGCCCACACTGCTGAAGCCATATTTCTTCAGGAAGGTCATGAGGAAGCCAAACCCAGCAAATATCATGACATGTACATCTTGGAATACTGCAAAAGAGCAAAGGAGAGGAAATCTGCATTAGGGGAGCATTGAGAAAGTGTCATATCATAGTACATCCCATTTATTAGATGCTACATCTAATAAAGCAGAAGACACGGCAAAGGGAGAGCATTAGCTGGGCAGCAAGAGCTGGGATCCAATGCCAGCCTGGCTACTCACCAGCCATGAGACCGTGGGCAAGTTATTCAATGCTGGAGCCTTTTCTTGGAACACTATGTAGTATATCACACCAGTGCGTCTTTCATCTTTTCCCTGAAGAGTTTCCCTTTACTTTCCCCTTGAGGGAATCTTTACAAAGCACAGGGCAAGAGTCACCCCCTCTTGTAGATTTTCCCAATACTCTCAGGGAAAATTAATATTTCCTCTTGTCTTTCACACAGCCTTCTGTATACACCTCAGCTCTAGCATCAGTCACATTGTATTGGCATTTGTTTAGCATGCATCACACTGTAATAGGTAGTCAACGAGGTGTCCTTCTGCACTAAATAGTGAGTTTCCTTACTGAAGAGATTAGGATATATTCATCCACTGTTCCCCAGAATTTGGCATAAAAGCCTGCATGTAAGAAAAGAGGCAAAAATGACTAAATGAATGAGCTACAGTCTCCATTTATCAAATGTGTGTAAATTATAATATCAGTCATGGAAATCTTACCAAATCCTTATTCGAGTCAAATGGGATAGTGTGGTTGTTAACAATTTATAAACCAATGTTGCGAGGGCTGCATTCTTTTGGGGAGCAAATATGTGACTTGGTATCTGGAGATGCAGGCTCAGGCCCCCAATTCTATCACACACTTGTGTGATCTTGGGCAAGTCACTCATTTTCTGTGAGCGTCAGGGTTCTCATCTGCAATCCTGACAAGACCCTATTTCACAGAGCGACTCTGTGTGGGATAACCCTCTGTGGGAGGGAGTATCGGTAATGCACTCTATAAATAAATAAAACACATGACCAAATGTGAGATTGTGAAAGCACAGGCCTTTCCCTCAAGAAACTTACAGCTTAGTTGGTAAGACGTATACTTGGTAGAACCATATGAAACTGACATTTTGCATTGAAACTGCCAATGAAAAGAGTTCGACTATTGGCAATTTCTTATGGTTCAACTCAGTAGATACACAAAGCAAATTAAGGCCTAGATGGGAACAAATATAAAACCTGAGATAAATAAAACATATGAATGTGGAATTAATGTTAACCACTGTGGCCAGATGTTTAAGTGCAAATCGGCATGAGGGAGGACATGCTTAGAAGACATATCTCAGTGGAAACTGATGCTAGGATCCAGTTAATATCCAAAGGGTGGAGCCAGGATTTGAATTCCTCCATGCATGGAGCGCTCTAGGGGTGTAAGGATGACCAAGGCAGGGTCTTGGCCTCCCAGGAACTCAGAGACACACTACTAACTCTTGGCTCTCTCTACCTCTGTTCTACCATCAGGCTTAACAACACTGACCTTAGGGTGGGAGATGTTGCCACTCAGGTTTATCTCCTGCAGTGAAGGTTCTAATGCTCTGAGCAGACCCCTCCCTCCTTTAGACCTGAAGGATTTATTTTTCCCTTTCCCCCTCGCTGTAGGGAGTGCTGCTAGATCACAGCCCTGAGCTCTCAGTTCTCTTGGGAAATGCTCTTGCCTTGTCAATGTCACAGCCCTTCCCCAGGGTAGCCTGTGTCCAATGACGAATTCACGTGAGCACCCCGTGCCTCAGGAAAGGACCACCTACTGCTGGATAATCCTAGTCTCAGAGTTTTCTGTGGGGTCAGTGCAGTCGCCTCTCTCTGCCCAAACCCTCCTGCTATAGATGTGGTGCCTCAAGGCCCTTCCTAATAAACCTCTTTCAGGCTAATGTCTGTCTTCGTTTGTTTCTTGAGGAACCCAACCTGTAGCATCTTTCCCGTGGGCTTCACACTCCCTCTGCAGAACTTTCCTGACTTTCTCCCCTACACAACTTGCATACCACATTTATTTGACACTTTGCCAATTAAATCCAATAAACTGGTCTGTGGCATTGATCACATCCCAATGTGGATGAAGAGCCTGGCTTTCCAAGGGCTCCCAGCATTTGAAAAGGGCCCCTTGGAGGCTTGGAAAAAAAGTTATTCCTCTGTGACAAATAACAGAATAGACATCCTAGATTAAGTCACTGGGGTCCTTTGGTGGTCCAGCAGCCAGTCTAACTTTTGTACGAGTTCAGCAAACGTAAACATAAAGAGATTGAGAAAACCAGAGAAATCTTTCATGACTCAGGCACACATTAGCGTCATGTCCACATAATGAGACTTCAGGCCATTTCATGGTTCCTTGGAGCCTCCTTCCTAGAGAGACTGGTCAGCAGCTTTGAGGGAAGTTGCAGAGGAGAATGCTGCTCAGGTGTTTTTTTCCTGCTGCTGAGCAGCTCTCAACTGACATCAACCTGTTTGATTTTTGAAATACAGGTGACCATCTACACTCATTTTTCTTTACAGATTGTTTCCCCACCATTTAATTCATATACGTAGACATTGAAGACAGATCATAAACCAAGTTGGAGTAGAGCTTCGCGAATGTGCTTGGCTTAGTCTCTGGCTAGGTTTTGCTAAGCCTTCTTGGACAGTTTTCTCCTCCGGAAAGGAAGGTTTGGGGTACATGAAGTCCAAAGTCTCTTTCAGCTCCGCAATTTATTTACAGCCATGGGGACAGAATAAAAATAAGAACCCGGTTCTGCTGACTTTACTGTTTTATTTTGTCATTACACCAAGTTATTTTCCCAAACATTCTTTGTTTTTTTTTAAAGAGTACTCTTGTTCCTTCCGTATCTACTGATTTTATAGCAATCTGTAACCAAGCAATGAAAAGAAATTGCTTCATATAATTTTGTAATGCCACACTGGTAGCGATAATTCTTCAGATTCTGTTCCACCCCCTTTGACGGAAAAGCAGGCCTTTTCTCTGGAGGGAGGAATTGCTCCTATCAACTGTGCTCCGATGTTTTTTCCCCTCTGATCTAATTCTTGTTACTGTTTTCAGCTACGGGGGCTTAAAATCTCATCTATTACGTTGCTAAAGAGAGCGTACAAAGTTGTGAAATCTTTTGACAGATAATGATTCTGCATAAGATATGTGTATTAAAAGGTTTATAAACAATTAGGGTTATGTATTATCTTTCATTCTGCTCTAAGAATTTGTGGGTGGGGACTAGGCATAGGGCCACAAGTTTCGTTTTGCGGAGCAAGACTTCCATTAAAGGAATAAAAAATCTTTTTCATAGAGGAAAAAGGGATTTCCTGAGGGGTTTGAATTTTTGTGAAGTCTCCAACAGGTTTTAAGGACTGCCAAGACCCGTCTACATCAGGTATTCTCAATAGCAGGTGGTTTTAGCCTCCAGAATAAATTGGCAATGTCTGGTATTCCTGTTGTATTTTACTTCCACATTTGCAATAGGATACCTTGCAAGCCCTGATAACTCAGCATGCTTAAAATGTAACTATTATTCCAGCTTACCTCTACCATCCTCAACAGCCAAACAAAATGAAATGGGACCCTCTTTTCCTCTTATTTCCTCAGGAAGCCTGCTACCTAGAATGCCCTCTCCAACCCACATCCAACCCTTCTTTACCTGGCCAACCAGATCCTCTGCACAGTGCTACCAGGCACAGCTGTAACACTGTGCATGTCCCTCTTATTTTATGTCATTAGTTTATGTGTTTACCTGTTTTGTTACTCTATGGGCTCACCTATTATTTATTCAGATAGACCACTGAACGAGTACTGCCAGTTAGGCCCTCCTTCAGAGGAAAGTAAATGCAAATCTAAAGGTCAAACTCATAAGGTTCTATCCCATGATAGACAGACCACAGCAGAAAGTTGGGACCTGTAGCTTTTCAGGAAATGCGTCAGTTATGCATGAATAAATGGATCACTGGTGGGGGCCACTGAGAATTCATCTAATTGGGAGAATAAGACTCTTATTCAGAAATATTGTTTTTCTGGATCAAGTGTTAAAAATTGTCCAGCTCGTCCAGCTCACTTTCCAATCAGAAAGCCATTGGGATTGTATCCTGAACGCTTTATGTGGAGAATACTATTCTGAAAGTGGAATCCTTCTCCTCCACCTTCCAAATTTTTAAAGTTCACGTATTTCAAATATTTAGAAAAAATAGTACAAATGTTATAAATATGTTCTACATTTGTTCTCTCTTCAGATATATATGTGTGCCTTCTAAGTCATTTGAAAATAAGATAACATTTTGCCCCAAACAACTAGCATGAATCTCTTAAGCAAAAGGACATTCTCCCAAACCATCACAATATCATCTCACATTCAAGAAATACAACATTGATACAATTATATTAAATACGGATAGTCCATGGACAGACAATAATGTGGTGAAGACCTGGGGAGGGGACTTGAGCAGGGCAGAGGGGGTCAATGGTGGAAAAAAGGGGGACACCTGTAATACTTTAATCAATAAAGATAAGTTAATAAATAAATAAATAAATAAATAAATAAATAAATAAATAAATAAAATAAAAATTATATTATCTAACATAGAATCTCTAAATTTCTCCAGCTGTCCCAAATTGAGCTTTTATAGGATTGTTTGGCCCATTATTTAAATTTCATACATTTTCTTTGTTGTGTATCTTTAGACCCTTGTAATTTAGAGCAGTTCTCTCACATGCTTTTTATTGGTCACGTTTATTTGTCTTTTATGTAGAATGTCCCACAGTTTGTATTTGTTTGATTGTTTCGCCATAATTAGAATTTGACAAAATATTTTGGCAAGAATGTTATACAAGTGGTGTTGTGAACTTCCCACTTCATCACACCAGGTGACACATAATTCCATCACCAGTAACATGACATTCAGGAGTGCCACACGCTTCCACGGCTGTGCCCTGGGATGGGTACTAATCCCAGGACTGTGTAAGTAACATCATTCTTTTCTTTATTCAAAAGAGCACAGCAGTATGCAAGGAAATGAGAGGGATGAATCAACTTACAGCTGATCGAGTTTGTTTAGAATTTAAATTAATACCCTATTTTACTTATTTGTGAAAAACTTGTAACTTCCACCACCCTGCAGTTGAGGGCTGTTGTAACACACTGTGAGTTTCTTAGGCAGGGACTGAGCCTCCTTTCTACTTGAATCCCTGCACTTGGCACAGTGCAAGGCTCTAGGAGGCACACCAACATGTCTGTTGAGTTTAACATTGCTTTGTAATGAGTTAATATTTAATAACCTTCTTTCCAATGACATGCCGTTCCACAAGATTTGTGCAAATCAATTGTTTGAAATGTAGGGGAAAAATACACATGTATAACCACAATCATGTAGTTTCTAGGGCTATTCTACAAAATATTTTAACCTGGGATAATATAGCTGACCTTGAAGATTAGTATTAGCCATAATTTTAGGTCTCAAGAGCCACCTCCCAGAAGAGAGAATTTTTTAATTGTGTATAGACTGGGTTATGGACAGCATTTTGAAGGAGTGAAGACTGCCTCACATGTAAAATTTCAATTTGTATTCTCTTTAATGCCCTTCTGGATCCCCAGGGCCTCTATTGATTGAAGCCTCTCTCCCTTCCCTGATCCCCTGCCCACATCCTGGCCTCACTGCCCTTATAAGTGGAGAAGAGGTCACGGTGGGAGGGTGTGGGGGGATGGGGTTAACTGTTTGTAAGTAAAGAACTTTTGTTGGTTTCATGTACAACACACATTGATTGTTAATCATCACTATTATTGGCAACTGTAATTTGATGTTTCCTTTAAAGAGTGAAACATCACTGCATATATTAATCCTACCTTCAATATCCTCTCCTTTTTTTTCATGGTTGACACAGCTGATATATTAGAAAATCCTATTAGCTACACTTTCAATTATAGCCAGCATTTGACCATTTCTCAGTACTTCCTCTGCTAACCACCTTGGTCCAGCCTGCTATCATTTCCCTGCTGGATGAATGCATCCTCCTCCTAATATGTCTAATGTGTCTTTCTACTCACCCCCTTTGCCCCCTACAATCTACTTAACAGCCAGAAGAATGCTTTAAAACCTAAGTAACGTCAGTTCCTCCTCTCAAAGTCCTCCAGTGGCTTCTCAACTCATTCAGAATAAAAACAATGTGCTTACAATGCTCTACAAGGTATTGCAGTACGGAGGCTCTCACAGCTCTGACTTTATTCTCTCCACTTGCTCACTGCATATATTAAATACCCCAGGGCCTTTGCACTTGCCATTTCTTCCACGTAAAATGTTCTTGTTCCAATATCCATATGGTTTACTCTCTTGCTTCTTTTCGTTTTATTTATGTCACTTTATATCAGAAAGAACTATCTAGACCAGTGGTTTTCAACCTTTTTCATCTCATGGCACACATAACTAATTACTAAAATTCTGCAGCACACCAAAAAGTATATTTTTGCAGATGTGACAAAAATAGGTATAATTTTGATTGGTTAACGATAATAATAATGATGATAATAATAATAATAATAAAAGTAATTACCTACCCTTTCTGCTCCAAAGTGCCTTTTAAAAAAATCATGGGCCTAGGCAAAGTGGAAATCCAAGACAGTGACTACACTGACACTCTCCCGGGACCAATCTGGGTTTACAACTAAAACATAGAAAAACCATCTTGAAAACCAACTGAAGACTAGCTGGAGAGCATCCTCATAACCAAGAAGGAAAAGTGGAGACCACACAGAGACTGGTAGGAAGTGCAGACTCGAGAGGCCTGGTTGGGCTCCCACAGGCAGCAGCTAAAGGTCCAGAGGGAGATCTTAGCTGTGGGGGTTCCCACTGAGGACTCTGGGGCCTAAACCCCAGGCTGGGCTTCCCAGCCAAGAGCACCAGAACTGAGAAAGGTGCCCACATAACATCTGGCTGTGAAAAGCAGCTGGGTTTCTGTCTGCCAGGGAGAAGCAGCTGGAACTGTAGGCTCTTAAAGAGCCAATGCACAAAGTTTCATGTGTAGCCACTCACCTTGGGCTCTAGCAGAGGGGGGTGCAAAGTAGACTGGAGCTGCGTGGGGAGAGTCTGGGGTTGTGGGCTTTGGAGAGTGAGATCGGGTCACCCCTCTAGATTCCTGTGTTGAGTCATTCCTCCAAACTGTGGAGGACATCTTTCGCAAGCAAACAATTTTGGCTTTTGCCTGAGGGGGGTAGCCATTGCCCCACCCTGCTGGAAAGCCTCTTGTCCAACCTAGTGGAATTTCTACAGCCTGAGGCTTGTTAAGAGACTGATAACAACAAGCTGCCCCACCCTGTGGAGTTTCTACAGCCTGAGGCTCATTAAGAGAATCAGATTAATCAGCCTGCAGACAGAGGTAGACATAAGAGTGCTTTGAGTCTTTGCCTGATCTGCTTCCAGACTCGGGCCTTGGGAAAGCAGACTTTGGTATGCATCTTGGTCCTGTCCAAACGCACCCAGCCCCAGCAGAGGAGATCGCAAGCCGTGGGTTGTTTATAGCTCCAAACAGAGTACTCAGGGCCAGTCACAAACTGTGTCTGACATTGGCCTGTACCAGAGACCCTCCAAAAAGACTGAGGGTCCTAGCAGATCTACCTAATACTTAGAAACAACCCCAAAAAATTGGGCAGCCAAATTGGGGAGACCAAAAAACAAGCCCCAAATGAAAGAACAAGAGAAGTCTCCAGAAAAAGAGCTAAATGAAATGGAGATAAGCAATGTATCAGCTATAGAGTTCAGAATACTGATTGTAAGGATGCTCAACAGCATGAAAAAAGATATGGAAACTATGAAGGAAATTAAGGATGACATAACAGAAATAAAGAATACATTGGAAGGAATAAACAGCAGACTAAAGGAAGCTGAGGATTGGATCAGTGAATTAGAAGACAGGGTAGAAAACAAATAACTCAATCAGAGAACCAAAAAGAAAAAAACAATTAAAAAACAGGAGGACAGTCTAAGGGAGCTGTGGGACAACATGAAGCATAACACTATTTGCACTATAGGAATGCCAGAGGAGGCCGAAAGTAAGCAAGGGTTAGAAAATCTGTTTGATGAAATAATGGCAGAAAACTTTCCTAACCTGGGCAAACAAAAAGTCACATAAATTCACGAGGCACAGTGAGTCCCAAGCAAGAAGAATATAAAGAGGCCCATGCCCAGTCACATCATAATTAAAATGCCAAGAATTCAAGACAAAGAGAGAATCTTAAAGGCAGCTAGAGAAAAGCAATCTGTTACCTACAAAGGAGCTCCCATAAGGCTGTCAGATGATTTCTCATTCAAAACTCTACAGGCCAGAAGGGAATGGCATGAAGTATTCAAGGTAATGCAAACAAGGATCTGAAACCAAGACTACTCTATCCAGCAAGATTATCATTCAACATAGATGGTGAAATAAAGAGTTTCCCAGACAAAAAAAAAAGGCTAAAAGACTTTATCACTACAAAACCAGCATTACAGGAAATGTTAAAAGCACTGCTGTAATTAGAAGTAGAAATAGGGAGAATGAGAAACGTAGGCGTAAAGAAAAAAATGGCAGTAGATAAGTGTCTTTCAATGATAACCTTAGATGTAAATGAATTAAATGCCCCAATAAAAAGATATAGGGTCGCTGAATGGATAAAAAAGCATGACCCAAATATATGATGTCTACAAGAGACCCACCTTAGAAGAAAAGACTCACACAGGATAAGAGTGAAGGAAGAGAAAAAGTTTTCCATGCAAATGGAAATGAAAAAAAAGCTGGGGTAGCAATACTCAGATCAGACAAAACAGACTTCAAAATGAAAACCATAATGAGAGACAAGAAAGGTCATTACATAATACTAAAGGGATGAATCCAACAAGAGGATATAACCCTGATAAACATATATGCACCCAATATAAGAGTACCTAAACTTATAAAAAAAACTTCTAGAGGACTTTAAGGGAGAGATCGACAGCAATACAATCATACTAGGGGACTTTAACACCCCATTGACTTCACTGGATAGGTCTTCCAGGCAAAAAAATCAACAAGGAAACAGTGAACCTAAAGGACACACTATACCAGATGGATTTAATTGACATTTACAGAACATTCCACCCAAAGCTGCAGAATATACATTCTTCTCAAGTGCACACGGACCATTCTCAAAGATAGACCACATCTTAGGACACAAAACAAGTCTCTACAAGTTTAAGAAGATTGAAATCATATCAAGCATCTTCTTAGACCACAATGGCATAAAATTAGAAATCAACTACAATAAAAACACTAAAAAATATTCAAACACAATGGAGGTTAAATAGCATGTTATTAAACAATGAATGGGTTACCAAAGAGATCAAGGAAGAAATCAAACACTTCTTGTTGAGCTCACAACAACCCCAAATCTATGGGACACAATGAAAGCAGTCCTGAGAGGGAAGTTCATAGCACTACAAGCCTACCTCAAAAAACAAGAAAAACTTCTAATAGACTCTCTAACCCTACAACTTAAAGACCTAGAAAGAGAACAATAAGAAAACTCAGAGTAAGTAGAAGGAAGGAAATAATAAAGATCAGAGCAGAAATAAATGACAGAGGCTAAAAGAAAACCAATACAAAAGATAAACGAAACCAAGAGCTGGTTCTTTGAAAAGATAAACAAGATTGATGAACCCTTAGCCAGACTCATCAAGAAACAGAGAGAGAGGACCCAAATAAACAAAATCAGAAATGAAAGAGATGAAGTAACAACTGACCCAACAGAAATACAAAAGATTGTAAGAAAATATTATGAACCACTCCATGCCACCAAACTGAACAACCTGGATGAAATGGATACATTTCTAGAAAAATACAACCTTCTAAGACTCAATCAGGAAGAGTGAGAACACCTGAAAAGGCTGATAACTGCTGATGAAGTTGAAGCAGTAGTAACAAAACTCCCAGCACACAAAAGCCCCAGTCCAGACAGCTTCACAGGGGAGTTTTACCAAACATTCAAAGAACTAACATCTATCCTCCTCAAACTATTCCAAAAAATCCAAGAGGAAGGAACACTTCCAAACTCTTTTTACAAGGCCAGCATTAGCCTAATTCCAAAACCAGATAAAGACACTACAAAGAAAGAGAATTATGGGCCAGTACCCCTGATGAACATAGATGCTAAAATCCTCAACAAAATATTAGCAAATCAGATCCAGCAATATATTAAAAAGATCATATACCATGACCAAATGGGATTTACTCCAGGGATGCAAGGCTGGTACAATATTCGCAAATCAATAAACATGATACATCATATCAACAAATTGAAAAACAAAAATCACATGATTGTATCAATAGATGCAGAAAAAGCATTCAACAAAATCCAACACCCATTTTTGATAAAAACTCTCAGCAAAGTGGGAATAGAGGGATCATACCTCAACCTAATAAAGGCCATATATGACAGACCTACAGCCAACATCATACTCAATGGGCAAAAACTAAAACCATTTTCCCTAAGAACAGGAACAAGACTATGGTGTCCACTTTCACCACTCTTATTCACCATAGTACTGGAAGTTCTAGCCACAGCAATCAGACAAGAAGAAAACATAAAAGGCATCCAAACGGGAAAGGAGGAAACAAAATTGTCATTATTTGCAGGTGGCATGATATTGTACATAAAAAATCCTAAAGACTTCACTAAAAAACTACTAGATTTAATAAATGAATTCAGCAAGGTAGCAGGATACAAAATTAATACCCAGAAATCAATGGCATTTTTATACACCAATAATGAACTCTCAGGAAGAGAAACTAAAAAAACAATCCCATTTACCATTGCAACAAAAAAAATAAGATACCTAGGTATAAACTTAACCAAGGATATAAAAGACCTGTACTCAGAAAACTATGGGACACTGAAAAAAGAAATAAAGATATAAACAAATGGAAAAATATACCAGGTTGATGGATTGGAAGAATTAACATCATTAAAATATCCATACTACCCAAAGCAATCTATCAGTTCAATGCAATCCCTATTAAAATACCAACAGCATATTTCACAGATCTAGAACAAACACTTCAAAATTTTATATAGAACCAAAAATGACCCTGAATAGCCACTGCAGTATTGGGAAAGAAGTGCAAAGTTGGAGGGATCACAATATACTACAAAGCCACTGTAATCAAAACAGCCTGGTACTGGCACAAGAACAGGCATACAGATCGGTGGAACAGAGCAGAGAACCCAGAAATTGACCCACCCCATATTGTCAATTAATATTTGACAAAGGAGGCAAAACATACAATGGAGTAAAGACAGTCTCTTCAATAAATGGTGTTGGGAAATCTGGACAGTACATGCAAAAAAAATGAAACTAGATCACCAACTTAAACCATACACAAAAATAAACTCGAAATGGATAAAAGACTTAAATGTAAGATGTGAAACTATAAAAATCCTAGAGGAAAATATAGGCAGCAAAATCTCAGACATCTGTCATAGCAATATGTTTGCCAATACATCTCCTAGGGCAAGAGAAACAAAGGAGAAAATAAACAAATGGGACTCATCAAAATAAACTTCTGCACAGCAAAAGAAACCATCAACAAAATGAAAAGGGAGCCCACTGTATGGGAGAACATATTTGCCAATAACAAATCTGATAAAGGGTTAATATCCAAAATATATAAGGAACTCATACAATTTAACAAATGAAAGACAAATAATCTAATTAAAAAATGGGCAAAGGACCTGAATAGGCACTTCTCCAAAGAGGACATACAGATGGCCAAGGGACATATGAAAAAATGCTCAAAGTTGCTAATCATCAGAGAGATGCAAATTAAAACCACAATGAGGTATCACTTCACACCTGTCAGAATGGCTCCATCAACAAATCAACAAGTGACATGTGCTGGCGAGGGTGTGGAGAAAGGGGAGCCCAGGTACACTGCTGGTGGGAATGCAGATGGTGCAGCCACTCTGGAACGTAATATGGAGGTTCCCCCCAAAATTAAAAATTGACCTGCCATTTGACCCAGTGATCCCACTTCTAGGAATATATCCTAAGAAACCCGAAACACCAATCAGTAAGAACAAATGCACCCCTATGTTCATAGCTAAGATCTGGAAACAGCCCAAGTGCCCATCAGTAGATGAGTGGGTAAAAAAGCTGTGGGACATTTATACCATGGAATACTATGCAGCTGTGAAAAAAGAAGGATCTTTTATACTTTAGGACAGCATGGAGGGAACTAGAAAGTATTATGCTAAGTGAAAATAAGCCAGTCAGAGAAAGACAAATACCAAATGATCTCACTCATATGTGGAATGTAATAAACAAAATTAACTGATAAACACAATGGATCCAGAGACACAAAAGCATGGAACAGACTGAGGGGTCTCAGAGGGAAGATGGGGTGAGGGAGTGGGTGGGGAGAGATTCATCAAAGAACTTATATGTTTATGAGCATAACCCATGGACACAGACACTGATCTGGGAAAGGCCTGGGGGTGGGGTGGATGCAGGGTGTAGGGGATCAATGGGGGTAAAAAAGGGACATCTGCAATATATTCAACAATAAAGATAAAGAAACTTTAAAATAAATAAATAAATATATAAATAAATAAATAAAATTTAATTTAAAGTAAAAAATTAAACAATTATGTGCCTATACTTATATATTAGAATTTCTTGTACCACCTGGCCGGGCATGGCTCAGTGGTTGGGCGTTGACCTAGGATCCAGGCGATCGGGGTTTGATTCCCGGTCAGGGCACATGCCCTGGATGTGGGCTAGGCAGCCGATCAATGATTCTCACATCCTTGATGTTTCTATCTCTCTCCCTCTCCTTTCCTCTCTCTGAAATCAATAAAGATATATTTTTTTTTAAAAAAGAATCTTGTACCAAGAATTAACCAATTTAAAGCAATCTTATTATGCGACTTGACCAATAAGATGCAACTCTATTATATGACCTATATATTTATGGTTCAAGACACGGCATTTACACCTGACAGACCTTATTGTGTTGGCTGTTGTAATTTTTTAATTTGACAATCTAAGGGAAAAGAGGTCAGGTATTGCATGTTTTAAAAATGCTTGTGGTACACCAGTGCACACCCATTTAAAATTGCTGATCTAGACTATACATTAACTGCCTGTCTCAACCAGATTTCTCATTTAATCCACAGAACAATAAAACAATTTAAGTGACTATTTTGTAATTCTCTCAAAGACAGTACAGGATTGGTATCATTCTAGATGCATAGGATAGAAGTTAATTAATTGCATGCAGTGTATACCTTGGCCTATTAAGACATAATTCTTTCATATTACACTGGTCCTGAAAAGACATCTTCCCTTGTCCAGATGTATCTATTTCATTAATATTGCTTCATTTATTGCTGTGGTATTTTATTTCCATCTAAATGTGAGTGTATGTGTGTATGCATATATACATTAAATATAATTATTTTTATAAATAAAATATTAAAATATATATGTATGTGTATATATATTGGCTTGTATGTTTATCTTCTGTCTTCCTTTCAGAGGAAGATTGCTTTACAAGAATTGGGAGCTTAATAAATATTTTCTTAATAAATCATGAAATGAATGAATTTTTGTGTTTCTTGCAAGCAGAGTATAAGGACTATATGATTGTTAGGCAATTCAAAAAAATGACCATGTTTAGTAATTCTCTCCAACTCGTTTTTGCCCTCAAATTCTGAGTTGAAGTATTACCTAGGAAATTTGACTCTGGAACATAAAGTCTTCGGTTTGAATTATGCAAGTTATGGAGCTCTTAAGATAATCTTATTTCAATAACACTCATCTTAAATCATAGTTTGGTATTTTGTCTCTTGTACTGTGTCGTAGCTCTTTGTTTACATGTGGATCAGACAGCAGAATCTTAGAATATACTAAGAGATTCATATTTGTTTTATCTTTGAATAAATTTGCTGTAGCACATGCTTCGTATGGAATAAAATATTTTTAGATGAATAAATGAAATGCACAAGAGCATATAGATTTGAACAGAATTCTGTTCTGTTTTGTTTTTTTCTAGCTTGAAAATAATGAAATTATTTAATCAAGAACCTCCTTGGACATCTATGTAGTGTAAATAGAACTAGACTTGGAATCTGACTCTCCAGCTTATAGTTCTAACTCTTAACTTGAAGTTGTGCGTTTCGGCTGAGTCATGTAACTCTAGATCATCTCTATATGAGAATACTCCCCATTTTATAAACTCCCTCAAAATGCATAGGAATGAGAAAACAAATGTCAAATCCTTTTTAGAAGCTTATATATTTTTTATAAAACTACAATAAACATTGCTACCATTTTAAATAATTTTAACTGCTTAAAATTATTTGAGCCTCATCTGAAAAATAAACAATCTAGATAATAGAAATATACTGCCCCTTCCCTTCATGGCTAATGAGGTAACAAACAAGTCTGCTTCATCACTGGCCTTCAGTGTATGTGTGGTAGTAATTATTGTCATATTAACATTCCATAGCTTGCTCTTTCCAACTTAAAACTAAATTCCTTCTTTCCTGTCACCATTTCCAGGGAAGGATTCTGCTTTTACAATGTTAGGTGCTCACACTTCTCATCTCATAGGAACAAACCACCTTCCTTTCAGAATATTATAAAACATGAGCACGTTTATTTTGGTTAAAGCTCTATTTATATCTGATATGACCCTAAATATTCCTTCTTATATCTTACGGCCCCACATGAAATCCTGGCTCCTCTTCTAAATACTCCAATTTATTTCTAGTCTCTCTCCTCCAAGGTTACCTTTGGATTTTTTAAATTTTTTTTTTTTTTTGGTGATAAGTGATATTTTTATACATTGTAGATCTAATGTACAATTTAAGAGAAAAATAAGGTCATTTAGCAACAGGTAAGCAACACACAAAACAATTGATCAATCATTTTAATGTTTGGCTTCTTGTTCTGATATATTAATAGACACATATTCTATCCAAACACTAATTACAGAGACCAAATGCCACAGCATAAACTTATAATATCCTTAGTATGCACAACTATCACATAATTCTATAAGGAACTCCAATGTGGAGCTCAAGTGGTTACAGTATTCAAAGATTTTAAATTCTGACAACCGGAATAACCTAAAATATATAAGAAGTAGATTGCCTACTCACGAGGGTATAACTCAAGGAATCTGGCCACATCTGTTGACTTGGTGCTGTTGGGCTGCTGGAGAAGAGTCTCATCCGTTTCATACTGAACAAACAATCCAAATAAAACAATCATGGCAACCTCCAGGCCAATGGCCACGAGAGGGAATTTGAACCTCATGTTTGTGGCAAAGGACAGAGGTGCACTGCGGGCTTCACAGGCTGCAGGAGGTTGATAAAAACAGAGGGACTGCTCTGTGTGTGGACTGCATGTTAAAGGCACACCAATGACACTGCAAGAAAAAAAATGGGCAAGACTGGTTAAAATGTCCCACCCGTTGAGGAGAATTATGCTCTGTAATCAAAGTGCTCTAAATGCTGGTTTGAAGTGTGTGCAGGTCAGATGGGAAGAAACCAGGTGATGAAAATGATCTGTTGCACGAAAGTGTCTAGAATCCTACTAAATTTAATTTAACAGACACCTTTTTTTAAATTTTAATTTTTCAATTAGAGTTTATTCAATATTATTTTGTATTAGTTTCCGGTGTACAGCATAGTGGTTAGACAACAATATATTTTACAAAGTGTTCCCCCTGATATTTCCAGTAGCAACCTAGCACCACACATAGCCATTACAATATTATTGACTCTCTTCCCTGTGTTGTACTTTACACGCCTGTGACTATTTTGTAGCTACCAATTTTTACTTCTCAGTCCCTTCACCTCTTTCATCCAGGCTCTCAACTGCTCTTTCCTCCGGCAAACCACCAGTCGGCTCTCTGGGTCTGACTTTGTTTGAATTTTGTTTGTTCATTTATATTGTTCTTTAGGGTCTACATATAAGTGAAATCACATGATATTTGTCTTTCTCTGACTGACTTATTTCACTGAGCATAATGCCCTCTAGGTCCATTTACGCTGTCACAAGTGGTAAGGCTTCATGCTTTCTTATGGCTGAGTAATATTCTACTGTATATACGTACCACTACTTTTTTATCCACTCATCTATTGTAGACACTTGAAATGCCTCCATAGCTTGGCTATTGTAAATAATGCTGCAATAAATATAGGGGTGCATATATATTTTCGAATTAGTGTTTCATGTTTCTTTAGATAAATATCCAGAAGTGAGATCGCTGGGTCATAAGGCAGTTCCATTTTTAATTTTTTGAGAAACCTTCACACTGTCTTCCACAGTGGTTGCACCAATTAGCATTCCCACCAGTAGTGCATGAGGCTTTCCTTCTGTCCACAGCCTCGCCAACACTTGTCGTTTGTGGTTTTATTGATGATAGCCATTCTGACGGGGATGAGGTGACATCTCGTTGTGGCTTTAATTTGCATTTCTCCGACAATTAGTGATGTTGAGCATCTTTTCATATGTCTGTTGGCCATCTAACAGACACTTCTTTAGTGCTTTTTGTGGCAGACACTGAGCCAGGCTCTACAGGAGACACAAAACTAAAGAAAATATAGAATGTGCCTATAAATAACTTTCTTGAGGGAAGACAAAATCTAGTTGGGAAGACAAAAATATAAGCAAATGATTGTATAAAACAGATCAGTAATATCATATTGGTTCTAGAAGTATTAGGGAATAAAGCAGCATTTTCTTTTGTCTTGGGCCAAGGACACTAGCATATGAAATTATATGGATGGGGCATTAAGTTTTATCAGTAAAACACATAGAGGTAACAGCGTAAGGCTTAGTAGGACATGGCATGTTTGAGGACGAGCAATTAGTTAAATGAAGCTGTGTTATAGGAGAGATGCGGAGGAAAGGTATAATTGTAGCTGGGCTGGCTTGTAAAGGGCCTTGCATTCAATATTAAGGATGCAGGGTGTTGAATATTGATTAGCGTATGGGCAATAGGGGAACTTAAGGCACTATAAGAAGTGGTTTTGCTTATTTAGGATAACATTTTTTCTTAAATCCTTATTCTGCTTTACACAAATGTAAATATAGGAGTACACAAATATATTTTTTAGCCTTACAAAACAAGAGAGTGGATTTAAATGTACACATAGCTAATTCTTTCTTTTGACAAAGGCATGTGTAAATAAGATGCTCAATGATTCAAAACCACTGTGACAGTTTTTGCCCCCATCCTGGAGCTATTCTCAAAGCAGAATAGACCTATGTTTGACAAATTATGCCCAGCAGTTAAAATAGCATTCTTATCGCTAATCTCCATTTTCAAAAGATTCTATTCCAAATATAAAGAAGGGAGAAAGTGTAAAAAACTACTGGGGCAAATTCTACATGGTGACAAATGTTTATAAAAGAAAGCAGCAAGTTTGTTTTGTCTTATCTTTCTGGTATATTTTCCCACAAGAGAACATAAGACATTAGGACTAAATGATTTCTGACAGTTTATAAATCTATAATTCAAATATTTAGAAAATGGCTATTTCTGTTGTTCCTTGCAGGTGGTGGAACAGGAGCAGGTTTCCATGCTTAATTGTGAGAATACTTGTGTTTATTTCACGTTTTGATATCTGGTCTTAGTGCTCATAAGAATGCCAACAAATCATAAACACAAAGTATTTATGTTAATAACTATACACTCAGGTTGTAAAAAACCATGTAATGAATTACGCATTGCGAGAAATTCTAAACAATATCATAAATGTGTGTGGTTTAAACAATATCATAAATGTCTGTTCATCATACTGAACAGAATGATGAAGCCTACTGCATCCACTGCCGGATCAGGCTTGTTAAGTAGTTCAGGTTTGATGCCCTTCTGAGCATAGGCCTTCCTACTGAAATAAGTTGAGTCACGGACAATCTGGGAAAATAATTATTTCTCTCTCTTAGCTCTTCGCTCAAGCTGTTCTTTCTAAATGCAGCACTCTTCCCACACGTTTGTCCCCACGCCTCACACACGTCACTCTTTAGTTCTCAGCAAAGCCTTCCTTGACCTCCCATTTTAACCCAGCTTCTCACTATTACCTCTCATTGAGTAATGACCTTTCATAGCACTTCCCGTGATTGGTTGTGTGTGTATGTTTATGTGGGGTTTTTTATTTAGATGACGTTTTAAAAATGGCTGTTTTCCTCACTGGCCTGTTGCTCCTGGAGGGCAGAGGCTGTGTCTCCTTTGCAAATCATTTAATTTTTTAGTTTATTTTTCAATTACAGTTGACATTCAATATTATATTACTTTCAGGTGTACAGCATAGTGGTTAGACATTTATATAACTCATGAAGTGGTCCCCCCAGTAAGTCTTGCACCCACCTGACGCCACATATAGTTATTACAATATTATTAACTGTTGTATTCCCTAAGCAGTACTTTGCATCCCTATGAC
The DNA here is from genome assembly GCF_054644295.1 of Miniopterus natalensis. NCBI lineage: Eukaryota > Metazoa > Chordata > Mammalia > Chiroptera > Miniopteridae > Miniopterus > Miniopterus natalensis. The sequence goes on from NC_142085.1 coordinate 20,510,975, forward strand.
TATTTTGTAATTGCCAATTTGTACTTTCTAATCCCTTCCCCTTTTTACTCACATCGTTTGTTATCTAGAGTCAATACCGTGCCTAGTGCACAGTCAACCATTGATAAGTATTACTTGAGTGAATTAAATTTAGGGCGGTCTCAAAGAGAGAAAAAAGCTCAGAGAGCAGTCCAAATCAAGTGATGAAGGGAAATAGGAACAACCTTACCTTAACAAATTGCATTTAAATGGTAAATATGTTGAATCCACAACAGTAACTTTAATATTGCTGCTCACTCTATTTTAGTCGGCAAGGGCTTATTATCAGGATCTTTTGAGCTTGAACAAAACTGAAGATCAAGCTCAAATTATGAAGCTTGGAAGAAGCACAGATCTGGGATATGGCAAACAGCAGTGTGACCTTGAAAGTTCTGACAGTTCTTAACCACAAAAAGAACAGGCTGGAGAGCAGGGAGCTCTAAAGTGCCAATGATTAGAGACAACTCTCCTCGTGCCTTCACAGACTTTAAGTAGGGGAGGTAAATTGAAATGGTCATGACTGAGTAAGTCATGTCTCACCTACACTGATCTTTAACTTGCTGTGTGGCTGCAGGAAAGTAACGTAATTTCTTTATCTTTGTTTCTGAATATATGTAAATTTGGATAACAGTTATTAATAGAAACTTTTATTGGAGTTGCTTTATTTTTGTTAGCAATGACTGATGAAAATAAGACCACTACTGCTTTGAAATTGTCTCTCTCTCAAAGGGAACCCTCACGCACTGTCACTGGGAATGCAGATTGGTGCAGCCATTATGGAAAACAGTATCGAGATTCCTGAAAAAATTAAAAATGAAACTGCTTTATGACTGAGCGATTCCACTTCTGTGTATATGTCCAAAGAAATCAGAAACACTAATTTGAAGGAATATATGCTCTCCCTAAGTTCATTGCAGCATTATTTACAATAACCAAGATATGGGCCCAACCTAAGTGTCCATCTACATACAACTGAATAAAAGAAGTAGTGGTACATACATACAATGGAATATTACTCGGCCATGTTACCATTTGCAACAACATGGATGGACCTAGAGGGTATTATATCAAGTGAAATAAGTCAGACAGAGAAAGAATAACACTGTATGATTACACCCATGTGTGGAATCTAAAAAATAAAATAAATGAACAAACAAAACAGAAACAAACTCATAGATACAGAGAACAAACTGAGGGTTGCCAGGTGGAAGGGGGCTTGAGTAGCTGGGTGAAGGGATTAAGAAGTGCAAATTGGTAGTTACAAAATAGTCATGGAGATGTAAAGTATAGCATAGGGAATATAGTCAATAATACCATAATAACTATGTATTAGGCCAGGTGGGTACTAGAATTATTGGGTTATCACTTTGCAAATTACATAATTGTCTAACCACTATGATGTACAACCAAAGCTAGTAAAATATTGAATATTAGCTGTAACTGAAAAAAAATTCACTCTCCACAGTCTTTCTAAGAAAGGATATGTCCCAAACACACTTCTCTTGCTTCACTCATAATAAAAATATAAGCAGTAGCTGCTATCCCACTGTACACAATTAAAATAAAGAACAAAAGAGCAGGAGATGGTAGAGGAGGGGGGCAGGGGACAGAAACTTGCATCTCAGCTCCAGAGAGATCCCGCCCGATTAGTGCAGGGGCCGTTGCACCCAAGGGAGTAGACAGCTTAAATGAAAGGAAGTCACACTAGCCAGGCAAGCTGCTTTTCAAAGATAAGGTTGGAACTGAGGGCCTCCCAGAAAATATGACAGACTTTTATTATTTTTTCTTTTTCTTTTCAGAGCTTGGTCTCTTTCTCCATCGCATTTTATCAATGCGCCTCAGCTTGCTGAGCCTTAGGCACCAATGTGTCTTTAGAGTAAGTTTTTGGTGGTTTTTTAACATCCCCTGGCACCTGATATCTGCCAGGCTCTTTACACATGCTAATTATAATCCTTAAAACAGCCCAGCAAGGGAGGTTCATTTTTTATTGGGGAGAGCAAGAAATTGAACAACTTCCAAAGTCTAATACCATTTAGAAAATTTCAGGACCTCAAATAAAATGCAAGTCTGTTTGATTCTGAAACTGCTGTTCTCTGTATTTGACTAATTGATTTTCGCGCTCTTCTGCTAAATTGTTCAGGTATTGCTCACATCCTAGAAAAAGTACTGCCCTTCACAGAAATATCAACAATTATATATATATATATATATATATATATACACACGCACACATATATATACACACATGTATGTATATTTAGACTTAGTTTCAGTTTTTAAATTATGAAAGCTATAAACAAATTTGTCCTTTTTAAGTAATTCACACCATTTGGAAATTTTTTTTTAATATGTTTTTATTGATTTCAGAGATTGGAAGGAAAAGGGAGAGAGAGAAACATCAGTGATGAGAGAGAGTCATCGATCGGCTGCCTGCTGCAGGCCCCCTACTGAAGATGGAGCTGGCAACTCGGGTTTGTGCCCAACCAGGAATTCAACCATGACCTCCTGGTTCGTAGATTGATGCTCAACCACTGAGCCATGCTGGCTGGGCACAATTTGGAACTTTCTGTCCATTCAATCTCAATCCAATATCAACAGTTTGGTGTTCATCTTTCTGGTCTCCCTCTATATATTTACATATAAATATGTTCTTATAGATATATATCTTATCTTTTAATACCAATAACATCATATTATAATACCTTTCATTAAAAACTCAACTATATATCTTATTAATTAATTTATTTATTTGACGTTAATAATTTTGCAATTACAGTTTAACCAAATGTCTTGGAATATCAGTTTTACCTCTTGATTTCTAAAGATGGTAAGATGTTTCATACCATAGATGAACCATAGATTTTGAAGTTTTAATGGAGGACTGCCAAAAAATTCTTATTAGAGGATTACAATCCAAAGGATACAGACTGTACTTGGAAACACCAGACATTATGACAAGCCCAGCAAGGAGGTGTATAGAAGCGTTTGGGGGTGTGGAGAGCAGTGGGTGTTTAGTACTCCAGACTTGAGTCTAGGCTGTCTGACTTCTGATCCCAGGTGCAATGGTTACTGATCAACTTGAGTGAGTCAAGTTCTGTGGTTGGTTTTGTTCTCTGAAAGATGGGAATAATAATTACTTCCTAATCATAGTGTATATGAAAGACTTAAAGCCTGGGACATAGTAGGGACACATTAAGTGTAACTATTGCTCTTATTGTCATGTTTGGCTACCCACATTCAAACTCTTTCTGTTTTGAGGGAGTTTTTAAATAAAGGCTTTGCTTTCCACTGTGGAAATTCAGGTTGGGTGGATATTCCCAATCCTCCCCCACCCCACTTTGGCAGTTGAAGCCTATGACCAGGGTTTGGTCAATTGTGTCCTCATATCTGGAATTTAGAGATCAGTTATGCAAAATACCCAGAAGTTGACACCTTGGGGACTGCTTATAAACAGCAGAAAGGGTATTCTAACTAACTAGAATGCTCCTGTGGCGTCCTCTATCTGTGACCTCAGCTTGCCTCGGTGGGACTTGTTTCCTGACTTTTGGGTTGATTCTGGGATTTGTTGGGTGAGTACCAACAAATCCCATTTTCTCATTAGAGAGGATTTGGTTTCTGTAGTCTGCATCTAAGGATCCTGATGGCTCAGTATCCTCTCCCTATCCTTCTTCAATCTCACTATTCACTCAAACTATTTACTGGGGACTGTCTATGTCTGACAGGAGTGCCAGAGTGTGTTATAATGTTCTTTGACAAATTCAAGGACATGCCTACAAAAAATACATTCACACTAGGATAACCTGACCCAACTGCAATGAGTTTTTGGATCTGTCACTGGGTTTAAGGAATTTTTACAAGTTAGAATCATGAGATTGCTTATTTACACACCACACTCTTTGGGGGAGGAAAGTCAACTTTAAGGTAACCTGGAAATTTAGTGGCTATTTATTAATTAAAAAAGAGGATTTTCTCTTTTAAAAATCTAAAATCTAATAAAAAAATTTTGCATGTAGGAAAACCATATCAACAGGTATTGTCCAGGAGTAATAACAGCAATTTCTGTATGAGTTTCTATAGAAACTCCCTATCAAACCAACACTGAATTATTCTGCATAGAGCAGAATGACTATTTATAATGGCTTCTGCCTAGTGTGATACCATCAGCCTATAAAATTCTTTCCTTCTGACCTAATTCAAACCCAACCTCTCATTAACTGAAAGAGAACCTCAGGTTAAATCTCCTTACAGGACTGTTTTTTAATCTCAGCTCTGTGTGGGCCAAAAAAAAAATACTAATACTTTGAGAAGAGGCAGTACACTAAAGAGAAATTGCCAAAAGGCCAAGTAACATAAAAATATTTGCAATCTTACTAATAGTTAAAGGAATAAATATTAGGGTATCATATTTGCAAATTTTAAAAATACAACTGCCCAGCCGGCATGGCTCAGTGGTTGAGCATTGACCTAGGATCCAGGAGATCATGGTTTGATTCCTGGTCAGGGCACATGTCCTGGCTGCAGATTTGGTCCCCAGTTTGGGGCCTGCAGGAGGCAGCCAGTCGATTCTCTCATCAATGATGTTTCTATCTCTTTCTCTCCCTTTCCCTTCCTCTCTCTGAAATCAATAAAGACATATTTTTAAAAAAAATACAATTAAACCAAGTATTTTAAGGATATAGAGAAACTGGAGATTCTATCCTTGGCTATTGGGAGTGTAAACTGGTCCTGCTAGTTTGGAGAATAATTAGGCAAGTTCCAGTAAAGAGGAAAATGCAAATTATCTTTGGCCCAGCACTTTGCTCCCAGAGAATGCTGGAGCATGTTTACAAGAACATGTATAAAATGTTTACTGTAACCCTGTTTGTAATGGTGAAAACTGGAGACAACCTAAGTGTCCATGAACCGGGGGATGAATAGTGTTGGGAAATCCAATTAAATATTTACACAAAAGTGAAAATGGATGTGAAAAACTTGATAGCATCAGAATGAATAAATCTCCAAAACATAATTTTGAGATAAAAAACCAAACTGCAGATGCTAACTTCAGGGGTTTCCACTTGGGTAGTTTCAGGGGCTTCTACTTGGCCCTTGCTACCATGATAGCTCTTAATTATGGGTCAGAGAACCAAAGTAGGGATTTTGAGACATTCTAAGTGTATTGATCCTTAGTCTATCATTTGGAACTGGAAGTATTACCCATGAGATCAGTCTGCAGTCCCACTGCAGCTAATCCAAGATGCCCTTGGGCCAGGACTTTATTGTCTTGACCTTTCTAAGTTTTATTCTGATCTATGTGCCATGGTGGTATTTGAGGTCTTTGGAGATCAGCATTAGTTTTAAGTCAGTATCTAATAAACCACAAATGTTTTTCCCACTCCTGTCAGTTACCCTGAAAAGTGGCCCAGGTTTCTTTGAGTGAAGGCTTGACAAAAGGCTAATGGAATGCTTTATGATGGCATTACTGGGTCCTTTCTCTAAGGACACGGCCATGGCCTCTCCTTCAACTGGGAAAACCAAATATATGAATTAATTTAGGTCTAGTAACTGGGTAGGTGTTTGTGAATTATCACTTTAGCAATTTCTTTCGTGTTTCTCCCAACAGACTTAGATATATATATATTTTTAATTCTCATTGGGATCAGCATCTTCCCCTGTCATCTTTGTTCTACGGACACCAGTCAAAACAGAGCTCTTCAGGGACACTAGTGTACACGCTCTTCGGTGGATATTTAATGCCTTAGTAAAGGAGTTTATGAGCACTCTGTTTTAAAAGTTTTGGATACATTTATTCATAAGATACACAAAAGCTTTTGGTACATGTTACCAATTATGATGACTACAGAATTTATTAGATGCAGCATTACATTTTTACCAATAGCTCACAGTTATTGAGTTTTTGTTACCTGGCTTTCTTCATTCGGATATCATCAAAATTGAATGGATGAAAGAGGGTGTATTCAATAGAAGGCTTTTTCAAAATGTGTTTGAACATTTAGAAAAATACAATGATATTTTTACAGTACTGTTTTTAAGTAGGGTCACTTTGCTCTTGAGACGACGCATCACTCTTAAAGTCTGTTTTACTTTATTGCAGAAAGGCGTTCACAGGTGGCCTGGCAGTTTTCTTTTGTGATTTTTTCATCACACTCTAGTTTTCTGACCAAATTAGTCATAATTCACTAGCTGATCAACCTTCACGTAGGAATTGGCTAAAAAGAAATAAAAGGTAAGTAAAATGCTGCTTCTTGGATTAAAGTATTACTTATTCAAAACTACATTATCTCAGGGAAAATTCATTTATTCTTTATCTATTCTATTATTCAGATCTCACTGCACACACAAGAGGTAATAGTCTTAAACTGTTAATAAACATACCTGATGCAGCAGACAGAGAGTTCACCCACCCCAAACTTATGAAATCAAATAAATTTCTCTACCATGCTCCAACAAGGTGCACAGTAACAGAAGTGAAATAATTCCCAATATAGTTCAGGTGCTACTTATTTAGCCCCATATGTGTGTGTTGCCATATCTGCTTGTGCAATGAATAGGTTGTACAGAGGGGCAAGGGCAGCAAATGGAACACAAAATCCCACTCACATCCCATTTAACAAACCAGACGGAGTAGTATCCTATACCAGCAGTGGCCCTGGTATGCATATTTATGTGTGTGTGTGTGAGCGTGTGTAGTGTCTGAGGATTCAAAGAAGACTGGCGGGGACATTCAACATATGTGCTTAAAATAGCCCAAAGTTCTTTTTCAGGAGCCTGCTTCCCATGAAATGCAGCTGTGAGGAAGGAAGCAAGTGAGGTAGCCGGCAGAATGTGCGAGTGTTTGTGAGTGTGTGAGTGTGAGTGTGTGTGTGAGTGTAGGGGTGGCCATACTGAGAACAACATCAAGTTTCCTTTTATTTTATTCCTTGACTTTCATTTTGGGCCAAAAGCAAATCGAGCCCGAGCCTCTCCGAGATTGAACAGTTTCCATGTGTTTGCCTCCCCTCCACCACCTGAGAAAAAGTAGGAGTGGACTGACTGAAAGAACGTAAAGGGCCATTGCATTTCCACTTCGGCGTGGCTAACTTTGCACTGCATGACCACCTCAATGTCTATCTTGATTTAGTCGTCACCGCTCTCAAATGGCAGCTGACCTTACCACTTTCATTTTGAGCTCTGTTTTTATTGCCAAGATCAAAAAGACTGATGTAGGAAAGGGAGAGCCCAGAGAGGAATGAGGCCGTTCATGTAGCAGGGCAGATTCTGAGGCTGTCATACTCAGCAAGAGCCGCGACCAGGTAGACCTCACCACGTAAAGATGCAGAAGGAATATTACTTACTGCAAAGCCCGTTATCACAATGATGAGGGCAGTCTTCACACGGTTTTCCTTTTTTATATGGGGTTTTGATGGTGTTCAACACGTTTCCACTGGCAATGAAATATTTGAAGGACAGAATTAGTGGCAACACTGAGAAATACAGGATGGTGCTATGTGGGTAGAATACACAGCAAGAGTCACAGGTCTGAAAAGGGAGAGATTTAGGAAAGTTGGAGCCACAAAGATGATTTCAATATAAATTGGTAGGATTTAATATATTCAGAAACATGGAGATGGGGTGCCCCTGTCTTCATAGTAGATCAAAGGTGTGCAACCAGAAGGCAGGTTTATAACAAGGCTTCTAAGAACTTCTGGAATTGGCATCTCACAGGGTATTTCTTTACAGGATTAGTTTGTTTTCTTTGAGAATCTATTATGTGCCATGAACTATGCTAGGTACTTAAAATAGCTTATTATATCTAATCCTCAGAAAAACACTGCAAGAAATGTATTGCTATCGCCTCTTTGTAGATAAGAAAAAAGGAGCTGCAAGTTGTTAAGTTAGTGGTGACCCGAAGGTCACACAACTAGTAAGCCAAGAGCGAATGTTTGTACTTGATCCTTGCGGACCACAGAGCCCATTCTCATGCACCAGGCTATCAACACCTGGCACATGGCTTTGTCACCCCTTAGAAAGCACTGCTTATCCTTTCCAGTCTGTCCCAATTTTCTCCTTTCTTCAAAACCCACCCTCAAAGCTCTCCCCGAAGCCGCCTTAGAACCTCAGATTGGAGAAAGGGGTTGGATTATAGCTCAAGGTGCAGGCTACTTGGCCTATCATAGGCCAAAAGTGATCTCTTGGGTTGTACTTACCTGGGGCAATACTGGCAAACATAGAAATACTTATAGATGCTCCGAGGACAGTGGGCTAATGCACAACCAAGTTGGTGGGAAGTGGCCCAAACAAGCTGTAAGTGAAAAGTTTAAAAAGAAGTCATTTTCATTAAATTTATGGTGTTCACACCATGTGACTTATTTTTTTCTTAACTGCTTATTAGAAGTTATAGATGGAGGGAATGTTAAAACTGAAAAATAATGACTTCAGATTTTTTAAATTTCTAAATTTCTAATGATTATTCTTTTTAAATATCTCTTCAGTTATGGGGCTTCACCTAACATCAAATAAGCTTTATGTATCCATGATTCCTTTGTTACAACAGTGATCATATCCAAATTTATAAATATGTGGACAATGGGGTGCTGGGCAATAAGATACCCATCCAAGAGCAATCTGATTTTTGCAGGAAAAAAGAAGAAATCTTGTTGATCTTGTTTTGTGTGTGTATGTGCAGATAATCTTAGGAGCCCCAAAATAACTTTTCTTTAGTTCCTATATAATACAAAAATACTTATTCAACGATTCAAAAATAATTTGCATATGTGAGTTAATTTTTTTATTATTTTTCTCTTTAGCATTTCATTCTGTGACTAGCCTAGAGAAAACAGCTCAAGGCTTGTTCAAAGTGTTGCTTAAATATAATTAAGTTCATTCCACCACTTTATTCCCAGAGCTGTCATTTAAAAAAACCATTGTGGTAAATCGAGATCACAATAACCAGATGAGTTTTTATGAGCATCCAAGAGATAATGGGTTGATTTTACGTACATTAATGGGAAACACATACTTTGTAAAGTAGGGCATAGATTGCATCACTAAGGCTTATGCTTAGCATCTCCAGAATATACTGAGGAGAGAGAGTAATTCTGAGAGGGTAGTGGACAAGAAACATTACAACTTTGCCATTTCATTTTTACCTGGGTGTAATGACCAGTTACAGCATTTGGTCGAGTACTTCCAAATCCATATTTGAAATCTTTAACTTCATCGTAAAGAGATTGGATTGCATCTGACCATGATCTGGGATTAGAGGACATGAATAAATTCTCTCCACAACCAGTGGCTACAAAATAAGAAAGACAATGAATCAATAGTTACAGCAGTAGTTGCAAAGAATTCTCATAGAAAACTATAAGAATATTCGATTTTCATTTTGGGGATCAAGATCACTTCTCAAATCTTTCACTATCAGATCTACTGGAGAAATCTGATTTCAATTTCCAAATTTCAGCTCTCTGAATTGGAATTATTCCCTCCCTCCACCTATGAATAGCTCTTTTTAAAATGTAAATAATGATTCATTTTCAAGCTGACTGGGTAGCTTAACACAGTCACGGTTATTATTTTGGCAACACTAGTAAACTGATTAGCAGTCAGTCAGCAAGGATATATCATCTGCTGTGCCTTCATAGTATGCATATAGGGGATATTAAAAAAAAAAGTTACAGACATGATTTTGACCTTCTGCTCTTTAGCTAGCGAAATGGAAGGAGCAAATGTGAAGCAGACAGAAAATAGACCAGGCATAAAATGGATATCCTGTGGGAAAATGAAATCAAAGCCAGGGACGCAAGAATGGTGACAAGCAGGCCGACCAGATTCTAGCAAAAAAGCATAAGACGGGCTGGGGTATGGTGGGCTTGCAGAGTGAGGCAAGCTGAGGACCTTGAAAGTGAGATAGAGAGTTAATTCTTCATTAACGTAATTTACAAGTATGTCCTGGAGAGTTATACTAAAATAATTAATTATTGCTCTAGCTGGTTTGGCTCAGTGGTTATTAGAGCTTCAGCCCACAGACCGAAGGGCCTCTCCCCTGCCTGTTTGATTCCGGCCAAGGGCATGTACCTTGGTGGCAGGCTCAGTCCCTGGGCCTAGTCAGTGTGCAAGCAGGAGGCAACCAATAAATGTGTCTCTCTCACATTGATGTTTCTCTCTCTCTCTTTCTTCCTTCCACTCTTCTGAAAAGCAATGGAAAAAAATATCCTTGGGTCAGGAAATAAATAAATAAATAAATAAATAAATAAATAAATAAATGTTTTTTTCACTAGGAATTGGTGATCTGGTAACTCTGATTACAATGTATTAAGTGGGAGGTTTGATTGTTTTTAGATTTCAGGAATAAACTTGGCATGTGGCTAAATAAGGATGGTAAGTATCTAAATGAACTGAAGTTCAGGAAAAAAAAGATTTAAAATAATTTTTTGTTGTTGTTTTCTCCCTGCATAGCTTTTGCCTTGGACTCATTTTACATTTTTTTTGCTTGGAGTAAGAGGAGTAATGAGATTTTAGGGCAAGAGTTTAGAAAAAGAAACAAAGAAATACAAGACAGGAAGCAATGTGTGCTTGTGATAAGTCATGAGCTAAAACCAGCAAACAAAATCTAGATCACCATTCCCGAGCTGCCGTGGCTCACCACGTCAGTGAGTTTTAACCTAATGTTTGGCTTTTATTAAATGCCCCACTATTCACTGGAGTCTGACTTACAGCTGATATGTCGTTTAGCTGAGGGACTGTGAGTCATGGTACACATATTTGCCCAGCTTTCAGCATTTCTTGCAGCTTCGTCACTCCACGTCTTGAAATAAATGACAAACATTTTGAAATGAAACTATGATGATAATTGTGATGCACATGATTACATTTAAAACAAATGCCTATTTGATGAATTGTTTTCTAGTATTTCCTATTTTCCCATTGCTCTACCAAAAGATACCTTCCTTGCTTTTCTAAATCACTTAATGACCAGGAAGTATCTTTCCATATTGAGTTACAGATTAGATATTTTAAGGGAAAAAATACCATTCAGTTTCTCTGCAGCAAAACATTTCCAAACCCAGCCATGCTCTTTTAGATGGATAATCACAGCTTGGGGCTATGGTTATTTAATTCGAAATGAGAAATAAGTATGTGCTGTTTTCTCCAAAATATCTATTGCATTTGTCCCAGTTTTCACATATATCAATACACTGTCAGATGCTATAGCAAGCATTCGTGCGCTTCCACTGTAATAAGTGAAATATAACAGTGTGAAAGACAAAATATATGAGAAAATAAATGCCCACCCTTACCTTACATGTGAAAATAGGAATTTAGTATTATCATAATTCAGACAACTTAAACCGAGATTGCTAGACAATACTGTTTAGAAAGAAAAAAACAGTTCCAATCTAAGATGAGGTGTTCAGAACAGAGCAGGCACCTTGTATCTCTGAGAAGGCAATACCAGTCAGTTATTACGGTCAGGAGGCACTTGTCCTGTACACCTGGCACAACCCACTTCCTCAGAAATGAAGCTAAACACAAGGGTCAGTGGAAAAATTTCTTCCTAGACGATAGCCTAGATCAAGCAACAACTTTCATAGAGTCTCAGAAATGGAATGAACTAGAAAGATAGCGGATTCTATTTCTCATTTCTTGTAGGAATCGCCTCTAAAATATATACATTTTGCCTGTAATTGAAGTGTGTGTTCAGTACCTCCTAAGACAGCTAAGTTTAGCACTGATTGCTAAATAGATTCTTTTGATCTCTTGAGGTATAATGTAACTTCCAAATACATATGATTTGTTGATTCTAGCTCAGCTCTTTGAGAAAATTCGAACAAATTTAATTCATTTGTCATACAATAACACTTTAAATACTTGAATTGGGAAGAGAAGCACCAACTCATTTTTATTGAATTTTATTTACAATAGTATTTCTCTACTGAACCTCAGAAATGTGTAGCAAAGTTTGATTCTCATTTACACTAATGGCCGAAAAAGCTGAGGCTCCTCCAGATTAAGTAGTGTTATCATCATAACTGGTTGGTTAATATTAATAATAAAAAGAAAGCAAAGGGAAGGTCAGACATTACAAGCATGTCATCTGGGCAGCTTCACCAGGAAGCCCCACTTCATACTCCCCGGGGAACCATCAGTGCCTTCCCTGGAGAAGTGAAGGAGGCAGTGAAGGAGGGAAGGTGCTTGCCTGTCAGTCTAACCTGGGAAAAAAGATTATTGGCTAGAAAGTCAGAGCCACTGCAAGGATACGAAATCCCGAAGGGTCGATTGGCTAAGCTCCTGGTTATAATCCTTAGACAAAGAATTCTCTCTCTCTCTCCGGTTCCTCTTGCTTGTTTGCTCTTATGCTCCTGTGTCCTGTGCTCTCTGGCTCCATGACCCACACTCATCTGTGCACCTCCATAGTCATTTGGCCTTAGCAGCCGCATGGCCCATGGCCATATGGATCCTACATGCCATTGACTGCTGCTGGACATACAAGTTAAGCCAGCCAGATGGTAGACAGGACAGTGCTTTAATATGAAGCAGAAACTCTGGGCAGTGGCTTTAATCCTAGCTCTGATAAAGACAAGATTGGACTTTTTTCATGATGAGATGATGGGAAATGGGACCTAGGAAACCCAGGGGTTTAATTCCATGCAAATAAATATCACTCATCCTCCTGTGCAAGTCTCAGAAAATTCCTATTGTGACATCACAAGAATTCCGCTTCCACCGGTAACAGGTGTGGACACAGAAGGCACCCCACCGATAACAGGACTCTTATGTTTTAGACCTATACACCATATTTTATTATCTAGTTAAATTTTCATTTTCTGTTTAGCATCTAATTATTCAAGTAATGTAATTTACATGGTTTCTTTCACTGCCCATTAATTATACCTTAATTCTATATTGAAAGAGTCAATATGTTTTCCAGTTCAAATGTAGCATGTTACATTTAACTACCAGCTAAGATGACAACTTTTCAAGTGAACTAGAGATTAGAATATTTTACATATATAGATCTTAGTTTGAAGTCCATCGCTAAGTGGTTAGATGCTAATTAATAATGATTTATCAATAAGACACGACTTACCATTTTAAGCATGTTGCTGGCACTGGGACTTGCCATCCTTCTAAGGTCATTGTGCTTATTAATAATCTCCATTTGGATTGATGGATGTTGGGTCAATAAAGAGAAAACTGAGGTATTTGACTTTAAAATGAAGCAAAAAGTAAGGACAATGTTACAATATTGAAAATCAAAGTAATGAAACAACTGATTTATTTCAATATGAAAGTTAATAGAAATGTTTAGTTTTGTGTTCCTTGACTTGAGCACCAAACTCACCTAAAGCCTTATTAACATAAAGGTTGCTGGGCTTCACCCCCCCAGAGTTCTTGATTCAGGAAGAGTAGGTGGGACCAGAGAACTTGCATTTCCAACAAGTTCTCAGGGGCCATGCTTTGAGAATCAGTAGTCTAAGTCACAGAATTGTTGTGGGGAACTTGGATGTGTCCTTTTGAATGCTACCTTTTTTTTTGTCCTTTAACAATAAATTAATTTGACCCATTAGACCTGTTTACACATGACCTTATCTGATTATCTGATAACATGAAAGAACTTAAATCTTATCAGAGGCCTAATTAGTACCAGAAAGTTCCAATAGACCTTTTAACCTTTGGCACAGCATGGAGGGAACTAGAGAATTTTTTTTTAAATAGCAGATGTTCAGTAATAACATTCTTCGGAAACCCATATTGACCTTCACCAATGCACTTATCATAATTTTTAAGTTACCTGTTGACTCCTAAGTCCTCCAGTATTCTGAAGTGTTATATGTGGGCACGACTATGTTAATCTCATTTATTGCACTGTCCGTAGCAATCTAGCACTATGTCTGATACAGTAGACACTAAATAAGTAGTTGTTGAATTGAATTAAATTGAAATGCGTTGAGCTCAACTTAGGAAGCCAAAATTATAGTTTCATTTCTGAACTGCTGTTGTTTTGGACTTTGTAATATCAAATATATACTTTTGAGAGTCTAGAAAAGACATCTCCAAGCATATGTTAAATTCTTCAACTGAACAAGCTATTTGTGATAAAAATGACTTCCTGTAAGGCAAGTAGGGAGTTGATTTTATATTCTGACTCATGCTGTTCTCACCAGATTCTCATTGCTGACCCACTGTCTTACTCCTCAGTAGTGTTAATGAATAAAAAAGTTACTGATTGTTCTAAAAATACACATTAGTGAGAGCCAAGGTGGGTTTGGCAACAAAGGAATAATTCTTTTCCTCCCCATCCCAGGAGATTTTCGATCATCACCTTGTCGATGTCACAGTCACCGTGAGCTATGGGTAAGGCAGCCCTCCCAGGAGAACTTAAGATCTACCGTGTAAGTGAAATCCTTACCATGCCGGCAGCTTGTTGCAGCAGTGCCAGGAAGCATATGCTCACCAGCATCATTGTTTCTGAGAAAAAAGTGAAGCATTTGTGAGATGTATGGGTAAACAAAAATAACTTACTTTATAAAAAAATGATGATGTTAAGGAATGGGCTCATATAGCTTTCTGTAGATTGAAACTTTCTATAAGAATAAATTTTCTCAGTCAGATGGAATCAAAATCAGTATCATCCTTTACCTGCAAACGCAGGTTTTATTCTTGTTACTCATTTCTAGATTGGAACCCAGGGATATAGCAGCAATGTTTCTTAGTACTTTAGAAAGATAAGAATTTGAGACCTAACTGAAGGAGGAAAGTTAAATTTCGATCTGTAATAATTTATATCACTGATGAGCATCTCCATGTGCAGTTTAAAACCTTGTTTTCAAAATTTTCTCTCTGGGTCATGAAAACCTTTAACGTACCACTTACAAAAGTAAGTCATGGATGTGCAAGGTTATACACCAAAGTAGTAATAGTGAGTACCTCTAAAGAGTGATGGATTCATAGTTTCATTACAATTTCACTTTTAGTTCCTATAATTCTCTCCTGTTACTTTTATTATTGAACAATTACCAAGTGTTACTTTTATAATTCGCTTTTTTATATTAAAAGTTATTTTTTAAATACCTTTTGTTTCCATTAATTATTGCTGTAATTCTTCTTTATGACCATCAACTAATAAACTTGGCTCTCATTGTCCCATTAGGGCTCAGTCTGAAAAGCTGCACAGCCTGTCTCCTTCAATTTATGTGCGATATGCTTTTGAGTATCCTGAGTTCCCTAGTGGCTTTCACCTGAATGTACTCCAGTTTATCTATAACCCCATTAAAAAGTGTTATGTCAACTATAAGCATAATATTCCATGCATGATCCATCTTTTGGTTTATTTGGTATGTTAGACCAAGGCAAGGCTAGAAAAATATTTGAAATTAATCCTAATAATTAATATACTCCCATTTACCAGCAGTAAAGTTGAGAATAAAATGAAAGGCTATAAAAGATTTTGTCTCCCAGCAAGGATAGCTCCTATCATTAAATAATGCAGCAAATGTTTTACCTGAGATAAGCAGATGGGAAAGGTAAGATGCTCCTATGTCCAAAGGGAGATGAACATATTTTGATCTTCAGCACAGCAGTATATATATGAACACAAATCACTTCTCTTTCCTGTTTGGTTGCTCTGAATTATGCAAAGTGGTGGTAATATGATACTGTAAAAATGTCTTAAAAGATCTTATCACCCACTTCAGTAGTAAATAAGATCACTTAATTCTAAAGAGCAACTAAGTTAATAATTGCTGTTGTCCTATAATTAGGCTTTATAATGTTAGTAATGATGGGTGAAGGAAGGGCTAAGCTTTCCTGGAAAGCCCTGGAGAGTATAATACTAGTTAGCTAGGTAGTGATTTGCCTATTTTTGTTTTCAATAGCCTTCCGTGGAATCTCTCACTAATTAGCTTTCGGTAAATTGCTTTTATACATATTACAAAATTCAACATTATGTTCCATTGTTAAAATTAATTATACAATCTAATATGAGACTTACTAAAGATAGAAAATTAAATTTTACCTTTTTTTCATTATCAAATGCCACAATATCAAAATAAAATGTTCAAATAATTTTTAAAAAATATTTTTTAAAATATGTTTTTATTGATTTCAGAGAGAGGAAGGGAGAGGGAGAGAGAGAGAGATAGAAACATCAATGATGAGAGAGTCATTGATCGACTGTCTCCTGCACGCCCCTTACTGGAGATTAAGCCTGAAAGCCAGGCATGTATCTTGACCAGAAATTGAATCATGACCTCCTGGTTCATAGGTCAATGCTCAAGCACTGAGCCGTGCCGGCCAGGCAAAATGTTCAAATAATTTTTTTGAAATTTAACATCATAACTTAGTGACAGAAAATATCTCCCAAATATATCAAAAGGGGGGAAATAAGTTTTGTGTATGTAGTAAATTTGCTCTAATAACTGTTAATTTCTCAGGCTTTCATTAAAAAACAATTTTCTTCCTGATTGTGCTAATGTAGATTGGAAAAAGTAGCCCAGCCACCCTTGTTCATAGCCCGGCTTCGTCACTCACTAAGAAAACTTGAACAAGTGATACATCCTCTTGAAGCCTCTATTTCCTCATCTGTAAAATAGGTACTATTAATAACCATGAAATGTTGGAATTATTATTAAATATTTTAATCCATTTAAACCACTCAGTGCCTGCAATGTTGTGAGCGCTTAATGATTGTTGTCATTTTATCTTACTAATTTTTAATTAATTTGTTAATAACACTGGACAAAGCAAGATACTATGGAGTATATAAGAAGTGAATGTGGGAGGAGGGATAGCAACAGGGCAACACAAGCTGTTCCTCCTTTCTACTCCCCTTTTTATTTAACCCATGGATTAGACATTCACACTTGAACGAAAACACCGTTGTGGGTATTTGGGGGCCTAGTACTTTACTCCAATGGTCCTGTGAGGAATTTGACCTATCAGTGCAGCTGGTAAGCTATAAACAAACCTCTGTATGAGCTGTAAAATATAATATAAATGAAGCCACTTCAGAATGGAGCAGGAGCTGCCATCCCAAAGGAACTGCCTTGGACATCTTTCTCCTCAAACCTTCGGAGTGTTAAAACTGGGTGAAAGCACCTTTGGGCTGGGTTGAAGGAGCATTGTACTCCAACCGACTATTTGCAAAGCTTAGAGGAAAGCAGACATTGTGACTACCAGACTGAAAGTTGTAGACATTCTTTAGCATTAGCGCTGTTATGTTAGCTTATTTGCATCTATAGAAGTTCCTTCCTTCTATTCATGTAACTGTCCCCCTTCCTTTCTCATGAATACCCTTTGCCTTCACCTCCTACTTGGAACACTATTTGGGTTTCTGCCTGAATCAAAGCTTCCCCAGCAGTTATTCATTTTAATCTCAAATAAACATTTGTTGCCTCTTATGTTGGCTTTTTATTTTTAGGTTAATAGAGCTGCGGAAACAACAAAGCTGGTGAAACTTCTTAGACCATTGTCTTGCCAATGCAGGCAGAAAAATCAGGGACTTTTATGTCCAGGTAGGCACTGGAAAGTATTTGCAGAAGTCCAGCCTCGCTGAAGGGAAACTCCAGCTTATCACTGGAGAAAAAGAAGAAGAAAATAAGAATTTGGTTACAGTGGAGTTGATAGAGACTTCCCTGTCTCTACCCTTCCCTCAGGGAAGCCCTTGTACATGGCTATTTATCAGGCAGAGGCACTCTCTCCCACAGGGGACAGGCAAGCTGTGTGACACCTGGCTCTACAGGTGGGCAACATGTGGCTGGAGAAACCCATTCTCCCTACAGGGACCTGGAGTACTAAGGTGGGAGTTGTAGCCTGGGGGTAGGGAAGACATTGGGAAAGAGGCAGTTAAGAATTTAAGGTGTCACAGGGATTGTGCTCATTAGATAGTCTACCAATAAGCCTCTGGGAGTGCTACCCCTGGAAATGTTCCTACCAGGTCCAAGGGTACCTCAAGGTACCAATTCCTAAATCTACACCTTTCTTCCACTCTGTTGCCAGCTCCCTGTGCAGGTTCCTGCATGAAGGAGTTCCTCCTATAAATAGGGAGCACAGTAAGAAAACAGGCCACAGTTGGTGGGCAAAAACTGCAAACCTGAGCTATAGCACCACTTTCTGGAAAACAAAAGAGAAGTTTCCAACAGCTGGATGGGAACCAATTATAAGAACCAAGTAGACACAAAAGATTAAAAATTCACCCACATGAGGAATTTTTAAAAGTGGAGCAGATACACCTTCACAAAGACAGAAAAAGGAAAACACCTCAGGTAGCAATAACACCATAGACATAATACTCCACTTGCTGAAGGCAATGAGTTAAGGATGTGTCTGCTGCTTCAAATGCAAAAGCAGAAAAGCATAACTACTAGTGATATTAAAAATCAAGGTGATATGGCATCCCCAAAAGAAAATGATAATTCTTCACCAACTCAACTCAAAGACAGAGAATATTGGGATCTAAATGATTAAAAATTGAAAATAACTGTTGTGAAAAAGTCACAGTCACCAGAAAACTCAGAAAGACAACTCAATGAAATTAGGAATAAAATATATGAATAAATGAGTTATTTACCCAAAAAATTGAAATTATTAAACAAAAAAAAAAGTATGGAGCTGAAGAAATCAATGAGTAAAGTAAAGAATGCAATAAAGAGCATCTGCACCAGGGCAGGCCAGGCGGAAAAAAGAATAAATGACTTCGAGGATAGGAATTTTAAAATAACACAGAAGAGAAAACACAAAAAACAAAATAATATTAAAAAGAGTGAAGAGAGCCTACCAGAGCTATTGAGTTCCATCAGAAAGCTAAATCTTAGAATAACTGGGAATATATTTAAAGAAATAATAGCTGAGAACTTCCAAAACCTGGGGAAAGACTTGGACATATAAGTCCATGAAGCTAATAGAATACCCTGTTATTTCAATGCAAAAGGAAGTTCTCCAAGATACACTATAATGAAACTGTCAAAAATGAATGATAAAGAATCTTAAAGGCAACCAGGGAGAAAAAACTTTAATTTACAAAAGAACCCCCATTAGACCATAAGTGGATTTCTCAGCAGAAACTCTATATGCCAGCCGAGAGTGGAATGACATAGTCAAAATGTTGAAAGATAAAAACTGCCAGACAAGAAAAATACTTTCTTTGGGAAAGTTATCCTTCAGTTATGACTTTCCCAGGCAAAAGCTGAAGGAGCTCACCACCACTAGACCTGCATACAAGAAATGTTAAACAATAATTTTTCAATAAAAAGATGTTAATCAGTGGCATGAAAGCATATGAAAGTATGCATATATTGACTGTAAAGTAAAAAATATACACTCAGAATTAGAAAAATATAACTCTATATTAGAATAGTGTATTAACCACTCAACTATATAGTATAAAGATTAAAGAAAAAGAACAGTAAAAAAACAAACAAATATTATAGTTACTATAAGTTAACAAACACACTACATATAAAGAGGTAAATTGTGACCTCAATAATATAAAAAGGAAGAGTAAAAGGTGGAAACCTTTATAGGCAATCAAAGAAAAGTTGCTATCAGCCTAAAAGGAACTCTTTTATTTATAAAATGCTTTATGTAATCTCCAAGGTAGCCACAAAACAAAAAACAAGTGTAGGCTCGCAAAAGACAAAACAAGGGGAAACATAGCATGCCATGATAGATAATAACAAATCTACAAATATAGGCAGACGCAGAGGGGGAAAGAAACATTGGAAATACAAAAGCAATCAGAAAGCAATTAATAAGATGGCATTAGAGTAAGCCCGTAGTTATAAGTAATGACCCTAAATGTAAATGGATTGGATTCGCCAATCAAAAGGCACAGAGTGGCTAGATAGATAAAAAACAAGAATTAACTATATGCTTTTAGGAGACCCACTTCAGAGTTAAGGATGCACATAGACTCATCTGTGGATGAAGGGATGACAAAAGATATTCCATGCAAGTAGAAACTAAAAGAAAACAGTGGTAGCTTTAAGCCAAAAGCAGTAAGAGCCCGGCCAGCATGGCTCAGTGGTTGAACGTCAACCTATGATCCAGGACATGGCGGTTCGATTCCTGGCACATGCCCAGGTTTCAGGCTTGATCCCCAGCAGGGAACGGACAGGAGGCAGCGGATCAATGACTCTCTCATTATTGATGTTTCTGTCTCTCTCTCCCTCTCCCTTTCTCTCTCTGAAATCAATAACATATATATATATATATATATATATATATATATATATATATATAATTTTTTTTTTTTTTAAAAAGCAGTAAGAAGAGAAAAAGAAGGTTATTGTATAATAATAAAGGAATCAGTCCACCAAGAAGATATAATAATCATAAATATATATACCCAACATCAAGGCACCTAAATATATTAAGGAAATTTTAATACATATGAAGGGAAAAGTAGACTACAATACGATATCAGTAGAGGATTTCAATACCCCACTTTCAAAAATGGATAGATCATGCAGACAGAAAGTCACAAGAAAACATGACATGAACCATGCATTAGATCAAATGAACCTAAGGGATGTCTTTAGAACATTCAATCCAATAGCAGAACATACTTTCTTCTCAAGCGCACAGATAACATTCTCAAGAATAGAACTTAAGATAGGACACAAAACACATCTCAGCAAATTTAAGAAAACTGAAATCATACTAAGTATCTATTCTGATCACAAGGGTATGAAACTAGAAATCAATAACATGGAAAAGGTGGAAAATCCACAGTTATGTTGGAAACTGAACAGCACACTCCAGAGCAAGCAATGACAAAGAAAAAAAAACAAAGAAAAATCAAAGAACATCTTGAAACAAATAAGACTAGAAACACAGCATATAAAAATCTATGGGATGCTATAAAAGCAGTTTTGAGAGGAAAGTTTATAGTGACAAAGTCATTTACTAAGAAATTAGAAGGATCACAAATAAGCAACCTAACTTTCCACCATAAGGAACTGGGGAAAATGGGCAGATTAAACCAAATGTTAGCAGAATGAAGGGAATAATAAATATCAGAGTGGAAATAAATAAGATAGAGACAAGAAAAACAATAAAAAAGGTCAATGTTAATGAAATGAAAAGCTGGTTTGTGGAAAAATAAATAAAATGGACAAACTTTCTGCCAGACAAACTAAGTAATAAAAGAAGATTCAAATAAAATCAGAATTGAAAGAGAAGAAATAACAATTGATACCACAGAAGTACATAGGTTCATAAAAGACTATTGTGGACAAATTAGATAACCTAGAAGAAATGGATAATTTCCTAGAATCAGACGGCTTCCCAACAGTGAACCACACACACACACACACAAAGGAAGTCTGAACAGACCAATAATCAATAAGGAGACTGTATCAGTAATCACAAGCCTCCCAACATGGAAAACCAGGACCAGACGGTTTCACTGGTGAATTCTACCAATCATTTAAAGAAGAATTAATGCCAATCTTTCTCAAAATCTTCCCCCAAAAACCCAAAAAACTGAAGAGGGAACACTTCCAAACTCATTCTACAAGGTCAGCATTATCATGATATCAAATTCAGAAAAGGGCACTATAAGCATAGAAAACTCTAGACCAATATCCCTGATGAACATAGATGCAAAAATTCCCAACAAAATATTAGCAAACCAAACTCATTGAAAGGATTAGTTAGAGCATCAGCTGGAGGACTGAAGGTTTCGGGTTTGATTCAGGCCAAGGGCATGTACCTCAGTTGCAGGCTTGATCCCAAACCCAGTGGGGGCATGAGCAGGAGGTAACCGATCGTGTGTCTTTCTCACATCGATTGATATTTCCCTCTCTCTCTCTCTCTCTCTCTCTCCCTTCCACTCTCTCTCTGAAAGGCAATGGAAAAATATCCTCTGGTGAGGATTTAAAAAGAAAAAAAAAGATATTGATGAGATATGTGCACTACCATGCTTATTACAACAACCAAGATATGTTCGCCAATGGATAAGTGGATAAAAAGATATGGTATATATGTCCAATGGAATATTACTCAGTCATGACAAAAGAGAATGTTCTGCAATTTGCAACAACCTGGATGGAACTTGAAGGGATTCGGCTGGTAAGATAAGTGAGATAAGTCAGAGAAAGAAATATACTGTATGATATCTCTTATATGTGGAATCTCAATAAAACTGAGTCTGAACAGAGTGGGATGGTGGTTATCAGGGGCTGGGTACTGAGAGTGGGAGAGATGTTGTAAAAGGGGACCTACTTTCAACTAGTAGATAAGCCCTGGAGAGCTAATACACAGTGTAATGGCTCCAGACAACAAAACTGTATTATAAACATTAAGCTAAGCTAAGATCTTAATTGTTTCTGTTGCTAGACAATATAATTATGTGACTCAACAGAGGTGTTAGCTAACACTCCAATGACAATCATATTGAAATATAAATGTATCAAATCAATATGCTATACACTTTCAACTTACACATGTTATATGACAGTTATATCTCAATTTTTAAAAAGAATTTAGTTATGTGATTTTTTTGTTGTTATTAATTCTCACCCAAGGATATTTTTTCCATTGATTTTTAGAGAGAGTAGAAGGGAGGGAGGAAAAGTGAGAGGGGAGGGAAGAGAGAGAAAGAGAGAGAAACATTGATATGAGAGAGACACATCGATTGGTTGCCTCCTGCACATGCCCCAACCAGGGCCAGGGTTGAATGTGAAACCCAGGTAAGTGCCCTTGACCAGGAATCAAAACCACGACCCTTCGGTCCGAGGCCGATGCTTTGAAGCACTGACTCACACTGGCCAGGGCACAAAATGTGATCTTTATTTCTAATTTAATTAATTAATTTAATTTTTTAATCCTCACTCAAGGATACTTTTTGCCATTGCTTTTCAGAGAGAGTGGAAGGAAGAGAGAGAGAGAGAAAAAAAAGAGAGAAACATAGATGTGAGAGAAACACATCAATTTGTTGCCTACTGCCCAGACAGGGACCGGGATTCGAACCTGCAATGGAGGTATGTGCCCTTGTCTGGAATTGAACGCAAGACCCTTCAGTGTGAGGGGTCTAACTACTGAGCCAAACCAGCCAGGGCAAAATGTGATTTTTTTTAAAGGAAAAAATGTTTTTAAAAGTATATCTGAGTTGGTACACACAATAAAATTATAGTTTATTAAGAAGACAAACAATGTACTTAAATACCTTGTGAGACAGTTTGAAGTAAACAGGAAACTTGGTCTATCTTTGCTTTTCCTATATTCTAAATCAGTAAAGCTTATTGAATAAAATTATATTGTATGTATCTGCCAGAAAATTTGATGCATTTGGCCTAGATCTCTTTTCTTAGATATTTAATATTGCAAGATGTTTGCATGCAATTACCATTCTTACCAAACGTGTCTGGCATGGTTAGACCATGAGAGAATTTGGGCTAATGGGTATATACAAATTAGATAGATAGATGACAGATAGATAGACAGATAGACAGATAGATAGATGATAGATACAGATATTTATGGCAAACAAAACGCTGTAACCCTAAATATTGTTTAAAAGAACTCATTTTCATTTTAAGAGTTTGTCACTCAAAAGTTTGTATCATTCCATCTCCCATTCAGAATATCAACTTTACATACCCACAGAAAATAGTTGTTGGAGCCATCTCACATAGAAATAGACTATGTTCCCATAGCAGGTTTGGCTCAGTGGTTAGAGCATCAGCCCACAGACTGAAGGTCTCGGGTTCGATTCTGGTGAAGGGCACATACATTGGTTGCAGGCTCCATCCCTGGTCCCGATCCAGGCACATCCTGGAGACAACCAATTGATGTTTCTCTCTTTCTCACATTGATGTTTCTCTCTTTCTGTCTCTCCCCCTCCCTTCCACTCTTTCTAAAAAATCAATGGAAAAAATATCCTCGGAGAGGATTAACAACAAAAAAAAAAGAAGAAGAAATAGACTGTCGTTTTTTCATTTGAGCCCTTTGCTGATTATTACCAATGGGGAAACTACATTACTTACAACTGACTTGAGAAAAGTTCTGTACTTCATTTTGCTAATTTTTAAATGAGATCATCGTGATATTTGCCTTAGAGGGTAGGTTGCTAAAATAAAATGATATAACCTGTATAAAGACTTAGGACAGAGTGCAAAACAGGGCTTCAATAACATCAGCTCTCATAGTCTCCACCTCCACCCTCTTCAGCCTTCCTTGGCCATCTATTAACATTACTGTCACATGCAGGAAAATACAGCTTATCTCTGAGTTCTAAGGAGATGCCAAGGAGATATTATTTATATACATCCTGAGAATCGTGAGAGAGGACCATTGAGACATTTAGTTTAACCCCTCCCTCCAAGGTTATTTGAGAACAGAGAAAGTGAATGTGGGAAAATAAAATTACTTGGTCAGGTAATGTGGAACTATTTCTTGACATGGGATCTCTAATGATCTTGTCCAATATCATTTTCAATTTATGAATGTACAGGAGTAAATTGAAATAATATTACATTTCCTACTTTATAGAGTTTTCAATATAGTAAAAATGAAATAGAGAAAAAAAACCCAGCTTCACTTCAATGAAGATACTAAGAATTTCAGGCCTCATTATTTATAGTTAAGTGATCCTTCCCCGGGTCAAGAAGAGCCTAGGCCTGCATGAGAGCCCCAACTTCCTTTTCCCCCCATGTGATCTTACTAAATAGTTTTGAAGGAGGAGACTTACTCTTAACCTTTCCTGTGAGGTAACTCATCTGCTGGTTTTCACAGGTAGCCATGGAGGTACAAATCCTGCTCCCCTCTGAGAAATATAATCTCAGTTGACTGGTGGTCTTGGTGATTTATTGTATGCTTCATATCCCTTGCCATTTGGTGGCACATCTGCAAATACAGCCAAAGAATGACAATAACAGCAAATTCACACATTATGCCAATAATAAAGTTATCTCCTCATAACTTTCAGTTTAGTACTTTAAATGTTTAAAGTCTTTCCTTGTGTGAGAAGTTTCCAATCTCATAGTCTGATGCTGCTTTAGCCATGAAAATGGGACTGAGGTTTGAATGTTCCCCAAAGAAGGTCATCTCGATGTGAGTCATTTCCTCCTAACATCGTATTTGGTACTCATTCACCTCAGTTTTATATCAGATACCAAGAACTAAGTCTCCCGTCTCTACATAGGCAGGTTAAACATGTGCTCTCATCTGCATTTTTGCATTATTGGTGGAGAACCGAACTCTCAGCTCATTATTGTAGCAGCAGATTGACCAAGTTTATCTACTGTTTTTTACCTATCTGGGGAATTAATACTTTAAGTGTAATTACACTCCTCAATATTTTGAGTACCTATCATGTGAGGAATAGTATGTTAGATGCTCTGATGGAGTTTACACTCTAATTTGAAAGCTCAGACTTGAGTAATGAAACTAATGAAGAAAGAAATAGGAAACGAGTAACACCATAATATAGATGAATATGTGTCTTTGCTCCCAAAGACACACATGAGGCATGGCCTTGTAAATTTGGGAAGGAATTTATTAGATGGAAAATGCTGCTCTTCACCAAGAAAATTAACTTGAGATCCTGGCAAAAGCTACAGGAGGTGTTCGTCAGAGGGGAAATATTTCAAAGATAGCAACAGCAAATCGTTCTGGAAAAGGCACCTGCAGGCTAAGAACAAATCATGACTAACAGAGTCATGAGATGGGCCAATAGATAACTAACCCTATGTTGAAGAAAGGAAATCTAGGGATGGGGTAAAGAATAAGGGAGATATATGTCTTTGATTCTTTTAAAATACCTTGGCTAATTTAGAACAAGTATAACAAAATATTTATATCATTAAATGTGAATATAAAGCCTCTTGATTCATACATAGCTAATAACTAAAATGTACATTATCAAGAAACAGGCAATCACATAAGTGTGCCTGGCCCTGTGTTAGACTATGGGCATGGAATGATAGAATCGCTACAAGAGCAGCAGTTTTATCAAATTCTTGAGTGAAGACTCCCACAAACGAGGCAGTTAAAATGCATCACCCAAGACTGTTAACTATTCAGGGCAAGATTGCTCAGTGCTTCCCTTGAAAGATGGTGTGCTTACCCAACCTTTTGGAAAATACCAAAGATGTTTTTATTCTCATTTACTGGTTTGATAAAGTAACCCACAATTCAGGTTTTATAGAATATATATTAAGTAACTTTCAGCCCTTATGTTTCCAAGAGACTGCTTGTCAGAACTTTTAAACAATCTGTAAATATTTACACAGTGAAATGAAGAGATGACCTAGTAATCATAATTACAAGACAGGCTCCTGGGCACAAGCAAATGAAGGAATGGTGAAACGGTTGGCAAGTGTCATTACATGAAAAATATTTTTTGTGTTTGTTAGATAGGTGCCTAAAGTCCAAAGAGGAATAAAAATAGCCACCAGAAAAAGTAACGAAAATAATTTCCCTTCCCTGTTTAATTTGTATATGTAAGGAAATGCAAAGTCTAGAAGATTTCTTAGTAATACTTTGTAAAACTGTGATGATTTAGGACAAAGAGGCCATGACAACTCATGCTGTTGGGTTTCTTCCTTATTAATATAAAAGTACCTTTAATTTATAGATGTCAAGTACCTATGCAAAGGATTTTCATGTGTGTCACAAGAAGAATCTTTTAGAAAAAGAAGTTCCAATGACTGTTGTCACTATCTGAGTCTTTATTATACTGGACACTGTTTTCTTTGCCTTCCAGGCGAGGGTGGTCCTCCATCCGTTAGCTCACAGTATCACGTCATTCTTTCCTAGTTTCAGGTAATCTCTGCATGTAATTCCTTTTGGTATAAATTTCCCATGACCTCATTCAAAAACCAAAGTGTCACTGTGGCTGTGTTCTCAGTTGCCATTGTCAATACACTGGTGCAGAAATACTGGGATTTTTCCATAATTCCTTTAGTCCCAGAAATGACTGACACAAGCTTTTCATTGAGGGACTATGAATAGTGGACATTGTTGGTGCCCAGATCCTCCTCAGCACCTCGTGCACCCATCCCCCAGCTGCTCCGAGTGTTGGGGTGTGTGTGTGTGTGTGTGTGTGTGTGCGTGCGTGTGTGTGTGTGTGTGTGGTTAATGGTTCAGCTGCCCTTTTCTACACACAACTGCCCTTGCCCTTTCTTGCTCAAGGATGTTACGCACTTTCCAACGTTCAGGGGCGCTCAGGAGCCAATGATACCACCATAAAAAGGCCAGTTGCCTTGTTTCAAGGTGGGATTAATTTTGCCATGCAATTCGTGCTCTAGTGGTATCAGAACCCAGTAAAGATTTTGCTTATCCCTTGGGCGTCCTGGTTTCCTTACTCTCCTCCTGGGAGCGCTCCCCAGTGAATCACTCGAATCGGAATCCTACCCTTGGGCTCCCTTCCAAAAAACTGGACCCTAGACACTTGTTTTCCCCCTGTAGGTAAACATTAACTGTTTGATGGATTTTTCTAAGCCATAGTCTCATTTAGTGTTACAACTTATTCTGAAGAGAGAGATTTGACAATTTCAATGTATTATAGTATAAGAGCAATGCTTAACATAACTGTTAAAACAATTTTCATCTTCCGTCAAATTAGTTATGCTGTAGGAGTGTACCTAAGCAGCAAGCATATTTCGGTTAAAGCAGTGTCTCTTATGTTAAAACAATCTGCTTTAGAGTTCATATACTCGGTTGCCTTATTTGACAAAAGGATGTAGGAATTAGAAAACCAAGCTCTATCAGATTATGTACATCAGTAAACAAAACAAATTTCTAATAATAATGAAACTTTTACTTTTAGAAATAAACACAAGGCATTCTGCATTATTTATTCTAGCTACTTATTGTCATAATCAGGCATGGGGTAGAAAAAAAAATTAGCAATTACCAGTCTTAATAATTTCCTCCTGATTTGAGAAACAGCACAATGATAAAATAATCAAAGTAACTAAAACAGTCAAAGACTCTGGGATCAAATTCTAGGCCCAATTTAAAAGATACATGAAACCAGGCATGGTAATAAATTTTTCTAACTTTCTCATCAATTTTCTGATATGCCAAAATATTACCTATTTCCAATTTGATTGAGAGGCTAGAATAAGAAGATACACAGGAAAGTGGCTGATCCAGAGCTGTTTTCCACTGGTTTGCTCTTCTTTTGATGACTGTTGTCAGGTTTTTAGTCACCCTTCTGCTATCTCATTTATTCAGGTAAAAAAATGGAATAGATGCCATCAGGTGTATTTTTTTTTTAACTAAGTCCAATAAAAACAGGGCAGGGGCATTGCTGTAGTACAATTTGCAGTGTACAATATGAGAAAGGCATATACTTATGTAATAATCATACACATTTATCTGGGTTTTATTTCTATAGAGAAAGTCTGCAGTTAACAATTCATTACATAAGGTAATTGTTACCATAGGGCTTTGGAAATCAGATGGGTTTTGACCTTGACCCTGTTCACTATCCAGCATGCTTCCACACCCCTTTCCATGTGCTTTCTTAAAAACTTGAATTACACATTAGGCATTCTAGATAAGAACTTTTTCTGAGCCTGAGAATTTCCTCTGTCCTAAGAGTTTCAACCATGACCTACATGAGATCACCACTAACTTCAAACTTTATGGACTTTTCACAAATAATATCAACACCGATAGAATAATCTTATTGGAAACCTGCTAGTCATGTCATAACCTCATTCCTACGGATGTTCTGTGCTCCCTTAGAGAGTTTCAGTTTTTGAACATTTTATTCTTTCAAATATATTTTTTAAATCTTTATGTCTTTTCAAAAAATACTCTTTTATAGGTAAAATACCAAATAAACCTTACCGTAAACATGTAATGTGACAAATGCCTAAATAATTGTAACCCAAAATGCTGTGTTAGAGCAGAAGTACAATGAATTTATTGTGATGAATTTGTTGTGGACCAGACAATACTTTCTGGATGAGGCACTATTTTAAAATTTTTTTTTTTTTTTTTTTAGAAAATTTGAAGATCCGTATGGAAGTAGAAAGAATGAAATAGTGAGCTTTTCTCCAGGAGAATACTTAACAATCACTACCTTAATTGTTTTTCTTCAGCTATTTAACCCTATTTTGTTTTGTTTAATAAAAGTTTCAAAATGTAAATTAAATGATAAAAGGAATATACACTGGTTTAGTCTCTGAACTTGTACAACAAATATATGTTATCTGTTATTAAGACTATTATTTAAAAAATAAAGCTACCAGCTGCTGGTGTTTTCTCAGTTATAAGTCCTGAGATTCAGTTTGGGGATATAATAATGAAAATACTGAAGCTGCAATTTCAAAGCTTATGTTGGTTCTTTAATATAAATGCCAGTGTCGAGTATATGACAGTAGGGGTTGCTTTTGCTTTTCTCTCTTTCCTCCTTTATTTCTGCCTCCCTCCTTTTTATTCAGGGTCAGAAATGAAATCCTGGATCACATGCATGGGAAAGATTAAGGCAAAGAGATTTTATTTTTTGTGCAAAATAAAGCAACAGGTAGATTCACATTTCCTTAGTGACTTGGAGAAAATTTGTGTTTGTGTTGGCAAAGGGCTCAAAGAAAATAAGTTCAGAAACTAGTTTATATGCATGATTCATTTCAATTTAACATGTATAAGACTTACATTCTAATGACACATTACCATGTTCAATCAAAACACTTAATCTAATTACCTGCTTACTATGTTTTAGACTCAATGTATTCGTGAGATATTTTAAAGAAAAAACATTAGTAAGTAGCATTTAATAAGAATGGGTGATGGAAGTAAAAGTATCTTTTTATGTCCTACATTGTGAATTACTTAAAAGTTAGTCTTGAGATTTTAATGAGATGAATGTTCTAAGACTTATTCTACACAGTTCAACAACTTAGTATATCTGTAACCAGCTGCATATATTTATCTACAAGATATTTTATGCAGAAAATATAATTCTGTTCATGAATTTTATTTGGCTGAACTAAAGGGATAAATTCTTTTACAGATGTTTAAAGCAAGAATCAGCAAACATGTTTGGTGTAGATATTCTGGTCCAGTTTTGTGTTATACTCGTATTGTTATAATTAAGATTTATAAAACACCAATGTTGTAAACAATTTTTGATGACCTCTCAACATCCTGTTAGTCTTCCTTCTTTCCATCAGTCCTCATTTCTATTTGGGTTCCTTGTGGTTCTGGGAAGTATGACTTCACACCTGACTCCTGACATGGGAGGGGAGAGCATGTGACTTCAGGGAAGCTAATCAGGCCACTATTCAGGCCATCTCATTCCTCAGTGATTGATACCAGTATGTGACTTACGCAGGTCCAGTTCAAGTAAACTTCAAGATATATGTTTACATACTAGCATAAATACATTACTGTACTCTCCTCTGGATGGAATCTGGATGTGTGGCTGGAACAACTATGGTCACGGTTGCCACTGTTACACGCACACTCTTCAATTCTTTCTCGACTCCATGAAAACTGCCTTTTTCAGGGACATCAGTGAGCCTCAATTTTTGGTTCTCCCCTTTTATTTGATATATTGACAGCTTATCCTTCATTCTCAAATATTTTGTTTTCCTATATGGCTTCCAGTGTCCTAAAATTAACTCATGCTTTAAAGGCTGCTCTTTGGTTTCCTCCCCAAACCGTTTATGTTGTAGTAGCCCACAGCTGTGTTTAGAACTTATCTATTTCTATTTACACTCACTCCATAATCTCGTCAAATCTCATGTCTTTAAATACTTATTTTAATATGCTGAGGAGTCCCAACTTTATATGCCTATTCTGCAGTTCTCCTCTGAACTCCAGACTCAAATATCCAGTTGCCTGCTCAACATTTCTACTTGGTTGCATAAAAGGCATACACAGTTTATCCCAAATTGAACTCCTGATCTTCCCACCAGAACCTCATCATCTTCTAGTTTCTCCACCTCATGAAATTGCAATTCTGTAATTCTAGTTATTCAGCCCCAAAATGTTCTAGATGTCCTTGATTCCACTTTCTCTTACATCCCAAATCAGATCCTTCAGCAAATCTTCATAAGCCTTCCATTCAAGATATATTCAGAATCTTAAACTTTCTTATCAACCGCCTTGACCTAGCTATCTTCATCTCATGTCTGTGATATTTACCACTGCTTCCTAACTTCCATACTTCAGCTCTTGCCCATATTTGGTTCAATCTCACAGCACTAGAGGAATCTTGTTAAAACATCAGTCAAATTATGTCATTCTTCTGCTAAACTCTCCAATGGCTCCTCCAATGGTTTCTTCAACACTTTCTATCTCACTGAAGATAAAACAAAGCTCTTACAGTGGTCCACAAGGAACTACATGATTTTCCTCCCACCTTTTACTTGTCTGATCCATTTCCAACTATTTTCCAACTTGTTTTTACTCAACTCCAGGCTTATTTTTATGAATCATATATTTTTCTAATTTGTCCTCTTAACTGTCTGTCTCCCTCCACTAGAATGTAAGCTCCACAAGGGAAAATATTTTTGTATGTTTGTTTACTTATAAATTTTAGCACAGCTAACAGTGTCTGACACATTGTAAGTGCTAAATAAGTATTTGTTGAGTGAATGAAATGATGAGGGGTCCAAAGCAAAACAAACAAAAAGCTTGTGGTTCTTAGCTTTGCCTATATGTATAGTTTCAATAGGAAACACCTTCACTTGATCAAACAAAGTGTCTCCTCGGCTATTTTAAATACTTAGGTCTTAAACTGAATAGAGGCTGACATACTCATTATAATACAACAATTATAACTCAGGACCAAATGCTGTTTAAAATGTGATGTGATTCTTAAAATAATTTGGAAGGATTGATGGGTCACATGTTCATGGAGAGCCTAGTTTACTAATCTCAAGCCATTCTTTGCAAGAGTTGTGGTTATATATAATTTGCCCTTAAAAGGAATTTCCCCATTGCTCATTGGCTCCCATAGCTCCATGGTTGTCTTTCCTGGGAAGTCTGAAGCAGCAGGAACAACACCTCATCTCATGCTTGTGCTGTTACAGATGCTTATATCCATGGGTAAAATTTCTTTTTGTCCCTTGACGAGACAGAGAAACCTCCATTTTCAGAAGCATAGACTGTGGCAAGCACTCACCCATCCACCTAGCTCCCTGTCATCAGTCCTGTGCCCAGTCTGGAGTGATGAGAAGCTATATCCTTTCATTCCTCCTCGAGTTACAGATCTTATCCCTTGAAGTTTGACCTAAGGAAGCTGGGAGGTGACATTAAATTTTACTTTTTAATTTATTCCTTGCTGTTATGTAAAACCCATTCACTGAGGAGATAAATGCTTTGCTCTTAGTTTCACAGTTAAAACTATAGATTCATTTTTAATAAGATTACAACATAACCTGCAGGTAAAGCTCATACCTGGAGGAGGGCAAATTGAACGCTTTAGAGAAATGAATCTGGTAATTTGAGAACACTGAAAATCTTTGGCTCCAGTAGTCTGCCTACTTTGTCTTTTCAGTCATATAGGTTAGCAAAAGCCTGTGTATTGTTTAAGTCATTTTGGATTGGGTTAAAACAATTTTTTTTTTTTTTTTTTACAGTAAAAGAGTACTAACTGATATAGTTATATAGTTAATTAAGGATATACATAAAAACAGATATTTTGAAATGGTACACCCTGATGAATAATATAAGAATCAAAATTTATAGACTTTTTACTATATATCTTGCATTCATATTAAATGCCAGTTGTGTTCTACATACTGGTGACATTGTTGCCATAAAGAAATTAAAACATTACACCCTCCCTTTCAAAGATGAAGTAGAATAGCTTGGGGTACTACAGTAAGAGGAAACGCTACTTATCCTTACTATGCTATCTTCAAGGGACTCCCTTATAGTTGCATTATCCTACTATGGGAAGGGGAAAAGGCTGGGTCTAGGGTTTATAGAAGATTTATGAGGGGTCATAACATTTCAAATTAAATGCTTTCATTTATAGAGAAAAAAATTTGTTGGAAGATATTTTAAAACATATTTTTATTGATTTCAGAGAGAGAAAGGGAGAGAGAGAGTCATTGATCGGCTGCCTCCTGCACGCTCCCTGCTGGGAATAGAGCCTGCAATCCGGGCATGTGCCCTGACCAGGAATTGAACAGTGACCTCCGGGGCCATAGGTCCACATTCAACCACTGAGCAATGCTAGCTTGGCTCTTGGAAGGTTTTTAAGCAGAAGAGAAACATATAGTATGTTCTAGAAAGTATAGATTGGTAACATTGTACATGATGATTTGATCAGAAAAGTTAGGACACTCATAATTAATAGTCCAGGGAATGGAGTTCAATGATATTCAAAGATGGCTATCATAACCCTACAAATTCTTTATTGTTTCAAGAATTTATAATAAGCTATGGTTTTCAGGAACTTTCCCTTTAATCATTCTTTATTGAAGTTTTCTATATAGAACAATACATTAGAAAATAACACTCATGTAGTCTGAGAATAATAACAATATCTATGTGGGTATAATGTTTTACTGTCTTGAAATGTTCAGCAATATCATGCTGTGATATTACAAGACTGAAATAATCAGGGGAGAATTTTTATTTTGAAATTTAGAAAAATGGTAGCTCCAAAAGGTAATTAATTGCATCATGTGTGAGTTCAGAGAATGGGAGCAGGTGAAGATCATCATTCTCTAGAGATTCTTGGCTTTTCATTTCTCCACATGGCTTCAAAGAAGGCAGATTGGGCTAGCACCTACTCTATTTTACTAAGGGAGATGAAAATTAATTTAATTTCCAGCTACCTCCTTTTCTCCTTGACTCAGTGATCTGAAAATATTCCAGATCAAAGCCCTTTCGTCTGCTTTTCCTTTCCTTCTTTATTCTTTTTTTCTGTATGGGCTGGCTTTACCCCATTAGTCAGTTTCTTCTTGACATTGAGTTTATTTGTTAGTCATGTCAGCTGTAGTTCAACCTAACTCTTAACTCCAAACACACTAACTCATAAGTAACTTCAAGTTGCCAGTAAAAAATCGAATCAAATTTACCTGTTAATGGTAATGACCAATAGTAATGGAGCTCCTTAGATTTAGAAAATAATATAAAACCTACCCACATTTTTAAAGGTTTTCAGAAGATTCATATTTTCCATGAAGTCAGGATTTCCCAGTGCAACTAATCAGCACATGTGGGAAATAGTAGATCCTCATTAGACATTTATATTTTATTGAGTGAATGACTCTCTTTTGCTTACCAGAGATACATATAATAGGGCTGAATACCCAGTTGATATTCAATTATAAATGCAACTTGATACATACACATCAACACCCATAGCTGCCTTTCAATTTTAATGTTCTTAGTCTGTCAAATATATTGTGGTATGTTTCTTTACACTAAAGTTTTTAGATATTTTTATTTTCTCTTTCAATGTTACATGCATTGAAAACCACCAATGTATTAATTTATTTTAAAATAATAAACATAGTATTAGAAAGAGAGAGTGAGAACTTTGGAGTTAACTGTCATGATTCCTTAAGTTATGTTTCTTCATTATATTGACTATGTTTCAAAGGGAAGTTGGCTCTTATTTCTTCCTCCCATGGAAATAGAGGTGATGTTCTATGTTTACCAAAGACAATGATTCTCTTCTTTATTTTTAATACATTAAAGAGCAGGGGTGTTTGTTTGCTTACAACTGTAGCAGGAAATACATTAAGAATTTCTTTGCCAATGTCTTTCTTTGCCAAAGGATTCTTTGTTATAGACTTATTCTTTGAAATAACTTGGCTTTTTAAGGCATCTATGTTAGCTCACAAAATAGAGTCCTATGCAATTATTCAGTTATTCTTTCATTCATTTACTTTTTTGTTCATGTATCTATTCATTAAATTACAGCTCAGTAGCTAATGTCAAACAGATCACTGGGCGTGGGATACTGAACAGAGTTCTAGCTAAACACATACCACCATATTTAATAATGAATAAAGATATACTTGAGGAAATGCCAAATAAGCCCAGCAGAAAATAATTTCAGGGGTTGATACTTAATAAGGAAATAGATAATGAAGGCAAGTATTATTATGGTAGATAGATAAGAAATGATGATATTCAAGAATGAGTATAGTTTTAGTGAAACAATTACTGGAATTGAAGTCAGGGAACCTGGGTTTTGAATCAGTCACACTTGTAACTTTCACTAATTCTGCCTGTAACCTCCCCTTTTGAGGTTTCAGTGTTCTTGTCTCTAAAAAGAGTGTAGGCCATAAAACCCCTCAAGGCCTTTTAAACTCTTATTTCTCACACTTGCAGGGTGAGTAGAACAAAAACCCATCCAGAATTTAAAAACAAAAATAATAACATCAGAAGTAGGACATTGGATAAGGTGTTTAGAAACAATTCAACACAACAAATATTTCCTGAAGATCTAATAGTGTTCTACAGGGTGCTAAGTGCTTTAGGGGACACAAGAGAAATGCCATCCACAACCTCAAAGAGGTGATATACCCAATTGGGTTGATAAGGCACACACAACCTCAGTGAGCAGTGCTGTGTCCCAGTTTCAGCACGGGGCCTCATTACAAGAAATGTCAGTCCAGCAATAGACTTTGCTTTTCTACAGGGATACATCTTGACTGAAGTTCTAGGGAACAAAAATTTCTACCTGATTACATATTTTCTAGAAAAAAGAATCCCAATAGCTCTATTATTCATTAAAAAAAAATAAAAAATGTGTGTATATATATATGAAGTGGAAGAAAAACAAAGTTACTTGTTGAGACTTGCTGTCTCATATCAAAACTAGCTCCCTCCACACACACCCCCCCAGCCCCATCTGTTTCTTCTATGTGGTTGAGGCATTTGTAATTGCGAAGGGACAAACATGAGAGAAACAGGATTTAAAGTGAGGGAGGTAAGAGAGCAGAGTCCCCAGCCTGAGGTCCCTGTCACGTGTGTTACCATTAGAGCCAGCCACTGCCCATGTGCTCGGATTACCACACTTCAAGCAAGAGACGACATCAAGTCACCACCCTTTCTACTTTAATCCCTTCTACCTAGGTGTGTTACTTGGGAAGGGACCACCCTTCCTACTTTAATCCCTTCTACCAAGGTGTGTTGCGTGGGAAGGGAGACAGGTGACCAGTAAATATTCCATGGTGCCCAACCCATAAGAATATCTCTGACTCCCAGAAGGGATCATGCTCGTGGATGTGGGATGCTGCACGACTGGTAGTACTTTGGCTCTGGAGGACGTCCTGATGGATGACATGGTTTTAACATACCTCACCTCCTATTACTAGCCATTGGACACCAGTTCAAATACCCTGTTAAAAGTTGACATTAGAAAAGAATGTCAACGTTCCAGCGTTCTGGTTGTGTTCACCATAATACACAACTGCATGGGCCTTCTGTTTGCCTTGAGTGAACGTTTTCTTATAAACGCAGGCTAGGCTTGTGTCAACACGTTAGCACTGCTGTCCTACTGTTGTCATGTCCCATCTGGAATTAATGAAAACCCCCAGGTTATTTTCAAACAAGATACTCATGTGCCAGGTATTGCTCAACCTGCTCTTCCACAGTTGATTTTCGAACCTAAATTTTATCTTAGTTACTGCCACAGTCCAGCTT
This sequence comes from Miniopterus natalensis, assembly GCF_054644295.1. Lineage (NCBI taxonomy): Eukaryota > Metazoa > Chordata > Mammalia > Chiroptera > Miniopteridae > Miniopterus > Miniopterus natalensis. The sequence goes on from NC_142085.1 coordinate 20,547,551, forward strand.
TGCAATGCTTACTGCCCTCACTTCTGTCACTTAAAGTATTAGCCTTCTGTCCAAGTTTAGCGTGATTACGTTTCCCTTTAAGGGCTCCTCGGTTGCAGTGATAGGGTATTTAGAAGGCCAAGCATGCAATAAAAATGTTGATTTTTTTGCACATAAAGTGAGAGCAAAAGGAAAGAATTTTGAGACACATTTCATTCAAGTCATGATGGGGTTAATGAAAGGGTCTTGCCTCGTGGGAAATGCTGCCCCCTAATGACTACACTGGAGTCTACCAAATGCAGTGTCCGCCTTTCTTATTCCACACCATGGGACAGTTGGCTGGGAACTTTAGAGCATAGTTGGGGACATGTTAAAACACAAATTTCTGGGTCTCATCCCAGTTTCTGATTCAGTGGGTTTTAACAGGTTGCCAAGTGATGTTGATCCTACAGGTTGGGTCCTTAAAGGCCACTGCCTTACACTGACCTACCCTAATTACACAGTCTTTCCTTAAGTTTCCATTTAATAAATTTCAATTACATTCCAATCTTATATCTAGCAGAGTAGATCTAGGTTACCTTGTCTGGAGTTTGGGGGCTCCCCAAACATTTCATTGCAAGTTGATGACATCACTTGGTTTAACTAAGAAATGAAATTTTTTTATTTTTATTTTTAAATATATATTGATTTCAGAGAGAGGAAAGGAGAGGGAGAGAGAGAGATAGAAATATCAATGATGAGAGAGTCATTGATCAAGCCCGCAACCCGGGCATGTGCCCTGACCGGGAATCGAACCCTGATCGCCTGGATCCCAGGTCGACGCTCAACCGCTAAGCCACACCTGGCTGGGCAAGAAATGAAATTTTATTTACAAATACTGAGAGGTTGCTCAGTGTCTACCCAACGCACTGCCTAATTTCCTGCTTGCATAGAAGTCAATGGAAGCACTGATTAATAACTTCCAATCAAGGTCAGAATCTTCTGTTGAACAAATCCAGTACAGAGAACTGTAGACTGACATTTTGCCTTAATCAGCATTTTTTCAAACCTGTTTCAAGCACCCATTTTATTTGCAAATGGTCCCCCCCCTTTTTTTTTTTTTAAATATGTTTTTATTGATTTTGGAGAGAGGAAGAAAGATGGAGAAATAGAAACATCAATGATGAGAGAGTCACTGATTGGTTGCCTCCTGAACATCCACTACTGGAGATGGAGCCCAAAACCTGGGCATGTGCCCTGACCCGGAATTGAACCATGACCTCCTGGTTCACTCAACCACTGAGCCACGGCGACTGGGTGATAGTCCCCATGTTTTAATAAGAATTTAGTAAAATTCTGCTGAAAGTTTAGATGAACTATAGGCACACACACATGTGGTTTTATAAAGTGGGATCAATCTTCATTCATACGAATACACTATCAAAACGAGAAACAAATTTAGTTTAGCACAATTTTTCAAAAAGTGTCGGTCTACGTCTTACTCTGTTTTATATATGAAAGCAGGGTTCAAGAATGATAAAAAGTAAAAGAGAAATATTTTAAATTGTAGGTATTTTCCACAGATTAATACCCAAATTTCAAGATACTTTCGGCATTTCCATTCCCCATGTCATCCCCACACCATTGCTCGCCCTCATCATAATTTTTCAGGTTAACCGATAGTTACTCCCAGATGACTTGAAAGCGTTTTCAATATTCCCCAAGCACATAGATGATTTGTGACTGTCTCCTCACAGGTGAAATTACTCTTTTCCTCCTTCAAATAATTGTTCTGGGGCATAGAGTTGAAAGATTCATCTCTTTGATAGAAAAAAATTTAGTACAGGAGTTAGTAGCTTTTGACATTTTTGGTGGATCTTTGCATCATATTCACAAGCTTCACCAGGTCCTGGGATTTAGCATATTACTTCGCTCCCTCTCTTAGAGTCTAATGTAGTATCATCACTTCAAGTATCATCTACACAGTGATGATTCCCAAATTTTTACTTCAGAAATTCAACTGCCACTCTATACCTCCACTCTTAATATGCCCCAAATTGAACACTGATTTTCTTCCCAAACCTGTGCCTCATGGTAATCTATTTTGTCTTTTTTTAAATTTTCTTAACTTTTTATTTTTTTCCCTCCTTCCCTTCCTTCTTTTCTGCATCTGTGTATTGTTTTGAAATTGAGGTATAATTTCTATACAATATAGTGCTCAAACTCAAGGGTCTATTGTCAATTTAATTTTTCAACAAGTATGTAGCTATGCATCTAGCACCCTGGAAGGCTTTCTCATGCACTCACACAATCAGTATACTCTTTAGGACTTAATTGATTTCTTGTCACCTTTTTTGTATTTATAGACCAAATTTTAAGAGAGTAGCAATGGAAGTCAACAGAATTGAGTCACTATGTGATTTCATAAAGTTTAAGGAAGTATTTTATTCCTGACTACCATTGAACTACAAGTCTTAAAAGTCACATAATCAAAAAGAAACACATTTCCATAAATATAGAATGAGAACTCTATAGCAGAACTTAATGTAAAGAAAACTTTTCAAAAGGAATAATGTAACTACATTTTTGGTCCAAAAGGTCAAATAAGTTTTGACTAGATTAAAAAAACAGCATTGTGTAGTGCTTAAAGGCACTAGGCTTTGTCAGGTATATCTGGATAGAGTTCATGCAATGACTTTTGCAGGCTATATCTGGACAAGGTACATAATTCTCCCTCCCCAATTTACTCATCTGCAAGGTGCAGACAAAGGACTATTGTGAGGACAAAGGGCAAAGGTGAATACGAAAAAATCAGAATAGCACCTGGAACGTAACAGGTTTCTAATTAACTCTGGTAGCAATAAGTGGAAACAGATAAGTAAATTAAAATTTATTGAGCATCATTAATATCTCTTACTCCTAAATATCTTATAAGCTTTATTTCACTTAAAATTGAGAAAAATTATCTCAATTTGAAATAAAGAAATAGGTATCTGATGACATTTTAAAATTCTACATACAAATCAAGAGTATCTTTTATAATTCTATTTCCCAACACTAGGGGATTTGGTTTTATGACAGTTCCCATTAATTGTTTTCGTGCGCGTGTGCACGTAGGTATGTGACAGGGACAGGCAGAGGTAGTGCTCCCCTCTATTTGCTCTTGAAAGAGCCATAAACCCTAAACTTTCCACCCTAGGGATTTTGTCATATGTACTAAGAAATATTGTCACCTCCCCCATAACATCTGCTCTTTTCCTACTCTTCTACTCAGCCTCTTTCACAGATCTAGGCTGCTAAGGACTCTGACACCTGGGAACACGCAGTGAGCATGTAGCCAGTAACTCCAGACCTCAAAGATGAGTTTGTCTACCAGATGCCATTGAAGCCTCCAGTGCCACTCATCAGCCACCAGTCTTTGCTGCTGGCTGCCAGTGTTACAGTGATAAAGATGAATGCTTCATGCAGCCAACATGAAGGTGTGTTTTCTGGAACTTTCTTTCATTCAAAGCCATGATGTGTTCCATTTAAAAGTCATGAGGGGACATATGTAATACTTTTGATAATGAAGATAAATTAAAATAAATGAATAAAAAGTGGTAAGCCTACATTTCTTTGGCACTATGTATTATATCATTTTATGAATAATTTTTACCATCCTGAAGAATGGTGTGTCCCCCTCAGTGGCTGGGAAATTTTATGTTCTTATCTCCTACTTTAAAAAGCTGTGCATTCTTAAGGGCAGGGATTCCTTCTGCTTTGTTCCTTAGCAGCTATATCTGTCTCAATGTGTTGAAAACTATCAATTCATAGCAATACCTCCAATTCTAATACAGCAACACAGGGTTTATTCCTGCATGCCTCTCTTCCATATGTGTAAATCTTTTCTCAAACAGTGAAAAACCTGATTCCCATTTTTTGTGATATTTTTATTTATTTGTTCAATTATAGGATACATAGTAGTTTCAGAACTATTAACCCGTGTGTCTAAGTTTAAAAACAAACAAGAAAGTCTTATTCACTAGAGTTGAACATTTGTTTACATAAGTATAGAAGACAGCCCGGCCGGGCGTGGCTCAGCGGTTGAGCATCGACCTGGGATCCAGGCAATCAGGTTCGATTCCCGGTCAGGGCACATGCCCGGGTTGGGGGCTCGATCCCCAGTGGGGGCGTGCAGGAGGCAGCTGATCATTGACTCTCTCATCATTGATGTTTCCCTCCCTCTCTGTCCCTCTCCTTTCCTCTCTCTGAAATCAATAAAGATATAAAGATATATATATATATAACATATATTCCAAAATGGCATCCAAACTTCCCTTCTATCCTTGGTTTACTGAGAGTTTTATCATGATTAGATATCAGATTTTGTCAAATACTTGCTTTTTAATTATTGAAACATGGTTTTCTCCTTTGGCCTGTTAACATGGCGGCACACGAGTTTGATCTGGATGTTAGCTCAACCCTGAACCTACAGAGCAGATCCCATGAGGTTAGGGTGTATTATTCTTATTTTATAATCCCAGGTTAATTTACTTAATTTTTGTTTGGAATTTTTCTATGCATGTTCGTGAAAGCTATCAATCTATAGCTTTTGTTTTTTTAACCCCCTTTAATGTCTTCGGATTTAGTAGTAGGATAATACTAGCCTCAAAGGAAGAATTAACAGTATTCCTTCTTACTCAATTTTCTGAAAAAGACTAGGTATAATTTGTATAAATTCTTTTTGAAATGTTTGGTATAACTCTGCAATGAAACTGCCTGGGCCTGGAAATTTCCCTTATAGGAGTGTTAGAATTATGAATTCAATTACTTTAATGAGTGTGAGATACTTTAGATGATTTCATCTTGGAGGCATCAACAGCTCATGCTAGTTCACCTTCTGTCTGGCCAGCCCTATTTTCAGACCACTATCAACAGTCATTTCACTTTTTTTAGATTTTCAAAGTATATTTTCCCATCCATGAAACGGGCCTACTTTATTCTGTTGTTTTATTAATCTTAAATTACAGTGTAGGCAAAGACTTATCAGTGGTAAATCTCTCCAAAACACTTATTACTATTGTTTTTCTTTTTGGGGGGAAAGGATATATTTGTATATATTGTCAGATAATACCCTCTTTTTTAACAATTTATCAACTAAAAGAGTTATCAAAATGTCAAAAAGTGAAACAACCACCAACCAAACAAAAACAAACAAATACTAAGTATACATTAATTCCTTTTGTTGTTGAAGTTTAATTTTATAGGTAAATATTTTGGAAATTTTGTTCTTTATAATAATTTATCTGGGCTGAGTCTAGTTGGAGTGATGATGAATTCTATAAAATATGCACAAGAATCACATCTATGTGGTTGCTTAGATAAGTTCTTTATTCTAAAAGCTGATTACTTTTGTTTAGAAAGGAGACCATACAACAAAGCCAGATTCAATCTTTGAATTCATTCTTTATACACATAAAAAGTCATGTAGTAGGAATGACAATGATGTTACAGTTGGTTTTTTCCAAGTTGTTTCAGGAAACAGATGATTCTTCATCTTAGTCTGAAATTCTAGTGACCTTTTAAATCCTATAGTTATACAACTTTAAAAATCCTCAGCTTGATTTAACTGATTAACTTTAAAGTATCAAGTTTATCAATCAGTCCAAAGCTGTGGTCATGGACTACACTGTTTTTGTAAATAGATGTATGAAAGAGATTTCTGTGAAGATCCAAGAGAAAAAGATGCATTACTATTTGGATTCAAATTTGTAACTAACATGCTTACAATTTCCCTCCTGGGATGTGTCAATTAAAGGATGAAGCCCTTCTCCACTTAGTCTTGCATGTTGCAAGGTTGAGTTTTTCAGTAAATTTTGTTTTCGCATAAGCAAGTAGCCTTGCACTTTTCCTTGAGCAAATCATGTCCACAGCCAGCTGTTTTCTTCAAGGAATCACAGTTACTAAGCAAATCCTCATAGGCACAACTGTTGGCTGTAACAAAAACAGATTAGTCACATTATTATCATTTTCCTTAGTAGCAGCAAAACAATTTATACATTCAAAATGCACAGGTGTGATGGGGCCTGGCTGGGCAGTTCAGCTGGTTAGAGTGTCTTCCCCATACACTAAGGTTTCGGGTTTGATTCCTGGGCAAGGCACATATAAGAATCAACCAATGAATGCAAAAATAAGTGGACCAACAAATGGATGCCTCTCTCTCTTTCTCTCTCTCTCAATCAATCAATCAATCAATCAATAAAAAATGCATAGGGGGGTAGGACTGAACAAAGAAGTCAGCGTCTCTTACACTATAATGGGCCTTTCACTTCTTGAGGGACACATAAGGTGCTTTAGTTGAGCTCCCTGTTTAATCCATCACTTTTAAAATTTTGAACTTGGTGACAGACTTGTTTCTAAACTGAATTGATCTACTTTCCTCCCCTAGCAAAGGCAGTAAAATGAATATAAATAAAGCTCTGTACACCTGCAGAGGCTAATATGGAAGCAACTAGCCACATATAGCTATTTAAATTTAAATTATTCTAAATTAGATAAAACAAATAATTTATTTTCTTAATCTTACTAGCCACATTTCACATGATCAAAGGCCATGCGTGACTAGAGAACTTTAAGACACATGTTGATAGAGACACTATTGGACCTCGCTGCTTTAGACTCCAGTGTTTTTCTTTCTGGAGAAAGTGATTTCTGAGGGAAGATTAAGGTGTTAAACAGTGATCGTATGCCCCCTTTCCTTCTGGTATTTCTTCTTGGATGTTCCCCAGGGGCCCCAAACTCAACACATCTCAAACTAAACTCATCATATCACCCACAACGCAAGGCTGACGACTCTGGGGGTTTGCCTTCCTACAGCCCTCCCACGAACAGAGAAATGGCTTTCTCACTACTCAGTACTTTGGGCCAGGAACTCAATCAGTCTGAACTGCTTTTCTACTTCTGACCAGCATCCAACCAGCACAGGTAACAAACACTGGCTATTCTACTTCTTGTCTCTCAACCCATTGCTCTTCATTCATTTTGCCAGTAATGCATTAAAAACATCCCTTTTTTTACAACCCATGTTTTTCAAAAGTTTTCTATCTAGATTCCATTCAGTTGTTCCTACACACTATTGCTAGAAACCTTTATATAAAGTATGATTCTGAACTTGTCAGTTTTTTGTTTAAAATCTTTCAGCTGAGCACTAGCCTGGTTGCTCAGTGGTTAGAACATGAGCCAGCAGACTGCTCCCGGGTTCGGTTCCCTGTCGAGGGCGAGTTCCTCGGTTGCAGGCTCGATGCCCCAGTCGGGGCATGTGTGGGAGGCAACCAATCGATGTGTCTCTCTCACATCAATGTCTCTCTCGCTCTCTCTCTCTCTCTGACTCTCTCTGAAAAGCAATAGAAAACAATATTCTTGGGTGGGGATTAAAAAATATATATATTTCAGTTGAAATGCTTATTGCTAATTGGATAATTCCAAGCTCCTTAGCAAACTGCATTCAGCAGAGGTATAAATATTCAACTTTTTTCTTCTTTAGTTGATTTATAGCTTTGATATCATCAGTACCCTGAATTACAGCTGTAGTTCAGCCAAAAAGAGTGCTAACTGAAGGTGAAAGCATTTGAAAAGTAAAAATCTCAGTGAATGGCTCAGCCCTGTTGTTCATAATTTTAATAAAAGCATCCCAACTATAAAAGGCCAACAGCTATTTTTACTTCTGTTTGTGACAACTTAAAAATGATGTATATGACATTTATCGTATTCTCTCCTTTTGCAACAACGTTTGTGGGTTCTATGAGTCAATTTTGTGTAAAGGTTGGATTTTGTCATTAAAAAGTGCACAAAAATACTGTAAAATTATAGGGTAAGTGATCATTTATGAAGCCAGACACTATGGCTCCAATTGTATTGTAAAAATGTGGTAATCAGCATGAAGAACACATTAGCACAAAAAGAAACTTAATAGTTGGCTTGCCTGTCTAGACTGAGCCACAATGTAATCTCACATCCGTAGATTTACACACTTTCAATCCTTTTAAAATACCACCTTTTCTGTGATGATACTTTGATGAAATGAACTAGTTACCAGAAATATGTACAGTTAATACTTATGAGCTCTGCATAGTCACAAAAACCCACTAATGGCAGATGTTTGATTATGTTAAAGATGACATTATTTTTATTACAAAAAATATGGAGATTACATGTATAACATGTTTACTTAGCACACATTCTGCTGAGGAATCTTTCTATCTTTTGCAGCAAGATAGTATTTAAATTGGTAACTTTAGGAGATTTCCTAATCCATAAAAAGAAGATAAAATATGGAGCCTTTGTGATAATAGCTGGTTAATCACTTTCCACTTACTGCACAGGCCGCTCTCACAGTTACCGGGGCAGCTGGCACAGGGTGTTCCTTGTTGGTAAGGGGTGTTCTTTTTATTCACATTGTTACCGCTGAAATTTAAAACACATGACGTCAGGTATGTTTCACTTTGCTGTTTCCTTTATGCTCAAAGTCTAGCATCAGTCACCAAATAGACACAGCTCTTACATGTAGTCAGTTATGTTAACAAAAGTGAAACGTTATAATTCCCAATGTGTAATTCAGATGGCCTCTAAATTAAAAAAATAGCTCAGACATTGCCCAGTCTCCTTGACTATAATTCTGCAGGTTGAACAACTGCGATAATTCAGAGTGTATTTCAACACTCGCTTCATCTCCCCGGAGACTTGGGCCAATGGGTAAGGCAGTGAACTCCAATGTGGTGGCAAGGGGTAGAACGTATCTCCTAGACAGAGATCTTTACTTCTAGACAGGGGGCGATGCTATATATTTCAGTAGTCAGTGGTGTGTGTATTTGTGGGGTTGGCAGAGTTGGGGAAGGTTTCTGTTTCCAGCAATGGTGTGTGAGAGATTTTTATGTTTACCAAAGAAGGAATAAACTGACCAAGAAAACAGAAACCGAGGCACGGATGCATGGACCAGACTGCCAGCTGTCAGAGGAGAGGGGCAGAGGGCACTGGATGAAAGAAGGTGAAGGGATTAGCCAAAGAACATATATGCATAATCCAAAGACACAGACAGCACAGTGGGGCCGGTTAGAGGGAGGGGGGCGCGGGAGCTGGGTGGACCTGAGCAACAGGCCGTGGAAAGGGGGACATCTGTAATAGTGTCAACAATAAAAATAAAGTTTTTAAAAAAAGGAGCATTAGTGTAAAAAAGTTTTGATAAACATCAATATCCAGGGTGTAATCACCTTACAGGGACCAAGTTGTCACTCCCTGATGATCCCTACCCTTTTGGCCAATTAATTCATTTGAAAATAGATGAGAGTCCAGATCTCAGCCAAGTGGGCCAAGGGCCCAAGGCTCCGCATGTGAATCTCAGTCTTCCTGCACAGAATAGAACTGTATGTGTGTGAGCCCTTGGAAAAATCATAAAATAGACACAGAAGTGTTTTGGATGTTCTCTCATCTCTGCTTTCCCTCGTTGCTCACGCCACCTCTCACTTCAGATGCCTGGCTCCAGACACCTCCCCTCTCACAGTCAGGCAGTGATTCTGAATGCATTCTGCCATGGCATTTTCACTTCTTTCTAGTAAATCTTAATAGATCCTTGTAGGAAAATGACTTTGGAGGCCACACTTCTCAAGTGGGAGATCAATATCCCAGGTTGTCTGCAATCTCAAAATAAATCCTGTGGGAGGTTTGGTTTGGGGGATCTCCCTGTCTCTAGTCATAAAGAATTTCAAACATTAAAAGAAACTAAGGCTAGCAGATATGTTGAGATTAGATCTTCAATATATCCATAGGATTTATCGAGGATGACTTCATATTGTTTGATGAGACAACATATTTCCTGCTACAAATCTAGACAGTATGAGATGGCTCATTATGGAGCTGTATGGTTTCTTTTGATGTTGTTGGTTGGTTGTGTGGGTTTTGTGTGTGTGTAAAAACTATTGAGAAACAAAGACTTAAGATGCTAACTTTTTCTGGACTCTGAAATACATTGAAGAGTTCTCAAAAACCCGTTGAAAAGCAAAGGAATGGGTCATTTTTAACGGCAAAAATGTAAACGGTTTTTAGAGAAACAGAAGAGGAAATATTTTAGCAGAAGAGGCATAAATCACAATTTTTGATCTCCAATTTGCCATGGCACCTCCACCTCTTGCTTAATCAAGCTTCCACCCTCCCAGAGTGTAAAATTAGCGAGCACTGATACCAAATCCAGAGAAACACACACTCCACAAGCTCACTGAGTAACCTTGAGCCCTAGGGAAAGGCAATGGGGAGAAAAGACATCATTTTATAATTGAGAAAAGAAAGCTTCAGATGTATCCTTGGACCTGAGCACTCGGTCTCTTCTCTGATAAGTTGAATGTTTCTCACCTTAAAAAGCACTGCCTAAGATTTATCGCTCCCCTTCACTGAAACATATATTTTTATTCTGATGTGTTGAATATATGAGAATTTAAAAATATTAAATTGCAGATGGAATTATTGACATTAAACCTTTATCGGACGAAAGGGGACTTTAGTTCCCGACAAAATGTAATTTAAATTGTAAATGTAATTTTTATATTTTTTAACATCAGTAACATATATTAAAAGATAACTTTAATAATAAACAATACATTTTCTTTATAAATGTTTTTACTTTTCATAAATAACTTAAAAAATAGATAAGATAGAGGCAAAAAAGTAAATGCCTACAGAGCTGAATTTAAATGCCGTCTTTTAAAGTTTAAACTCTAAAGTGTATACTCACGCAGGACAATAGTGGCAAACGTAGTAGTATTTTAGACTCTCTTGATTTGGGCAATAAGCAATTCCACATCCAACTTGGTAAGATGAATACCAAACAAGCTACAGATCCACCAGGGAATATATCAAGAATACAGTAAGAAAAGGAAAAGATTAAAAAACAAATACCAAATAAAAGCTTGAAAAAATGTTACTGCTATAGTTTGAAGCCGTGTATTGTATGGAAATATTTAAATGATTGAAACAGTCACAGACTTTAAACATATCTCATTTTCATGTACACTCACTACTTTATTCATTTATAAGGCTGGCAAAATGCAGAGTGTACTTTCCAACCAAGAGTTTTGCAAGAACTAAAACGGAAATAAAATGACAGCTGAGGTGAAGTACTGATCCAACGCGAGGACTGGATTGTACCTGTGCAGGCTCTTTCCCTCAAACTAAGCACTGGACTTGGTCATAATTTGAAGAAGCTTTCTATATTAGAACATTTGTGGCGGAAGTATTTGCACTTGTTCCCTTTACCTGGGTATAATGCCCAACCACGGCATTGGCAGGCTTTGGCCCTACACCATAGACAAAATCTTCGCTCTCATCGTACCAACTTTGGATTGCAGTTGACCAAGCAGTGGGGTCACTTGACATAAAGAGATTCTCACCACATTTTACACCTGTGAAGGAACAGATCATGAGGAAAGCAATAAGGTTGCAATGGTGAAAGACATCAACTGTATGACCACCAGGACGTTGCCTTTTGTGGTGCCTAAACTTGCCAACTGTTGATTAATACATTAAAAGGTGGTTCCACTCCTCACCAGCTAGAAAGCCACACAGAAGACAGACCTGCCTAGCACATTCACATGCAGTGGAACGCTATGGTCTCAACCTGAAAACTTGAATAGGTTGAGAAGAACTTATTCTTTAAACGTTTCCCGCCCTCTGGCTTCTGAGAGATGCATTTCTTTTCATGCTAAAGTCCTTGTGTGTGTAATGCCTCGCGGGCTCTCGGCTTTGTAAGCTTGCAAAAAGCAGCAACCAAATTTTATTCTTTCTTTCCTCCTCTTGCTCACCCTCACCAGAGATTTTTCACATACAGGACCCTGAATAAATGTTTATGATTGTGATTTTGTGTGAACTTTGGCAGGGGGGGTGGGGAGGGAGGAAGTTTTACAGGCAGTCTTTAAGAGCCCCAAGAAGCAACTGGCAGGAGGAGGAATGACAGTTTTCAAAACTTTGGATCTCTGCTTAATCAACAAATCGGAATGTTACAACGCTAAGTGCTCCTCAGAGAGTAAAGCAAGAAAGACTTTACTGAAGGTGACATTGGCAAGATGGTGGAATAGGAAGCCTGGACCTTCCTGCCCCCAACTCACTGAACCAACAATAGTTCATGAACAAATTGCCCTTGTGAGAAATCCAAAAGCTAATTGAAGGGCTCCTATACCTGGCAGAATATGAAACCAGAACCACTGAAGCCTGCAGGGAGATTGGAACACTTGCTAGAAGCCCTACTCTCAGCACAGTGCCATATGATCAGAAAGAGACCCCCCACCTCCCAGCTCCTACCAGGGGAGGGAATGATTTGGTTCCTGTGCCCAGTATCCCAACTTTCCCAAGGGGACTCTCCAGAGGGCTGCTTTCTGTCTTGCAGGTCTTGGAGCTCTGAGAGCCAGGCACAGACTAGCCACCTGAAGGAGAATGGATATGGTGGCTTGGGCAGGTAGACACCATAACTGTGTCCTCTTGACTCAGCACAGAATAAGAAAATGAAAAATCTTAGCTCTCAGCTTTGGAGGCAAAGAGTGATCAGTGAATTTAAATTTCCAATTTTGCCAGAGTTACCCAAAGAACTGGCATCTATCTTGCCAGTCTTGGAGCTCTGATGGGTTTGGCAGAGTCTTGCCCTCTGGGGAGAAGAGAGAAGAGAGAAGGCAGTTTGGTTTGGCTAATGCCATAAATCTTCCTCTCAGATCAGCATAGAGCAAGCAGACAAAAAACACAGCTGCTTGCTTCTCCCTGGGGAAGAAAGAAGTTGGCCTGGGCATCCAATGCCTCAAATTTCCAGAGGCTGACCAAAGAACTGGCTTCTGTCTTGACTGTTTGGGAATGTTCACAAGACCTAGCATAACCTAGCTGCCTGGGGCAAGTGAAAACAGACAGAGATTTGGGCTGATAGTTGCCATAGTTTCCCTTTCTGGTCCAGCAAATAGTGAGCAGATAAGAAGTTAGCTCCTAGCCTCTCCCTGGAGAAGGGAAGAATTTAATGGATTGGCCCAAATACCACTCATTTCTTGGGCCTGCCTGAGAAACTAAGGATCTTTTCTGACCACGGTGGACTAGAATAGACATTTCTTCAAATCTGATGTAAAAATGGCCAAACGGGTATATGAAAAGGTGCTCAACACCATTAGTTATCAGGGAATTGCAACTCAAAACCACAGTGAGGTCTCACCTTACACCTATCAGAATGCCTATTATATAAAAAACAAACAAACAAACAAACAAAAAACAACAAAAGGCAAGTGATGGTGAGAATGTGAGGTTGGAATTCCTGTACACTGTTGGTTAAAATGCAAAATGATGTACCTGCTATGGAAAAGAGTACGGAAGGTCCTCAAAAAATTAAAAGTAGAGCTACCAAATGATCCAGCAATTCCACTTTTGAGTATTTATCCAAAAGAATTGAAATTAGGATCTTAAAGAGATATGAGCTCTCTGATGTTCACTGCAGCACGATTCATGACAGCCAAGACGTGGAAACAACCAAATATCCACTACAGATGAATGGATTAAAAGTGTGATATATACACAATGGAATATTATTCATCCTCTAAAAAAAGACGACATTCTGCAACATGCGACAACATGGATGAACCTTGAGGACATTATGCTTAGTGAAATAAGCCAGTCACAGAAAGATGACTTCTGAATGGCTCTACTTTATATAAAGTGTCTAAGTATTCAAGTCAAAGAGTGGAATGGTCATTGTCGGGTCTGGTAGGAAGAGGAAATGGGGAGATATTAATCAACGGGCGTAACGTTTCAGTTATGCAACATGAATAAGCTCTGGAGGCCTGCTGTCCTACACTGCACCCAGAGTCAGTGCATGTACAGTTAACATTTTAAGAGGGTCATCTCATGTTAAGTGTTCTAAAATAAAAATTTTAAAAAAGAAACAAGGGCCTGTAGCCCCCAAACATTTCCTTATCTTTTCAAGACCTCACTTAATATTTACATTATGATGGCTTGAAATTTAATCTCTACATGAGTATAAAATATCCCCTTTAATAGCGAAGGAGAGAAACTAAGAATCTAGCGGTAGACTTGGATCTTTAAGAACATTTGTTTCCATCTTCTACTGAATGCAGTCATCTGTCTTCATAATTCCATCATAACGTGAGCACCAACAATACAAACAGTAATAGTTCTACTGAAACGACAGGTAAATTATTCACTACTTTCCAACTAGGCTTGCCTGTATGTGTACTGTGCTTGATAATGTAAATAGAGTATGTAAAGTTTATGCACACAAGTGTTTTTCTTTTCATAGTTTTCTTGGATCCTTGATATGTCTTATACGTTTTTTGACTCTAGCATATTATTCTATGCATTATAGTCACACAGTCCATACAGAATACTTGGAGGTATGTTATCAAAAGTTTTAAAAATGAATCAGCATACCCCAATTATTCATCTTGATTTAAAAAGGTTCAGTATTTTTTTAAAAAAGAATTGGGAACAACTTCACATAATTCAATACTTTTTATGAACACAAAATAAATAGATTTCAGAACACCAAATGGTTATACAATATCACAAAAGGACAGTGGAGGGGAAATCAGAAAGTTTGGTTAACTTTCCAATATATGTCACCACATCAGGTTATGTTCTTGGGTAAGTCATTCCTTCCACTTCCTAGTTTACTCACGAGCTGGTTAAGAGGAACAAATGAGATACTGCTTGAGGAATTTTTTGCATAACATAAATAATTGATAAGCACAAAATGGTACTTATCATAACTATCTCTCTGTATACAGATACTTGGTTTCAAAAAGACAAGTATAAGTAACATTTATTCACTGTCTTGATGCCACACCCCAGAATGGTCCATTCTAGTTTACTTGCCCACTGTTATTTTATTTCTTCATTTATTCAACGTATATTTGCTAAGCTACGTACTGAGTTTCCGGTCCTCGGGTTTACTGTGTTCTAAAGTGCACCTGTTTGCCCACTTCTGGGCATTCGTTGTTGCATCTCTGTTCCATTCCTAAGTGTCATAAGAAAAAAGTATACACTTAAAAATTCAACCCCAACAAAGCATATGTATTATAATCTGATTCAAAACTTCTATAGATATATTATCTATTTGTCATTGATCTTAAATATCTTTTGTTTTTTTAATATGTATTGATTTCAGAGAGAAGAAGTGGGAGAGAGAGAGAGAAACATCAATGATGAGAAGGTCACTGATCGACTGCCCCCTGCACACTCCCCACTGGGAATCGAGCCTGCAACCCAGATATGTGCCCTGACTGGGAATCAACTGAGATCTTCTGGACCCTAGGTCGATGCTCAACCCCTGAGCCATGCTGGCTGGGCTAAAATATCTTTTGTTGGTGTGTCTTTACTGCTGAAGTGCCAGTTTCCCACAAAGACAGTCCATGGGTGATGTATCTAATGAGAGAAATGTCTAATACAATAATATCTGACTATGACCTCACAGCAGCCACACCTAGGATTTTTAGTAATGGTGCTGTTTTAAATACTGATCAATGTGTGAAGTATTATCATTACACTTAAACAGTAATTAGCTGGCCTAGATTATTCCCAATTTCATTTGTAGCCCACTGTTTTCATACAGGAGATATTTAGCTTTCTGGGCCTATGCCCTGGAAAATGGTCTATTTACCCTAAATGGCACTGGTTCTGAAAGAAAGGGGATTTATTTTAGACAAAGAAAGATAGTGAAGAAAAAAAAAGTAACAGCTACATATTTCTTGCCTGAAGATTTGGCTTCTAATTCTGCCTTTCCAACTGTACAACCCTGTAAACTTAACAAGTTATTTAACCATCTTAAAGTAAAATTAAGACTTTCTTCCTTGCCCATAACACAGCTCAAATGAAATAGCAAAACAGAGGTCGAATGTTGTAAGCCACCAAGTTCTTAACAGGTGCCCGTTACCAGCTGCCTGCTCTCAGCACCGTTTGTTCCCACCACTTTCCTTACATCACTGCCTCTTACCATCTTTAGCATGTTGCTGGCAGGTGGAGAGACTGATTTCCTTAATTCATTGTGTTTGTTTACAATCTCTTTTTGGATTTGCGTTTGAGTGGTTACCAAAGCAGAAAAGGCTGGATCCTAAAGGGAAATAAAATTAAAGTTTTTTAAGATGTTTTAAAAATTTTTAACACATAAGAGTAAATGAGTTAATTCAAGGAAGCACCGATCACTTTAAAAAGTGTTGAGATCAAGCCACTATTAGTTGTTAAGCATTGCCAATGAATTTGTCAAAGCTATGACATACAGGAAATAAGTCACTTGAAGCTTTGAGAACAGAAATGTAACTTGTGGCATGACAAATTTAGAAAATCCTTTAAGGCCACAAATGCCCGTTTCTAGCTTCAAGGAAACTCTTAATATGACATACAAGTGATAATATTTTATAACCACAAAGGGGCACAATAGCAACCTTAAGATGTATTCATTTACATTTGATCAGGCTACAGCAGGGGAAATGAGGGTGGAGATCAAGGTTGACTCTAGACTTGGAGGACACTGACCTGACATGGTATCTGTACTGAGAGACAATGTATTTAGAACGTATTAGGGAAAGAATACTTAAGCTCAGTCAAAGTGCATTCAAAATTCTAGAAAATTCATTCTGCCTATTGTGGTTAGATTTTACGGAATCACTAAAAAGGCAATTTTGCAATATTAAACAAATCTCCAAGGCAATTTGGAGAAAGCAAAGCCATCCAATTAATGGACTATTGCTAATTTTTTCCTTTATTAACAGAAATATAATTAAGTTATTAAATCAGGTGCCGATATTTTTGGTTTATCTTTGTGTGTGGGAATGTGGGAAGTCTAAGTCTGAAGGTAGAGTAGGGTGTGTGAATTGTTCTATAAAGTTTATGCAATTTAATGACCTAAATTTACAATTATCTAAAATACTATTTCATCATGTAGTCAATATGAAAACTATTAATGCGATATTTTCCTCTTATTTTTTGGTACTAAATCTTTAAAATCCGGAATGTGTTTTGTACTTACAGTACATCTTGTTTTGGGCAAGCCACATTTCAAGTGTTCGATAGCCACATGAGACCAGCAGCTACTGTACTGGACAGCACAGCCTTAGGCTTTCATCTAGATAATTGTGCTAAGTGTTCTGAGCAACCACGGAGTAGTGCTTTGTGATGTACCGGACACTCTTGCTGTTCCCACTCTCAAAGTGCCTTGCCATCCCACAAAGTTGCCTGGAGGGCCCTGAAAAGATTTTCCACCCTAACGTTACCTTTCCTTCTGTAGGTAAAGATGGAATCAGGACAGCAGCCAGAAGCACCATCACTGGGAGTAAGGCCATTGCTGGGAAGTAAGTTAAAGAGAACAAAGGTCTGCATTGAAAAGTGTGGTACATGGGCTAAGAGGGGAAAACCAGTGTAACGATCATGGTTATCTCACAGCAACTGTGACTCCCAAGTTCATAATGTAACAAGAGAAGATTGTCATATGGTGCCAGTAGAATCACAGTGGAACCAACTTTGTCTCTGATAGGGACAATAAAATAGAAACCGAAGAAACGACTGATGCTCCAGAAGTATTTATATAATATATACAAATTGTCATGCTTTCATGTTTTTCTATTAAAGACAGTTCTACTTCACTTGTTTCAAAGTCATAAACATGGGAATTATTTATAGTATCTATTTTAGAATGAAATGTAAAGATTTCATTTAAGTTTCAATTTGATATAGTGAGTAAAAGAGTAAAATTTACTTGAGATCATTCTTTCAATAAAAATTTAACCATAAAGTTTTGAAAATCGTGGATGGATTAAATATATCATTTTACCATGGGCAAAAAAAAAATGATTGACAAATAAAATGTTTACATTAAAATAAATGAGTGATCACTTACCGTTGGTTCTCAGAGCAGGATGAAGTATCTGCGTTACCTGGCAGAAGAAGGAAGGTGAAGAGAAGCCAGAGTACCATATCTATTTCACCTATTTCTGTTTTAGCAAGTTCCAGTTGTGCAAATAAATCTAAGTCAATAAATTTTTGAAACGGAATCTTTTACACCAATAGCTTCACATTTCGTTGCCAGTTGTCTGACATTGGTTTTGACATTATTTGGCTCCCATGTAGCTCTTAATCTGAGTAAGTAAAACATCCCCTTCTCTTCCCTTACCAGCCTGCTCTTCTTAGGCACACTAAAATTTGGATGCTGCCTTTTTGACATAGTATTTTTATAATAACCACTCAAGACAGGATAATCACTGCAAAGGTAACCAGGATTCTACCCTGTAGCTGAATTCCTGTGGCTCAGCTTTCTGTGACATTTACTTCCTAGCTAACAACTTTCTATAGCTTATTGGTTGAGAACATAGTTTTTAAAAACGTCAGTGCTGGGAAACCCTCTTGGAGATTCGGTTTTCTCTTCTGTAAAGTGTAGATTATCTTAGCATAGGTTTGCTTTGAACACTGAAACACATAATATACATAAAACAACTAATATAATGCTTGGCATAGAATACTCAATAAATGGAAATTATTAATATTTTCATTATTATCTTTTACAATGTGTGGTAGTTTTCTGAGCTCATAAATTCTTCCATAAATGCATGTTATTTGATTAAATTGTTAATTTTAGAAGTGTTCATAAGATCTGCATTTATTAATTATTTCGCATTTACGGGAAATTTTATAGTTTGCATTAATAAAAATATAAAAATTTACGGCACTGCGTATAACTATATACATATTCTAAACTGGCCACTTTTGGACAAGAAAGTAAAATTTAAGAAATAAAACCTTCATCAGTCATTTTCTTCCTTCTACTATAATCAGAAAAGTTTCTAATTTTCTTTTAGATATAGTACCTCTAGGGAGAGAAGATTCAGATCACCTTTAGATATGCATACCTTCCCTGGCTAACCAAATATCTGAATTGAAGTTACGAACTATCTCAAATGAAGTTAAGCACAAGTTAGAGCAGAGATGTCAGGTTAGCATGTCTGAGCGCTATTGGTAAACTATAACTTAAGGTGACATTAATTACATAATCTGCTGATTAATCCTTTAAAGACTAAATTATGTAGAGTTTACATCCATGACTAAAAAGATTATCATCAAATACCATAAACCACCACACTATGAATCCATGTAACCAAAGATTCCTAATGAAGAAATTATCTTTCATAAATCCTTCAAATTTCAGTTAAAAAACTGGACTTAGTGGCTAGATGTTCACGTTCATTGATAACAGAGTCCCATAACAGGCCCACTGCATCTGTTGTGAGTTTATTTGTATTTTATATAGATACATTTAAGATTGAAAGTTCAATGCTCTTTAGATGGCTATTAACCATTAATTTCTAAAAGCTCTTTAAGTTCGTGAACAGGCTTTTAAGAGCAGCCTTATCTGAAATATGCCTCACATTCTTCCTTGCCTACACTGAGTTATAAATCAAAGTCATACAGATATCTCATAAGGCTCTGAACACACATTTAGGAATATTTTCAAAATTAGTTTCATACCACACTGTTGTAAGTCTGGCTAATAACACAGTGGGTAGAGAGAGGGCCAAAGGAAGTCAGGCCAACTGTGCACTTTGCTGTTGTTACTTTGAAGTGGTGAGTGGCAAATCCTTTCTCTATGCTATCACCGCACCTTGGACAATAGTTAACGATGAGCCCCTGAAGGGTTACCAGTGAGCCCCTGAAGGGTTAAGGACGCATCTGTCTCCCAATCCCACTCCTCCCTGCAACTACTTGGCCCATGGGAGGCACTCAGGGCTGAAGGAGTGACATAACCAGGATGCCAGGTGGATAATCACTGGGTATTACGATTGAAAACAAGTACATTAATACATCCATTCAATAACTAGTATGTTTAACATGTTCACAGTTAGTTCTTTAATTTGAATAACTACTGAAAAGAGAATACTAGATTAAGCAACCGCATTAACAAAATGGAAACCCATGTTCATATTTGGTGTTATAAGCTCAGTCACCTTTCCATAAAATAAAGTTATTCTCAAGGGAAGGAAATTCAAAGTGCTTTGGTCTTGCTCTTTCTGTTTCACACTCAGTGAACCATCCTTAGTATAAAATCGCGGCTGGCCTACACTTGTTGCTCTTCCCTTCCTGGCCTTGATTCAGCATTTCCTGTGCACTCAGCAATGCATCCTTTACATCAACCTGTGAGAATATACTTAGGAAAACAAAAGAGATCCTATTTTATTCCCTTAAACCTGCATTCATACATAGTCGAAAGGTTGGCTGCCATTTCCCCCCTCACTACTTACTAATAGAAAAGTACTGTGCCCTTTGTTGCAGATGTTTTAAAAACAGGATACCACGGTTGCGCTGGGGTGTTTACTGGAACAGCATGGTGTATGGTTCCATAATCCTGGAACAGGGAAAAAGCGGATATTTAGAATAAAGATGCAAAGGAAAGGGAGAATCAATAATCTTTAAAAACCTAAAACTTGACACAACTGTTTAGTTTTATTCTCAAATACTTTACTGTATTAATTGGATCTCACCATTAAGACCATTATCACCTTCTGGGATCAGATCGTTTTGACGTCCTGGTATTTCATTCCAATACTAACAAAGAATTGGGTTAGCTGACCTCCTTCGAATATCACAGCATATTTTCAAGATTCTCAACTCCTCCTCTAGGCCTCTAACCCATAGACTCTTTAGAAGACAAATTTTGGAAGCAGTCACCCACATAGTGGGCATTTACAACATAGATTTGGGGGCACGGCTATATAGCTCCCCATGTCTTTTCCCGGAAGCCAGTAGATGACCTAAAGTCCAGAAGATTCAACAGCCACAATTGTAATAGTTTGTAGTAATATCCAGCTTCTAATAAACTGCAGTCAGAAGCTAAAGAGCGATGCCCAGCCGGTGAGGGTCAGCTGGTAGGGTGTGGTCCCCTGCCCTGGAAGGTGGCCTGTTGGATTCTGGTGGTGCCCAGGCCCGGGGTGCAGGCTGGGTCCCCCAGCAAGGGGCCTACAGGAGGCAGCCTCGCTGTGACCCATGTTTCTTCCTCATCGAGGTTTCTATCTCCCTCTAACTCTCCCTGAAGTCAAGAAAAATCTATTTTAGTAAAAATTAAAAACAAAACAAAACATAAGGAGCTGAAGTTCTTCATCTGACCTAGGAAAGGCCGGATGGAGAAATGACTCCAGGCTTCTCCTAGGACTCAGTGCGCTCCGTGTGAATCGAGTACTTTACCGTTTCAGACACGCAGGGTTTCCACAGGGCCAGCAGCGCCGGGCGCAAGTCCTCCCTCGGCGGGTGGGCGCCGCGCAGCCAGGAAACGCTCTCCCCGGGCAGCCGAGGCCCTGCCCCGCAGACCCCGCACACCCGCGCCCGGCCTGCACCCGCCTCCCCGCCCCGGCCATGCTTCCAGTCCCCAGCCTGCTCTCCCTCTTACCCTGGCTCAGAGCCCAGATCTTCCCGCTTCGGGCGGAGCCAGGGGCCCGCTGCAACCGGCCCTCCTCCGGCGCGTGAGAAACAGCCGGCGGGCCGCGCGCGGGCCACCCGCGGGCCACGCGCGGGCCGCGTCACAGGGCTTTGTGCCTGCAGCGCGGCCACGCAAACCGAGACCTTGCCCTCCCCCTGGAGGGCGGAGCTGGAGAAAATCCTGGGCGTTCCCCCTGGTCAAACGCATAGCTCCGCTTTTCTCTTATTGCCGTGACCAGGGAGGTCAGTGTCCAGGGGGCGGCTGAGCGGGAGGTGACCCTTTGTGGACAAGATCTGCAGAGTGAACTCGGGTCAGGGCTTAAAGAGCAGATGGGAGAAGTTGACAGCTGCTTAAGTTGTCAGCCCGGGCCCAGCGTGGTGCAAACAGTGAGCTCAGGGCTACAGGAGGAAGCTGGCGTCTTGCAGGTTTGCTCGTGAACGCTTCGTGCCCTTGTCCAGCTGTATCCTTCCCACGGCCGTTTTGTGGTCAGCAAGGTCCAGGCGAGCAACAGGAACAAGCCTTAGGGAAACGCCCAGAATCCTTGATCCCAGGCTGCTGGCTCCAAGCTCCGCAGGTGTGCAGACAGGGTGTGGGGGGGGACGTCCTGCCTCCCTTCAGAGGGCAGGCCAACCACAGATGCCTTTTCTTCTATGCTTAGTTGTTTTCAAGACTTAAAGGAATGAGTTCATGTAGCAGCGGTGGGGAACCTTTTTTCTGCCAAGGGCTGTTTGGATATTTATAGCATCATTCAGGGGCCATACAAAATTATCAACTTAAAAATCAGCCTGCTGTATTTGGTCAAACCTTTAATTAACTCGCCCCTCCTGTGATGGCTGGAACTGCTGCTCTTCGGTGAGGCCTTGGCAGGGCCGGACCAAAGGATTTCCACCCGCAGGCGGGACGTTCCCCACCCCTGCATGTGTTGGGTTTTGCGAGCTCTCTCTGTCCCATGCAAAGAGGCTTGACATTGGTCTCCAACATGTTGAGGCTCAGGAGGGCACAACTGTAACTAAGACGGCCTTGCTTCGTGGTGCTGAGTGCCAGTTCCCCTTTGCAGTGTTAAAATCCCAAGTGACAAAGGCACAGACATTCTTTCACAACTGACTAAAAAATCCTGGAATTTACAAGTCATCCTATATTGCTTTGCTCTTATGGCAAATCGAAGTTAACTCTTGAGAGCTGGCTTTTCTAAATGTTTATGAAATTCATCCCCAGATCTCTCTTTCTCACCTCTATATGTTTTGACCATATCTTGCTTAGATTATTAATTTAACGTTTCAGATACATATGTCCTCAAAATTGCTGCTCACCTTTTAGGAACAGAATTGCTTGGTACATTTGTACTTTTTCTAGTGCAAAACAATTCATTGGTATCCTACGATACACTATAATTTATTGTGGAACTCCTATTTTTTATTCTTGGAGCCACCATACCTCCAAGGTTATTACTTGTTCTCAGGAATAATGTCAGAATGAGAGTGGCTTGAGTATTGTAGTGATAGATATCGTCAGTGAACATGTACAAGGGTGGACAAAAGTAGGTTTACAGTTGTGAGTACACAAAACAGTTTATTCTTGTATTATTTATTTATTATTATATTCTTTTCCATACGAACAACTGTAAACTTACTTTTGCCCACTCCCTGTATTTGAGAAATTGACTGTGTCTATCTTGATTTCTGCTATAGCTCCAAAGCTTAGCACAATACTAGTTAGATAGGTGGCAGTTTGTAAATATTAATTCAGTGACTAAATATTAGCCTGGCTTAGATTCTTAGGGAATGCAGAGAAAAGGACATGTCATCTCTTTCCTCTAAGATGTACAGTCCTGCGGGAAAGATAAATACATATGAACATTACCAGGTAAAGCAGTTTATTGCTAAGTAGTTGAAACAAGAAATACATACAGCAATGGCGAGTTCTGTGAGTTGGTGTTATCCGGGTAAAACCTACATGGTAGAGTTACATTTGAACCTATCTGAAAAATGTATATGACTTGGTCAGAAAGGAAGGCAGGTTTTGAATACCTGGCATGAAGAGCAGAAACGGACAAATCAATGTATCACAACGGCGTATTTAAGTCAGAATGTTAGGCTGTAGAAAATGTTGGGGAAGCTTTGTACAGAAGTGTAAGGAGATTTGCTTCCTTGTATAAAAAGGAAAAGTAATTTCACTGGTGTTTAGACAGTTAGGAAATGACATAGTCAAATATTATTTCATGAAAACTGCCTGATAGCACTGTGCAGGGTGATTTGTGGAGCTGAGAGGTTGGTGATGGGAAAAATAAGAATGTGGTGGCAATCTTCCATATCGATTTTAGAGTAGTAGAAATAGAACAAAAGGATGGGATGTGAAGAGATGAAAATAAAAGCAGAGTTGAATTTGGTATGGAAGGCAAATCCAGAATAAAAAAAAAAAAGCTTGTAGGTTTAGAGCCTACACGTGTTGGAGAGCACATGGAAAGTACATCTTCATTATTGACAGGAACATTGAAGGTCCCTCTAAACACTCATGAAAGACCTGAAGTTGGCAGGGTGCTGGGCTGAAATGAGCAGTGTTCTAGATGCCTGAGAGCTGGAAAAACTGGGTTCTTGCATGGGTTCCGACGAGAAGCCGATGTAATTCCCATCCTGTTGCTTTATTTGTAAGAAGTTCCACGTTCCACCCTGTAATCTTGTGACTTTGCTAAATTTGCTTGTTAGTTCTAGTAGCTTTTTTTATAGGTTCATTTGGATTTTCTACAAGGAAGGTCATTTTAATCTGCAAGTAAAGACAGTTTCTACCTTTCTAATCTATATGCCTTTAATTTAATTTATTTTATTTTATTGCATCCACTGTAAACTTAAAAATGTGAGCGAGGTGGTGCAAACTGACATCCTCGCAGTATTTCTGAGTGTGGATTTCAGATTGAAAAGTGCTATAGTGGTGTAATCACCTGAAAAGTAATGTAAAGAGAAAGCAGCCGATCAGTAAGTATAATGTCAGCCGGAGGACTTGGTTAGATGGTCTTTACTAGCATGAGGAAGTTCCCTTCTATTCCTAGTTTTCCGAAAATTGTTTTCATGAAAGGTGCTGAATTTTGTAAGGAAATTTTTGGAATCTTTTCTGATGGTTGTGTCTTTATTTTATTAATATATCACCTTAATTGATTTTGAATGTTTGTTAAAACAACCTTTTATACTGGGACAACCTTACTTTGCCATGGTGTGCAATCCTTTTTATATGTTGCATCTATGTTCACGAAGAACAATAGTCTGTAGTTGTCTTGTGATGTCTTTGGCTTTGGCAAAAGGTAATACTAACTTTAGTTGGGAAATAGTTATCTTGTTTTCTATCATGATATAAACAAAAATATATTGAAATTAATTGTAGAATATACATGATACATATATACAATATATATATACAATATATACACACACACATTTATAATCCAGTGTAATTTAACTTAATCTCCCTTCTAGTCAATAGTCTCTTAACTAGTTTTTTGCTTCATTTTTTTCCTCTTACAATTTATATCTCATTATTTACTTATAACAATTCTTTACCTGCCCTAGAGGGCACCATGTGACTAAGTTTGTGCCTAACTCTCTGACCCCTTTTTAAAATTATCTTTACTTCGTTCCCTGTGCTCCAGCCATTTTGGGCGTCTTGCCTTTCCTTAAATATACCAAGTTTATTGCTACCTCAACAACTTTGTGCTCACCATTCTCTTTGCCTTGAAAGTTTCTCACCATTCTTTGTTAATGGTTGCTGCCTCACTTCCATTGTGTCTGTAATCCATTGTCATCACCTCAGAGAACATTTGCCTATCTTATTTAAATTAATATTTTCCCATCCCAGTCCATTCTCATTCTGCATTCTCTTGTCCATTTTAGTTTATAGCACTTATCCCTTCCTATATTATATTAGGATTTATTTGCAAATACATAGTTTTCTTTGTCCCTGCCCTATTAGAGTGTGAACTCCATGAAGTTTGGAACTTGGTCTGTCCTGTTAATTACTATTTTCAAAGGACTTAAATAAAAACCTGAACAGTAATTATTTCCAATAACTATTTGTTGAATGCAGGAATCAATTATTACACATTATGATGCTTATTATGAAAGGAAGTACAGGGAATTATGAGAGGGAATGAAGGGACACCCTTCAGATTATTTACTCAAATGGAATGACATTTAATGTGAAGGAGCTAGTCTAGCATATAATAGAGGGATGATTCTTCCAGACAGAGCTAATAGCAAACACAAATGCCCTGAGCTAGGAAAAATCTTGAGGGGCTTGAAAGAATTTAATATGATCATTGAATTTGGAACATAAAAAGTAAGGGAGAATGGAATGAAGTGAGATTAGACAGGAAAATATAGAAAAAATGACTTAGCTTCTAGCCTACCAGTTTGAGCATAAATATTTTCCTCAGTATTTGAGAGGTCTATGGAAAGGTTTTAAAAGTAGACTAATTAGGAAGGCTGTCACTGTTGAGATTAAGAACTGTGTTGCAAAGACACACTTGGGGAGCTGCATTGGCGGCCTTGGACCTGCTTCTCTTTTGCCTTTGCCTCATGACTGATGTCCTTGAAATGATTAGTGATGCTTGACACTGGATAAGCAAGTGAGTTAGATTTGACAATTCAGTCACTGGTATTATCTGAGAGTTGCTGAAAAAGACAAAAATCAAGAACATTTAGCAGTTGAATAGAGGAATTCAAACTGGGGTGGGGGTTGGGCAGGGGAGTTTGAGAAAAAATAACCAGATAATCTAGAGAACAGTATGAAGTGTCGAGGAGCCAAGAAAAATAGATCTTTTTTATTTTTAATAATGCACTTTTTATTTTGGAGTCTTTTTAGATTTACAGAAATGTTGCTAAGATAGTAGAGAGACTTTCCATATACTCTGAATCCAGTTTCAGGTTCTTGTAATGATATCATTTTACACTACCCTGGTACATTCAGAAAGACTAAGAAATTAACATTACTATTAAAAACACTACAGACTTCAAATTTCATCAGTTTTTCCATTAATGACCTTTTTTCTGTTCCAGGATCTTATCTCAAAATACTACCACATTGTATTTAGTTCTTGTGTTTTCTTAGTTTCCTCTGGTCTGTAATAGTTACCCCGAATTTCCCTTTTCTTTTTTTTTTTTATTTTCTTTATTGCTCATGATTTTAACAGTTTGGAGGAGTCCTGGTCCAGGAGTATTTTGTAGAAAGTCCCTCCATTTAAATTTGCCTAATGTTTTACCTCATGATGAGATTTGGGTTACAAATTTTTAGAAAGAATACAGAAGTGAAATGCCCTTCTAGTCACATCAGATGAAGGGTACATGAGTCCACATGACTTACTGCAGAAGATGCTGACTGATTGCTTGGTTAAGTTGGCATTTGCCAGATGTCTTTACTGTAAAATTACTGTCATTCCTTTGCCATACTTTACTCTTTGGAAACGAGTCACTAAGTTCAGCCCAGACTCAAAAGGGAGGGAACTTCCCGGAGGAAAGAGTATTTATGTATATTATATAGGATTCTTCATTAAGGAAGATTTGTCTAAGAGAAGAGAGGTTTAAAAGGAAAGTGTGGTCATATTCTACTGCGCAATTTATGCAGATGAAGAATCAGAAGTCTTCACTGATTTGGGCAGAATGAAGGTTGGGGTTTCCTTAGGAAGAAAAAAAAAAAATCTAATTTAATTAAAGGGATGGAAGTTAGATGAGTAAGAAGAAAGGTGAATGGCAGAGGAGGAATTAAAGACCACATAGGTGAACACTTCTCTGGATGAAAGACATTTCTGTAAAGTAAAAAGCAGATCCAGGAGAAAAAGATAATACTATTTGGAATCAAATTTATAGCTAACATGCCTATGATTTCTTTGCTAATAAAGTCAAGTGTAAGTAGATGTGACTCTCCTCCACTTAGGCATGAACAGTCTGTATTGGGCATTTAATAAATTTTTTTTTCACAGTTGCAGGAAGCCTTGCAACTGTTCTTGATGAGAGGATTTTCACAGCCCAGTTGATTCTTCAAATCTTTACAGTTCGAATAAGCATCTTCATAATCGCAAGTATTGGCTGGAATAAAAACAAATAAGTCAGTCACTTCATTATGATTTTCCTCCACGGCAGTCAGTAGCACAAACAGTAAATTCCATGTAAGTGAGGAGGAGAGGCTAGAGCAAACAAGTTGACGTCATTCATTACACTCTGATGGCCCTTTCATATCTTGAGGGACACATGTAGTCCCTTAGTTAAATTCACTGATTAAGGTGTAATTTCTTTTAAAATTTGGGCTTTTCCAAATGTCTCTAAAATAATTGACTGACTCCTCCCTCAGAAAACAGGGTAAAATAAATTTAAATAAATCTCTCTGGAACTGCACTATCCAATAGTAGAGCCACTAGCCATGTGGTTAATTTAAACATTAATTAAATAACTTTGAAATTTCAGATCCTCATTGATACTAGTTACATTTCAAGAGCTAAACAGTCAGTGTGTCTAAGGACTACTTTACAGGACAGTGCAAATATTGAACATTTCCATCATCTCAGAAAGTTGTATTAGATGCTGTTGCCACCAGACTCTAAGGCCACCAGCCTTTCTTTCAGGAGTAAGAAGTCATTATGAGAAGATGTGACTGTGAAAATGTAAAAACAGAATTTTGCTATTATTATTGGACATTTCCACTTGGATGTCCCTCAGTGGCCACAAATTCAACAAATCTCAAACTGAATTCATCATCCTACCTCCAAGCGTGGCATTTCTTTGGTATCCTTCCCCAACTCCCTACTCAATCTCAGAGGAATGGCAATCCCCACTAAGTGATTCAAATCAGGAACTAGGAATCTGCCAGAACTCATTCCCCTCTACTTTTTATCAACACTTAACAAGAACAGGCAATAAACACTGAGTATTCTACTTCTCCCTGTCTCTCATAAGCTGTCCATTTCTCTTCATTCATTTTGCCCTAACGCAGTAAAGACATCCATTTGTTTTTGAACCCAAGTTTTTCAATAGTCTGTCAGCTGTACTCTACCCAATTGTTTATTCATACTACTGACAGGAGCTCTTTATAAAACACAGTTCTGAGCTCATCGCTCTTCTGCCTAAAATCTTTCAGTTGGCTACTCATTACTAATAGGATAAATTCCAAACTCCTTAACAAAGAGAATTCAGCAGAGGTATAAGCATTTCATTCTTTAGTTAATTTACAGCTTTTATATTATCAGTATTCTGAATTGTGGCTATAGAGTTCACTCAAAAACAATGCTACAGTTCAGTCAGGTGAATGTATTTGAGAAATAAAAATTTTAGTTAATGGGTCAACGGTATTGTTCATAAGAATGCTAATAATACATCCCAACTAAAAAAATACCAGCTCTTTGTACCTCAAACATAACAACACTGAAAATGAGATATTACATGACATTAATTTCAATCCTTTTTGCTAAAATAGTTTTGAGGTTTCTGTTAGCTAATAATGCCATATACAGATTTGATCAATATTTTAAAAGTACATAAAACTTACTAGCAAACAAAAGTGCAAATGATTATTAAATTAAACTTGATGATTCTAACTATACTATGAGGAAAATGAGGAATTTAGTTTGTTGAATATTTTGGTAACATATGTGATTATATCGGATATGCCTGTCCAGACTGAGCTATATTCTTTGGTCTCACACCTTTACATTTGTATATATTCTCTTTTTAAAGCGCCACCTTTCCTATAAAAACATTAACTTTGATGAAAAGAAAATTCAGCCCTACTTGGTTTGCTCAGTGGTTAGAGCATTGACCTGCAGACTGAAGGGTCTCAGGTTGGATTCCGGTCAAGGGCACATACCTTGGTTGCAGGCTCGATCCCCAGCCCCGTGTGGCAGGCAACCAATCGATGTGTATCTCTCACTTCAATGTTTCTCTCTCTCTCTCTCTTTCCCTTCCCCCCTTCCACTCTCTCTGAAAAGCAATGAAAAAACTATTCTCCAGTGAGGATTATAAAAAAGAAAAAAAAAAATTCACATTTAATTATAATAAATTATTTTTACAGAAACATCTTTATATATACCAATATGTAATGGGTTCAACATAGTCACAAATATACATTGATGGTAGATGCTTCTTTAGGTTACACATGGCAACAGGCTTTCGTTGCAAAATATATATATACATACTACTGAATGGCTAAAGATTTTTGCTTAAGCACACTTTGTTAAGTAATTTTATTGTTTTCTTTTGCATGAAGGCATTGCCTAAGTTGGCTCCATTCAGAAGATTTCCTAATTTTTAAAAATAAATATCAGATCATTTAATTATACTAATAAATTAATGACTTGAAACTTACTGCATAGTCCATTGTCACAGTGATCAGGGCAGCTAGCACAAGGTATTCCTTTTAGGTAGGGGATATGTGTCTTGCTTTGAACATTACCGCTGAAATTTGAAATACAACATGTCAAACATTTTTCATTTTTCAGTTTAATTTATGCTCCAAGGGTAGCATTTATCACCATATATATCTGAGTATTTACTCAATGTTTTTAATTGTGTCAACTGAAAAACTAATAGTCCAATGTATACTCAGATAACAATGCAAAGTAAGATTGTAATTCACACATACACTTACTTCTTTGACCATAATATCACAGTCTGAGCAACTGAAATGGAATAAATAGGTTCTGGAGTTTTAAGAATACATTTTAATGTGGCAACACTTTCCATCTCTCCGTTGACTTGGTCAAATTGCAGTCAGTGCACCCTGAGCTGTGGCTAAGGGTAAAGCATATCTCCTAGAGAGATAGTAGAAGTTCCTGGGGGACAGAAGGTTATATTATGGAAAATAGTTAATGTTAAATGTAATTTTATATTTTAAAGAGAAACTATAATCATTGATCATTTCTATAATATGCACTGGAAAAAGTAATGCTCTAAGATGTAGGGTGGTGATATTTTCAAGTACTCTTTGAAAGGTGGATGTGTTAGAAAGGATTTTGAATGTCCAGAGGTTTTGTGTGTAAGATTTTTGTGTTTACCAAAAACGGGAATATTAGTTAGAAAGGTTTTATTAACACTAATTTCCAGGCAATAGTGGTCTTACAATAACTAGCCTGTACTTCATTGATGATGATTATTTTGTTGGCAATTATTATCTGAAAACGCAAGAGAGTCAAAGTTTTAATTGGACCAAGTGGTCCAAAGTCCCAGGGCAATGCATCTGAATCTCAGTTTCCCTGTACGGAATATAACTATATGTGTGTGAGCCCTTGGAAAAAAATGTGAAATAGATATAAAAGTGTCTTAGAAATCTTCTCACTCCTGTTTTCCTTATTACTCATTCCAACTCTTACTACAGATGCCTGGCTCCAGATGCCTCCCCTCTTACAGCCAGGCAGTGAGTTTGGGTGCATTCTCTTAAAACCTTTCAATTTTTTCTACTACACCCTACCCTGTGCTTGCAGGAAAGTGATTTTGAAACTGGAACCCGACCTTACCTGGCTTATCTATAGTTTTAAAATAAATCATGTAAAAAGCTTGGTTTGGGGGGAAACTCTCCTTCCAGTGGCAAGGAATTTCAAACATTAAACATAACCTATACATTGTGAATATATCTTCAATATATCCATGGGGATTTTTGTGGATAATTCAAACATATTGCTTGAGGAAGGGGTATACTTTCTGCTATAAATCAATATTTTAATGGATGGTTCTTTCAGAGATTTTTGTGTTAAATTCTAAGAAGCAAAGACTTAAGATATTACCTTTTCTTGACAATTTGAAATATATTGGGAATTTCCTGAAAACCCTTTGAGGCCCAAGATTTAATAAATTCTTAATGGTATACCAGGTATTTTTACATAAGCAGGACAAAGGGCTGGAATCACTAAACTGTCATTAACATCTGCTACTTCACATTCACCCCTGGCCATATCATCAAGCTTTCACTTTCTAGAACGTGAATTTAATAAATACTGACAGTACCACGTCTAGAGAACTACACACAATGCATACCCATGGAATAACCCTGAGCCTTGGGAAAAGCAACGGAAAGGGAAGACAAATCATTTTAATCATGATGGAAGACAGCTTCAGAATATTATACTTGAAACTGAGAAGTTACTCTTCTTTCTAAGAAGTTGATTGTGCCTTGAATTTAAAAAATATTTCTCAAGATTTATCTCTCCCCTTCACTGAAATATGCTTTTTCAATCTGAGTTGTCTATTACATGATAATTTTTAAAATAGTAAATTGCTAATGGCATCATTGACAGCAAATTTGAAAGCATGTACTTACGCAGGACAATATTGGCAAACATAGTAGTATTTTAGAGATGGTTGTTCGGGGCAATAGGCAACTCCACATCCAACAGTATAAGATGAGTACCAAACAACCTACACGCCCATAAGTGAAAATAGGAGAGCACATTAAAAAAGGAAATATCCAAAAACAGACAACAGGAAATAAAAAACGGAAAAGAATGTTACCAATGTATGATTTTATATACCTTATGGAAATACTTAAATTATCAAATTAAAGTAAAAATCTTTAAAGCTGTTACATTTTCATGTATATTCACTACTTTATCCATTTAGACTATTCAAAAAATACAAAGTATGTTTCCTTATTAAGAGCCTGCAGGCTTTTGACAAATGACAGCTCACACCTGAAATGCCCACAAAATGAGAAGACTGTTCTTTACCTGCTTCAGATCTTCCCCCAGATTCAACATTGGAATCGTTCAAAATTTGGATAAGCTCTCCCTTTAGGGCATTTATGGCAAAGATGTCTTTTTCATTTGTTTCCCTTACCTGGGTATAATGTCCAACCACTGCATCCTTATATTTTGGTCCTATACCATAGTCAAAATCCTTGATCTCATCGAACCAGGTTTGGATTGCATGTGACCATGAAGTAGGATCACTTGACATATAGAGGTTCTCACCACAATTCCTTTTATCTAAAAAGAAACAGATCATTCATTGGAAAAGCAATAAAGCATGCAATAGTTGATATGGAGAGAGAGAGAGGCAGAGAGAGAGAGGGAGAGGGAAAGAGAGAGAGACGTGTTTATCATCTATCTATCTATCATCACCTATCTATCATCTATCATCTATCTCATCTATCTATCAAGTCCCTGCTCTTCAAACTCAGTGCCCATAGTTGCTAACTGTTCATTAATACATAGAGAGCCCCTTATCAGCTGTAAGCTGAATAGAAGCCAGATATGCCAAACACATTGAGGCTGGTCTCAACATGCAAAATTTTGAGTAGATGAAGTCCTCTTTCTTTAATATCTACTCCTCTAGAGCCATTTATTTACATAATAATTTCTTCATGAATCTGTGCTCTCAGTTGTATATTGTTAGCTTGCTTAAAAGCAGAAAGCAACTGATAATTTTTCTCCTACTCTCACCTACACTTACCAGAAAATTTTCATATATAGGTTGTTATTCTGTTTAAACTTTGAAAATGAGCTTACTCTCAGTCTTCAAGAGCCCCAAGCATGAAGCAAATTACACTAGGAGGGACAATATTTTCCAGGTTTATGGGTCTCCCCTGAATGAGCAAATCATAATGCCACAGGCCAACTTCTCCTCAAAGAATTAGGATAAAAGTGCTTTGCAGCCCACAAACATTGCAACTTATTTTTCAAACCTTGAAATTAAGATTTATGTTTGGATGACTTGAAATGTAACATCTATATGCTACTTAAAGGGAGTGTAAACTACTTTTGAATAGAGGGGGGAAAAAAGATGCTGAGATTTTAACAGTAAACGGGGATTTTCAAAACCATTTGTTCCAATCTTCTACTGAATATAATCACTCCTCTTCATAATTTCATTAAATTACAGTATCAAAAATACAAATAACAATGGCAATCCTACTTTCAAAACAGGTGGGTTATTTCCTGCTTTCACATTGGGCTTGCCTATATCTGTCACTTGATAATTTAAGTAAATATTTTGTTTATTGTTAATACATATGATATCTCATTGTTTTTAGGTTCCTTGATGTAGAGGTTATGTCTTCGAGGCTACTTTTGAGTCTAATATAATATTGCATGCCTTGGAAGAGGCACCCAGAACATACAAAAGATTTGACTTACCGTCATCAAAAATTAAAAAGATACTAATGTTAAATATTTTTGAGTAAAATTCAGAAATGATTTGTCAAAATTCAACATATTTTATAAATTCAAAAATCAATAGTTTTTAAAACACAAACAAGCTCCATACTATGAAAAAGGCGCTGGGTTAGAAGTCTGAAATTCTAATTTTAAATTTCCCAGATATAACACTTACTAGCAATTATTTCCCTGCTGACAGTGAGCCCCCTGCTCTTTAAAATAGAGAAAGAGATGACATATGGCCTGGCTTTACTCTTGAGATGGTTAAGAGGTACAAATGTTATATTGTGTGGGACAGTGTTTGTAAAAGATGAAACAATAAGCACAAGGTGGTGCTTCTCAGAGCTTTCTCTCAAACAAACGAACTTGAAAAAGGCAGCATTAGAAGCAACATTTCTCACAAAGTTTTCTTAATGTAATATCAAAAATGGTTCCTTATCACCCAGCCTGGTGTGGCTCAGCGGTTAAGCATCGACTTATGATCCAGGAGATCGTGGTTCAATTCCAGGTCAGGGCACATGCCCGGGTTGCGGGCTCCATCCCCAGTCGGGGGCGTGCAGGAGGCAGCTGATCAATGACTCTCCCATCACTGATGTTTCTATCTCTCTCTCCTCTCCCTTCCTCTCTCTGAAATCAATATGTATATATTTTTTAAAGGCCCCTTATTATCTTGCTTTTTCATCTACTCAATAAACATTTATTGATTTACATACTGATTACTCGATCCTCTAATGTGCTGTGTTCTTGAAGGCACTTGTCTGCCCACTTTTGGGCATTTTCTGCTGTCTTGTTGTCCCATTTCTAAAACAAAGAGGGAGAAAAAGGTATGCACTTAATGACTCAGACCGCAAAGGTGCGCAAGCTTTATCATGAGATTGATAGGCTGATTCACACCATTATAATTTTTTCTGTACATGCATATTCTGATTATCCCTATAACCAAAGACATATTTTTTGATGTGCCCTTTTCTGGTCCATAAAGAGTTATGGTATGGCTACCCTAAGTAACTGTAAAACCTGAGAGAGTTAACAGTCTATGGGTGATAGCACAGCAGGAACACCTAAAGGCTTTTAGCTGTGGTCCTACTCTAAATATCAATAAACACGTAGCTGTAGTGAGATGATTTTTCCTATAATTCTGAGCCAGCATACTTCATTCCTAGTTTCTTTTGTTTTTTACCCCACTGAATACATTTGGGAGACATTTGATTTTTAGGACTGGGCCCAGAATGTTCTATTATTTACCCTTATTGATCCTAAAGGGAAAAGGCCTTCCTGATTCTAGATTAGGAGAGATGGTAATCAGAAAAACATAATGGTCCCTTATTGGATGTCCAAAGATTTGGTTTTAATTCTGCCTCCACAACTTAAATAGCCCCATAAAATGAACAAGTTATTAAACCATTATAAAGTACAATTAAGAACCTCTGCCTTGTCCCATGGAGCTAATGCAGGTTAAGTTTTGGGCCCCTCATTTGCATAGCCCCTTCTAAGGTTGTGCTCGGTGACCTCGGAATCTGCATGGTCATTTTTTTTTTTTAATTTGCTGTAGTAAGATAGTTTCATACTCTCTTCCTTAAAGAGGGTTCCTTTAAGCTTCAGTCAGCAAAACTGAAACTTCCCCGACCAACAGTGTGTCTCTAAGGAAAGATTTCGGGTGTAAAGTGAAACCTAGGTGGGTGGGGTGGACATTAATAATACAGATGATGACAATGATGATTGCATGTCGTCAGACTGTATGGGGAGGAACTAGACAGAAGTGCCACCTACAGCCAGAAAACTTATTGGAAAATTGTTTTGGATCAAAATGAACAGAAAAGGCCTGGTGAAAGTATCTGAAGGTCAATTTATCAAGGTCAGAAGGCACACACTAACCTCAGGGCCAGGGTTCATGAATGGGTTTCAGGGGCTCCATGGGTACCCTAAAATTGTATATACATGCATTTTTTTTCTGGGAAGACAAATTCCACTCACAAAGATGGGAAACTCTGAGATGGACATGATAGCAAATCAATTCTGATAGATTATATTATTCTAGTGAGTAGAACATATGGTGGTAGGATGATACACAATTCATAAGCAAGAATAGTATATGGAATGAGAAAAAGTATTTCTGCCTTGTCCATAACAAAGCTCTAATGAAATAACAAGAACTGCGTAAGTCACAAAGATCTTAAGAGGTCTTTTTTACTAGGAGCCTGTGCCTATCACAGCCGACTCCAGTCACTTTCCTTATGGTACAGCCTCTTACCATCTTCAGCATGTTTTTGGCAGGTGGAGTGACTGTTCTCCTTAGATCATTGTGTTTGTTTATAATCTCTCTCTGTGCTTCTGTTAGGGTGGTTGACAAATCACCAAAACCTGGGTTCTAAAGGAAAGCCAAATCAGAATTATTTTTTAAAAGTTTGAAAAATTGCATATGAGTAAGTTAATTCAAGAGAACAAAGGTTATTTAAAAAGTATTCAGTTCAAACCAATACTAATTGTTAAACATTGCCAATGAATCTGAACCAAAGCTATGACTTTTAAAAAGGAAAGAAATAGTGTTAAATTTTGAGAGTGTGGGTGTTATTCATGTCATGACAATTGAAAGCACATCTGAGGCTACAAGTACCACTTTCTAGTATGAAGAGATGTCGCAATGTGATTTTTCATATGAATGATAGCATACTGACAAAGTTGTAAGCTGGGAACCATTAAGACCTTCTCATTACAGTCAGGCTGCAGCAAGGGAATGGTAAGAGTAGGGACGGTGGCTCGTCTAGACTTAAAGGGGGACTTTGACCTCACATGGTACCTGTGTTCAAAGAAAGAATGTTTAGGCCCAGTTCAAATGCATTCAATACTCTAGTCAATGATCCTACCAGTTATGCAGCAGAAATTATGGAATTACTCGCAAGAGAGGTTTATAATATTAAACAAATCTCCAAGGCAATTTGGAGGAAGCAAAGCCATCCAATTAATGGGCTATTGCTGACTTTGTTCATTTCAGTAACAAAAATATAGTTAAGTTATTAAACCAGATGTTCACATTTTTGGTATATCTTGGGGGGTTCTAAGCATAGAGGCAGAGTAGGGTGTATGACTGATTGTTCCATAAGGTTTACTCAATCCGATGGCCTGCATTTACACAGGAGTGTGATGTTACATGAGCATTGGCAAGATTTTGGAGTATAAATCTAAGCAGACAGAGGCATTTATTGATTTTCCCTGACACCCTGGAATAAGTTATTCTCTCCTCCTACAAATACTGAGCGTTTTCAAAGCTCTCCAAATATTGTGAACATAGGTCTGACCATGTTCATATGGCCCCTACCTACGTATGCGTCCATTTCCCCCCCTGCTTGTATGCTCCTAAGGACAGGGAGGGACCAAGAATGAATGCCACTGGACCCACAGGTCGCGCACGTTCCCAGCCCCCGATTCCAAAGTTGAAAAGGTTGCACGTGTGAATGTGAATATTAGCAGGGGCCTATCAGAGCGTAAAATAGCATCCCTGAACATGTCCTATTAACCCTCAAAAACCTGCTTAAAATTGTTTCATTTCAAAGCTTATCAAAATGTGATCATCCCTGAGAAAGGAGTAATTATTTCCTGCTTTTAAGTAATTATTTCTCATTTTGTAGATAAAAATTCTACTGAAAAAGACATGCCTTTGTTTCTTTTTTAATAAGTACGAATAAAGTTTTATTTGAGAATATGAAAAGTAATGAGACATATGAAAAGTGTTGAGAACAGAATGGACAAAATATGGTATCTGTCTATCCTTAAAGAATTTATACTGAATAGGCAATATGACATAAATAATCATAATATCATGTGATAAATGAAATGATAGGTGAGATCTATTAGATATAGAGGAAGGAGGGATCAAGTTTTCCTGATTGGGGTTAGGAGAGGCTTCATGGAAAGTGGCCTGGATTGGGGTTTTGAGAGGTGAATAATGTTTTTGAGGCATCTTGAGGAGGCACAGAAAACCCCGTTGGACAGAGGGAATGTAGAGCATTGGATCAGCAAACAGGGAGCGGTGACAAAGATGGAATGGTATCACCCTTTTAAATAATTTTATAAATGAAAACTAGGAGATGGATGTGAGAGGTAACAAGGGATCAAAAAGGGCCATGAAAGGAAATCTTTAGGAAAGAAATTGGGAAGATAGTGAACTACTTGAATGAAGGCCTGAGTGATGAATATATTGTCTCCAGATTGAAACTCTGATTAGTAATGAGTGCACCTCTTGCCCAGCTGGGCATGGCTCAGTGGTTGAGCGTCGACCTAGGATCCAGGCTATCGGGGTTCGATTCCCGGTCAGGGCACATGCCCGGGTTGCAGGCTCGATCAATGACTCCTCATCATTGATGTTTCTGCCTCTCTCTCTCCCTCTCCTTTCCTCTCTCTGAAATCAATAAAGATATATATTTTTTTAAAAATTTTAAAAAATGAGTGCATCTCTGAATGCCAAGTGAGGTCTGACCCAGTGTCAGAATCCTCTGGTCTCAGGGGTCCTAGCTAATCTTGTATACCCAAAGCTAAAGAAGGGCGTGAGAACAGACAGTGAGGACCAGAGCTCCTCACATTTGGAGGTTTTCTGATCGGGAAATAGACTTCTTACGTGAGCACCTACACACCAATTGAAGGCGATAACTGACACTGCTCTTGGGATTATTAAAGTGAAGCAGCATATTAGAAATAATTAGAGCATCTTACACAAAATTGTAAAAGTTATGAAAAAAAAATCCAAAAGCTTAGTATTTCTAGTAAAATTTTTTTAATTAAAAAATAGGCATAATTGTTCTCACACAGTAACTACGAAAGTTAAATATGGTGACGCATGTGAAGGAGTTATGCTAATTTGAGATTATGTAAATATATTGTTATTTTGTGATGGGGATCACATTGAAATAGATTAAATAAAAGCAAGTCAGAAAAGATCTTGAGATAAGAGGAGTTCAGTTAGCTTTTAAACCCATAGACCAGTGCTGTCAACAGGAAAATAATTAAAGCATCACATGTAATTTTAATTTTTTTGGTGGCTACTTTACAAAAAAACAAACAGATTAAATTAATATTTGTAATACATTTAAAAAATATATTCAAAATGTATGCTTCCATCATGCAATCCATATTAAAATTATTAATGAGATATTTTACCTCCCTTTTTTAACTAAGTCTTTGAAGTCTTTGAAGTCTATGTATTTATTTATGCAGATCTCGGCTCTGACTACCCATATTTCCTGGGTTCAATACCTTCTTGTGTTTAGGTTCTACCATACTTTACGATGCACCAGACTATCTAGTCTTGTTTACTTCCAAAAACTGACCTAGTCACTTGCTGTCCTTCAAGGTTGCTTGAATTGATCTGAAAATATTTTCAGCCATGACCATACCTTTCCATCTGCAGGAAAGAAGGGAAGCAACACAGGGACCAGGAACAGCAACACCGGGAGTAACGCCATGGCTGGGAAAACAAAACAAAGCCAACAAAGGCCTGAGTGGGAACTTCTGAGGAACGCAGCGGGGAGGGGGGAGTGAAACAAGTAATCAGTTATCCCGAATTTATTGTAACATAGCATATGGGGTGCAGTAGAAGGATGATGGATTCAGCCCCAGAAATAAGCTTCTAATGAAGACGACAAAGAACAAACAGAAGTATTGACTGAAGCTCTTGAAGTAGTAGCCCTGGAAATGTTAAGATTACACTACCCAGTTCCACCCCAGTTCCACAGTTTTGTCTATGTAGCAGCTCTTTGCAGGTTCTAGGAATGGCTTCTTCACATTGCCCATTTAGGGCTAATAATAGCTCCCAATACGAGTGTACTATTGCACTAGTCCTTGCTGGTTTCCTTGACCCTGCTTATCTTTAGAAATATCCCCTTATTAACAGCTCTTCAATTTACCACTTAGCATGTGCCATTTCTCCCTCCTCACTCATAGACTTGACATTCCTAGAACCTTAGGTAAATCCACTAAGAAAAAGTGATTAAAAAAAAAAAAAACTTTCGATCACTCTCTGCAGCTCTGTCCATATGTTGTCATTCATTCCCACTCAAACCTTTCTTTTTATTACAAAGTCTCAAATTCCAAAAAAGGTAATACTCTCCTATTGGATCTAAAAACAGAAAATCATTTTTAGGAGACTAGCAACAGAATCTGTATTAATACTTTTCATATGTTCATATCCTCTGCCTCACTAATTCAACTTGGAATCCTGAAGAAATAATATATACTGGAAAAACTTCAGGCATACATTTTTTTAATCACATTAATATTTATAAGGATAAGACAATTACATGCTCAATAACAGGAAGATAAAATGTCTAAATAAATTAAAATACACCCTCTTATTAGAGTATATTAGATGTAGAATTATGTTTATAATGGCTTTGTAACAAGGAAAATGCATTATGATTCTCCTGGAGCAACCACAACAGGACCTCATCCCCCTCTCCCTCAAAACTCAAGCTCAGACAAAAGGACATATGAGATGGAACAGAAATACAAGAGACCGAGTTTATCTTCTTGTGATGAGACATTCTTTTCTTCGTTTTCTAAAATGAGTCTACATTATAGTAATTAGAAAAAGAAAAGATCTTTATTCTGAAGAGATTGTTAAGTCTTGGAAAAGTGCCTCTGACTCTGCCCAATTTATTATCTTAGTTACTTTTTAACAACCTGGTGTAGCTAATAGGTCAGGCATTATGATGTCCAAGTAAGAGAAGAACAGAGGCATAGAGGTATTAAGTGATCTCCTGACAGCCTCATCACTAGTTAGTATATAGCTGAGACAGAACCCAGGAATTCTTTTAACCTCAATATCCATGTCCCACTAAACTGTACATTAGAGATGAGGAAAGTAGGACTGAGATCTAGCATCAGTGGAAGAACAAAGCATTTAGCTCCATGCCCCTCCTCTTCCCCAGGTGCTGAGAGAATACAGTTGAGTCTACTTTGATGAGTAGAGCCCCACAGAAAGCATTAGAAAGAATTAGGTAATTAACTGCCTCTTCCTGTCCTCTCCTTGCATGTAGACAATTTCCAAATGTGTGTAGTTACACATTTCTTCTGCTAATTACTGAGAGACATTAGATTCTTTTCAAATCATTTCCCTTAAGAGTTATTTTGCTATGTGCAAGTCACCAAGCCTCACCTTTTATATGGTTTTCCACTCTGCTGTTTGTAATTCTCCTTTTTTAAAAAAGAGATTAGGAATTTCTCTTGTGTGATTAGAGAAAAGCCAAATCTGGAGATTTCAAAGGTGTGCAGTTCCAAGTGTTGATGGTTTACTACTATATCATTACAGACAGCAGAGACTAAACCCTGTCTTTCTGAGGCATAAATGTAAATGATACAATTAAACTGTAACATACTGTTCCTACTTCGCCTTGGTGTTAGGACCACCACTACCTTTCAAGCACTCACTAGAAAAAGAAAGTAATTTTTTTCTCTAATGACATATCACTGTTTATTAATTGATAAAAACATATTTACAAAAATTATGCCAGCATAACTTGCCTTAAAAGTCCATTTTGTGGATATAAGAAATTTGAAATTATAAACTAGGGAGAATTTGCTTAGTTCTAAGAGGAGAATTCATAAAAGGGTCCATTTAAAAAAAGGGGGTAAAGGGGATGGGAAGAGATTAACCAAAGAATTTATATGCATATATGCATAACCCATGGACACAGACAATAGTGTAGTGGAGGCCTGAGGGTGGGGTGTGCAGGGTAGAGGGGGTCAATGGGGGGAAATCAAGGGGACATCTGTAATACTTCCAACAATAAAGATTAATTTTAAAAAATTTTTTTAAAGTAAGCTTTTAGTCTTCTTTTGCAGTCAGAATGTGAAAACAGGCAGGCTTCTGGCTATCACCCCAATATGAACTCTGAAGGAATGAGAGAAGCAAAAGAGAAGTGTGGCTTCCGAGACAGTATCAAGAAGACAGAAAATCTGAAGGGAGTTAAGTCTCTCATGATCCCCAGTATGTATG
The DNA here is from genome assembly GCF_054644295.1 of Miniopterus natalensis. NCBI lineage: Eukaryota > Metazoa > Chordata > Mammalia > Chiroptera > Miniopteridae > Miniopterus > Miniopterus natalensis. The sequence goes on from NC_142085.1 coordinate 20,589,074, forward strand.
TATGGGCGTGTGTGTGTGTGTGTAGTGAGTGTGAAGTGAAGGCAGTGTTGCATCCTGGGGCAGTGTCTTGCCTGATCATGCAGTTTCAGTAATAAATTTTAGTTTTTGCTTTTACCTCACGACAATCATTGCTTCACCTATATTGCAAAATTCTGCAGCAATAGAGCAAACCACCTATTCTGGTGCCATATGTTTGCAAGACAGCATCATGGAAACATAAGAACCTCCATCAAGCCCGGCTGCACACGGCTCAGGGGTTGAGTGTCGGCCCAGGATCCAAGCGATCGGGGTTGGATTCCCTGTCAGGGCACGTGCCCGGGTTGCGGGCTCGATCAGTGACTCTCTCATCATTGAGGTTTCTATCTCTCTCTCTCCCTCTTCTTTCCTCTTTCTGAAATCAATAAAGATATATTATATAAATAAAAAAACCTCCATCAAGTGTGAAGCACTAATGAAAATAAAGACATGTGGACTCCCCTACACTGTTATTAGTCATGCCTCTACTCTTTCCCCCTGCCTAGGGTTATGCGAGTAGAAACTAGTGAGACTGCTTCCTCCCAAAGCTGTTCTCCCTAAAGAGTAACCCGAGGGGTGGCAGAGAATGGAAATGATTCTGGGATTGGTTCCCCAAGCAGATGACAATAATAGTACATAATGAAATTCAAAAATCCTAACAAAATATTCACTCACCAATTTCAAAAATACAATTAAGATATCATATACTCAAATAAAGTTGATATCAGGACTGCAAGGATACTTTAAAATTGGAAAATGCATTGGCCAAATTTATCACAAAAATGGACTAAAAAATGATGAGGCAAAAATATTTTACCAAATTCAATTCCTATAGCTACAAAAAAGAACAGAGGAGAGGTCACTAATTTGGAAATGACATTATACTAGATATCTACAGCACACATTGTAGTTACTGGAGAAACTATGTGCATTCCATTTAACACTGGGAACAAGAAAAAATGATGAATGTCATTGCTATTGTTCAGCATCAAAGTGGAGAGTTCCTGATCAAAACTATAACAAAAGAAAAATATATATTAAGTAATCTTGTAAGGGAAGAGATAATATTTTTATTATTTTCAAATGATATGGTCATCTATCTAGAAATTACACCATAATCAACAAGTTTGCTAGATGCTATATCAACCTACAAAAATACTATTGCCATATACCAGCAACACTCAACTAGAAAATAAGATTTAAAGAAAGATGCTACCTATAATAGCAACAAACGCTGAAATAACCAAGAATAAAAAAATCCTTTTGGAGGAATGCTTTGAGAGATTTCCATGTTCTTAAACTGTATTTGTTAATATACTAAAGATATCAATTTGAATTTAACCAATATGAAAATTCATTATAATTCCAATAAAAATGCTCATTGGCATATGGGTAATTAAGTAAACTTTTTATAAAAATAATTGGGGTATCTTTTCACATTTAGTTATTAAGATAGACTTCAAACTTATGTTGAAAAAAATTTGATATTATTGTAAGAACAGGTAAATTGACCAAAGGAAGTGAATAGAAAATTGAAGAGACAGACCAGAAAAGGTAGCATAAAAATCTATTTAAGAGGAAGAGCAGATTATCTAGATATAGTGTTAGAAAAATTAACTCACTATATGGAGACAAATAAAACCAGATCCTTTTAAACCATCACCTATAAAGGTGAGTGTAGAGAAATTAAATTTGTAAATAGGTAATAAAAAAGTTTACTTTTCAGGGCTATCCCTTTGCCTTACGTGAGTCACGCACAACAACGCCGTTATATGGTGATGCTGTGTGTGTGTGAAGCACTGAACTCCTCTTTTGGGGCTTATTTAAAACTCATAACAATCTAGGTATTTAGATGATGTTAGTTAATATCCCAGTCTACAGATGGACAGTCCCAGGATCAGAGATTTAATCATGAAATACCTTGAACTTGCAAGCAGAAGAACTGGAGGGTAAACCCAGAAACTGCCTTCAAAGCCCTCGCTCCTGAAAAGAGGGAATGAAAAGGTATTAAACAACACAGACCAGAAGACAGGCCATTAAAAGCACTGACACACGGGTGTGCAATGTGTGCATTATAGGTGCAGACGCATTTGTATACTAATCACAGCACAGGAAGTGTCCGGTGTGACATTTTCAGACCCTCAGTGTGATAGTTAATCTTCATTCTGATCACTTTCCTCCATCTCACCACTTCTCTGTGACACAGAAAGCAGCCTGGACACCGCACGACGTCTGCAAAATGTCTAGACTCCATCATGAGGGAAATCTGTAAAGATTTCTAAATGATAACAGTCATCTTGACAGTTCCTAAAAAGCAGGTTTTTGGACAGCTCCTGAAAAGCAGGCGTTTTCTGTTTATTTCTTCCTTTTCAAGGCTGAATCACCTCCCCTTTTCCCGAACTGACTGACCATCACTGGGAGTCTCAGCAGGACCCGACTGACACACCGCTTGAGAGCTCCCACGCTCTTCCTCCCCACGTATGTCTTCCTCAAACCTGAGCTCAACTCAGTGCCCCAGCTGACTTCAAAACACATCCTCAGAGAGTAGCTCCGGGCTGAAAACATGTCATCAGTTTAATTTCTTTGATTTTCCTCCAGAGAGTAGTCAACCAGCCACACGCCAGCGCTGGCTTTACCCTGCGCAAGGGGCAGCCCCAGGCCTTCTCTGGCACTAGCCCGCGCCCTCCCGGCTCCCTGCCCCACGCAGCCACAGAGGAAGGGAGCATCAGCAAAACGTTTTGAAAGGAAAGTCTTTCCTCTACAAGGGAAAGAACTCTACATGCTGTGCTTAGGTAGCTCCATGGTGTTTTAGTATCTGTTTATCCGAACTCACTCCTTATTATTAGGAATATAAAGTTCTACGTGGAAATTGCTTCCTTATATAAAACATGCAAAACAGATATTATATTTAAATTATCTATACAAATTTAGCTGCCTAAGTAGATTGACTTTTGGTTGGAAAGCTTCAGAAAGTCTATCTTATATTGATAATCTTTAATACAATATTTTTTATCTCAAGGTCAATACTATAATTTGGTTTTGATGGGTTTAAAGCTATTAACAATAGCTTCCCACTCTTATTTTAATAATGTCTGTATTAATACACATCCATATATGTGAATATTAGTAAAGTTATTAATATATGGACATATGCACACACATATAACCATAGTTTTTTTCCTATTAAAAGAAGTTTTAGCAAAATTGTTTCCAAAAGACATAGACATGAGAATGAGTTATGCTGCTTATTTTAGAATACAAGGTAAAAAAATTAATTTAGATGTTAAGTTTAATAAAAGTGTTTTGGACTATTAGAGCTATAGGTTCCTTTCTTAGCTTATGAAGAGCGTAATAACAAGGTTATTTTCGTAAAAGTTATTAATAGAGTTTTGAAAATCATAGATCCATTTACTATCTATCATTTACCACTGACAAGGCAGAAACACACTGGCATAATAAATTGTTCACCTTAAAATAAAGCGGTTATCACTTACGGTTGATTCTCGGAGCAATGTAAAGTCTCTGCTTTACCTGTAGGAAGGACGGTGGAAGGAGAGACGGTCAGAGAGGTATATATGCATCACACCTATTTCCTGTCCTTGGCAAACACTGTTTGTGCAAGTAAATCTATGTCAACAAAGTCTGAAACAGGATTTGACATACCAATAGTCTCAAATTTCATTGCGGGCTGACTCACTGAAGTTTTGGCAGTATCTTGTGATTCTCCTCATGGCTTTTTAAAATAAATGGCTATTTTGCCCTGGCCAGTGTAGCTCAGTGGTTACAGCATCAGCCTGCACACTGAAGGGTCGAGGATTTCCATTCCTGGTCAAGGGCACATACTTGGGTTACAGGTTCGATCCCTGGGCCTGTGCGGGAGGCACCCAATCAATGTTTCTCTCCCTCCCTCCCTTTTTTCTCTCTTTCCATCTCTCCCTCCACTTTTCCCTCCCTTCTACTCTCTCTAAAAATCAATAGAAAAATATCCTCAGGTGAAGATTAAGTAAATAATAAATAAAAGGCTATTTTAAATTTAGCTATTGTACATTTACTTGTTGGAGCTCATATACTGTTATAATTTATCCTGATTTTTACCAATCAATATTTTGACAATTCTGAACCAAATTATTCTCATTGCAACACTGGAGTTTTCAAGATTACTTCTGTATGAGTGAAGCTAAGTTTATCATTTTCATGAACTATGAAGAATAAAATATTTTTGTAGTGATCTAAAATATGCATTAGTATTCTTTTGGACCTTATTGCTTGGGAGAACAATTTAATATTTTATATTTATAAATGTAAGGTCACAGTGCCTGTTGGTATTCCTAAATTTTAAGTTCTCTTGATAGTACAATTTTTCTCTGGTTTTATGGAATTCAACATATCATCAATCTACATTACATACTAAGTTATCATCATTTGATTCTGTTCATCCATATATGGATTTATTTAATTGCTGCAGGTTTGTTTCCATATCTCAAAAATGAAAAGGGGTGGGCTATTGATTTCAGGTTCTCTCTACCTCTAAAATGTAATGATTTTAAATACTGGGTTTTTATAAACGAGGGAGTATAAATTAATAAATCACAAGTAGTGTGTACATAGCACTGTCCAGCATTTCTAGGTGCTCATGTTAGCATATAGATTGCACAGTGTGCTGTGCAATTCAGGAATTTCTGTTCATTTCAGGCTCATACTAGCTTTATGGAGGTAGGTGGCCAAAGTGTACTAGAGCAGAGACGAGTGCTTGTGATATGGTATCAACACAATTTAATTATAGTTAATTATAGTTAACTAATTGAATATTACTCTTAAGTGTTCTTTATAAGAGAGTTAGGAATCCAGATAGATTTGATCATAATTTTTTTTTAAAAAAGCTCTAACCATATGGCTGCCAAGTGTCCAGTTAATTCCTAAAATGTATTTTACCCCATTCTATGTGATATGGGAGCGCTCAATAAGCTGAATCAGCCACTAGAATAAAATCACCTTGGAGTGACCATCTATGCAGCCATTTTTCTACCAGAGGTTGTGTTCCATGGGCAAGACCAGACCCAGAAGCACCCAGAGCCCATCCTACTCCCTACTTACTGGTGTGGAATATTGTTAAGAGCTTGGGATTCATGGTCTGATGGGCACAGATTACATTTCTGTACCAGTGTGTATTGGAAAATTATTTTTCGGTCCTTGAGTTTTTACACCTACAAGTGCAAATAATATTATTTTCTTCCATTGTGATACACTGAAGTAATATGTGTAAGTTGCCTGGCATGTAGCAAATGTTAGTTCCTTCCTATTTTATGTGCTTTTTTTTCTTGTGTCTGGACAAATTTGTCCCTAACACGTGTAAGTTATGAGATTGCACTTAAATTTTATGAGAGATGGTGTGACTAAGTAGTTGTATGAGAAAAGTAGATAAGAAAGTGTGTAAAAAGGGAAAATATGTTTTTGACTTATTATTAGCACTTACTAGATTTTCTCTAATTTTATATCCATAGTTACGACTAAATGATCACTGCATCCACCATGATATATAGGTATTTTGCTTCTCAAATATTAGCACACTTATCATTAAGTTAAACAAAAATCAAAAATATGTGGCCCCTTATGGTTACAAAATGCCACACACATATTAGACTGTCAGATTGACCCGAACTTTTCAAAATTGTTGTTTGAAACCACCTTCGTTTCGTCACCTCCAAGTATTAAGATGTCCTTTTCTGTTTATACATCAAGCATGGTCATTGCTGGTCCTTCATGACCCATCCCTCCGATTTTATTAATGAGTATCCTCCAGCTTATTTCTATTTGTATACCTGGAGTTTATATTAAAAGAGCAAATAATTTGCTCCTGTGTATATATTTATTCAATTCCAACTGTTCTAATGGAGCTTGTCATTGAATATCTCAGTGACCTTTGCTGTTCATCAATAGACCTGTTTAGAGAATGTTGTTTTTATTACTCCTTAAAATTAATGTTCTGTTCTTGAGTTTTGACCAGTACACGCTAACCAAATTGGCTATAATATGAATTAAATGAAACGCAGGTTTCCTCCTTTCCTAACCAGCCTTCCTCTCATCTTTGACACCATTGTAACTGGATGCTGCCTTTTTTTTTTTTTCAATCTTCACCCAAAGATATTTTTTCCATTGCTTTTCAGAAAAAGTGGAAGGGAGAGAGAGAGAAACATCGGTGTGTGAGACACACATCAATTGGTTGCCTCCCGCAAGTGCTCCCACCAGGGCTGGGGATGAGCCGGCAAAGGAGCTGCGTGCCCTTGGCCAGAATCAAACCTGAGACCCTCAGTCTGCAGGCTGACGCTTTAACCACTGAGCCAAACCCACGAGGGCTGGATGCTACCTTTTTGACACTTCTGTGCTGACCACCCCAAACTAACTAGTTACTGCAAAGGTAAAGAGCATCCCTGCCTTGTAGCTGACCTTTCATGGCCCAGATTTCTATGACTTTTTGTTCCCAGTTACCAACTACCTATAGGTTACTGGTTAAGAGCACAGTCTTTGGAAACGGTAAGGTCTGGGAAATCCTCTCCAAGTTCCAGTTTTCTCTTCTGTAAAATGTTTATTTTCATATCATAGGTTTGCTTTGATGATTGAAAGCATATTGTACATAAAATTCTTAAAACAGCTCCTGGAATATGGTGCTCATTAAATGACACTAATATTTTTATTATTATTTTCAGTGGGACTATGTATTTGTTGAGCAACTAAAATGTTTCTATAAATGCCCTTTGTTTGATACAATTGCTAATGCAGAAGTTTTTATAAGAACTTTTTCTTTCTTTAGATCTCATGGGAAAGAATTAGTATAATTTAAGCAGCAAGTCTTCAAGGCCCAGTTCTATTAGAGACAATCAGGTTGACAATAAAATGATTGATCATCTTTGGTTCTCTGTACCTTTGCTAAGAATTGAGGATTATAGAACTAAGTTCATTTTATTTTATTTATTTTATTTATTTAAAAATATATCTTTATTGATTTCAGAGACAGGAAGGGAGAGGGAAAGAGAGAGATAGAAACATCAGTGATGAGAGAGTCATTGATCGGCTGCCTCCTGCACGCCCCCTGCTGGGGATGGAGCCCACAACCCGGGCATGTGCCCTGACCAGGAGTCAAACTGTGATCTCCTGGATCCTAGGCCTATGCTCAACCCTTGAGCTACGCCAGGCCGGGTAGACCTAGGTTCATTTTAGAATTAACATTAATTTCACTATATCCTCATAAATAAATAGCATGTTTATAAATGAGTTGTCTTGTTAAATTATCTTTTAATATATTGATTTAATTAATGACATTAATTTCCATAAAAAGGATCATTTATGTACCAATTTGTATTGTTTTCTCATTTGTATTGTTCCCTTAGTCCCTAAAGTTAATTCCACAATGACTTCTTTTTAAAATTAAAATAGTTTTAACTTATAATATTGTGTAAATTTAAGGTGTGCAATATGCTAATTTGATACATTTATCTATTGTAACCTGATTGCCATTATAGTGATAATTAGCGCATGTTACATAATTATCCTTTCATTTCAGCATTTGGAATAACTAAGTTCCAGTTTCTTAGCAAGTTTGATGATTATAATACTATATTGTGGCCTATATTCTCTATACTGCACATTAGATCTCTAGGGCTTATTTACTACTCATTAAACCTTTGTACCCTTAAACAACATCTGTCTTGTTCTGCTTTCCCCACTCCCTGGTGACCATCACTTTACTATACATTTTTAAGAATTTGGATTTTTTAGATTCCACATATAAATGATACCATATATACTTGTGTTTGTCTGTCTGACTTATCTCACTTTGCATAACGTGCTCAAGGCCCAACCATGTTGTGGCAAATGGCAGGATGTCTTTTCTCCTGGCTGAATAATAGCCCATGGTATAAATATATCACATCTTCCCCAATTCATTCTTATCATTCATACACCTCACTACGTGAGCACAGTATCTGAATTATAAATTGTTCACGTGTCCTTTTCTTCAGTGTGTGAGCAATTTACATATATGCATACATATAAACATATGTGTCTCTTAGGTCAGGTTCCTTAGAAATAGAGAGGCACAAGTTAGATTGCTTGTGGCCTACCGAAGACGTGCCCTTCCAGACAAAGCTGTAATGGAGGTGTGGGGTGGGCCTGGGAAGGGCAAAGAGCTACGGAAAAGCGGGTTCTCAAGTACAGTTTCTCCTTTCCTGATCGACAGGGGCAGAGCTCCAGACAGCCCTTTCTAACCTAAGAATCCATCAGTCACTGTCATTGGTGGGATGACAAGACTTCCCAGGGACAGTGTCTCCCATTGAGCACAAGTAATTCTCCTGAGAAGAGGAGCAGATGTGGGCACTTAGTAACCAGTACCCACAGAAGCTGGGGTCAGAAGCATTGCCCTGGGACAGACCCCTTTGAGCTATATATACAACGTCTACCACTCAGTTGGATAACATTTGCATTATTATAATTGGTGCATAATTTAAAGGTGATAGAAAGAATAGTGAAGGCATTTATCTTCTCCATGACTCAGCTCTCTCATCTGAAAAATGATAGGGCAGATTAATTTGAAAACCTTTCCATGCCTAAATTTCTGTATCTGTTTTAGGAAAAGAGAAAGCAAGGTTCTATTTATTTTTCTCTCTCTCATTACCTAGATGCATTTATTTGCTAAGTCATTGATTTTTACCTGTCTTGGTTTTAATCCACTTCTCAGTTTTGCTACCTATAAAATAAGCATAAAAATAATACATAGTGTTGTGAGGCTTTAATAAATTTAATGTGTGGAAAACATTTTATAAAACTATCTTGCACGTAGTAAGTGTCCCATGAATACTAGCAATTATGGGTGTATGTAAAGTGGTGAAATAACAATACCTATTCAGGGCTAGATTTTTGACTTGTGAAATTTACTCTAAGTAAAGTAAAATTGTTATTTATCATTATAAAGTTCCTAAAACTAATATATGACTTGTTAAGGATTACACAGTTAAGGCTCTTACACGGATATCCTGGTATCTAGCTTAACTCGCAGCTCCACAGAAGGGAAGTTAGTAAGGAAGTATCCAAAACTGGGGAGAATTGTTATGTTTTGTCAAGCATATCTTAACTTTGGTCTTCTCAAATTTAGTGTCAACAAACAAAATATATGTACAGGACAAATTTTCACAAAGAGAAACTAGATTTTTTTTCTTGGCAGGCCCTGAGTTTTGTATGTCAATTCTATTTTTTTTTTTTAATTTTTAAATTTATTGTCGACACTATTACAAATGTTTCCCCTTTTCCTCTCTTTTACCCACTTCTACCCAGCCCTGCCCCCTCCCTCTGGCCAGCACGACACTGTCTTATCCATGGGCTATGCATATATGTTCTCCCTTCTCTCTGACCTCTGTCAGTCTGTTCCACGTGTCCATGCCTCTGATTCTATTTTGTTCATCAGTTTATTTTGTTCATTAGATTCCACATACTGTATAAGTGAGATCATGCATGTCAATTCTTTAAGTTGTAGGTACATAATAGGGATTTAATAAATATTTGTTAAAAATTTGCTAAGTAAAAAGTAGGATTAATAGAAGAGATGTAAACATATTCCCCCCCCAGCCAAGTACTCCTTAAAATTGCTGAAGCTCCTCAGTTATAAACCCAGAAGTTCACTTCATGGTAATAATTATGATCACATAGTGCACACTCTGAAAATGTATTATAAAGAACACTATTTAAAAAAAAAAATCACTTAAGACCTTATCAATTATAAATAAAAAGAGTAACTATTTTAAGGTAGCTTCTTTCATATATTTAGGGTAGTCTGTTTCATATATTTGATTTTTTTAATTTCAAAATAGAGTCAGGCTGTTTTTTCCCAAAGTTAACATAGTTCATCTATGACCTACCTGGAAGATGGTAAAAAGGCTGGCATTTTGAAAATCATCTGCCACTGAGAAGTTTTTCAAATGAGTTTCTTCTTTTATTTTTATTTTATTTTATATTTTATTTTATTATTTTATTTTAAATGTTTCTTTATCTTTATTGTTGAGAACATTACAGATGTCCCCCCTTTAACCCCGCTGATCCCCTCCACCCAACATCCATCCCACCCCCAGGCCTGCCCACACCAATGTCCACATCCATGGGCCATGCCCATAAACATACAAGTTCCCTGATTAATCTCTCCCCACCCATACCCCCCTCCCCGCCCTCCCTCTGAGATCCCTCAGTCTGTTCCAAGCCTCTATGCTACTGGATGCACTTTGTTCATCAATCTATTTTGTTCATTATATTCCACATATAAGTGAGATCATTCGGTACTTGTCCTTCTCTGACTGGCTTATTTCACTTAGCATAATACTCTCTAGTTCCCTCCATGCTGTGCCAAAGGCCAAAAGGTCCTTCCTCTTCACAGCTGCAAAGTATTCCATGGTGTAAATGTGCCACAGCTTTTTTATCCACTCATCTACTGATGAGCACTTGGGCTGTTTCCATATCTTAGCTATTGTGAATTGCACTGCTATGAACATAGGGGTGCATAAGTTCTTTGCGATTGGTGTTTGGGGTTCCTTAGGATATATTCCCAGAAGTGGGATTACTGGGTCAAATGGCAGGTCAATTTTTAATCTTTTGAGGAACCTCCATACTGCTTTCCATAGTGGCTGCACCAGCCTGCATTCCCACCAGCAGTGCACCAGGGTGCCCTTTTCTCCACACCGTCGCCAGCACTTGTAGTTCGTTGACTTGTTGATGGCAGCCATTCTGATAGGTGTGAAGTGATACCTCATTGTGGTTTTAATTTGCATCTCTCTGATGATTAGCGACGACGTTGAGCATTTTCTCATATGTCTCTTGGCCATCTGTATGTCCTCTTTGGAGAAATGTCTATTTGGGTCCATTGCCCATTTTTTAATTGGACTGTTGTCTTCCTTTTGTTAAGTTGTATAAGTTCCTTATATATTTTGGATATTAACCCTTTATCTAATGTGTCATGTTCTCCCATACAGTGGGCTCCCTTTTTGTTTTGTTGATGGTTTCCTTTGCTGTGCAGAAGCTTTTTATTTTGATGCAGTCCCATTTGTTTGTTTTCTCCTTAGTTTCTCTTGCCCTAGGAGATGTATCAGCATACATATTGCTATGACAGATGTCTGAGATTTTACTGCGTATGTTTTCCTCTAGGATTTTTATGGTTTCATGCCTTACATTTAAGTCTTTTATCCATTTTGAATTTACTTTTGTGTATGGTGTAAGTTGGTGGTCCAGTTTCATTTTTTGTATGTATCTGTCCAATTTTTCCAACACCATTTATTGAAAAGACTGTCTTTACGCCATTGTATGTTCTTGCCTCCTTTGTAAAATATTAATTGACCATAATGGTATGGGTCAATTTCTGAGTTCTCTGTTCTATTCCATTGATCAATATGTCTGTTCTTGTACCAGTACCAGGCTGTTTTGATTACAGTGGCTTTGTAGTATAACTTGATATCTGGTATTGTGATCCCTCCAACTTTGTTTTTCTTTCTCAAGACGGTCATGGCTATTTGGGGTGAATTTTGGTTCCAGATAAATTTTTGAAGTGTTTTTTCCAGATCTGTGAAATATGCTGTTGGTATTTCAATATCGATTGCATTGAATTTATAGATTGCTTTGGGTAATATGGACATTTTAATGACATTAATTCTTCCAATCCATGAACATGGTATATTTTTCCAGTTGTCTATACATTCCTCTATTTCTTTTTTAGTGTCCTGTAGTTTTCTGAGTAAAGGTTTTTTACATCTTTGGTTAAGTTTATTCCTAGGTATCTTATTTTTTTAGTTGCAATTGTAAATGGGATTGCTTTTTTAGTTTTTGTTTCTGAGAGTTCATTGTTGGTGTATAAAAATGCCATCTGAGTTTCTTCTTTTAAAAAAGCAATATCTACTCAGATTGTTCAGAATGAATTGTGAAGATACAGGAACTCATGACATATTTTCTAGCAATGATAATGGTCACTATGTACTCTTTGTGGGACAGCTTTTGGGGCGCAAGAGAGGAGAAAAGAGAAATTAGTTATTAATGTCCCTCCAACCTCCAAAATAGGAAAGCAATTTGGTATTTTTACAGATTTATAGTATAGATATCTGGTTCAAGAGACTCATCCTGGCAAGGAGTGGAAGCAGAAGAAAAGAGCTAAAATAAGAATATGAAAAATTCAGATGCCATAATTGAATTCATGAATTTGGGATTCACAATGACAAGGGGAACCTTGCAGTTATGAATTAAAGATCGAAAATGAGTGGCATATACATACCTGAAGCTGTTTTTCTGTGACTTATGAACATTAAAAATACAATAGCATGAAATAAAATTCTTAGGGCACAGTACTTTTTCTCTAAAGTTTCTGTAGGCATTGGAATTTATTTTTCTGATTTTTAAAAAAATAATTACCCTAAATTTTCAGCTTAAAAAAAATACTCATGCCTGGATCTTACCCATGGAGATTAGGATTCAATTAATTAGTACGTGTCCTTGAAATAGTGATTTTAAAAATCTCCCCAGCCCAGCCCGGCATGGTTCAGCAGTTGAGCATCGACCTAGGATCCAGGTGATTGGGGTTCGATTCCTGGTCAAGGCACATGCCCCGGTTGCAGGCTCGATCCCCAATGACTCTCTCATCATTGATGTTTCTGTCTGTCAGTCTCTCTCTCTCCTTTCCTCTCTCTGAAATCAATAAAGATATATTTAAAAAAAAAAAAACCTCCCCAGATTGTTATTGAAGTCAAGGTTGAGAACCACTGTTCTAAAAATACAATCACTGGAAAACCAAATTAGTTACTCAACAAGTATTTCTTGAGGATATACAACACACCCAGTGCATAATACCAAACACTATAATGAAAATATAAGACTGGCATGTGGAATAAATATACAACCATCTGTTAGTGCACATGATTGATGACAATATATGCAGTGCCCACTCCAATGGTTGTAAGAATTTAATCAAAAGAATACAATTTGATGCCAATTGAGCATATATACATACAGAAATTTGAAGGTGAGTTGTCATTTGAGAATGGATAAACTTTTGGGTCTTAATAAAGTTACCAAATCCAACTTGGATTTTTTTTTAAAAAATGTTTTTATTGATGTATAATTAATATATGAAGAACTCACATATTCAATGTGTACAGTTTGATTAGGTTGAACATATGCAAATACCTATGATACCATCACCACAATCAAAGTAATATCCAAACAAGAACAATCACAACAACTGTTACTATTGAGAATTCACTTTTTGTTTCCAGATTTCTTTTTCTTTTTTAAATTTATCTTTATTGTTGAAAGTATTACAGGTGTCTCATTTTTCCCCCCATTAACCTCCTCTACCTTCCTCCGTCCATCCCCTCCCCAGGCCTTCACCCCATTATTGTCTGTGTCCATGGCTTATGTATACATGCATGTAACTTCTATGGTTAATCTCTCCGGCCCCCAAACTCCCTCCCTCTGAAATATGACCGTCTGTGCCATGCTTCAATGTCTCTGGGTCTATTTTGTTTGTCAGATTTTTTTGTTCATTAGGTTCTTCTTAAAGAAGACCCTTCAACATTTCCTGTAGTGCTGGTCTGGTGGTGATGAACTCCTTTAGCTTTTTCTTACCTGGGAAGCTCTTTATCTGACCTTCAGTTCTAAATGATAGTTTTGCTAGGTAGAGCAATCTTGGTTGTAGTTCCATGTTTTTTATCACTTTGAATATTGCTTGCTACCCCCTTCTGGCCTGCAAAGTTTCTGTTGAGAAATCAGTTGACAGTCGTATGTGTGCTCTCTTGTAGGTAACTAACTGCTTTTCTCTTTCTACTTTTAAGATTCTCTCTTTGTCTTTAACTTTGGCATTTTAATTATGATGTGTTTTGCTGTGGGCCTCTTTGGGTTCCTCTTGTTTGGAACTCTCTATGCTTCCTGGACTTGTAAGTCTATTTCTTTCCCCAGGTAGGGGAATTTTCCTGTAATTAATTTTTTCAAATATGTTTTCAATTTCTTTGTCTCTTTCTTCTCCATCTGGTACCCCAATAATATAAATGTTGGGCCGCCTGAAGTTGTCCCAGAGGCTCCTTATACTATCTTCATATTTCTGGATTCTTTTTTCTTTTTGCTCTTCTGGTTGGGTGTTTTTTGTTTCCTCATGTTCCAAATTGCTGATTTGATTCTCAGCATCCTCTACTCTACTGTTGATTCTCTGTAAATTATTCTTCATTTCAGTTTGTGTAGCCTTCATTTCTGATTGATTCTTTTTTATGTCATTGATGATCTCACTAGTTTCCTTAAAAGTCTTACTAAGATCCTTGACATACTCATTAAATTCCTTGAGCATCCTTATAACCATAATTCTGAGCTCTGTATCTAGTAGCTTGCGTGGTTCTATTTCATTTAGTTCCTTTTCTGGAGTTTTCTTCTGTTCTTTCCTTTGTGACAAGTTTCTTTTCCTCCACATTCTGGCTGCTTCCAGGTGTTTGTTTCTATGTATTAAGTAGAGCTGCTATGTCTCCTGGAACTTGTAGAGTGACTGTGTGTAGTAGGTGTCTTGTAGGGTCCAGTAGCTCAGCCTCCCCAATCACCTGAGCTGGGCCTTCTAGGTGCTCCCCTGTGTGGGCTGTGTGCACTGTCCTGTTGTAGTTGAGCCTTGGTTGCTGTTGGCGTCACTGGGAGGAATTGACCCCCAGGCCAATCGGCTGTGAGGAAGAGGTATAGCTACAGCTGAGGAGCTACTGTGCTGGAGACACTCCTATGGAGCAGGATTTACTTCAGTGGAGCTTTGGCCTTCACCAAGTCCACTCCTTGAGTGTGTCACTCATGGAAGTGGTAGGGTTGTAATCCAGAGTGGTTGAAGCTGACCACTGGATGCACTGTCTCTGGGGCCTCCCAGGAGGTGCAGTCAGCCTCTGCCTGTGCCCTGCCCAGGGCCACATAGCATGAGCTACACAGCAAACGGTAGTTGGCTGCTACTTTTGCTGGGCTTGGAGGTGGCCAGGAAAGGCCAAGCTATGAACCAATGCAGGCTGCCACTAGTGCCAGGCCTGGGGCCACTTATTAAGCCATTAGGAGCACGCTGCTGCTTGTTTGAGAGATTTTAGGAAAGTCCCAGGCATGATGCTCAAGAGGCCACTTGCACAGAAAAGCCACTGGAAAAGGCCTGGATGAACTTGCTGGTGGGAGGGGCAGAGCCTCCGGGAATCACTGGGGTGGGGCCAAAGGTGTGAGTCAGGTGCTGGAGATTCAAATATGGTGCCTGCCTGCTGGCTGTGTGCTGGGAGGTCTAGTCAAAGGAGCAATGGCCTCTGCTTGGGAGGAAGCTTCTCCTCTCCAATTTTAGGCAGGTTAGTTCCTCCCAGAGTGTCCCAGGTCCTTTCAAGCTGCTGCCCAGCGTTGGGCTCAGAGGAAGCGAGTCTGAGTGAGTCCCTGCATGGGCCCTTTAAGAGGAGCTGCCTGGGGCTCCCGCACCCTCCAGGGCTCACTCAGCTCCAATCCCCACTGGTTTCACAGCCCAAAGGTGTGGGGAAGTCTCTTCCTGGCCCTGGAGCCTTGGGTTGGGGCTGCTGTGGGGCTGGGACCCCTCCTTCCTCTGGGAAACCCCCACCACAGAGATTCCCTCCCTGGTTTAAACCATGGCACTGGGTGTGGGCCAGTGGCTGCTTCTCCGGGATTCATCCCCGATCCACCTGCATCCGCCCTCCTCCTACCTGTCTTGATGCTCCTTCAGTTCCCTGGTTGTAGGGTTTCTGTTCAGCCAGATTTCAGGAGGTTCTGAGTGATGGTGGTTGTGTGTCTTAGTTGTAATTTTGATGTGTTTGCTGGAGGTGGCGGGGACATGGTTACCTGCACCACCACCTTGTTCTTCCAGCTTCTTTATAGGTCTACTTTGGAGAGTTACAGTCTCTGGAGCATGATGGCATGAAGGCTCATACTAGATATTTGTTAAAGTGTTAACATTTTCCATCTCAGCTTTAAATAATAAATTCCAAGGTATAGAAATGAAAGAAAATGGATGATATTTAATAGCAATGACCATCTTAGTTAGGTATACAAATGTCAGCAAAATAAAATCAAATTATTTTAAAGTTCTTCATGTTCATCATTAATTTGTAAAACAATTTTTTATCTTCCAAGCAAAAAAAAAAAATATATATATATATAAAGAATAAAAGGTGTGCCACACTGGGTCCAGATAGCTTCCTTAGTCCCTGGCATAAATTATACTAAAAAATTAATTATTACAATCTTCCAGCAAATAAGAACATTTTATTTATTTATTTATTTATTTATTTATTTATTTATTTATTTATTTGAGGGGGGGTTGGGGGTAGACATCAATTTGTTGTTCCACTTATTTACACATTCATTGGTTGTTTCTTATATGTGCCCTGACCTGGGATTGAACTCACAACCTTGGTTTATTGGGCTGATGCTCGAACCAACTGAGCTACTCGGCCAGGGTAAGAACATTTTTAAGCCCATAGAAACACTCCAATGAAAACAAATCCTACTAGCTCTGTTTATACCAAGTTGGCTAAGACCTGGTAGACTGTTAGATCAAAGGAGTGACTTAAACACTGTCAGGTAATTTTTTTATTGAGAACAATTGTAAAAGGCTAAATTGTTTCCTTGGGTGAAGAGTAGATACATCTCAGCCAAGACTGTATTCTTTAAAGCTCATTTAACTCCTTTTAATTCTTTAGTTCCATGATTTCTTTCTGCCACAAATCGCACTTCACCTCCAAGTTGCTCAGCTGTTTTGCTCTAACTTCACCTCCCTAATGCTTTCATTTTTAAGTTTGGTTGGGACCAATATGAGATGATTAAGTCCAAAAAAGAACATTGATTATATATCTATGTGTGAATACGCACATAAAAAGGTTACCAGAGTAGTTGCTTTTTAAAGTGACATAATTTTGTTCTGTTCATAGACCTTGTCATAATAATGTCATCAAGGCAGACTTCAGTAGAAATCCACTGATATAATTATTGGTATTAATTTTCTGGACTTCAAGCTACCAGAGTTTCTCTAGATCTAGCTAAGAAAATACTCTTAATACCTCACAAATAAAGACATGCTGCAAATAAGAACCAGGTAATCATCTATTTCTAACATAGTGACTCTTTCCTTTATCTTAGAAGATATTGAGGAAGACAGAGATTAAAAAAAAAATTAGGGACTTCATCTTCCCTCTACCCTCTTCACTGGTGCTGAGTACATCCATCAGTCATAATAATCAAACATTTTATAAAGGCTTTCATGATTATACATTTCTAATTTCATAGTAAACTTCTTTTCTTAAGAATAGTTTATTGATTTTCAAAGAGAGAGGAAAGGAGAAGGAGAGAGAGAAAGAGAGAGAGAGAGAAACATCGATGTGGGAGTGTAACAATGATAGGCTGCCTCCTGCAAAACCCCTCCTGGGGATCGAGCCCACACCCAGTATTGTGCCCTTGACCCAGGAATTGAACCAGGGACCTTTAGGTGCACAGAACGAATCCCAACTAACAGCCACACCAGCTAGGACGTAATTTCATTGTATTATAATGAGATTTCAGTAGGACTCAGAAAAGCTAAGTGGGCTCTGCAGGATCTGACATGTTACCCCAATGATGCTTGACATTCCTTATGTTAGAAATTCCCTTGAGAGAGCAAAGCTGTTCCTTCTCCTGTTGGGAGTAGGCTAGTGTAGCATGGGTGGCAGAGACGCAGTGAGGGGTGAGTGGGTAACATTTTTGAGTTTAAATCTATGCTTGTCCCTTGCTTTTGACTAATTAAGTCAGTTATCCATGAATGGGATTGCTCATTTTACAGGTTGTTAGCAAACTAAGAAAAAGTATGTTCGAAAGCAGGTGCTTCATAAAAGTATAATTCCAAATAGGAAAATGCAGACATCTCTGAGAAGTCCCTCAGAGGAAACATTACAGATAATTATTACTTTTTTTCCTCAAAAGGAGAAGGGAAACATCAAAGTCAAGCCTACAGAGAGTAATCTTTTGTTTAGAGGGAATTTTTTTATTTATATTAAAATACTGTGAAATCCAGACATGAGAGCCTTTGCTCTTTCTGTCCATTCTGCCTGAGGGGCCCCACATCTTTCCCCATCTCATCCCTTTTAGATGCTATTAAATACTAGTTATTCTAATTGGAACCATAGATTAGGCTAGAGAGCTTAGATTGCAACAAGTAATTATCCCAAGGCCTCTCCGATGTTATTTAAAAAACTGAGACTGCCCCCCTAACATTAGAGCCTCCTCCATGATTCAATCAAGGACATTCTACATTCCTCCTTTTTAAAAAACAAATGAACAAAAAAACATCGATAGACATTTGAGTGATAAGTATTTTATTTTATTGACTGTTTTTAGAGAGAGGAAAGGGGATATGTATATATAATCTCCCCATATATATATTAATTTCCATTATATGCCCTGACCTGGGATTGAACCAGCAACCTTGGTTTATCAGGATGACGCTCTGACCAACTGAGTTACTCTGCTAGGGCTCTACATTCCTCTTTCCCCATTCTTCCCAATGGTTCCAGTCCATTTAGTCATCGCACACAGTGCTTATTCATCCAGAACAATGAACGATTATAGCCATGGGGATTTCTGTAACAACAATTACATAGAAATAATTATCAATAATTTCCCAAGGGGACCTTTCTTTTCTAGCCAATTTCTTCAAGTCAACTAAAAGGGATGTGTGTGTGGAATGGCCTGCAATTCACAGTCCATTAAATCTCTTTATCTCATTCCATCATGTTACAATTTCTATTGTCCACTATTTATCTTCCCAGGTTGTAAAAAGAGAATGACTATAATGTCCTTGAGGTTTTTTATGCAGAGTTATATGGATGCTCAGGTCTTAGCAGTTTCCCTAGTGACACTCTAAGGCAGCTGCTCAACTCTAAGTCATTTTTCTACACCCCCGCACACAAGCAATAAGAGCAATATATGATTTAGTGAGTACCTATTGTATGTATAATTTATTGTCTCTTTTGTGAAGAGAAGAATAGATGGTATGTAATTCATTTGGATATGTTAATACAGGGATCCCACTGATATAATCAAAATCAGCAAAGGTGCTTGATTTTTTTTTTTTTTTAAAAACACACAGATTGTTGTATTCTATGTTGTCTTGTTTTTTTTCTTACTAAAAATACTGAATCAGTAGATCTGGAAGTGATGCTCAGATTTCAGCATTTTCAATGAGCTTTCCAAGTGATTGTCAAATTTTGAAAACTCTTTGAAAAGCTATTCATGGGTGGAGTCACTTGAAAGTTTCTCTAAAGCTGATTAGAATGACCAGTAATTTCTGACAGTTTGAAAGCAAAAGAAGATGCTATCAAAAATCATTGCTAAGGATAACTTAAGTCTATCAGGACCTCCCAGATGAACCAAGAAATACTGTTATTTTAGTAAGAGCTGAATACTAAGACACACGTTTTAAATATGAGACCCGGGGCAAACTAAACATTTTGGATGTATCCTAGACTGTTGGCTCCATATTACACATTACCCCTACTCATATCCAATTAGAAATGTGGATTATCCCTCCAAGTTATTGCTAAAGCCGGCTCATCTTTTCCATTCCTGGCACCACTGTGCCAGGTCGAGCCCTCATCCTTTATCATCCAGATGATAACGCTGGCCTTCTATCTCCTCTCGTGATCTCCATTTTCGTCTTTCTCCCGTTCTTTCTTCCCAACTGATGCCAGAGTAATGATACATAAGTTACTGGTCTCTTACCATGCTTAACATTTGTAAAAGCTTCTGCAGGATTTAAACAACAGTAATGAGCAGAATAAACAATAGAAGACATGGATACCATGAAAATAATCACACAAATAATAACTTGTACAATGGGAAAAAGAACAGTGTTCTTATTTAACCAGTAAGCACTTGGTAGTTAAAAATACCAGTTGGCAAATCGAACCTGCTCTTACCCTTTCAAGTGCTCCTTGCCCACTACAGGACCACCCCGGCCCCTGTCTTCAGTCCCTGCGTGGACATCCCCACAATCTGGCAACACACAAGGCTAAGCCCTGGAAACGTCCGAATAGGTCAGTGCCTGTGTTGTACTAGTTATGAAATATTTTTAATAAACAATTCCCTTTTCATGGTATACAAGATTCCTCATAATTTGGCTTTTTCATACCCCATCTGTTCCATGGGTCACCTCCTCCCACTGTATGCTTCACTGCTCTGAAAAATGACATCTCCCCTGTCTTCATGCTTTTGCACCTGCTTCCTGAATCACCCCCCTTCCCTACCTTCCTTCCACCTAAACTCTTACTTTTATTGTTTGTATCTCGGCCTAATTAACATGTATTTTTCATGATGGTCTTTCTTAGGCCCTGTAGGCAGATGTGAATACTTTTCCTGTGCTCACATTTCATTTTGGACATGTCTCTAACTCAGTAATTTTTACATGTGGCTTTTTAATGCATGTCCATTTCCCTTCTAAACGGTTATATCCTCCAACCCTGGATTTTCATGTATCCCTGGTCCTTAGCACTTTTCCTGCATGTAGCATATGTCAATATATGACAAATAAAGGATCGATAATGAATAAAGAATGCTTATTGGAAAGGGTACACGAATGACAGAAAAAAAGTTGGTTACAGTAGTCAGGGAGGAGTTTCCTGACTGTGATACATTTTGAGCTGAACTGTGAAGGAGAAACAGACTCTGTGGAATGGAGATGAGGGAGGTTTACGTTCCCATTGAGGCCAATGACAAAAGCAAAGCCCGGGAAGAGAAATGAGAGGATAGGGGAGTAGAGAATGGCAATGCTGGGTTAGTAAGTGAACGACATAGAAGGAAGGGAATTAATTATCCCATCACATTTTGTGACAGCTTAAGGAGAAAGCTCTAGCTCCTAGCAATAGCCTTGGGTTTGTAACACTTGACAGCTTATTCTTCCCTGGGGCCTGGTTCCAGCTCTACACAATGTTACCATCTGTGTTCCAGAAAGATGTAGATCTAGGGTAAGCATTAACCAATGTCCCCGTGCTTGCACATCCCCAGCTCATCCTGTTCTCTCAAAGGTCAGCTGATAGCTGTTTGGGTCTGCTGGTTCATTGTCTCTGAAGAATGTGGCCCTTGTCAAATGTTAATCCCCCTTAAATAAAGGCCCAGGGAATAAAGAAATCCATTATTTAGTGATTTCTGTGGATGTTGCTACACCTGGCACTGGCTCCTTGCTCTTTGGCATGTGACCTTTCCATGTTTGCTTTAAGAATTCACTCGTGTTCAAAGGTCATCTGTTACTCAACAGAAGCCGATCTTTGTGGAGGTAAAACTATTTCTCACTCCCCATTGAGAAAACACCTCATCTGCTTTTAATACGAAGCTTATGGATTAACTGCAGTTGTCTATTATTATTTTTCAATTTCTAAGGTTAATAATCATCCCTAGAAGACTCACAGCCACTGTGAAAGCAGCCTCGCCTTCATCAGGTTAAAGAAGTTCTAGGCCCGGATTTTGTTATTTCTTTCCAGTTACGCAAAACTGAAAGTAACCTATCTTCATTTCATTGTAAAGTTAAGCAAAAGCAAATGTTTTTACAACCTTGTGTCCCTGCTTAGGAACAGAAAATAAATTATAATTATAGATCTGTGCATATGAATAACTAGTGCTGATCCCTTTGTGTGGTGTCAGACCATGTTCTTGACTCAAGTGACATTGTCCTTGGCATGTTTCTTTCTTATATGAGGTAAAGAAATTTTTCTTCTGCCTGCTGGAAAAATTTATAGGTAGAATTACCACATGCTCACCTCCAGTTTTCAAATTTTTCCTTTGTCCTGAGTTGGGTCTTCAGGTTATTTAGACACGTGTTTCTACTGCCTGAAGGATACCCCACAGCCTAGGGAAACATTTGAAAGTAAGATACTATTTTTTATTTTATTTTTTTACCATTAATCCCAGGTACCACAGGGGACCTATGTCCTGGTAGAGCAGGGGAACCATCTGCATTATTTTATTGTTGTCATAATTTTAAAATTTTCAATTACAGTTGACATATAATATTATGTTAGTTTCAGGTGTACAACATAGCAATTAGACATTTATATAACTGATGAAGTGCTCCCCCTGAAAAGCCTAGTACCCACCTACACTGTACATAGTTACTATATCATTGACTACAGTCCCTACGCTGTAATTTACCAGAAGGACACTGCTTTTGTATGCATGATTCTCAAGATCAGTTCTGAACCTGTTTTCAACTCGCCCGTTGCTCTTCATTTTATTGCCTAATCTGGCTTTTTTTATACTTCTCTCTCTTCCAGCTCCTTCTACTAAGAGCACCTTGAGCTTCTGATGAAAATCACACTTGACCCTGCCGATCAAGCTCCAGCCACATGGGACTTTCTAACTCTTTGAATGAAAGCTCATTCCCTGTGTAGGGGCTCTGTATTTTCTAGACTCCGCCTGGATTGCTTTATCCTCATGGTTTCATGATTTTACCTCAACTAGTCCTTTTTTAGCAAGGCCTTTCCTGACTCCCCTAGACTGTGCTGCACATATAGGCTCAATACAAATTTGTTGAATAAATGACTGGATGAGTCTGTTATTACATGTTGCATCTCCTCTAAATGGGGATCGTTACAGCATATACTCCATAGGGTGGTTGTGAGAATTAAAGCACTTTACATATGTAAAGCTTTAGAACATTGCCCATCACAGAATAATGCTTAATACAGGAAAACCACTATATGATTATTGCAACTGATATTATTAGCATTATTTTACATGTTTACTAAGGGCCATCTCTCCTCTCAAAGACACTAAAAGCATGAGCTATGTGACTGTTTTATTTGTAACTAATTTTTAATATCATTAATTGCATGGAAGGAAGGTTCTTCTTTATTTTTAATCTTAGACCTCTGAGTGAAGGTGACTCGATCCTTGACACTTTTTCTGAAATTCTAGCCAGCCCCAAACAAGAATTCCTACAATGGGTGTATCTAACTGATCCTGGATCTTATCTGCAACTGTAAGTTATAAAAGATAAGACCTCATGTGAAATACATCAGAACTTAAATAGAGCCATTATATCTTAGTTGTTGAAAGGACATTAAATATCATCTGATATTTAACCCAATCCCATAAACACAAGGACTAGAAATTTCCGTACTTGAATTATCTGATAGAATATGGGTTTTGTAACTCTTCATAATTTGTTTTAGTGGGGGTCTGTTTGCTTTTTTTTCTTCACATTGCTGCAAAGTAGATCTTGTTCATGGATTTTATTAATATGCAACTTATATTTTGAATATAGGGACCATGAACCAGGAGAGTAGAATCTACTAGCTCGTGTCAATGCCGTATGTAGCAGAGAGAACTGTTGGTCCATTCCTCTGACTTGGCTCCATGTACAAGGGAATTGCTGGGATTCCTGGTATAAAAGGAAGAACAGTAATTATGTTCTCCTTGGAGACTTTACACTCAGCATCGCCTTCCTCGCTCTCTAACCTCTCCTGAAATCCTTAATAAGATAGCAGAAAGAAGCAAAATTTTCAAAAACTTAATCTATGTTTAGTCTAGTAGAGTGGTTCTCAACCCGTATCAGACCCAATGTTTCCTTTTTATCACAAAAAAACTTTAAACTCTTTTTTCACTATTCTGAAAAGAAACTTAGGGGATAGGATATCTAGGGCTTCCCCCAGAGTGTGCAGAACTCTGGGAAAATACTTTCTATGGGACCCGTCTCTCTGTAAAACATCTAACTCACCTGAAATCAACATGTAAATGCCATTCTGGGGGCCCAGTATCATTTGATCCTGTAAGAAAAAAGTACCACACTGACCAGTGGGTGCAATCTACTCACCAGGCAGCCCACCTGGAAGGAAGGCCTTGCCCTGAGCCTGAGGTGTCTTGGAACTACAGGAAAATGAAAGAACAGAGATATGGGGAGACACCAAAAAAATAAGATTAGGGTAGTTAATTAGGGACAAACAAAAAATAGGGTGGAGCAAAAGTAGGCTTACAGTTGTCCATATGGAAAATAATACAATAATTAATAAATAATAATCTAAGAATAAACTGTTTCCCCTACTCACAACAGTAAACCTACTTTTGCACCCTACCTTATAAACTACAGAAGTAATGCCAGCAGTTTAGAGTGGACATAGCCACCTTGGACACCCTTAAAATTCCTCCAGATTCACTAACAAATGAAAAAAAACCTGGAAGGACATGTGAAATTGAATTTTTTGTAAGAGTATGACAAAACTGTCATGCATGGTCAGTAATTGATGATTGTGATCCAAAGAGACACAAGGCTTCCAGGCTGAAGGACAACCTCGACAGCTGCACAGTGATCTTAGAATTGCTGGTAAAACATTTATAAAGCATCCTGCCGTGAATGGCCGACTGGAGGGGCTGCAGGCATCTCATTCAGCTGTGTCTCAACTGCTGTGTTGCATGGTTTCAGTGAGGAAAAGGCAAAAAGCTGTGTATCTTTGATTAAGGGAAACATACAGAGCTAGAGTTTTATATTTTTTTGAATATTGATACTCAAGTATTAAATACTGTAAATTATTGTAGAAAAAACTCTACATTTTTAAGAAACTTGCGCAAAGTTTCTTGCTCACCGTTGTGTGGACATGTAAAGAAATTGTTAAGCTCAAGAGGCCTAGTTTGTGACTTTTTAAACAAAAAACCCCCAAATTTTCACAGGTAATTGCGTTCTCACAACTGTAAACCAACTGTTGCCCACCGCTGTGATGTACCAGCAATCTCTAAGTGGTATATTTTATTTTCCCCAGAGTAAAAAATAAAATCTTTCTTTTACTGGATCCATACAAACAAAAATTATTAATTATTACCAAAACTAATAGCAAAGTATTGGAAAGCCAAAATATGCGTATTGAAGAATACAGCTTCTTTTCTTTTTTTATGCTCACCGGAGGATATATTTTCCATTGCTTTTCGGAAAGAGTGGAAGAGAGAGAGAGAAACATTGATGTGTGAGAGAGAGACATCGATTGGTTGCCTCCTGAGCCCTGACTGGGGCCAGGAATGGAGCCTGCAACCGAGGTACGTGCCCTTGGCTGGAATCAAACCTGGGACTCTTCATCCTGCAGGCCAACGCTCTAACCACTGAGCCAAACCAGCTAGAGCCAAGAATACAGCTTCTTAATTTTTCCTCTCATGATGTCTCTGAAATACTTCTGGAATCATTGTTGTAGCCGGCCTGAATTCAGAAAGGGTCGCCTGGCACTGTGTGTCCAGTGGTTAGAGCACAAACTGTAAAGAGGTTCCATTACTCAGACCTGAACAGGCCCCTCCTTCTCTCTCTGCTTAAGGTTTTGTATTAGTAAAATGGGAAAACTCTACCTTGGAGAGTAGTCCTAAAAAGGAAATGATGTAGCATGGGCAGAGTACTTCATCTAGGGGTTAAAATACCTGCTCAATAAATAAAATCTATTACTAACCCATATGAAAAGGAAAAGCAGCTGTAATTTGTCATCAGTTGATTCACTTGGTAAAAAATACTTGTTAAACACCTGTAACGAATGTACCAGGCAATTTCTTATGTGTTGCAGGTGCCAAAATAAATATTTCAGAGCACATCCAACTCAAGCATTGCCAAGGACATTGGAAGGCTACAGGTGAACAAAGAACTTGATGCATTTATGGGATCCACCTGAATTTGTTCAATATATATGGTTCCTGTAAATATTTCTTTTTTCCAAGGGAAATTTTATCTTATAAAAATGTTCTTTACCCTAAGAGTGGTAGTATAGATGAACCATTCTCCCACTATTAATAATGTAAGTGCTTACATATTCAGAAATTTTTGCCAAACACTGTGGTGAGCACTTTAGAAAGATTGTGTCTTAAGGTCTTTTCTCTCTCTCTCTCTCTCACAAACACACAACTAATAATCTTAATATCATTCCACTTTGTACACAAGAAATTAATGATGTATATGTCTTCTGTTTTGGTAAACTATGCAGAATATTTGTTATCAATGTCTTGTGATTTTCAATAATGACTTCTCACTGGTTATAGAGGAATTCTACTTTCTGTTTTTCTCTAATAATTGATTATCCTGCATCCTGGTTGTTTGGCTTTCTTATCTGCAGCATACTATGCTACATGGAATATTCTGTTTCTTTTGCCAAGAAAAGATACTTGACTGGTTGTGAGAAAGCTGTTCCTGTTATGTAGCCCTGTGGACATTGTTATACTTCTGCTCTCAGTGTGCAGCTTCTATTCTACCATTTATCTTCGAATATCATGTACCTTCTAATTTCAATTGATAGATCACAGCATCATCAATAAGAATCTCCTACCTGATAAATACTATGCCAGGCCCTGGAGTAGAGTGTTGAAAAGAAGTAGTCTTTGACCTTCGAAAGCTAGAGGAGATGAATATATAAACAAACAAAAGTTCCAATAATATTAAAGAGTAAAACAAGAGGCTTGCATAAAGAACAAATTACTCCAAAGATACGGTTTATTTACCTGGATGTGTGGGTTGGGCCAGGGAAAGTTGAGGTAAGGCTTCTTGCAGGGGTAATGTCTGGGCCTATCCAGTTAAGTCCACTTTCTTCTCAATTGTAGATGTTTCCTAATCTAAAAGATGATCGAAGCACCGATTTAAACTCTATCCAGCAAAACTGTCATTCAAAATAGATGGTGAAATAAAGAGCTTTCCAGACAAAAATAAAGCTAAAGGAATTTATCACCACCAACCCAGCGTTGCAAGAAATATTAAAGGGACTCTTGTAATAAGTTGAACTAGTGAGAATGAGAAACATAGACACAAAGAAATAAAATGGCAATAGATAAGTACCTATCAATAATAGCCTTGAATATAAATGGATTAAATGTCCCAATCAAAAGACATAAGGTAGCTGAATGGATAAGAAAACAAGACCCGAATATATACTAGGTCCTGAGATCTACCTCAGAATAAAAGACTCACACAAGCTGGAAAAAACAAAAGCATAAAAACCTTCTGGAGGACTTTAAAGGAGAGATTGACAGCAATACAGCCATAGTAGGGGATTTTAACACCCCACTGACTTTACTGGATAGATTTTCCAGTCAAAAAAATCAACACGAAACAGTGGCTCTAAATGACACACTAGGTCAGATGGATATTAACTGACACAGAATATTCCACTCCAAAGCTGCGGAATATACATTCTCCTCAAGTGCACATGGGACAATCTCAAAGACAGACCACATGTTAGGACATAAAACTAGTCTCTACAAGTTCAAGAAGGTTGAAATCATATCAAGCATTTTCTTAGACATTTACACCATGGAATACTATGCAGCTGTAAAAATGAAGGGTCTCTTTCCCTTTGAGACAGCATGGATGGACCTAGAGAGAATTATGCTAAGCAAAATAAGCCAGGCAGAGAAAGACAAGTGTCACATGATCTTACTCGTATATGGAATCTAATGAACAAAATAAACCAATGAACAATATAGATCCAGAGACACAGAAGCATGGAACAGGCTGATGAATCTCAGGGGAAAGGTGGGGGTGGGTGGGTGGGGAGGGATTAACATAAGAATTTATGTGTGTATATGCATAACTCACAGACACAGACAATAGTGGGGTGAAGGTCTGGGAGGAAGGGTACAGGGGAGGGGATCAATGGGGGAAAAGGGGAACATTTGTAATACTTTCAACAATAAAACATAAATTAAAAATAAATAAATAAAAATAAACTGTATAAGAGAGTATACAATGAAAAGTACACAAGCAACCAAATCACAGCTTTAAACAAACAACCACAACCAAGCAAGCAAACAAAAACAAACCAAACACTACATTGTACAGGTATTTTTCTGAACTATCAATTTTCTCCTTTAGATATGAACTTCGAACTCATCTTTTTTTTAATAAGGTAAAGAGTAATTGAATCCATTTCACTATGTTTTATTCTTTTTTTTTTTTTTTTTTAAGTTCTCAGACACTATAGTTTTGGGGGAAATTGCTTTCATATATAAGAATTAACAGTCAAATTACAAAAAGAATTTATAGTTGGAGAGCCAACCTACCGGAGCAGAAGCAAGGCCACCAACAAACTTCACAAAACCTGTACCTGGGTGGCCAAACTGTTACTGTAATTGAGAAATTGCTGGAAGCTCAGAGTAGACAAGCCTGAGAGAGGAAACATCCAGGGAACCAGTCACTGGGAGGTCTCCATAATCGCTTTTGTGAGTTTTACCTCCAGGTGTTCTACTAGATTCTCACAGTAAAGAATAAAGAAAAATAACCTCAGGCTTCTGGTAGGAGGCTGGGGAAAGCAACCATTTCAAAATATGACAGAACATTTTTATCTACCTAACAAAGCCTGACCTTGAGAGAAATTGTTTTACCAGAGCCTAATCTACTGGGGATCAGAGCCTAACTGACCTGTGGGAAGGGAAATACTCAACCAAGCCCGATCTAGCCTTCCACACGGGGAAAGGGGAATACCCTACTCTAGCCTCCTCTGTGCTTCCTGTGCAAAGAAGGAGATTGAAAACAAAACAACAAACAAAAGAGCCTTGTGAAGATCACAGGCCCTGGACATACATGGGCTGGTTAAAAGGCTGACAATCATAGGACCATAGGGTAATTCTTTACCCCCACACCACTACATTCCTGAAGGTCTGTTTGCTACAGCCCCTTTACCCAGTACATCATACCTGCCTTTCAACAAAAAAATTACAAAGCATACTAAAGGCAAAAAGAAATCAGACAAGCAAACACAGTGTGAAGAGACAGAACAAGCATCGGAACCAGACCCTGATATGGCAGGGATTTGGGGTTTATCAAACTGAAAATTTTAAACAACTATTATTAATAAAATCAGAAAAATTCAGTTCTTCCCTAAATGTCTCTGACACTCTTCAAGCTGCTGTCCCTTTGCTGGAGATTAGGGCAAGTACCTATGAACAAGTGAGTCTGTGCTCAAGCCCTTTAAGAGGACGCCTGGGTCTACAGCAGCCCTCAGGCCGACCCAGACCGAGTCCTTGCTGATTTTCACAGCCAGCTGCTGGGGGGACTTCTCTTCCTGGCACTCGTGCTATAGGCTGGGGAACCTGGTGTGAGGCTGGGGCGCCTTGTTCCTGGTGGGGAATCTCTGCAACTGAGATATCGCTGCTGATCCTTACCCACTAAATATGGGTGTGGGGTCAACCTGTTTCTCATCTCCAGCCCTCCTACTTGTGTCCACATAGCTTTTTCTTTATATCCTTAGGTATAGCAGTTCTAACATTCAGCTAGCCTTCAGGTGGTTCCCAAGGGGGGTTGTTCAATAATTTAGTTGTAAATTTGATGTGGTCGTGGAGGAGAGCACAGTGTTTACCTACTCTGCCATCTCGACCTGAAGTTGGTGTGGAGGAAACTTAGATGCATATTACTAAGTGAAAGAAGCCAATCTGAAAGGCTGCATACTGTGTGGTTCTACTATATGACTTTCTGGAAAAGGTAAAACTAAGGGGACAGGAAAATGTTTAGTTGGGGCCAGGAGTTAAAGAGGAGGGTGGGGAGAATAGAGCACAGTGAACCTTTAGGGTGGTGATACTATTCTGTATGATGCTATAATAATGGATACATGCTATTATACTTTTGTCAAAACCTTTAGAATATACAACACCAAGAGCAAACTCCAATGTAAACTATGAACTTTGGAGATAATGATGTGTCAGTGTCAGTTCATTGATTGTAACAAATGTTCAATTTGGCTATGAACCTAGAAAACTGCTTTAAAAAATATATTTAACAAAAAAAAAACAAAATGAGCCCTGGCCGGTTTGGCTCAGTGGTCAGAACATCATCCCTTGGACTGAAGAGTCCTGGGTTTGGTTTTGGTCAAGGGCACGTACCTAGGGTGCAGGTTTGATCCAGGTGTGTGTGGGAGGCAACCAATCAATGTATCTCTCCCACTTCCACTCTCTCTCTCCTTTCCACTCTCTCTGAAAAATGATGGGAAAAATGTCCTCTGGTGAGGATTAAAATAAATAAATAAATAAAAGCAAGTGACTGTCAGAAAAAACAAATATTATCTTGAGCAATATTAGAAAAGAGGGAAAATTGAAAAGCAAGTTAATAAAATAAGTTAATATACCCAGATCTCAGCCGGGTCCTAAAAAAAAGTATTAGTATAAAGGTTTGGAAATAAATGATTTGAACCATCACTTCTGATCAAGATGGAATAACAGGAGCTAGAATAGACCCTCTCACTGGAAACAATTGAAAACAAAAAAAAAATTAAAAATCTATAAAACAACCCCCGAGGGAGAGGAAACAAGATAAGCCCCCAGCTGCCGTTTTTACTGCCTGGAGAAAGTTTCCAGGCCACAGAGCAGGGAGAGGAACTGCAGGGTCTCCAAGGCAAGAAGATGCCAAGTAAAACAATCTTTTTTACATATAAGATCATATGCTTTTATAATTTGTTATTTTCTAATTATTCCATTCTTTTTATCTTGCTTTATTAACACACCTTGATTTAGAAAACACAAAGTTTTCCATAATCCATAAAAGACTTCTAACGACTAAGATATGAAATTACTTAAGCAAAATTAATGGAAGTATAAGGCCATGAGAAATAGCACTTACTTTAAAAAATTATTTTATGCCCTGGCTGGTGTGGCTCAGTAGTTGGAGTGTCTGCCAGTGCATGGAAGGGTCAGGGGTTCAATTCCCAGTCATGGCACGTACCCAGATTTTGGGTTCAATCCCCGGTGGGGGAGTGTAAGTGAAACAACAGATCAATGCTTCTCTCTCTCTCTCCCTCTCCCTTCCTCTCTCTCTAAAACCAATGAAAAGCGTGTCCTGGGGTGCGGATTTAAAAAAATTATTTTATTATACTTTAATTAGCTGATGTTGCTTGAAATAACTTATTTCAATGCAGATTTTTTAAAAATAAAAAATGCATAGAAAATAAATGAATAGTAGTAATGTCAAATGTGTGAGTTAAATAATTGAAATTGCAAGTTTGGACAAACAAATATATTTGTACCTCACTTGTTGTTTGTACCAAAACCCCAAGGTGATCCCACCATCTTATGGTAACATTCTAAGTTTAAGGGGTTTTGTTTTGTTTTTTATAGTTCTTAACAAGTAGAAAATGAAGTATTTTTAATGTATACAATTGTAATATATAACTATAAAATTTTAGTTACCACTGTACAAATTATAAGCATATACATATATATGTATGTGTGACATATATTCAGATATATATATAGTGTCTCCAAAAATGTGTACACACACTATGAATAATTATAAAGGCAGTGTTTATTAAAATACATTTCATTTTCACAATTGAGCTATCAGCTGTTAAAGTGTATATACATTTTTTGGGATACCCTGTATTTATATATAATGATATTTTATATATATATATCTTACTTTCTAAGTCTGCCTTAAATTGTTTTTTCCTCCAATCTTCTAATTCAAGTCACTGATTATTTTCTCTATAGTTTCAGTTCTTTTACTTACTTGCTCTCACCCCATTTCATATTTTGTACTAGCAATACTTGAATTTATCATAAGTTTTTATACCTTTTGCCAGCCTACTTTTAATCTCATATTATTGTCTTAACTCATTTTAACTGCTTTCACAATTTTCCCCATGAATTGCCCTTTTCCATTTTTATTTTAGGGATAATCATGTACAAAAAGCACTATCTTCAGGGATCTTCCAGTGTATTATATCATTTTTAATAGGTTCCTCTCTTTGAAGTTGTCTTAAATTCACCCTTTATTAGTCTTCCTTTTAGTAATAGTTTTAATAGGGCCCATGATCACCCAACCAGAAAGTACATTGCCCTATTTCTTATTAGCTAGATATGATCATATTACTAAGTTCAGGCCAAAGGGATATCATCAAAATTAATATGCACTACTCCCTGTTTTCTTCCTTAAAGATAGTATGCTTGCTCTGGATCCCTCTTCCCCTGTCCAGTTGGCTGGAAAATGTCAGCATCAAATTGATCTTGGTGCTCCTAGAGATGGAAGCCATGTACAGGTGATGGATGAGCTCAACAAGAAGTATTTACTTACTCATAACCTCCCCTGAATATCACATGAGAATGAAATAAATTTCTACATTGACACTTTAGGCTGAATAGTTCTTCATTGTGAGGGCTGTCTTATGTATTGTAGGATGTTTAGTAACATCTTTGGTGGCAAGTGCTAGATGCCTACAGCCCCTCCTCTCCATCCCATTTGTGACAAACAAAAGTGTGTCCATTTGGCAATGTTCCCCTACAGGGAAAACTTGTCCTTGGTTGAGAACCACCAGTTTATAGGCTAAGGTAGAAAATGCAGATGGTAAGTGGGATGCTTCCTTAAAAATGCTCAAATATGGCATTTACTTAGGGGTCAGGTGGGAGGGAATGGGTCAAGAGGTACAGAAGGCCGGGAGGCAGTGACTGTTTTCCTCCTGTGGCATTTGTAGTAGAAAGAACATGGTCCTATGTGACTTAAAGTTACAGAGAAAGCATTGGAAAGAAGTAGAATATCAGTGTTGTTTTGTTTTGTTTTGTTTTGTTATTACATGGTATTTTAAGCAAAATACAACAAAAATGAGCTTTTTTTTTTTTTACAACTGCAAGTTTGTACCTCTTAACCCTCTCCACCTATTTGTGTGTGTGTGTGTGTGTGTGTGTGTGTGTCCGCATGTGCACATAAGAAGGTAGGAGGATACGTGGGTTCACGGTCCCTTATTCAAAACCCTTACAGCCACACATGTTTTGTAATCCCTAACTCTTTTATATTTCAGAATGATATTTTGGTGTATATGTCATCTATTACCCATCCCAGGAGGGACTGGAACCTCAAAATCAAATATATTAATATTTTATCAGTAAAAAATATTAATACTAACACTAAGCGAAATAAAGATTAAAACTAGCCTTTAAAAATGAGCATGGCCAGGAAATATTGGACAATCTGCTTGTTGCCTGCAACCTAAATTGGCTAATAGACCAGGAAAGTGAGTTCTCTCCAGGTCGAAAAAGCTGTCTCAATGTCACAAACCACAGCAGCAACGAAAAGACTGCCACAGTTTTCTCAAATGTTTGGACTTTTCAGCCAAGAATATATGGAGGCAACAGGGAAAGACCAGATTGTAGGCACTGCCTTCTTTCCCTGCTTACTTTTCAGAGGGCCACGAGTTAACCACCCTTAAGATGAAGAAGGGGGCGGAAAGGAGGGCCCAGCAACCAGGCAAATCAGTTAAAAGCAAGAATCAGAGGATGAGGTTCTTTCACATGTAATTACATAGAAAGTTGAAAAATCTCTGGCCTGGCTTTGAATGGCTTTTAGTTGTGTGCTATGGCAGGAAATCATTGCTTTCTTACAACTGTGCCAGCAAGAGGGAAGCTAAGCAGCTCTGCGGTGGCCCAATGTTGTGGCCCAACTCTCCAACATCGGCTTCAGAAAGATTAGGAAATAAGGAAAACTTCCCAGGTGACCAAATTTGGGGCCAGAAAGGAGAATGAATAAGAAACTTCCTCCCAGAGAACAAAGCCAGCGTCTAGACAAAGAAATTCTTTGCCAGGTCGGGGAGTTCTTGAAACTTGGACCCAGCATGATTTATTTATAATTGTAATGAACCAATGGCTTTTTCAAGTGAGGATTCTTACTGCAGTTTCCTATTTCTTTTCTGCCATTCGATATTGGGTGTGTATAGACAGAGGTGTTGCAGTTATAAGAAAAATAAATGTACTTTTTAGTTTTCCACATTGGGTATCCCTGCGTGATTTTTTTCCCCGTGTCTTTGGCAGTCTATCAGAAACCATTAATTTTACTCCAGTATTTATTACCCCCTATTTCCTTTTAGTAATAGAATCTAATGATTTTTAGTTGAATACAAGCTATCCAACTAAAGAGAATACATTCCCACCCTGCCTTGTAAAATAAGACTTATCACAAAACTAATAGCCAATAGAGTAAGTGGGGGGAAAAGTTGAACTTTTTGGTTCCTGTATTATTTTTTTTTAAATGCATTGCTTTTCTTTAACTCCACCTTTGGGCTGGCTATCAAGTAGTAAAAGTTCAGACACCAAAGTAGAACTCACTTATTGAGAGTAGCAGGTTTGTCTCACTAGTTGGTTTTCTAGAGGACCTCATGATGAAGGGCCCATCTAGGTGCACTAGACTTATATGCAGCAGAGTAATAGGCTATAACCTTGTTCCAACTGCTATAATTTTGGCTTCTTTTTACTTATTTTAAGTCTATACTTTAACTCTTACATCTTCCCTGAATTACAATGACACTATTAACATTGTCCTTAGAAATAAGCTGACGTTTTAGGTATGTTAAGATTACATTTTAAGTTCAATTATTCAGGATGTCAACTATATAGAATTGATCTGCGGCTATGACATAGGCCATGACACTTGGGATAATTTACTCTGCACTTTTAATCTTAATTTGACAACAACATTGCCCCAAACCAGCTCTGTCTACATAATCAGGCAAAGTATTCCCCACTAGGTATTTTCATTTCTTCCACATTTCTTAGTATTTTCTTATTCTATTTTCTAATACAAAGGAGGTTTTATATCTCCATTTTCCCCATGGCTAAACTATCTTTATACATATTTCTTATGTATCTCAAAAATCCAGTTTTTAGTTTAGCAGTTATATTATCTATTTATTAAACAATATCTGCTCTAAAAGGAAAACAATTACTTCTCCATTTGAAACCTGGATTTGATTCGTAGCTCCCATTCTAGCAAACATGTGTGTATACTTTTGAGCACCCAGACACACAGACATAACTTCCCTGGGTTTAAGGTCTTCATTTTAACTTCGTGGGTTTAATAAGAATGATTTACATCTCGTCTTCCTCATTTAGTAAGATTTTCTCGTAGCAGAGCTTTAATGGTACTCATGAGTTCTAAATGTAATTTTTTTTCTCAGTTTATTTGGGTACTTTTATGGTGTAAGAGTCTGTCAACTTCTACCCCACCCTTCGTGTTTCCATGTTTCAAACAGTGAAACAATAACAAAGCTAGACTAAAAAAAAAAAAAAAAGGAGGAGAGATTCGGCTTATTTAACTCACTTTAATAGTCAACCCTACGAATCACAGTGGTGAAGTCCAAATGAGATCTTTAAGAGAGTAGGTAAATGCGTGACAGAGCTAAGGTGAACTGCATTGCTGTGCTGCTGTTAAGAATTCTTGATGGTCCATCGCTTGGTCATTGCCTGATTTTGATACCACCGTAGATTTTAACCAGGGTCAGGTTAAGATGTAAAAGCACTAGGTTGACTTAAAGGCTGGTGGGCAGGAAGCAGCAGGAAGGAACACTTTTGCCAACTACAGGTTGCTGAGGGCATCCACTCCCGGAAGGACTTTACCTTCCAGAAGCTCTAGACTGGCTCCACCTCCAGTGCTCACGTGGCTGACTTTATCCTCAGTGTCCCATTTAGCACAGCAAGTGGCAGTGTCTCCACCTCCTATGATGGTGACACAGCCCCGGGAAGTGGCTTTCACAACTTCATCCATGAGGGCTTTGGTTCCCTTAGCAAAGGCATCCCATTCAAACACCCCTACAGGTCCGTTCCACACGATTAGTTTGGCTTGGGCCACAGCTTCAGCGTACTTCTTGTTGGTCTCAGGACCACAGTCCAAACCCATCCAGCCAGCAGGAATGCCTGATGCTAC
Source organism: Miniopterus natalensis (assembly GCF_054644295.1). Taxonomy (NCBI): domain Eukaryota; kingdom Metazoa; phylum Chordata; class Mammalia; order Chiroptera; family Miniopteridae; genus Miniopterus; species Miniopterus natalensis. The sequence goes on from NC_142085.1 coordinate 20,624,748, forward strand.
AGTGGCCTGGCCAACCTTGGCGTGCTCCTCAAACTTGTCGGCAGTGACAAAGTCCTCGGGGAGGGTAACCTTCACGCCGTTCTTATGGGCTTTGTCCATGATCTCTTTGACAATCTTGGCTCCCTCCTCATCAAAGAGGGAGGCACCGATCTCCATGTTGTTGAGCACCTTAAGGAAGGTATAAGCCATCCCACCGCCGATGATCATATGATTGACCTTGTCCAGCATGTTTTTGATAAGTTGGATCTTGTCTGCCACTTTGGCTCCACCGAGGATAGCCAGAAAGGGTCTCTCTGGGTTCTCCAAGGCTTTGGCAAAGTATTCCAGCTCCTTTTTCATCAGGAATCCGGACGCCTTCTGAGGCAGGTTCACTCCCACCATGGAACTGTGGGCCCGGTGAGCCGTGCCAAACGCATCGTTGACATAGACATCCCCCAGCTTTGACAGGGATTGTCGGAAGGCTTCTATATTTTGTGGCTCAGCTTTAATCTTATTTCCAGAAGGATCTTGGCCCTTCCCTTCTTCCTCCACGTGGAAGCGTAAATTTTCCAGCAAGATGACTGAGCCAGGCGCCGGGTTTGCACAGGCCTTCTCTACTTCTGGGCCCACACAGTCGTTCAGGAACAGAACATCCCTACCCAGCAAGGACTTGAGCTCAGCAGCAACAGGCGCCAAGGAGTATTTGTCGGGCATGGGGACACCATCAGGCCGACCTAGGTGACTCATAAGGACGACTGAGTGGGCCCCGTGGTCCAGGCAGAACTTGATGCTGGGGAGTGCAGCCTTGATTCTCTGGTTGTTGGTAATATGGTTCTTCTTCATGGGAACGTTGAAGTCTACTCTCATGATGACCCGTTTACCTTTCACATCCAGCCTGTCCAACGTTAACTTGTTAGAAAGAGTCATCGTGACAACGCGAAATCGGCTGCTGCTGGAGGCTGGGCCGGTGTTTCTAACCGCCCTCGCCTTGGCCCGCCCCCCCCGCCCCCAGGGCTGAGTCTCCCGAGCAGCAGCTGTGATTGGGCTGGTGAAAGGACACCTGGTTCTGTGATTAGTCAGCGGTCCTGTCAATCGAGGTTTGGAGTCCGGGGCCTGGCTGCAGGTGCAGAGCTCCCAACAGTCGCAGCTGCGGGTGAGTCCCGAGCAGGGGCACCTGGCTTGAGTGACAGTTGAGGAGGTGAAGGGATCCGGGGTAAGGCCCCTCCTGAAACCCAAGCCTGCTGCTCTTTGTCTTTTCCCATATCCCTTTGACAATTGCCCTTGTTATTTAAAAAAAACCCAACCTCACTCATGTGAAATACTAATTATATTGAGGTGTAAAAACATGTACAGAGCCCAAAGAAAGGGAAAATTTGGAAATAGTGGTTGTATGAAACCTTGTTTGTTCAAGGCAGCACAGCATGCTTCTGTTTTTTCTCCCCGTCTTGGTAAATGTTTCTGCTAAGAACATAGCTTGGTGCCGGCCTCTGGCTCCAGGTACATCCTAGGGGTGGGGATGATAAGCTCTCATGCCCTCGCCTCTCCCATCCTCAGACTTCTGTGAGAGACTGCCCGGTGGCTTCTCCAGGAAAATCCCGTAAGATCCTTACAGAGTGTCAGTGAGACACTGAGGGTGGTGGGATGCTTTTTTCAGGCGGCAAAGTTACCATGAGGCCCTTTACTTTTTCTCTCCTCTCTTTGTTTTAGTGCCTGTATAACGTAGACATCGAGCTGAAAAGCAGGATGATTTTCATGAGGATGAGAATGTTTGAGTTGAAAATGAGTGAGAGGTTTCGTTTTTGGAGAAAGCTTATACGGCTGGTTGATTTAGTAATGAAAACCGGCTTTGCGAGTAGCTAATATGGCAGTTGCCTTAAGTTGAATGAATTAAATATGTAACGATAAAGGCTTTGACAAAAACTACTTGAGGCACCACCCACGAGGATGGCTATAGTAATAATAATAATAATTTTTAAAAAGGCAGACAATAGCAAGTGTTGACAGGGCTGTGGAGACATGGGGACCCTCGCAGGTTGCTGGTAGGAATGTAAAATGGTATAGCCCCTTTAGAAAACCACATATCGTGTGGTTTTATCTATGACAACATGTTGGCGATAACACTCCCATAGAGAAAGGGAGCAGGTGGGAGAGGGGAGAGAGTCCTAGTCTGCATTAGGTCTAGGAAAAGGCAAAGCAGAGTGAGAATATGTGTCCTTGTGCTTTCAGCATTCACTAGGGAAGTTGAGGAGAGTTATTATATAAATTCATTACAGAAGACAAGGATATTTAATTCTGATAAGCTAGCTGAATATAGATATCCTTAAAGGTATATAGATTCTAAAAAAACTTGGTGAGATATCACCAGTTTCCTTTTTTAAAGGATGTTTTATTTTATTTTTAATATATCTTTACTGATTTCAGAAAGAGAAAGGGAGAGGTGAGAGGGAGAGAGAGAGAAACATCAATGATGAGAGTCATTGGTCAGCTGCCTCCTGCACGCCCTCCACTGGGGATCAAGCCTGCAACCTGGGCATGTGCCCTGACCTGGAATCGAACCACGATCTCCTGGGTCCTAGGTCGATGCTCATCCGCTGAGCCATGCCCAGTCTGGCAACAACGCTAGTTTTTTTATAAGGTGGGGATCCGAGCAATAGATGCTAATTCTCTGTCCCCCATCTAGGCTTAGAAATCTCAGCAGTGAGACAAGGAAATACAGGTCCTTTTAGTAATTACGAAAGCTTGTAGGATGTTGCTATGACCCTAATATGATTTAGTTCTTGCATTTTCTGGACAGCAGAAAGCAGTGGCCTTTAGCCGAAGTCCAAGGTCCAGGGAGAGAGGTTGTGTTGCTGCCCAGGGTTTTTGTTTATCTTTTTCTTTCTCCCACGTGGCTTGCAGAGATGAGGCTATTGAATGCGATCAGGATGGGCTAATGCTGTAGCAGCTGGAAGCAATTCACAGTATCTTGTGAATTTTGATGGGTTGACCGTTTATCAAGCCTGAAATTAATATTTCAGTATTTCCCCTACTCTTTTCAGTGTACTTTTTGCAAATTTCTGACCTAAAGAGTTTTGTTATGTTGCTAGTGCTATGTCTTGCCGTGCCTACAAGGGGAAGTTTAATCCCCTGTGCTTCTAAAAACACCACCCAATCTTCCTGTTTCAGCATCCAAAAATACATTCTAGCCCTTTAATCGTTGCTTTTTCCTGCTGTGTTTTTAAGGCAGAAAGTGGAGGAGTGGGAAGGTCATATATATGCTTATATCCAGCTAGTAAATTTGAGACAAAACTTGACACATAACCTATGCTAAAACATATGATATAAGGAAATTCTTTTGTGGAAAGAATTTTGGAAAATACCTAAAACACTTTAATTTTATTTAGTTTTGCTGCTGAAAATAAATCTTCAATAACAATAAGCTAAGATACCCCAAAGTGTATAGATATGAAAGTCACATTAGGACCTTTTATATCATGTTATAATAAAAACAGCTTTGTAAATGTTTTTAATGTTTACTTGTGTAGGAAGTACTAATGGCTTTTCTGGAAAGTAGCAGTGAACACCTGATTTATATGGTCAACATATTGCCAGGACGTGGGCTCATTTTTGGCCCCTAAAATGTCTCTTATGAACAAAGGTACAGTTGTGTATACCTCGTTTCTCACCTGTATTAGTGCTCCAAAGCGGTGATATTGTGATTAGCTGAGATAACTGTGGAGAGTGAAAACCGCTGAGCAATCTAGCTGCCCACGTGGTCATCCTTGAACTACTCTACAAATTTATAATTTTGAAAATTTTGATTTCCCCCCCTAATGATCAGAATCTGGAATCTGGCAATTTGAATATCCAAATGAAACACACACGCATACACACGTGTGTTTCGTCACATTCACTGTCAGTATGGTTACTGAGCAAACACAGGTTGGACGACTCGCCTGGCCCTTGCCTTACCAGTTCCCGAGGATCTTTGAGCACAAAGCGGCTTCACGCAGACGTGTGCCCACAGGGCGCTCTGTGTGTGCTCGCTGCTTTGACAGCTTTCTGGCATTTCGTGCGGCACCCTCACTCCCATTCTGCAGAGAGAGTGTAAAAACCAAAATGAAAATTTCCAGGACAAAATTCTATTTTTCTAAAATCCCAAGGCTAGCAATAGCCTCAATTGTTTGAGCTAAAATGAAAATGAAGAGATGATTCTTGAATATTCCAGTCAGAAGAGGAAGAAAAACATATTTTAAAAAATCAAAATTTGGTAAGAACGTTCAGACGTAGCTGCTTTTTCAGACGAAGTTAAGAGTTGGAGGAAATGGTTCCGGTAAATAAGACCAGGGTTAGAAATCCGTCCTGGGCATACATTAGAAGTTTTGTCTGGGACATGTTATTTAATCTCTTTATATCTCAGTTTCTGCATTTATTCTTGTGACCTATTATTTACACCCCAAGTTTTTTCCGAAGATTGAATGTGATGCCCCATGCAATACAAACGTGCGCGCTAAATCTTGCATTATGTGCACAATTAATAAATGACAGATTTTATTAGAAGCCAGTATACTGTCAGGCATCTCAGTTGAAAATGGTGAATAATAAAAAGTAATATCTAACACAACCTATGCCAGGATCTGTTACAAATTGTGTATATAGTTTCACTCATTCATCCTCCTGGATGGTACTATAATGATCTCCAATTGCAAATGAGGAAACTGAGGCACAAATATGTTATCAGGTAGATGTCAGCAGCAGCTACTCTACGAGTAAGATGAGAGGCAGAACCTCTTTACCAAGCGGGTACGGGACAGATACTCCCCCAAACGCTCTCTCCTCCCCTCACCGTGTGTACATCACTTGAAGCACTGCCGCTCTCTCCGTGTGCAACACATTGCCAAACAAACAGTGAAACCTGTTTTAAGATGGGCTTTTATCTATATGCACATATGCACAACCCAAGGACACAGACAGTGATGGGGAGAGGGACTGGGGAGGGGGGTGGGATGGGGTGGAATGGGTCGTTGGGCAGAAAAAGGGACATCTGTAATATTTTAAACAAAAATAAAATAAAATAAAAAAAGGCTTTTATGGAGAATCATTTAGCTATTCTTTAGAATAATTTTTGGAGTGCAAACTAGCTTAGATTTTCAGTGTTTTCCCTGGCATCAAAAGAAATTTAACATCATATATGTACGTTGCTATCTGTTGGTTGGTTCCTAGAATTACCCTTTATGTTCATAAATTTACTAAACCATGGGGTTCGTTAAGTAACCCATTAGCCTGGCACGCAGTATGAACATGGTTCACGTGGTTTACTTTATTCATACAGGAAAATAAATGATTTTTTTCATGGTTTCATCTAACTGGATAAATAGATATTACAGAACCATTGCATTACATCAGGGTAGAAGATCTCCCAGCTGTGGGGATGTCATTGCACTGCTTAGTGAAGAACACTTGCCTCTTGTGACCAGGTTACCAAAACGATTAGCACTGGAACCTAACCTCCTAACTCACAGACAGGTGCTTGAGTGGATGCTGTGAGGCACTACCCAGGTCCCTGTCTGCACGACAAACTCATTCCTCCAGCAGCCGGAGTCCTCCCATGGGCAGCTCGACCCATGGGCCTCTCTAGAGATTGTCCTCCGTGAGCATGCTCCCTTCTCTGGGGCAGCCCCACACAAGAACTGATAGATGGAGGTAGCGACCGTCAATGCCAGGCTACCTCTCTCCACCTTGGGACCACTTGGACTAGCCATCCCAATTTGATAGCTGCCATGGGTTTAGCTGAAACCTCTGTAATGTGACTACATTACAACCCCCAACCTCTGCATGTGTCCAGTCCTGCGTCTCTCCCTCAGGTAGGTGTAAATCTGGACATTTACCCCAAGAACCATCCTACATAGGAATGTCCATCTCCTAGTGGGCGTATCTACCTGCAACAGTCAGTATATACAGTTGGGAGTTCAGACCTCTTTGAGGAGGAGCGCTAGGGCATTATCTCTGACTAATGTTGATGAGATACTCCTTTCTTTTCAGGTACATCCTTGATTAAAATCACAAACGAGTACTCAAGGGTTTTGCATCAAATCTACGAATTCCGGCTTGAACAAATAATTCTGTATAATCAGGTCCTACACACTGGCATTTTTTTTCCTTCCTTGAGGGGGATTCTTGGCCTGGGAGTTGTCTTTGTCTCTTCAGCCCTATTTTTGTTCCTTAAATGCGTTGCTGTTCATTCTGTCAGTTGCTTCTCACACACGTCCTGTGTACTTTCCTGGAACAGCTCAACCTTCCATATTCCCCTGAAATGTTACTTAGTCTTACCAGTGCACTTACTCTACCATCTTATTTCTCATACCTTTCCACTTTAACACTTTCTTTTCCAGCACCTCTCCTGCTCACACGCCAGGTTTATAGTAGAAAGACCATTTCTCTCTCCTTTTGTGGGATGTGAGAGAACTGGACAATCGATTTGTCACTATTTGTTTACCTGGCTTAGAACCTGTACTTGGTGATTCTCCGATGAGAGTCTCAGCCTCTGGGCTGCTGCCCAGTGAAGGCAGCTGGGAAAGGCCTCAATACCTTGGTACGCAGGGTCTGCTATGTTGAAGACACTGACTGGCGGCATCAGCACCAGCTGGGAACTTGGCACGGTCTCCACCCCAGGCCTCCCAAACCGGGACCTCAGAGAGTGGGGCCCAGGAACCTGAGCCGTCCCAAGTCCCCCAGGTGATTCTCAAGCACACTCAGGGCTGAGCAGCACTGTCCTCGGGTACATTATGAATGCGGCCAGGCTGCCTGAGTTGGAATTGTTGCTCTGCCATTTACTAACTGTATTTCTTTGGGAAATTTGCTCACCTCCTTGGGCCTCTGTTTTTTACTCTGCTGTGCCATAGGTTTGCTTGTGAAGACCAAACTTTTAGTACATTGAAAGTGAATAGAACTTAATAAAAACTCAGTAAACACCATTGCTATTATTGCCATCACTGTTGTTGTTGTTTGATTAATTTTACCACCTTCAGCATGTTGCTGGCTGATGGAATTCTTTCTTTCTTGACAATGCTATGTAAGATAGTAATTTTTTTGGACAATTGGTGATTTGAAGAGTGTATTATATGAGACTCTGGATAATTTTGCCTGTTATCAGAAAATTGTTAATTAATCTTACTTTTTTTGGATAAAATGCAGCCAATTAAATATAGTATTTGTAGATCTATAGGTGATATTTAGTTTACAGTGAACACAGTAACATACAGCATTTTTGAATTTATGATTTCTCAGTATGTTAATTTCCATTTCTCCTGTTCTAGTTTTGAGGATTTCTGAAAGTCAGTCTGACAGTGCACAAGTCCACAGAGCAATGCAATGGATAGTCTGTGATCAAGATTTTCAAATTCATACTTGGTATGTGTAAAAATTTATACTTTGAAACATTTTTATTGGGCAATATGAACCATAGTGGGAAATGCCTTCATCTTGCACATTTTACTGACCAACTTCCTTTCTTTGGCTCATTTCCTGCCCCTTGCAAGTGTTTCCTTCATTTTGCAAGTAAATTATACTTCAGTCGTTATCTAAAGGTTTCTGTGTGTGCCAGCACCCACTGTAAGTGGTTAATTATGAATAAAGTCTCAAGTGTTTTTAATTCAGTTTGTATCTTCGTTTCATTCAGATGAAACAAGCACCAATGTAAAATAAAGAGAATTCAAACTCAGGCTGCAATCTAGAATTTTCCCTGTTCTTTTAATTTGTTTACCTTTCACCCTGCCAGGTACTAAGAAGAATTATAAATACCTAAATATTTCAGGCTAGCATTAGTCGTTATGAAGAACTCTGTGTGTATGTGCACGTGTGTGCGTGTATGTGTGTGGGGGGGTGTATGTGTGCATGTGTGTGTGTGTATATGTGTGTGGTGTGTGTGTGTGTGTGTGTATGCGTGTGTTATAATTTTCGTGATATCTATTTCTTCCCCCAACCACCACAGGATTTTCAGCAGTTCCTCAATGGACAAGATTCAACATCATACTTGCTCAAATACAGAAATAGTAATTGTCATTTATTTTACATAAACAGTGTCAGGAATGGGAAGAAAGCAAATGTTTGGAATCCAGAAGACGCTCCTAGAGACTGACCCCTGTGGGCATCATTTCTTCAAGAGCACACTCATGTGGTGCTATTCTCCGGCCAAAGCGCAGGTGGCTCTGGTCTAGACTTGACAGAAAGTTGGGAACCCACAAGAATCCCCTTAGTCTTTTCCAGGTGATAACTCAACTCTCCTACCTCCCTGAAGAATCCTGCTCCCGTGAAACTCATCACATTTAGCTGTTCCACCCACCACCCCAAAGTCGACTCTCCATCAGTGGCTTCCATGTCACCTCCTCTCTTTCACAGAAATTGGGTCTCCTGAAACAAATTCGACTTGCCCATCCTGAGTTCTGTAGTTCACTTGAGGGCCTTTAACATCCACTTGAACGACCCTAACCTTCAGATATCTCAGGCCCTTGAACTCCTGTTTCAGATCTTCTCTGCTAACCCTCTTCAGGCCTCCCACTCAGGCGGCCTCCCCCTGCATATTACGATTACGCCAGCATTGCATACCTCTAAGTCACTAGATATTTCTCTGTATCACCAGGCTCTCTGTTCTCTCAGGCTGTCACAGTCACCCTCTCTGTTCTCCAACATAACCTCGCCCCCAGCTCACTCTGCATGTTCTCTATTATTTCAGCTCTCTCTTGTTGTTTCTTTTTTTCTCTGACCATGTTGTCACTTTAAAAGCTCTTTTGCTGATACTATGACAAATTTGCCTTCCCTTCCCCTCCATCCAGAGACATCTCTTCATTCTTTACGGTAAAGTGGGAATATCCCAGTTTCACACTGAAACAGTGAGATGTGCCGAGATTTTGAGGGGAGAGAATTGAGGGCTCCTGTTCCTGTTTACTATGAGACTCTGGTTATATAAAATCAGAGCAAGGGTGCGAGTTTCCTCAGAGGTCAAGGAAACAGACTTTGTACAGAGTTATGAATTGGCTTTTGGGGCCAACTGACACAGGTTCATATCCCATCTTTACCACTAGTTTTGTAGGATTTTATTTAGCAGTTTGCTTATGTCTTGAAATTTCATTTTCTCATCTGTCAAATGTGGCATAGTATAGTACTACTATCTACATCCCAGGTGTTTAGTCTGAATTAAATAATGAACTATGTAATAGGTTGGAAAAGCAAATGTTTTCAATATATATTTCTCCAGCTTTCTCTGAACAGCACCATAAGCTCATTCTCTCTAACAATTGCACATTTTTGACAAGGGATGCTGTTGAACTCAGTATCTAGCACATAGTTAGAAAAAAACAGGGGAATAGCTTCATCACATTGATTTTGGCAATTAGCTGTTGAATATCACGCCGAAAGCACATGCAATATAAGGGAAAAAAAAAAGATAAATTGGTCTTGGTCTATATCAACATTTAAAAAACATCGTGTGTCAGAGTACACAATTGATTTAAAAGGAAGCCATGGAATGGGAGAAAATGTTTACCAATCATAATACTGACAAGGAATTAATGACCTATATGTTAATATCATATATATTAATAATATTATTCAATAATATAAAAACAAACCATCCAATTAAAAATAAGAAAAGAGCTGAAAGACATTTCTCAGAGAAGGTACATAAATGAACATTAAGCACATGAAAGAATCCTCAACATCACTAATCATGAGGGAAATGCAAATTAAAACCACAAAGACATAGACATAAGGTTGACTGTTATCAAAACAAAACTGAAAATTGAAAGGATTGGTGAGCCCTGGCCGGTGTGGCTCAGATGATGAGTGCTGTTCCCTGCACTGAAAGGTTGCTGATTCAATTCCTGGTCAGGGCACATGCCCCAGTTGTGGGCTTGATCCCCAGCAAGGGCTGTGCAGGAGGCAGCCGATCAATATTTTGCTCTCACATCAATATTTCTCTCTCTCTTCCTTCATGTCTCTCTAAAAATTTTTTAAAATCTTTTAAAAAAAAGTGTTGGTGAGATATGGATAAGTTGTATCCCTTGTGCGCTGTTGGTGGAAATATAAAGTGGTACATCTTATGGAAAAAAATAGTAAGGCAGTACCTCAAAAATACAAAATGGAATTACCTTATGACCCAGCAGTTACACTTTTGGGTATACACCAAAAAAAAGAATTGAAGCGGGGACTCATAGAGATATTTGTATACTCATGTTCATTAGCAGGATTATACACAACCCAAAAGGCATAAGCAAACCAACAGCCCCTTGACAGATGAGTGGATACAGACATGTAGTTTAACATGCAGTAGAACATTATTCAGCCTTAAAAAGGAAGGAAATTCTGACATGTGTTACAACATGGATGAATCTTGAAGGTCTGTTGTTAAGTGAAATAAATCAGCCACAAAAGGGCAATTGTTGAATACTTTTTACTTATCTGAAGTATCTAGAGCAATCAAATTTACAGAGACAGAGTAAAACGGCAGTGATGAGGGCCTGGGGAAGGGAACACAGGGACTGGGAGAAGGAAGACCAACTCTGCAGTAATTGTTTAATAGGCATGGAGTCTGAGGTGAGAAAGACAAAAATTCTGGAGATGTTTGGTAGTAAGGATTGCCCCAAAATGTGAAAGTACGTAATGCCACTGAACTGTACACTTAATATTTTTAAAATAATTTTTCCCCCAAATATTATTGTAATTTTGGATTTGTAACTATAGTGTAAGCATCTGACAATTAACGTTTTTGACTGTAACGTTAGGTGCGTTTGTCTAAGCTTTTGATGGCTGTGCCAACCCCCTCAAAGGCATTCGTCTGGAGTAGACACATGGCCAGCCAGCTGCACAACTAGCTAAAGAGGCAAGTCACCCCTCCCATGACTTTTCCTTTTGGGAAAACTGGTTGTCCTCGATCACTGACCTTTCCACTGACTGCTTGCTTTTCCCTACCCACACTCGAATTCCCTCTCTTAAGTTTTAAATTCACCAATAAAGAGTAAACCTGTGAAACTACAGGCACCCCACCCTTGACCCCAATACAGACAGAACCCCAGGTCCATGCTCTATCCCTCTACCCATAGCCTTGCTGTGCGGCCCCAGGCGTTTCATGTATCCACCAAGACCTGTGAGTATAAACCTTGTGTTTGCAAAGTTCCCTGATGGTTGCTGCTGAGGTTTATCTTACAATGTTGGCTCTGGTTAGGGTCTGGATGACTTAATTCATCATTGCCAGGATACTTAGTAATTCCTGGTGGCTTCTGAGCACAAAGTTGCATCACATAGATCTCTACCTATCCATAGCTGGCTGCCCGTTTGCGGTGTGCCCTGCGGGTACACACTGCTCTGACGGCGTCCTGGCATTTTGCACAGCATCTGAGCTCCCTTTCTGCAGGGGAAGGGTAATAAGCCAGCTCATAGTCTTACTAAAATTTCTATGATAAAATTCCCGTGTCTGTTTGTTTTTCCCTAAAATTCCAAAGCTAGCAATACCCTTCACTGTATAGAATTAAATTTTAAATAATGGGATTATTTTCAAATATTCTGCTTGAAAGAAGAAGAAAATCATTCAATGTAATGTATCAGCCACTGAATTCACAAAATTAAAATTTGGTCTTAACATTCAGAGGTAGCTGCTCTTTCAGATAGAGTAAAGAGGTTGAGGGAATGCTTCCAGTAAATAAGAGCAGGGTTAGAAACCCACTTTATTAGCAGTTTTACTTGAGAATTGTTCTTTAATCTCCTTGTATCTCAGTTTCTGTGTCTTTAAGTGTGACCCATTAATAGTATCTAAAGTTTGTTCCAAAGCTTTAATGATACCCCACGCAATACAGTCGTGGACGCTAAATCTTACATTATGCGCACAATTAATAAATGGCAGCTTTGATTACAAGCAAGGATAGTGTCAGGCATCTCAAATGAAAATGGAAAGGAAAAATTAATAGCGAACAGAAAACACCAGAATCTGTTACAAATTCTCTATGTTTTCACTTTAGCCTCCTGGCAACTCTACCAGGGAGGTGCTATTATTATCTCCACTTGAAAATGAGGAAACTGAGGTAGATACGATCTCAGGCAGATGCCAGCAACAGCTATTCTACAACTAAGATGAAAGGGAGAAAGGCAGTTTGGGACATAAAAACTCCTAACCCCTCATCTTCTCATTGCACACCCACTTAAAAGACTGCAACATATTGCCAGCAGAGTGTGGAGGTGTTTGTTTTTTGTTTTTGTTTTTTTTACTATAAGCTTTTATGTAAATCATTTAGCTACTCTTTCAAATAATTTTAGGATATCAGTTTATTTTTCTTAACCGCAAAAGTTTAACTAGCGTACATATGCTGCCATCTTGTGGTCATTTCCTAGACTTAGCCTCCTTTCAAGTGCGTGACTGTTCTAAGCCATGCCATGAACTGAGTAACTCAGCCTGGAACAGCGGAGGAAAACACACGTGGTTTTGCAGCTTTTAATTACTTCATACCAAAAGGCATATTTCTGTCAAGGCTGCAGGTAACTTAAGGAGTAGGACTGACAGAACACACCTAACCAAGGCACAGGCTCTCCTGGCAAAGGGAATACTAATGCGCTCACAGGGAGAGAAATCTTGCCTATTACGACATTATGTATATGTATACAGGTACAGGTACAGGTACAGGTATAGGTACAGGTACAGGTACAGGTACAGGTACAGGTACAGGTATAGGTACAGGTACAGGTACAGGTACAGGTACAGGTACAGGTATAGGTACAGGTACAGGTACAGGTATAGGTACAGGTACAGGTACAGGTACAGGTACAGGTATAGGTACAGGTACAGGTACAGGTATAGGTACAGGTACAGGTACAGGTACAGGTACAGGTATAGGTATTGGTGTAGGTGTAGGTATTGGTATTGGTATAGGTATAGGTATAGGTATTGGTATAGGTATAGGTATAGGTATAGGTATTGGTATAGGTATAGGTATAGGTATAGGTATAGGTATAGGTATTGGTATAGGTATAGGTATTGGTATAGGTATTGGTATAGGTATAGGTATAGGTATAGGTATTGGTATAGGTATAGGTATTGGTATAGGTATAGGTATAGGTATAGGTATAGGTATTGGTATTGGTATAGGTATAGGTATTGGTATAGGTATAGGTATAGGTATAGGTATAGGTATAGGTATAGGTATTGGTATAGGTATAGGTATTGGTATAGGTATTGGTATAGGTATTGGTATAGGTATAGGTATAGGTATTGGTATAGGTATAGGTATAGGTATTGGTATAGGTATAGGTATTGGTATAGGTATTGGTATAGGTATAGGTATAGGTATAGGTATTGGTATAGGTATAGGTATTGGTATAGGTATAGGTATAGGTATAGGTATAGGTATAGGTATAGGTATAGGTATAGGTATAGGTATTGGTATAGGTATTGGTATAGGTATAGGTATAGGTATAGGTATTGGTATAGGTATAGGTATTGGTATAGGTATAGGTATAGGTATTGGTATAGGTATTGGTATAGGTATAGGTATAGGTATAGGTATTGGTATAGGTATAGGTATAGGTATAGGTATAGGTATAGGTATAGGTATTGGTATAGGTATAGGTATTGGTATAGGTATTGGTATAGGTATAGGTATAGGTATAGGTATTGGTATAGGTATAGGTATTGGTATAGGTATAGGTATAGGTATAGGTATAGGTATTGGTATTGGTATAGGTATAGGTATTGGTATAGGTATAGGTATAGGTATAGGTATAGGTATTGGTATTGGTATAGGTACAGGTACAGGTGCAGGTGCAGGTACAGGTATAGGTACAGGTACAGGTACAGGTATAGGTACAGGTACAGGTACAGGTGCAAGTACAGGTATAGGTACAGGTACAGGTATAGGTACAGGCACAGGTGCAGGTGCAGGTGCAGGTACAGTTATAGGTATAGGTACAGGTATAGGTACAGGTACAGGTACAGGTATAGGTACAGGTACAGGTACAGGTACAGGTATAGGTACAGGTACAGGTATAGGTACAGGTACAGGTATAAGTATAGGTACAGGTACAGGTACAGGTACAGGTGCAGGTGCAGGTACAGGTGCAGGTGCAGGTGCAGGTATAGGTACAGGTACAGGTATAGGTACAGGTACAGGTACAGGTACAGGTGCAGGTACAGGTGCAGGTGCAGGTGCAGGTACAGGTACAGGTACAGGTACAGGTACAGGTACAGGTGCAGGTGCAGGTGCAGGTGCAGGTACAGGTATAGGTACAGGTATAGGTGTGGTATACACACACGCACATGTATCTATGTATATATATATAATTTGTTCAGTTTTATTGAGACACCACTGGCATACAGTTCTGTATACATTTGCATGCACCGTATAATGATTTGACACACCTATAATGCAAAACAATCCTCATAATAAGTGTAGCTTACATCAATCCCCCCATATAGAGTTACAAAATGTTTTTCCCTGTGGTGAGAACTTTTAAGATGCACATTCCCATCAAGTTTCAATTACACCAGACAGAAGCAGTGTTAGCAACAGTCATCGAGTTGTACGTGACATCCCCGGTGCTTGTCTAGCTTATAATCTGAAGTTGACCCTTTGGCCACCTTCACCCAATTCCCATCCCATGCCTCTGGTAACCAGACCTGATCTCTTTTTCTATAAGTCTTTTGTTTGTTTGTTTGTTTGTTTGTTTAGATTCCAGATAGAAGTGAGACCAAATATTATTTTTCTTCATCTGCCTCATTTCACTAAGCCTGATGACCTCCAGATTCCTCCATGTTGTCGCAAATGACAGGATATTCTTTTTTGGTTAGGTAATAATCCATTGTATAAATATTCCACATTTTCTTTACCATTTTTCTATAAACGGACACAGATTTTTTTCTTGGCTATTGTAAATAACTTTGCAATGAGCATGGGGATGCATATAACTTTTCGAGTTAGTACTTTTGTTTTTTTTAGATAAATACCCAGAAGTGAAATTGCTGGATCATATGATAGTTCTATTTTCAATTTTTTGAGGAAATCACCATACGGCTTCCATGGTGACTACACCAGCTTACATTCCCAGGAACAGTGCAGGAGGGTTTCCGTTTTCCACAGCCTCGCCAACACTGGTTAGCTGCTGTTTTGTTTTTAAGTTTTTTGATGTAAGCCATCCTAACAGGTGTGATTTCATTGTGGTTGTGATTTCCCTTTCCTGGTGATTAGTGATGTTGAGCATCTTTTCAAGTACCTGTTGGCCTTTTGTATGTCTTCTTTGGGAAAATGCCTATTCAGATTATCTGCTCATTTTTTATTCAAAATTTTTTTCTGCTATTGGATTATATAATTCTTCATATGTTTTAGATACTAACCTCTTATTAGATGGATGATTTGCACATATTTTTTTAGCATCCATTTGTACATATTTTCTGCCTTTCATTTTGTTGATCATTTCTTTTGCTGTGCAGAATCTTTTTAACTTGATGTAGTACCACTTGTTTATTTTTTATTTTGTTCCTTGTGCTTAAAAAGGAGTCATATCCAAAAAAAAAAAAAAAATCATTACCAAGACCCATGTTTTCTTCTTCTGGGTGTTTTATGTTTTCAAGTACTACATTTAAGTCTTTAATCCATTTTGAGTTAATTTTTGTGAGTGGTATAAAGTAGGGGTCACGTTTCATTCTTTTACATCTGAATAAGCAATTTTACCAGCACCATTTATTGAAGAAACTGTCCTTTAATATTCACTTAATTATAGCTGCAGTCCCCAGAGATAAAGAGAAAACTGTATTCTAAAATGTTTCTTTTAATAAAATGTTTCAAAAATCATCCCCCAAATTATAATTTTATGAAAACCGTGATTAGGAGCTAAAGAGTTCTAATTCACAGTAAGTTATTGTTCTAATGGTATTTCCATCACTAAGAAATTTTTTTTTATAAGATGTTTTTATTATAAGATGGAGTAATAAATTTATTAATTATAACTTGAAAGTAAATTCTACATACCTGCATAATCTTCCTCTAATACACATACCTGGCAGTCTCATTTTCTTATATGAAGTTCTATTACTGCAGAGTTCACAACTTCTAATAGAAAATAAAAGAACGTGACTAGGACTACTAACCACTAAGATTTTATAAACAAACCTATCTTTCATCACAATTATCCTGTACCCTCTAGAGGTGTGCACATTGTAAAACATGTCTCATCATAAATAACTATGCCTGATTGACTAATTGCCCATGTCTTCAAACATTCCCCATTGTGATATATGACGTGAACTCACCCATTATAATATGTTGAATATGACACTGCCCTAGAGAGGGGTGGAGTGGGGGAAGAGAGAGTTGTTGGCCATATCAGGTCAAGCTAAAAGAAAAACAAAGAATGAGAATATGTGTCTTTGTGTTTCCAGCATTAAGTAGAGGAACTGAGGAAGGTTATTAGATAAACCACTAAGGAAACAAAGATAACTGATTCTGGGAGCCTTTCTAGAAATATTTCTTAGGAATATATACATTCCAAAAAATGGTAAGACAACACAAAATTCCTTAGAGAGTAGTGCCGTAAACAATAGATGTTTGTTCTGTGACCCTCACCTAGCTCTGGGAGTGATAGAAATGAGCA
Organism: Miniopterus natalensis; assembly: GCF_054644295.1. Classification (NCBI taxonomy): domain Eukaryota; kingdom Metazoa; phylum Chordata; class Mammalia; order Chiroptera; family Miniopteridae; genus Miniopterus; species Miniopterus natalensis. The sequence goes on from NC_142085.1 coordinate 20,641,332, forward strand.
GGAATCATAAGAGAACTCCTTTTTGCAACCATAAAATCAATGTAATGTTGATGGATCCTAACACGGTTGGGCCCTTTTGTTTTTCCTGGTGGGTACACAGACATGGCTTCAGCCCAAAGTCCAAGGAGAGGAAATGTGTTCTCTGATACAAGACTCCTGCATTTTTTTTCCCCCTCCCCCTTGTGCCCTGTTGAGATTGGGCCAGTGACTGACAAAAGACGGGCTTAACTGGGGTCGTGGTTGGAAGAGGTATGAACATGAATGGAATGAGCTCTGACAAGGCTTGGAATTTTGACCTCAGGACTCAGCAAACTCAGGAATCAAACAAAGAAAACTGTTAAAATTAAGAGGAAGAAGAAAAATTTGTACCATGAGTGTCCTACAGATAGATTCTAAATATTGATGCTCTAACTACGTAGACCAAGAGTAATTCTGGGTCAGTTCCAGAGGCAGGTTAAAGGGGGAGCCAAGAACCTAGAACAAAAAAAAATACTTAGTTCTGGCAGCCTTTAGCCCTTGGTGATTAAAAAGGAGGCAGCAGCTAGGAAGAAGAGAATTTATGAGATAGAGCTGCAGAGATGTTATCTTGAGTACCGGAAATACCCACAAGGGGGGATAGAAGAGAAGGAGCAGGAACCATGGCCACAATATCAGGACCCTCAGAACAGATGCCTTGGTGAACTCCACCAAGCACACCAAGAAAAAAAATAATGTGAGGAGAAGGCCTTGTTTGATCTTTGCCGACTTAACTAAACAAACTAATAAATATATTTATAAGGAATATTCAGTATATCTGAGTATCTCCAGTATTATTAGAGAAAGGCAACAATGGAACAACATATGCCAAAGGAACAGGATTACTGGAAAAGTCAATACACAACAAATATCCTTAGGGGACTACACATAATGGAATGGAAATGATTATTAAGTAATTATAAATTATAAATACTTGGAGATACTAGAAATGAAAAAAAATAGCTGAAATAAAAAAAAAACTCAAAAGGAAGGATTGCATAGTAAATGAGATACAAAAAATAGGTAAAGAATGAATTAATGAAAAGAAATATTGAAAGAGAAACCCTTTCAGAGTGCATTAGAATGAGACCAAGAGTTAGAGAGACCGAAAACAAATTCAAGATACATGGAAACTAAAAGAAACCATCAAGATTCGTCAGAGGGATGTCATGGGAGAGAAAGCATAAATAAATGTGACAAAATATCTGAGAAATGAATAATCATATAATGAAGGAACAACATAAGATTTCAGATTAAAAGAGTGTGTAATATACCATGCAAAATTGCCATGATTTGAAACACACACATGCCCAGCTGGGCGTGGCTCAGCAGTTGAGCATCGACCTAGGATCCAGGGGATCGGGGTTCGATTCCTGGTCAGGGCACATGCCCGGGTTGTGGGCTTGATCCCCAGTCGGGGCATGCAGGAGGCAGCCGATCAGTGACTCTCTCATCATTTATGTTTCTCTCTCTCCCTCTCCCTTCCTCTCTCTGAAATCAATAAAGATATATTTAAAAAACAAAACCAAACAAACACACACACACACACACTCCCCATACACCTAGAAGTGACATAGTAAATTTAAACAACATCACAAGTAGAAAATAACATTTAGTTTTCAGAAAAGAAAAGCACGTCACATGCAAAGAAAAAATTGGCACCTAGTTTTTCTAAATAAGCATGGAAATTAGAGGAAAAGGAGGCAAATATCCTCAAAATATTTAAGTAAAATTATTTTAATCAAAAATTTTTTATCTTGCACATAAAATGTACATGAAAGAGTTAAATAAAGATATCTTAGTAATAAAAAAAGTCAAAATATTTTTCTCAATGAAGGTCATCTTTGAAAAAGATCTGGGTAGATTTCTTCTACCAGGAAAAATAACATTTTCTGAATAAATCAGGGAGTAATGAGAATTTTAAAAATATTAAGAAAATTGTTGGTTAAATAAATAATAATCAGTTTTTACAGTTTCATTATTACTTTTATAATTATAATATTTTATAATGTTTTTAACAGATATCTCCTATGTATTGAAAAACCATCTTTTTTGATTGCCTGACTTTTTATCTGGTGTCCTTGCTGAAATATCAAATGAATTAAATATAAATTTTGGTAGGGAAAAAAGCATACAAATAATATAGGTGATTTTTTTTTTAATTGAACATAAAAAGATCAGTGTCATAGCTTTTACTGTTTAACGCTTGTTAAACTATTTTCTTTATTTAATTTTTATTTAAATATAGTTGGTATACAATCTTATATTGGTTATATTAGTTTCAGGTGTACAATATAGTGATTCAACATTTTTATACCTTACTATGTGATCACCCCACTAAATCTAGTTGTCATCTGTCACCATGTAAACTTATCACAATATTATATCCCACACTCCCCTTCTCTGTTTCACCCACCCCCCATTCCTCCATTCTAGTAGCCATCCCTTTGGTCTCTGTATGAGTCTGGTTTTGCTTTTTTGTTTGTTTTGATTCATTTAAACTACTTTCTTAAACACTTCAGACATGTTTTAAACACTTGCAGTAATGGCAGGCATACATATATTTTTAAATCCTCACCAGAGGATATATTTTTATGATTTTTAGAGAGAGATGAAGGGAGAGAGAGGAACACTGATGTGAGAGAGAAACATCAATTGGTGGCCCCCTGGATGCATCCCCACCAAGGGCTGAATGGGTAACCCAGGTACGTGCTCTGACTCGGAGTCAAAGTGACAACCTTTGTGGTGTGCAGCAGGTCGCACCAACCAACCGAACCACCTGGCCTGGGCAATGACAGGCGTATTTTGATTTCTTTATACATAATATTTGCTGTCAGTATATCACATCTCTCATTTAGGTCTAATAAGTTCTATATTTCTTAATATAATGGAAAACTGAGAAATTAGTCAAAGTGAAACCTTTTGCCATTATGAAGAATGCTTTAAAACTCTTTAAATAGCTTTAACAGCAAATCTGCAAAACAATTCAATATGCTATGTTATATTGGCTTGAACAATGTGGCTTGGCAATGGAGAAGCAAATTCTCAAGCAATCTGTAAATTTAATATAATAGTGATCGTAATCCAGTAGGTTTTTGTTTTGTTCGTTTTTTAGATAATGGAGGAATGAATTTAAAAAACAGGTTATCATTTTTAATGAAAAATAGTAGTTTATTATGAGAAAAATTTTTAAAAGAAGGGCCACTCATCCTATCAGATTTAGATAAATATTAACACTTTATATTGAAATTATTGAGAATAAAGCACAGGGCGATTAAACTAAACCAATGGGATAAAAGAGAAAAATCCAGAAACAGGCACTGTATCTATGGACAGTTTATAACAAAGTTGACATAAAAAAATAAATGAGAAAAAACCTTTTATATGGTAAATTATATTGGATAGATTAGCTTATTTAAGTGGATATTAATAAATTTTTATCTTGACTAAATTATTTTTCCAAAGATTTTAATAAAATAAATTTTTGTAGGGAAAAATTCAGGACCAAATGGGGCTGGAAATACTGGAATTTTTATCAGCCCATATTGTATAAAAAGTTTTTAGTGAAAATGGTTAAGTCATTTCTCACAAAGGGGTGACACCAATTAATGAAGGAGAAAACCTGACAGAAGGTTAATAACTTATGTCCATGCTTTGAAATTTTTTAAATTATTTATGTAGAGTTACAACAATATGGTTTGCCTATAAAACAGTTGCTATTCTATGTTGTTTGCTGAAAGTATTACTTGGCTCTGACTGTAAGGAAGAAACCCTTTGTTGTTTTTCAGTGGCATCCTGTAGTTTTGGGGATTATCTTTGCCAACAGTCTGTGTTCATATTTATACTAATAGTACCATCAATAAAGCTGCTATCTAGTTTCTGCATATAACAAATTTCTGAAAACAATTGTACAGGAGAGAAGAGCTTGATTTGCAAATGACCACATGCTGTGGGAGCTCCCTCTTAGTATAGCTGCAAATCCTAATACAGTACAGAAGCTGAGCATTTTATATGAGTAGCTTGCGAATACATTTAGCACATAAGGGTTCTGCACCCAACTCCAGTGTGGTGGGTGAGGGGTTCCCTGCCCTCCCCTGCCACCAAATAATTCTCTGACACCAGTTCAGTGTCTTACAATTCAATTTGGACACTATCTATCAGAAAATAGTTTCATATCCCACAGGTTAAGGGCTCAGTCCTACAAGGCTGTCCCCTCCTCACTACAGACGCAGTCAGACTATCAGAGGTTCTGTGGCAGGATAGTAAGAAGCTAGGAAAATCCCTGGGCACGTGGAACGGGGAAACTCAGACAAAATAATTAAACAAGGGCAAAGAATTTGAACAACTTACAGCCAGCTAGCGAATCCCAGGACTATCTTCCCTAACCAAGGACACTCGAGAGCAAATGGTTTATACCTCTCCTCCCTAACCAGAGAATACATAGCTTAAATGACCCCATTGGGGAGAGAGAGAACAGAGGCCCAATTAATGCCATTTGTACCAGCCAAACCCAAGCATGGATGAAGGAAGGCTAACAAATAACAAAACCTATTAGACCCAAGCTAAAAGTAAAAACAGTAAAGCTGATCAAAGAATAATCCGAAATTTCCCTATATGCTCATTATGATGCATCAGCATATTAAAGATGCACCGAGAAAGCTAATGAGTATTCTACTGAAGCCCTCTCCTGAGATTCTCACCTGCAGAAGGAAAATAAAAACCCTCAAGACAAAGACCCAGACTCATGTCCCTTCTTGGGCTTGAAGTTTTTATTCTCTCCTAAACTCTAAGGGTCCCACAAGACTTTCAACCAGGGGAGCAGTGGGCGCAGGAGCTCATCCCAGCCTTACCTCCTGATGTCTTCTCCAAGGCCCCCTTTCTCTGACTTCTTAGTGAACTAGAAGCAGCCCCACCTTGGCTTCCCAGGGAGCTAACAACAGCCCCACCTTGGCTCACTTCTTTCCTTTATCGTTTCTAGGGAGCCAAAGCAGAGCCCTGCCTAGGCTCTTTCCTGTTGCTGCTTCTACCCTAAGTCCTTCTTGTCTCACTGTCCCCAGCTTTAACACACGTACTCTCAAAATCACCTGGACTCATGCTGTGAAATCTTTTCTACACCAAGTCAAGAACCCACACTCCGCACGCTGGCCTGAGGCAGACCTGCTCTGGGCCAGTTCCCATGACTTCTTTTCTGGGTTTGATTAATTGGCTAGAGCGGCTCACAGGGCTCAGAGAAACTTTTTGCTTCCTAGAGTACCAGTTTTTATGACAGTGTTAATGTAAGAAATCACTTCAACCTGTGAAGAATTCTTTCGAGTTTATTTGAGCCACACTGTCCGAGAAGTCAAAACCTCAATGAATTGAGGTAACGCTCCAGAGAACGGCAGTTTTGCTCCTTGTTTTATAGATTACAATCAAAGAGGGAGACATAAACGGGGTACAAGAAATCCATTGGTGATAGGTGAGGGAGGTGGGAGAAAGCAAAGTGGGGAAACCTCTGGGATTGGATAAAAAAGTAAAATGATAAACACACACTTCTTTTACGTAGGTGGGTACAGGATAGTTAATAGTCAACAGTTAACAACAATGAGGGGATTCCTGGTCTCTGCCCTGGAGCTTCAGGGCCCAGAAAAAGAGGAAATTACTTTGTTTTGCAAAGGCATGTGTTAATCAGGTATGTTTATCTCAGATGCAAAAGACAACAGACAGGCTTAGTTAAGGTGAAAATTAACCTTTGTTAGGGAAAAATACTGCCTCAGGACAGGGCTACCAACCCTAAACCACTTATGTTTTAAAATTTTTAATTTCAGACCATCCTTTGTGGTTATTTTAAGCCTCTGAGTTTGCAAGGCCGCCCCTCAGGCCTTCCCTGAGCTTGTCAGGTTTAGTATGTGGCCCCTTTCCGTCCGCAGCAGAATATATCTCAGGAAGAGCCCGATGGAGAAGATGCTTAGGGCAATGTATGGGGAAGAGAGACAAAGCCTTCATGCCCTCTCTGAGTACACGGCTCTCCCCAAATCTCCATCTGCTCATCCACCTGGAAGCTTTTAAACCCAGGCCTGTTGGACTTTTATGGAAGCTTCATTACATAGTCAAGACTGATGAATTTATACGGCCCTCTTCCCTCCCCAGAAGTCAAGGGATGGGACTGAAATTTCCAACCCTCTAATCACGTGGTTTTGTCCTCTGGTCACCAGCCCCCATCCTTACCTGCGGTCCCAAAGCTGCCCTATCAACCTAGCAAAAGACACCTCTATTACTCTCACCCCTTAGGAAATTCCAAGGGATTTAGGAACTCTGCCATGAAAGGGGCAAAGGCCAAATATATATATATATTATTATAAATATAATATCACAGCAGGACATCCAGTTTTTTGAAGAAAATAATATTCACAATAAATTCACAGTAAACAGCTCAATATGGTGTTTTGTTTAAAAACTACATTATTCCATTTATAAAATAAATGGAATGAATGGGGAGAAAAATTCAACATCTAAATTTTATGTCTCTATTTTCTAGATGAGAGTCTTTACAATTTTTTATTAGCTTCTTGTTACTGCTTCCTCTGGTGGTACACAGTTTTATTCCATCTGAAGTTTGGAAGAACAAGTCCTTAATGCAAGATCTCTGTGTCTTTCTAGTTGCATGACCATAAGAAGTCACGGGAAGCCCTGAAACCTCAGTATCCTTGTGTTAGACCAGGCAGTTCACTAGGTATTAAAAGAGGAGGGAACGAACCGAACAGTGACCCCCCGAAGGGAGTAACCAGCATCTTTCCACCAAATGGAGCAAAACACTTGCCTAGTTGACTAGGCAGGAAAGACAGCTTCCCAGCCACCAGGGAGGTAACCAGTGTTGTTGGGCTGAATTAATGTGGGGAGGGAGGAAAGATGCGTGGGATTCCCTCTACCCAGGACAGGCAAGGCAGAAGCCAAGTGACAAAGCAGAACTGTGAGGCCTGTGCAGTAGGAGCCGAAATGGCAACCACAGAAGGGGGAAGGCAAAGCCTGGGAAAGCCTGGGAAACGATTGGATTGCAGAAGGGCACAGCCCCTGGAAAATTCAGGAGAGAGACTGGGTAAGGGAGGTTATCAGCACAGAGCCAGGAAAAGTCAGGGTGGTTTGAAAGAAAGTCTGCGCTTTCCCAAGCTCAAAGAAAGATGTGGGAGCTGGACAAAGAATCCAGCATGCACCCTCCTTGGAACACGCCCATGCCCCTCCTTCTCTTGGGCTCAAACTTTTTGCCTTCTTTTTTCCTAAACGCTGAGGGTCTTCATGAGACTTGCAAGCAGGGGAGCAGCCAGGGCACAGAGGGCTCCCCTTTGGCCCCCATACCTTCCTTTCCCGAGTCCTCGCAGCTGCAGGCAGCCCGCTCTGTCTCCCCCCAAAGTGTGCTATCGCTGTGTGCTCCCATACAACTCCTCCTACACCAGTGTCCCTGGAATTCTTTTCCTGGGACACTGCCGAAGAACCTGTTTCCTCTCATAACGCTCATATGTAGAACTGTGATAATAAATTTCACCCCAGAAGGCTGCTGTATAGTTTAGATGATATCATGTAAATAACTTAATGTCTACTATACATTTGGCAAAATTCTGAATACCCGAAGGCAGTTCCTATAGAGATAAGGGCTTCTGCAGTCCACAGTCTGAAGCCAGGATCCTCAGTGCAGTTGAGGTTTGCAGATGTGAAATAATTGTCATGCCTCTCAGAGATAATAAGGCTTTATTTAAAGAACACACTTTTAACAAAGTTCTCTGGCCCTACCCAGTTTGATTTGGTGGTTAGAGCGTCGGCCCTTGGACTGAAGGATCCTGGGTTCGATTCCAGCCAAGGGCATGTGTAGCCTCAGTTTCGGGCTCAATCTCTGGCCCCAGTTGGGGTGAGTGCGGGAGGCAACCAACCAATGTGTCTCTCCTACATTGATATTTCTCTCTGTCTCTCTCCCACTCTCTCTGAAAAGCAATTGAAAAAATATCCTAGGGTAAGGATTAAAAAAATTAAAAAATATATATATACATATAAAATTCTCATACCTCTGATTTTTTTTTTATTACATATTGGTTTCAGGTGTACAGTTTAATGGATAAATAATCATATACTTTACATAGAGTTCCCCTTGATATTTCCAGCACTCCAACTGGCACCACACTAGTTTATACAATATTATTTACTATATTTTTTATGCCATACTTTACATCCCCTTGACTAGTTTGTAACTACCAACTTCTGCTTCTCAGTCCCCTCACCTTTTCACCCAGTGTCCAAATGCCCCCTCCCCTCTGGCAACCACCAGTTCTCTCTCTGTATCTATGAGACTGCTTCAATTTTCTTTGTTTATTTTGTTCTTTAGATCCCACATATAAGTGAAATCATATGGTATTTGTCTTTCTCTGACTTCAGTGAGCATGGTCCCTTCTAAATCCATCCCTGCTGTCGCAAATGGTAAGATTTTAGTCTTTTATGTTGCTTAATAATATTCTATTGTATATAGAATATTATTCCACAGCTTTTTGTACCACAGCTTTTTAAAAAGAGATTTTTTAAAAAAGAGTTTTTATTGATTTTTAGAGAGCAAGGAAGAGAGAGGGAGAGAAAAGCATCAACCACTGGGGCATGTGCCCTAGCCCAGAATTGAACCAGCAACCTTTTGGTGCTGAGCCACATGGGCTGCACCACAGCTTTTTTATGCACTTGTCTTTTGATGGACACTTGGGTTGCTTCCATAGCTTGACTATTGTGAGATCACACAGTTCTTTTTATTTTTTTTTTATTTTTATAAATCCTCTATTTCATTTCTACATGAGGTGATAGGATTCACCTTAGGGAAATTTCTATGCTCCTTCATCTGTTTCCTTCCCATAAAAAGATTTGAACATTACAAGCTGATCTAAGAAGGGGAAATACTATGTCCCCCTTATTATTCAATAGCTCAGGGTATATAATCCCAGAACTGCCTTGGGATTTTTGTACTCTCAAAAGTGAGGAAAGGGTCATGCCTTCCCTTGTATGTTACGGAAAAGGAGTCATGATAATGCTCTACCAACCTCTTAAGCGTTGAGCACATTTTGAAAATCCACCATGACCCCTAATGTAGGCAGTTGTCAGTCTGCACATCTTGGATCATTCAATATAAATTTGCATAGAACCTGGGTTTATCGTAGAGCTCTTTTAAATGAAAATGGAGGGTGGCATCAAATCCAGATCCTTCAGTTTACCTTTCCTTCAAGTTTCCCTGTAATCTGGACCCACTTTTGTACCCACTTACTCTCTCCCATGAATGCAACACCCTAATAAGTTTTTTGTCCTCAATGATGTTCTTTACTCTCTTTGCTTCATAGGTCTTTCAGACATTTATTAGTATATGTGTACATACACACACACACACACACGCATGCACACACACACACCTGTTTTCAATGGAACAGTGTGCTGTGCTTTAAGGCTCCTTCCCCTCTAGAGTATCTCTGGAACATACCATGAGATTTCATTCTATAAGTAATATGTTATTACGATCACAAACATTCCTGATAAGGTGTGGTCCTGGGGGTGATGTTGGGAAGCATTAAAAAAGTTGCACTGGCCCCGCCGGGCGTGGCTCAGGGGTTGAGCATCGACCTAGGATCCAGGAGATCACGGTTCGATTCCCGGTCAGGGCACATGCCCAGGTTGTGGGCTTGATCCCAGTGAGGGGTGTGCAGGAGGCAGCCGGTCAATGGCTCTCTCATCATTGATGTTTCTATCTCTCTCTCCTTCTCTCTTCCTCTCTCTGACTCAATAAAGATATATTTTAAAAAAATGTTGTGCTATCATTTGGGTCACATTAATTTTATTTAGCATATGAAGCTTATTTGGGGTCCCACAAACAATTTTCATCCTTGAAGTAAAACTTGGTTTCTCCATCTTCTTTCTTATATGTGTTATGACAAATAAAATAAATCTAGGTGAATTTCCTTCTATATAAACTTTCGGAAAAGAAGAGCACATTTAGGGGGGGAAAAAGCCTGAAACTGAAAACAAAACACCAGGTACTGGGCTCTCTGGGTAGCCATGCACTTCACCAATTTGTTTAATGTTCCGATTCACTAATATTTACACCTTTGTTTGAAATGAAGAAGATAATACCCTCCATAGTTTATGAATTACACTATGTATGTGGTCAGTGCTGAATCCATATTTTGTTCAATTAACGACACAGATTTTTTTCCTGCTTTACAACGTGTATAGCTATAGCAATGAAACAATAAGACACTTAAACCACTTGCAATTAAACAATATTTACCTTGCAATTAATGAGGCTGGACTCATGGTTTGCTTTGTAGAGTATTTTAATGATTGATTTAAAATAGAAGTAAAGGTAAAAAGTGGAGAATTAATTATTAGACCATGTGAGTTTTGCAGGGAAGACAAACATCAAGATAGTTGGAGACATGAACATGAGAGGAAGGAGTTAAAGAGAGAAAGAGGGGCCCAGTCATGCCATCAGCTGAACCTAAGAACTCTAAATCACAGGATTTACTGGGGGGTGGATGTTAAGCTGGACTTCTCACTCCAGAAGTAAGTTAAAATAATGTTACTTCAGGATGTAGCAGGTCAGGAGTGGGTGGTATAGATGTAAATATCTGATGTCTGTATATGATTAATTAAAATTAGGATCTCAAGTATAATTAAAACCAAATGAAATTCAGCAAAATCTACTGAAACAAGGTAAGGTAAAAGATACTAAGCAGCAGACATTTCCCCAACAGCACATTATAGTTATGATATCTCCTTATCGGTACAAAAACAAGTGGCTTTGCATTGTAGTTGAACTGACTTGTGAGAGCATCCAAGAATAACTTTTTGAATATCGCAGTTAGTGTATTCATCATAGTGATGGCAGGGGTTAGCTGCAAGGAAAAAACATGTTTGCACAATATTATCTCAAAAAATCACAGTCAGTTAGGAAGAGATCATCTCCTTAAAGACCTAAACATAAAACTTATTAACAATAGCTAATTAATTTTGATGATCATGGGCTAATAAAATTAGAATGGAAAACAGGTAATGAGTTAAATGAGGTCAGCTATTAAAGAAAAAAGGGTGAAAGTCTGGTCTGATATTAAACAGGTTTCTTTCATCTTGAAATCATCAACATCATAAACTATATGTAATAAAGTGATAAAGGTTTTATTTACTCATTGTGGTCTGTTTATATGATGTTCTATCATTTTATGGGTAAGGCATTGCTTTGGATTATTAAAATTATTATATAGCCATATGTGCTAGGGTTTATTTCTGGGCTCTCTATCCTATTCCACTGGCCCATGTCTGTTAAACCAGTACCACACTGATTACTGTAGATTTGTAGTAAGCTTTGAAATCAGAAAGTGTAAGTCATCTAGCAGTTTTTAATGCAAAAAAATTAATGTATAGCCAATGTAAAAATTGTATAAAATCCACACATAGAGTAGCAAAATTTCTCAAATAATCTCTTTACCCTGAGGTTTTCTTAAATAACAATTCAGTGGGCTTTATTCTATGAACAGGCACCCACGTACATCAGTTTCTTTAAATAAGTTTTCAGTCATTATCCCACTGTCTTCTGCTACGTAGTGTTTTAGAGAAATACGGTGTGATGGATTTTTTTTCTTTTTACGTAACATGTTCTTTCTTTGACTTCTCTAAATTGTTTTTATGAATCTTGTTTTATTTTATTCTTTACTCTCCTTAGTTTCATTGAGATATAATTGATATATAACGTTGTACTAGTTTCAGGTGTACAACACTATAATATGATGTACGTGTATACTGTGAAATGATTACCGATTAGTTTAGCTAACATCCATAACCTTACAGAGTTATACTTTTTTTTTCCTTCTGATGAGAACTTTTAGGATTTACTCTCTTAGCAACTTTCAAATATACATTACAATATTTTTAACTTAGGCAAAAGGTTGTACATTGCATCCCCAAGAGTTATTCTTCTTATAACTGGAAACTTGTACCTTTTGATCACCTTAACTCATTCCCCGCCCCCACCCCACCTCTTAGCCACGGAAAACCAAGGACCTTTTCTCTGTTATGAGTTTGGATTTTTTTAGATTCCACATATATGTGAGATAATATAGTGAGCTGTCTGACTCAGCTCACTTAACGTAACACCCTCAGTATTCTTCTGTGCTGTTGCAAACGGCTGGATTTTCTTTTTTTGTGGCTGAGTATATCACATCTACTTTATCCATTTATCTGTCAATAGACTGTTAGGTTGTTTTCTTGTCGTGGCTATTGGTGAAAACAATGAACATGAGGGAGGGTGCAGATATCTTTTTGAGTTAGTGTTTTCAGTTTCTTAGGATAAATACCTAGAAGGAGAGTTGCTGGATTGTATGGTAGTTGTAGTTTTGGTTTCTTGAAGAGCCTCCAGACCATTTGCCATAGTGACTGCACCAATTTGCATTTCCATTAACAGTATACAGGGGTTCCCTTTCTTCCACACCCTATCAAACACTTGTTATCGCTTGTCTTTTTGATAACAGCCATTCTAACAGGCAGGAAGTTGTAACTAATTGTGGTTTTGATTTGCATTTCTCTGATGATTAGTGATGGTAAGGGTCTTTTCATCTCCTTACAAGAGAGAGTATGAGAGTCAAGGGCAGTCACTGTCTTCTTTGGAAAATGTTTATTTAGTTCCTCTGCCCATATTTAAATCAGATTGTTTGGGGGTTTTTGCTATTGAGTTGTATGAGTTCTTTATATATTTTGGGTATTAATCTCGAATCAGGTGTATGATTTGCAAATATTTTCTATTTTATAGTTTGCCTTTGCCTTTTGTTGATGGCTTTCTTTGCTCTGCAAAGCTTTTTAGTTTGACCTACTTAGTTTGTTTGTTTTTGTTTTTGTTGCCTTTGCTTTAGGTATCAAATTTTAAAAGTCATTGCCAAGACCCATATCAAGGAGTCTGCCCTCATGTTTTTTTCTTCTAGGAGTTTTATGATATCAGGTTTCACATTGAAGTTTTTAATCTATACTGAGTTAATTTTGTATATGGTGTAAGATAGTGTTTTTTTTTCATTCTTTTTCATATTTTCTAATTTTTCCAACACCATTTATTGAAGAAACTATCCTTTTCCCTTATATGTACTTGGCTCCTTTGTTGTAAATTAATTGACTACATCGGCATTGGTTTATTTCTGGGCTCTCTCTTCTGTCCCATTAATCTATGTGTCTGTTTTTATGTCAGTTCTATACTGTTTTGATGACTAAAGTTTGTAATATAGTTTGAAATCAGGAGTATGATACCTTCAGTTTTATTTTTTCTTCTCAAGATTTCTTTGGCTATTTGGGGTCTTTTGTGGTTTCATACAAATTTTAAGATTGATAGTTGTATTTCTGTGAGAAATGCCAATGGAATTTTGATAGGGATTGTATTAACTCTATAGATAGCTTTGGGTAATATGTACATTTTAACAATATTTTTTTTTACAGCCCATGAGTAGGTAATATATTTTCACTTATTTGTGTCTTCTTCAACTTTTTTTTATCAATGTATTATAATTTATCAGTATATAGATCTTTTACTTTCTTGGTTAAATTTATTCTTAGTTATTTAATTCTTTTTGATGTAATTATAACTGGGATTGCTTTTTAAAAATTTTTTCTGATAGTTTGTTATTTGTCTATATGAATACAACTAATTTTTGTATATTGATTTGTATCCTGCAAGTTTACTGAATTTAATTGTGAATTCCAGTAGATTTTGGTAGAGTTGTTAAAAATTTTCTATATACAATATAATATCACCTGCAAATAAAAAGTCTTTCTTCTATATGCCATCATAAGGTCAAGCAAGTAGGGAAATTATGGAGCAGCAAGCACTCTGAGAACACTGATCATGTGAAAGCAAATTTAAGGGTTGCAATAAGAGAACACTGAAATTTTTTATAAAGCACAGAAAATGTATACTTATGTTAACATTTTATCTATGCTGTCCCTATTAGAGTCTTTAAACTTTGAGGTGGACACTTGAATTTAGACCTAGACATTCTAATTTCCATTCTAATAAATTCAATCAACTGTCTTGGTCACTCTGGGGAGAAGAAGGGAACATGAAATAACGTTGATCTTTCCTGTTAAATGATTGAGATGAAAATTATAGCAAAGTGCAGTATTATTAAATGCTTGACTTAAAAGACACATGGCTCCCAAATCAAGTCAATAGTAAGCAAACTGAGATGTAAAACTTACTACAAAGTTTATCTTCACAGTTATCTGGGCAGTCTTCACATGGGTTTCCTGAGTTATAAGGTCTGTTCTTTAGGCCTTTGTCATTTCCCCTTAAAAAAAAAGAAAAAAAAGTGGTCTAATAAAATTGATGTTTGGAAAATACATATAAAATGTACTCCCTATTTATAATCAACTATAAAAATAATTTTTGAAAACCACTTGTATATAATAATGATAATCTTTAAGATGAGTTTAATATTTCTAGATTTACAACAATGATCTTTTATCTTTTCAAATGGACAACAGGCAACTCTGGTATCCTAAGAATATTTTGAGGCAGTTTACACTTCTTTGGACAGCCTAGTCCTAAGTAGCAGAACAGCTTGAGAGCTGTTTACAATAGGAATTTTTTTCTTTATACCCATAAGGACTTGATAAACAGTCACATGAAAGTACATGGTACTTAACAATGTTAAGAAAAGTTTTAAGTGAGTGGAGATATTCTAATTTTATCTTGCACTATGTCATAAGAAACTTGATACATGTTAGTGTCTTTTAGAAACACATGATGTATTATACAAAATAAAAGTACACCAGCATGGCTCAATCTAAAGAGCTAGAGGAGAGAGTGTGTGGGTAAGACTTTCCAGTTCTGAGATAGTTTGAAATTTCAGAGAAGACAGGTTTAACTGCAGATATCTTAAGAAAACAATGTGGATTATAGCTGATTCATAGTTCATATAACTTAAAAAATAAAGTAAATGTTCTGGCTGAAAACATTTTATCTAATATTTTTTCTCTTTGATATTTAAATTGTTGAAGATTTTACCTTATAAAAGAAATTTATCACTTAATTTAGTAAGGGATCTTGTCAGATACATGGTGAAATCTTTTGCCAAGAAAATTCCTCTATCACAACTCCAGGTATTCTACTTTTTTTTTGTATTGTCAGAGGTTCACCATAGACCACCAACTCCTTCAAAGATTTAGCACAATTTCTGTGTTATAAATGCAAGCAGATATTACTTTTCTTAGCCTTAATTACATAGATAAAATCACAAGTATTATCTACTAAAATAAAGACATAATAAGAACAGAAATAACTCATTTGGCGCTATTCTACGAATATGTTATATAAGTCGAATCTATAGTGATTTTGGAGATCTCACTTAAAGTGTAAACGTGGTAGCATATGATCAGATAAATCATTTTCATTGGTTCATATTGAATAACTTTTATTGGGCTACACACATGGGTGACAGTGCTAAAATACCATGGTGACAAAGGAGTACACCTGCCCTTCATTGAAGCAATCAGATTATTTCTTCTAAAAATTGCTACTCACACTGTTGATATTTTGTAAATTTAATCTTTAAAGAAAAAACATATACCAATAGTTACACTAAAAAGCTAAATACAAGAGTACTTGGCTTTTCCTGTTTATTCTTGACCACTGCATTTCTGTCCTTGCATTATAAAAGTACTCTGCATTGTTGAAGTAAATATCCTTGTTTTTTGTTTAAGCTAGCTCAACAACACATAGCAAGACTAATTATAATATTTCTGAATTTAAACATTCTATTCGTGATATATAGATTTATTTAGAAAAATAAGATGTAAAGTGTGTGTGTATATAATGTTTTAAGTAATGGCTAAATGACATTTAATCTCTAAAATTCTACTTAACTGAAATGTAGTATTTGTTTGATTTTTATTCTATATTTGAGAAGTTAGAATAAGGAAGGGGGATATATTTCTAAAAACTATGTGAACCCAAGCTGTATAATACATACTCATGACAATAGTGACAAATATAGAGGTATTTAGGTTTTGATCTTTTGCAGCATGGTGACACATCACAGCCAATGAGGTAAGAAGTAGCCCAAACAAGCTGTAAATATAAAGAAATTGTTTTGTTAAAATTTGATATTTTCTAAATGATTATAATATGAATATTGTTATATATGATTGAAAATAAACACCTTTACTGTTAGGATACTTTCAGTATTGCTTATTAGGAAGTCATAAAAACAGAAAGATTCCCATATGTCTAGTTAACACACACACACATGTACACTCATTGGCCATTATTGATCCTAGCTCATTCTTTTCTTCTTCTCAAATCTATATGGAAAATAAGATAACATGATAAAGGTGGCTTGGTGATTATATAAAAATCAATGTGTGGAAGAAACTTTATTTGAGCATCAGAGAATAGAAATAGTGCAGAGCAACGAGTTGGCAAAATGACTCAGGTTCAAATTCTATCTCTACCACTTCCTGGTGGGATGGTATCTACCATGATATACCACAATATTGTAGTTTTGTTTTGTTTTTAATCCTTCTAGAGGATATTTTTCCCATTGATTTTCAGAGAGAGTGAAAGGGAGGGAGGTTGAGAGAAAGAAAGAGAGAGAGAAACAGAGAAACATGGATGTGAGAGTGCCAGGAACATCGATTGGTTGCCTCCCACATGCACCCCTACCAGGGTCAGGAATCAAACCTACAACCAACGTACATGCCCTTGGCCAGAATCAAATCCAGGACCCTTCAGTCCAGGGGCTGAAGCTCTAACTACGGAGCCAAAGCAGCTAGGGCAATAGTTTTGTAGGACAATGTCTTTAAAATTAATTAGGAGATACATATTGACATACTAAAAATTAAGTGTCATAATCTCAGTAAT
The DNA here is from genome assembly GCF_054644295.1 of Miniopterus natalensis. Taxonomy (NCBI): domain Eukaryota; kingdom Metazoa; phylum Chordata; class Mammalia; order Chiroptera; family Miniopteridae; genus Miniopterus; species Miniopterus natalensis. The sequence continues at coordinate 20,658,232 of NC_142085.1, forward strand.
TTACTTTCAAAGGGTTCATAAAAAAATGTGTATTTTTCTATAGAGATATAAGCAAATTTGACAGAATGTGAGTAACTTATGGATCTAAAAAGGAAGGGTATTTGTTATACCTTTAGTGAAATGCTTTTGTGGACTTAAAATGTTTTGAAATAAAAAGCTGGGCAAAGAAGGGTAACAGCAGAAAGATGATGGATTAGGAAGTTCCAAGCCCTTATTTTCTCATGGATATGTTAAAAATCCCTAGTAGTGTCTGGTTAAAATAACTTTATAGAAGCTGTAGAAAGCTGTCAAAGATTTATAGCTACCAAGTGACACCAAATCAAGAAAAAGCCACAATCAAAATGCCAGAAAATTTCAATGAGTTTTTACTCTTCTTTGACATACTGCCTCCCTACATGCCACAGCATGGTTGGGAGGAGATGGTTTAGATTCCTCACTTTGGCTGGAGGACCTTATTTGCAATGCTCTAACCTCTTATGTGCTATCCCAAGAAATATTCTTGTTTCATTATTTAGAGCTCAGGTGGTAAACTGTGGTAGAGTTCAGATCTCAGGCTAAGAAAAGCCATGGGAAACTGTTTAGCTCATTAGAGCTGAAGGGAAATGCAAACCCACTGACACCTAGGGCAAGATACTGTGAATAATGAAATGTTACAGAACATCTAACGTGCCAAGAAGAAGGTGGGATGAGAAATTGTGGGGAATTAAGACATTTAAAAGCAGCTATGTATTTGTGGAAATGTAAAAAATATTAGAGACATAGTCTCAAGCATGATGCATGCTCAGAAAAATAACATAAGAAGACCCCTAAGTTTCATCCTGAACTGATCCCCAGGCTCAGAATATGCCCTGTTCATTAATCAAGGTCTTTCCTACAAGACTGGGGAAAGTTGCTCTTTTTGTTCAACTGTCCTATTTTCAACAACAAAGAAATAACAAGGAATATAGAGAAACAGAAAAACATGCCCCATTAAGAGGAACACAAGAAATCACAGAAACCATCCCTGACTATACACAGGCATTAGATTTACTATACATAGACTTTAAAACAACTGTCTTAAATATGCTTAAAAAGCTAAAGAAAAACACAGATAAAGAAACTAAAGTAAATCAGGGAAACAATATATAAACAAAATGAGAATATCAACAAAGATTAAAAGTATTTTTTTTTTTTTAAGAACCAAAGAGAAACTCTGGAGTTGCAAATACAATAACTAAATTCAAAAATTTACTAAAGGTAATCAGTAACATTTAAACAGGCAGAAGAAAGCATCAACCAACTATAAGACAGGTTATTTGAAATTATTGTATTTGACTAGCAAAAAGAAGAAAGAATGAGGAAAAGTCAACAGAGCCTGGGGAATTTGTGGGACACCATAAAGTAGGCCTTTATACACATTTTGGGAGTGAAACAAGGAGAATATGGAATAAAAGGAGTAGAGAGATTATTTGAAGAAATTATTGTTTAGGATTTCCCATATTTGAGGAAAGAAATTGATCTACAAATCCAAGAAGCTCAATGATCTCCAAGTAGAATACAGCCAATACTAAGGTATATTATATTCAAATTATCAAAAACTAAAGACTAAGAATGAATCTTAAAAGCAGCAAAAATACAGTGACTCATCATGTACAGGAATTTGCAATAAGATCACTAGAGGATTTACCAGCAGAAAACTTGCAGTACAGAAGACAGTGGGTGATATATTTAAAGTTCTGAAAGAAAAAAAAATAGTGAATCAAAAATCATATATCTTGCAAAACTGTCATTCAGAAATGAGGGAAAATTAAGATATTTTGAACAAAAAAAATCTGAAGGAGTTTATTGCCACTAGATATGCCTCACAAAAAGATTCTGAAGGAAATATTTCAAATGAAATGAAAAGAAACTAGACAGTAACTTGAAAACATGAAAATATGATGATCTCCAGTAAAGTAAATACATGGTCAAATATAAAAACAAAGATCATTGAAATTTTGTTCTGTAGTGCCATTTTTAATTTATTACAGGATTTAAAAGATAAATGCATAGTAGTAATAATAATAAATATCTCCTAATAGGTGTGCATCATACAAAAATAATTGGTATCAGTTACATAAGCAGGGTGCTGGAGCTGTGAATGATTAATTTTTGTATGAAATTGGTTATCAGTTTAAAATAGATTATTATAATTTTAGAATATTACATACAATTCACATCGTAACCAAATAGAAAATATCTATAGTATACATACAAATGAAAATGAGCAGGGAATCAATATGTGCCACTACTAGAAGTCCACTAAACAAACAAATGAAAAATGTAGCAATGGAGAAAATAAGGGACGAAAAACTGAAAACCGTTTCCAAGATGATAAAAGTAAGGAGTAAACAAAACACTTCAGCCAATAGCAATGGAATATACTTTTTGTCAAATATACGTGGAAAAACCTCCAGGATAGACTACATGTTAGGCTACTAAACAAGTCTTAATATATTTAAAGTTTGAAATATAGCAAAGCATCTTTTCTTATCACAAAGGAATGAAACTAAAAATCAAAAGCCAAAAAAATCCCAGAAAATTTGCAAATGTGTGGGTATTAAAAAACACACTCTTTAAAAAATGGGTAAAAAAAGAAGTTAAATGGGAAATTAGAAAATATCTTAAGAGAAAAAAACAAAAATTCAATATTCTAAAACTTACTGTTAAAGCAGCAAAAGCAGTGCTAAGGAACATTTATAGCTATAAATATTTACAATCAAGACTGAGATCTTGCCCGGCTGGTATGGCTCTGTGGTTGAGTGTTGACACATGAACCAAGAGGTTCCCATTGGATTCCCAGTCAGGGCACCTGCCTGGGTTGCAGACTCGATCCCCAGCGGGGGGGGGGGGGGGGGGGGGGGTGCAGGAGGCAGCTGATCGATGTCTCTCTCTCATTGATGTTTTTATCTCTCTATCTCCCTTTCTCTCTCTCTAAAATCAATAAAATCATATTTTATAAAAGGAATAAGATCTTAAATCAATAATCTAAAGTTTTACTTTAAGAAACTAGAAAAAAATAATAAATAAAAGCCAAAGCTAGCAGAAGGGAATAACATAGCTTAGAGCATGGATAAACATAATAAAGAAAATCAAAACAAAGAAAATCAAATGTAACTTCTTCAAAAAAGATCAATACAATTGATAAATTAGCTAGAGTAACTAAGGGAAAAGAGAATAATTGAATAAATTACATAATAAATATCAGAGGAAAGATAAGTAAAATAAAGAATAGAAAAGCAATAGAGAAAATCAATGTAACAACCAGGTGATTCTTCAAAAAGAGCAACTGTAATAAAAAAGCTTTTGAAAGCAAAAATAAAAAAGCTCTGGCTCTTATGGCTTCACTGGTAAATTACACCAAATATTTAAAGAATAACTAATACCAACAATTTAAAAAGTCATCTAAAAGCTTCAAGATGAGAAAATACTTTTTAATAAGTACTGCGAAGCCAGCATTATTCAAATACTGGAAGCTGACCCATACACTACAAAAAAGTAAACTACAACCCTGGACAGTGTGGCTCAGTTGGTTGTCATCCATGTGCTGAAGGGTCAAGGGTTCCATTCCGAGTCAGGGCACAAGCCCAGGTTGCAGGTTGGGTCCCTGGTCCCTGGTTGATGTTAATATAGGAGGCAACAGATCAATGTTTCTCTCTCACATCGATGTTTTTCTCTCCCTTCCTCTCCCTTCCTCTCTTTCTAAAATAAATTTTTTTAAAAAAAGTAACCTGCAGACCAATATACCATATAAACAGTATACAAAACTCAACAAATTAAGTTTAGAATCATAGAAGAAGAATTATACACTGTGACCAAGCAGGCTTTCTTCCTGCAAAATAAAGATGGTTTAACACATAAAAATCAGTCAATGTAGATTACCACATTAATACAATGATGAGAAAAAAGGCATGATTACATCAATTATAATAAATAAGCATTTTATAAAATTCAATACCCTCTCATGATAAAAAATGCTCAATAAAATAGTAATTAAAAACTATTATAACATAGTAAAAGCTATATATGTAAGCCTCTCTGCTAACAACATAATTAATGGTAAAGATAGAATTATTCTTCTAAGATCAGCAACAAAACCAGAATGCTGACTTCTGCAACTTCTGTGAAACATAGCGCTGGAAATTCTAGCCAGAGCAACTAGACAAGAAAAATAAAATCATCCAATATGGAAAGAGTAAGATTATCTCTGTTCACAGATGACATAATCTTATATGTAGGCAACCTGATAATATCACAAAAAATTGTTAGAATTGATAAACAAATTCAGCAAATCTGCAGAGTACAAAATTAGCACAGGAAAATCAACTGTGTTTCTACACACTTGCAGTAAACAATCTGAAAAAATTTAAGAAAATAATTTCATTTAAAATAGCATCAAAAAGAATAAAATACGGGGTGGGCAAAAGTAGTTTAATAATAATAAATAAGTAATACAAGAATAAACTGTGCTTTGCATGTTCACAACTATAAACCTACTTTTGCCATCCCCCATAGAAACAAACCTAATTAAGTAGGTGAAAGATTCGTACTCTGAGAATGAGAAAACATAGCTGGTAGATGTTATAGAAGACTCAAGAAAAACTAAATTAGAAAGAAGGGGCTTCTCTGTATTATGTTACAATTATTTTCATTCTTTACAAATATTATTTATAAATGACATTGATATATTATGATTTTTTTTTACTTCCTAGAAAATCAAATATGTAAAGAAGAAAACATCTCCCCTAAGCCATCTATTAAGGGAATCACATTTCCTTGTGTTGCAAATTATAAGAGGAGCTCAGTGGGTCGAGTATAAGTTTGCAAAAAGTGGGTAAAATGATTCTCCTTGGTTCTCACTCACCTATTTTTCATCCATGATCATAGTCACTGAAGCAATGTGTATATTTGCCAGTTCACAAATTACCTGAGTGTAACGATCAGCTGTTTTTGTCTCCTCCTCCATAGAGTCACCATACTTAAAATAGTAAGACTCATTGTACCAGATTCCAATTACCTCTTCCCAGGACATAGGGAAAGGTGTCAAATATTTATTTTCTCCACAAAAAGTATCTGAAAGGAGAGAAAAGGGTTGAGTCATGCTCTAAAATTTTGAGAATGCTTTACAAGAATGATTTTCTTATTTTTATTTTATAAATGTTTCACTGGTTATCCAAGCCATATCTTATAAGAGGAGGCAAGCTCAGTTCTATCTCTGCTGGCAATCTTCTTTCTCTTGGATGAATAAACTTCTGGAGAGAAGTTGACAGTAGGAGGTAATGCGCAAAACTTGGAAATCAAATTAATCAGCATTTTAGCCTTTGTCACTTCCAAGCCAATGAAGAAACGTGAAATCAGCGAGAGCAGACTCTTGCGTTGTAACAGGGCCCGTGGTTTGAAAACAGCCACGCAGAAGTATTAATCATGTAAGGTCCTTGAAATAAACATTTGCCCATTTAGTCATTCCACTAGTGATGTGAGCTCTCAGTCAAACGTGGTATTCAGTCAGGAGTGATCTGCATTTCTCTGGGGAAGGGAAGACTCACATTGCTAATTCACTGCTTAAAAACATTGGGCAAATATGCTCAATAATCTGTAAATTTGAAGGTTTCTTTAGCATTTTTAAATATTTTGTAATTAAAAAAAATCTCATAAATATTATTAATCTCTACATTAATAGGAAGTAGCTTTGGCTTTCCTGGAAATTTACAGTGACCCACCTATTATACATGCCATGAGATGGACTCATTTTTGAGCGCCTGTAATAGTTCTTCTGGGAAGCTCATTAGAATTGAATAAAACTTCCCGACTGTGCTAATGTTCTATAGCTTAAGGTATGGTGACACTGTGAGTAGCTGAAATAACTACATAGAGTGGGAACCTTCCAGCTATCCAGCTGTCCATATGGTCCTCATTGTATTACTCAACTATTCTGTCACACCAAGGACTCTGATTCTTTTTTTCTGGTAATTAGAATCTGGAATTTGAAAATTTCAATATCTAAATTAAAAAATTAATAAGAGTGGGCCACAATTCATTTAGGGGGCAGATGTAAATACAGGTGGCACGACTTAAATTACCTTTCCAGGTTACTTAAGAATCCCTGAGGACTTGTGAGCACAAAGGCCAGTCATACAGACATACACCTACTTTTAATTCTCCTTTTAATCGCGTTGCTTTCCTTCATGTCACAGAAATTCGACAGTGCTTTGGTGTTGGCCGCAGCTTCCTCACTCCATCCCTACAGAGGAAGAGTGAAATACTACACACGATCTGAACATTTCCATAAGAAGGTTCCAGTGTATTGTTTTTAAAAATCCAAAGCTAGAAATAGCCTCAATTTAAATGATTGAAGATAATTTAAATAATTATACTATTTTAAATAGCTTAATGGAAAGGGGAAGACAAATGTTCAGTTCACTGTTTTAGCCTTTACATTTACAAAATCAAAATTTGGTGATAAAGTTTTCGGATGTAGCTTCTCTCTCAAGAAGCATTAAAGAGGCTAAGTAAATACTTCCAGTAAAACACACCAGGGTTAGAAATCCCTCCCATCGCTTATTAGTACATGTTATTTAATCTTTTGGAATTTGTTTCTTCCTCTGTAAAATGTAACCCATAATTCATACCCAATAGCTTGCTCAAAGATTTTAATATGATAATTCATGTGAAACGATTGTGATATGAAAAACCTTATGTTACGTGTTCAATAAATAAATGATGACCGTCACTAGAAGCAAGTACAGTGTCACACATTTCCATATAAAATTGTGAGTAATAATAAAAAAAATTATAGCTAATACTACATGCCAGGATCTGTTACCAGCTCTATATGTATATTCTCTTCAATTTTACTCACAGGTTGGTTGTCATACATACTGTGATGCACCACCCAGGTCCCTTTCTGAACTGAAGCCCTGATTTTCTCTTAAGCGGGGAGTCCTGCCACAGGCAACTCTGCTACTGCTTGTCCTCCCTAAAATTGTTCTTATCCGTGAGCATAATCCCTTCTCTGGGGCAGCCCATGGCCAACAGCTAGTATATGTGGGAACTGTAAATCCGAGGCCAGCTCCCTCCAACTCGGCACAGCTCAGAAGGGTTGCCCTAGGCGTAGAGTTTCCTGTGGGATCAGCTGAGGCCTCTGTTGGGGCTGCCTCACAATCCAGCCCCTCCATATGCTCAATGCTGCTTCTCTCTCTCCCTCCACGGGCAGGCATGAATCTGGAGATTGCTCCCCGGTAAACATCCTGAGTGCTAATTTCCATCTCCGAGTCAGCTTATCTTATTGTGTAAATTAACTGCAACTTCATTAGGTAGAGTCTGTTGTTCAGACCTCTTTGAGGGAAGCTCTATAGGACACTACCTCTGATTTATGTTGATAAGATACTCTGTTTTTGTGATACATCCCTGATTAAATCACTAGTAAGTATTTATGGTTATTGTACCAAAGCTATGAATTCTGGCTTTAACAAGTGGCTCTATTCAATCAGGTCCTAACCCACTATACAGATTTTCTTTATTTTAAATCCCTGCTCTTCAGCCCTACTGTCTATAATTCTATCAGTTTCTTTCTATCCATGTCCTATGCATTGTTGATGGAACAGCTCAATTCCCACATTCCCTTTAAAATTTACTGTTTCACTGGTGTGCTTAACTTGTCACCTGGTTGCTCTCTCATACTTTTGCAGCTTAGCACCTGAATATTACCATTCTTGTGTTCTGTTTTCCATTATATAAATGTTTAGTCCACAATAATAAAATCTCTGAAAGCAGAGGTTTTATTTTCCATTTACTCTATAAACTTCTTAGTACCTCGCAACTACACTTATTTGCTCATCTGGAAACCAAGGAGTTTGGACCATGTTCCTAATAAGGGACGTAACTAAGAGCAGGTGCCTGGAGCTCGCCATTTGCAGTTGAATCTGTACTGACGCAGCCCTTCTGACTGGAGAAGATACCTAATTTCTCTGACATTCAGATTAATCATCTGTAAAATGGAAAGGATAGTATCTAATCACAGAATTCTTTAATTAAATGAATTAATATGATAGGTTCTAGAAGAGTGCCTGTCATGCTTCCTCCCCTTTGTCACTTGCATGAGGAAACTGTCATTTAGAATCACTCTCCTGCGTCCAAACTATTTCAAATCCTTGCCACTTTAGGCCAGTCCAGGGTCCAAGGAACCATAATAAGTGTTCCCAAAATCCTGAATGATACTTCTGTGAGATAATAAATGCAACACTAATCACCTGAGACCTCCCTAAATTTGTTTTGGTCTATAGCACCTAGTCTGCTCAAATACCAGGTTTATAGTGGAAAGACAATTTCTCCCTCCTTCTATGAGATGCAAGGGAACTGAACAATAGATTTGTCACTATTTGTTTACCTGGCTTAGAACCTGTACTTGGTGATTCTCCGATGAGCGTCTCAGCCTCTGGGCTGCTGCCCAGTGAAGGCAGCTGGGAAAGGCCTCAATACCTTGGTACGCAGGGTCTGCTATGTTGAAGACACTGACTGGCGGCATCAGCACCAGCTGGGAACTTGGCACGGTCTCCACCCCAGGCCTCCCAAACCGGGACCTCAGAGAGTGGGGCCCAGGAACCTGAGCCGTCCCAAGTCCCCCAGGTGATTCTCAAGCACACTCAGGGCTGAGCAGCACTGTCCTCGGGTACATTATGAATGCGGCCAGGCTGCCTGAGTTGAAATTGTTGCTCTGCCATTTACTAACTGTATTTCTTTGGGAAATTTGCTCACCTCCTTGGGCCTCTGTTTCTTCCTCTGCTGTGCCATAGGTTTGCTTGTGAAGACCAAACTTTTAGTACATTGAAAGTGAATAGAACTTAATAAAAACTCAGTGAACATCATTGTTATTATCGCCACCATTGTTACTGCTTTTTAATTAATCTTACCATTTTCAGCATGTTACTGGCTGTTGGCTTTACACTTCTCCTGAAGTTGTTATGTAAATCAACAATTTCTTCTTGGACGTTTTCCAGATCAGTAACAATCATATCATATGAAACTGTACTGGTTTTTGCCTGTTACCAGAAAATTCTTAATTAGTTTTACTTCTTTTATGTGGAATTTGTCATGTACTATATACTTACAGACCTATACACAAGTTTGATTTATAGTTTATATTGAGTAAGTAATTATAAACAGCATTTTTAAATTTGTCATCTCAATATGATAGTTTCCATTTATTCAGTGCTAGTTTTGAGGATTTCTGAATGTCAGTATGACATTATACAATAATGCAATTACAGAATAATGCATTATAGAATAATGCAATAGTCTATGATGGGATTTATTTGAAATTTATAATTGGTACTTTGGACCATGTTGAAGAGACTGTTGTTGGGCAATGTGAACCACAATAGGCTATACCTTGATAGCACACCTTCTACTGACTGACTCTGCTTCCTTGGCTCATTCCCCACCATATCTCCAAGTGTTTCCTTTGCTTCCCAGAAAAACCACTTACCCTGGAAATCTCGTTCAAAGGTGTGTGTCTGAGAAAACTTAATGTAAGAGATTCATTATCGAGCACAAAACCTCAAGTGTCTTTAACTCAGATTTTACATATTTGTATTATTTATATGAGAAAACATTAACATTTTCATCTGTAAGTATAAAGGGATATTCAAATCAGCTACAATCTAGAATTTGTGACTTTTAAAAATTAATTTACCTTTTATCTGCAACTCACTAAGAAGAAAAATACATGTCTTAATGTTTTAGGTTATCGTTAGTTGCAACAAACAGCAGCTTCTTTATAATATTAAGTGCCTTATGCATTGTATTTATCCTATCTAGCATGTAAAAATATAAAAACCATTTATTTCCTTATACCAAAGCTACTGACTTTAGCTCATAATAAAATTATTTGGGGGAACATTAAAAATGTAGTATTTTCTTTGTATCGTTGAGGTATTTAGAGGTACATATTAGTGGATGAGCAAAACATATTTGGGTTGTAGTCCTAATTATACCATTGAGTGTTTTGTTTCTGTTTCTGATTGTTGAAGTTCTTGTTTTAATAACTAGTGAGATTCAGGCCTTATATATTCATTCCATTGCTAATAGCTCCTCGCACTTCTCTCCTTGCTGTAGGCACCATTCACTTTTTATATTTAATTTTGATGTGTTAAAACCTTGTTATAGTTATAAATCAGACAGCTCAGCTTGGATACTGATGGGATACTTACCTTTTCTGGGTAAACAAAACGAAATGGTATTTTTATTCCATGTAAACAATGGGTTTATACCAGGGTTGATATACCCCCTCCTCAACTTCCCTCTTCTCCCACCAGGCATTACACGACATCTAGAGACATTTTCTGTTGTCGTGACTGGCTGAGGAAGGGTACTCTGCCATCTGTGGACAGAGGCTAGTGATTCTGTTAAACATCCTACAAGGCCCAAAACAGCCCCAAGTCACCAACAAACTCAAACTGTAAATTCAATATATCCTTTAAATGTCTGTAACCTACTTGGTCTGTTGGCAACTAACTCCATTGGCTAAGCTGTCAGTGTAGAAATAGTCTTTTTCTTGGTGTAAGGGATGACCCATTCTCTTCACCATTCCCCTACCTGTCCTACCTGTCTTCCTTCACCGGGACGGACTGTGGCCACAGCCTGGCCTTCTACTGGCCCCCAGAATTATTAGTGCAGGCCCTGTGGCCTCTACATTCTTCCTCTTACTCCCCTATCCAGTTTTTCACAGTCCATTCTCCAGTCATCAACCAGAGCAAACATTTCAAAATATAGACACAACGGAGTAACTTTCCTGTGATAAATTGACAATCAAGAGAGGACCACAGACATGGAAGCAGGAAACAGATTGACATATCTCAGAGGGAAGGAGGGAAGGCAGGAAGGTGGGAAGGAGGGAGGAAACAGATTAACCAAAAAACTTATTTTGCATCTATGCACAGCCCAGGGATACAGACAATAGACAAGTGAGGGCCTGGGGTGGGTGGGACATAGGTGGAGGGGGTCAAGGGGATGAAACCGGAGACATCTGTAATACTCTCAACAATAAAATAAATTTAAAACAAAGTCTTCAACAGTTTAGAAGTTTTAGAAAGAACTAAATCTTAGCCTGTGAAGACCCTACTGACTTCTCAACCTCTATTGAAGATATGCTCCCCTCCGTTTCTCTGCTTTAGTCTCGGTGATTTTCTTTTAGTTATCCCAATGTGCCTGTTTCCATACTGCCTCAGAATATTTGCCTAAAGCCTGTCCTTTTGTTAGAAGCTCTTTCAGCTTGCTCTACCAAGCCATGTCAATTTAATTTACCCTTTAGATCTGAGGCCTACCAAGTCCTACTTACCAAAGAAGTCACTGATTACATCTGACAAGATCAAATCAGCTTCATTATCTGATTGCGAATCTCTATATTTTTCATTCAAAGACCTTATTCTGGAACATTTATCAAATTCTCATGGAGAACTTTTTATCTCAGTAAAAAAATTATTTCTCTCCAATTAGATACCTAGTATTCCAGTAAACTCTAACACTGAAGAGAAGTTTAAAATAGCATTCAAGCCCGGTGGTCAGTCTCTTTCATTTCTATCTGGAGTTTAAAAGTTATCACACACTTTTTTGGTTTGTTTTGGTTTTTGGACAAATTGAAACAACTTATTTTTTACTTTAACTGGGACTCATGTATTTGAGGCTCAATTTGTCTTATTTTCATATTTTCATTTAAAATTCTTAAGCAGTAATTATCTGAGCAAACTATGTATAAAATTGCATGCAAATGTTCCAGTAATTATGCATCTGTAGAATGTAGACATGTCTATGTTTAAAAAAAATTTTTTTACCCTCACCTGAGGATATTTCTCATTGATTTTGAGAGAGAGAGAGGGAGAGAGAAACATCGATGGGAATGAGAGACATTGATCAGTTGCCTCCCGTATGTACCCTGACTGTGGCCAGGGACCAAACCCACAACCTAGGCATGTGCCTTGACCCGGAATCAAACCTGAAGCTCTTTGATGTATGGAAAGAAGCTCCTACCAACTAAGCCACAGGGTCAGGGTTAGACATATTGTTTCATCAACGCTTCGGTCTTTTCATATTTTTCCTTTGTATTCTTGGTCAGTATTGGGTCAGGCTCTTGTTCCCTTGAATGAGAGGGGTTCTACCTATAACTTTTTGACCTGGGCTTTTAACTGAGATACTGATTCCTTCTTCTTCTTCTTTTTTTTTTTTTTTATCGACATAAGAGCGACACATCAATTGGTTGCCTCCGCACAGGCTTTGACCAGGGCCGGGGATTGAACCTGTAACCAATGTACATGCCCTTGACCAGGAATCGACCCCACGACCCTTTGGTCTTAGGAGTGATGCTCTAACCACTGAGTAAAACTGGCTAGGGCCTGATTCCTTCTTTCACAAGGAAAACTAGGCCTGGCTGTCTCCCAGAACTTGCGCTAAGTGGCCTAGACCAGCTTAGTATTAACTAGATCTTAAAGGCAAATGTAACGTTCTCACTGTCTGCTTCAGCTTAGCTTTTCTTTACTGTGAAGTGTGAAGATCCCCCTTTACAATGGAGGAGTAAAATGGCAGAGAATCAGAAGGAAGGAAGAAATCTTTAAGACTCTACTTCTAGCTTACTGGAAGATTCTTAGGTATTGGACAACAGCTCCACCTGGTTTCTCTTTGGAGAAATGGTGTGATATAATCTAAACCAATATCCCTATAGTCTAATGTATATAGATTTTCTTTTGTTTATGACATTAAGTACCTTACACATCTGACTTACTGCGCATATAAAAATATAAAATTCTTTTTCTATACCAAAGCTATTGACTTCCGCTTATAATAAAAATATTTTTGGAAACATTAATAAAGGTACTATTTTCTTCATATCACTGAGGTAGTTAAAGGTATATATTAGTGGGTGAGCACAACATATTTGGGACTTATTCCTAATTATATTATCGAGTGTTTTGTTTCTGTTTCTGATTGTCGAAGTTCTTGTTTTTAATAAGTAGTGAGATTCAGGCCTTTATATTCACTCCATTGCTAATAGCACCTCACACTTATCTCCTTGCTGTTGGCACCATTCATTTTTTATATTTAATTTTGATGTGTTAAAATCTTGTTATAATTACAAATCAGATAGCTCAGTTTGGATATTAATGGAATATATACCTTTTCTGGGCAAACAAAACAAAACAGTATTTTTCCCATTTAGTCATGCAAAATACATGGATAAATTATAAATAAGTAACTCTTGCCTTACATTATCAGCCAAACTACTTAGGTTTACTTTTAGGCTCTTCCACATCCTAGTTACCTGACCTTGGCTACATGACTTAACTTTTCACTGTGATTTGGGATTAAGAACAGTAGTTGCCTAATAGGGCTACGGTGAGAACTAGGTGAGTAATAGGCATGGCATCCTCATGATAGTGCATTTAATGAAGTGAGTCTACTACAGGGTTAGCTCTTATTTCTCCTGGGACATAATTATGAAATATGCCAACCCCACTTACTCTTGAAATTAAAACAAGCAGAAAGCCAGCAGTGGCAGCCAAAAACAGGAAGTATTTCATTGTTATTCCTGGAAAGAAAAGTAACAAATTTTAGATTATTGTCAACTCCTGAGATAAAGTTTTATAATAAGACTTGTTCAAAACTACTTTTGCATATATTTGCATTTTCTGCATAAAGAAACTGGCAGGATTAGGACAAGGTTTAATATGATAGTCACTGGGATCAAGAGGGGAAGACAGAACTGTGATTGAAAAAATAATAGACAAATTGAGTACTTAGATTTACATATAAACACATAGTTTCTACAAGATACTGTTTGCTGTTTTTTCCAGAATTTCTATCATGACTCATTTTGAGCATTATGTTGATAATGTGAATGATTTATTATAAGTTATTTAAAATTTTGGCTGAAGTTTGATTTTAGGCTGTTAATATTTCTCTCTTTAAGTAATGCTATGAATATGTTGTTTATGTGAGGTTCAAATATCTACCTGGAGCAACTGAGTCAAAACATGAAGATGAAGATTAATACTTGGGCATCAGTAGTACCTTAAGCAATTTAGAATGAAAATTAAATCCAGGTAATTATGAAGGTATCACCATTGGCCCAGAACAATTATGAAAGTACCGGCATTGGGCTCTGGGGGAGTCCTTGGAGACAGACTCAGAAAGTGGGGCTGGAGGGATGGAAAAAGGCAGGGAATAGGCAGATTTTGGCAAACAGCAAATCCTGCAGAAGTAACAAAGGTGCAGACATAGAGGTTGAAATTGGATTTAGAGGTTGAGTAGAGGTTGTGGGGGTGGAAAAATAAGTGGGCCCAGGGTAGACACTCTGGGGGACCCAGACAGAGGTTTATTTCCTAGATAATAAGAACAGAATTGCCCCAGGGCCTGGACCAAGGCCAAGCTTCAGAATAGTATAAATGATTCCCCATCACCTGGAGGACTGCAAATCTAGGAACTAAGCAGGTCATTCTAACCTAGAAGTTATAGGTGTTTGTACTGAAGTAAAGGCAGCTTTTCTTTTTCTTCTCTTTTCAAATTTTTATTTATTGATTTTAGAGAGAGAGAGAGAAAGGAATGGGGGGTGGAGAGAGAGAAATATCGACCCATTTTCCCACTCATCTGCTCATTCATTGGCTGCTGACTTGTGCTGGGATGGAGCTCACAACCTTGGCATAACCACAGAGCAGAGCCACCTGGCCAGGGCCAATGGCAGCTTTTCTGAACAGACGTATTGTAGAAGCAGCAGAGGTATGACCTCATTGACGTTAGCATCAATCTCTGCTTACCCTTATTTTATACCCAACAGGCAATTTTAAGCTAAAACTCTCTAAATATTTTCAGATAATAATACCAGAAACTTGATACACTATTTAAATTTATTTTCCTTACATGTCTAATTCAGATTGTATTTTTATTAATATATAAACAAAATGGATATTTGCAAGTTATATTTAGTAGAAGGGAAGATCAAAAATGAGAAGAAAAACACTGAGAAGACTTGAGTGGTGCCCTCTGGCATGCCCTAGGTATGCAATCCAACACATTGTATTGTTAGACCAGGACTGTTTTGGAAAGCGCTCCTAGGAGGAATAGTGCCTTCTTTGTCTTAGCGAAAGAATTCGTAAGAATGGACACTACAAGGAATATATTGTCAATCTTTTTATCTTCTTTACCTCAGTGAATGTGTCAATTAAAAAATTACTAAGGTGCCTTAGCCAGTTTGGCTCAGCGGTTAGAGAGCTGGCCAGTGGACTGAAGTTTCCTGGGTTCAGTTCTGGCCAAAGGTACATACCTCAGTTGCAGGTTCGATCCCCAGCCCGGTCGGAGCTCGTGTGAGAGACAACTAATCGATGTGTCTCTCTCACATCGATGTTTCTCTCTCTCTCTCTCTCTCTCCCTTCCACTCTCTCTCAAAAGTATGGGAAAAAGTATACTTGGGTGAGGATTACTAAGGTATAACTTACATTTAGTAAAGTACATAAATATTAAGTGTACAGAGTGACAGCTTTGTAAATATGTGCGTACCTGTGTAACCACCACCCAAAACAATATATGCAATAGTTTCAGCAGCCAAGAAGATCCTTGGTTCCCTCTTCCAGTCAGTAACTCTCAAGAGTAAAAACCATTTTGATTTCTGTAACATGGGTTCATTTTATCAGTTTTGAAACTTCATATAAATAAAAAAATATATTTTTAATATCTAACTTCTTTCACTTGCTATTAGGCCTATGTTGCATGTAAAGTTTATTTTTGTTAATAGCTACATAATGTTCTGTTGTATGCAGACAATAAAATTTACTCACCCATTGTATTACGGAACATTTTCTTTTCAGTTTAGAGCTGTTGTGAACAAAACTTCTTTGAACATTTTATGCAAATGTCTTTTTGTACATATTATTACTCAATTTTTTGAATATTTATCCAAGAGTAGAATCATTCGGCCATATACACATGTTTTCCTTCAGTAGGTACTATCAAATATTTTTCTGAAGGAGTTGCAAAAATTAATACATATATATATTTCACCAGCTTCATATCCAATACCCATATGTGGTATTTTCAGTCTTTTTTTTTTTTTTTTTTAAATTATCCATTATGTTTGTATAATGGTATTTATCACAACTTTTAATTTGTATTTGTCTAATGACTAATGACTTGAATACATTTCTATATGTTTATCAATCACTTTGTTACCATCTTTTGTGAAGTCTTATACTACAAACGTCTTATCTTAGTCTCTGGCTTACTTTTTGAACTCTCTTAATTGTATCTTTTGTTAAACATAAATTCTTAATTTAAATATGTCCAGCTTAATCTTTCTTGATGGTTAATGCTTGTGTTGTGTATGTGTATGTGCGTGCTTGTGCCCATTGCATTTAAGAAATTCCAGTCATCCCCAAGTCATGAATCATGGAGTTATTTTCTTCTAGAAGCTCGATTCAACATTGATGAAATATTGAAAATGAACAAAGCTGGATGACTTATACTATCGGATATCAAGACTTATTACAATGCTGGAGTAATTAAGACAGAGTACTAGTGGCACAAGTACAGATAAATTAACCAATATATTATTGTGGAATACAGAAACAGATCCTGTACACAGCTGCCTGCTTTGTGACAATCCATGAGATGCTGCAAGCCCCCAAGGTAAAATTTGATAATAGCCTGCCTTCAGTTATAAAAAAGACGGGGCCACTGCCTGTTTGAGTATGACTCTGGTTGTTTTGCCAGAAGTGTCATATAGTTCATGAAAAAGAAGATGTCTACCTTGGCTCTTCAAGATCCATGTAACTGCTGAGCTACAAGAAGTTCATGAGAATGACCTGAATAAGAAATATTACTTTATATTGGTATAGTATGCCTATGTCTATTAATCCCCTTATTAAAAATATGGAAATAAATAACATTTAGATTATAATTGATGGTGGTAAGACTACACTTATCTCTATTTAACATTATAATGATGCTATTAAGTAGTCTTGTATCATGAATCTCACTTCTCAAATAAGTAAACTGACACTCAAAGACATTATATAACTTACCCAGGTTGGCACAGTTTGTAAAATTCAGTGTCCTGATGAGAAGCAGATATATGACATACTGTATGCTCTTACTCTGAAACAACACTCCGCAGGTACGCCTGGCTCTTTGGGGAAGTCGGTGCAAGGAAAGTACTTATAAGAGATCCAGGAATTTAGAGCAGACAAAGAGCATAAAAACATAATGACCAGAACAAATCTAGGGCTCGTGAAGACTACAAATCCTGATCGTGGATGCAGTTACAGTTTATAATCAAGGTAACGTCTTCAATGGACCTCATCGCTCTTAATGTCCACATTTGGAACACACTGCAAAGATCAGTTGCATGATTCAGTGGAGCCACGATCAGATAGCAAAAGCTCTAAAGGGGAGAGTGACCCCGTGGCCCAGAGGGGAGTGGCAACTCGTCAGCTTTATGACACGAGGCATGCATTCATTACATAAACATTTATCGCAGTATTACTATGAACCATGCTCTCTTCTAAACACTGAGGATACCAAAGATAATAGCCACAGTTTCGTGAAGTTTGCACTCTCCTACCCGGCACGTAGGCCATGGGGTGCATTTATGGCAACTGCACTATAAATACCAGACATTCTGAGATTCTGGGAATAAAAGGATGGAGTCTGCAAGATGGGAGCATTCTAATATAAATTTGTCCAGAAGTAATGGGGAAGAGACTAGCTGCCTTGAAAAGTCTGAAAATACTAAAATGTTATATTAAACACTAAATAGTAAAAGACTAAATACTCCAGATGTCATTTGTGCTAGATGATGATAAATAAATAGGACTTTTAAAGCAAAGAAGGACATTGTCACCCAGACAGATATCATATGTGAGAATAGAAAAATCAGTCAGAAACCAGGTATATTCAGTTGTCTTTTGACTTACTTCCTTACTCTGACAACTTGGCAAATGTCTGTGTACATGAGTGTATTGCCATTTATGTTGAAGTCTCTATCTCCATGGCTGGCTTGTATCTTTTCTTCTCCATTATTATTTAATAAAAATTTCCCCTCAGATCTTTCCTGAGAAAGGTCCATTGAATATCTACAAGGGAACAAAACAAAGTAAGGTAAAGAGTGTGTACTCATGACTTATTTTGTGTTGTGTGTTGAGGTGGGGGATATAAAATGAAAAAATAACAGACTGCAGGCTCCTGAGACAGAGCTTTCGGGCCTTGCCCAAGCTTTCTTGATGAACGCCTGGAAAACAGACTGCTAGATAGGAGTCCTGAATATCGTTTAGAAATCGCTCACCGATAGCCATAGGATTTTGCTGTTGTTGGAGGAAGAAGGTATTAAGCTGGAAGCACGCCAAAGCTCATCTATAAATCATTTAGAGTTTTGCAGAAAGAGAATTTCACAGGAGCTCTAAAGGAAAACTCAGAGATTACTGAGCAACTTGTTTCTTTCTCCCACATTGTAAAAAGAAAGCTGGAAAGAATTCTGTTACTTTGTCAGACCAGCATGGTTTATAGATTGGAAACGTACGATTTGTCAGCTGAGCTTGCCACACTGCCTCTTATCAAGGAGTGTTGATCCAACACCAAGTCAAGTGTTTGCGGAAACTTAATTGCTTTGGTTTTATCTGTTGGTCCTGTCAGTTCCTGGCATTGCTCTACCCACCACAATGCTGTCTGTATTTATATCATTGATGTCTTCTTATAGAGTTGCTATCCAGCTTCAAATATGTTTTGTGTTTTGTTTTTTTTTAATTTGGGAAGTGTTGGAAAGCAGAGAATAACTTGATTTGCATGTGAGCCTCAAGCATGGATGCCAGTTGGCTGCTTCTGTTCACCTCTCTCATATTTTCATACATTGTTCTTTTTATGTTTAAGCTTCTTAGCATAGTAAGAAATGATCTGCAATGGCTTTTTTTCCCCCCTAAAACCCAAAAGCAAGACACATTGGTCTAACATATGATATAACAACATGATAGAATATTTTTGATTGGAACTATCCCAGAAAACCCTTGGGTGATAGCCGAAGAATAATGTGTTCATAAGCATATCTTTTTTTGTTAAAATATATGCATGTAAAATAAAGCTGAAGCAGGATAGTAAGAAGCCAGGGAAATTTGTTGGCAAGTGGAATGGGGAAACTGAGACAGATGGCTGACTCAAACTGGCCTCATTCAACTCCTTGACTCACCTGCCTCCTTGCAGGACCACTCACTTAAGCATTAAGACCTCAGGACAATGAGGTTCTGATGAGCGTCAAATAATCTCAGCAACAAAGCCTCTGGTCTGCTGACCTCAGAGACAATGTCTTGGTCAAACTAGAAATAATATCTGGGCTTCAGTTGCGTTTCAGCTCCAGGCCCAGAAAAGCAGCAAAATCATACATCTTGAGGACAAAATTCAACCTAGTAACTGTTGCCAAATCAGCCCATTTGAGGCCGATTGCTTCTTTACACCACTCTAAAATTGGATTTATGCTGCAAAGCTCTCTCTGTTGCAAGGCTCCAGAAGCCTAAACTTCTCTGGAAACTGGAGCCCATCTACCTAAAAATTCTCTAGACCCTCTGAAATCCAAATATCTGTCACGCACAGAATAAAGTCAAAGTAATTTATTGAATTTGAATCCTAAGAAACCTGTACATCACAGCCCATTTGGACATTTTCCTCCTCTTGTCTTACAATTTATAGCTTTTCCCTTCTTCTGCTCTAGGCTCTTTCATTGATTTAATAATTAAATTGACATAAGACAGATCCACAGGAGAAAAACAAATTTCACACCTATGGGAGCCTCGTAAAAATATGAGACTAGTAGGTAGTTAGGCAGTTGAGGCTTTAATATCATCCTGAGCTAAGGAGAAAGGGATAGGGGTCTGGGGCTGCAAAGGGGAGGCAGATAATTCACAGAACAAGAAGAGCAGATGTTTGGTAAAGAGGTGTTTGCCCTGCCACGCAGATGTGTCTTTCCGGTATAAAATGTTATCTCCGGTGTTAGTTCCCTTCCTGATACAAGCTCCCCCATCTAAACATTTTTAGGCAGCTAAGGGAGAGGCACCACACTTTCTCTGAGTCAGCTGGGTCTTAATTGCCTTCTGCTCAAAACAATCCACAATCCGAAGTGGCACATTTTGGGGGGCATATCCTGCTTACCCTTACTGCCATAAATTGGAAAGTCAGTACATACTCTTATGTTTAATTTTGTTTCAGTTTTGACTTCTTGTAATAAATTTTACCAAAGCTTACTGGCTTAAAACAATAAGCATGGCCTCTCACAGTTTCTGGGGATCAGGAATTTGGGATAGCTTGACTGAGCAGCCTTGGCTTAGAGTCTCTAATTGATTGCAACTGAATGCAACAATATGCGGGCTACAGGCATTTATCTCTCTGGTGGCTTAACTTCCTCCGAACTCACTCATTCTTATGAGTTGCAAAATGGTTCTGTTTGGATTCTTTTTTAATTATTGATACTATTACAGGTGTCCCCCAATTTCCTCCTCTTTACTCCCCTCCTCCCAGCCCCTGCGCCACCCCAGGCCTTCACCACACTATTGCCTGTGCCCATTGGTTATGTATATGTATGTATAAATTCTTTGGTTAATCTCTGCTGGTCTCCCGCCCCCTCCCCTCTGAGATACACAGTCTGTTCCATGCCTCCATGCCTCTGGACCTATTTTGTTTGTCAGTTTATTACATTCATTAAATTCCATTATAAGTGAGATCATGTGATACTTGTCTTTCTCTGCCTGGCTTATTTCATTCAGCATAATCCTCTCCAGGTACATCCATGCTGTCCCAAAGTGTACGGGATCCTTCTTTTTTATAGCTGCATAGTATTCCATTGCTCTCTTGATTGACCTCTCCACAGGGATGCTTGAATGTTCTTACAGCAGGGCAGTTATTTAGCCCCCACAAGTGATCCAAGAGCACTAGAAACTCTAGTTCCTTTTATGACAAAGAGTGGGAAGTCGAGCACACTAGTATTCTGTTAGTCACAGAGACTATCCATGATTCAATTAAGGAGGTTACACACGGGCATAAATAACAAGAGGCGAGGATTGTTGGAGCTGCCATGGAGGTCACTGTCATAAACCTCTGACCCCAATTTCCTTTTAACTATATATCCAGTTTCTCCTAAATCCAACTTAAAGAAAGACTTGTAATTTCTCTCGTTTTCAGGGAGACATCCATAGGAAGCTGAAAATACAAAAATTGCCTGCCCCTTCTTTCTCAGAAGTAAAAGCACTTATACACAATGTCTAAAACTTAAATGGAAAAGAAAAAACAGATAAATAAAATGTGCCTGTACAACCCCCCAAGTTCCTAAGCAATGTCAAGTGCTATAATCATATGGATCTTTCTAAAATATAGCTGTACAGATTTAGATATAGTTACTTTGGAGTTTGTTTCAGCCTGGGGCCCACAGGAAACAGATGGCACCTCAAGTAGAGAAACTGAAAGATAGTTTAACAAAGAGAATTTCCAAAGGTGTGGGTAGGGTGTGACAAGAAAAAAATTCTCAGATGTCTTAAATTAAATTATAGCCGGCCAGAGGGTGAGAGAAAGACACAAGTGTAATTAACCGGTTAATAGCTGTGGGCTAACTGGCCAGACTACTCACATCTTTGAACGTATGTTGGAGCTTTGAATCAACTTCCAGGCAGCTGATACTGTTGTAATTAACCTAGTTATAAATAATAGGAAAGGAGCCCGGCTGGCGTGGCCCACAGGTTGAGCCACTGAGATCCAGGAGATCACAGTTCAATTCCCGGCCATGGCATAGGCCAGGGTTTCAGGTTCGATCCCCAGTGGGGGGTGTGCAGGAGGCAGCCGATCAATGACTCTCTCATCATTGATGTTTCTCTCTCTCTCTCCCTCTCCCTTCCTCTCTCTGAAATCAGTGAATATATATATTTTCAAAATAAATAATAGGAAAGGAGCAAAGGGAAGACCAAATATTATAGGCGTGTCATTTAGGCAGCTTCGCCAGGAAGGGAAAGCTTTACACTCCCCCGGGAGCCACTGGTCTACCCCCTGCCACCTGGACAGGGAAGAGACAGGCACATGCCCAGCTGAGCCCGGGTGATGCTGGGAAGGTGCTCGTCTGTCAGTCACACCTGGGAACAGGTCATTGGCCAGAATTGGTGCGGCCACTGCAAGGGCATGAAATCTGGGATATTTAATCCCCTAAATGAAGGAGTTCAACCTCTTGGTTGCTCTTAGTGTGTTGCCCTTGACTCCTGGCGGGCAGTGTCCTCTGGCCCCTGCTTCCTGGCGTTGGCCCACATGGCCCCTGCCACACAGACACTCCCTTCACATACACACATCAGGGACTGACAGGCTGCAACCAGCCTGATGCCCTAACGTGGAACAGAAACTCTGGACACTGGTTTGCTTTTAGCTTTACTGAAACCCCAGCTACATTTCTTCTATGACTCGAATGGGCCTTTGCAACCCCAGCGATGTAATTCCATGCAAATAAAAATCCCTCGTGCTCTTGTGCAAGTCTCAGAAAGTTCTTTTTCTCAAGATATCGTAAGGACCCCACCCCAGCACCCAGTGGGGAAGAAGACACCCCAATTTCCCCGATAACAGCGGCTATTTAAAAAGAAGTAGCCAAACACTGGGCACCACCACACCCTGCTTGTGTATAAACTTACCAGACTGTTGCTTACAACCAACCAAAAGTTGCAACTATTTCCTCCTTATGTGCTGTGCACCTATCCTAGAACTGTCCCTGCTTTACCTCCCCCACCCCCATTATCTATAGCCAATGTAAAAAATTTTAAAAACAACTTAAACCTTTCTTCCCCACAACATAATGTCTTTTGCATCTAGCCTGCTGCTCATGGGTCAGACCGCATGTCCCAGGCCCCAGTCCTAGCATGTGGCTCAATAAACCCATCCTTTCAGAAAAGCCGTTGGCCGAGAAAGGTTTTGTTTAACAGGTGTAGAGAAGCCTCTATGGACAATATACTAACCTGTAATAGTAAGTAGATTTATCATACACAGCCTGAATGAATGAGGGGGAGGAAAGTACTAGAAGCTGGAACATGAGAGGGAGCTGTGTGGGAAGTGCTGCCTTATGCGAGTTGTAGCCTTGGGTATCGGAACACAGGCAGCCTGTGGAAATATTTCAGAGGGACATGAGGGAATAAATACCCCTGACCTTGGCCAAACTCAACCTGAAGCCAAGGTCAAGAGAAGCTATTCATACAAATAATGATGAAAATATATGTGTTTTAATCTATCAACTTCAGTTCCTTGTGAAACCTGGTGACACTGAGTTTTAAATGGAGTTATTTTCTGCTTTAAATCCATCCCCCAATTTTGCAGTTCTTCTGAGTGTTTCCAGTTATCTGAAATCAATTGGGTTCATTTTGAAAAATGATTTCTAGCACTGAACATTGGTACTTGCCTTAAGAAGCTATATAATTTTTTTAGCTCTAGCATTATTCAGAATTGCCATGTTCATTTTTCAATAACTACTGAAAGAAGTGTCAGTAATGTTCAAACTATAAATAATAACCTGAAAAGAGTAATGGCATTTGATTTTGTATATAAATGTTGAGGGGAAAAACTTCCAAGTTTTTTTTGCACTTTAAGTTAAATCTGTGCCCTTTTTCATTCACTTCTTGCCTTTTGGTCTTCACAGACTTATTTAGAACAAAATCAGTATACTTCTATTCTCAAGTTATGGACCCAGAACCCTATGTCTAGTGATTCTTCGTGGTCCAAAAATGCCAGGCAGACAGGAGTCAGAGATGCCTAATGAGCAAGAGTGAAGCACGTTTTGTGTTTTGTTTTGTTTTTGTTATTGATTTCAGAGAGAGGAAAGGAGAGGGAGAGAGAGATAGAAACATCAATGATGAGAGAGTCATTGATTGGCTGCCTCCTGCAGGCCCCTCACTGGGGATCGAGCCTGAAACCCTGGCCTATGCCATGGTCAGGAATCGAACTGAGATCTCCTGGATCATAGGTCAATGCTCAACTGCTGAGCCACGTGAGCCCAGGCATGCAAATATATATTTTTTAAACCAACATATTTAAGGAGAAAATCTGAAAGTCTGCCTCAGCCTCTCACCAAGTGAAACATTTAATTTTACATATTCCGGACTATGCTGCTTGCCCACCCTCCTGCCTGCTAAGGCAAAGTTTTTCTTTGCTAATACCAGAGGAGAAAAAAATTCTTTACTTTATTTATAAATCTTCCTTAATCCACTTAGAAAAGTGACAATATTCCTAGGCCTAGGAGCTATTATTATTTCTATTTTACAGATGTGCAGGCTGTGGCTCTGAGAAGTAATTTAAATAAAAGTCTCAGAGTCAGGGAGTGGCAGAACTAGAATCCAGACCCTGAAGCTTTAGAGTCTAGGTTTTTAAACACTATCTTCTAGCACTTCATATGCTTTTCAAACAGATAAATAAAATGAAACAAACATAAAAATACCATTTCTCTTACACGTTTTTAGTAAAGGTGCTATTTCTAGTTAATTTTTAAATGGGTCACCAAGAACATACAATGGATTCAATAACAACATCAGCAGATAAAGTAGGCTTTTTGCACAGAAGAAGCAGTCTGTGGTGAAAACCAGGTGAAATAATCTGGGATATTGGTAACTCATCTCAATATTACTCATTGTGTTCGATGTGCCAACATTAATGAGATGTACAGGAAATTAAGCCACAAAAGTGTTTGGTATAATTTATAGTCAGGAAAACATAACAAGCAACTTAGACTTGGTGTTACATATTTGGACTAGGTTAATGATTAAGATTCTCTGCCCCAGGGAGCCTCCTAGTCTGTCCCAGTTCTTTGGACATCCCTGTATTGTCTTTATGGTCTCATAACTGGGCTTATATCTCTTCTCACACAAAGCCGGACATGTCACTGTAGCCTCTTTAATTAAAATGTCTCTTTTAAGCATAATGTGTGTATATATTGTATGTTACAAATATACTTGTGATTTTTCCAGTGAAATTTGTGACTGAGAAATTGCAAATCTTAAGGAGGCCGATATTCTTTCCTCATTACGATGTCCAATATATGCTGAATCAAACAAGATTTGCACAACTGGAAAGCTTATAAAAGCAGAGGTATTAATTCATTATTATTTTAATGGAGTAGAATGCATACAAAGAAAAGAGCATAAATCATTAGTATTTAGTTTAGATATTTACCAAATTAATGGGTTGAATGGTGGCCTCAAAAAGATATGTCCACATCCTAATCCCTGGAAACTGCAAATGTGAATTTATTCGGGAAAGGGGTCTTCGCCAAAGTGATTAAGTTACAGATTCAAGGTTATCCTGAATTATCTAGGTGGGCCTTAAATCCAATCAGAGTTCCTTATAAAAGACAGAAGAAAGGACACAGACACAGGGAAAACACCATATAGAGTCAGAGAAAGAGATTGGAGATCATGCAGCCACAAGTTAAAAAAATCAGATCCAGGTGGAAGAAGGGAAGAAGGATTATCTCCTAGAATCTTCAGGGGAAGTATGGCCCTGCTGACACCTTAATTTCAGATTCTGGCCCCTAGAACTTTGAGGGGAAAACTTTCTGTTACTGTGAGCCCACCAGCTTATGGTGATTTGTTGTGGAAGCCCTAGCAATCAGTGTGCCGCATGCCCATCCAGGTCAGACTAAAATATCACCAGCAGGTAAGAAGCCCCTTGTGTGCTTCCTAAAGCCAGCCCTTCTCTCTAAAGATAACTGTTTCCCTGCCAGCATGGATTATTTGTGGATGCTCTTGAATTCTATGTAAATAAAGTCACTCAATATTTATTTTTATGCCTGATTTGTTTTTGCTCAATATTATTTTTATCACATTTGTTTATGTTGCTATGTATAATTTTATGCCACTTATTTTTGTTTTTGAATAGCAACCCACTTTATACATAATTCACCTATTTAATGGTGGGTGATCATTTTTATTAGTTTTTGGCAATTGTGAAGAATGTTACCTTTTTGGTAATAGTATTACAAACTCTCTATTGTCTCTTAGGATACATGTGGGTATTTTCCTTTTGGGTACAGAGATTATATTTTCTGGATCACATTCAACTTCAGTGTAATTCCAGCTTCTAGAACTCATGCCTGCTATCCTATAAATACTAAATTATTTACCACCACCACCCACCAGCAGACAGCCTACTTGGTGTAAAGCAGGAAGCTTTTAGCCTAGACCATTAGAATAGGGAGTTTTTCCTTTGTCCCAAAGAAGATATATCTATTTTTTAATGACTGTCCAAATTGTACTATTGAGAAATAAATCTCTACAGTACCTACTGCTTAACTCATGAAGAGGCAATTAGGATCTGGCTGCCATTCTCAACAGTGACATCATGGGTCACCCTCATCTCATACCCCTGAAGGTTAGACTTGGACTTGCAAGCACAGCTTTTCATAACCTCCTTCCATGTAGTCCAGATATTGATTCAGCTAGGTTTTTTTTTTTTTTTTTAATGATTTGGTAAGACTTTTCTACAATATGGAATCTACAGAGTGGCAGTTAAAACTTATTATTCTTTTAAAAAAGCTAACAGACTTATTAACATGAATAACATCTAATTATCATGTGTTTTGGATATCCCTTTATTAAATGAAATATTGATTATCTGAGAAGAACTCTACGATTGGGCACAGGATTTTAACATAATTTGATTATGTTATACATACATATTCCAAGCTATTGATAAATTTAAATACATGTATTTACTAGAATACTCTCTATGCTACTGATCTCGATGGACTTAACAGCTTGGCAAAACTTTAGAAAGACATATTTCTGATTACAGGCCTCTGACTTCACTTTTACTACATTTACTTTATTTTTTTGGCAATCTGGAATTTTTAAAAAATTTATTGTTGAAAGTATTACAGATGTCCCTTTTTATCCCCCCATTGATTCCCTCCACCCCACATCTGCCCCACCCCCAGGCCTTCCCCATACTATTCTCTGTGTCCCTGGGTTATACATTTATGTTCTTTGATTAATCTTTTCCTACCCACTCCTCCACCCCTGCCTTCCCTCTGCGATTCCTCAGTCTGTTCCATGCTTCTAACAATATTTACTTTAGAAAATTGCTGTAGACCTTCTGTAGCTCAGAAATGTCTTTTTCAAGGACTTTGAAACTATCCTTTTTACTGTAATCATCAAGAAAAATAGAGCCCCTGTTTCCCAGATGCTGTGGGAAGGTAGGAGCCTAGTTTCAATAAGAAACAATTAGTAAACACAGATGGGTTACCCACATTGACCAGCCCACCTCTTGTATTCTCCAGTACTATTCCATTAATTCACTCTAGCATTTAAAAATCCTTCGGCCTTTTGTTTCAACAGTTGAGTTTAACCTCTCTTCCCTCCTGCTATATGATCTTGACTCTTATTGCAATAGTCTGGAATAAAGTTTTCCTTACTAGTTTTTAGCAAGCATTAGGTGCAATTTTTCTCTTACCTCCATTAGTGTTTCTTTACCTCATGAATTCCTTTCCATCTTTTATATTCCAGATCAGATGTGAAGCATCCATTTGAGGAGAAAACAGAGTGATGGATTAAGGTGAACTCAAAAATGTACCTCTTCACACTTGGCACTGGGCTACATTAAAATTGAAAATGCCACCATCTTCCCATGGAGTAGAGCCCATCCCTCCCAACTTCAGACTCAGCAGCAGTTGGGGTAGAGAAATCTATCTATTATAGTCAGCATTCAGAGGAGGCTTGAATTGTCAGAGTAAAAAACACACACAAGCAACTCTATTTTCAAGGCGTCATGGATAGCAAGCAGAGGAAATACTTAAAAAGGTGACAGGAGAAAGAGGCAGGTTACTTAGAGAATCAGGAAAAAGAGAGACAGAAATTAGGAAATGTTGAATGATTTAAAAAACACAAAAAGAAACAAAAATGTTTAAGTTTCCAACTGAGTAACCTATGAGCTTTGAACATTATTGGCGCTCAACACCTTTGGGTGGGGAAGTGGGCTCCCCAGTTTCTGAATAGTCAGTGGGAAAGTGAATCTTTCCCCCTGCATGTAGTCAGAGCGGTTAACTCACCAGCAGGGCGGTATTATAAGGCATACTCCCTAGAACTTCCCCAATTTCTCCTCCTGTCAACCTCCTCAACCCTGGAAAATGGAGAGACTGTCCTATATGGGCCATGCAGCACTAGTATTGGCACTTCAAGATCTTAAAATCTAGAACCCAAATGAAAATATGGGCTTTAACTTTCAGAAAAGAGTGGCTTAGAAGTAAATCGTTAGGGACTTATTTTGAGTATTTGCTTTCTTTCCTTTAGGGGGAACATTAAAAAATCCTGAAATAAATTTCTAATGTGTTATGTTTCAATAATGACAATATTTGTGAAAGCACTTTCTACACTACCACTTCCCATACAGTTATTGAAATTTAAAATAAACTTAAAAATAATTTTATTTTCTTCATTATTATTTTTATTTTTTATTATTGTCATCATCTGAAAACCAAGTGTCAGTAGAATTGCATTTGTGAAGCTCTGCATTTCTGCTTGTGGCAAACAAGACCGAGCTCCCCTCAAATCTAAATCGTTAGTAGTATGAAATTTTTAAGCATGAGACAAAAGGGACTTTTAAAGGGAGTCCTATAGATGTCCCACAAAGGGCTTTCCTACATCTAAAAGGAGAAGTGACTCGGGAATCCCTCTGTTCGGAGCGGAGAGTGAAATGTGCTGTAACTTGAGCAGTGCCAAGGAGAAGTACAGATGGGGTGCAGAGATCACCAGGCAGATGGTGCCGAAGCCAGAACGGCAGCTGCCGGGGGTGACGCTGAGCAGGTGGCGCGATGGCATAGGCCGTGGCAGCCATCAGCAGTGAGAAGCGTGAGTTCATGATGGAAGATTCCCGAACAGCTGTCCGGAACCTGGCTCGAAATGAAGCCGTTAATTTCAGTGATCCTCTGTTAGTGTGCACCGGTGTTGAGTGTTAGGTAAAGACAACCAATGGTTATCGATGAGAAGTGTGCCTCTAAAAACAGTCATTGAGTTCATCTTTTCAGTAATCTGATTGACTAAAGCAAATATTACTAACTGCATGCATATTTACAGGGATAAGAAGGGGACCTAATATTTGCATTGGGCGTTATTAATGATGTTTTTCAAGCTGGTTTTCCTTAAGGCATGAAAACCTTCAGATGTACATAAGAAACACATAAGATAGTGACTAAAAAGTACATGAGGTCTTTCCTAAAATAATGGTTAACTCATAAATTCTAAGAATAAAGCCCTAAAGCTGCAACTAACAGGCTTCTTCAGGAATTCTTATGCACACTAACTTTACAGTCTCCTCCTTAAGGACGCTTGGAGAAAAAATTAGAAAATGAAAGTCTATGTGAATAGGTAGAGTTGCAAATGGAAGAAATGACATTTTTGTCATCTGTACATGGGAATTCAGGTGGGATACTTATGACTTCATTTAAGGCTAGATCCAGACACTCAAATGCTCTTTCTCCAGTTCTCTGCTGGGCTTCTCTCTACATAGTAGGGAGGTTTACTTTGTGAACAGCTTTTTTACTCATCCCTGGAAATGATTCTATTTTTACTTGGGCTGTATGCCCATCCTGGAAAACAATAATTCCCATGTGGGCAACAGGAATTAGCTGCAAGTGTAATGACTGGGGAGATAAGTAAGTATGGATCACATGAGAAACTGAATACAGATTGATTGAGCTCTAGCTAGAACAAGGTAGGCAGTGGGCCTGAAAAATCAAGAGATTGTTACCCAAATACCCATATTTTTTTGAGTCTGTTTGGCTGCACCCACTGGGCCAAAGAAATGCACGAGTAGAAGTTTGCAGTATAGAAAGAAATATAGTTTAATACTGAACTGGCCAATATGGAGGCCAATACAGAAGCTCATTCTCTAAAGGCCTGACTCCCTGGTGGAGGGTAAGTCAGGTCATAAAGGCAAATCTCAAAACACCATGGGTGAGGGTGCTGAGTCATGCTGGGAGCTGATTGGTTGCCGGTGAGGTAAAGGTAACAAAGTCATTTCTCAGGTCTTGAGGACAGTTTTGACCTCTGCTGCCATGTCCCTCTGTTTGTCTCAGAGTCAAGTATCCAGGAAGTTGTTCTACCTTAGGGTTCAGGAGCTGAAACACTACTTAAGTCAAGATGTTAGCCAGAGGTTCGGACCTTATGACCATTAGTCAGGTCCGAGCTGCTGTTTTCTGCTGCCTCCCGGGTTGCTGATTATCTGGGGGAAAAGATTAGGTCTCTGAGGGGGGAGAAAGAAAGAGAGAGACATGATTTTTAGACATAGGATTTAAAACTAAATTTGACCAAAGTCATAGGGGCCTTTGGTTTCAAGAGCAGATTAAAATACTCGTTGCTAAAAATTAAAAAACACACAACACAATGAAACATTGAACGCTTTACTTAGGCATTTGGCAGTCTTAGATAGTCATTTAAGAAAGATCACCTTTACTCTCTTATTTTTAGGTACAAATAATGTTCAAAGAACCTGACATCTTAGCAAAGGGATCTTAACAGTGAAACTCCTATCACACCTCCGTCTTCCTTTCTCAAAAAGTGGGTTTGTGTTTTTTTAATTCACAGAGGGATAGAAACAAATATTTTCTAAAAAATTTACTATGGGATCCAGAATCCATAATTTGTGATCTTTTTTTGTTTAGACAAGAATAGTAAAGTGTATTGTCCACATTAAAAAAGAAGAACCCAAGAAAGAATGCTATTCATGTAATTCATGGAAGGATTTATACCTTTGTGCCACGCTGGGAAACTTGAATATATCTAATTCTCTGTAACAAGAAAATGCCCCATCTTAAAGCTGATTTTCCCTGTGTCCTGACCAAACCAACAGAAAGTGAAAGATTAAAAGATGTCAAACAGCCTGGCCAGCATGGCTCAGCAGTTGAGCATCGACCTAGGATCCAGGAGATCTCGGTTCGAATCCTGGTCAGGGCCCATGCCCAGGTTTCAGGCTTGATCCCCAGCAGGGGGCATGCAGGAGGCAGCCGATCAATGACTTATCATTGATGTTTCTGTCTCTGTCTCTCCCTCTCCCTTCGTCTCTCTGAAATCAATAAAGATATATTCAAAACAAAAAATACAGGGTCTAAATGAAGAATAGCAAAGCAATCACTTTTTTAATAATATTAACTATAAACTTTCTACACACCACACTGTCATACCTGAGAAAAAAAAATTTTCTCTTGCCTCTTAATAATGTTGTAATTCTGATCTTTTATTTTGATCTTTAAGAGCACGTTATAAAATCATGGTTAATATTTTATAAATATGTAATCAATACAATTAAGAACTTATTTTGCCCACAAATATTCCTGCTTCATTACTTTATATCTGTATATAATAACCACGACTATGGAAATCATTTTAATTCTAAAAATTCCTATGAGAATACCTTATTTTTCTGGCAGTGGTCATGAATACTTGCAGATATGCCAAACAGAAATCAGAGAGTGTGCTGTTTGTCAGGATATTAGCCCCAGCATGGGTGACTGTCAGGATCTAGCAAATGTGAGGTGATGACACAGTGGCAGGTCATATTCCCAACTAGATTTGGCAGTCCTTTGAGTAATAGGAGACAAGGCATGTTAACCTTGACTTAGGCTAGGATATCCCCCTCAGATTTCTTTTCCTCACTAACACATAAGCAGTAACAGCTTCTGTTGTCTTAAGCCAATGACTATATAACCCTAAAGGTAAATAACTTAAGCAGTAAGTTATATTTAACACCTGTGTATGTATAAACTGCCTCTTTGGGGAACTTATAGATGGCGAGGAGACATTTGACCTGATAAAGGCGTTTATTCTAGACAGGAAGACATTAAACTCATAATTTTATGTAGTCCCTTTATGCCTAGATGATCTGTGTTACTATCATGACCAGCTAAGCTAGAACTCGTTTCTCCTTATTTTCTGCTTATAGACATATGCTATATGTCTTATAAGTGCTTCCCACTTATTTTAGGGAAACTAATTCTAGAATACCTTTTCTAAAATAAGAGATTTTTCTATGTATTCAAAATGAATTCAATTCATCATGTAAAAAATCCATGAATTTGCTCTTAATCTCCTAATATTTAATGAGTTGACAGTCCCAAAATGACAGTGTAGATTTGTTTTGAAGAAAGCCACAAAAAACACATGACTTTTGCTCTTGTAATCAAGGGAGCTTTCTCTGTCTGTGCAGAGGGATTTTCATAGTTACCATCTTTCTAACATGCTTGTTGTTCTTCATTATAGGTAACTGAAAAAATATGTTTACCATGTCTGAACTTAGCTGGAAAATGGAGAGACTCAATTATTTTACATTTAGTGATAAGGGCCTGTCTTTATGAGTATACCTGCAAAGTAAAGACTTTATTCTGCAGTCTTGAATATGTAACAGTTTTGCAAAATGTTTTGTGAGCAAAGTATATGTTCACATTATCTCTGTGCCTGAACTTTGACTGACAGGAATAGAGAAACAGCAGATACCCTTTAATTTTTTTATAATCATGATGAATATAATGTAATTTATCATTTTTTATCTTGACTACCAGATACTCAGCTAGCTACTTTATCTCTGACTCTTACAACAATCCTGCAGTGAGCTTGCTTTAAAGAAGAAAGAGGTTAAGTAGTTACCCAAGGACACATAGCTATGAAATTCTTGAGTTAGGATTGTAAGCCAGTGTTTTGTACCTTTCTGCTCATGATATTTCAGTGCATGATATTGATCTTATCTTATGGACATTTTTTCCTCAATATTATACCTTTTAGCCTAGACACCATAATTTTGGTGGAAGTCCGAGAGCCATGCTTTCAGTTAATAAATTAGGGATTGACGGGCAAACCAAAATATATGACATTGGAGATGCATAGTTAATTCTGTTCATTGCAAGCACATTGAATGTTTTTCACCTAATAAGATTTATTCTTTTATTTTAAAGCAAGTTTATAAAGCACCTTAATACTTAAATTTTTTAAAAAAAATTATTTTATTTTATTGTTGACAGTATTACAGATGTCCCTCAGTTTCCTCCCACCTTTTCCTCCCCCCTTTCGAGCCCCTGCCTCTCCCCAGGCCTTCACCATACTATTGTGTGTCCATTGGTTTTGCACATATGCGTTTAAATCCTTTGGTTAAGCTCTTCCTGTCTCCTGCTCCACCCCTTCCCCTCTGAGATATGTCAGTCTGTTCCATACCTCCATGCATCTGGACGTATTGTTTGTCAGTTTATTATGTTCATTAGATTCCAAAGGACTAGATGTATTTGATGTGGGTCAGAACCTAATTGTCATGGGGACTTAATGCATAAGGGCTGTTTTCTGGCCTCCTTGTTCATTCCCCCTTTAAGGGGCTCTGACCCACTTGACTAGCAACATGCAAAAGTAGAAAAGGTCAGGGGAGGGTCTGAACTGCATGACTAGAGATATGCGGGGGCGAAGTTCTTGTTTTCCCAGTTTTGTCCATTGCTAGGTACCCAGGACTTTCAGCCCTGCTGACTTTCTGTACCTGGCCCATTGTCCTTCCTCTGCTCATGTTTGTCTAACTGCCTATCACAGTACTATGGCTTATTCTGAATATGCATATTACCAATTTAAACATTTTTGTACTAAAACAATAAAATATTTATGTGATATTAAATTTTGAAACCAACATTTTGTATCAAAAATTAATTGCTATCTGTAATATTTTAAACAAAAATAAACACCCCCCGGAAAAAAAAACCTAATTGATGATACTTTAAAACATTTTTATAGAGGTATTTTACAGAATAAAATATTTTACAAGATAATGCTAATTGTACTTTATTAATAGCATTCTGAGCATGTCTTCTTTTTTTTAAAAAAAAAAGGTTTCTATTGATTTTGAAGAGAGGAAGGGAGAGAGAGATAGACACATCAATGATGAGAGAGTCATTGATTGGCTGCCTCCTGCACGCCTCTTCCTGGGGATTGAGCCCGCAACCTGGGCATGTGCCCTGACTGGGAATCAAACCATGACTTCCTGGTTCATTAGTTGATGCTCAACCACTGAGTCACGCCAGCTGGGCATCTGAGCATGTCTTTTGTTGAACAGTTATATACCCACGAAGCACATATTCAAGTCTCAGAATCCCTTAAATGATGTTCATTTTGTATATATAGATAGGTATATAGATAGATCTCAATGGATATGTTTTGATATTTTCAATTTTGGGTTAAATATCTTGAAACTGTAAAATAACCTGTGTACCAACCTTGCAATTAGCTTCCATGTCTCTCCAATGTGTATCTAGAAACCTCATGCTCAGAAAAATATTCTTTTATTGTATTCCTTCTGATATTTGGATTTAGTAGTAGACATAAATTATTGTAATATTGTCCAAAGTTAAATAAAAACATATTTTAAAGAATGTTTTTCTTTTGATAAATATGCTATAGACAGTATGCACTGAATCCCCACACTCAGAACTCACAACATGACAGATGAAACATTAATAGTACATATTTAAAAAGACATACTTGTGTCAAAAGCAGAATATCTTTATCTGGGGAGCAGAAATGAAGTGAAAACACAGAATAACAACTGGAAGAGGAACCTTATAAGGCTGCAGTATGGAAAATGATTCACAGCATCTTTGTGTTTAATTCCCATGAGAAGCAGCTCTAACAGTATCCCACCCACTGTGAGGGAACAGAGCACTGGGTCTGGAAATGGAGGCCTGAAATAGCTTTCACCCTGGTTAGGATCTGTAGCCTATTCTGAATAATACCTGTGGAGGGTCAGAGGGAGGTCATGAAGATTCCTCCATCAAGAACTGGGCCAAATGACACACTGACTCTGGAAATGGATTGTTTATATTTTCTTAAGACAACAATACAGAATCAGAAATATAAGAGCTGATTCGTATATTTCTGCACTGGAGTACAGAGCAAACACACAGGGAATAGTATGAGTGGAGAGAAAACCACCAACTAGCCAAGAAATTCCTTGCCCAACTGAGGCTGCCATAAAAAAATGAATTTAATGGAAGGATCCCAATAAGAGATCACTCCTGAGGCAACACAAATAAAAGAGTAATCTAAGAAAAAATTAAAATATAACTGAATAAGCTTCCCCAAAAATATGACTAGCATTCTAAAAATAAATGGAAGACTATGAAACAAAAACAGTTGGATATGTATCAAGAACTGTTGGAACAAGAAAATATAGTCACTCAAGTATAGATCCCTCACTTGCAGAAGGAATCTTTGTCTACTACCAAGATTGAATAGGTGGAGGTGATTTTGTCCCTAAAGAGTCTGGGATTTCACAGGCTTATTACCCACTAATTGATCTCTGATTAAGATCACTGTCAATAAAACCCTGAAGCTGCCTGATAGAAGAAAAAAAACCAAAAAACATTAAAATTAGATGTCAAAGTTTCCTGAGTAAATGATGTATCTTCCCCCTAATCCAGACTAACAGCCCTGAATTTATAATTGCTTGGAAGAGCCTAAATTGGTCTGAGTTCTGGGTGAAGAAGAGAGCTCAGAAGAAAAAAAAGCAGCATATACCTCAAGCATTTAAGTCAGAGTCAATTAAAATGCCCATGCATTCAGAATCCTTCATACCTAAGATCCCATCTGTCACCTACTTGAAATAGTCATGGATCTTAGCCTTTTACCCACCTCTGACCATCTATCATTACCTGTAGGGTCCTCCAGGCTACCTGGGCCACTACTATTCCATCTAGGAAAAAAAGTCACCTCTCAGCTGACCATTGAAGTGTTATTTTTACATTAAAGAATGTATTTATTGCAATAGCTTAATAACTGGTTGCAGAACATTTGTTAAAGCATTTTATGCATACATGACTCTCCTTAATGCTAAGTAAGAAGAAAAGCGTAGGTGAGGCCCATTCAGGCCCTCAGGGTATGGATTGTGTGCCATGTAGGAAATATTCAGTGAGCCAAGAAGCTGTCAGCACGGCGCTTGCTGGTGCCAAGAGAGGCCTGAGCAGACTGCTCAGCGTTGGCACTCTTCCTTCCCTGACAGTGATACTGATGATGAGATGGACACCACGGCTGTTGTCCTGGGCCTTGTCAGAACAAGAAATCACAAGTAGGCTTGCTTGAAACAGCCTCTCAGTATCTTCTAGGAACCACATGCAAAACATTTTTAGCTGGTGTGAGATAGAGGGGGAACAGAGGCAGGCTGAAGACTACAGCTAAGAATAGTTGGCATGATGCTTTATCTTCCACCGAGAGTATTCTTTCTAAGAGCAAATAAAATTAATGGGAATTTAAGAAGAGATACAACCTTCTACCTAATTCCCCAATTATATTTCCCATTCTATCACTAAGTTATTTCCATAGCTACCCAGGGCAAATGCAAAATCAGATAACTTATACAAGTAGTCAGTGTGTATAGTCAATGACGAAAAAAGAATCCCGAACATGTAAATAAAGAATAATTAGGGCAGCAGTCAAACCTGACTCAATCTGTTATATTAGAATTGACAATATTCTGCCAAGACAGGCATTCGGCAACAAGAGCATCATAAATAATTATTTAGTAATCAATCAATTACAAAATTATTACTGAATATAATGGATATTATTAATTTTAATATGATTTAGTTTGCAGATATGACAAGGACATATTCTGCAATTTGTTTTTCTTATTAAGA
This sequence comes from Miniopterus natalensis, assembly GCF_054644295.1. NCBI lineage: Eukaryota > Metazoa > Chordata > Mammalia > Chiroptera > Miniopteridae > Miniopterus > Miniopterus natalensis. The sequence continues at coordinate 20,694,920 of NC_142085.1, forward strand.
TTGTGGATTAGATAATATTATTTGTTTGCTTCCATATTAACAACAAAATAAAACTCTATTACAGGGAACACAAATCATAATATTAAGGTTCTGAAAAAATTTTCTCTTACATCAAAGCTATTTCTGTGCTATTGCAGTACTTATGTGACCTTCTGAAAATATGTCCTAAGCAGCTTTTTAAAAAATCTATATTTGCACAAAATAGCAGCTCTACCTTGTGCAAAAGTATGAATTAATGCATGTACCAACCCCTTGGGTTACTGAAGGGAGTGTTTGGCACAGTGAGGGGGATAACTGGCAATATGGTGTGCCCAAAGTGCAGTTTTTAAAATTAATTTTAAGGAGTATTAATAGTATTGAATTTAAAAAGATTTTCTAGATGAAATATTTTTAATCCGCCATTCTAATGAGCTTAATCACATATTAACAATGACTGACTGAAAAATTCCTGTGTTCTGGAGACACTTGGAAGATCATAAAGCAGGTATTTTCACTGCTAAGGATTTTACAATCCAGCTTGATCAACAGATTTTTCATCTATAAGTGTTCATGATTTATTATTTCACTCTTGGGATTCATGATTTACAGCACCCTCACTCTGCCCTTGCCAACCATATCATTTGCAGGTTACTCCCTGCCCAAAATTCAACTCACTTCATCAAAGACCTAAACAATTTAAGTAAAACTGTTGATAACTTTTTCAGAGAACTCTTTTAACATTTTCTAAATATTCACTTGTCACAAAACCTTTGTATCTCTGTCTGTTGGCAGAACCCATCCAGAAGCTGTGGAGGTCACTTGCGCTTGTCCAGTAACAAGCAAGGGATCAGAAATATATGCATTATAGCACATAGGACTTGCAGTTTGGAATCACACTGTTAGAGTTCTAATCCTGGCTCTACCCATAGTACACCCTGGTTGACCACTGGCAAGATCTTTAGCTTCCATCCAGTTTCTCCATCTATGTATGAACTGGGATAGTATTGCCTAACTCATGAATTGCTGTGATGCTTCATAAGAAAATACATCTAAAATCTTTAGGACAGCTTATGAAATGTAAATATTTAAGTATTTGCTTTATATTTTTTGTATGTATCTTCACTTCATATATATTATAGGACATAAGTAGAGTACTCTATTAATAAAATAAAGGTACCAATAGAAATTTATTTATTTAAGAATATATTTTACTACTAAGTGATGTTTTTGTCTCATATATTTACTTTTTATGAAATATTAACCTGTTGAGATGTAGTTGGACACTGAAGATTGATTCCTTAATAAATGTGAGATATAAATATCAACTTTAAGACACCAAACACCAAATTTCATTTCAATAGCTAGCAATTAAATTCCCAACCTGAATATATATATACTTATATATTATATATATATAGTCACTATATATGTTCACATATATCTATACACATTAAAGAATAAAGACAAAGTAGCCTTATATGAGACACATTAGATAGCAGATTCTGATATCAAGAAGCTTGACCACTTACAGTAGTGTATCATTTAGAACAAGAAGAACGGTTTGCTTCCAACTAAGCAAGAGATTCTATAAGGAGCAGATCCTAGTGAAAACCTTTTTGAACAATTTGAAAACATTTGGCTTTGGCTTCAGATGCCTTTTTGAGTACATGACTAAAGACACTATAAAAATGAGTAACCATCATGTTCATCTTTATAGGGCTAAGTAAGTTACTTCTCTATAGTATCTAATTACCTATAAAAGAACAGGAGAAACATTCAAAATGAAGGAAGAGAAAGGTACATTGTGCTGGCCTGTGCTCTGGAAAGCAGGCCAAACGGTCCACAAGGAAGTAGAAGGATGGTGTGCTGATTCCGAAGGAAGCCTCGCAGAGGTTGCAGGCCTGTGTGATCACTGGCCTTAACATCTGGAACACTGCGCTCAGAAAGTGGTCCATGGGCTGGCAGCATTAGCATTGCCAGATGCGGAATATCAGCCCATTTGGGCACCTAACATTTAGATTGTTGAGGCAATTTGTTCTTCTTCTGTTAGGGAAAAGTAGGCTTATAAATATTACTTGTTTCTTACATTTCTGGGCATATCAGGGGTGGAAAGATACATGTGCAAAAGAAATGCATAGGTTTTTCTTCCTATATCTGCAGGTGACTGAGATGCTGTGTGAAGCTCTGAAAGTCCAAATGTTATCAGTTTTTATCATGTACTCCAAGAGTAAGCCTCAAAAGTCATTATTTTTTAGAGCTCATCAACAAATTTAGTAATTAGGTGACTGAATATTCACAAAACATACCATAAAGTGAAAAGAATGAGGGAGAAATGGTTTATTAAAGTATTTGAGATCCTGTCTTTATATTTATTTACCATTAGACAAATTTGGCTGAGGAATGGACAGCTTGATACCTGTATCTTCTATAGATGATACCGCCCCTAAAGAAAAGGGTGTTTCATTCCAGGTGGACCTTGAATGATAAATGATGAATAATAGGTGACAAATTATCCTGACCTTGCCAGACAAGGATTGAGAACAAGATGTGGTAAGCAAGTTTCTTAGAGGTTGTATTAAAAACAACAACAAAGAAACAACTCTCTGAGACTGAAAATTCTCATTTAAACAATACTCGGAAACTCACAAAAGCTCTGGATTCATTAAGAAAGAAACCTGTCACTCACACTGAATTCTGATGGGCTTGAAGTATATGTGCGGGGGGGGGGGTGCCTGTTGGGTCTGTGTGTGTATGGGGTGGGTGCATAAAACTGTCACGGATACTCAGAATTCCATGGCCATTGACTTTTTATGGTAAGATTTTTTTTCTCCAGCGTCTCTCATATTTTGAAATAACATATTCTTTTTAATTTGAGAGTAGTTAAGAATTCTAAATTAAATGTAGACTCAGGTTCAAGCCCTGAACCTGTGTAATATTTCATCTTTCTCTGAACCTTGTTTTCCCATTTTCAAAATGATGTCACTGTAACAAATAATCAAACTATCTTCTTGGACTGAAACCCATGATTCTGTGATTCTCATTCTCTAAATTCCATTGTTGTGAATTGGTTTCTTTCTGCAATCGACAGGTACACCATCTATCTGTAAGGCCCGCTGAATGATTCTTTGGGATAAGATTAATCTCAGCTAAGTCAGAGAGCCTAGAGATATGTTTATTCTACAACTTTGAGATCCACCATTTGTGTGATGTTGTGGTAAGACTTGATAGGGTTTAAGTTTCTAAGTTGAGAATCCTTAGAAGGAGATGAAGACACACTAAGAAACAACTAAAATCTCATTTGAAATATAAACATAACAAGTTCTCTTGGAGTTCAGAGTAAATAAAAATTGCCTTAATAAATAGTGGTTGGGCTGCAGGAGAATGGGACTCAGCTTCATGCTTAGGCTAAAAAGAGTCACAGGTTTTCCACAAGTGGAGTATGTGGGAAGGGGATGCTTTTAGCACAGTGAAATATTGCTAGTACGACACAGTTTGCAAAACAGAACATTTTAGGGACAAAGTCCCGTTTTCCTGGAATGGAGAGTTTGTGTGGAGAGGGCGTGTTTTGAATGTTGAGGTAGGTAGAGAAAGCTTTTTCTTTATTTGAAAGGAATTAACATTTTAAGTTTATATTTTTATTTTTAAGGGAACAGGTTGTTGACAGAGAAAAAAACAGGTGAAACAGGAAGCCACAATCTTTATTTCTGTATTCTTAAGTGACTCAAATAATTAGCTTATACAAAAGGATGGAAAAGGTTATCTCCTGTGGGCAGTACTTTTCACGCAGCATTGCTGCGTTGTGTTCTGTCTCTGCTGAGACGATGTCCAGGCTTGAACTTTGCAATCGAGCACGTGGCATTCATATAGAATGTATCAGGACGTGTAAACCTTTGTGGGAACAACAGTCACAGAAAGAAGTGAGCCGTTCCCTTATTGTATGATTTTGTTATTTATGATAAGTGAAAAGAAAATGTAAAAGCGGATTTCTTTCTTGTGGATTTTTTGTGGTTTAAAAAGATCAAATAAAGTTCCTATAACGGTGGCATGAGCCCATTGCTATCATTAATTCATTCTTTTTTGTTGAGATAATTGGGAGCTAGAAATTTAATTTGTCCTCATGGTGTTTTGTTTTGTTTTCTCTTTTTTATTCCCTCTCTTTCCTTTTTGTCAAGTTGAAGGTTTACATTTTATCACAAAGCTGTCTTTTGGAGAATTTCCATATTGCTTCTTTGTGGATTTAATATTTTATCATCTTTGCATCATTACACGAATTAACCACAAAACAATCTCTTTCTCTGGGTTACTTCTGCAGTTGTAGATGGTATAATTGCTTTAGTGGCTTGCACGCTTCATTAGTCAGGGGCATTTTAATTAAGTGTAATGTGATAATTGTCTTTCGGAGCAAATTTAGTGTGTGGGACCTAACAGACAAACTGAAAAATTGAACTGTGGGATTTTTAAATTTGGGTTTGATAGTATAGAAGCCTTAAGTGATTGCTCAGATCTTCAGGGGAGCTAGGGAAAAGGTAATACGTGTTCATATTAAACACACACACACACACACACACACACACACACACACCCTTAAACAGCATGATTAAGAAAGAACATGCTTCCTTTCTTAATGTGAGCCTCGTGCTGGCGAAAGGTGACAAATTGACAACTTTGGGAAAAAGAGTCTCCCATCCAGAGAGGGGGTAGCAGATTGACAGTGACAAGGCTAAATCTTTCCATCTCACCTCCACCAGCTGGCCTGTACCAAGGAGGGAGGAGATGGTTGGCAGCTTCTGAAATGCTTGCTCAGGATTCGCATCCCTTGACCTGCTCAGCTCCTGGCCTCTCTGCAGAGACCACCACCATCAGGGGAGCTAATTACTGCCAGTCTGTAGTGTGGACCTCCCCACGCAGGAGTAGCTGAACTGGGGTCACTTCTTTCACAGCTTTCTCATGTCCCAGCTGTGAACAGCGATTAACCAGTGAAGGCTTGCTCCCACAATGATCAGGGGGGGATATGCTTTGGAGACCAAAAGTAAAGGATTTGTAATGCTTTCTTGAATCCATCCAAGTCCCCACTACCCTTGCTATAGTTCTAAAATGAGATTGGAAAACTATAAATTAGTATTTCCTTCACCAGCTGTATATTTTTGCTCTGTCTGGTCTCCATTTCTCCTGCATAAGCAGTTTTAGGCTTTATTTAAGTGTTGCATTTCCTAGCGCTCATGACTTTGTGAGGGGCTCACCACCCATCACTCATGCCTTATTTTACAGGGTGAGCTGGTAATTAGCATCTTTTACAATTAGCCGGGGTTTGTTCTGCTAATTTCATTCCCTGATGAAGGTGCTAACTTGGCGTGAAACTGTAATGTGTTGGGTGATTTATTAAGTCTCCACGAATGGGTCGAAATCACATGTCATGCCTTTACTGTCGAGAGAGTGAACAGCATCCACTTGTAAGAGAAGGCATTTGAAAAGCGATGTTGGTGTGATTGAATGTGTGAATGTATAATGAAGTCAATCCAGATAGCCCCTTTCTGATTAAATTGTATTAAAATGATGTGACAGATCCTTGAAAAGAGATTCTTAAGAAAGAAATATGGGCTCACCTTCAAAAAGTAGCTGCCAGTCACAGTGTCACTGGGAGCTATAGAGAAAAGAGTCATACCTGTGTTTTAAGCAACAAATAGAAGAAGGTACCATACCGATACGAAGGCCCTTTGCCTAAACAAGCTGTAACATATAACTTTTTTTAACCACACAGTGAGCAAAATTCTTTAGGAAATTTTCAAATTGAGCAATTTGGCACATAAACTATTAAATTTACCTTAATGGTTCCCTTAACTTATTTCCACTCTATGCATGTCTTTAATATTTAGTATGAGACTTCAAAATCAATCAAGAATTTATGTCTATACTGAAAGTTAGATTTCTGACAATTCTGGGTTATACCTGTTGCTTTCCCTTACTTATCCTGAGTTTACAAAAGAAGATGTAGTCTTTAAAAATGTTTTTAATCTAGCAGAAATCTGGAGGACATCTCCTTAACCAAGTGATTAAAGATAACATAATCGATGATGGGGAAAACTGATATTATAGGCCTCTTGATAAGATGCTTTAGAGAAAATATTTTAGGTAGTATTCTTGGACAAAACTACAAAATCAAATACCAGATACTCATCAGGATGAATACTCTCAAAAAATTTAAAACGGAGCTGCCATTTGACCCAGTGATCCCACTTCTTGGAGTATATCATGAGAAAACCAAAACACTGATCAGAAAGAACATATTCACCTTTATGTTCATAGCAGTGCAATTTACAGTAGCTAAGACCTGGAAACCACCCAAGTGCCCATCAGTAGATGAGTGGGTAAAAAAGCCGTGGTACATGGAACACTACGGAGCTGTGAGAGAGATCTCTTGCCTTTTGGGACGGCATGGATGAACCTGGGGAGTATTATGCTAAGCAAAATAAGCCAGTCAGAGAAAGACAAGTGTCACATGGGTCTCACTTATATATGGAATCTAATGAACAAAATTATCTGATGAACAAAACAGATCCAGAGACATTGAAACAGGTTGGTGTATCTCAGAGGGAAGAAGGGGGAGAGTGGGAAAAGATTAATAAAAGAACTTCTATGTATATATGCATAGCCCATGGACAAATGATAGCGTGGGGAAGGCCTGGGGTGGGGGCAGGAGCAAGGTGGAGGGGGCCAAAGTGGGGGAGCATCTGTAATACTTTCGACAATAAAGATTAAGCCTACTTAAAAAAAAGAGGAAAGGTTGACAACATTGTACAAATACCAAGCCAGAAGGAATCTAAAATACTGTGTGTGCTTTTCTATTTATTTACTTGTTTGTTTATTTATTTATCTATTTTCCATCACCATTTATCCCCCACCTCCCCATACCCTCCTCCAACTCCACCCAACTCCCTTCCCCTGCAGTCACCACAGTGTTGTCACACCTCAGGGACTTAGAGACACTGTTGTTATTGCATGTTCATTGCAAATGGAAAGTGCATTGAATTCCTGGCAATGGTCAGGAGTCAGAGAAAGTACAGGAATCCAAAGACTTGTCTCAAAGGCGCACACACACACACACACACACACACACACACACACACATATGTGCATTGATTCTATGAGATGTAATGTATACAAGTACTAGACTTGTTACTTTAAAATAAAAACACACACTATGGCATAAATAAATCAGGAATATATTGAGTAAAACAGCCTGGTAACAGCACAAGAACAGGCATATAGATCAACGGAGGAGAATAGAGACCCCAGAAATTGACACAAGCCATTATACTCAATTAATATTTGACAAAGGAGGGAAGAGCATACAATGGAGTAAAGTCAGTCTCTTCAATAAATGGTGTTGGAAAAATTGGACAGGTACAGCTAAGAAAAATGTCTCAAAAAATAAATTGGACTGATAGATTATTTCATATGTTTGAGGATATTGAAGGAGTTTTCACAGTTCTGTCTGAGATTTTATAATAGGGAAATAAGAAATTTCCAAAGAAATATAAATGTTTGTTATTCCAAATTAACCCCAAAGAATTAATATATAATCACATTTTTTCTCAGTATGCTATTAATCAAAAGTGGTAGTATTAGTGTGTTATATAGAAATATAGAGGTAATAATAGATTAGACCATGAAAAGGCACTAAGGAATGGAATTTACAAGTCAGGAATGTGAAGCAAGGTCACTGTTTTTTAAAATTGAAAGTACTATTTGATCTTTTAGAAACATGTACATCCAACGCCTGGAAAAATAATCAAAATTAAAATTAAATGCAATAATCACAAAAATTGTAACAAAAATAAGTATTAAAAACAATGGATTGATTATGTACAAAGCCCAGTACAAGAAGATTTGCATGATCTCATCTAAACTCAAAGCAATCATATTATCTACATATTATTTATTTATCTACTTATTTTTATTGATTTTAGAGATAAAGGAAGGGAGAAAGAGAGGGAGAAACACTGATCCATTGCCTCCTATAGATGCCCAACCTGGGATCAAACCAGCAACTTGGCTACGTGCCCTCACTGGGAATCAAATCGGAGACCTTTTGGTGCATGGGACAACACTCCAACCCACTGATCCACACTGGCCGGGGCATATTATCTACATAATATTTATAAGAAAAGAGAATCTGAGAGTTCAAGATCACATGATATGACTGAAAAGTCATATCTGTTAGATTTTTAAACCAACTCTTTCTTTGAATGAGTTCAAATGTTACATGATCCATCTCATTAATTCACCTAATAAGTATGTACTTGAAAACTCAGGAAGAACATTTTGTAAAGTATATGATTGTCTAACCACTATGCTATACACCTGAAACTAATACAAAATAATATTGAATGTAAACTGCAATTAAAACAATAAATAAATAATAAGTACTTGGACACTTGCTATGTTCTAGGCACTGAGTTAAGCACAGGATATATTTAAGTGCTTAGCTAAGAGGGAAATAACGGAATTATTACAACATTGTTTAATTACAACTCGGACATGTGCTAAGAAGAAATTACCACATCCCCACGCCCAGGTATTCTGTTATTTAATCCTTTGCTCCTGCTCCTCAGAATTCTCTGACAAGAGATGCAGGACGCCAGAGGACACTTCTTAATTGTCATGAATGTGTTACCTAACTACATGAGAGTGAATGCGTTATAGGCAAAACCTTTGACCAGTTCAAGATGGGCTCTGATGAATAACTTCACCCCTCTTTCTTTTCTGTGAAAGCACAGTGCTGATACACAGCATGGTTGCTCCAAGGTTGGCCTCATGAGATAGAAAAGTGGTCTGCTTAGCAGCATCCCACTCAGTAATGAACTCTTACAGTGTCTCTTAAGAACCTAAAACAAAAGGTTCATAAAGAATTAATTTTTAGGAACGTGTGGAGGAAGAGAATTCAGAAAAGAAATCAACAAAGTCAGTGTCAGGTAGAGGAACCAGGTGACAACAGCACTTAGAAAATAATCTAAATGAAAGCTAAGAAAGTGAATTCTTCATCTGGATAAAATACAAATTTGCTCTATCGTGAAGAAAAAGAGAAGAGTTAGATGAAAACAGGATTAAGGGAGAGTTTTTGTTGTTGTTTTTTTTTCTTTTCAGAAAACAGGGTTAATTTAAATGGGTTCATTCAATAAAGGGAAGACATCAAAGTTGAGAGAAAGGAAAATGATTGTTGAGGTGTCAGAGGAAAATTAGAGGGTGAATTTTCTTAGAGGCTGATGCATTTGAAAAAGGAGGGTGCCGCTCACTGTCTGAGACAGGAAGGAAGGAAGGAAGGGAATTCCAAGGAGAGACAGACATGGAACAGAGCAGTTAGAATAGCTCAGGCTTGGCAGATGTTTTATTTTTTCTCGCCAAGTGGGAGATAAGTAGTGGTGCTGGTGGAAGGGGTTAGAGGCCTTGAGAAGTTGGGTGAAGGTACCAGGTTCCATTTGCATAGTGAGGAAAGGAGTGAAGATTTGCATGATGGCTAGAGGACGATCAGGGGCCACACATGTTCTGCAGGAGCATGCAGCCATAGGGAATAGAAGACAGGGCCGAATCAATCCAAGGTGACAGTTTTTCAGGGTGAGTTCAGCAAAGGAGTTAAAATGCTGGTAAAAAAGTAGTTAAAATTTATCATTAGTGGTAATAGGGTTGCAATGCAAGTGAATTGGGATAGAATATTTATGGTATTATTTCCATTGTTGAAACAGACAATTTAGGTCTATTATAAAAGCAAATGTAACTGACATTGTTTGTTGTGATGCCTAGAAGTTATATGTAATCACAGAATATAGACAATAGGATGAAAATAAAAACGATTAAGCGAAACACGTTGGTCATTGCCCTTCTCTATAAAATATGCCCTTTTCTATAAAATTATTTGAAGCAAGATGTGATAAGACTCACCTAGGACATTTTCTATTTTAAAATGTTTTCATATAATTTTATATATGGAAGTGAATAAATTTGTTCTTTGCAGCCTTTTTGACTATAGTGAGAGTATGTGCATTTGTATGTGAGCTTGTGTGTATACACATCCATGTCAGACACTTTAATTGTGACGTGCAGACCAGTTATGACTTACTCATGAATCACAGGTGCCTAGCCTGCTGGAATGGGGGAAGGCAAGCTGCTTCGGTGAGCTTTCCCTGTGACACCAGAAAGAGCTCTGGTTACATGTCTGCCTGGCCTGTAGTAGCTGAGAGGCAAGAGGAGCTGCTCACTGCAAATGCTCTGAAGCTGGAACCCTGTTTGTACTATCAGCTGATGCCTCTGACTCCAGTCTTTGAAACTGGATTCTAGAAAGTTGTCTCTTCAGTTTTGTAGGCCATTTAATTAGTTTCTGTGTTGAATGTAAAAGTCAATTTTCTATCACTGGAAATAATACAGAATTATTTCTTCTTTGGTAATTTGTCTTGAATTCAATTTTCTTTTCTATTAAAATATATATAATAAAAGGAGGAGGTCATATAAATGACTTTTATTATATACATCAATGATGAGAGAGTCACTGATCGGCTGACTCCTGCATGCCCCCTACTGGGGGTCGAGCCCGCAACCCCGGCATGTGCCCTGCCCGGGAATTGAACTGTGATCTCCTGGATCTTAGGCCGACGCTCAACCGCTGAGCCACGCTTGGCCGGGCACTGGTGACTATTAGATGTCAACATTTCAGAGATATTGGGTCAAAAGTTTTTAACCCTGCATCCACAGAATGTATAGAATCAAAGGGAGCTAGTACTTGAATGAATGGGAAAAAGCAATCTTAAAAAACATAGATGCCATTCTATTTCCTAAGAATTGTTAAAGAGGGACATCCCAACTAGGTGAAAATGAAAGAACTATGAAGTTTTGTGTAAAATAGTTTAGTATTTATAAAAAGTTTTTAAATTAATGGTCTAGGTTATAAGAGAGTGAGTTTTCCTTATATGGATTATAAACTCAAGAAAAAATTGGTTTGAATGTAAGTTATACAAGCTTGAGGAATTATAGAATTGTTTTTCTAGCTCTTTATAAAAGTCTCAGTTGCTAAAGTGCTTCCAGAAAGTTTTATATCCAAGAAAAGAGATAGATAAAAAGAAATAAAAATTTAAGCACTTATTACTTGGCTACCAGATCAATCTAATTAAAAGTTTGTCTCCCAAACTTACTTACAGTGCTAGTAGTTAAACATGGACATATAGGTCATCAGACCTCCTTAATTGCCTGTTTTCATTGTGTATGTCTGCTCCCTATTTTCAGATATGGCCTCTTTTTTCATCTTTGCCTTTACCTTGCCCCCTTTCTTCAGTTGCTCTAATGATTTCAATGTAAGGGAAATACTCAAATCTGTGTTTGAATTTATTGCATTAATTGTACAACAGAGCTTATTTGCTAGCCGTGTATAACTGTGTAATTAACTATATGGCCTAACAAACTTTGGAGTTTTTTACATTATTTAACAAATCAGGTTTATTTAAGAAAGCCCACAGTGATTGCTCTGCAGAATTAGAACCTTGGTAATTTGGTTCCAGAGTCTGTGCCCTTAAATATAATTCTCGTTAGTTACTTGATATATTTCATGAACATGGCATTATCTTCTAGAAATTTTGTGATAGTCAAAAACATTTCTGTATCACAAAGTGATTTGAAATCATATATTAGTATAAAATATAGAGATATGACTATTAATAAAGTTTCTGGTGTTTTTAGTGGGCAAGAATTATTTTTTGTAGTGATCAGAGTGAATGTTTGTCCCCTGTTCTCTAGGTCTTAGCTATGGGACTCTTCTAGCTTTCATTAGACAGCATTGCTGCCTGTTTTCATTGTCATATCATGCTTAGTTTTAGATATGGCCTCTTTTTTAAGTTCCCTGTTTGAGAAAACAAATACAAAATACTGAAGTGTTCTACTAATGTTAGGACTTCCTGCTCAGAGTGAATCAGGTCCCACAAATCAAGACCTGCTGAAGATGCTATTTGTTTCATTTCTTTGGTCTCTGTCAACTCCTCCCTCATTTGGAGAAATGTTCTGATCAGTTGAAATACCTTTGAATTGAAGAATCCTGATAATAATAGGTTTTTTTTGCATCACTTAACATTTTTCTGCCAATTAATAGAGAATTATATCCAAAATGATGGCACGTTTCCACAGAAGCACCTCATATATTGGATAACTTCAGCTGTTGTCAGATCCTTAGGAAAGAACATAGTTCCTCAAATGATGCCCTGTGACCAAGAAAGCAACACATACTGGGCTAAGAGTAGATGATAATTCAGTTACATTTATTACTCATCTTCACACTCACTGTACTTTATTTTTCAGGGAAGCTGATTTTTCTTTCAGACTTCTGTTTACAACAGGTACTTCTTAGTTTTGTGCAGAAACCAATGTGTTTTTCAGTTTTAAGACATTGATCCTTACAGTTGCCTTTCTTGAGAAAACACATGAAGGTGTCTTTCATGGCACATTTCACTGTGAAAAGGAAAGAAAAACATATAAATCACTGTGTTACTATATGTGTCTTTGGTTCCAAGCTTGTTGACATGATAATTAATAATAATGAATTAATTATTAATCAATATTGACATGAAAATTATTATAGCACTGGCATATGCTAAATTTTCTCCCCTGGAGTACATAGAAATTTAAGAAGTCATTTATTTTTCTGGCAATGACAGTTTTGTGGTATTTTTGGCTCCATTGTTAATTTTTTTCTCCAGCTTTTAGCTGGGCCAACTAGTGGCTAAATCTTAGTCTTCCATAAGAATTTCTAAATAGATATTGTTAGACCAGAGTGGCTTTGGAACAGACATCATATATCCCTATGGCTACCTGCCAACATAATGGGTTTTTCCTCTAATTCAAAAGAAATCAAACACCAATATTTTTGGCTTTAGAATTCAAAATTGGAAAAATCAGTTCATGTTAAAATTGCTATCTTCCTTTTATCTTTAGGACTCTTTCTTACTGGAAGGATGAAGAGAATCCTAGGAGACACTGGGATAAGAGGGATTCTTTGAACACACACAATGATCTGAGGTTAGTCAGGGAGGAAGGGGTTTCTGGGAGTACTAGCTAGGCCATTCATTACCAGCCTTAGACACACAGTGAAGAAGGGTGAACCTGGTCAGCATCTCCTCATGTCTCCTTTTCTGAGTCCTCTCCTCTATAAAGTACTCAAGCCCACATTATCACAAAATATACCAACTAATGAACTCATGCATATCCTGGGTAGAAGACTTAATGTTTCATTTTTTCAAGAATTGTTTGCATTTTTAAATAGGTCACTCAGGGAGGGAGACTCAAAGTAAAAACATTAAACAAAATGGTGAATTATCAGGCATCAGCAGAGAAGGTGTGTGAATTTTTTCCCCTAGAATCTTAACATATATAACACAACAGTAATAATACTGACAACTCATTATGTTGATCCTCTCTGATTTCAAGGAATTTATGCTAGCATAAAAATCTCTGTTACTTTGAGTAACTAGACTTTATAAGGGAAAAAAAAGTTAAATCCATATAATATGAATTTTCTTCCCCCCAAAATTTAGGCCATGTAATATTGTTGTTCCACTGTATACATTAACAATGTCTTCTTATTTGTGTTATCTAGAGAGATGTTATTTATTGCCTTTGATGCCAGAAGGGGAAGACATTATCTGACCAGCTTACAAATGCATTCTCAAATTACACTGTCCTACACCAGGGGTGTGAAGCATGTATGTAGACTTACTGGAATTTAGAAATAACAGAAGATGACAGCTGTCAAGCACCAGTATGAGAAAAAATAGCATTATTTAAATAGGAATTCTAAATTAGCATTTTCCACTGGTAACAAAAACAACAAATAGCTTCCCTCTAGATAACAGCTATTGGATCATATAAAAATTCATATTTATGCATAAAAAGGAATTGCAAATTTTTCAACTTTTAGGATAAGACCATGCATACATACAAGCCTCTTAGGTTTCTAAAGATACTGAAAATGTCATGAAGATTTTCACCATTTTTTTCCTAAACCAAGGGACATGAGGGACACATGTGAATCATGATAATATAACTGGAATTAATATTTTATTGTCCAAATGTGGTTGTCTTCTACACTAGTCTTCTCTATTTTAAGAAAAACTCTTGTTTGGGGATAGTAAAAACAAAACTGGTTTTTAATTCAATTTGTCCTGAATTTTGAAGAATGCAATACAGTAATAATCCTCATAATTTTCATCTGGACTATTTTAACTATAAAATAATACAAACCATTTGAACCTTTTATTCAAAATACTTAAGTATTTGATTTTTAAAATTTATTCAAAGCTAGGCTTATTTTTAGAGCACTTGGTTTCATCTGTGCTACTAAGACATGAAGTTGGTATTCCAATAGTAAAGTATGGAAGTTATAGGCCACTCCTAAATTGGAAGTCCCTAGAGTTTTTGTTTTGGTTATTTTGTTTTTAAGGTTAGTGAAATTATTTCCAAGTGTATGTAGTTTTACAGTATATTTGCACACACAGGAAAAATATTTCTTTTTAGTAGCCTGAAATGTGTGGAAACAGCTCTTTTAATGACTTTCATCATGACACACTTTTTAGGCCACTAATCCAACCTAAGAGCCATAAGTACAAATGGAGGGTACACAACCCAAGTACATGAAATTCAACAGGGAAAATATTGCTTCCACTATTTCCTATAATAGTTGTGAAAGAAGAATTTCTTCCACCAAAACAAAACACTAAATGGTTACTTTTCTCTCTAAGATATTTCAATACAATGTAAAAGTAATTATAATATTTAGGAAGAACCTCATATATCCCACAGTCTATATCAGACACTCTGTATATTTGGATATCATTAATCCTCATGATGATTCTGTGTGGTAGACTTAATTACTATACTTAATTCACAGACATGGAAATTGATGCTGAAGGAGTTTAAATAATCTGATAGATTTACACAGCCAACAGGTAGTGAAAGCCAATCCGAACCCAGGTATCAGTAATTCCAATGGCCATGTTCATTTTATTATCTGATTAATATTAAATGTTGCATAATTGGACCTGAGATAATAGAACAATTAAAATGTTTTTAGACTCTAAATCACTTGAAATCACCACACTTTTAAAAATGAGAATTCTCTAGAGTCTCAGATCAATCATCCTGCAGGAAAAATGGACCTATGGGTGCTTTGAGTCTTTGCCAGATCTGCTTCTGGGCCTGGCCATGAAAAAGCAGACTTTGGTGTGCATCTTGGTCCTGTCCAAATGCACCCAGCCCCAGCAGAGGGAACAAGTCAGCCCAGCAGAGGGAACCACAAGCCTTGAGTTGTTGATAGCTCCAAACAGTGTACTCAAAGCCAGTCACAAACAGTGTCTGACATTAACCTTCACCAGAGACCTTCCAAAAAGACTGGGAGTCCTAGTAGAGCTACTTAATACATAGAAACAAATCCAAGCATGCAGCCAAAATGGGGAGACAAAAAAACAAAATAAGCCCCAAATGAAAGAATAAGGAGCTAAACAAAATGGAGATAAGCAATTAATTAGATATAGAGTTCAGAATACTGATCATAAGAATGTCCAACAGCATAAGAAAAGAAATGAAAACTATGAAGGAAATGAAGAAATGAAGAATGATATAGCAGAAATAAAGATAGGTTGGAAAAAATAACAGATTAGAGAAAGCTGAGGATCGAATCAGCAAATTAAAAGACAGGGTAGGAAAAAAATCCCTCAATCAGAGTTCCAAAAATAAAAAAACAATTAAAAAACAGGAGGACAGTTTAAGGGAGCTGTGGGACAGCATAAAATGTAAGAATATTTGCATCATAGGAAAGTCAGAGGAGGTCAAAAGTAAGCAAGGGTTAAAGAACCTGTTTGAAGAAATAATGGCAGAGAATTTTCCCAACCTGGTGAAGGAAAAAGTCACACAAGTTCAGGAGGCACAGAGAGTCCCAAGCAAGAAGCATCCAAAGAGGCCTAAGCCCAGACACATCATAATTAAAATGTCAAAAATTCAAGACAGAGAGAACCTTAAAGTCAGCAAGAGAAAAGCAATCTGTTACCTACAAAGGAGCTCCCTTAAGGCTGTCAGCTGAATTCTCATCAGAAACTCTATAAGCCAGAAGGGAATGGCATGAGGTATTCAAGGTAATGCAAAATATGATCTGAAACCAAAACTACTCTAACCAGCAAGGCTACCATTCAAAATAGATGGTGAGCCCAGCCGAGCATGGCTCAGTGGTTGAGCATCAACCTAAGATCCAGGAGATTGAGGTTTGATTCCTGGTGAGGGCACATGCCTGGGATGCAGGCTCCATCCCCAGTAAGGGACGTGCAGGAGGCAGCCAATCAATGACTCTCTCATCATTGATGTTTCTATCTCTCTCCCCTCTTCCTTCCTCTCTCTGAAATCAATAAAGATATATTAAAAAATAAAAATAAAAATAGATGGTGAAATAAAGAGTTTCCCAGACAAAAAAAAGACTAAAGGACTTCCTCACCACCAACCCAGCATTGCAGGAAATGTTAAAGGGACTGCTGTAATAAGAAATAGAAATAAAGACAGAGAGAAACATAGGCATAAAGAATTAAGATGGTGAGGGAGAGGAAACAAGACGGCGGCGTAGATAACAGCTGTACCCGCTGCCTCCAGGAACCACATCAAAATTACAACTAAAATACAGAACCACCGTCATTCAGAGCCTCCGAGATCTGGCTGAACAGAAGCCCTATAACCAGGGAGCTGAAGAAGCACCAAGACCGGTAGGAGGGGCAGAGATGCGGGCGGATCGGGGCTGAATCCCAGAGGCGCAGCTGCGGGCCCACACCCGGTGCTGAGGGTTAAACCTGGGAGGGAACCTCAGTGGTGGGGGTTTCACGGAGGAGCGAGGGGTCCCAGCCCCACAGCAGGCCCCCAGCCCAGGGCTCCAGGGCCGGGAAGAGACGTCCCCACAACTCCGGGCTGTGAAACCAGCAGGGACTGTCTTGAGGGTCGCAGAGGCTGCAGGAGCCCCAGCAGCTCCTCTCAAAGGGCCCGGCACGGACTCACTCGGACGCTCCCTCTGAGCCCAGCGCCGGGCAGCAGCCTGAAAGGACCTGGGACACTCGGGGAGGAACTAACCTGCCTGAAATTGGGGTGAGAGGTGGAGGGGAAGCTTCCTCTCAGGTAGAAGGGCTGGCAGAGGCCATTGCTTCTTTGGCGAGTCCTTCCAGCACACAGCCGGCAGGCAGGTGCCATGTTTGAATCGCCAGCACCTGACTCACACCCTTGGCCCCGCCCCATGATTCCTGGAGGCCCCGCCCCTCCCCACCTGCAGCTCATCCAGGTCATTTTCAGGGCCTTTTCTGTGCAAGTGGCCTCTCGAGCATCATGTTTAGGACTTTCCTAAAATCTCTCAAACAAGCAGCAGTGTGCTCCATACGGCTTGATAAGTGGCCCCAGGCCTGGCACTAGTGGCAGCCTGCATTGGTTCATAGCTTGGCCTCTCCTGGGCAACGCCAAGCCCAGCACAAGTAGCAGCCAACTATGGTTTGCTGTGTAGCTCATGCTGGGTGGCCCTGGGCCAGGCACTGCACAGGCTGACTTTACACCTCCCGGGAGGCCCCAGAGACAGTGCACCTGGTTGCCAGACTTGACCATGCTGGATTACAACCCTACCACATCCACAAGTGACACACTCAAGGGATGGACTCAGTGAACACCAAAGCTCCACTGAAGTAAATCCTGCTTCATAGGGGTGTCTCCAGCATAGCAGCTCTTTGGCTGTAGTTGCAATTGGTCCTCACAGTTGATTGGCCTGGGGGTCAATTCCTCCCAGTGACTCCAACAGCAACCAAGGCTCAACTACAACAGGACAGTGTACACAGCCCACACAGGGGAGCACCTAGAAGGCCCAGCTCAGGTGACTGGGGAGGCTGAGCCACTGGACCCTACAGGACACTTACTACACAAAGCCACTCTACAAATTCCAGAAGGCATAGCAATTCTACCTAATACATAGAAACAAACACCTGAAAGCAGCCAAAATGTGGAGGCAAAGAAACACTTCAGAAAGGAAAGAACAGAAGAAATCTCTGGCAAAGGAACTAAATGAAATATAACCAAGAAAGCTAACAGATACAGAGTTCAGAATTTTGATTATAAAGATGCTCAACCTTATTAGTAAGAGTATTATGAAAATAACTGAGAAAATAGATGACATAATAAAGTACCAATTTGAAATGAAGGCTACAAGAACTGAAATGAAAAATAATTTACAGGGAATCAACAGTAGAGTAGAGGATGCTGAGAGTCAAAACAGCAATTTAGAACATGAGGAAGCAAAAAACACCCAACCAGAAGAGCAAAAAGAAAAAAGAATCCAGAAATATGAAGACGGTATAAGGAGCCTCTGGGACAACTTCAAGTCATCCAATATTTGGATTATTGGGGTACCAGAAGGAGAAGAAAGAGACCATGAAATTGAAAACCTATTTGAAAAAATAATTACAGGAAACTTCCCCTACTTGGGGAAAGAAATAGACTTACAAGTCCAGGAAGCATAGAGAGTTCCAAACAAGAGGAACCCAAAGAGGCCCACAGCAAGACACATCATAATTAAAATGCCAAAGGTTAAAGACAAAGAGAGAATCTTAAAAGCAGCAAGAGAAAGGCAGTTAGTTACCTACAAGGGAGCACCCATACGACTGTCAGCTGATTTCTCAACAGAAACTTTGCAGGCCAGAAGGGAGTGGCAAGCAATATTCAAAGTGATGAAAAACATGGAACTACAACCAAGATTACTCTACCCAGCAAACCTATCATTTAGAACTGAAGGTCAAATAAAGAGCTTCCCAGGTAAGAAAAAGCTAAAGGAGCTCACCACCAACAGACCAGCACTACAGGAAATGTTGAAGGGTCTTCTTTAAGAAGAAGCTAATGAATGAAAGAATCTGATGAATTAAGTAAATCCAGAGAGATTGATGCATGCAACAGACAATCATACTTCAGAGGAAAGAGGGAAGGGGGGTGGAGGGTGAGAAGAGATTAACCAAAGAACTTATATGCATATATGCATAATTCATGGACACAGTCAATAATGGGGTGAAGGTCTGGAGAGGAGATGGGAGTGAGGTGGAGGGGGTTAATTGGGGGGAAAAATGAGACACCTGTAATACTTTCAACAATAAAGATAAATTTAAAAAGAAGAAGAATTAAAATGGAATTTGATAAGCATCTATCAATAATAACCTTAAATGTAAATGGATTAAATGTTTCAATAAAAAGACATAGCATGTCTGAGTGGATAAGTAAACATGACACAAATATATGCTGTCTACAAGAGACCGAACTCAGAACAAAAGACTCATACAGTATGAGAGTGAAGGGATGGAAAAATTTTTTTCATGCAAATGGAAATGAAAAAAAAAAAGCTGCGGTAGCAATACTTATATCAGACAAAATAGTCTTCAAAATGAAGACCATAATGAGAGACAAGAAAGGTTACTACATAATACTTAAGGGATCAATCCAACAATAGGATATAACCCTGATAAACATATAAGCACCCAATATAGGAGCATCTAATTTATGAAAACCCTTCTGGAGGACTTTAAGGGAGAGATCTACAACATTACAGTCATAGTAGTGGACTTTAACACCCCACTGACTTCACTGGGTAGGTCTTCCAGACAAATATCAATAAGGAAGGAGTGAACCCAAATGACACAGTATATCAGATGGATTTAATTGACATTTACAGACATTCCAACATGAAACTTCAGAATATACATTCTTCTCAAGTGCAGATGGGCCATTCTCAAAGATAGACCATATCTTAGGACACAAAACAAGTCTCTACAAGTTCAAGAAGATTGAAATCATATCAAGCATCTTCTTGAATGACGATGGCATAAAATTAAAAATCAACTACAATAAAAACACTAAAAAACATTCAAACACATGGAGGCTAAATAGCATGTTATTAAACAATGAATGGGTTACCAAAGAGATCAAGAAAGAAATAAAAAACTTCCTGTAAGTAGATGAAAATGAGCTCACAACAACCCCAAATCTATGGGACACAATGAAAGCAGTCCTGAGAGGGAAGTTCATATCACTGCAAGCCTACCTCAAAAAATAAGAAAAACTTCTAATAGACTTTGTAACCCTACAACTTAAAGTTCTAGAAAGAGAACAATAAGAAAAGCTCATAGTAAGCAGAAGGAAGAAAATAATAAAGATCAGAGCAGAAATAAATGACATAGAGAAAAAAAAAAAAACAATACAAAAGATCAATGAAACCAAGAACTGGTTCTTTGAAAAGATAAACAAGATTGATGAACCCTTAGTCAGACTCATCAAGAAACAAAGAGAGAGGACCCAAATAAACAAAATCAGAAATGAAAGAGATGAAGTAACAACTGACCCAACAGAAATACAAAGGATTGTAAGAAAATACTATGAACCACTCCATGCCACCAAACTGAACAACCTGGATGAAATGGATACATTTCTAGAAAAATACAACCTTCTAAGACTCAATCAGGAAGAGTGAGAACACCTGAAAAGGCTGATAACTGCTGATGAAGTTGAAGCAGTAGTAACAAAACTCCCAGCACACAAAAGCCCCGGTCCAGACAGCTTCACAGGGGAGTTTTACCAAACATTCAAAGAAGAACTAACATCTATCCTCCTCAAACTATTCCAAAAAATCCAAGAGGAAGGAACACCTCCAAACTCTTTTTACAAGGCCAGCATTAGCCTAATTCCAAAACCAGATAAAGACACTACAAAGAAAGAGAATTATGGGCCAATACTCCTGATGAACATAGATGCTAAAATCCTCAACAAAATATTAGCAAATCAGATTCAGCAATATATTAAAAAGATCATACACCATGACCAAATGGGATTTACTCCAGGGATGCGAGGCTGGTACAATATTCATAAATCAATAAACGTGATACATCACATAAACAAATTGAAAAACAAATATCACATGATTGTATCAATAGATGCAGAAAAAGCATTCAACAAAACCCAACACCCATTTTTGATAAAAACTCTCAGCAAAGTGGGAATAGAGGGATCATACCTCAACCTAATAAAGGCCATATATGACAGACCTACAGCCAACATCATACCCCATGGGCAAAAACTAAAACCATTTCCTCTAAGAACAAGATCAAGACAGGGGATTCCACTTTCAAGACTCTTATTTAACATAGTATTGGAAGTTCTAGTCACAGCAATCAGACAAGAAGGAAGCATAAAATATATCCAAATTAGAAAGGAAGAAGTAAAACTCTCATTATTTGCAGAAGACATGATTTTTGTACATAGAAAACCCCAAAGACCACCAAAAAACTACTAGATTTAATAAATGAATTTGGTAAGGTGGCAGGATACAAAATTAACACCCAGAAATCGATGGCATTTTTATACAACAATAATGAACTCTCAGAGAAACAAAAAAACAACTCCACTTACCATTGCAACGAAAAAATTAAGTTACTTAGGAGTAAACTTAACCAAGGAGGTAAAAGACCTGTACTCAGAAAACTACAAGACATTGCAAAAAAAAAAAAAAAAAGTAGAGGAAGATACAAACAAGTGGAAGAATATACTGTGTTCATGGATTGGAAAAATTAATATAATTAAAATGTCCTTAATACCCAAAGCAATCTATAAATTCAGTGCAATCCCTATTAAAATACCAACAGCATATTTCACAGATCTAGAACAAACACTTTAAAAATTTATATGGAACCAAAAAACACCCCGAACAGCCACGGCAATCTGGAGAAAGAAGAACAAAGTTAGAGGGATCACAATACCAGGTATCAAGTTATACTAGAAAGCCAGTGTAATCAAAGTAGCATGGTACTGGTCAAGAACAGACATATAGAAAAGTGAAACAGAACAGAGACACTAGAAATCGACCCACGCCATTACAGTCAATTAATATTTGACAAAGGAGGCAAGAACATATAATGGAGTAAAGACCGTATCTTCAATAAATGGTGTTGGGAAAATTGGACAGGTACATGCAAAAAAAAAACATGAAACTAGACCACCAACTTACACCATACACAAAAATAAACTCAAAATGGATAAAAGACTTATATATAAGATGTGAAACCATAAAAACCCTAGAAGAAAATGTAGGCAGCAAAATCTCAAATATCTCTTGTTGCAGTATGTTTACTGATACATCTCCTAGGTCAAGAGAAACAAAGGAGAAAATAAACAAATGGGACCACATCAAAATAAAAAGCTTCTGCACAGCAAAAGAAACCATCAACAAAACAAAAAGGGAGCCCACTGTATGGGAGAACATATTTGCCATTGACACATATGATAAAGGGTAAATATTCAAAATATATAAGGAACTCATATAACTTAACAAAAGGAAGACACACAATCCAATTAAAAAATGGGCCAAGGACCTAAACAGACACTTCTCCAAAGAGGACATACAGATGGCCAAGAGACATATGACAAAATGCCCATTGACATCAACCAAGACTTCTCTCTCCAGAAAGATATTTCATCTACTCAAATAATATTTCCATTTTTACCTGGTGGCAATGGGTCCAGAAATAAAAGTAAAACAAAGAGAACAACCAGAATCTTCATGATTGAAGTGAGTTAGTCAAATCAGCAGCTCTGGAGTGTTTTAGTAAGAGAACAGTAGAAAGTGTATCTTTTTATATTTCTTTCCCAGCAGTAGTATGAATTTGGTCAATCATGTTTATCGAAAGTTAACACTCCTGTTTAGCAGTGCCTGGGGCAAAAGTGCTGGATATCGCTTTTCTTTTATCTTGGGAATGTAAAGGGCTTATGATATCCCCAGAGGTTACTATGCTTTTTCATAACTGGTTTTCTAAGAAATTCAGTAGCACTGGAAATTTTCTACAGGAGGTCTGAGGAGTATAAATATGAGAACTTAATCTTTCTCTTCTTTTTCTGTTTCTTAAGCTATTAATTGTAAATAAACTAGTGAATTTTAAAAGTAGCAGAAATCCTTGTCTCCTAATTTATTACTTTTGCCATCAAACCACTTTTCCCACTGTGACTTGTAGTCGTTATCAAAACCCTCTCCATTCTTACTGAAATAAATAATTCTTTGCTCTCTCTCATATCCAATGTAAATGTTAGAGACAAAATAAATATAAAAGAATTTCACAGCGAATACATCTACTCACACAAACATACAGAGACCAATAATCACGTGTGTAATATTGTATTTGTAGGATGTCAAATGATGACACCATGAATAGATAGTAAGTCATTTCAATAAGAGAATGAAATATTTGGATTGTGCCTGTAGGAGATATTTTTGTTGTGGTTCTATAAAAAGGATGTGTAGCAGGGATCCAAGTCAAAATTTGGCTCTTCTTTGTCTTGGGTGTTTTTTTAAAAATAAGATTGGAAATGGTATTTACCATGGTCCCTTAAAGAGTAGTAATAATAAAATGCCCAGTTTAAAGGCATAAGATTTCTCTGCTCTTAGAGATCAAGGAAAGTTTCTCTAGAAAGATAAAAAACGTAATAAATCTTGTTACGTTTAATTGCTCAACCAAGGACCCTGGAACATTGCTAGATCATTCAGTCATTGTCACATAGGAAACTTTTGGCCAGTCTCCATCTGCAATGAATTTGCAAAGATGGAATTGGGTCCTCTGAACTGTTCTTCCTCCTAGAGTAGGTTCAAAGCCTTGGTAATGATTCACAGGGAAGGCGGATCTTTCAGATTCGATGTGACCTTCAGTCCAAAGAGTGCTATTAAAATTTTGGTGCTTGGCCAAGCCTGGTGTTTTGGGGGGCATATTTCTCATTCCCAGCACATTAGTCACATTGCAAAGGCTGTCTATGCGGCTCCAGGGCTTACAGAAAGAGATGAAAGGGGAAACTAACATGAACATAATGCCCTGACCTTTTAAACATCCCCCCCACTGTAGGCCCCTTCAGGGGAATGTAGCCTCTCATGGATCTGGGAAGAGTGCTAGTGTAGCAGTTGGGTGCCTGATGACCTTTCTGTATGCTACTGATTTGCAAAGTAACATTTTGGTCAATTCATCTATCCGGGCTTTACATCTATTATTGTTGAATAATAAGAGCTAACATTTATTGATTATTTACTATGTACACACTGTTTTGAACATTTAATATACATTAACTCATTTAATCTTCATACCATCCTATAAGGAAGGTAAAATGATTATTTCCAACTTTTAGATGTGGAAACTGAGACATAAAGAGATCAAGTAATTTTCCCAGTTTGGTGTACTTAATAAATGGTAGTTGAACCCAGTTTCTCATCTCTTTACCACCTTATACACTATGTAATGACGGTCTGATTAAATTATCTTGAAATCTCCCCAGTGTAAACATTCTTTTGCTCTGATTTCTTTCATTGCTTATAATATACAACATAGGTAAAAATATTTGTTAATGTAAAATGCTAGAAAATTATATGTGATATTACTATTATTAAATCATTGAGATAGCTAATCCTACTAATACGGTTTTCAAAAAATAATTTTTAATTTCTACAATAAATTTGTTAAGCTTGTTAAATGTTTTAAGTAGTCATATCACCCATCACTTAGGCTGCTATTCATATAATGTAAAGCATTGCACAAAAGTACGATAACAGTCTCTTTGTTCTTCTAAGGAAACAACACTTCTTAACCCAAGGAAGTGAGATTCTGTGTGATATCAGACTTTTGTAGCATTGATTTCTGATAGAACAGATACAATCGAGAACATCTTATAAAGATTAACCTCAAAAACAGCATAAAGAAGGATGTACCTTATCAAATATCATAACACACAACAAAATTATAAGAATAAAAATAAAATGGCATTTAAAAAATATAAGTAAATTGATCAACAGCAAATTCATAAGTTTGGTTTTTATGAATATAGCATCTAAAATCAATGTGGATAATGTCACATATTCACAAATGATATTGGGATATGCAAACTATCAAAAAAAATGTCTAGAAACTCATCTCCTAACATACACTAATTTCAGATATATCACATTATATACTTTAAAGTAAAAATAATCAAATGTAGAATATATGTGTCTGTATATGTATGTATATACATGTATGTGTACATAAAATGTATCAAGAGTATGTGTATAAAATGTGTCAAAAATACATACAAATATTTTATAATCTTGTTACAGCAAAGGTCTTTCTAAACAAGAAAAAAGCTTAAAAAGCTATACAAAAGTAAATACAATTTTACTGTATACAAATTTACAATTTCTTTATGAGTGAATAACAAGTAAAGTTTGAATAAAATATTTGCAACATATAACGGCCACAGGTTAATAAAAATATATACATAAAGACAAGTACAAAATTATTTTTAAAATACAAAGTCCTAAAGAAAATTAAGAGATGGTGATTGAAAAAGGAAGTCACAAGAGAAGAAATACAAAAGTTCAATATACTTATCCAAAATATTTAATTCACTGGGAATTAGGAAAATATAAATAAATACAATTTTGAATTTTTCATAATCACATGTTACTTTTTTTTTGCTCTTTAAAGAGCAACACAGGGTGCTCCCTCAGCACCTCTGTACTTTGGAGTACCTTCCTAGAATTCTTCTGAGCCCCTTGGACAATTTAAAGCTGGAAGACCCAGTAGAGTGAGGTACCCCTGGCTGCACCTGCGTAGGCCCTGGTACTCTTTCTTTTCCTTCTGGCAGTCTATAGACTCTCCAGGGTGTCCCATAATGCCTAGTGCTGACCAGATGTCTTAGAGAACTCTGGGTTTCATGCCTAAAGGTCATCCTAGGGACCCCACATTGAGGCCATGGTTGAGCAGGAGCCCTGGCAGGTGGATTGATTCTGTTGGTTGGCACAAGGTTTCCCTTCTAGGATCAGGAGAGATTGGGCTGATAAAATGGTGTTGACACCCAAATATTGGGCAATTCTCACTCAGGTGGGACATTGAAAAAATTCAGAGCTTAGAGCTACCACTGGTTCTATGCTGCCCTTGGCATTGGGTTTATGGGGTAGGGGCTTTTTCCTTCCATATTTCCATAACAATGCCATCTCTGGCCTACAGCCCTCAAGGGCAGCAAGGATAGTAGTAGACTTTCTTTCCTTTGTGCACCACCTCTATCTGCTTGGTATGTAGGGGATCATTCTACTCCCCATCCCCTTCTACCATAGTACCAGTTATCAGGAAGTCCTAAGGATGAGTAAGCCTATATCCTGAGAATTTTCCAGACTTTTGTTCCTCATTTTGAAATACTAATGAGCCCTTTGGATCAATCAATGTCTACTCTTGCTTCTGATGGATGGAGCAATACTGTATTCTCCCTGGTTCATCCTTAAGCTTTACTGAAGGAGAGATAACATTTCTAGCTCCCTTATTGTCCTGAAAACAGACTCTTTTTCTATCTCCCAATGTGACAGTGATGTTTGCAAAGCAGAGGAATGGTCAACATTAAAACAAGTCACATTAGCCAGGCCAGCATGGCTCAGGTATTGAGTATCACCTATGATCCAGGGGATCACTGTTCGATTCCCGGTCAGGGCACATAACCAGGTTCAATCTGCGGTGAGGGGTGTACAGGAAGTAGCCAATCAATGACTCTCTCTCAATATTGATGTTTCTATCTCTCTCTCCCTCTCCCTCCCCTCTCTGAAACAAATAAAGATATATTTAAAAAAATAGGTCACATTCTAGAAAAGTGATGATGGAAGCCTAAAACATCCAAGAAATGGTTAGAGGATTATTGTGCAACCTATAGGCTATAAAATTCCTAACAATACAATGAACATGAACAAAAACCCAATTATAATTCATATTTTCCTTTGTATTCTGGGTAAGACCTGCACTTGTGGTAGTCACCAAAAACTCACATTAACATTTTGGAGAGTCAATGGAAGCCCCCATTCAATGGCAGCCAAATGGGTGATGCAGCACCATAAAAAGATTCATTATTTTAATAAAAATATATGCTGAAGAATCATGACACTATGTATTCCTGCCTCCTGTGTGTGTGTGTGAGACAAAATTCATGAGGAACAGGCATTTGACAATATGAAGCAATGCCACCTGAACACTGTGAATAGTCTTCACATGCATGATTGGACAGTAAATAAATAGAGAACATACACCTTCTCTACTCATTATCAAATCTTCATTGATACACAGCTATACCTTACATGGACATATGGATTTTGTGTTATATTTCTATATCAAATAATTATGTAAATAGGTATTATGTAAGAAATATTTTCTGGGATCCTGTACACCGCAAGGACAGCTTTGCTAGAATGTTATTTCTGTACTTGAGATACTTGTCAAATTAGATGCCAAGAACTGCCATATAGAAAAAAAAATTATATATATTTATAGTGAGTATGACCAATCTTCCATGGTTTCCTGTTTCCCTTTAGGGAACACCCAGCTCTTTTCTTCTGGTTCTCAAGACCTCCTAGTCCAACCCTCAAGCCACATTCAGTTGCCCATCTTACCCCAGCCTTGATGTAATTCTTAGGTTCTCATGCACTCCCTCATCTCTACAGCATTGGATGTGCCTTCCCATCTTCCTGGTACTTCCTCCTGGGCAACCATAAACTTGAGAAACTATGTTTCATCTTTCAGGTCTCTTATCCTTCCAGAAGAAGCCCTCTTTGTTTCCATCCTATTCCACACTCAGGTAAGGACTTAATTATGCACCAAGTTTGTTCACAGTTTCCTAGTTTCAAGCCCTCATGCTCCTGTTACATGTACATGGTTGATGTCTTCACTACCTGCTAGATAATAAGATCTGCACTGAATCCTCAGCCCCAGAACAGGACATGACCAAAAAATAAATAAAAATATACCTTAATCACATGTTTTTTATCCATTTTTCTATAGGTGAACATGTTGCTTGTTTCCTTATCATGATTATGATGAGTAGTACTGCTATGAACATGCAAATGCAGTTATCTCTTTGAGATCCCATTTAAAATTTTTTTTGAGTATACACCCAGAAGTGAAATTTTGGGGTTATATGATACTTAAATGTTTAATATTTTGAAGAACCACTGTGCTGTTTTTCATAGCAGTTGCACCAACAATACACAAAGGTGTCTTTTTTCCCCCATCTTTGCCAACATTTATTAGCTCTTGTCTTTTTTATAATAATTATTCCAAAGAGTGTGAGGTGATATCTCACTGTGGTTTTGATTTACATTTCTTTTTTAAAATAATTTTTAATATGTTTTTTAATTGATTTTAGAGAGAGAGGAAGGGAGAGGGATAGAAAGAGAGAAACATCATTGAGAGAGAAACATCGATCAGCTGCCCCTTGCACACCCCCTACTGAGGATCCAGCCTGCAATCCAGGCATGTGCCCTGACCAGGAATCAAACAGGTGAACCCTTGGTTCATGAGTTGATGCTCAACCATTAAGCCACACTGGCCAGACATTCATTTACATTTCCTGATGATTAGTGATATTGTGTATCTTTTCATGTACCTGCTGGTCATTTGCCTGTTTTCTTTGAGAAAATGTCTATTCAATGCTGATGCCCATTTTTTAAGTTGCCTCATTTATTCCTTATACATTTCGGATATTATCCTTTATCATACCGATGGTTTGTAAATATTTCTTTCATTCCATAGTTTGCCTTTTCATTTGGTTGTTTGCTTTGCTGTGCAGAAGCCTTTTGATTTACGTAGTTCCACTTATTTATTTTGCTTTTGTTTCTCGTGTTTTTGATATCATATTAAAAAATTGTTGCTAAGACCAATATAAATGAGTATGCCCCTATGTTTTTTTCTAGAAGTTTTATAGTTTCAGGTCTTAGGTTTAAGTCTTCAATCCACACTGAGTTAATTATTGTATGTAGTGTGATAGGAGTCCCATTTCATTCTTCAGCGTATGACTATACAGTTTTCCCAACACAATTTATTGAAGAGACCATCTTTTCCCCATTGAGTATTCTTGGTTTCTTTGTCAAATATTAGTTGACCATTTACGTGGGAGTTTATATCTGGGCTCTCTATTTAGTTTCATTGTTTTATGTGTTTATTTTTTCTGCCAATACCATACAGCATTATGCTGCATCCTATAAGTTTTGGTATGATTTTCTGTAGTGGTTTGCTTTGATTGCCTTCTCTTCTTATATTTTGTGTGTGTTGTAGGTTTTGTTTTGTGATTACCATGAGACATAAATCATCTTATAACAGTCTATTTTCTGCTGATAACTCAATTGCTTACAAAAACTTTATTATTTTACTCCCTCCTTCTTTTATCTTTCTGATGTTATAATTCACCTCTTGTGATACTTAGTACTTCTTGTAAGGCAGGTCTAATGGTGATGATTTCCCTCATTTTTTGAATGTCTTGGAGAGTCTTTATCTCTCCATTTCTGAAGGACATCTTTGCTGGGTAAAGTATTTTGGGTTAGCAATTTTTTTTCTTTCAGTATTTTGAATGTATCACACCACTTTTCTGGGCTTAAGTTTTTGCTGAGAAATCTGCTTATAGTCTTATGGGGATTCCCTTGTAAGTTATAAGCTTCTTTTTTCTTGCTTCTTTTAAGATTCTCTCTTTGACTTTGACTTTTGACAATTTTAGTATAATGTGTTTTGGAGAAGATCGCTTTGAGTTGAATTTCTTTGAGGACCTATGAGCTTCATAAATTTGGATGTCCAAATCTCTCCCCAGATTTGGGAAATTCTCAACAATTGTTTCTTTAAATAAGCTCTCTGTTCCCTTCTTCTTCTGTTCTCCTTCTGGCACTCTAACAATTTACAGATAGTTTCCTTTGATGCTTTTCTATAGTTCCCATAGGCTTTCTTTACTCATTTTCATTCTTTTTCCTTCTCTGGCTGAATAAATTTAAAGGTCTTGTTTTCTATTTCCTACAGTCTTTCTTATATTTGATTCATTATGTTGTTGATGCTCTCTATTGCATTTTCATTCCAGTCATTGTATTCTTCAGCTCCAAAATTTGTCTTTCTTTTTGATGATTCCTTCTCTTTATTAAACTATTTCTGTATTACTTTCTAATTTTGTTGAATTGTCTTCCTGTGTTTTTTGTAGTCAACTGAGTGATTTTAAAACAGGAATTTGAAATATTTTATCAGGTAAATTACAGATCTCCGTGTCTTTGGAGTCAGGTATTGAAAAATTATTGTGTTCCTTTGGTAGTATCATGTTTTCTTGACTTTTTTTTTTTTTAATATATCTTTATTAAACTCAGAGAGAGGAAAGGAGAGGGAGAGAGAGATAGAAACATCAATGATGAGAGAGTCATTGATCGGCTGCCTCTTGCAAGCTCCTGACTGGGGATCGAGCCCGCAGCCCCGGCATGTGCCCTGACCAGGAATCAAACCCCAATCGCCTGGATCCTAGGTTGATGCTCAACTGCTGAGGCATGCCCGGCTGGGCTTTCTTGACATTTTAAGTTCTCATTTTTATAGCTTCACAATGAAACATAATGTACTTATTTCTACCTCTTTCCATTCATCAATCATTTAAAAAAAAAACTTCAGTGAACTCAATGAAAATATTTTGCTACCAGTTTGAAGATATGAGAATGGACTGTGTAGTAATTCTATGTAATTTTTTGATCTCTCTTTCAAATATGCATATGTTCATTATTACTGTAATTTTTTTGACAGCTTGGCCTGATTCTTTTTGGTGGGTTCCTTCTTTCTAGTGTATCTTCTTATTTCTTTATTTTTTTATTATTTTTTTTATTTTTTAATCCTCACCTGAGGATATTTTTTCAATTGCTTTTCAAAGAGAGTGAGAGGGAGAAGGAGAGGGAGAGAGAGAGAGAAAGATCAATGTGAGAGAGATTAGTTCACTCCCATACATGCCCTGACTGGGGACTGAGCCTATAACCAAAGTTCAATGCCCGAGACCCTTTAGTCAGGGGGCTGACGCTCTAACAACTGAACCAAAATGGCCAGGGCTACCTTCTCATTTCTTCAGAAAGATAAAGCTGTGATCAAAGAAAAGCAGAGAAGAATGTTTCAAATGCCTGGTTCTTTTCCTAACTCTCTCACAATCAGCTTTTATTGTTTTGTAACTCTCTGTTCCTCAGTTTCCTTCATTTAAAGTAAAGAATTTGGAACTCGATGATGCTTTACCAGTTGTGCAGTAAAGAATTTAACATTCTTTAAGAGAGACCTAGCCTGTATTCTAGCTTCTCTAAGCCTTTAGAATGTCATGCCTGATGGCAGTGTCTTATATCACATGGGCATCTTGAGTCACAGCAGACAGCCTAAGAATGTGATTTAAGTTGAGGGCTTTGGGTTATGCAGTTAAACTCAAACTCCACATGGGCTAGAGACTGAGATCAGCCAGGTGGACTATCAACTATACCTATCTGATGAAACTCCAATAAAATTCCTAGTCATCAGAGCTCAGGTAAACCTTCCTGGTTGGAAATACTCCCTGTGTATTGTCACCCATTGTTGTTGGGAAAAGTAACAATGTTCCTGATTGCATTGAGAAAAATAACTGGAAGTTCCACACTTGAACTTTTCCTGGACTCTTCCTCATCTATCTTTTTTATTCACTGATTTTAAGCTATATTTTTTGCTCTAATAAATCATAATTATGAATATAATAGCTTTCAGTGACTTCAGTGAGTCCTTCTAGGAAATAATAAAAACTGAAGATATTTTGGGGTCCCGGAGCTTAACAATTGCTGTCATAATTGAAGGTGGTCTTGGAGACTGCCCCCTAATTTTGCATCAGGAATGGGACATTTTGCCATCTAGCTCCATCTTTAGGGCATAGCTTAAACTTCATTTCTTTAGAAAATTATATTCTAATTTCACGGGCTTTTTTTTTTTCCATTCAATATTTTATCAGTTTTTATTATGGACTGATATGTGTTTCTCTAAAATTCTTCTGTTGAAGCCCCAACTCCCAATGTATTTGGAGACTGAGCCTTTAAAGAGTCAAATAAATTTAAATGAGGCCATAAATATGGAGCCTTAAACCAATAGAGCTTGTGTTATTATAAAAAGAGGAAGAGACACCAGGGTGTGCAGGCACAGAGAAAAGGCCTTGTGAAGATCCAGCAAGAAGACACATATCTGGAAGCCAAGTAAAGAGGCCTCAGAAGAATCCAAGCCCACTGACATGTTGAACTTGCTCTTCCAGCCTCTAGATTTCTGAAGTTTTCTGTTTTTTAAACTTTCCAGTCTGTGGTATTTTGTTATGGCAGCCCTAGTATACTAATACAGTTCATCTCATCATGGCAGGTAATTCTCTTTAATATTTCTTAGTACGATTAAAAATAAATAATAACTAACATGTTTTTCAATTTATGTTTCCATTCCCTCTCCATATATGCTCACTTGAGTATCTTCTTGATGATAGCATTGAATTTATCGTTTGCTACTAAATCACCAGAATTTTGTATAGCAAAGTACATACTTGATACTTAGCAATATTTGAATGAATGGATCAGTGAATGAATAAAAAAATAAACTAATAAATATTAAATAATTAATCTCTATAGTTATTAGAGCTGAATATTTATAGTTGTGCTCCCACTAAAGTCCTTTCCAGCTACTTATATCCCAATATCAATATAATTGTATTTCTGCTAAGTCAAAAGATCCAACAACCAGTGACTGACTTCCAGATCTGACAATGAACAAGCCCTTTCTCAGTTTACACCATGTCTGCACTCTCACATGATGAGAGAACAAAAACATTGTTTTCACAATAAATTCACTGTCATTAATTAGTACTCTGGTAATCATATTGCAGTTCCTGGTTCCTTTCACTCTTCTACTCTTTTAGGAAATTATTTCATGCTCTCTCCTCACCCTTGAAGCTACCAGAGCCTTCTCCCATTTTCTAAATCTTAGCTCAAGACTTGGCTTCCTACTTTATTGAAAAATTTTGGCAATCATTAAAGAACTTCATCGACTTCCATAGTGTTCCCCAGTTTTACCAGGTGGAATTGCCTCAGTTCTATGGCCTAGATGAACACTCTTGAGTCCTCATGAGCCCAGCAAAGGATGGCATCTTTGTTTTCTATTTAGATCCATCCCTTTTTGCCTAGTTAATAATCTATTTTCTCTTCTCCACTAAATCTTTTAATGTTTTAAATTTTCCAGTTATAAGTATTGAAAAGAAATTCTCTCTTGACCTCATTTTGACCTCTAACAACTACATCATTTCTTTTTTTCCATTTATTGTCAACCTCTTCAGAATAATTTTCTATATTTTTTCTTAAACTTCCATCCTCTCAGTCTCTCATGAATGAGGGTTTTGATTCTTTCAGTCCTCTGAAATTGTTCTAGTAATGGTCTTCAAATGCTTTCACATGATAATTTATTGGTCATTTTTTGTCTTTATTTTTCTTGGCTTATTAGCAATTATAGATATATGCTTTTAAGTGGAGTTTCAGGATACCACATTACTTAGTTGTCTCCTAACTTTCTGGTTACTTCTTTTTAGTCTCTTATATTGGCTTCTCATCTCATCAATCTTTGAATTTTGCTATACCCAGGGATATATGGATTAATCTTAAAAAATTTCTGTACCCATTCCCATGGAGATCTCAGTCAATCTCATGGCTTTAAGTCCATCTAGATGTTGGCAATTCTAAGTTTTTAATCTTCATCCTGAAACCTTTTGTTTGAACTTTAGAAAAATATCCAACTGCCAATTTTACATTTCCTATTAAATATCTAACCTAACATCCCCAAACTGAGCTCCTGACATGCACACTCTTGCTAAACTTATACTTCCCACAGTTTTCCCTGCTCATTTAATGGCAACTCTATTTTTACAGTTATCTGAGCAAAAAAACCTTAGATCATCCTGGCTTGCAAGGGTGCAAGTCCCATTCTCACTTTCTGTCCCCAGCAATTCTTTTGGCTCTACCTTCAAAATAAATCAATGATTTAGTTATTTTTCATCATTCCCACTCTTACTACCATGGACAGGAAGTAATCTTGGAGGATCATAATGAAAGAAACTAAGAAAAATAATTAATGTTTTGTATGGCATGCATATAAGGACCATCTTAAATAGTTGGGAGATATATAGATAAAATGTCTGCTTTAGGCAAATAATATCTTGAATAAATGCTTTTTGATTTTCCAACATTTATTGATTAATATCAACTATGGTTATAAGCCTGTAATGGGTTTGAGGAGAGATAAAGGAAAAGAATCTCACGTGTCCTTGGATGAACATTTCGGTTTACAAACGCCGTAAACCCAGGAGGAAATGCTTCAGTTCTCCAACATGCCTCAGAAGTCGAACTTGCCGCATGGCTTCTGCTGGGGGCAAGGTCCTGAGGCCTGGCTGTTGACTGTTGATCCCTTGGTTTTTGAACGTTTCAGAACTCGAGCGATCTTCTAGAACAGATTCCATTTGAAAACCGAGGCACTTCTCTACTTCCTAAATGCTTATAATTTACTTGAAATCTAGTTGTGGAAGAAACATCTACAAAGCCACAGCCAATGACGTGTAATATTATGAGCAAGCACATGATGCTGCCAATATCTTGGTTAGAGTTTTAGGACTGGGTATTTTTTACATCGTTCTTTGTCCCTCATTGACACACTAATTTGAGATACTGAGAAATGCTCTTTCTGGACATGGATCTGTCACTGACTGTAGGCATAGGGAAAAATTCAGTTTCCCTTTGCTATTTTCCTAGTCCTGGCCAATTTCCCCCCCACTCCCAGCAGTTTTGTTGTTGTTGTTTGTTTGTTTTATTTTCCTAATAGGGGTCTTGTCTGGTCAGTTTCAGGAGTTCAGAGGAATAGACTTCTCCAGCGCTGTCAGTCATTGTTTATTATCATTTTACTTACCCATTGTTAGACTGGAAAATTCCTCCCAGTTATAGCTGCTGTTATCAAATTGGCCCTTATCCTTGCTGTGAATGCCGTTGGCACTCTGGGGATCTTCCGTTCTCATATCCATCAAAAGGCCGCTTTTCTTCATCTGCTTTCTCCTACACAGATACAGATTCCACAAAGACCTTGAAGTTCTTGATTT
The DNA here is from genome assembly GCF_054644295.1 of Miniopterus natalensis. NCBI lineage: Eukaryota > Metazoa > Chordata > Mammalia > Chiroptera > Miniopteridae > Miniopterus > Miniopterus natalensis. The sequence continues at coordinate 20,729,912 of NC_142085.1, forward strand.
TTCCCCCTCCCATCTATATGGTAAGGTATGTGGGGTATCTTGTCACCTAGTTAGTTGTAAATTTTCCCATGAATTTTGATTTCACCATTTAGTTGCCCCATTTTAAGCTACTACGATGCCATCACCACCTTCCAAAATCTCTTTCTTCAAAGTTTTAATGTAAATTTTGAATTATTTTTGCCTTATGTGTTTTTGCACTCAACTTTTTATACTTGTTCCTCACCCCTAGAACTTTTTCTTCTCTTCTGAAATCCTTAAATTTGATACTCATATCTGATTCTTGATCATGCAGAAGTACAGACTTTGGCTTTGCCTCTAACTACATGAATTAAACACTTTTTTTAGTTACACATCTCTTAAATCCCTGGTAGCTAAAAATGATGCTACCTTGTTACAAGCTGTTTAAGGTCTAAATTCCCACTAGCTTTACCAGATTTCTAATTAAAAAAAAAAAAAAAAAAAGCAATGATCTTGGGCCAGTAGTTAAATTAGTTTAAGAGAACATGATGATTAACAAATATGTTTGGGAACCTGGTAGAATATTGATAAAGGGTTGATTTATCCTTTGTTTTTAGCTGGAAAACACATTTCAGTCTCCAACTTTAACATTGCAGAGACTATTTAGGTCATATAGTGCTTATATTGAGGCTGAAATAATAAATCTTTATGCATTTCCTATGCCATCCAGAAGTTAGTAAGAACATACTGAGCTAATATTTTGAGTCTAAATTCTTTAACCAAAGTTCAGATTGTATTTAAACCCAGTTTAATAACACTAGTATTAGATAGTGTTCAATTATTGTGCATTTTTGAATGAGCAGAAACTTGAGAGAGGAGAGGAAAGGCCAATGTATTCATCTCATTACTTAGGTGTCCTGTCATTTAACATCACGAACATGATGATGACGTCTAGGTAATTGATAACCCTATGGGTATTACTTTTCATGAATCAAATTTCTATGAGACCATGGTTAAGCTTGGAAATGTTCAATTGTTTAAGTTTAGTTGAACCATAACAGATCAAAAGTGGTCCTAAATTGAAGCAAATACAGTATCCATGATATGCCTCTACCAAAACCTCTAGCTTAGAGAAAGTAAGAAAAGTGCTAACTCATTTCATTGGATACATAATTAGCGCCTACAAAGGAATATGCCGACATTGGTTTATGTGTTTATTCATTACAGAAGTTCTAATTATATTCTATATCTCTCTGCGTTGGTGAACACATGACTTCTTTGGTCAGAGGTACATCTTCCATTCCAGACTACTTATATTCTAACATCCTCTCAATGCAGCAAAGCTTATTTGGTGATAAACATACATCAATTGTCTTTTCCTCTGTTAAACAGCGTCTCCTACAATGACCAAACGATTTTGAGCACTTCTCAGGATCCACCAAGGAACATGTGGCTATAGTAAAAGAAAAAATAACTGAAATTACTGGTCTTTTATTTTAGAACATATTTCTTATTACAAAAAGTGCTATCTGTATATTGAAACAAATTTGGAAAATATTAAAAAAATAAGGAGACGTTAAAAATATTACTCATCTCCATAAAATTGAAACTGGTTTTTAGTTAATATATAATTAAATTTTGTCATCTATTACTCTTAACAAAGATTAAAAATTTTTTGGAGCTTAAAATAGTCCCTTGAAGTTACAAGAGATGATTTATTCAATCTTTCAGCTAGAGCATATTTAAAATTTTAACATTTTAAGATTGTGATAAACAAATTGGTATTGCATACTTTAATATTTACATGATACATATTTGGGATAGTTTAAAAGAGATAGAGTTCAGAGTGCTTCTCTTATATACTGCCACCAATAAGGCATGCAAATTTTGCCCCAGAATAAATTGGCATTCATTGCAATTTTAATTTTTATGCCTTTAGTTATTTGTTTTGAACAATTTTTCATTTTTCTCTATTTAATTGTTCATATACTTTGCTTATTATGTTATTGGTATAAGTTTTTATTGTTCATGAATTCATAATTGCTCTTTTACGGTTTTCATTTTTTAAAGATTTTGTTTTTAGAGTAGTTTTAGGTTTACAAAAAAATTGAGAGGAAGGTAGAGAGATTCCCCATATATCCCATGTCCATATGCTCATAGCTTTTTTCATTATCAGCATTATTCACCAGAATTGCACATAGATATATATTACTAAGGATTAACCTACATTCACACATGATAATTATCCAAAGTCCATAGTGTATATTAGGGAATCTTCTATGGGTTCAGGCAAATACATTTGTATTATATATATAAAATACATAATACTTTTACTACCCTAAAAATCTTCTGGCTCCACCTATTCTCTCCCTCAAAATTTCTGGCAATCATTGACTTTTTAAAGTAGTTTTTTCATATTTTTCAATATTTTCATAGTTTTGCCTTCTCTAGAATGTCATGTAGTTGGAATCATACAATAAATAGCCTTTTCAGATTGAATTTTTTTTCACTTAGCTATATGCATTTAGGGTTTCCATGTGTCTTTTCATGACTTCATTGCTCATTTCTTTTTGGCACTGAATAATATTCCATTGTCTAGATGTACCAATTTATTCATTCACCTACTGAAGGACATCTTAGATGCTTCCAAGTTTTGGAAATTATGAATAAAGCTTCTATAAACATCCATGTGTGTGTGTTTTTTGTGCAGAAATAACTTTTCAGCTTCTTTGGGTAAATACCAAGGAGCACAATTGCTTGATCATATGGTAACAGCATACTTAGTTTTGTTAGAAACTGCCAAACTGTATTCCAAATTGGCCGTACCCTTTGGTAATTCCACCAGCAATGCATGAGAGTTCTTACTGCTCCAAAGCCTTGTGGTAATATGGTGTTGTCAGTATTCTGGATTTTGGCCATTTTAATAGGTGTGAAACTGTATTTTACTATTGTTTTAATTTGCATTTTCCTGATGACATATATGTGGAGCATTCTTTCATATGCTTATTTGCAATTTGTATGACGTGTTTGTGAGGTTTCTTTTAAGAATTTTGGTCCATTTTTTTAAGTGGGTTTTTTATTTTCTTATTGTTGAATTTTAAGAGTTCTTTATATATTCTGGATAATGGTCCTTTATCATGTGTCTATTGCAACTATTTCTCCCAGTTTGTGATTGTCATTTCATTATCTTGTCATTGTCTTTTGTAGATAAATTTTAATTTTTATGAAGTCCAACTTATTAATTCTTTCTTTCATGAATTATGCCTTTGGTCTTGTACCTAGAAAGCCATTGCCATGCCCAAGGACAACTAGGTTTCTCCTGTTATCTTCTAGGAGTTTTAGAGTTTTGCATTTTACATTTAAGGCTAGTATTGATTTTGAGTCATTTTTTTTGGTGAAGGGTGTAATGTCTGTGTCCAGATTTTTTAAATTTTTTTTGCCTGTGGATGTCTACTTGTTTCAGCTTCACTTGTTGAAGAGACTACCTTTGCTCCATTGTATTGCCTTTGCTCTTTTGTCAAAGATCAGTTGACTATATTTATGAGGGTTTACTTCTGAGTTCTCTAATCTGTTCCACTGATCGATTTGTCTATTCTTTTATCAGTACCACACTGTCTTGATTACTGTAGCTTCATAATAAGTTTAGAAGTCAGGTCATATCAGTACCCCAACTTTGTTCTCTTCTTTCTTTTTTCTTAGCATTTTTATTTATTTATTTTTTTGTTAATCCTCACCAGAGGATATTTTTTCCACTGATTTATATAGAGAGTAAAAAGGAGGGTAGGAGAGAGGGAGAAACATCAATGTAAGAGAATATACATCTATTGGTTGCCTCCCACATGTGACCTCCAAACCTGCAACCTAGCTAGGTGCCCTTGACCAGGAATTGGATAGGATAGTCTTGTTTTCATTTGTTCCTGATTTTTTGTCACATACATTATCAATGCAAAATTGAGGAAAATCCTTGAGGCCTAGAAAAATATTATATTTCTCTAGAAATAATTTATTATTTGTTTCTTGCTGACCTTAAACCATTTATAGATCTTGAAAAAAATTTGAAAATGGGCATGAGTCCCTGGGTGGGTTGGACTAACATAATATTAACGTAGATTTGGGGATTTATGAATTATATTTCTTAAATGTATTTGGATGCATTTAGATTTTCTTTTTCTTTTTTGGTCAGATTTATCATGTTGTATTTTTTCAGTAATTATTTATTACATACAAATCCAAAACATGTCAGTCTTTCTACAGCTTTCCTTTCTTCTCAGGCTCTAGATTACATTTGTTTGGTACTTGTAATAGCATAAGGCTATCAGTTTTATGTTTTTCAACTTCTGTCTTGCCTCTTCAAGAATGAGCAGATGCTTGTAGGGAAAACTGCCTCAAAGGTGGATCTCAACCAGTTCTTTTCTCTGTAATTTTTTAAGTGACTTTTTATTGATTTTTAGAGAGAAGAATGGAGAGGAAGAGAGAAAACATTGATGTGATAGAGAAACATCCAATCAGCTGCCTCCTGCACATTCCCTACTGGGGATCAAGCTTGCAACCTGGGCATGGGTTGACACCCAACCAACTGAGCCAACTAACTGAGCCACACCAGCCAGGGCTTTGCTCTGGAATATTTAGTTAACTTGTCAACTTTGGAATGCCTATAAGCATTTTTTTTTTGGTCCATCTATTCTATTGTTCTCAGTAGGGGTGATATGATAAAAAGCTGTCATGTTATAAAGCTGTTTTCTTGTATGGTTTAACATTAGGTTGCTGTGTGAAACAGGCTACTATAATTTTATAGTCTATTTTAACATCTGGTAGAGCAAACACATTTTAAAAATATTTTTTCTAAGTCTTTGTATGGTATAGATTGATAGTTCTTTGTAAAATGGGGGCAATAGTATCTACACAGAGTCATTGTGAGACATAATAGTTTATATGTTAAAATGCTTACAACAGTGTCTGGAATATAATAGCTCCTTAGAGATTAAGAAATGGTGAACAGAACACTATAATTGAAATTAAATCATTACCATTGAGTACAACTTTTAGACAAGGCAATGGGCTTTATGCTCAATTTCAGTAACAACCAGGGAAATGCAAATCAAAACTTTTATGAGATACCATCCCACACCTGTTAGAATGGCTATTATCAGAGACAGGTAATAACAAGTATTGGAGAGGCTGTGGAGAAAAGGGAACCCTCATTCACAGCTGGTGGGAATCTAAATTGGTACAATCATTATGGAAACAGTGTGGAGGCTCCTCAAAAATTAAGAATATAGCCTTGGCAGGTGTGGCTAAGTGGTGAAAGCATGGAAAGGTGGAGAGCTTGATTCCCAGTCAAGGACACTTAACTGGGTTGTGGGTTTGTTCCCTGCCCCAGGTAGGGGTGCATGCAGGAGGCAAGCAATCGATGTGTTCCTCTTGCATTAATGTTTCTCTCTCTCTCTCCCTTTTTCTCTCTCTCTCTCTTCCCCTCCCTCCCTCCCACCTTCCTACTCTCTCTGAAAAGCAATGGAAAAAATATCCTCTTGTGAAGATTAACAACAAAAAATTAAGAATAGAGTCAATATATGACCCAGCAACACCTCTTCTGGGTATCTACTTGAAAAATTGAAAACATTTATTTGCAAAGATATATGTACCCCTACGTTCATTGCAGCATTATTCACGGCCGTCAAGTCATGGAGATAATAGAAGTATCTTTTGCTAGATAATTGAATAAAGAAATGTGGTACATATACACAATGGAATACTACTCAGCCATAAGAAAAGATGAAATACTACCATTTGCAACAGCATCGATGGATCTTGAGAATATCATGCTAAGCAAAATAAGTCAGACAGAAAAAAGTCAAGAACCATATGATTTTATTCCTATGTGCAATGTAAAACTGAAAGCAACAAATGAACAAACAAACAAAAACAAACAGAAACTCATAGACACAGACAACATTATGGATGTTATTAGAAGGAAGGGGGTAGAGGTAGTCAAGGTAAAGAGGGTCAAATACATGGTGATGCAAGAAGATTTGACTGGGTAGTGGGCACACAATGCAGTGTACAGATGATACATGATAGAATTATACATAAAACCTATATAATCTTATTAACCAATGTCAGTCACTCAATAAATTTCATTTAAAAAACTGAAAAAAATATAGGACATAGAAAAGGAACACTGAGGCAGAGATAAATACACAAGAATGAAAAAAGAGATTAAGTAGCATGATAGAGAAATATATTGGGTTCAATGGGTAAATAGATGAATGTTTGCTTATTGCCAAGGTATGGTGTTGTGGAAGAGTGGTGTGAAAATGCAAACCTTAAAAAATTAGTAAGAGTTATTCAAATGAACAGGAAGCATGGAAAAAGAACACAAACCAGGCAGAAAATATAGTATGAATTTCACCTTTGAGTAGAAATAGAATATGATATGTTTGAGTTCAAAAACAAATAATAATAAAAATAATTTTCATTCATTGAAAACTTATGTGTCAAGTATTGTTGTAAATATTTTGCATACATATCTCATTTAACTATTATAAAACTTTGAGTTAGATATTGTTCAAATAAAAATGTGAGGCTTTAATTGACCAAATAATTTGCCCAAGTTTGCAAAACTAAGACATGCTTAACCCAGGATTTAATCTTACCTTGTTCCAATTCCAGAATCCACACTTTAAATATTTAATCCATGGCATCTACATTGAAAAAGTTGGACCCTGATACATGAAAAGCATTCACTAAGTGTCTGGATATTGCCTCAAATTAGATATTACTTACAGTAGATCTGGCTGTGTCTAGGAGCCTTAATTATTTTGTGACTACAGAGGAATGTGAAAATGTGAAAGTTGAAAGTTTTATGAATGACAGTTTTTAAGATAGAATTCTATTAAAATAAATATGTTTATATATATAATTATTAGTAACAAATTCTTGATAATGTACTCTATATATGCTTAATAAATGATTTTCCAAGCCGCAACCTGAATATATGAAAAATTTTACTTTAGGAAACCTAGATAAAATAATTCTATTCCCTTTTTTGGAATTATTTGTCAATTTTCTTGACTTGGATGTCTTAAAGTTGGATGATAACTGATAATTAAAAGTCACATTCAGTTTCCCATCTCTTATGCTCATTTTAGAATTAAATTTTTGTTTTCTTTCTATTCCTGAAGCATCATGAGTTTGTCAAGGGTTATACTTGTCTCTTATCCTATGGTTGGTAGTTGGATCTCTACTATTGAAGAGACTTTATATCAATTAATAGTAGCATCATGTAAAGGTCATAAAATGTTATAAATTGTTCTAAATTATTAATATTTGTTTCTTAGCTTACTCAAGAATATTTAAAGGGTTTATAAATTGAGAAAGGTATAATTATTTGTTAGATGGATAAAATATAGAAAAACATTAAGATTAATTTGTAAATTGCATAAATACAAATTAATTATTACAAACTAATCAGTGCCCCAAGAGAAGCATGTAGATTGAAAGCCTTTCATTGCTTCTTCTATGATAGATACATGCTACTCTATGAACCCCTCCAAAGTCACCCGTTCTGACACCTTGTATTACCCTTTCTGGTTTCAATTTTTTTTGGGGGGGATCTATAAGAGGTCAAATATGAGCATTCTATCCATTCCAGTAGGCATTGTAACTTAGTATCTGTTTGAAAGATCTAAAGGCAAAGGAAATCTTGTGCTCATGTTTATAGTGTCTCATTTAAAAATTTTCTGCAATACTGAGAAAATCCAGTTTGATGGTACAGACCTGATACATATGAAGTGCAGCTCTCTTCCCATTTGACCTTGCTGCCTTTGACCAAATTATCTATGCAGCCTTTTCTTTAAATTCAGTGCCTTCTATAGGAAGTGTGATGAAGTAGAAAGAACAAATATGCTGGGATCTGAAAAGCCTGACTTTATATTAAAGGTATCACACATAGTGATATAGGTGTGACTTTGAAAATTCATCCCCTTTGGTGTCAATTTTATCTTCTACAAAATGAGGCAATAGCAGTCACCTCTTAAGGTTACCTAGGAGGTCAGATTAGATATCTATATGAACAATTATAAAATAGTGTTTGCCACATACTGGACACTCATACTTACTTTTTGTCTTCTCTTTCTTTCTTTCACCTTCCAAGGTCTAAATACAAGTGACTTACCCCCAATTTTAAAGCCCTTCATGAGAAAAATTGAGACATTTGCCCAAACCTCCACAATTGCCATAATTCCACCATCCCTACTATTTAAAGCATACTTATATAAACCTGCTAAATCAAGCAAATCCATCGATTTATCTGATTTTTTTCAACTAGCTTATAAGTATGCTTAAAGGATTGCTGTCTTTTATTTCTCTGTTTTCTCAGCATCTAGCATTTTGCTGAGGAGATCACTAGGCACTTTAGATTAGAGGGTTATTAATTGACACCCTAGTGCCATGGGCCCCAACACCTTCCCTAATCTTTTTTGAGGTCCTCACTTACTCAGGTCCCTTTCATTATTAATAATAACAACAGCAACAAGTGTAAAACAATAATAGTATCTAAGTTGATAGACTAATTTTCAGTTTGTAGGGCTACTTTCCAGTACCTTGTTTCACTAAATCTTAACTACAGTTTGAGGTGCATATTATTAACAAGCACAAAATTTTGTATTGGTTTTATTTTTTAAATTGTGGTTATTATTGATTCTGCTATGCTCTGTATTCTCTCTCTCTCCTTTCTCTCTGATTAAGGACATTGACAAATCACTTAAATTCTCTGAGTGGCAAGTTTCACAGCTATTAACTAGGGAGCCGGTAGTTAAATCTAGATCTTTTAAGTTTGAATTCAGTTCTATTTCTAATACATGCTGTACTTCTTGAATTTTCAACTCTAGGGAAAAATTAGAACAGTTTTGATATACATTTACATCTCCATTGTTAGTGAGTTTGGATTGACTCAGAGGCTACATCCATCAAAATATCGTATTGTCATATAATCTCCACCAGGAGCTTCATTGCAGTATTTTTTATAATTTATTTTTGATTGATTTATAAAGCCATTGCTATATTCCTCTTGCATTCACTAATTTAGCAAAGTTTTTTTTGAGGTATTATTTCTTTACTTGTCCCTTTACTCTTGCAGCATCTCATTGTCCAGCATATTCTAGGACTATATCCTAAATCATCTGATAGTCTATTATTGGCATTCGTAAAGATATATACTGTTGTTCTCAGTCCATTCATCTTCCCTGGGGCAAATTTATTATGAAGACTTCACTTCTGAATCTTATAAATAACTTTAATAAATTATGATTTTCTTAATTATTTGAATATCTGAAAGAAATCAATCCCCTCCCCTCAAAAGAGAAGAGATCATCTCATTTTACCTGCATATTAATTTTCAAAATGAGGTAATTTAAAGTACATTTGTATAACAGTATTATTATGAGAAAACCAAGGTTCAACATTATCAAGAGATGTTTTTAATGGAAAAGGTTGTGTTAAGAACCTGCATTTTCCAACTCATAATTTAGTATTTCTATTTTTAGCTAGAAGGTGTATGTTCCATAGGAACATGCTGAAAGCATCTTTTACCTGGTAGAATGAAGGTGGCATAACACAGAAAATGGAAGAGGTAATAAAAGATCTTCATTCTGTAGAAAGAAGCTCCCGAATGATTTGGTAACAGAACCTAGAGACTAGATCACTTTCCAAAAAGCTAAGAGACATTTACTATTTATAGTTTTCTAATGAAAGAAAGACTCTCTTTATCCGGAAATTGTTATATTTTTTTGTGTACTTATCTCTGCTCCACTGACTAGGACAGTGGGCAGAATTACCCAAATTGAAAACACTTGGAATTAACTGTTCTCTAGAGAGGAATCTCTATGTAGAAATAGCTGTAAATATGACATCTTTCTATCAATGGTAATCAATAAAACATCAACACAAAGGGGCATGCATGAAAGGAGTTTAAGGGAAATACTCATTTACCATTTTAGATGTAAGACAACTGAACTTTCTCATGTCAGTTAAACTTATGGTTACTTTTCAAAATATATTCTAGTCACTAAACTGGTGTGTAAATTTATCATGTCCATATGTCCAAATTCTGTACTTATATAGCCAGTTTCCCCAAATCACTCACTGACCAAAGTCCAGATATCAAGCCTTACTTTTGTCACTAATTTTTCTTATTTTTTTCAGATACAACTTAAATATTTATGGAGTTTTGCTTTTTTTTTTCTTAGAAAAGCCCAATTAATCTTCATGTATTTTAACTTTTCTCACAGTAATATATGCACACAATAAATATCAGGGGAAAAACATATTGTAATGAATAGAAATAATTTCCCACCTCAATTTCCCTATTTTCAAATTTCCTGGTTACTATTAACACAAGAATTGAAATTTAGCTTATATTTTGTTTTTGCTTGGCAACCACAGAATATATATTTTGGTTTCCAATATGAGAAATGCAGTTTTAAATCCCTTATATTCCCTCCTGTGCTGTCCTTAAATATTTGTAAGTTATATTAATTTTTGAAAATTTCTCTGAGTTATCCTCAAACTTTTAAATACTTCTTTACTTAAAATGAAGATATCATCCCCCTTGCCATTCACTTTAAAATCCCTCCTCGATTTCCACATCTCATTCACTTCTTGTGACATACATGCTTTTGTCTTGCCTGAGATGATCCCTGAACTCTGTGTAACCAGAAGGGAGACACTCATGCTCGATATTCAATGGCTGTAATACAACAAGCAGTGTGGTCTGTATTGCCTTTTTCATGTGTCAAAAAGGACAACACTGTGCTAATCAGAGGCAAATGTTCTTGGTTTCAAGTCAAGTGGATTATTACTATTATTTTATTATTATTCCCTTTTTCTCTCAAATGTTTTCAGAAGTTTTAGTTTTTATTTTTGATTATGATATTTTTGAAAAGTATTTTTTTTTCCTGTAGTTTTCTTGTCAATGACTGTCAACAAATAACAGTCATTCCTTATTCTTTAGTTTCTCTCATTTTCACAGGCTATTCCTGCTCCTATTTCATCCTAAGTTTTTCTGAACCTGCCCTCCTGCATTGAATCTACTGTTATGTAGATCTCAGGCTTTCTTTTTATTTTTCCCTTTTTCTTCTTGTTCTCAGAAATATATATTTTTAATTGTCATTTACTTGCTGGAAAATATTCTTATTATGCCCCTGTATTTGATTATTTGAATTCATTTGAAGTTATTACTCCACTAACTTCTGGTATCCTGATGAGATATTTAATGCTAGGCAAGCTCCTTTTAAATGGTCCGATATTTTTCTCTCTAGGCACTTTTAGGATATTCTCTTTATATTTCATACCCCGAATTTTAGGATTCATACATCTCCTGCTGTGATTTTTTTTTTTTTAAATAAGTTATGCCTGGCACTGGTGAGCATGTATCTTTCTTCAAATCAGGAAATTTTCTATTTTTATATTTTTTTCTCTGATAAAGTCTTTTCTTGTTTGTAAAGTCTTTTCTTGTTTATTTTCTCTCTTTTGAGATTTCTTTTAGTAAAATGTGTAATGTTCCTCTGCAGTTTCATCTTTACTCTCATATCTTTATATCTTTGTTGTTTTATAATTTTAAATATATCTTTCACTTTTATTTTCAGTTTTTCTTTTTTTTCCCTTTCTTTTTTATTTTTTTTAGGAAACATATTTAGAACATAAATGCCCTTATCTATTCTCTGATTGCTCTTCTGCCATACAGCAGTATTCTTGTTTTGTAGGTCTAAGAGCTTCTTGAATCCCTCTGCAAATATATTGAAGAGAGCTTTGTATCAAGATCTGTTTCCCTGAAACTGTCTCTGTTCTTGGGATCTCCCGTTCTGTTTCTGTTATAATGCTGGTTATTCAAGTTGCTAGTTTTACACTGTTGCAAAATCATAGGTTTTAGAATGAACAGCTGGATGCCTTGTGGGGATTTCCTTGGCTGTTGTACAAATCTGTTTTCGAAGAAAACCTCTCCTCAGTGCCATTCTCATGGCAAGATTTGTGAATATAGGCTGATTGAGCTTCTGTAATGTGAGCAGAAGGAATTAAGACTCTGAATGTCTTGAAGAAGAAACATTGCTTTTGTTTCTGGGACAAATGTTCCTATACCAGAAACCTTAGCTCCCTCCACATAGTTTGTTCACTTGGGCTGTAGTTTCATTTAAGCAAAAATAAAAAACCCCATGATGAAAGAACTGTATATGTCTTGTTTTACAGTGAGTCTCCAATGTGTAGAAATGCTTTTATTACATAAGAAGAACTCCAAAAATAAGTATGTAATATCAGTGGCTTTCTTTAGCATCTTTGCAAACAAATCAATAGATTACATATATTAGAGTCTGTTTCTGGACTTTACATTATTTCATTGATCTTTATCTCTCTCCTTTATGTCAATATGAAAATCTCTTAATTACTGTGAAACCTGAAATCAGGTAGTGTAAGCTTTACAACTTAGTTTTAAATTCTTCAACTTATGACGTCTATTTTAGGTCTTGTGATTTTTCATATAGTTTTAAAGTAAGATTGCCAATATCTATTTAAAAGCTCAGATGAAATTTTGCTTGGGATTTTGTTTTACCTGTAGATCAGTTTGATGAGATTTGACATTTTGACATTTCCAGTACATGGACAAAGTATATCTCTCTGTTATTTAGCTCTTTAATTCCTCTCAGCATTTGCATTGACATATGTTTTCATTTCTCTTGCACATACGCCTAACTGTGGGATTGCAGAGTCAAGTGAAAACTCCATTCTTAACTTTTTCAGGGACTGTCAGACTGCTCTGTGAAGTATTTGCCCCAATTTACATTCCTACTAGCAGTGCATGAAAATTCCAATTTCTTCTTACCCTCACCAACATTTGTTAATATCTTAATTATAGCCCTCTTAGTGGGTGGGAAGTAGTAACTCATTGTGATATTGATTTGCATTTTCTTGCTGGTTATTGAGGTTAAACATCTTTCCATGTGCTTGTTGAACACTGGTATATCTTCTTTGGAGAAATATATATCCAATTCCTTTGTCCATTTTATAATTGGGTTATGTGTTTTTTATTATTAAGTTGTAAATATGCATTATATGTTTTCAAATACTTTGGTTGAGAGGCTGCTGGTTTTCAAGGGTATTGCAGAGCTAGGGTGAGTTGGACCATAATAGAGTAGTTAAAATACCACAAAACTAGTTGTTCTTACTGAAATCAAGTGGTGTGTTTTTTTCTTGAATAAATGCTCCTTGGATTTTTCTAAGTCTGTGGTTCATTCACAGAGCTCTTAAAAATTATTTTTTTGCCATTATTGCCAGTTTTTTTGTTGCTTTTATGAAGGGGCAGATTTTTTAAGTTCTCTATTTCACCATTTCAGAAGTCCTGCCTATGATTCACTACGTAGTATTTCTTTTTTTAAAAAAAAACCACAAAACTTTTATAGTTAGAAATTATACACTCTTCTGGTTAATATTTCTGTGAAACAAACTACCTTGAAACTCGATGGCTTAAAAAAACACCCATTTTATTATACTCATTGGTTCTGTGGGTCAGAAATTAACATAAAACATAGTGAGACCGTGTTAGCTCTTTGTTTCTATGTCTAGGTGCTCTTCTTGAAAGACATGAAAACTGGGAGTGATTTCTCATGGGCTAACTGTTTCTTCTTGCCCTTTTTTGTATAGTCTAGTTTTTCTTAACATTCTTTGATGTTATTTGTTGGTATTTTAGACTACTTTCCCCTCCTCAATCTGTAGTCTTCCCTTGGGTGATTTAATCTTATTACTTCAGTTCATGGCTCCTCAAATCTATATTCAAAGCACATTTTTCTTTCATGACTTTCACTCATGTATACAGCAGAGAAGTCTAAACTTAACACCTCATACATGTTTCTTTCAAATCTGCACCTTTTATAATATTTCCTACTGAATCATTGCATTGTTCAGCAAATTTTTTTCAAGTAAGAAAACTAAATTGGGAATTATCCTTTCCTCATGTACTTCTCTATGCACTAAACTTTTGTTCATTTCCTCTAAATCAGAATTTGGACCTACCTTTTTATATTATCCAGATCTGTGCTATAGCTATAGGTTTAAAAAAAAACCAAAAAACCACACTCAGTGAAGACTTTAAATTCTGAATATCAAGCATTTACTGAAGGGGTACTTTATAATTCATAAGAAATTTTGTGTCAACATTAATTCAATATTATGATAGAATTAATGTGGAATGTGAAAAACTGGAAGCACAATGAGTTCACTGAAGACAGGGACAAGAAAAGAAGCATTAAATACTGAATTATAAGATAAAAGAGTTAAATAAAATTCTTAAGAACCAAGAGAGAAGCCCCTTGGGTTAGTTGCCTATGTACAGAATTGAGTGTGATAAAGAGTTCTGGATAGTAGAATTAGAATAAGAACTGACTTTTCTTTTTATTTTTGGACATTTCTGTATTCTTATTTACCATTAGAAAAAATACCTTTAAAATGTTTTTAATTTGCTTCTATTCTTATCACATTCTACTCCTTATGGAGCTTTGCTTGATTACGCTTTCTCACATTGTCAGTACTGTTCTGTTATGGGATTATGATGTATATGACTTTGTGTCCAAAACTCAAGCATATTTTTGCTAAAAATATGGAAAGGTGGCGTAAACCATGATTGATGGTTGATACCGGAAAGATTCTATGGAAATAATTAGGTACTGCACAAGGTAAATAAACAGGCCAGAGATGAAGGGAAGTGTTAAGGAGGGAGGGTGTTTGCAATGTGAGTGGAGAACGGCCAGCTTAATGAAGAGGTTGTTTCTTCTTCCTTTTGCTTGTACTAACTCAACATTGAACTCACTAGTCGCCGTGTTATAGTTGTGTAATTAAGAAGGCCAAAGGACACTCATGAGAAAATAGATTTAAATAAAGTAGAAAGTTCTTTCTTATTAATAATATTGTTACATTGTAATGTTGCATGGTATAGTAGGAATAAAAATTACATTTCTATAAGCTAAAGTACTGTGGCATTTAACTTGGTTTTATATATTCCCTTACAACACAGCAGGGCTTATTATCGCAGTAATTATATATGTATTCCCAGGAGTTGCACGAAGGCTTGCAAGCACCACGAACAAGGTAACATTCTGTTTTTCTCTCTGAAAGCTCTTTCGGGTTTTCTCTTGTTTTTTCTCCTGTTTTCCTCTGTGAAGCTAAGAAAAAGTAGCCATGATCATAAATCCAAGTTTAATCCACTTGCATAGACAGATATATAGACAGACAGATAATAGATAGATAAGTAAATAAAGTTCTTTAAAGTATAGAGTTAAACTATTTTGTTTCTGAAATCATGCCCAGGCACCTGTATTAAAAAGTTGTGATTTTATCCCCTGTAAATTGGCATGTTTTTATTATCCAACTATTTCTTTTGCCACTAGCATTTTTTTTTTTTTTGAAATAGAATATCCTTAAATATCTACTCTGTGCATGCTTCCTCAAGAGAAAAGAGAAAAAGATGTGGAAAAAATAGTCTACATGTTTTGTGTTCTAAAGAGCCATATATCTCCAACACTCCTCTCCCCAGTACAAATTACTGGGCTAGTTAGTTATAGAAAGCTTAATTTTGACAACAGCTACGTCAATATCAGTTCAAAAAGAGAAGGCAGTAAGAAGGACATAAGAACTCAGAGTCTCATCAAACAAAACAGCAAACAGGTTTAATTGTACATCTTGGGAGTCCCTCCCCTCTATTATCTTACCAACTATCAGTTTCACTCATTTCTTCTTCTATGCAAAATAAAGTGGATTTTATTATTAATTCATATGCAGTTTCCTAACAATCATTTATTTGTTTTATTTTTCCAGAGTAAAGCATTTATATAAAAAAAATTCCACCCTCCCCTCTTTTTCTATATTAACAGACATTACCTGATGGACCACAAGATACAATCAAGACAAAGGTCAGGAAAACACAAAGAATCTTCATTGCTGATTGAGTTACTATAGTGAAGTTGAGGCAGAGCTCAAAATACCTGAGAGTTGTGCTATTCTTCGGAGAAAGAAAGATGAACCCTTGTTTTTATAGCCTTCTCAGGGTAATTACTATTCTGATTAATGCCACCTCTTAAGATTGAGAACAAACTCGTGTAACTATTTATTCTCACTCTTTATTTTTACAGCTGAGGGACACATCTGAAAGCAGAAACTTTGAAGAGAAGCCACTCCTGGGAGATTCTATTTTAAGGAGAATCTACAGAAACCTTGGAGAGCAGTGGAAACGGATCTTTTCTTTCATCCCAACAAATATCTTTCCTAACTCAGGCAGAATATTCCTTGACATGCTAAGGAACAGAGGAGACTATTGTATGTTGTGTATTCTGGATGAGGAAAACTCAGAAACAATTTCTTATGCGGAACTCTGGTGCCACTAGCTGCTCTTGCTCTGTATTAATCTATAGGTGAGTCTTAAAGGCAAAGTTAGAAACCTTGAATTTTAAACCAGCTTTAAAGATAACTATTAGAATGTGTGGTCTGGTGGGAAAATGTTGTTCAACATCTATTGGCATGTGTGCTTTGTCTTGATTTTGGTGAGAAATTTTATAGTTTACCAAATGTATTTTTTGTACCATCTAATTACTTTTGAATCATCTTATAAAAAAGGTTTACACTTGAAAGAATTGATCCTGAGCAAGTTGCTTACCTGAAACTTACCTGCCTAATCAATACTACTACTACTAATTTAATAATAATAATTTAAAATAATAACAGTAAGCATGTGTATTTAAGTTACTCACTTTCGAAAATTACCTTGTGTAGTGTGTAGAAGGATATCTATCTCCTACGCTTTCAAAAGTCTTCTTGGGCTCAGGGCTGTAGATTTTGAGTGTAAGTGAAGGGTGATGAGCAGTAGGAAAGCAGAAGGGAGGGGAAAGGAGAGACACATTGAAATGTGCAGGTTAACAACTGGTGAGAGAGCTAATATAAAAGAAAGCCATAGCATAGTAGGCAGGGCCTATTACAGTTTTACCTTTTCATACAGTGATTTAGAAATATAATCTGAATATATCTCCATGAACCACTGTTTAGTAGATGCTTAAGCAATACTCATTTAATGAAAATATATTTCTTGTTACTGAACCATCTCCTAATACCTTTGTTTGTTTATATCATCACTTAAGTTGGTGGCTTGGGGAAAAATGGCATTCTATAGCTATTCGGATGCATTTATTACCTTTTGATGTTATGTAGAAGTGAGCCATCTAAATCTAAGGACATTAATGTGGTGGTCAAAGTATTACATTTTAATTTTGAAAAGAAAATATTGCTTATCTATTGTGATCCATGCTATTTGCCTCCTCTTCTTACATCTGAGTGAATTTTAAGTTATGAATTATTAATTCAATACTCACTAAACATGCATTTCAAATGCTTTGCATATGATCCCTATCTGTGTGTTAATTCCAGTTTTCCTCAGATGAAAACTCCTTTCTGAAATGAATCAAGTTGCTTTGACCTCACTCAACTTTAACCTTCCCTTTTTTCAGAAGGATTTTGACTGAGTCTGTGTGTGTGTGAGTGTGTGTCTGTGTTATTCTGCTCTCTGCCCTTCCCATGTTATCTTATCAGAGAAGATTTCTTGAAGAGTTTTTTTGTGTGTGTGCCTATTATCTATATACTACTCTATAACTGTAACCCTTGGTTTATTAAATGTTTTTGGTGTTTCTCATTTGTCTTTATTTGAAATTAGATTGGTTCATTATTTGCTAATTTTATTATTTATTCAGATAGTTTGACATAATTATTATTACTATTACTACTATTATTATTATTAACTGCTACATCTCACTAGATGTGTAAACTCCTTGAGGGCAGGGATTATGACAGTTTTACATTGGAGCCTCCACAGAATAGGCATTTAATACATACTTACTGAATGGAGATTGAAATAAAATTACAGTAGCAACTATAGTATCCATCACTTATCTACCTAGAAAATTTTAGAAAATAACTCTTCTGAGAACAAGAATGTCAGAATACAATTCAGTCTTTAATCCTAAAGGATCAGAGATCAATTCATAAACAGTTGTTATCTCACTTAGCATAATACCCTCTGAGTCTACCCACCTTATCAGTCATAATGGTTCTTTTTTTTTTAAGGCCAAGTAATTTTCCATGAGGGTTTTATGCTAAGTGAAATAAGTCAGACAGAAAAAGACAAATACTATATGATTTCACTTATATGTAGAATGTATAGAACAAAGTAAACAAAAAAACCAGAAACAAACTCAGATACAGAGAACAAGGTGTTGATTACTAGATAAGAGACGGATTGGGGGACTGGGAAAAAAAGGCGAAGAGACTGAGAAGTACAGATTGGCACTAGCAAAACAACGATGGGACGTAAAGTACAGCGTGAAGAATACAGTCAATAATATTGTAAGAACTACGTATGGTGCCAGAAGGGCACTAGACTTATCAGGGAGATCACGTTGTAAGTTATATAAATGTGTAACCACTATGCTGTACACTTGAAACTAATATAATATTCAATGCCAACTGTAACTGAAAAATAAAGTTAAAATTTTAAACAGCCAAAAAAAAAAATGTTGTTATCCATTTCTCTGGGTATGGATGATGACAAGAAGGAAGTAATGCTCTGTTTTCCTAAGCTTATAAAAGGAATTATCATTTCCCACTCTAAACGTGGCTTGTGTAAAAGAGAGTGTTGCGGGAACTGTCCGGACCGAGGGTATTCTTCAAGACTCCACTTTCTATTTTTATTTTTATATTTAGCAAAGGCTTAGTTATTACCAGATGCTCAATAAGTAATAGTGAATGTTTATTCAACTTTTGCTAAGTGTCAGTTACTATCTGAAAACTTGACACTTGTTATCTCAATTAAACATAGCAATAACCTTATGAAGTGTATCTTTTACTGTCGTAATTACACAGTGAGGCAAAGGGGCCTTAGAGGCATCCATTTAATAACTTGTTCAGAGTCACTGTATTGTTAATTACTATCACTGACCCCAAAGCAGCCTGATTCTTGACCCCATGTTTTTATCCACTACACTAGAATCAACGAACTTAAAAATAATTTCTGAAAGACAATAATGAATTTCTCTAATTTCTTTATATCTTTTTACAGCAAAGCACTACATTTATTTAAGCTCTAGTAAATGATAGGTGACTAACAGACTCCAAAAAGAAAAGGTGAATTCATGCCCAGAAATAGCAGAAGGATTAGCTGAATCAGTTGTTCTCGGACTTTCAAAATCTTTAGAATCAAATGGGATAATTAAAAAAGTACACACCCCTGGGCACCACCGACGAATGGTCTCGTTCTGTTATTCAGAGGTGTGGTTCAGAAAACAGCACTTTTAAATAAATACCGCAAATCTTCCTGACGCTTCCCCAGCTCTGATAGCACTGATTTAGCCTCGCTCTCTGCCTTTGTCAGACATGAGCTCATGTACATCACTTTTCCCATTTTTACAATCAGTCTCGTCACTTTCTTTGTTCTAATAAAATGTGCCTGGAATGCAGAGCGAATCATACTTTTCTCCTCACCAAGTCCAGGGGAACATGAATACCCCTGGATGCCTGTGTCCAAGTCCTCTATTAAGGCACCATAATAGTGTGGACAGGCTGACCTGTGTGAATGTTCCTTTACTGCTTTCTGGCTGTGTGGGCCTTGAGCAAACTGTGTTTCCATCCTGAGTCTCAGCTTTCTTAGGGGTATTGGGAATAAAATTACTCATCTGGCATAGATGTTGTGAAGATTAAATGTTACAGGGTGATACTGGATCCAACCTAAATTAATGCTTTTTTTCTTCAATTTTCTACCTTCTATGTTTTACTGTGTTCCAGGATTCATAAGCCACTGTTCCACCAGGGAATGCCAGCTTTTGAATAAGTCGCATGCTTCATGAGTCAGGATACCACCTATGGAGGAAAATAATATAATATAAATAAATATATAATAATATAATATAATATAATATAATATAATATAATATAATATAATATAATATAATATAATATAATATAATATAATATAATATAATATAATATAATATAATATAATATAATACAATACAATATAATATATAAATAATTATGTGTATATACACACATATTTGTGTGTGAGTGTATATTTGTAGACATATTGTACTTAGAGATAAAGACAAAAAGAAAAAAAAAATGAGAGTAGGAACAAAACAACTGAAAAAAATTAAATAATGAAATCTGAAAAGATTTACCTATATTTTCTGTAGCCCTTATAGAATTATGTCCCTCAATGATGTCACAAGTAAAGCCCAGTTTTTCCTCACTTCTCTGTAATGCAAAGACCCTACTTACAAAGTCCCTATTCTTTTAAAAATTACAGTAACCCATAATAAATCTGAGAAAATAGCTTCTAATATGAAATCACACAAGTAAAAATTTATTTTAGAAGCTAAAATCAAAAGAATATAGAGAGCTATCAACTGCATGTTCAAATCCCTTTGAAAATGGTCCACAGACT
The DNA here is from genome assembly GCF_054644295.1 of Miniopterus natalensis. NCBI lineage: Eukaryota > Metazoa > Chordata > Mammalia > Chiroptera > Miniopteridae > Miniopterus > Miniopterus natalensis. The sequence goes on from NC_142085.1 coordinate 20,750,388, forward strand.
CTCAGAAATGAAGAAACAAGTATTTCAGAAGTCCATTCAACACAGCTCCCCGACTTCTAAGCCTCCGTACCCCTGACAAATCGCCTCCATCTAATATCCCATGACCAGACTGAGCAGGTTTAGGATATAGAATGACCTTATCCTTTCACTTTAGAAAAACCTGGAGTTGAACCTTAGGCATGCTTTTACTTTCAAAGTGATCTTTTTTTTATCTTCACCTGAGAATATGTTTATTGATTTTAAAGAGAGAGAAGGAGAGAGAAAGAGAGAGAGAGAGAGAGAAATATCAATGTGAGAAACACTGGTCTGTTGCTTCCTTTACCTACCCTGACTGGGAATTGAACCTGCAACCCAGGTATATGCCCTGACAGGCAATTGAACCCTCAACCTTTTGGTATATGGGACGATGCTCCAACCAACTGAGCCACCTGGCCAGGGCCAAAGTGATTTTTTTGAGATCCAGTTCCCTTATCTATAAAATTCTGATTTTAATATTAAACTTATTAGTCTCTACTACATATTAAATAACACATGAAACTAACAAAGAAGACCGTCATTAATGACTTTAAAAATTACTGAGCTCTTACTACGTGTTGGCACAAGTGAAGACTCTAGGATAAAGCAGTGGGCAATGTAGCCTGGTCACAGCTATGTTTGGAGCTTAATTTTCAGATATAAATTGCTCTTCATAAAATTCAACAGAGCTTAGGAAAGAGAGTGATTATCAAGATATGATCAAGAATGAATCCTGCTATCCTAAGAAGGGGATGGCCAACAAAGGGTGTCTCATGCAGAGAGACATAAATATTCTTGAGCAATAATGGATGTGCGGAACAAAGATCAGGCCATTGAGCTGGCACAGTGGTAGAGGGGAGGTCAGGGCATGGCCGGGGTTCCATCTCATTGGGCTCTTTATGTCATGGTGAAGTGGTGGATTTTATTATGTGCTTGATGGAAGCTATTTAAGAGTTTATGAATTTCCTCTGGCTCCTGGTAAGAGAACTGCTTGGAAGGGAGTAGGAGGAATATAATCCAAGAGGGAGTTAATTTCAGAGGCTACTGTGGTGATCTCTGAGGGAAGAGATAGTGGCTTAGATAAGGTGTCCCTCTGAGCCGCCTATTCATTGTCCTCACTGTTTACTCTCCCCATGGTTTCACTCTTCTCACTTTGAAACAGCATAAACTCCCACCTCAGGTCTGACGGCAGGTGGGGAGAGCCTGTTCCTGATGTTCTGATTCATGGGTAGGTCACTGAGTACTGATATGTGTCTGTCCTCTCCTCCTCGCTTCCCGTCAGCCTTGGGTTGGACTCTCTGTGCTTTCTTAAGGAACAATCTGATAATATGACACAATGAACCATATGGGAGTTTAGAGCAGAGCTTTTCTTTTAACTCATGATGCTTGGGCTCTTTGAGGGACATTCACATCTCCCAACAATGTTACCATCTAATGCACAAAAAATAAAACTAGAAACTCCCACAGGAGAAATTTCAGGTTAGTTGAGAGATGAACATAAATGCTTTAAATGCTTAAGAGAGGAAAGGAGAAGAAGAGAGAGGAAGAGGGAGGGAGGGAAAAGAATCACATCGATTAGTAGATGGACGCAGCTCTGATGTATTCCTAGATCAGTGTTTCTGGAGCTCTAACGTGCATGTGAATCACCTGAGTCCTTGCTAAAATTCAGATTCTAGTTGTTTAGGTATGGGGCAGGGCAGAAAGGCTCTGTTGCTCATAAGCTCTCTTGTGGTATAAATGCTCTGCACCTGGGGAGCCCACTGTTGTCCTATTGGTTCTGTCATCATATGAAGAGGAGTCTCCATGACAGTGTGGTGCAAATAGCTTATAGGTGCATTGTTGTAATGACAGTTATTCTTTCACCCATCACCAATGTATGTTTTCATTGTGGTGAAAGTTGGAATAAAAGGCTGAAATTTAAACATGGGTTTTGGTTACACAATTGTCAAGAAAGTGAAATTCTTTAGTTATTCTCTCTGTTCCAGTCTCTGAGATGAGTAGCAGTTCAGAAGGGAAAAAATGTTAGGGAAAGATACAGGTCTTTTCAGTGTTTTTTTTCCTATACTATGCAAAGGAAAACACTTAAAAATAATTTGTGTTAAGGAAGAGATATTACCAGTAAAAATAAAGCAATGATGTAAATTTAGGTTTATATTCCAGATTTGAGTTAAAGATATAAAAAGATAAAGAATTACTGCTTTGCCCATAATCTCAAGGCTAGCAGTCACTTCTTCCAAACGCTTTTTAAAAATTGATTTTGTTTTAGAGAGAGAGAGAAACATTGGTTTGTTGTTCCACTAATTTATGCATTCATTGGTTGATTCTTGTATGTGCCCTGACCAGGGATCAAACCATCAACCTTGGTGTATCAGCTCTAATCAACTGAGCTACCCAGCCAGGGCTCAAACTCTTTCAGTCTTAATGTTCTTCGTCACAGTTTAGCCATGTCCTGCTGAGTTAATCCTCTGTTTTATCCACACTACTTTACTATTTGCTTGGATTATAGACAGTAATCCGGACAACACTTTCAAGAATGAACTTCTATAACTTTCAAGGAAAAAATTCCAGTAAATATATTACTTGCAGATATGTGTGCCAAAAAGAAGGAAAACATCAGAAATAACAGTTCCCATGTCTGGTAAGCCCTCTAGACTTTTTGGATGAAAGACATATCCATATTTATAGTTCTTCTGTGTGGCTCATAGTTTAGCTTATAGCTTACTGAATTTTAGAAGATCACTGAATCTGTGGCTTATTGAGCAGGACTGTAGCTGAAACACTTCACCAACACACCTCAAAAAAATGAAAGAGAACCTTCATCCTATTATCCAACACTGTTAAGTTTGTCCATAATGATTCCCTGGCAGCCTACTGGGTAGTGGTTTCAAGTTTTTTGATCTCTGAATCTCCAGTTTTTATTTTAAAAACTTTATTACCATTGTTTTTTAAACTACCTCCCCAGCTTCCACAGTTAATTGTGGAAATATAATAAAAACAATGTGGGTGGAAGTTACTGAACAATTTGCCTCTGAGCCACAGACATTCTACTTTCAAACTCACAGCCCACGAGTCTCTCTTGTCCCCTGCAGAGTCCTGTTGTGGCTTCTGTGTTCTGCTTGATGGCCTATATGTTCCCCTTTGAAGTGGCCAGTCTTCACCTCCTGTGAATTTACTTATAACTCTTCGGTTTGTTCATGGCTCTGCTTTCCATTGCTGTCTTACTCATCTCTTCTTAGCAAGGGGTCACTTCTCCCCAGTACTCTGTTGCTATCATTGTTGCTCCAACTGAAGTCTGAACTCCTCTTTCCAGACCAATTTAATAGCTCATTTTCAAGGTTCCCAAATGGAATATCAATGCTCTCTTAGTTTCCTACACATCCCTACTGTGGCATCTATGTTTCATGTCACTATCACGAACAGTGTTATTTCTAATTCTCTGCCTTGCATAGAACTATGACTATGTCTCTGGCACTCTAGGTATAAACTCAAGACTTTTGCTGGGTTTGGTTGTACTTTCCCTACCTTTGCTCCACACTGGGCTGCCTCACCTCTTCCTTATAACACTCTAGCTGTTGGGTTCTTCTTTCATCTAGTATGTAAAGCTATCTCATTCTAGAAACATAACTAAATAATTAACAATGAAAAATTGCTTTTTATCTAAAACTTTTGACGTTTATAGCAATAAGGGACCTTTATTATCTCTCTCTCTCTACATTACAGAACCAGATATCTCTGAGGATTTTGTTTGTGTTTTTGAAATATGATGTTGCCTAATGATATGAAGTCTCGAGTATGAATGTGGAAAAGAAATCTATTTAAAAACGAGGATATATACATGAAACAGTCCTGAAAGAGATAAGACAAGGAGTATAAATTTGGAATTTTCTTATCTGATACTTTAACCAGAAGTCAAAACAGTAAATCAATATTCTTTCCTGAGTTTGTTTGTTTTTTAACTAAATGTCATCACCTGAATAATTTGCATCCAAACTTTGAAAGATTATGTGACTTGGCCTTTGAACTGGATTCTTTCTGAGTATACAGCGCCTCCTGTTGATTGCTTGGAATGGAATGCAACATCTAATATGTGTAGGCTGTCTGCCAAGGCACACACATATACCCAAACACACATAAACATTGAGCAATGTCATCAACTGTTGTTCTCTATTCTGGTCTAAATGATTATTTCCAATAAAAAGTGAATCACTCAATATAGCTCAAGAAAAAGAAAGAATTTAAGGCTAAACATGTAAATTCAACACAAGATGATTTTGAGAAGAGGCAGCTGGAACGTTGCACTGTAACTCACCTCAGCTGTTTCCTTTCCCTGGCTGTTCCCTTCTGCTGTTTCATCTGGTCCATTATCCTCTGTCTCACAACCAGGTCCCTGCATTCTTAGTGTGCATGAAGCATCACACCATCCCCATTGTAATTTGACAAAAACTTCCAAATCATATATTCAACACTCCTTGATATGTCTTTCTTTTCCTTGAAAAATATAATATAAAATTTACATCTTTAGTTGAATAAAAGAAATGCCATCACATTAAAGAAACAAAAATTATGTCCAATGACAAGTAAGTGATAAAATCTGATTTAATGTGAGTATTGCTCTTTACACTGGTTGATTGACATATGCCAAGCACTCTGCTACAAACTGGAAAACTAGGTGTGCTACTTCCATTTTTTATATAAGGGAACAAAAACTTAGGTTGAGTAATTGTTCAAGGTTATGCAGCTAACAAAAAATAATAAGACTCAACTAGCCCTGGACCATCTGACTCCAGACAATATGTCTCAACACTGTTCCTAGTATCTAAAACAAGTCAAAGTTCAGCAGAACATGTATACTTGGAGATGAAAGTGTAGAAGAATCAAAACCACGTGAGACAAAAACTAACCATGCCTGTGAAATAACTTATCTGAGGAAAGTAGCTCTCTAAGAATAAGTGTATATTGATGTGACTATTGCTCCTACCATGCAGCAGCAAACTTATTTTGGATATGAAAGCATTAGACCTTCATTCTGAATGTTTGAATGTTGCTATTTAACATTCAAACTCCTCTTCTGATTCCTACTGTTCGTATTCTTTCCTCAGAAGGAAACTGCTTATAACTTGGTTTCCTATGTAAATTGCCCACAGGGAAAATACACACTTGTCAGGCCAACACACAACATGCCTAAGAAAGTAATTTCTTATGATAGTTAGGACATTGGCTTCCTGTATTAAACAATGGAGGCTCCAATTGCCAGTGACTATCTATATCTGATACACGTTATGGCACTGGGAAAATAAACTTTGTGGTAAACCAGCAGCTCAGAGAGAGCCATGGAGAACCTGTGTAAGACAATGGCTGCTTTTGAAGGTCTCCATGGAACCAACCCGCAGGCCTTTGCGACAACAGCTCCCGCGTGGCAGCCAAAGGCAGAGCATTACTGAACTACTTGGTGCGGGTCTGTGCTTTGCCTTCTGGGGCAGCGAAGCATGTTTGGTCACCATGCAACTTGTCCAGGGCATTCTTAGGAAAAATGAGCAAGTGTATTTAAGGAGAAAATAGAGATAAAAGGAGAGATGTTTTTGAGAATCATGGCCATGAAGTTGCTATCAGTAAGAAAAGGAGAAATTGTGTTTTTTTCTTTTAAGTTTCATTTTTCAATCACAGTTTACTTTTTCTTTTATAACATATTTTAAAAAATCACATTGACTAAAATGTGACCTGAATGTAGGCAATTTAGCCTATTTATAGCTGTGCATGTGGAGGAAGGGAAGAATAGAAGTGTGTGCCTCTGGTCATCCTACACCCTTCTTCGTTTTGCCTGAAATGCAAATATATTACATATATAATACAAATGCATGCAATATATATGGACTAATGCTGTGTCCTTTAGAGCACTTAATCCAACCTCTTCTTTACTTTTTATAAATTAGGCCCGAAGTCCCTAAACTAAATTACTTAGAAGTAAAAGTGTGGATGTTTCCCTTAGAAGTGATTTTAAAAACGGAATCACAGATCTCTAAAAGGCAAAACTATGGACACAGTCAAAGGATCAGCTGTTGCCATGGGAAGCAGGCGGAGCACAGGTGACCTTCATGGCCATAGAACTATTCTGTATGGTATTTTAATGGTAGATACAAATCATTATACATTTTTCAAAACCCACAGAATTCACAACACCAAGACCAACCCCAAATGTAAACTATGGACTTTGGGTTATACTAATGTGTCAATATGGGTTCATAGATTGCAGCAAATATATCACTGTGTGAGGGATACCGATAATGGGGTTACTATGTATGTGTAGGGAGTGTCAAGGGGGATATGAGAATTTTCTGTATTTTTGCTCAAGTTTTCTGTAAATCTAAAATGGCTCTAACAAGTAAATTTTATTATTTTAAAAAATGGAATCACAAATAATTTGTTAAAACAATTTACAGTTGAAAAGAAAATCATTATTTCTGCTTTCTTATTTTAAAAATAAGAAAAACTAAAGCCCAGAGAACATAAAAAAATCCAGTTACCATGATTAAAATAGTAATATCTCAAAAGTGTTTTTAATTGTTGCAAACCTTCATGTGATTCTCCAACAGCCTTCAATTGGAATCTCTGAGTTATAGTTTTTGTTTGGAAGTAACAAACATCTAACTCCAAGTAGCTTAAGGGTTAATGTATAAATATGGGCTTTAATGAATCTCATATGAAACCAAACTGAACCAAACAAAAAAAGACACTAATTGTAGGACCTGCATTAAGCAATACTGCACTGGAACTCATTCCCAGTGATATTTCTTCCCAGTAATTCTCATGTATATACAGGGTGGGCAAAAGTAGGTTTATAGTTGTGAGTACACAAAACAGTTTATTCTTGTATTAGTTATTTATTAATTACTGTATTAGTTATTTATATTACTGTAAACCTCCTTTTGCCCACCCCTGTATTTATCTGTGTATTGGCCTCAGACTGGTCTTCTAACCTATCTGAAAGTCATGGAATGGTGAAGACTGTTTGACTGATAGAGGCACCAAACCAACATTATAATGGCAGTGTGAATAGAGAGGAAGGTGTTAACAATTTGTGTGTGTTTTTTAACCACAGTTGTCAGAAGCTGAACTTTTAATGTAACTGGTCAAAGAGCAAGAATTACAAGAAAACATTGACCCTTAATTAAAACCTGAGGTTAGAATGATGGGAGAAATTCCCCTAAAAGGGGAAGTATAACATGGACACAGCAGCAGAGAACTTGTAAATATAACAGGTAAATAAATGTGTGTTTATATCCAGTAGGAAGGTGTTTCATGTCCTCATTTTTACATATGCAGGAAAAAGAAAAAATTGATACTCGGGTGTCTTTTCATATATCAGCTTTTTCCACCTCTGCATTACTTTCAATATTTTCCTATGAATTTTTTTATTTTCACATAACTTGCCTAAGGGCAGAGAGAATATAGACTAAGTAAAATAAATACCTTTGATTTTTAAAGTTATGTGTGAAAATACAATATTTTCCAAGATATTCTATATTATTTAACATTATCAATGACCACTCCTCCTGAAAATGTTTTTTCTAATTCTAACCTTATTTCAATTATAAGTCTTTGAAAACTCCTTCTCCTCTTATTTGCCATGTTATGCTCTTAAATATGAATACTTCTTAAGGTAGGGTTTTTGGCTCTTCATTATATATGTAAGCATCCACCTGTCCATTCACTCATTCAGTAAAATTGTATCAAGTGTCTTTATCTTTGTCAACCTCTATGCCAGGTCCTGGGAATATCTGATAATCTAAACACACATAGTTGTTCCGGCCCTCAAATATCATCTTCTACCTGAAGTCTTCCCTGGTAGACTAAGAAAATTATCATAAACCCCAGTGCCTTCTCACAACATATGTGTATAACTCATAAGGCATTTTCAGCATTCTGCCATAAAGGGAATTTCTGTAAATAATATCTTTGGTCTGACTGAATCAGAACCATATCAGGGTGGATATCTCTTAAATAATGCTTCAAGCCCACAATTCCAATTTCTGTCATTTTATTTGTCAAAGTAAAAATTGTACTGGACAGAATTAAACCGTCAAATAAGAATTTATTCAAGACTATTGTAATAGGGAAGCAAGACTAAGCTCAATTGCAATGACACAAAGGTGGGAGGGTTTTTAAGGTCTGGTGTGACAAATGGAAAAGCACTGCGTGACAATAGAGGGAGAAGGCTGACCAGTGGGATACCTTGAGCACTTTGCGTTACCCCTGAGTTTACAACTGCATTTCTCTGTGATTAGGCCATCGGTGTTTGATAGTTGGCACTCATCGACGTCAGACTCTTAACCTCCCACTGAGACTGAGGTAGGCCTGCCATGTTCTTTGAAATGTACATTTTAAAAGGATGGTTCTCAGATCCTTCAGAAAAATATTTCTTGTGCTGTAAAACTGACAAGAGGGTGGAAAAAGACATATGTTTCAAAGGAATAGAGAAAGAATTTCAATTGCAAGTTTTCTAAAGTAAATTCAATGAGAAAAGTGAAGTCAGGGGCCTATAGTCAGGAGGAAATCTACCAGAAATTCAGTCACAGCTAAGCGGAACATTAAGTCTGCCTTGACCATATTTCTTCAGTTGACCATTTTCTCACTCTTGGGATTATCAAGAAAATCAAGACTGCCATTTCAACACAACACGACAATATTTTGTTCCCAAAATATGTGTGAGAATTAAAGGAAGGCAGTTATTAGCATTTATCTTTTTACCTCTTCTGAATATTTTGAACCTTTAAATCCCTGTGAGAGAGTAGAGTGAGAGTGAGTGGGGAGGAGCAGGGTTTGGGGAGGAAAGAAGAAGGCAGGACATTATTGGTATGAACATTTCCCCAAAGAGAAAATTTAAAAACAGTTTTACAGCCAGCTTTACTTCATAGAACTCTCCCTGCAAGATTGATATGAGCTCTTTCATTTTTCAGAACAGGACAAGAGGAAAGATAAGAACAACAGAGGAAATAAAAAAAAGACATATTGAGTTTATTTTTATTTAATTTAGGTCAAACAACACCTATCGACAAACCAATAGGCAAGAACAAATTCTAGTTTCTTTATTGAAAAGATCCTTTTTACATCTTTCTTTTGCCCAAGTCTTCTCCAAAGAAAGAAATATGTTACTTGGCTTCTTTGTCTCCTACTGGAGCATGTTTTGTCAGTAATGCCAAGGGATCTCTAAAAGTTTGGTCCAAGTTCACTAAAAAATTAAAGGGCCCTGATTTTGCCTCAGAATTCAATAGTTAAGGACCTTCTTAGGCAGTGGTTAGCATAGTTTTCAGTGCATTATAATCACATGGAGAGCACCACCTCAAAGAGTTATTGATTTGGTGAGTCTGAACCCCAAGAATTTGCATTTCTACAAGTTCTCAGGTGAAGCTAAGACCCATGCTTCAGGAAACGCATTTTGCTCCTGGAAACTTCACTCACTCTTTTCATATAAGGGTCAGCAAATGTTTTCTATAAAGGGCAAATATGTCACCTTTTACCAACCAAGATGCAAAATTAAGGATGTTATGTACAGACTTAAATAGAAGAGAGAAAACAATTTTCAATAAATTTTTAATAGACAAAAATACAATAAATAATAATGGTTGCACAAGACCTAAATTGCTGGGATGAGTACACCTACACTTGAATTCCTTGTGGAATTTCGTTTGAATAAAGAATTGCATGAATAAAAGCAGCTCTCCTTCTCTTAGAACTTTATATTTATCCCTTTGCTGTGTTTGCCATGAAGAGAGTTTAATTGCCCTACTGAGAGCACTATTACTCCATGTCATCTCAAATTGTCATCTCATAGGAATTGGTAAATGCATACAAGAATCATTAGGCAAGACAGGGCTGAAAGGCTTCACCTTTGAAAGGTAGAAAGAACTCATGTCTTTTTAAAGAAAGAATTAGGCTACACATTTAGAGATTTTGATGTGGAGCAAAAGGATATATAAAGTAAACCCTGATTATTATATTAAACTTAGCAATACAGTCACATACATGTATTTAGAGAGGAAGCTGAACAACTGAGATAAATAGTATAAATGTCTGGGCTACAAAATGCCATAATGAGGTGATAAGCACAATTAGAGTCTGTTCCCTTGCTTAATTAATATGTTCATCCTTCTGAAGTACGAAGAAATTGAGCAATGAATAGACAAAATAGAGACTGAAACAATTTTTATTGATGCAAACAGTGATGTTTATAATTTAAAGGGGCATATTTTTATTGAACACTACAAATGTTCTCTTTTTACCTCCTTTGGAGTTAAGAAAATGTATCTTTGTTCCAAACGTTGAAGCTCAGCAGAACTTCTCTTGTCCAGAGTTTATATGCAGCACTGATTTCTCCATCTGATGCAGTATCCATAATCATATTCGTCGTCATCACAAAATGTTTTACATAATCCTTTCACTTTTTGGCATCTCTCAAGTCTAAACTTTGGTTGTTCTATCTCACTTCTGGCTGCAATAAAGAAAGATAAAGTTATCAATCCAGTTTTTCATTTGGGGATCTTCCTACCAAGGGGAGAAAAACTACCTGTTCTAAGTCATGAGATCAAATGAAGATTTTGAGATGTCAGGCTGTTTCAGAGCATGATTTTATCACTTGTTTCAGAAAGTGACCAAGCCACAAACATTTTACTTGCACAAAATGTATATGTCCTTATCTTATATTTCACAACAGTACTGAAATTCAGCTGGTTCCTAGGGCCTCTTGCCCTCCCATCTTTTTAACTTACTATAGTACTTACTCTCCCATGCTTTCTTTAAGATGATGTTTATAGTACTTTAAACACATGTAATTTTCATTTGCATATGTTCTCAGTTTTTAAGGCTACTCTTATTGCCTCTTCAGAGAGCCGTTTGCTCAATGCTTTCTTCTCCATTCCAGATCTCACTCTTAATTGAAATATTATTTCATTATATACTGTAACAAATGGATATATCCTTTTTGCCAGTCTACAAGTAATAAATGAATAACATAATTTAGTACTAAATTATATGTATTTTTCTTAAACATTTGTCATACTTTTTTTCTTGCAGCCAAAATAGAATCTCTCTCTTACATGTTAGTTATGATTTATCCTGACTCTTTGCTATCTCCTACCCAGTATAGCCCAGTACTTGTAACACAGTAGGAATGAAGATACTTACTGATAACTTATCGAGGAGACTAAACCATTTTAGACATACACACATATACATTAAGTACTTAGTAAAAAGAGGAGCCCCGTGTTAGGCTTAGTTTGTTGTGAATCAACTAATACAATGCAAAGAAGGATGTTCTGAGATTCCAAACTCACAGCTTTGTGTTTGTACATTAAACTATATTAAATGGAAGAAAATATTTTTGTTACTTTAAGATTTTATTTCTTTTAATGATTCGTTTGTGACCAATGGCTTTAAATAAAGATACTTTGAAGTCAGGATTATTTATTTCTCCCCAGATTTTATCACAGTGTTCACTTATCTTGGATAAGTCATTCTACTTGTCTACACGACAGAATACAACAAACATAGCTGTCACAAATATATTTTGAATATCAAATTTTGCATGTCAGAAAAAAAAAATGAAGGAAAAAATTTCATTAAAATGTGGAGAATGAATTAAATTGAATTTAGATTAAAATTATATAATGTCAACTCACAGAACCTAATTGCCAGCCCAGTACCTAACTGAAATTCAGAATGGTTTCATCTCAATTTCATGTGTCTGCTATTTATTTGAGTATCTAATTTTCTCCAAGCATTAGGTTGGGAACTGGACAGAGACTTCAAATGTATAGAATGTAGATACTTTATTATTAATGTTAATAAAGTTAGCAGAAAAGAGAAGGAAGTTAAGCTTAAAGTGCAAGAAACTGTCAGATGGGTTTTGACATGTGAATATATGTATCTCCTGTGGGAATGGGAAACTAATTCGTGATGACAGAATCCCTGGCCACTGGTGAATTTTGGTGAAAGCTAAAGTTATCTCAGAACCATACTTGATATAATTTAAAGTAGGAAAAATTGTGATGTATTATTTAACTTTTAAAAAAAAACTTTTGCTGGGATAAGTACTTTTTAAGCTAATCAACATTCCTAACACCTTACTATCTTGTCAACTCACCAAATCCATGTTGAGTTTTAAGACATGTTAAATTCAGAAAAGAGAAGTATGGATTTATAATGATTACTGGTAACATTAAAAATATACTAATATTCTTTTTATTTTCTCATTATTTCAAATGATAGAAATGTTTTAAATCATAAAGAAATCTACAGAACTGTATCATCTGGAAACAAAAAGCATGTGTTGTAAAATTGGTTCTATCACTTCTTAGTTATTTGCAAAAATGTATCACTTTAGATTCACAGCTATGCCATGTGAAAATTACGAATAGCACAACCTCATAGTGTTTTTGCGGAGTTGATTAGGTAATATGTTATAAGCTGTACAAGGCTATAAGAATGCCACCCATGGGTGCATAAGTATCTATGTGAGGTGATTAAAACTAGTTAGCATATAACACACAAAGGCAAAAACAAATGACTCTTTGGAGGAAGGATACATAGCATCTCTTTCACCTACTAATACCTCTGTACTTTTTCAATATCACTGGAGAAATGAGGCCTGTGCTAACTAATTTTCACATAAAGAGATAAATGCAAACACTTGTGTGGGACCCATAAGGGATGTATATTCCAGAAAGGTTTCTGGGAGTCTGGGCTAGAATGAAGTGAACTCTGGAGGGAATATACTATGGACAGCAGCCTGTAACAGGTCCTGCACGCACAAGCACTGGGGCGACTCCATTAGGAAACCCATACAGTTAACTCAATGTTAGTTTTCCCAAGCTTTGTGGGGAGTTTTCCATCTTCCCAGGAGAAATGTCTGGCATATAACTCCCCATCTCTTAACAAATTAATTATCTGCAGGTGACTTCTTTGCCCACCTCATGATACTCCCTGCAAATAGGGAGGCAGAGTTGAATGCAGGAGAAGATATGTTTAGAAGATGTCTACTTTTACTGTGTCCAAGTGGAAATCAAGGTAGGAGCCAGGCCATGGGTCAATGGAAGTTTGTATAATTTGCCTGAAAGGGTAGAGAATCAGATGCTACTGGGTTTCAATCCTGTATGCTCTACTTATTAGCTATGATATATTGGACAAATGATTTAGTTCATTCTGTTTCAATTTTCTCATGAAATTGAGGTTCTTGTGTAGTTTTAAAAGCTATAATGGGAAAATATGTAAACTCGTACAGTGTTAAAAAATAAGCCTTCAAAATCAGGCCATTTGCATACCCATTGTTTTCACTTTCCTTTGGATTTTGACTAAAAACGGACCCCAGGTGAAGCACTACTATACGTATTTATGACACTCTAGTGGAAGCAAAATTCTCTAGTCTTAAATCACTAGATCAGGTCTGCTGTCTGCCTTGTTCACTGATTTATTTCAGCATGTAGCAAAACAACATACTCAATAAATGTGCAAATAACTGACAACATGACTGAGTGAATGAACATGTTATCACGGATAAGAATCTAAGTGGTCTTATGAACTGAAAAAACTCTCTGGGCTTTATTACAATCTCTCCATCAGTTATTCCCCATGTCAGCTGAGCAAATGACTTAACCTCTATATCAGTTTCTTCAACTGTAATACATGTTTAATAATAAACGCCTACTTCAGAGTGCTGTGTGGCATCCAGTGAGACAATAGATGTAGAAATAGTCTATAGCCCACAGTTAGTAAAGTAAGGTTCCATTGTCATCAGCATGAGTGACTTATAGATTTGTGGCAGGCTTTTACAAATAACCCTTTACTAACTCACTGATTTTTCTTCATTTTCACTTTTAAATTAAGAGAATGCCTTCTCTTGTGATCCCTAAGACGCACACACTTCAGTAAGCAACTATGTTGTGCTGAGAATGGTTGGGAAAAGGAATGAAATAACTAAGCGCCTTACCCCCAAAAGGCAGTCAATGTTTGTTGGGAAGTGGAAAAATACAGTATCACTTGTGAAGGCAGTTCTGAGATATATATAAAATGTCATCTCAGCATATAAAAAGAGCTGTAAACTCTTCCTGAAAGAGTCTATTTTACTATTATTACTACTACAGCTTCTGCCACCACAGTCATTATTAACAGCTATGCTTAATTAAGTGTTCATTAGGTTTCAGGTTCTTTACTGAGACAATTATACTTATTATCTGATTTAATGCTATAAGCACCTTATAAATAGGTATCACTATTCTCATTTCACCCATAAGAATAAGTGAGGTTAAGAAGCCTGTACAAGGTGTCAGAGGGACTAGAGGAGGGGGGATTCAAAGTCAGGCATGTTGGACTCTGAACTCCTGTGTGTTCAATCACTTCACTGAGCATGTGACTTTCAGTTGCATCTCGAAAAGTCAATAGCATATTTTCAAGGAATTGAGGGAAAACCTAAACATTTCTAAAGTAGCTTGAAAGAATGTGTGATCGATGAAGAATGGTGTGACTTTTAGCATGACTGAAGTGACATGGACATGGGCCTCTGAAAGTCAGCAAAGTCAAATTAGGCACACATGGCAAAAGATCTATAAAGCTGAGGAGTTGGGTTTTATGATAGAGTGGAGAAACGGTAAAGATTTTAACACCATTTTCTCAAAAAATTTGGAGCAGAGACGCTATGCGGAGGGTTGTTAGAACATTCTAAATAAGAAATATCGAGAAAGATAATTCAGTCAATGAGATTTCAGATAAGAAGGAGAAAGTGAACTTAGGAAACAGTTATGAAGTAGAAGCAGCCCAGTTAACTCTTGGGTTTGGGGGAAGAGTACTGGGAAATAAAGCAGCAATGAGGTCAGGTGTTTTAGCCCATGATACCATGTGGTTGAGAGTAACAATCAGTGAAATAGAGTCAAAGGAAGGGGACAGGCTTTAGCCTTTGTAAGATAAGTTCTATTTTGGACGTATCAGGATTAAAGAATTTGGAGGCCAGCCTGATAAGTCAGTTCCATACCTAGTAATAAACACAGCTTTGTGGTTTGGGAAGGAGATTGAAAAGAAAATATATGCTGATTGCAGAAGATGTTGTGGTAAACAAGATAATCTCAAGAAAGCATATAAAGCAAGAAGAAAAGGGACTCAGGGACAAAACACTAGTGGTCACTGCATTTAAGAGACTATCAAAAATGGAGAAGTCAAATAATAATTGTGAAACTAGTGACCAACTAAAGCAGTGTTCAGAAGTCCAGCAAGATGAAGGATTAAAACAGGCCTCTGGGTTTGAGTTTAGGAAAATGTTTGTAACATTAGCAAGAAGGTTTTCAATTAATTGCTGTGGGTGAGTGTACTGGGGAGAAGACTGTATAAGATTTGATAGAGTGTGGACAACGCACCTAGGCTGCTTTTCAAGATGTTTGGTAAAGAATATATCAAAGCAGATCAGAAAGTGGCTTGAAGGGAAAAAAAATCGCCTATGAAATCTAACTCTACTTATAACACATCTAATCCCCTCCATTCCTCATTGCTTTTACTGTTACCACCTTGGACTGAGCTACCAAAATGTATTGCTTACATCATTTCAATACATCCTAACTCATGAAAGCACTTTGGAGAAGTCTTTTTAAAACAAAATTCACATCATGTTTCCCTTTTGGCTAAAACTCATTGGATTTCTCTCAGAATAAAAGGCAAGGTCCTTCCTAGTTCCTAAAAGCTCTGGGTAATCTGTCAGCATATCCCCTTTGTTACCAGCTGTCCTCCCCAGTCTCCATTCATCAGCCACTCTTGCCTCTCAGGCATTCCTCACTTCTATGCCTCTTCCATTATTTTGCTCAAATGTCACCTTCTTAATAAGGGGTCCCTGAAAAATATTATTTAAAATTATTACAGTCCATCATTTTTGGGTCCTTTAATTCTATTTGATTTATTTTCTAATGTAATTTGCTTATTTATTATGTTTACTGTTTTATTTATCACCACACCTAGAATATGAGCTTCACAAAGTCAGAGAGTAATGTCTGCTTTTTTTATTGATATATCCAGTCTTATATTACGGCTAACACATTTAGGTTCTCAATGAGTACTTACTGAACTGGTGAATAAATGAGAGAAAGGGTGTGAAATACAGTGTCTAACTCACGTACTATCAGTGTTATGAATTGACATTGATCTTCTTGGGGGCAGATCCTATGTCTTATTAATTTTTTAAGTCTATTGAATTGGAGAGTACTGAGAGCTCAGTTTGTGATCAATAACTATCAGTTCCTTGAGACAGGAGCTATAATTTTTTTATCTTCAAATCCAAACCCATGACATTAAGTCTGGGAGGAAGTAGGCCATTAATCAAATGTTGTTTGAATAAATAAATTACTCATTGGAATCAGATACTGTTCTTGCCCAAGGACATTGAGGTGAAATAAACCCTGAAACAGGTTGGATTTGAATACTTGGAGTCAGGTTGAATTCTAATTCTCCTCCTAGTCCTGTGTGGGTTTGATAGTGATATACCTCATTTCATCATAAGGCTTTTAACAGATTCAGGTGTGTTTTGTATAAATAACAACATAAATATTGTGTCCAACACCTGGTGGTGTCTAGTTCATTAAGGTCAATGCTACTGAAGACTTACAGAAAACTAAAAATGAAAAAAAATACATATTACCATGGAAATTTAGATTGTGAGCTGAAGGAAGGAAAAATGCAAGTGAGTTTAACATTACCTAGCTGTTTTGTCAATCAGTGCAATGAAAATTACAGTGCCTGAGCAAGAAAGTTGCCAGAAATCTTTCCTTTTATAAGTATTTCATCAAAGGGGTTTCTAGAAATTTCAGTGGGTATTATCACACGCAGCAGTTAAAAGATTTCTTCAGGGGATGATATTAATTTCATAGTTGATGTTCATAGATTTACATTCTCCTTCAAGTTTGTCACATTTGTCCCTTGGATGAAGGCTGAGGCTTGTGGCTTGATTATACACTGGACTATACAAGGAGAGACTGGCTTAGAAATTTAGGTGTTTCTTCTCTCTCTGTCAAACACAGAAGCATGGAGGGTCTACCAGTACAGTCTAGTTCACATGCAGAGGCCTTGAGTGTCTTCTAGAACACCTCTTACCATTTACCACTACTCTGTGGCCACTGAAAAACTCAGTTCTTATTTGCCCCATATCTATAGTATATTAGGCTTCTCAATTCTACTTTATAGGTTTTGATGTAATGATAGCCCAGTGTCTGCTTAAGTAGAATAAATAAAAATCAAACTTTTACTAATCTCCTTTTCAATATGACTAATATATTTATTGTCCAAAGGTTAGGCTAATTTTTTTTTGGAGTCAGCAATATACCATTTGTGGTCCATATATAATGACGTATGAAAATTTCAAATATAAATTTATTCTCACAAGACACAGAAAATATATTGACTACCTGAAAACGTTACTGATTTTTGTGTGTGAATGAATGCTTAATTATAAACCAGGGGTTCTAACCCAGGCCCCTCAAAGAAGATATTGGCAATGTAGGTAGATATTTTTGATTGTCACAGTCAGTAGGAGTGTTATTGGCATCTGATGGGTAAAGGCTAGGGATGCAGAGATGCATCCTGCAGCTAAAGACACAATGCACAACTCACAACAACGAACTGTCTGTACCAAACTGTCTGAGGTTGAGGAGCATTGTCTAAATGAATAGTGTAAAACTACTCTTGGAGATATTTATACTACAAGGGAACACATTAAGCAGTCAAAGTTTAAATTATTAAAATATGTGAAAGATAATGCATGTAAGGCTCCAATATATGCTTAGCAAGTAATTGTTTCATAATGGGAACTCATATGTTTATTAAAATAAAACTCTAAAAATTAAATAATTTCTTGTGATAGAAATATATCTAGAAACTTTATCAAAATAGAAAAATATTCTCTCCCGGTGTATATCACTGTAATAGATAACGGTTAGTATGAACATAGATCCTTACATCTCATATCTGCATTTAGAAAATGGAATGAGATATCATAAAAAAAATATCAAGAGAGTAGCTGGGGCCTGGAAATTCTCCGACTTCTTATCTGAGTTCAAATTCGATCCACGTGTATACACTCAATAAATTTCATTTTTCTTTAAAGTACAAAAAATAAATTATTCAATTTTATTTTAGGGGGAAGAAAGTTTCTGTTTCTATTGCTATGCTGTGGTATAGATCATTTTTTAAACTCTTAATTAATACAAATTACTAAATTGTATTTCTAAACTCAAAAAAAGAAGCAAATTTTTCATTTTTGAAGAGAAACTGCATGATACAGAGTTATAGTTGAGAGAATTGTGGAGAAAATACTGTAGACTTCCCAGAAAGTAGTAGTAAGAGGAACTCCGGCAGAGTGGAGCTGAAGAGTGAAGATGACCCCTCCTTTCTTCTGCTATTTCCTCAGCCAGGTCATCTCCCATGCCTGAGGCGGTCAATTCAGCTTTTAGCAGAAGTTTCTGACTCCCTCTGTCAGAATAGCTAATTACACACAGCCTCTTCACTTTTATGAAACTCTCCTCTTTCTTTCTTACTTCCTCCACTATTTACTGATACATATTTCCCCCCCACTAAATCATACATAAGAATAGAAATTGGAGTTTGTCGTGATTTTCTTCTGCTTTTTTGTTCTCATTTTCTCATTTAGCTCTGTTTCTTGCATATACAGGATCTGCACTCCCAATGTCTAGTCTTTCAGGTCCAGTGAATTTATATTTTTCCATGGGATTATCTATTGAGCAATGTTTAATAATATAACAGCACATTTCTACTGCAAGCTTGTGTCTCAGAAATTTGCTCCTTCCATGTCTTTGACCTAGGGTTTCTGCAAACATTACTTATGCCTACTCACACAAGGCACATAGAACTTTGAATAGCTGTTGAGGAACTTCTCAGAATAAATTCTGCTTACTCTGGTGCCAAGAGATCAAGAGAAAATGCAATGTAAAGGCACCAGATAAGTGTATGACATAGAATCACTTCTGAATGGTTCAGTATTCAATTTTATTTAAGTCTTTGTATATTACAGAGATACACAGGCCTTGAAGGGTGTGCTGGGAAGCCTTAGTAGCTCTGGTCCTCTTTTCTTGGACCATGTGTCTCTTTCTTTTCTTCTGTCATATTTAATTCTGGAAGCAGCAATGAGATCCAGGCCTTATGCAGGGACCAATCCTAATTTCATATTCTTGGCACTCAACTTTACACCGACCATTACTCTTTCTGCAATCTTTCCTCATATCCACGCTACCATATTGGGGATATCTCTTTCTGGCTGTAAGAAGGAAAGAATGACTGAGATTAGCAACCTAATGACTGAGATGACGCACCCATATTTAAAAAGGAGAAAGTGCAGGAAGTGAAAGATCAAAGAACAGGGCAAAAGAAAAAGCTCCCCTTCTGATTTACTTCTGTGAAAGTTCTATTGAGGAAAGGCGAAGTGAATGTACTGTCCCTTGGTGCGAGACCAGTCCTGGAAAACCAGAAAGTTTTCTGGGACCTAAGTGAGGTGTGCCAGTTTGCTGCCTTACAAGTTACTATGTAGTAATTCAAGGGTAGTTCCCCAAAGGAAAAAACGTTTTCATATCTTATCTTCTGTCAAGTTTAGTCTCTACAATTATCTAATTGTATTGGGGTTCCACCTTTTCTGCTTTCACAAACATTATTTAGATGAAACATGGTGCTTAATGAGTTCTTCAAGAGATTGCTACTGCAGTTTGATTTTACTTTTCTAAAACGTCGAGAGAGAGGGAGAGAAAAGCAATGTTAGACAATTTGTCTGACTTCCTATGACTTCCCTGGGTATTATGGGTTTTAATAATTTGAAGAAATGATCTAACCTGGACACATGTCAGCTAACAGCATTGATATAAAAAAATAGGAATGTCTAGAATATGTGGTTATTGTTGGCCATGGCACGATTTCTTAAATTACCAGGGTTACCAAGCACATGTTTGTCTCGTAGCATGGAGATTGACGCTCACTACAAGTTTATTATTTAGGATAGTGTAAGATCACTTGGGAAATTGGGGGATGTTGGTCTGATAGGCTGTAAGATCCATTCCAAGCCAAATATATTTTAATTTATATTTAACATTATATGTCAGCCCATGTGTTTGCAAAAACCTTTTGTTTTAGAGTCTTTTTATACACATCACTTTTTACTCATATGGTGAGATATAGTGCAACTGATGTGGAAGAATTCTAAATTTTGCAGGTGTCTGACAAAAGGGCAGACTCAAATTTTTTTATATTTGTGGTATGAAAGCAAATAAGTTTTACAACTAGTTTCAGTTAATTATAGTTTTGTGCCCCAATCAGTCCCGTTAAAGGCCAGGCCTTTCTTGCTAGACATTCTCTCTGCATTTCCAACAGTTGGTGGTGAGTCACGATACTTATTAGTGAATTCATATTGTTGTTATAAATAGCTGATATAAAACCTAGCTCTTCCATTAAAATTAGCTCTCTTCTCACTATGGCTGAAACAGTGCAGAATATGGCTTATAGCAGAAAAAAATAAAATAGTTACTCTGCACAAGGTTATTATCAAACCCATATGTAATTTGCTGGTGACAGAAACCTGAATTACACTCACTTTAGACAGAGTTCTGTCACATTCAACACTATTGTTCACTATTCACTATTGTCCAATTGACCCCACCCCTTCTCTTATTAGTTCTTTGTCTTAGTTCACCTTTCCAAAATTATTGTTTTCTTCCTTCTCATTTTGTCTTCTCAATATAAGTATTCCACAAACTTGTGTCTTAGGATCACTAATATTCATCTTTGCAAGCACCCATCCATTCATTCAACTATTAAGGACAGTTGACCCTTAAACAAAGCAGGGCTTAGGGGCACCAACCCCTACAAAATAAAAAATCTAAATATAACTTTTAATTCCCCCAATTAGTAGCTATTATTAACTACTAATAGCCTCCTCTTGACTGGAAACTCTACCAATAACACAAACAGTCTATTAACACATATTTTGGATGTTATATGTATTATACACTGTATTCTTACAATAAAGTAAGCTAGAGAAAAAGAAGCATTATTAAGAAAATCATAAGGATGAGAAAATGCATTTATAGTATTTATTGAAAAAATATATTAATAAGTGGGCTCACACGGTTCAAACCTGTGTTGTTCAAGGTTCAACTGTACACTCCTTGTTAAGCTCTATGCCAGTCTCTACAGCAGGGTTTCTCACCCTGGGCACTAATGATCTTTGGGTTGGACAAGTCTTTGCTGTGGAATGCTATCCTGTTCACTGAAGGATGTTTATCAATGGCCTCTTTCCACTAGATACCAGCAGTACCAGTTGTGACAACCTAAAAGCTCTCCAGACATTGCCTAATATCTCGTGGGGGGCAAAGCTGACTCTAGTTGAAAACCACTGTTTGTGTGCTGCTGTGATAAGCCAAACATACATTGTGTCTACCCTCAGATATGTTGTTCAAGCACAATCTTCTCTATGAAGTCTATGCTGACCACTTTCAAGAAAGTAATCTCTCTTTTCATTGTTCTCATATGTGACACTCATATTACATACTAGAGGATTTCTTTAAAACAATATATAAAATCCTACTTAATATATAAGCTAAAAACGAGCTAGATAATTCCTAAAATCTTTTTAACCCATCATTTCTTACTTTCACTAATCTGCTATTTTATTCCTTGGGCTACCATTCACTTCCTGGGGTACGGGGGAGATCATGACCACCCTTCAGCACAAAACTATACTATCTATCCTATAATCAAAATACATACCATATTTAAAGAAAAGTGGTTGTTGGCAATAGTGCATTTTTAAATTTGGCAGAGAAAGTGAAACAACAGGTAAGAATAAAATAATACCTCCTTTCTAGACATTCAGCGCATTTATAAACTCTAGAAAACGAAGACGAAATCTAAGTGACTTCACTGGGTCTGTCCCGGCATAGAAAATTTAAGGACTTTTATCTAGACATTTTTTCATCTTAACTGTCTTAACTGGGAACAAGTTTTTCTACCTCAATTTTGAGTAAGAACTTTCACCAGCTGGAGGTGAGGTATAAACAACAGCTGAGGAATCCTAAAAGATTGTCATACAAATTACACTTGATTTTATTCTGTTTAGTTCTACTACCTTATGTTGGTAAACTAACTATAAGATAAAATACACAATTCTTATTGTTTTATTATTTTATAAAATGTCTATATTCCATATTACATTTCTTCCATAATTTTGTGGAAAGAATCTGTATCTTGACATATTTATTTTACTTTGAGATTCTTTTATCAATAATGGTAATTTTCTCAAAGTTTTGCACATGTGTAATTAACAAGGACATTAATTTCAATTTGTAAATATAATAAAAATATACAAATAGTTAATATTAATATTCTAATCTCTGTCACTATATCCCCAAAGTGGTTTGTAATTTCTAAGTTTACAGGACACATACATTGTTTAATTTATTGATAAATGCATGAATAAATTTAGTTATTAGTAGGGACACTAATATTAGCTACTGTTAAAATTAAAAGGAAAGATTTATCCTATGTTAATAGAATTTTATTTTGGCTTTTTCTAGAGCTGGAAAAAAATCTAGAGATCTTTTTCTAACAATTTTTTAATGAAGGAAAGGAATTTATTTTATTAGCTAAATTAACAACAGCCTTATTTTGTTACTTTATTAGTGCTTGACCTCTGTTTAGAATTTTATCCACTTCAGTCTTTAAATGATAATTTATCAGTTTATTATGTACAAATTTTTAGATTATCATGATTATTTCTCTAATGTTCACAATGTAAGATAAGTTAATTTAGTCTCCTAGGCCTCAGTTATGACTTCTATTGGGCCTAAAAAATCATCCAGCTACTAAAAATAAATATTTTCCTTCTGGTTAGTGAATTTGAGCCTGATTGCAGTGCCAGCATCATAAACTGAGTAGACTTGAGCATGTCCTTTCACTTAAGCTCTTTAAGAAGAGTTTAAAGATCATAGATTCAATGGTTGCTCCATCTCCAAAATTTATTATTCTATTTCTGTACAATTAATACTTACACATTAATTCAAAAGAAGAGAATGTTGCTACATACCTGATGTAAGGAGGTAGTCCTTAAGGGGGAAAAGTTCTCATGAAAAATAGAGCTCATATACAAGGTCTTACACTCAACATTCATGTGATCTGATAGCACTCAAATACATAAGAATAGTGACTAAAAATATTTAAAGAAAAGTCAAGAAGGGACATGATTTGTTGATAGTACCAAAAACAGATTATTAAGAAGGGTTTTCTACTAAATGGAAGTACTATGCTAATTTAGGTTTAAAAAAACAGAAAAAGTAAATAGATTGTTGCCTAACAATGAACCAGTTGATTATGCTAAAGAATATTTTTCCAGCAAGAAAATATTTCAATTATTGTGGTATGAAGGTGATGATCTTATATATTTTTTAACGTTTCATCTTGAAATCATTTTAGATTTATAGAAGAGTTACAAAAATAATAGAGGCCAACTTCTCCTATGGTAACATCTCACTTAACTATACCACATTTATCAAAACTAAGAAGATATTATTGGTATAATACTACAGTCTTCACTAACTAAACTACACTACACAAACTAAACTACAGTCTTCATTTACATTTCACCTGTTTTCCCACTATTGACCCCTTTTTTTCTGTTCTACGGTTCACTCTAAAGTATCACAATGCTTTTGGTATAAAAAATGCTTTAATCCCTATTTTATTACCATACTTTTAACAAGAAATAACTGATGTATCCTCAAATTCATTAGCACAAATATGCCCATAAACATTTCTGTTACCTGGTGAAATTGTCACCCAAAAAAGCAGAATTAAGAAAAAGAGATGAATCTTCATGGTAGAGAGTTTCTTAGGCAAAAAATGTCAACAGATGGTTTTCAAGTCAGAGTTTTCACATAAAAAAACAGAGAACACTTTTTTATTTATAGATACTCCTGGGAAGTGATTCAAACTACTGAGGCTTATCGATAGCAAGAACATTTGTATGCTTGATTGAATTGTGCCATGTTGAAAGAACATGGTCACAAAAATTGTTATTAAATTTTCTCATTAAAGTAACAACTGATTATGTTACCTTAGATATACTTTCATGAGAACACAATCTTTAAGGGGCTTTTGAAGGATATGGGTTTGGATTGCTAAAACATCACAATGAAAATGTTGCAGAAATGCAATCCTCTCTTGTATACTACATATAATGCTAAATATTTTAGTGCTCTTATTATTAAATTAATGAATGTCTGAAACAATATAATAGGATTTTATTGCAAAAAAATTCCATCGAGATTACTTTTGTTTAGAGATCGAAACAATGAGAACCAGGGAGGTTGAATTATTTATTTCAATTCAGATAGCATGTAATTGCTTAAATGTGACATGATCAGGAAATGTTGGATTCACTAATGAGTATGAGAAATACTTTACACAGTAAGCTTTTAAGGATGACATACATTTCTTATAATAAATTACCTGATTTTACAATTCTGCACCCAATGTTTTTAATTCTGTTTATGGAACTGGAAAGTGATTTCTGATCCAATTTGCATATTGCCAAAGTCTATTGTTTCAGATACATGCAGAGAGCTGTATGTTTTACATGGTATCCAGAAGCTGAAGCTGTAGTCAGAGAACAATTGATCAATTATCTCCCACCACAGAGTCAAGAGAATTTCTAGGACAGTGGTTCTTAAACATTAGCTACAGCATTATCCCCTAGAGGGCTTGTTAAAAACAGGCCACAAGACTCCACCCTCAGCATTTCTGATTAAGTAGGTCTAGAACAGAGTTTAGTATTTTGCATTTCTAACAAGACCCTGAAATGCTAATATTGTTAAAGTATTATATATTATTCTAAGAAATCAGATTCATTCATTCTCTAAAACATCAGAAAAAGGAATTACAGAGTTAAAGAATCTATGTCATAGGTTAGTAAAGAATGTGAGACTTCTTTAGAGATTCTAATCAAATACACTCATATTACTGGTGAGGGAATTTAAATCAAGAGAGATTAACTTTCCTAACAATTGTTATCTTTTACAAAAAAAAAATATTTCAAATTATAAAATACAAATGGAAACTTTGGACTTAAATAAAATGTGAGGACCTTGATTTAGCTTTGCTTACTTCTGGGAAATGGAAAAAAAAAAAAAAGAGAGAGAATTCAGCATCAGCTGATAGGAAGGAGGAAGACCTCTTCAATACATAATTATATAGCATTTATTCACCAAATATTTATTGAACACTTAAATTTTCCAAGCAGGAATTTGCTGCAAGCCGATGGCATTTTGGAAGGAAAAAACCAAAGTTTAAATATTAACCTGGAGGCCCTGGTTAGGTAGCTTAGTTGGTTAGAGCATTCGGTTCAATCCCTGGCCAGGGCACATACAAGAATCTACTAATTAATGCATAAATAAGTGGAACAACAAATCGATAACTCTCTCCTCCCTCTCTCTCTCAAAAAACAAAAAGAAGTCAATAAAAAAATTAACCTGGAGGTGACATCAACCAAAATGATGGGGTAAGGACTCTGAGAATCTGTCCCTTCAAAATAGCGATGGAAAAACTGGTGAAAACTGCCAGAACTCTGGAAATAAACTGAAGGCTTGCAACAACTCACAGAGTACTAATGCAAGAAAAATTGCCCAATCTCTAAGAAGAGTGAACTTTGTAATGTTTTATAATATTCTAGTCCCAGCCCCTATTCCTCAGCTCAGTAGAAACTTTGAAAAATAATTGCCCAGCCTGGCCAGGTGAGACTCAGTGCTTGAGCATTGGCCTAGGATCCAGGAGATCGTGGTTCAATTCCCAGTCAGGGCACATGCCTGGGTTGTGGGCTCCATCCCCAGTGGGGGGGCGTGCAGGAGGCAGCTGATCAATGACTCTCTCATCATTAATGTTTCTCTCTCTCTCTCTCTCCCTCTTCCTTCCTCTCTCTGAAATCAATAAAGATATATATTTTAAAATAATAATAATATTAATGGCCCCCATTCATGGTACCAGGTGGAGCAGAACATGGCTAGAGTTCTTCAAATTCTCATTCCCAAAGAACTGTCATAGTTTATCCTATAAGATGGTTTCCTGGAAGACCCCATTTAAAGGCTTATCTTTGTTTCCTGACCCAGATCATGTGAAGTATTAAAGACACTCCCAAGGTGGAGTCTTCAAAAAGATTTACAGGCAAATGTTTTAGCTCCTATTATCTGAGGTTGTGGAAAACACACTTAGGTCAAATTATAGACAAACCAAAAAGTTTGGAAGGAAAGGATAAGAAAGAAGATATGTGTAGAGGCTTTGAAATTCTGACATATTCCTGAGAACCTAGAAGGCCATTTGCATGATTAAATGTAGAAATGTGCACACTTCCAGGTGCATATGCATGCTCTGGAAAGACCTGAGAAGGACCCAAGCTCTCCCTTACCAGTTTGAACCCTTAATGGTAATACTTGTCTCAGTTGAGTGTTGCTGCACATATCTATTCACAGTTATAATGCACAAGAAAATACCACAGGGGTTCTCCACATTCTATATTCTTCAGTTTTCATGCATTTGTTCTGGGTCACTCATGAGGGGCATCTGCTTTCACCATGCCAATGAGCTGAAACCACCTGAATCTAGAGCCTTTCATGACTTAATCTCAAAGTTGTTTCTGAAAAGACCATGCCAGGGTAGAACAATTGAAAGCTTGTTTTTAAATATTATGCTTCCTCCAAATTTTTGGACTGCCTCAGGTTTGCCATGATCTACTTGTAGCCACTAGATTCATGGCAAATGGAAGTGGTTCTTGGAACTGTACTGCCATAGAATCAACTCTCTGTGAGAGTGTGCATGAAATCACTGAAGGAGAACTGCAGTGCAAGTTCACTATGCAACTTCATGACAGTTATTTCTGAATTGTTCAAGCTTTAATATTAAATTTCCTTTCCTTATTCATTACAAAGATGCATGAGCAGATGTTCTCACCTCTGAATGATGCCATGAAATGACCCTATCATAGCCTCATATATATCTTTGTTTCATTCTGTTTATAATACTCATATAATAGCTTACAAAAGAGGTCACAGATCCAATGCAGAAATAAATCTTCACTTTTATTTGCAGATCCTTTCACCCTCACCATGACAAGTTCCATAATTCATAGTCATAACTATATTGCTGTGACACTTTTTTTATGTCTGGCTGCTGGGAGGAAAGAGGAGTGGGAATTGTAATCCAGCTGTGCCAAATAAAGTGTCCTAAACAGTGTGAATTTAGATCAGGGCTCAGGAAATGGCTCTCAGGCCAAATTCAACCACTGAAGGTTTTGTAAATAAAGTGTTATTGAACACAGTCACATCCATTTGTTTCTATGTTGTCTATGGATGCTTCTGTCCATAACATAGTTAACTGCAACAGAGATAATAGTGGCCTGCAAAACCCAAAATGTTTACTATTTGATATTTTGTCTTTACAGAAAGTTTGCCAAAGCTTGCAAATGACTGCACACCCCAAGATTACAACTTTGATTCTTTCTTTCTTGATTTAAATTTTATTTTTTATTTTTATTAAATGTATTGGGGTGATGTTGATTAATAGGATCATAACTTTGATTCTTAGTTCTTTGTTTTTCCTTCTTAAATTCCTCTTTCATTTATTAATTCAGCAATTACTTATTAAGGATCTACCAAATGTCAAGTTTGGCTTCAGGAACCACGGAGGACATAAACAACAGAGTCCATGACCCTTCCTCCAGTATTATCTCTTCGGGGAAAAATTTCCCAGGACTTTCTCACAAGCATGGCCACTTCTGCCTTTGTCTTTCCTTAGCTCTTTATTTGTTTCAGTCATTGTGTTTTATATCATCCTGTCTTGGTTAGGAATTCTGTGAACAATATTCTAAACCTGGATTGAAAACAGGGTCCATGATGGGTAAAATTATCACAACCTTCAATTCTGATTTTGTCACTCATCTATGTTTTCTCCTTCAGGCTTCATAATTACAATGTTCTTGAAATGGATCAGAAAATTGAGAAAAGCTTTTCAACACAACACTACCTTATGCTGATACAAAATATATATCAATATTATACAAAACTTTTATGGGTATTTGGGAATTTTGCAAGGTGAGAATAAATATTAAATTAAAATTTCATTTCTAAACATATTGGCACAAGACAGATATTTACGGTATTTTTAAAATTTTGTTTAGTTCCATCAACATGCATTTATGTACCATAATGTGAAAGTCTTTCATTATATTTGGGTGCATTTCTTTTCCTTCAGCTTATATATATCGTGCCTCTCCAGATTTTGTGGGAGAAATATGTGCCACTACATATTGCTTCTGTTACCACATGCTGAATTTGATTGTATCGACAGTAAGAGCTCTCTAAATGGATTGGGAAGATATCTCTAAAAAGGACGAATGTGCATGCTTTGAGAGTAAGCATGATGAAAGAATTAATGAGAGGAATAGCTTCTTTTTTTATTCTCTCTTCTTCAAGAGACTTTAAGGAGGCTACATACAATTTTTAAAAATTAACAATGGACAGCCTCATAGAGCATTTACAAAGATTAATAGAACCAATTTAAATAAAACACTTAGCATAAATTCAACAGATGTGAATAAAAACACCATCTATTTGTGTTATCCTTGGAAGAACCTCTTAATGAGATTGCAATTAAAGGGTATACAAGGTATGCTCAAAAGGAACACAGAAACAAACATACAAAAACATAATCTGAAGGAACAAAGGAAACATTAGAAACATACTCAAAAAACACTGATGTTCTGAGAGGTTTAATGAATTATCAATCCATATTGCCTACAAAGATTTAAGGTGGAATGGAAATTCAACCAGCCAACATTTATGTGTATCTTTGGAACAGTTTTCATGCATGTCACAATAATTTTCTTATTTCATAAAGCTGGACTACTTCCTAAAGACCTTGAATTCTGCAGAAAACCCAAAGGAAAAATTAAATCATGACACTCTCAAAGGGCATAACCTATTTAGCACAATAACTCTCAAGTTCAATAACAATAATTCTCCTCTTCTCAATATTGTCCTGTCAGTCTGTCCTGAATGAAGGATTAGATGAATGAATTCAACGTGTGAAAGACATACAAGATTTCACAGATGAGTACTAGGGAGTTGGGGGCAAGGTAGTGTGGGACAGGGGTCTTCCGTATTCTACCCACTTCCTAGACAGATCAAGGTAAACACTTTCCCTTAAAACAGCATTCCACTAAATTATGTGACAAAATTTGCCATATCACATTTGCCTCTTTGCAGCAGGCCAATAGCCCCTGTTATTCTTGTAAAATAAGCTTAAAAATCAATAATGCCTGGTTTAACCAGAGGGTAAATGTAGTAAAGATTTTTAAAGTGGGAACAGATCTTGAAAGCTGGACATTTTTTTATAGGAAAGCAGACTAGTGAAAAGAAATATTTCCAGGATAGGCTGAATTTTTGAGAGATGGAATCTCAGTTACACCCCTCCTGGCTATCACCTTACAGTAAGGGGAAGAGAGTATGCATAATTGAGTTATCTAGAGATGGCAATGAGAGCATCACACAAAAATGTGCACACAGGTGTTTACAGTAGCTTTATTTGTAATTGCTAAAACATGGGA
This sequence comes from Miniopterus natalensis, assembly GCF_054644295.1. Taxonomy (NCBI): domain Eukaryota; kingdom Metazoa; phylum Chordata; class Mammalia; order Chiroptera; family Miniopteridae; genus Miniopterus; species Miniopterus natalensis. Next base: position 20,780,068 of record NC_142085.1, read on the forward strand.
GTAACCAAGGTGCCACTCAGGAGGTGAATGGGTAAATATGGTGTGACAATGGGATATTATTTGGTGCTCAAATACAACAATCAGAAAAGCTATCAAGCCATGAAAAGATATGGACGAACCTTAAATGCATATTACTAAGTGAAAGAAGCCATTCTGAAATAGCTATATACTGTATAATTCCAACTATATGACATTTTGGAAAAGGCAAAATGATGAAAACTAAAAATATCAGTGGTTACCATGGGGGTGAGAGGGATAAATAGGCATAACGTGGATTTTTTATGCAGTGAAACTACTCTGTATGAGACTATAATGATGGATACCTGTCATTACAAATTTGTCAAAACTCATAGGTTGTACAACCCCAAGAGTGAACCCTAATGTAAACTATAAATTTTGGGTGATAATGATGTATCAGTGTAGATTCATCAGCTGCAACAAATGTACCACTCTGGTGGGGGAAGTTGACAATGGACGAGGCTGTGCACGTGTGGGGCAGTAAGTAGGGAAAATCTCTGCACCCTCCCTCTCAGTTTTGCTGTGAACTTAAAATTGCTCTGAAAAGCAAGTCTATTAAAATAAATTTTAAAAATGAAGTTTCTTGTTTAATGGAGAGAAGTGTCTTTACTTAGAAGTTTAAGGGAAATGCATGGATATTTAAAATCCAAATGAATGGGCACACATTTTTTAAAAAATAGTAATAGAAAGTGAATAGCAACAGCAATTAAGACAGAAAGCCTTAAAGCTTTAAGTAAACTGAGAAATCTTTATTAAAGACATTTCTGCAAAAAGAAGACAAGAAGCTGTATAAAGATAAGCGTAGACTCCAAAGAGAGGAATTTTTCAGAAGGTCAATTTTTCTCTACAGTCTTGCAATTAGTAATCTCATAATCAAAAGATTTAACACAAGTTGCAGCACAAAGTGCTATAGAAAATTCTGTGTGATGTAATTGTATGAACTTGCATCTCCACATCAGCCGGAAATACAAACATCATTACTGCAGCTTGGTTTGTCTAATTGTTCACATAACGTCACTCATGGCTGGACAATTCGTAAACCCTTTGAACAGTAATATTGAAGATGGTGGTTGAGTAGGAGTTTCACAATTTTCAGGCTACTAATTGGAGAATGGACCCAAACCTTTCTCATATGTATTATGGTAGATAAATAAGTGAATTTTACCATTATAATTATGAGCTTGAACATTCTTGTAGAGCCATGCCTGCTCATCTAGACATTTTGCCAATATTTCTAATAGCTCAGACTTAATAATGGCACTTACTAGTGACTATGTAAACTTAAAGCTAGAGCTTTCAGTAGGCATGGAGACTTGAAATAAGGCATATATCTAGTTAAAAATCAAGTCATGCAGAAATAGGGAGACATATAAAAAAAAAATAGGAAAACAAACTGTTACCCTGAACACTCTCATTTCAACTCTTAAGTATTATTGTTTATCTTATAATTTAGTTCTTAGAGTACCATACAGTCAGACGCACTTGGAATCTTCTCAAAATGAGAAACCTAAGTTATGCTCATTTTATCAAATAGGGTCTCATCTTCTGGCAATTCTTAGTGCTTGATACTGTTCAACAAGTCCTCATGGGAATGATCTTATCCTTTGTATGGGTACATCTCTGTACCTGCTTCATTTCTCTGAAAGTTTTTTACCTTGTATCTTTCCTTCTCCTGCTCCATAAATTGGGAATTCCTAAAGATTGTGTCTTTAGTTGTGTTCTTTTCTTCTATCTTTCCATCCATCTAGTCATTCAGTTAATAATTATTAAGCATCAACAGTATGTCACATACTCTGCTGTCCCCTAAGGAGACCAGGGAACAAAACAGATGCTTTCTGCTTTTATGGAACTTTAGTAGAAAATCTCATCCATCCTATGTAATGTCTTCCTTGAATACTTTTTAAAAAAGTGATCACCTCCTGCTTTGACAACCATAGTATTTTATTTATTTTTAAAATTATTATTTTCTTTATTTGTTTATTGTGGCTCATAAACAATAGAAATTTATCTCTCACAGTTCTGGAAGCTGGGAGTTCCAAGGTACTGTCAGATTTGGGATCTGGTGAGAAATCTTCTTTCTGACTCATTGATGGCTGGCTTCTTGCCATGTCCACACCCGGCTGAAGGGAGTGAGGAAGCTCTCTGGGGCCTCTTTTACAGGGGCACTAATCCCATTCACGCGGGCCCCGCCTCCAAATACCTTCACACTGTGGACAAGGTTTCAATATATGAATTTTGAGGGGACACAAACATTTAGTCTATAGCAGAAATAAGTGGAGTAGAAGATGTTAATATCCACAGAGAATATACCCTCATCCAGCCAGTCTTAATTTGTGCGCAGAGTCACCTCCAGGGATTAACATTTAGCCCCAGAATGTCATATCAGATGTTGTTCAGTTACTCACATTCACTGCAATAAAACAACTGTACTCATTCCTGTTTCACTGGGAGTACTTTAAGGGTTGGGAAGCATTTCCAATAATGTACTCAGGATACAAGGCATTTTAATTTATATTGTCACATTTTTCTAGAAGGCCCCTCACCCTATACTTCTCAGTAGAGCTACAGTAGATCCAGATGTCTGTCTGCCTCTTGCTCTCTTTTTTATCTTTTATTTTGAGGCATAATTCACATATAACAATGTATTAGCTTCAGGCATGCAACCTAATGATTTATATTTGTATACATTGTGAAATAATCACCCCAGTAACTGAAGTTAACATCCATCACCACACATGCTACAAATTTTTTTTCTTGTGATGAGAACTTTTGAGATGTCCTTTCAGCAACTTCCAATTTTTATTACTAACCGTAATTATCATGTTGTTCATCACATTTCCACGATGTGTTCATACCTTTTGACCCCCTTTGCACATCATAGTATTTAATTTGAATCACTATATGACATGTCTCACATTTACATTTACCTTGATATGGAATTTTCCTAACATATAACCATACAAACTTCAGAAAAAGGAAGAAAAACATTAAAAATACCTGCTAGAAAATTTCCTTACAAATAAAAATTAAAGACATTTGTCTGGCCAGAGGTATATCGTAAAAATAATCCTTTGAAATTTCCTACCTCACTTTTGAACAGGAAGTTTAAACCTCCAAAAAGCCATAACAAAAAATATAACAGTTAAGATATTGTAATAGGAATGTTATTAAATTTCAACCTAGCCATCATGTTTTGTTTTTTTAATCCTCACCTGAGGATATTTTTTCATTGCTTTTCAGAGAGAGTGGAAGGGAGAGAGAGAGAAACATCAACGTGACAGAGACACTTCAGCTGGTTGCCTCTCGCACATGCCCCAACCAGGCCGGGGATGGAGCCTGCACCCGAGGTACGTGCCCTTGGCTGGAATCAAACCCGGCGTCCTTCAGTCTTCGGGCTGACACTCTAACCACTGAGCCAAACTGGGTAGGGCGTAGTCATCATGTATTGATTAACTATGAGTCATACATTATTTTTATTGCTGTCTTTTCAGTTTTTCTTTTCTCTTCAATATCATGATTCTCTGAATCCTATGGTGGAAATAAATGACTATAGACATTGCACAGAAGAACAAAATACACAGAGAAAGAGAGAGAGGTATTAATGAATTAAGTAAACAATTTTTGAAGTTTTAGACATTCCCTAGTTGTAACTCCTGAGGTTTATCAATTTGGAGACCATTTACATTCTTTGTCATGTGCAAAGAACTTATGAAAAGGAAAACTCTGTTTTATTGCCATATAAATATCATCTCTCTGTACTGTTCTTAAAATGTCCCTTTGTGGAAGATTATAAGGGACATTACAATTACACCAGTAATGGGTTTGATTTGTTAAAACATCAAGCTAAAAATGATACTTCAGAAAGTCCATCATTTATTTTTAAGTTCATTTTTTATTGTTGCATTATTACAAATGTCCCCTATTTTTTCCTGACTTCTCCCCTCCAGCCAGCCCTTACCCCGCCCTAGGTCTTCACCACACTATTGTCTGTGTCCACAGGCTATGCATATATGCATATAAGTTCTTGGGTTTATCTCTTCCAGTCCCCCACTCACCCCCTCAGAGATCTGTCAGTCTGTTCTGTGCTTCCAAGTCCATTAATTTTTTTTCCCACACACATGTTTTAAAGACAATTCTCATTCTAGTATCAAAATATTCAAAATGCTGAAAATTATGACACATAGGAAGTTAGAGCTATAATTTACCACAGAGATTATTTTATTGCATAGGTAGATATGCACACCAAGGTCCAGAGAGAACAAGTGTATTATCACAGTCCATTTTATGTATATTAATTTCAAATGTATATAATAATAAGAATAAAAATTTGCAAACAACTCCAAATGTCATCCTAACCACATCATGTATATCTTGTGAGCAGAATTATGCATTTTATTAAACAAAAATCTTATTTCACGAAGCCCAGTGTTCTGATTTTTGTGCTGTTATCTAGAAGAATTTCTGATCCAGTTCAAATGTGAACCATTATTCATATTTGGCACAAATGAAAAAACCTAATGAACCAGAATTAAAAACAGAACGTGGAAACCGCTGTTGACTGCCAGATCAACCTAAAGTTCTATGCTTCCCATGCTTACCTTTTCGTGTCTTATTACTCTGACTATAATGACGTACCTTTACCAATGTTATGAGGAGAGAGAACATACAGAGAAATTGATAAACTATCCAGAACAACGTGATGACCAATATCATTTCAGGATATCAAAAAACCAGAACACGAAGATTGGGAGAGGGAGCCAAATGCAGCAGAGTGTGGGTGACACTTGGGAAAATGTGGAACTGTAAAAAGCAGGTCACTGAAAAAGCGATGCCACTTATGTGACTTCCTTGATGCTAATTACGTTCAAGGGCAGGTAAAACCTGTCACAGAGCTGGGTGGCTGTGTAGTCATTTGGACAAGATGGCATGGCAATCTCTTTGATAAGTACGCATGGGAGATAATGAAAACAAGAGCTCAGCCTCAGCTGGCTTTCCCACAGTCGTTGGGGTGAGTAGCTAAAGCAGTCCATGCATGTTTGGTTTGTCTTTTCCATTTCATAAATTGTACCAACTCATTTGGTTGTATTTTCTTGCATTTGTATCATTCCTTTCAATAAATCAATCTGGTATCCCTCCTTCCAAATTTCATGTGAAGAACAAAAGTTCTTCTTGAGTCATCAGAAGCTGATTCTCGTGTATTATTATTAATTAATTATCACTCCTCATTAATTCTTTCTTATTTTACCTTAAACAGAATCCAGAAGCTGGGATTAAAGATCAATCTCTCAGGGAATATTACCATCTTGATAACTGAAATAGGAATAAAAATCACAAAGAATATTAAATAATATTTAGATATACTTTTTCTTGATCAAGATTACCAGGGTTTTATACACTTTATTAATGCTGTTAATGAATAAATATGATTTGCTTTTGTTGATCCTCTCTATAGTATCTTTTAAATATCTACTTGGTTTCTGTCCATCTCTTCATTATTTCTCTCCTTTTATCTTTCTTGATTTAGTTCATAATACTTCTGGAAGTTCTTAAGTTAGACACTTAACTCATTATTTTTAAATCTTTTTTTCAAAATACAATTATTTACTGGCATGAAATTTCTTCATGCGCCACAAATTTTGATATGTGATATTTTCAAAAAGGAAAGCAAGAAACTTCAGTGTCAGTCATATCTTATTTCACATTTTGATGGTGCCATTTAAGATGAATGACTTTGGAAACATTATTTAACCTCTTTTTAATCTCAGTGTAAAAAGGAATGTCTTAACCGTGTATAACAGGTCTGCTTAAAACCCATGTGCTTGTGTGCACATACACAGCATGACTGCACTTGTTAAGGTTCCAGCCAATGATATTTAGAACTAGATTATCTACAATTTTAATGAGTGTTAAGAGTTTTCCAGATAAAAAAATAACTTTTTACATTATTTCAATTAATCCACATAGCTCCTTGAGATTTTTTTTTTTTTTTTTTTTACACATTATGAAAATAAGAGTCTTGAGGATTAGACGACTTGTAAAGATTTGGGGGAATAAGTGACAATGCTCCGATATCAATCCATCTAAAATCAGAAACAGAATTCTTAACTGAAATGCTCTCATTGATCAAATCCATGACAGCCATATTTTGAGTAATGCAAAAAAATCTCATTCAAATCTAAGCAATGTAAAGTTAAAGTAAATAAGTAAAAAATAAGTGACAAATGTAAGAGGATAATTTAGCTTCTGACCATCCATATATGCTAAGCTCGTACTTTTCCACTCTGTGTAGGGTTGTGTGTGTAGCCGTGTGTGCTCATGTTCATGCTCCATGTTAGCTGTAACACAGTAAAAAATGTCTGCTTTGTCCTACTATTTACTCATTACTTAGACTTTTTAAATGTGACAATTATGTGTGTGGGAGGGGAAGAGTATAGACATTACCAAATATCATTTTCCTTATTTATCCCAACTTGACTCATACTATTAAAAATATTATCTGTGCCCAGCTGGCGTGGCTCAGTGGTTGATCAGCGACCTAAGATCCAGGAGATCGAGGTTGGATTCCCGGTCAGGGCTCGATCCCTTAGGGGGGTGAGGGGGTGAGCAGGAGGCCCCTGATCACTGACTCTCTCTCATCGTTGATGTTTCTATCTCCCTTTCCTTCTTCCTTCTTCTGTCTGAAGTCAATGAAAATATTAAAATATATATAATCTGCAAGTGTTATAAATGTCCTGCTATTTGGTGTTTGTTATTTTATTAACTTAACTTAAATAGTTAAGCATTATTCTGCCATTCAATCACACTGAAAGTATTATATGTATTTCTGGTTTCAAATCCAGGCCAGCTTTTACTAGTACTACCACTACCACCACCACCACCACCACCAATAATAATATGCATGTTATGCTTTTCTAAGACTTAATTCTTATAAGTGTGGACTATAATTGTCTCTATTTTATAAAAGAGAAAGCTAAAGGTTTAAAGTGTAACCAAATTGCTTAGGGTCACCTTGCTAGTAAATGGCAGGTCTACCATTTGAAATCTGGAAATCTGAGGCGTGGTCATCTACCTCACCAACATCAATCCTGCCCACTCCTGAAACCTGGACTAGAGAAATCAACAGAGCATCTTGGTTCTCTCTGAGGAACTGAAGTCCTAATCGATATGAAAACTTACAGGGAGCATTCTGGGAGTGTTACAACTACAACAGTTGAGGACTTTGAAGAATTATAGACAAAGGAAGCTTTCCTAAGGCATCATGGGATTATTAATCCAAGGCTAATATTTATCTCTGATCCTTCAACTGATAATCCGTAGTGACTTGAATACACAAGCTACATGTACTCGGATTTGAATAATTATTAATAAATGGAGAAACATTCCATATTGAAAATTCTCTGTCCAGTGAACTGTGTTTCCCTGCAGTTACAGTCGTTATAATCATCGTAATGCAAAAATCTTTCAAGATTCATTTATCTGATTTTAAAGACTAAGCAACTTATAACTAACAGAGGATATATTACCTATGCTTAACTAAATATATCAGTAATATAGCTTTGTCTCTGACTACTCTGGGTCTTACGACTTGAGGTTCACTTCAGCTCTTATATTCTATGAGACAGCAGGTTGTAATAAGAGCATATTAAACTATAAATTTGAATATCGACTTACTTGGGGGTCTGGGTTCTTCAACTCCTCAGTCCACGAGATTCCTCATTTGTAGAAGCAGGATTCTGTGAGGGTTTTCTCTTAGGAAAAGTACATGGCACATGTTTATTTTCTGTAGAGAAATCATATATAACTTGATGAAAGGACTTTCTACATGTAAGTCTTCATGAACTATAAAGTCTAACAAAATATCTTATGTGTGTAAGAATATACATATGTCTGCGTATATGTGTTAAATGATAGAGAACTTTTAAATGTAACTTTATTTATTTAGTTTATTATCTATTTTAATTGTTACTTTTATTTAAAGTTGCCTTTAGTGTAATTTATCTATTTCTAATCAAGGAACTAAAACAAAAGAATCTAAATAATCCAACTGAGAACTTAAAATACATAATTTTGTTACATAAGTGATGGAGAGTTGAGAAACCAAACAGAATGGTGATATAATTTAACTTTAGCCATAGCAGGTGCCTGGTACTGTGCCTGCAGCTGGGGACAGAGGCAGAGCTGTATTTCCAGAATCTAAAAGCTACAGTTGATTTTTCAATGGGATCTAGAATGACGTTGGAGGTTAGCTGAACAGAAGTGAGACCATGGCTGTAGGGGGGAGTTGTAACCAAAAAGAGAGTTAGCCAGCAGTGCTGGGAAACCCTGCCTTGAAATAGAGAGGAAGACAGAAAAATATTCAGGCTTTTCCCATCCACCATGCACTCTTACTGGGGTGCCTTCAATTGGCTGAATTCACTCAGAAAACAGAAAGCAAAGGGGCCTGGAAAATATGGTTTATCTCAAAAAGGAAGAAAATAGATTTGAAAGAAAATAGGTAATCAATACACAGTTTGTTTTATTATTATTTTTATTGTTTTTTAAATAATATATTTAGTATTCCCAGTTATGAAGATGTTCTATGTTTACTGCTTTTTATCATTCACATTTATATATGTAATCTATTTGGAACTATTTCTTGAGTGTATGTTACTAATTAGGAGTCAAGGTACATTTTTTCCCACATGATATTCAAGTAAAAAGTACTATTTACTGAGAAGTTAATTCTTTCCTCTCTTCTCTGCAGTCACATCTATGTCATAAACCAAGTGACTCTAAATATGTAGGTCTACATCTAGAGTTCTATTTTCCCTCTAACAATTAATAAATCTTACCTCGCTACCAAACTATTTTAATTACCACGGCTATATATTAGGTCTTAAGTAAAACTTTGTGTGTTTTTTTCAGGATTATCTTGTCTTTTCCTGGCTCTTTGCATTTCCATACACGTTTCAGAATTAAATTGTCAATTTAAGGAATGAAGGGAAGCCTGTTGAAATTTTAGTTATAATTTCTTTGAATCTGTAGATCAATTTGGAGAAAATAAAAAAAATATTTACAATGCAATTCTCCCAATATATGAGAAAGTAATATCCCTTCAATTATACTTCAATTTCTATCTGAAATATTTTATAGTTTTAATTACAGATGGGGCGCATTTTTTATTAGAATCATTCTTGAATATTTAATGCCACTCAAAAGAATATCATTTAAAAATTTTATTTTTGCCCAGCCGGCCGTGGCTCAGCTGTTGAGCATCGATCTAGGATCCAGGCCATCGGGGTTCGATTCCCGGTCAGGGCACATGCCTGGGTTATGGGTTGCAGCCGATCAATGACTCTCTCATCATTGATGTTTCTATCTCTCTCTCTCCCTCTCCTTTCCTCTCTCTGAAATCAATAAAGATATATCTAGAAAAAAATAAAATAAAATAAAAATTTATTTTTAATTTGTTTCTCATATACAATAATATAATTTACATATATATTTATTGTTGACAGTATTACTAATGTTCCCCATTTCCCCCCTTTTACTCCCCTCCTCTGAGCCCTACCCACCCCCAGACCTTCAACACACTATTGTCTGTCTGTGTGCTATGCATATAAGTATATAAGTTCTTTGTTTTATCTCTTCTCTTTCCCTGCTGTCCCCAAGATAAGCCAGCCTGTGCTATGCCTCCATGCCTCGGGACTTGTTTTTTGCTCAGTTCATTTTGTTCATTAGATTCCACAAATAAGTGAGATCATGTGATATTTGTCTTTCCCTGATTGGCTTATTTCACTTAGCATAATTCTCTCCAGGTCCACCCATGTTGTCTCAAGGGGTAAGAGACCCTTCTTTTATAGAGCTGCATAGTGTGTATTCATTGTGTAAATGCGCCATAGCATTTTTATTCATTCATCTACTGATGGCCACTTGGGCGGTTTCCAAGCCTTAGCTATTATAAATTACATTGCTATGAACATAAGGGTGCATATATTCTTTCTGATTGGTATTTGGGGTTCATAGAATATATTCCCGGAAGTGGTATCTCTGGGTGAAATGACAGTTTCACTTTTAATTTTTTGAGGAAACTTTATGCTGTTTTCCATAGTGACTGCACCAGTCTGCATTCCCACCAGCAGTGAACTAATGTTCCCTTTTCCCCATATCCTCGTCAGCACTTGTTGTTTGTTGATTTATTGATGATAGCCATTCTGACAGGTGTGGTTTTAATTTGCATTTCTCTGATGGTTAGTAACATTGAGCATTTTACCATATGTATATTGCCCGTCTGTATGTTCTCTTTGGAGAAGTATCTGTTCAGGTCCTTGCCCATTTTTTAATTGGATTGTTTGTCTTCCTTCTGTTGAGCTGTATGAGTACTTTATGTATTTTGGAAATTAACCCCTTATCAGATGTATCATTGGCAAATATGTTCTCCCATACAGTGGGTCCCCTTTTCATTTTGATGGTGATTTCTTTGGCTGTGCAGAATATTTTAGTTTGATGTAGTCCCATTCATTTATTTTTTTCCTTTGTTTCTTGCCCTAGGAGATGTATTGGCAAACATTCTGCTATGTGGGATGTTTGAGATTTTATTGCCTATGTTTTCTTCTAGGATTCTTATGGTTACATCACCTACATTTAAGTCTTTTATCCATTTTGAGTTTAGTCTTGTGTATGGTGTAAGCTGGCAGTCTAGTTTCATCTTTTTGCATGTGTCTATCTAGTTTTCCCAAAACCATTTGTTGAAGAGACAGACTGTCTTTACTCCGTTGTATGTTCTTGCCTCCTCTGTCAAATATTAATTGACCTTAATGGTGTGGGTCAATTTCTGGGGTCTCTTTTCTGTTCCATTGGTCTACATACCTGTCCTTGTGACAGTACCAGGCTGTTTTGATTACAATGGCTTTGTAGTATAGTTTGATATCCACTATTGTGATCCCTCCAACTTTGATCTTCTTTCTCAAGACTGCTGCAGCTATTTGGGGTCTTTTTTAGTTCCATATAAATTTTTGGAGTATTTGTTCTAGTTCTGTGAGTATGCCGTTGGTATTTTAACAGGGATTGTGTTGAATCTATAATTTGCTTTGGGTAGAATGGGTATTTTAATGATGTTAATTCTTTATAATTTACTTTTCAGTACTATATTTGTTTAGTGATCTTGCTAAATTGATATATTAAAAAATTCTAGATATGCAATCATATGGTGTGTGAATGAGAGCTTTATTTCTTTCTTTTCACTTTTTATATTATTTGTCATTCTTCTTAGATTAGCACTGGCAAAGTATAATGTATAGAAGTATTGTTAAAATGATGTCTTTAAATTGTGTCTGAACTTGGAGAAAAGTGTTTAGTATTCCACTGTAAAATATAATGTTTGATGTAGATTTTGATCTAGAAAAACATTATCAGTTAAAAAATGTTCTCTCAATACCAAAACTAGACAAATACATTACAAGAAAAGAAAATTGCAGACCAATGTTGCTCATAAACATAGATGCAAATCTCAACATAATATTAGCAAATCAAATCTTACACTGTATAAAATATTATGCACTATGACCAAGTGAGGTTTATATCAGGTATGCAAATTGGCTCAACATTCAAAAATCAATTAATATAATCCTCTCATCCTGCACCTATCTATTCATTCACTCATTGATTCATTAAATAAATCTTTATTGAGCAGCTACTATACATCAAGCACTGTGGTAGTTTTTAGCAATGATATAACAGCAGCCTCATCACTAAGTCTTTCTCTGAACACTGTCACAAAGTAACTCTTTCTTTACCCTCCCATAGAAATGTACTTGTATCACTCACAAAGAGTTTATAAAATGCTAACTTGAGAAGACATTTTGCCAAATTATATGACAAATCATGATTGAGATAAAGACTAAAACAGAGAAGAGCTCCTTTGTAAATAATTCCCCAACACCCAGCCGAGACTTTTGTTGCTCAACTGCCTCTTCAAATTTTCTTAATTACACTATTCTTGAAATTGATAAGGACACTTTAATTTCTCTTTCTATATAACAGTATATTTTTATGTATCCAAAGGTATCAGGATTATGGACAATGGACAGTGGTGACTGACAAAGGAAATTAAGAGAGAAACCAAGATAGCAGTCTGAATCCTAAGCATAATGGCACTAACATTTTTTAAAAATAACCATGCTGGGAACAATGATTGGAAAGTATTCCCTCAGAAATAGTAAGGACATCTGTCTAGACAGAGTTTCATAAAAAATGAGACCCTATGACTTTTATAAAATAAAACTTCTTTCTCATTTTGAACGTAAAATTCAGCCTTCATAAAACTGGAAGGCGAAAGACAAGCAGAGTTAAATACATAGGGACTGGAACAGAGAACATATTTAGAACATTTCCTTCACTGCATTTGACAGATAGTAATTACATATGCAAGATCGAATTCTACTTGCTTTATTTTACCTGTGTTGTTTTCCTCTGCATCATTTTGTGACTTTTCAAATATTGTGAAAGAATTACCTGTCTTTGAGTATAGTTTGTCAAGCTTCTATCTACACATGGCTGTTAATATTGGCATAGGATTGTTAACGGGTTGGTAATATCCCTCTGCAAAAGAAAAAAAAGTTACTTCAAAAGTATGAGAGAAAAACGTTTTTGAAATAAGAACACTAATATACGTGTCTTTATTTCATGATCTTATATACTGTAAGAGGTTTTAGAAATGATACATATGTAGTATACATTTCTTTAAAATTGGGTTGAACATGTAAATGAACCTCTTGGTTGTTAATAAGATTACCTCACAGGGCTATTGTAGTCAGTAATGAGTTAATATGGCCAAAAGGCAGAACAGATGCTAGCTATTAAGATCATTATCAAGAAGAAAAAGCATTGACCCATATTGAAATCTAGATAAATCTACATAATGTCTCAGAAAATTTCTAGAAATAGATGAAATTTTAATGAGCAAGTTCTAATGAATTTTTATGAAGATGATGAAGGAAAAAAATTATTCTTATTCAACTTAATTCCAACTCCTTGAGTTACATTATCAATTGACGCTCATTTACTTGACCCCTTTCAGTGAGAAATTTGTAGCTAAAAGTTAATTATGTTTGAATATTATTAGAGCACAGTGTAAGTGAAAGAATGAGATACATTTATTTTATGTTGATCTCCTTTGAATTCAATAATGACAGATATCTTGGTGATCCAGGGAAAGTAGTAAGATAAAGAAGAATTAAACTGAAAATGAGTAGATGCACAGCTAGTCTTAGGAATGTAATAAAATTTGTACTTTTTGCAAGCCAATTAATCTCACTGAACCTCTGCTACCAATACTATAATGTGGGGTGAATAATTTTCAAGCAGGAATTTATTTTATTCCCATTTTTTAAAAAAATTCGTATATTAAATTTAGTAGAATTTGAATTGTGAATGAACACACATTTCAGTGACTGAGTATATCACTGAAACACTATTCCAATAGTCTACATATATATAGATGTATGTATAATTTCAATTAACAAAGTGGACTATGGCCTTTACTATTATATTGCCCCTGAAAATGTGTTTAAATATTTTCTCCATCTAGGGGTTATAAATAAATACGATGTGTGTTACATGGGTAGGGTATAGAAACCCAGGTACAGAAAAATCGGGTATAGAAACTCACCAGATTAGGAAGTCCCAGATGCCTAGAAAGGCTCAAAACTGGGAAAACAGGATCTTGTCCCCGGGGCAACCTCTTCCTCCCTCAGCATATTGCTGGTCATGTGGTTTGGACCCCCTGACCTTTTCCTCCCTAAAGATAACATCTAGGCCTCAGTTGTATTTCAGCTCCAGATCCAAAAAAAGCAGGAAAACCAGACAAGTGGTGCCATGGCTGCCTCAGGACCAGCTGCATTGACTAATGACCCCCTGCCCTGGCACCTACCAATCAGTGGAGACCAGGACACTGAAACAGCAGCCCTGGAAAGTTGATGAATATTCTATTGAGACACTCCCCTGAGACCTCCCCTAAGATTTCCACCTGCAAGAAAGAAAGAAATATTGTAGACTCAGGACAAAGGACCTATTGCAAACTCCCCACCAGGGGAGAATGCCAGCGCCATCTCCAGGCCCCTTCTTCCCTCCAAGGGTACCTACCACACAAGACCTGCAACCAGGGAGCAATGGGCAGTGGCAGCTCATCCTGGGCTTACTCCCTGAACCTGTCCCCAAGCCCCCTTCTCTCTCTGACCTCTCAGTGAGCCAAAGCAGCCAAGCCTAGGCTCTCCTGTTACTTTTCCATGCTCTTTTTTATTTCAATGTCCCAAGTATAGTTTTGCTGCCATGTTGGACCCAATACCCTTTTTGACTCAGTGCTGTGTAGTCCTTCCCTTTCGATATCCCCACCTCACCCCATTTTCCTTAAATAAATTCAATTTTTCTTTATTCACCATCTGAGATGGCTATTTAGCTTGCCCCCTCACCACCACTGACCTTAACCTTTCAATGTGGTCTTGAGGATGGTATTAATACGTTTCTACAATGTTAATAATATTCACTTTAAAAATTCTCACCCCCCCTTTTCCCTTTAATGCTGACCCCACTGCCGATAGTATTCATGTTACCTGGTAGAATGAAGACTCCAAAGAAGAGAATAAAGTAAAAGAGAAAAGTCTTCACTATTAATGATTTCTGAGGAGAAGCAGTCTACAGACCTTCTGTCTTCACTTAGGTGCTGTTGAAATAAGGAAGAAAAGAATCATTTCATTTATAGACCTCTTTTGCATGGACTTGATTACTGAGACTTATTAAGAGTAAGAACATTTCCTGCTTGGTTGAATAGTGCCATGCTCAAAGAGGTAGTGGCTAGAGACAGCTGGTACATTGTCACAGAAAATATCACTAGAAAAATGTCATGTACCGATTCCTCTTGAGGTCAGTATCTCCAAGAAACTTTAACAGTTACAATATTATGGGTATAAATTGCTGAGTGGACAGGTTGAAAATAATTCTGCAGCAACTCACATGACATTCAGGAGGAATGTGTTTAAATAAGTACACTTAATAAATGCCCCTAATATGAAAAATGAATCTCAATGTAATGGGAAATCCCAAATGGAATTTTAGACTGAAATTACCATTGAGAATATTTCATTTTACACACAAAGTATTGAAATTCAGAGTGGTCAGGTGATTTCATAACCTACATCATTTTTATTTAAAATATATATGAAGACAAATAATGGCAGCATACAAATGTGTTTGAAAATTGCCTCATATAGCTTCTTTGTACCTAAAGAAAGTCTGCTCTGTAAAGTAAGATTCATAAATGTCAAAGCATAACTCTCATTTATAAGGTCAGATTGCATTTCTCTTTTTTTCCTTATGTAGTTTGGACTTATTTTTGGTCCCATTTGCAAATTTTCCACAGACTATTATAGTAGGTATTGGACAAGGGCAGCTGAAATTGTTCTCTAGACCCCATGAGCAGATGTTAGGAGCAATGGTCCATTGATTCTCTCTTACTACACCCAAAGACGGCACTACCAATCTGGGTATAAAAGAATCCCAGTGGACACTGACCATCCTTATTCTACAGCAACAGAGGTGTTGGCTACTACATATATCGATACACAGAACCTTGGCAAGACTTCCCGAATGAATTAATAATGGGATACGTCCAAGAATTATTTCTTTCTACAACCAATTTCTTCACTCTATAAAATCTTAATCAAAAATATAAAAAACTTCTATTTAAAACTTAGAACATGACTGAGAATTTTACTATCATCTGGCATAGAGTAAGAACATTTAGGTCTATCTCCATTTAAGATTAATTCAACAGAAGTTAAGCAAACACCTACCATATGCCTATACTGCAGCTCTGGTTGCTGCAGTATAACTGTGAAGAAGACAGGGTATTTCATTATTATGGATAAAAATAAGTACTAATTGAGTCACTGAAACTAAACTTCAAGCTCTGGTAAGAATAATTTGTTGGTGCCTTTTCTGTTATCAGAACTCCTGTTCGATTTTCCATTATATTCTTTTCCAAAGATATGATGGTGAAATATCTTTCTCCAAGGACTGAAACCAACCAATTAGTACTGTATTTTGGATGTTGTTTTTATTAGATCAGAAGAAAAAAAAACAAACAGTAACATAAAACATCACTGCTGATTCACTTAGAATACTTTGTGACCCAAATCTCACGCAGAACATAGAAACTACTCTATTTTTTGAACAGGTAAGCATCATCTCAATCATTGGCTATGGTTGTCCAACATGATAAACACATTCTACAGAATCTATTTCACCTAGCAGAACTAGACGATTCCTTTCGACATTTATTATTTGTAGTATTTAAATTGTTTTTGTTTATAGATATAAAGAATTTCAAATCATGGACAACTGAATAATTTAGGAATGCTTGGATTCACTGATCACCATTCTATGATCAGCTCATGGTCATTTCAGATATAGATAGTAGTTGTGAAACTGATAAAAAAGAACTTGTCAATGTTCTGAGAAAAAAATTATTTTATTTAAAATATATTTTTATTGATTTCCAAGAAAGGAAGGGAGAGGGAGAGAGAAATAGAAACATCAATGATGAGGGAGAGTCATTGATCAGCTGCCTCCTGCACACATCCCACTGGGGATCGAGCCTGCAACCCCGGCATATGCCCTGACCAAGAACTGAACCACGATCTCCTGGATCATAGGTCGATGCTCAACCCCTGAGCCATGCTGGATGGGTGAGTAAAAAATTATTTTTGGAAAGACATGCAAAGAAATATATGACAAGTCAGCAGGATATATGCCATATATGTTGTATGAAAATAGTTTCTTATGTGTCTTCTGAGTGTAATATTTTCCCTCTTACAGGAGAAATTTCAATGTTGAAGATTGACTATTACAATGTTTCTGGACTAGGGATTTTGTGGATCTAATAAAAACATAGACTGGAAATTAAAGCAAAAATGAATCCATTGAGTACAGTAAGTAGTTTATCCTGCTTCATTTTCTCTTCACCTCGTAATTCTACTTATTCAAATACAGAGAAGCAAGTTATTACCACAATTAACAGCTTGGGATCTACGATATTTAAGTTTATCAATAACCACATGATCTTGGTTAGTGAAAATGCACAAAATGTATTTGCCCTCTGCTTGTGAGGAAACAAGAAGGACACACTCCCCTTTGGACCACTGAGAACATCTTTCCTGGAGCAGAATCTCTCCAATTAAGTTGCCCTCATTCCTAAGAAATTACTTTATTATTTTTGAGCACCATAAAATGAATTAAAAATTTTTTTCAAACATTTGAGGGGAAAAAGGTAAGAGGAAAATCAAACATCCAAACTAAGAAATCAACTCTAAAAAAATAGGTATGAAAAGAGAGATGGAGAATTACAAAATCAACAAGTTGTTTCTTGTTGACCGAAGGGCCAAACTGTTCCATGATCTCTATTCCAAATCAAGGGACACCATCAATGAGGAAATCTCCTGCCACCCCATCTGGATTTGTAACTGGCAGGAGAAGTGAAAAGGGTGAGCTATTCTCATCAACCTTTCTATCACATTTTTTTCCTCGCAGCCATCGACTGTGGTTCTTTCCTACACAGTACCAAGAGCCTGGCCTCCGCTTCTGATTCTGAGTTTATATTTAACATGTTCAAAAGCACATAATAAATTTTTACAAGGATTGAAGAAGCAGTGTTTACAGACAACGAAATGAAGATAAAACATTTTTTCACTCTGTTATTCTTTTCAATCTTTATACCTTAAAGAGTAAAAACAGATTTAATTTAACCCTCATTTGCTTGTTTATATAGTAGCTATTTGTATGTAATAAGTACTGTTTACGTAAAAGATTTAAAATACAATAAATCTTCTTTTGCTATCTATTGAAGGAAACTTCTTATAAATTATTTATTTTTATATCTTTTCCAGCAGAGTAAGAACTCCAAATACAGTCTCTGATTCCTTGTATTTCTCTGAACATCAAGAATTTTCAAAATAATGACTCTCAACAAATCTGTGTAAAGTAAATGAATGAAAGAATACATATTTTTTAAAAAGATAGAGCAGAAGTTAACTGTTACGGCCCCTGATCTCACCTGGAGCTAATATTCTTTGTGAGTGTGTGAGAGAGAGAGAGAGAGTGAGAGAGAGTGAGAGAGGTTGAGTGCACTCATACTTGTGTTCATTTTCAAACATCTTCTTTATTAAACACATGTCCATATTGTTCCTTTGTCATTTATCATCTAAACTTCAGTAATATCATAATTCTGTGTGAAAGGAAATAGCTAGACAACCATCAAATACCTTTTAAAATAAATTTTTCCTACTTTTACTTATCACTGTGAAGAACGTCAGTTTTATGGAACATAAAATCATGAGTCACCGAGCCCCCTTCTCTATTTGATTTACCCACTCCTTGACTGAAACCAGGATTGGAGTTTCAGTAGACTTAAACATTACTTTAGACTCAGTAAGTAAACAGCAGTGGCCGCCCTGCCATCTATATATCTGGAGACATCATAGGCATTTATAACTTCAAGTGCAGACCTGCTAATAACAATAACCTTGATGGAGTACTTACTATATACCAGGTACTGTTTTTAAAAACACTTCATGTTGTATTTCATGAGGTAAATACTATAACTTTCCCTAAAACCCAAGTAAAGGCATTGAGCCAGAAAAGTAAATTAATATACTTAAGGTTACACAGACAGCAAATATTCAGTTTTCAAAACTGGAGTTTGAAGCAATAGCCCATCTTCTTAAGTACTGTGTATTAACATGCACTCTTAACATGTGGAGAGTCCGCATGCTGTCTTCTGGGGCTTTCTGAGCTGCTGATGTGAAGGTGGATGTGATGGTGGAAAACATACCAGGAAACGTGTGGAAGTCAGAGAGCCCTGAAGGACTGAGGACCAGGGGCAGTTTTAATCCAAGCATCGTTATTTGTGTCTCTCCCTGCACTAAGACTTCCTGAACTGAAACAGAGCTATCTGTGCTCAAAGTTGGACAATTCCTACCAGGGAAAGGAACATTCCTTTTAGAAAAATTCCTCAGCCAGTGAACTGAATGCAGTAATATTTGGGCCATTTTGGCCTTTAAGGTACAAAATCAAACTAAATTCATTTTATTTTGCTTTAAATATAAGACCTAGGCGCTCACAGAAACCACATTACCATTACTTAAAGAAATATTTCTGATATTACTTTGTCCGTGTCAACTATTGGCCTTGACTTTTCAGGTTACCTTTCAACTCAAATATTCTTTGGAAGAATAAGCCAAAAGATAAACAGACTGAACTAAGAACTAGATATTCCTGTCATAGCCTCAGCTCAGTTTCTTTGACTCTGGACAAAGTTAACCTCACTTGTTCAAGATTAGTCACTTGTAGAATGAGGATATTGAGCCAGAACTCTGCTAGCATGTTTTTCAGTTTTGTGTTAAGCAGGTTTTATGAGTGTATTTGTTTGCATTTATTTGTTAGGGAACATTTAGCTATTCTAATTACAGGTTTCTTAACCACTTGTTAAAATTTTATCTTTATTGTTGAAAGTATTACAGATGTCCCCCATTTCCTCGCATTGCCTCCCTCCACCCAGTTCCCATCCCCCACCCCCAGGCCTTCACCACATTATTTATCCTGAAATACACATCAGCCATAACATTTTTTTAAACTATAACATTTAAAAAATGTGAGATACCAATTAGAAAAAGATAAGCCACTTCAGGCATTTCAAACAAAGGG
Source organism: Miniopterus natalensis (assembly GCF_054644295.1). Classification (NCBI taxonomy): domain Eukaryota; kingdom Metazoa; phylum Chordata; class Mammalia; order Chiroptera; family Miniopteridae; genus Miniopterus; species Miniopterus natalensis. The sequence goes on from NC_142085.1 coordinate 20,799,820, forward strand.
AATGCAATATAGAGATTGCTTATACAGTTGAAAGAAGAGCTGAGAAGTTCACTAGGAGATAAAGCAACCAGATTAGCAATGACAAGAATTCCCATCACCTGGAGGGTGAAGGGCTAAGGGGAGGTGAAGTCTGGCGCTCTAATAGAACCATTAGAGGTTGCCCAAAGGGAGAACTTTGTTGAAATTTATCAGATCTACAGATAAATTTAAGGAGAATAGATATAAGAATACTGTGTCTTCCAATATATAAATATGGTATATAACTCCATTAATTTCAGAGTTCTTAAATTTCTCTCAGCAATATTGTATATATTCCACTTAGAAAGATTACATAACTTTATTTCTAGTAAACTGAGATTTTTATGTTATTGGAAATAGAATTTTAAAATTTCATTTTTTAAATTTATGTTGATAATATACAGAAGCACAATGAATTTTATAATTTGACATTGTATCAAGTTACTTAAGTCATATATTAATGATAATAGTTTGTAAATTCTATTGGATTTTCTAGGTATGTAATAATTCCATCTAGACATAATAATAAATTTAGATTTTTATTTCCACTTTCTGTACCTGTAATTTACTTTATTGACTTAATGTGTGGACTAAAACTCTACTATGTAGCTGGATAGAAAGGTCCATAGTGGGCATTTCTTATTTCTGACCTCAGAGAAAACCATTCAGAACTGTCAAAATGTTATCATTTAGTTTGATATTAGCTACAGCTTTTTTACAAAATATTCTTTTTTTTTTTAATATATCTTTATTGATTTCTGAGACAGGAAGGGAGGAGAGAGGGAGAGAAACATCAATGATGAGAGAGTCATTGATCAGCTGCCTCCTGCATGCCCCCAACTGGGGACTGAGCCCACAGCCCAGGCATGTGCCCTGACCGGGAATCGAACCCCTATCTCCTGGATCCTTGGTCGATGCTCAACCACTGAGCCACGCCCAGCTGGGCCAAAATATTCTTAATAGAGTAAGAAAGTGCCCTTATGATCTTATTTCTTTAAGAAGTTGTTTTATTATTCTTAATATCATGGATATTTAATTTTATTAAATGTTATTTCTGAATTAATTGAGATTATCATATACTTTTTCTTTTTTATTAGGTTAATGTGATTTAAGGATCACATTGAAGGATACATGTTTAAATTCTTAAGATATTAAGCTTTAAAATGATGCTACAACAATTTAATTGTTCCCTGAACATGTGCAAGGATATCTGAATCATAACAATTTAGAATTTGAAGTAAAGAACACTTAATATAGATGACGACAGAGAAAACCAAAGAGGCTAGGTGATGTATTACAAGATATAGTCTGTACAATTTATTACAAATGCATATTCACCAATAGTTTTGTAAGTCTATCTAGCCAATGTTGGACTATTTTGATAAAAGTTCTTGAAGTAGATCTTATCACAAATAATAAACGTTTTATTTTTTGAAACCAAATTCCATGACTTTGATTTTTTCCCAAATAACTCAGAATTATTTATAATCTACTCTGTAAAATTTCTATAGGCTATTACTTAAAGAAGATTTAACCCCTGGCCACTGTGTCTAAGTGGTTAGAGCGTCGCCTGAGCACCAAAGGGTCGAGAGTTTGATCCCTGGTCGAGGGCACGTAGCTGGTTGCAGGTTTGATCCCAGCCCCTGGCCTGGCACATGCTTGATGTGAGACACATCTCTGTCTCTCTCTTCCCTCTCTCTTCCTCCCCCTCCCCCACCACCCTTCCTTTCATGTCTCTAAAAAAACAATGGAAAAATATCTTCGGGTGTGGATTAACAAAAATAAAAGTAAAGAAGATTTAACTCTAGTCCTTCAATCTTACAAAGATCCATTACTTCTTTTCACAACACACCAAGAGCACCTGGAATGTGAATGTGAATAAGATCCTGCACAGGAGTCTCCACAATTTTCATTCAAAAGCAACAGTGTCATTGAATAGTAAATAATTTCTGGATGTATAAGAATTCCACTCAGATCCCCTAATAACTAGTGAGATGAAGTTATTTGTCCAGGAATGAATTTCCTCCTCAATCAACTTTCCACCCTATAATACAAGAGCAAACATTCTAGTATTTAAACTGAGATCTTGGCATTTGGTTATCATACATGTTCTTGCTGAGAAAGAAAGGATTGAGAATTTTCCTATCAGTTGACATGAAGGTGACATTTCAGCCTACATCTAAGTAAAATTTATACATCTGGTCCTGCTCAAAGCCCATAGTAAGCAACATAGATAATTTAATTTTGTTATGAATAAAAATGATTATTACAGTGGGTCACTGAATCCATGAGCAAATCAATTAAAACATCCCTTTGCTACCAGAATTCCTGATACTAAGAAGAGAGAAAATTTTTTATTGATTTTTTAAAATTCTTTTATAAAAGATAACAAATGTAAGATTATTCTTCTACTCAGGGGCTGCAGCCAATTAGAATACCTGTTTTTGAACCTACATTTTCCACACCAGGAAGGGGAAAATGGTACACACACACACACACACACACACACACACGTTAGTGCTGATTCACTAGGCTTTATGAGAGAGACCTAAATCCATGAAAAACGAGAAATTGTTTTCTAACCTGATTGTAAGTGTAAGACTGGTTTTAGAATTCGGTTTAAGCTCATGCTATTTAACTCTGCAATCCTCAGCCTTTTTTCCCCTGTCAAGTTGGCAAATACAGTCTTTAATTTAGGTTTTATCACACATTAGTAGTAATTTATTGTCAAAATCTTCATAGTCACTACCATTTCCTAAAACCTTATTTTGAATCAAGGGCTCTGCTTTAGAGATGTTATCTAGTATCCACAGACAGCCTCATAGGTAGGTATTATTTTCTACATTTTATAGATTAGGAAGAGGTAAATAACTTGCCCCAAATCATGGAATAAACAAAAGGACTAGAATTCTTACTCTGGTATGTTTTATCCAAAAATATAATCATAGCTGCTAAACTTTGGTCAACTCATTTCAATCCTTCGTATTTCTTCCTTCCCATCAGTAAGCTATGGAGTTGAAAATTTTGGACAATTTTCAAGCTTTGTAAAATGTAGATTTTTGAAATGAAATTGCATATACAACCTTGATTTATAAAAATTAAACTGCAAGAAGAGAAGAGAGAATAAGTCTCTAAATCTTTCCATCCCTGTAATGGTCTGAAAACAGTTTTGTGATAATCTTGGCTCCTATACTACACCTACTTTGTAAATTACTAGAATATAGGCCCTTTGGGGCCTGCTCAAATTCCTTCTATAAATCTTCTGTACATTTCCCCTTCAAAATCTATTTTAACCAAAAAAAATTATAAATCTAGTCAAGGATTTTATAATGAGCAATTTCATAAATAAACACCATGAGGCAGCTGGGGAGAAACTATGGGTTAAGGGTCCTTTCTATTCCTTTTTATTTTCTGTTTTTCACTTGATAGTTCAGAGACTGTAAACATGCCTTATCTGAAGACATTATTTAGAGCCCCTAGAGACAAAGAGCTTATCATATCAGATTTACTTCTGGCCTAGCAAACAGAGAGGACATGTTCTTCATGCACAAAAACCCTTGATCAGGATGGCATTAATGTTCCCCTCATGATGCCTAAGTTTCAGACAGGTTTCTTTCTGACAATAGGCCCCTGACCTTCTTTTTCTTAAAACATTTACTTTGGAAAACCTGTAATTATAAATTCTTTCTCTGCTCCTTTGAGATGTAAATATTCTTCCAGTCTCTAGCTAGTTTTACAACCCAAGGATGTCTTTCTCTAAGACCTTCTCTAGGAATAGATGATTGCCATGGTTTTCTAACCTCTTAGGTCAATGGCAGAAAAAGATGGAAAAGTACATAAACCTAGATCTTGAGATTTGAATGACGATGAGTATGTTTTAAAGGAATAGACAATAAAGAATGTGATGTATGTATTTCAAATGAGAAGTTACCCATGACTTCTATACAACTTCACAAAATAAGCAGATGGGGGAGGAAGAACTCTCCTTGAATAAAGTCTGGTACAGATATGGTGTCATTTGGAGAAAACAATGGTAGGTTTTGCAACAGTGAGATAATGAGAGGAAAAGTAACCAAATGAGAAATAAGTTCAAGGTGAAGGAAACTTTGCCCAGAATTGATGTAGCATGAAGACATATAATTTAGGCGACTCTGAAGTGATAATGCTTTCTTGTGATCTCCAAGTTGGAAACTATGTTCATTCTGATAACTAAGGCTAAAGACCCAAGAACATTCTGTAATATCAAGCACAGATACCAGAATTTATTAAAGATGAAAAGTTCTTACTGAACATCTTGTGACATTTCAATCCAACCATATGACTATTTCAAAATAAACAGTTCATTAAAATGTTGCATTCCCTTTGATCCAAATCTATGCTCCACTGATATTCTAAGTAATGGTAGTCATTAGATTAGAGATAAAATTTTATCACATAGTGAGAATAGTAAAAGTTATGTCTTTGTTTGAGATAAAATGAAAATCAAAGCAATTGGGTCACAAAGCCATGGAAAATAATACAGAATATGAGAACTGACTTGAAACTGATGATTATTAAACATTTCTTGACTTATGGAGTCCAGATTCTGAGACTATATACCCTAGGAGTGAAAGGAACTTGGCTGTAGAATAAGGCATGGAGCAGTGTTGGAACTTTTTTGTGTCTGGTTAATATTTATCTTAGAATCTTTCTTGTTCCTTAAGTCACTGCAACTTCTCTCAGCTCATAGTCACAAAAGCATATGGGAATGGAGTCATACACCAGTGTAAGCATCCAGAATGTCCAGGGTAGAAGCAAAAGAGTGTGGTCACCTTTTTTACTTTTTCCTTTAACTATGTCACTTGAGGTTAAGAAAATGTCCTCTTCATATTTGTAAAAGGAAAATGTTCATCAAAGCCATTTATTTTTGTGCTTAATATGGACCGCTTTCATGGGGATTAATAAAAAACCTTGGTGAAAATGGTATTTTCCTCTTAATTATGACACAATTTTATATTCATAATCTTACTGAAACACTGTTGCCCCAAAACACAAAAATGTTAAAAAATCAATAATAGTCCTTTATACATCTCAATGTCCTCCTTGAGAGTGGAGGAATCAGCTAGAGAAAGATCGTATAACCTCTTCTATACTCAAAAACTTGTTAAAATAAAAAGGGGAATAATTTATTGTGCATCATTATGCTGAGTATTACGCTAAACACTTTCCATTTGGTCCATTTCTCATAACAACCTCTCTGGATGGATGTTGCTATCTCCATTTATTTTTTTATTTTTATATATTTTAAATATATCTTTATTGATTTCAGAGAGAGGAAAGGAGAGGGAGAGAGAGAGACAGAAACATCAATGATGAGAGAGTCATTGACTGAGCCCGCAACCCGGGCATGTGCCCTGACAGGGAATCGAACCCCGATCGCCTGAATCCTAGGTCGATGCTCAACCACTGAGCCACGCCCGGCACTACATCCATTTAAAGAGAAGAGAATCTTAGATTCAGAGAAGATGTATTATTGAATCTATGCTAAATGCTATTACAAAGCAACCCAGATATGAATAATGTCTTAAACTTGACAGAGATTTATTCTTGTCTCTCTAATGTCAAAACAAGTAACACTGATTTATAGGGTTGTTTGTAAGTCCTGATTGTTGGCTTTTCTTTGCAATGAGGCATCCACTTCAAAGAGGCCTGCAATTCAAAGATGGCTCTTGAATAAACCCATTGCTATCCACACATCAGATAAAGAGGCAGGCCTCCCCCTCACAATGAGGCTCTTTTGTTTTGGAGATTTGGGTTGATTTCAATAAACAATCACTTGCTTTTCCCCCCTCTTTCCTGACTTTAAAGTCCTACTCTTAAGTTTTGAATTTATCAATAAGGGTTGAGCCCATGAAACTCTATGCCTCTACCTTCAACTCCAATAAAAGGAGAACCTCAGGCTTGTTTTCTCTCTCTTTCTCACAGCCAGCCAATCTTTCACTGTGTGGTCCCAAGTGTGTCCTGTAATTTCCAGCTCCTGTAAGTAATAAATCTCTTTTTTCAAAGTTTCCTTATGATTATTGCCAAATCAATCAATCAATCAATCAATCAAATAATAAAAAATAAAAAGCATTTGGCCATCATAAGAAACACAAGGGCTGGTCCAGTCACAACACTGGTTTTCCATAGGCTAAGACCAATACACAAAACCAGGGGTCTCTCTTCCAAGGATTTATCCAGAGATCCAGGTCGTTTTCATTTTAAGATTCTGTCATCTTCAACATATGGGTTTCAAGGTGACTGAGGAAATGGCAAGAGAAAAAGAATTCCCTTATGGGAGTATTTTATGGACCATCCCTAAAAATGTTACATGCTACTTCTTTTGCCCAGAGCTCAATCATGTAGCTGCTCTTTACTCTTAAGTTAGCCTGAAAAATGTATTTTACTTATGATCTCAGAAAGAACAGAAAATGAGTTTGGGAACAGCTAGGTAATCTCAAGAACACTCAACATTTCTAGTCATCAATATGCATTTAAATCTTTGTCTCACATGTATAACAACCTTTCTCCCTCCCCAAAGGAGACAGCTCAAAATCTCATTCCAATAAAGCATCCAGTAATAATCCAGGAACCTCTCGTGCTCTTGGCTCTCTTGATTCTCTTGGATTTGCCTGTGTGGCCTACAGCCATGTGGACTCGATACTCAATAGACTAATGGACTGCAGCTGGGAACACAAGCTAAACTAGCTTAATGCTGGATTGGACTATGCCCTAACATGGAATGAAAATTCTGGACACAGGCTCTGATCTTAGCCCTGTTAAGGGCAAAATGGGACTTCTTTCATGGCTCAGCAAGGGAAATGGGACATTGGAAACTCAGGGATTTAATTCCACACAAATAAAAATCACTTGTTCTTTTGTGTGAGTCTCAGAAAATTGTTTTTCTTGGGATATTGCAAGAAGCCCACTCCCACTAGCAACTGGTGGAGAAAACTAGGACCTCTCCCCACAGATAACAGGAGCAAATTTATCTTGAACTCAAGGATAGTCAGAGCTGAGATAAAGTGGGAGTTACAGTTATATCTCAGGGGGTCTATAATGCCAGTGAGACTGAAGTTGATACTACTTAATGGGAAAGACTACTGGGCCCCAATTTATCTGAGAAAGAATAAATCATAATTTCAACAGTAGGAAAATTAAGATGCAAAATCCAAGAGGGCAAACAGAGCAAGTGAGCATAGGACATTACAATGGAGAATCAGAAATAGAACTGTGAATTTCAAAGCCATCCCTTCTCTAACATATGGTCATATAAATCCCCATTTATACATTCAGATGTGATCTTGGAGTTGAACATTGGGGTTGAGTACCACTCTGAAAGACTAAGCTTTTACTGAAGAGGACTTTAAATTACTGTGTGGGGCTGAGCTAAACACATGGATTGGTAGGGAATGGAGTTTCCCATTATCCCACAGATAGGTACTCATAGATTCATTATGTGAAAAATGCATTATTTTTGTATGTCTCAGTGCAATGTGAGTAAATGTGTGACTTCATAGACAATAAAAGCAAATCAATAAACTGTCAAAGCTCAGTAGTTTGGAAACTTTCTGAAAAGAGTTTTGTAACCACATGTAACCCAAAAGTTTATAAGTTTTCACATGTTAGACTCTACTTTGATTATTGTATTCAAAGTACTAGTAACACATTTCTAAAAATAAAAATATATTTTCTTGTTCAATAATATAGGTAGGTCTTATATAATTTAGATGATATTTTTATGTTCAAATTGATTAAAAAATATAATAGTTTGTATTTGAAGTGAAAAACTCCAGCTAAAAAGAATGTAATTTTTTACTGAGGTTTTTGTAAAACCATTTCACACTATAATTATTGTGTCATGGGAATCCATGATGCTTAAATCATTTACTTTAATTTTATATTTAATATTGTTGTTCACTTCAGGTTTTAACTTTTGTTCTTTACAAGTCACCTTCTCTCTTTCATCTTTAATGTCAATTTCTCCTTTAAGTGTTCCTTATTTTCTTCAATGTAAGAAAAAGAGAAAAGGCTTTGTTCAGTGACCATTCTGTGTAAGGTTCTGTTCTAAGTGAGAAGGTATCCACCCATCCATCCATCCACATATGTATATTTAAAAGGTAGAGCTTTGAGCTTTAAATCATACAAACCTAGGCCACACTTTAAGTCACATAAACTGCTGATGTTAAGAAAGATTTGTTAATAAGTTGTATAATAATTCAGAACACTTCATTGATATGCAAGACAAAAACCTTCTGTTTCTAACACCCAAAGAAGTAAATCCCATCACTAATTGCATGCAACCATTTCTTATTTCCCATGTTTAAGAAACTGGATGGGAGGCTTTACAACATGACTACTTCAGCATTTAAAACTGGACTTTTTAAGTTGTGAGACCTGAAAATATATTTTCAACAAAACACATGATGGTCTAATGAAGTGATTGGAAATAAGGGAGCAAGATTTCCTGGGTTGTTTGTCCAGTATTTCACATGGATGGACTAACTAATGCCCTCTCTCAGTTTTTTGAATCAAAGAAACCCATTCAATGACAAATACGTTATTTTTTTTCTTTTTAATAGAGGTATTGTGTTAAGAATGGCTTATGAACTAAAAACAATCTGCTCAAGACAATTTTAAATATCTAGAGACATACAATCGTGACATGAAATGAGAGCAAAGTTTGTTTGCCCTTCATTTGTTAAAAAGGTCAAGTGTCTCAGAGCATTTAATTTAGAAAAATGAAGTGCACAAAATACAACATTATTTCACCAGTTGAAATGGCTCTGGAGTCTTCTATCAACTTCAGGAATTAGTTTCAAAGTGTTGTCTGATTTTATTCAGCCTGCAACCAGCATGGAGCAGACCACCTGCTGTGAAATAAGGGTGTAGCGACCAACAGTTATTATAGCAGTAGCCATAAGTTTATTGCTTATTGGTACTAAACTTAAATCTTAGTAATTCTGAATTACTGAGTTAGCTTAGATTTATGGAGATGCGCAATCATTTAGAATGGCATTCATTCCAGAAGGGTATATTATCTAAACCAATTTTCTTATAGTGATGCAATTGCAATCCTATAGTTACGGTTGTATCAGCATTTCCATTATAAAGTCCTATTTTCAGGGTTCTATAATTTGCCCATAAAAATTCTCTCCTTGTTGATACTTGGCAAACAAGGTCTGAGGCATAGAACTCTTGTGTTGTTGTTTTTTCTTAAATGAAATTAAAAACACACATACACATGCCTGATCTATTCAGCCATTTTAGGCTTTAACTTTGCAAACAATAATAACAAGAAGATACACCAACTATATCAAGACAGATAGAAAGAAAGGGAGAAAAGAAAAATTAGCCCAAATGCCACTGTGATAGAAATGGTCAATTTATATCAGTTACACTTTAATTTCCTGTGTGAGTATGAAGAGAAATGGCTTGAAAGAAGGTTTGAAAATGCAAGTGAAAATTTCACCAATTCTAATAGCAAACCAAAGACTGGGGCAAGTCACTTAACCTCCAAACATCAAGTTCCTCATCTGTGAGGTGGGGACAATTCAGCATCCCACATGGGGGTGCGAGAATCAAGCAAGTAGAGAGAAAAACTGCAAATTTAAAAAGCTGTTGGCATTCAGTATTGCTTCTTTGATTCACAATAGTCTTTTCTTTTAAACTTATGTTATTGTCTACACCACTTATTTAGATTTATTACACATGCATAAGGCTCTCCAAATATAAACTTCTTGAGTAGATTACTTCTGCCTTTGTCTCCAACGTGGCACATAAAAATACTTGTTGAATTCATGTCTAATTAAGTTGGTTTTATATTTTCTTTTCAGAGCTGAAAGTCGTTGCCTGACTTGATTTTGCATGGAGCCGGCACTTCGAGTTGGAATTAATCCACCCGAAGAACACGATGGTCGCCCTCTAGTGATCAACAAGGAATATGCACATGATGTGCCAAGGAAAGGCCAGAATCTGTCTTTATGAGACAGAGCCACGGGAATTTACTCTGCCTGAAATTTATAGAGCATATAAAACAAATAGTGGGTCTTTAAAAACCTAAACTATTTAAAATGAAAGAGGAGGGCATTCCTCAGCGCTGTATTACAGCAAGTAATGAAGGAAATAGGCTACTTCAGCAGACTGCTTCAATTCAATCCTGGGCCTGCTACTTGATAGCTTGGTTAACTAGCAATGTACCTAGTAAGTCTGAGAGCCAGTTTCCCACAAATAAAATTAGAAATAATGGTGCCATTTGCAGTTGCAGGTTATTGTAATAATTACATGGGATAATCCATGATAATCTTGGCTCATATTAAGTATTAGAAAAATGGTAGCTATCTTGTTCTTTCTGCTCTCCCATTCTAAGCATAATATTATTTCCAAAATTGTCATTAATGAAGGGTATAGTCTTTAGAGTGTTTTTCTTTGAATACTTTGTTTCAATAAGCTTGAAGAAATCTAAAATTGGAAAAAAATGTGAGTGTTACTTGTACTATTTTGTAAAATCAATCTGTAGATGAGCAAACTGAGGAAAGACAGGTCAAGAAAATTTCTCAAGTTCCCACAGTTAGTGAGAGCTAGTGTTGGGATTTGAACTCAGACCCTCTAGCTCCAGAGTCTGTGCACATTATCACTAACCTATATTACTATTAATTTCTTTAGTGCAATGAGTTGTTAATGAAGAATTGAATTAGACAGGTCAGGTTCCCCGATAAGAGCAATAGCTTATAGAATCAGGTTTTTGTGGAATGGGATTTAGAGCAGGTGAGCTTTAGCAGGGAGAAGTAAAAGTGTCATCCTGTTCAATGCCTGCATCAGGCACTGTGCTGGGCCTCTGGGCATCTAAATGTAGGGGAAGAGAGCCCATGACCAGAGGAATGGATACAATGGAAGCCACAAGGTTACAAAAAATGTAGGACCTCATCACACACACTTTTCAGACACTTCTGCTGACAGCACCTGTCTATCCCCGGGTTTTCCACACGTTTATACGTTTGTGTTTCCACTGGAAAGTTACCTCCATGATGTGGTACAAAATTCCTGATCAGTGTGATGAAACCTAAGAAAGTCTTTAGAGACAAAGAGTCCATAGCACATTTCAAATACTTTCCAGCACTCCCCGCCCCACCCCCGCCTCCATTTGTTTTCATTTCACTCATTTGATCTTGATTCTGTTGTAACAGATGCTGATAGAGTTTTTGACACTGAGAATGCCAGATCCATCATTAATGTGTTGCCAAACTGGAGAAGATTTACTAACAATATGTTTTGCCTGCATCAATTTGCTTCTTTTAATAGAGAGACTCATTTGAATAACATCTGAATAAAGGAGTTAATAATAGTAGTGAAGCAAAAGGCAGATTGGATTAATGAGCAACTGACCCAAGTCTTCACCCTGAATTAAAATGGAATGACAATTGAATATTTTGAGAGGCACAAAATGCCAGTCTAAACCCTCCTTCCACCCTTTCTCTCTTCCACACTGGCTACCGTACAGGGGTGGGCAAAAGTAGGTTTATAGTTGTGAGTATGCAGAGTGCAGTTTAGTCTAGTATTATTATTTATTAATTATTGTATTATTTATTTGTATTACAAATATAAACCTACTTTTACCCACCACTGTGTTTTTAACATACTGCTTACCTTTGCGTCTCTTGGATTTACCTGGGAGTTAAGAAAGAATATCTTAGATTGACATTAAAATCTTCTGTAGTGTCAACAACAACAACAACAAAAATATTATTCTGAAGTATTTTAGAAATATTAGTCATTTAGAAATGATGTAGTTAAGACTGTTATATCTGTATGTAATGACTAAATATTGGAAAGGGCATTAAGAAAATCATTTTCCTCTTTTAGTATTCAAATATAAACATCTAAGGATGCTATGATGTTGTATCTCCTTTGTGTGTTGGTGAATATGAGAGAGAGGGAGGGGAGAGAGGAAGACAGGGAAGAAACAAGAGAGACAGAGACGAGAGAGCATTATTGGTAGTAAGGCATCGAAACCTATCTACTTGGAGTAGTATTGGAACAAATTTGCTGTAAAAATGAGAATTGCCTTATGTAAGAAACCTAAAATGAGTGTTTATTCACTGAAATATAATGAAATATAAAAGGCAGAGGGCTCAAGGGAAGATGTGTATGTGGGAGAGGTGTTGGAAAGAGCTATTCTATTTTACAGGTAATTTATCAGAATTGAATATCTAGGTTTTGTTGTTAACCTTTTTAAAGTATTAAATATAGAAAAGTTTAACAACCTTAAGTATACACCTTGATGAATGCACCCATGTAACTAGCACCCAGATCAAAAATAGAAAATTGCCAGCATCTGAGACATTGCCCACCCCTCCCCTCAAAAGGTAACTGCTATTTTACTTTAATTTCCAGAAATTTACTTTGTGGCTTTTGAACTTTATATCAGAAAATCATGCAACTTATAATTTTTGGAGACTGGTACCTTTCTTCCAATATCATGTTTGTGAGACTCAACCACTTAAGTGTGTATTGCAATGGGTCATTCTTTCCCATTCTCATATGTATGAATATACCACCATGTGTTTACTTATTTCACTGCTGAAGAAAAATTGAGTTGTCTCCAGTGTATGGCTGTTATAAATAATGGTACTATGAATATTTTTAATGTGATTTTTGGCTAATATATGATTTTGTTAGGTATCTAATTTTTTTTAAAGTTTCCCAAAACTTAAGAAAACACTGTTCCTAGATTCAGCTAGGCAGAGAAATTTGAGGCGCTGCTCATAAGCACACACTTTGTGCCTAATAGCTTCCCATTTTGTTTGTTAGGAGTTTGCCTATGTCCAAAATCTCACTCTTCCTGGAAACACTTTTACTGCCTATATTAAGTTCCACTGTTTTCCAAATTCTTTTACTTTCCTTGAAAAGTGGCAAAAAATAGTTTTTGCTTAGTATAAAAGTAACCATTAGATGAAACTTCTGACATGTCAAAATCAATAAATCAATATGTTCAATAGTAGTTTAAGAAAAATTAGGAGCCAAACAATAAACGCTTTCTTTAATTGCTATACTAAAAAGTCAAAACAACATTTAACTCCAAGGTAGTCTCTCTAAAAGCCTTTGTAGTCTTCTGAAATCTACCCTTCTTGCATTTATCTTTCCCTTCAGCTTTGCCTGATCTTCTAAATGACATATAAACTAAAATAATGGTTGGATTCCTTAGTTACAAACACTTCTTACTAACACGTAAAGGGCAGTATTTTGATTTAGGACTTTGCTATATTTGTTGAATTTTCAGTTGCAAATGATAAAATTCATATTTAACCCTGTTTACTATACAAGACATTTGATATTAAGCATTAATATATGTAAATACATTAAAATGTATTTGAAACTATCCCTAATAGTTAACAATCACAATGAGGTACTAGATTACACAACCAATCCTTTGGAGTCTTGTATGTCTTTATTTATATATAAAGACACTCAACCACTAAGCCACCCTGGTCAGGCTGGAGTCTTGTATGTCTTAAGGTTTCAACAATACCCTGTGAGAAATGGCCGGATGTTAACCTCTGAATACCTTTGTGATGTGGCTTCATGCCCTGCCCCCAGCTCTGTTGAATCTTGTGAAGCGTGCACATATCAGTTGGGGAGATGAAATGCTGGGGTTATGGTACTCTACGCTTTCTCTTTAAATATGAAAGTACCTGTAAAAATACTCAGTAAACTACCTATATATCATCTTTTGACTATTTTTTAAATGCAGCAACAGGAGGCCTTAAATTCCCCAAGATTTAAAAGAAAATGTATCTATATTAAAATGCTTTTTTCATGAATATGGCAGGAAAGGATTTTAGACAACCCCTATATTTATATGTGAAACAAATAAATAAGACAGGGGAAAACAAACAAACACTTTTCTGGTTGAGCAATATCTATGAGAAACTTCCATTATTCAGAATGTTTGATTTCTCATTTGCAGTTCATTCATGTAATCATCATTCATTTATTTCTTTATCAAAACTTGGTTGCACATATACCATATTTTAGATACTGGAGAGGTGACAGTGGATACAGGCTCTGTCCTCTAAGGACCCCTTCCTCTCACCACCAAATTTCCTGAAATAATTGGATTCAAAATGATTGATCTCTGTCCCATTAGGTGTCACTGTTTCCCAGTTTTATGCCTAATTCAAATCCCAAAGTTTCTTTGGTGTATATTGTGTAAAGCAAAACAAATAATAAAAGACATGTCCTTCCCCTACAATTGCTTAAAATATCTTTAATTTATGGATGAACAGCTCTGAGAAAGGCTTTATTGAAAAGCAAAGTAAGAAGTTACTACAACTGTATGTTAAAAGCACCACAAAAAAAATCCTACCTTGATGACTTTCTTTCACCTTGATTTAGTCATTTATTCATTTGCTCAGTTAATATATTAAGCTAAACTGTGGTCTAAGGGATGCACTCTACTTGGGGGTTTAGTAATATATGAGAATTTTTTTTCTTTCTGTATAGCAAGGAATGTAGATACATAATCAAGTAATCATTCTGTAATATGATAAACATGCTTTTAAAAGTATGGCTAATTGTCTGAAATTTGAGAGAACGGAAAATTAATTATCTCTGAGATTTCAAGTAAGATTTAATATAGGAAACTTTGAAGGGTAAATAGCAGGACCAGGACTAGGGTGAAGTGAATCAGGCATTCTCCTTAAGGGCAACATTTAAGGTGGTGCCAAATAATTCAGAAATCAAGATAAATAATGTCTTTTAATCCAGACAGTTTTTAACAAAATATTTTAAAAAATCAAGTTGGCATACTATATGGTCCATGGGCTGCCCACCTGCTTTTGTAACTACAGTTTTATCAGCTTTCAGCAAGTATCTTACTTATTGAAGAGACGAGAAAACAACCTGAAAAAAACAATGGAAGATTTGGCAGTGGCATGTGAGGTGTTTAAAAATGACAGCTAATGGCTGTCTAATCACTGTGCAGTACACCTGAAACTAATACAAAATAACATTGAATGTAAACTGTAATTGAAAAATAAAAATTTTTTTAAATGTCAAAAAAGAAAGAATGACAACTAGCCTTGTAAAGTCAATAAGAGAATGTGAATGGAAGCGGCTGGTTTTGTTTCGTTTAATAATATATTCTAAAATTTAGAGTTCTTTTACCCTCGTTTAAAGTTTTTATCCTATAAGAAGTAATGAATTAGATTAATTAACCTTGAAGTGTGTGTGATTTATTTGAAAACATGGTGGACCTTTAATAATAATAGTTGAATTTAATAGTTTTCTTTTTCTTTTAAGAACCTAGAAGGAAGGAGAGGAGGTAGAGAGAGGAAGGAGCTAGGAAAGAACTTTAACTGTTTAGAAGACACACTTTTCTTACTGTGAAATTTTGCTAATTTGTCATGCGTGAAACAAGTATGACACGTGTAAAGATGTGAAAGATTTATAGAAACCATGTATGTAGAGTTATTAAGGGACCATGTAATAGACTAAAGATTAGTGGAACATAATTAAGTTTCCCTTTAAGAAATGAAAATCCGTATGTATGTGTATTTAAACTTTTCCAGCCTTAATAAAATAAAAATAAAAATTATTAACAAGAAAGGTACATATTTAGGTGTACAACATAATTTTAAGGTGTATATGATGACTTAATACATATATAAATTATAAAATGACTACCATAATCAGGTTAATTAACACATGCATCACCTCACATAGTTATCCTTTTTTGTGTGGTGAGAACACTTAAGATCTACTCTCTTAACAAATTTCAAGTATACAATGCAATATTAACTATAATCACTATGCTGTACATTAGATTCCAAAAACTTATTCAATGTATAACTGAAATATTGTACCATTTAACCACCTCCCCATTTCCCCAATTCACTAGCCCTTAGTAACCACTGTCTACTCTCTAGTTTATGAAACCAGACTCAGAAACACAAATACCGTATGATGTAATTTTTATATGTATGTACTTTGAAAGAAAAGAAAATACCTATGATGATCCAGGTTAGTTGAAAGCACGTGCTGTGGGAATGGTGAAGAGTGTTGGAAAGGAGAAGTAATTTCAAGTACATATACCATGAAGGAAAACAGACACGGCGATGTTCAAAGGAATACAGGTTACCAAAAGTGGTTTAACTAGTTTTGTACCATAAGAAAAATACGACGATAATTTTTTATTTTACATAAATTGGATCATAGATATGTGCATTTGAACTACATGTATATCTAGATTTTAATTACATCTGCATTTGATATTTAGCTCATTATTGATTCTTCCATAAAGCTCAATGTTAAACTTTAAGGTAAACAATGAATGAATTTAAAACATAGGTAATTTCTGGGTTCAGGAAGAAAGAAACCCTTAAGGCTGTAAGGGGACCGCAGCCCAGAATCTGGCAGTCGCCTCTTGATGACTGCATTCCAACAAAAGAATGTAAATTTCCATTCAACAGCCTAGAACCCACACACAATATTGAAATGAGACTGAGTCACATCTCAACATAACCTATTCTGTGACGTCCATTAAATCTAAGGCTGATATGCCTTTTTTAAAAACATAAATAATTCTCACAACCAACTTCAAAACAACGTCAAAGACACTACTGAATACAATAGTTATCACCAAGCTCCTTATGGGCGATTTCATTCCCAGGAGTTTACAATAAAAAAATAAATTGTCATCAAAACATGAACAAAAGTCATATCCAAATAGCCCTTTCTTTTTCCAGATTCATTATTATTTTTAGTCACAGCCTTGACTAAGAAACCACTAAATAGGAACCACCAAAATGAGAGAGACATAACAACAAAGTAAAAGATGCCTAGAGCGATAAACAGGTTTTAATTCTTTTAAAAAATCCATCCATCTCTCTAGTGTCTGTTTGCGATGGATGGTTTGAGAGAAGACCTCACAAAACCCAGCAACATAAAAATACAGCACTCAGTGCACGAACACATTGGCCACTGCTTCGGCAGGGCCTCGTCTACAACGACAGACGGTGAGGGTGACGGGAGACTGCAAGGTCAACCGAAGAAACCGACCCAATATAATGGACTTACCTACAATGATAATGACGAACAAGCACATCCAAAATCAGAGAAAAATGACTGAATATTGTATATCACTAGCAGGAAGTGGAAGACTTTCAGGTTCTAAACAAAGTTCTGGCTAAATCATATTTAGCCAACAGTTACTCGCTTCTCTTGCTTGCTGCCGCTCACCCATCCTCTCATTACATCTGGGCTTAATCTCCGCACCCCCTCCAACTCCTCTCCTCACCCCGCTTCCTGCCTTAATGATGCTCCTCTCTTAAGCCTTACAAATCGAATTACTATTTATTTAGTTAAAAATATTCTTTCTTCAGTCAACTTCTCAAAAAATGCTTGCACTAGTCTTTCCTACCCTTTCACTTCTTTCAAACTTTTCCTTCAGTTTTGACCAAATCAAACTGATGGGGTCTATTCTTGTGCAAAGTTTCTTATTTTAGAAATCTCTTCCTGACCTACTATGCTCCCTTATAAATTCTTTATCCAGGTATTAATAGAATTCCTGTCAGTTTCTTGGGTTGATCCTGAAGTCTCTTGTCAACCTAGCTATCTGCCAGGGAGTTTGAAAAGCTGTGAGCCTGCTGAGACCTGCATTTAAAATGTTATGTAACACAGATGACATTCCCAGTGCACCTTGGCACCTCAGTCAGGCCAGAATGTGGACAAAAGGCCCACATCAAGAGAAATAACCTGGCACTGGAGTAACCTGGCACTCAAAGTTAATATTATCTGTTCTTGAGACCTATTCACTCAGTCATTCATTTACGGGGTTTTGATTTATGTTGCTTATTAATTTTTAGAGTCTAAGGACCCATATACACAATCACTTCTCTAGTCCTAGTCATCTCTCTGTTCAGTCTACTAGAGTCTTAGAGTTACTGCTTTATAAAGTGTTCCTTCCAAACTAGGGGGAAATAATTTAGTAAGGCTCTTTGTCCAAAGGGAGAAAATAACAAAATTCAGTTTATGCTGCACTTTCACCCATGGGAGGTAGAAGTGAATGATAGAAAAGGAAATAGTCTGATGAAATCTGAGTAAGGAGAATCTGACACCAATTAGGTAATAAAGTCACTTACCCGGACGTCATTTATTAGGTGACCTCAAGTATACTGAATAAAAACAAAAGCCTGGAAGAAAGCAAATACAAGCAGACAAATGCAATCACACAAAAGGAATGCCACCTAAGCTACTTATTTAAAAATCAAACTTAATTATAAGGGATTCCTTTAAAGACTCTTAAAATATATTTTTGTTTTATAAAAATATATAATTACAACAAAGCTGAGTTATGTTACATATTAAAAATGTAATTTTAAAATGTGGAAGAGATTTGGCTTCTAGAGAGAGCCACAACCTCACATCAACTTTGGCAAAGAAAAACAAAATTTACAGAACATAGTCGCAAATATTAAAAATAGTGAAAAGTTCTTTCCCGTTTTCAATTGAGATAAGTGACCAAAGTATCATAGCAAGCTTACAAAATATCACTGCATTTGAGTTTATCTGTTATATTTTGCTGTATAAAAAATCCACCCTGAAACACAGAGGCTTTAAAACAACCACCACTAATTTAGCTCACGATTCCACTAGGCAGTTCTTCTGATCTGGCCAAACTTAACTGATCTTGACTAGGTTAGTTCAAGGGTCTCTAGGCAGCTGGTACCTTTTCTAGGGCTGCCCAGAAGGCCTCACTAGCATAAGTGGCAGTTGACTGGCCATCAGTTGGGGCAACAAGGGTGACTGGACCATGGCCTTTCATCATCTAGTAGAATTAAATAGATTTATTAACATGGTGACATTTTTTTCCAAAAGTAGTTACAAAACAAGCTGCAAGGCCTCTTATGGTCTGGGCTTAGAACTGACACAATCTCACTATTTCCAGTTTCTGTAACTTAATACAAATCTTAGAGCCTTCTCTCTCCTCCCCAGATCCAAGGAGTGATAAAACAGATTTAACTTTGGGTGCTGAGTACACAGTGCAATATACAGAAACCCACACCTGAAACCTAAATGATCGTATTAACCAATGTCATCCCAATAAATTTAACAATAATAAAAAAAAGATTTACAATAAAAGATAATTTTCAGACTTAAAAAGTAGCTTAGCTATCACTATGGTTGATGCTAATGAATGTAGCAATTCTTTATAAGTGATATAGTTTCATTCATTATGAAGCTAATGAATGTAGCAATTCTTTATAAGTGATATAGTTTTCACTAACAATAAGTTGACCTGAATATCATCTAGAAAAGCACCCAGTAAAGTAGCACAGTTTCCTCCACGGCAATACAAAATAAATGAGGTAAATAATTTGTGCTTGTCCAGCATATGTGATATTCTGAGCTTGATATTAAATTTAAAATGGTAAATAAAACATTTCTGGTCTCCATCCTCAGGGAGCCTAGTGGGTGAGACAGATAATAAAAGAAAGAAATAAACACATATCTACCGTCAGCAAAGACTGGTATGATGTATAAAATTCCAAATGGCATCTCTGAGGAAATCATCAAGGCCTAGAATAGGATTAAGATTATTATAATTAATTCTATTTTAAAATACTAAATTGAGCTTTGGCCAGTATGGCTCAGGTGGCTGAGACTCCTCCCACCCACCTAGAGGTCCCTGGTTCGATTCCTGATCAGGGCCCAGGCCTGGGTTCTGGGCTCGATCATGCAGGAGGCCACCAATCGATGTCCCACTCTCACACTGATGTTTCTCTCTCCCTCTGCCTTTCTATCTTTCTCTAAAAATCAATAAAAATCGGTTAAAAATAAATAAAATACCATGTTTATATGAATATTAGAGTTATATGTGATCACAGAAATAATCTAGTCCGTCTCTTTTCTTTACAAATGAAGAACAATTGGATTCCAGACAGGAGAAATAATTTGCTCAAGTCTCTTCAGTAGCTGCGGATGATATGGGATTGGGTCTGGTTCAGTATATAGCTTTACATCACTGTGCCCGCTTTCCCCTTACTCTTAAACACAATTCTGCCAAAGCCCTATTTAAATCCTGGCATAACAGTAAAGAATATTGATTTCAGGGACTTTGCAGCCAGTATTCCTCTTGGGGCAAGTGCAGGCTGGTAAGGGAGCTGCAGAAAAGCATAGCAGTGAATTAGAAGACTTCCTTCAAGGAGACAATTTGACCTTGTTAAATCTAGCTCTGTAATTTATATAGTTATGCAGTCTCAGGCCTCTTTGTGCTTTGGTCTCCTTATCTGTAAATGGAGATAAAATTATCAATACTTAATTCATAGGATTGGTGTTAGGATAAAATGAGTCAGTAACTGCAAAGCATTTAGAAAAGCACTTAATGGGCCTCCAATAAATGTCATTGATAATTAGCTTAATATTTACTCATGAGGCCTGAGGTTGGACCCCAGGAACCTTTTCATAACAATCTAACTGGGAGAAAAGAAATGAATGAACTAATGGAAGGGTTAGAATTGAGAACGTACTGACATCCCAAATAATAGCATAGAAGCAAATTGCTAAACATTTTCTCCTTGATTTTCAGGAAGAGCGGGTGTAATTTAAAAACAACAACAAATAGCCCAGCCAGCCTGGCTCAGCAGTTGAACATTGACTTATCCAGGAGATCCCAGTGCGATTCTGGGTCAGGACACATGTCCAGGTTGCGGGCTTGATCCCCAGGAGGGAACTTGCAGGAGGCAGCTGATCAGTGACTCTCTCATCATTGATGTTTCTCTCTCTCTCTCTCTCCCCCTTCCTCTCTCTGAAATCAATAAAAATATATTTTTTTAAAAACAAAACAAACAAATAGCAAACAAACAAAAAACAATATGTCTTGTATCATGAGTCCCTAGTTGAAATTTCAGGAGATGGAGGCAAGACTCATGCTAATAAAGACACTGCACTTATTTACATTTAGCATGGAGAAGATAATTACCCAGAAAACTAACAGCAGACCACTGCTGTCAAGGTTCTGCAAGAAGTGCACGATTCATGCCTGTCATGAAAGTTCACACTCTGATAACAACGAGGAGGTTTAGCAGCCGTGTGAAGTGCGGGTGGGGTTCAACATACCTTGCTTTCCACCTCTCGCATACTCAGGAGCTGCCAATGCCCTTTGCGGGTGGGAATGTTTGGGTCCTGTCATCTCCAGACATTATAATACTTCAGATTTATGTTAATACGTCACAGGGTTAATGTGAGAAGTCAGGAAGTGTCACTCATGTGTGACTTTGGGAACTACTCTCCCTCCACCACACGTCTTTTCACACCCCATGCTATTCTGGAAGCGGCTGATGTAACGCTCCACATTATCACCAGATTCTTCTTCAAGAGTCCCTGACATTCCTCAATTTCTGAGCTTTGAAACCCACGTCTGGTTAATCATAACATATGTCCTCAAACACCTCCCGTCGATTTTGATTACCATCTGCTGCACCCTTGAAAGGCATTCCGGCAATGGGGTGACCAGGCTGGCCTGTGTTATACCAAAGCCTTCGTGTCAGAGTGGAGAGGTTAGTTTTGATAAACTTAACTGAAAGGCATCCTATTAAAGGGACATTACCTTTTGTTACATAGGTGAATCGTTTTAATTAACTTCTCTCTTTGTTCTTTTTATTAGTTTTTCTTGCTTTTTGGAAAACTTAAGTCAATCATGGTTTCTTTATAAAATTTCTAGACAGAGAAAGAGGAGATCTACAATGACAAAATAAATGATGCTTTGACCCCTGGAGAGTTGTTGAAACATTATAGCAATGTAGAGAGCTTGAAAGGAATAGAACCTGGATGCTTGAGGTAAATATTGAGACTTTTTGGATTTATCCAAAGAAAAATAGTCCATGGTTATTTAGTTAGTAGTTTAGGAATATTGCACTGGGTAGGGGTGGGGATATCCATTTTCATTCCAAATTATTCTCACCTTAAATATAACACTTTTGACAGCTTAAGTGGTTAGTGTATCTATGGTAAGAAAATGAATTATTATCACAGTTGTTTATGCAATTTTCCCCAGTCTCTGTCATTCTTGGCGTCACCATCTTCATCAGCATCACCTGGCAAATAGAAAGCACTCAAACATTAGTTCTGTTATCATTGCCTTAGTCCGTTCATGCTACTATACCAAAATACCACTGACCGGGTAGTTTATACACAACAGAAATTGATTTCTCATAGTTTGGAAGGCTTGAAGTCCAAAATTAGGGTGTTAGCATGGGCATGTGAGGCCTCTCTTCAGGGTCATAGACACTTCCTGTGTCCTCACATGACTGAAGGGGTAGGGAGTTATTTAGGATTCTTTTTATAAGAGCATTAATTCCTCCCCAAACTCCCACTTCCTAATAACATCATACTGGCATTAACATTTCAACATATGAATTTTGGGGGACACAAACATTCAGACCATACTATCTTCCTCTAAGTTTTATTTAGATACTGCTACTTATAAATCAGTGTTATAAATCCAAGGGATCATATAGAAAGTGTATGCAATACTTTCTGTTCTTAAAAAACTTCATAATTCTAATTTGAAGGAAGAAATCACTTCACCCAAATCAATACCACCAACAACAAAAGCTGCTTAAGAAAACATCTTTATGGAATGGGGAACCTCCTCTAACCACCCATTATAGTGGACTTGGAAGATTTCTTTTTGAGTCTTTTATTCTGTCCATAATTCATATGTACTTATTTAATATCTATTATATGCTAGGTTCTGTGCAGAGTTCAAGCTCTTCCCACCTTCCTACTGATACTTTCTTGGGAATGGGGTCATCATAGCCTCAGGGAGGCTGAGTTCATCTAAGGAAGGGAGGTTAACATAAATTTACATGTTGTGATGAAGAGGCTGCTCCAGATATCTATACAATGAGCAGGGGTGGAGAAGTATCCTATAGGGGCCATCAAGGTCTGTCATTTTCAATGAAACCAAAGCCCTAAGAACAGTTTGTCTTGAATAATAACTTCCTCCTAATCTCAGCAGATACCCCCAGTCTATAAAAATGTAGAATTTTGTGAGGATAGAGATTGAATGCAATACATTTTTACAAGCTTCTTCAATTGATAAGATTTCCAGTTTCCTTTCTTGATGTCTCTTGGATCCTCCAAGTCTTAAAAACAGGACTTGTGTGTTCAAGGGCAGAACGTCCATTGCTATGCAGAAACAGTAATGTTGATTTGCTGCCTAAACTCTGTCTTAGAATGAAGTGGAAAAATAGATTGTTGGCATAGGCCTGATCTCTATAGCCTTGTGCATGGTGATAAGATCGTGTTACTGCCTTGCCGAGCATGGCTCAGCTGCTGAGCATTGACCTAGGATCCAGGGGATTGTGGTTTGATTCCCAGTTGGGGCACATGCCAGGGTTGAGGGCTCGGCCCCCAGTTGGGGGCAGGCGGGAGGCATCACTGATGTTTCTCTCTTTCTCTCTTTCTCTCCTTTCCTCTCTCTGAGGTCAATAAAGGTACATTTAAGATTGCATTACAAACTTTTCAACTGGCCTTTCCTACCAGCATGGAAAACAGGTCCTTGTCTTTCCCTAAGTGGCTTATTTCACCCAACATAAGGCTCACCAGGTCCATCTATGCTGTCACAAGGGGTAAGACTTCCTTCTTTTTTATGGCCAAGTAGTATTACACGGTGTAAATGTACCACAGCTTTTTTATCCACTTATCTACTGATGAACACTTGAGCTACTTCCAAAACTTGACTATTGTAAATAATATTGCTATGAAATAGGGGTGCATATATTCTTTTGAATCACTGTTTCAGGTTTCTTTGGATATATTTCCAGAAGTAGAATCACTGGGTCATAAGGCAGTTCCATTTTTAATTTTTTGCGGTAACTCTATGCTGCTTTCCACAGTGGCTGCACCAGTCTGCATTCCCACCAACAGTGCACAAGGGTTCCCTTTCTCCACATCCTAGTCAACGCTTGTTGTTTATTTCTTGATGAGAGCCTTTTTGACAGGTGTGATGTCATATCTCATTGTGGTTTTAATTTTTATTTCTCTGATGATTAGTGATGTTGAACATCTTTTCATGTATCATCTCTATGTCCTTTACCCATTTTTTTCATTGGGTCATTTACTTTTTGGTGTTGAATTTTAAATGTTCTTTATAAATTTTGGCTATTAACCCCTTATCAGATATATTGTCAAATATGTTCTCCCACCCAGTGGATTGTGTTTCTATTGTATTGATAGTTTCGTATGCTGTGTAAAAATTTTTTGGTTGATGTAGTCCTCTTTGTTTATTTTTTCTTTTGTTTCCCTTGCCCAAGGCAGTATATCAGAAAAAAATACTGCTAAGAGAAAGGTCCAAGATTTTATTGCCTATGTTTTTTTTCTAGGATTTTTATAGTTTTGAGTCTAACATTTAAGTCTTTAATCTATTTTGAGTTTATTCTTGTGATGTAAGTTTATTCTTGAGTTTATGATGTAAGAAGGTGGTCTAGTTTCATTTTTTTGCATGTTTCTGTCCAATTTTCCCAACACCATTTATTGAAGAGACTATCTTTACCCCTTGTATATTCTTGATTCATTTGTCAAATATTAATTGACTATAAAGGCGTAAGTTTATTTCTGGGCACTCTATTCTATTCCATTATCTATATGTCTTTTTTTATGCCAGTACCATGCTGTTTTGATTACAATGGTCTTGAAGTATAGTTTGATATCAGGGAGGGTGATTCCTCTCACTTTTTTCTTCTTTTTCAAGATCGCTGTGGCTATTCAGGGCCTTCTGTGGTTCCATATAAATTTTTGAAATATTTGCTCTAGTTCTGTAAATGTGCCATTAGTATCTTGATAGTAATTGTGTTGAATATTAGATTGCTTTGGGTAATATAGACATTTTAATGATGCTAATTCTTCCTATCCATGAACACAGTATATACTTCCACTTATTTGTATCTTCTTCAATATCTTTCTTAAGTGTTGTATAATTTTCCGAGTATAGGTTTTTTACACCCTTTGGTTAAATTTATTCCTAGTTATTTCATTCTTTTTGAAGCAATTGTAAATGGGATTGTTTTCTTAGTTTCCCCTTCATATTGGTGTATAAAAATGCAATTGATTCCTCGATATTGATTTTGCATCCTGCTACTTTACTGAATTCATTGATCAGTTCCAGTAGTTTTTTGGTGGAATCTGTAGGGTTCTCTATACACAGTATCATGTCATCTGCAAATAAAGACAGTTTTACATCTTCCTTTCCAATTTGGATGCCTTTCATTCATATGTGGAATCTAATGAACACAATAAACTAACACACAAAATAGAAACAGACTCTTAGATAAAGAACAAACTGACAGCTGTCAGAGGAGAGGAGGGTTGAGAGACTGAGTGAAAAAGATGAAGGGATTAAGCAAAACCAGAAACAAAACAAACAAAGAACCCCCCAGCAACTCATAGACACATACAACAACATGGTGATTACCAGAGGGAAAGGGGTGGGAGTAGGGGTAGAAGAGGGTATGGGGAAATAAACGGTGATGAAAGGAGGCTTGACTTGAGGTGCTGAACACACAATACAATGTACAGATAATGTATTATAGAATTGTATATCTGAAACCTATATGATTTTATTAACTAATGTCACCCCAATAAATTTGATTTAAAAAAATCTGTGATCCAATTCAGTAAAAAACAAAAACAAAAAAGTAGCTTAATTTAGTTAAAAGTAACAGGATTTATTAGGAAAGATCCAGTATGATGTTCTATATTTAATAATTTATAAAGTCTCCTGTCCTTTTGGGAAAGGGATAACCCAAGAGTTAGAATTTTTACAATGCATTTAAATATGTATACAGCCATTAGCAACATATAAAAATAAAGTTCATGCTATCACTATTCTTGGTTAAAGGGATCACTTATGTTAGCATGATGAAGCAGCCAAGTAAATGTTTTTTGGAATAAAGAGGGTTTCATGTTAAAAATGAATACAAAATAATATTGAATGTAAACTGCAATTAAAAAATAAAATTTTAAAATAATTAAAAAATAAACAAGTTAGCAACTAAATTTTCAGTCAAGTATATATTAGCAGGGTAAAAAGGAAGTAGGGTTTTCACAGAAATGTGGTGCTTTGCCAAGGTCTGCATAACCATGAACCACAAATTGGTAAGTTTATTTAAAATAAGCCCTATTAAGTGAGGCTTGGCTTCAAACGTGTTTTGTCTTGAATTTATTATAATTAATCTCATTTTGTCATGTGTATGACACATTTTCCTAAAGGATATCAAGATAGTTAACAAACCTAGGAGTAGAGGCAAATAGCATGATAATTGGTGTTAAGTGGGTCATTTGCTAAAGTATTCCACTACAGTAGTTCATCTCTTCCCAGCTTCAGTCTTTTTCTCCAATTCCCAAGTGATGCCAATTATCTAAAAACCTGAATAATAATTTATTAACCTTCACTTGTCACCTTATTAACTCAGTCCTTCCATTCTTTTTCCAAACTCTTCATCACACAGTTATCTCATATTCAGCAATACTTTTAATTAGAAAATAATTATGGCCTATAAAAGTATCTATCAGTGTCCATTAATAAATGGACTCTAAATCCAATTTTGACTTTTGCAGATCCTTTAAGCATAATTGTGTTTCCTGCCCTCTTTTTGGCCTCTCAAAGGGAGTAGAATTTTTTCTCCTCTCTGGTTTGCATTAATATCAGATGACTTTATAGATTCAAGTGGCTTTTCTATGAGGTTTGGCAGAAAGTCCAGGGTCCTACTTTGCTTGGGAACTTCCTGGCCTTATTTCTGCCACTTTCCTTACAGTTGGACTTTTCTATATAAAGCAATATTCTGAGTTTTATAAAGCATCTTCCTTCCAGAGTCTATTATTTTAAAAAGGTGATTAATTCTCCCTATAGTGTAGGCATGTACCTCAGGTAGGCATATTAAAATAATGATTATCTGAGGCACATTTTGAAAATGAGTAGCTTTCTATTTAGCATAGTATATAGTAGCTGAAAAGTGGAAGAGAGATTCAACTCATTGACCAAAGAAGATATGAACATGTAGCTATTCTGCCATCTCTGCTGCTGGCCTATGGAAACATAACCTTGCAGATCTGGAATAAAAGCCTGTGTAGTCTATGCAAAGTGGGCTCTTTTGGAATTTCACATTTATAATCCATACTGAGAACAAACGGTTTTCCTTACTATCTTGGTGATCTACTGATGTCCAGGTCTCAGGTGCATCTATGCAGTGCCATGGACTCCAAAAGTACCTGCCAGTTCTGATTCCAGATATTCAGCTGCATCATCACCATGGGTTCACTTATACATTGTAAGTATGTGTCTTTGTTTTGGACTTCGAAAATAATATATAGTCACATTGTAAGTGATTCCAAACTTGCAATCTCCAAAGCATAAGATTCTTAGGCAGACCTCATTTCCATGACCTCATTGTCATGGGAAACCATGAGCAAATTGAAAACATGCTTATCTCCACCTTTGCTTTGCCCACTGTGTTTTTGGGATACTCATGCACCCGCTCTGAGGAGGTTGAAAATTCGCTAAATCTCTACAGTAGCTTTGGCTGCCCGTCTTGGTTTAATCAAGAGACCAGAGCATATGGTGAGCCCAGTAGCACTGGCTGTGTGTTGGTACTATTCTCCAGAGTAAGTTTAAGGAGGATGCTGATTGGGAGGAATTTTTATTATGCAGGAGAGAAAATAAACATAAAAAGACATGATGAAGTTGAGCTTTTAATCCGGGTTGATGGGGCTCTAAAATTAGGCCTATTTCTCCTATACCTTCATGTTCCCTATATTAGCTTCCTAGGGCTTCTATAACAAAGTAGTAAAACCTGTATAGCTTAAAACAACAGAAAATTGCCTCACAATTATGGAAGCCAGAATTATGAAATCAGTGTGACAGCTGGGTCATGCTTCTTCTGAAATCTGTAGGAGAGAATCTTTCTTTGCCTCTTCTAGCTTCTGGTTTTTATCAACAATCCTTATACTTTCTTGACTTGCAGATACACCACTCCAATCATTCCCATTGTTGCCTGGCTGTCTTTACCTTGTATCTCTTAAAGGCACCAGTCATATTGGATTAAGGATTCACTTCACTCTAAAATGACCTCATCTTAACTAATTATCTGCAATGACACTATGTTCAAATAGGTCATACTCTGAGGTACTAGAGGTTAGGACTTCAATGCATTTTTATGGAACACACAGTTCAAACTATTACTCCTCTCATGTCCTAATACAACATCTTTGAAAGTAACCTTGAGTCTGCTAAAAGCCCTTCCTGGCCCCAGGGAAGTTCAAGTTTGGGAGACAGAAAGATTTGAGAGAGAGATTTCACTTCACTTCACCTATCTCATGACTATATCTGGAGAATCTGCAGTATTTGATACATACTAAAGACATGCTGATCTAATGCAAAACAAAATGTTTCTTGGTTTTTAAACATGTCATCATATTATTCCTGCATTGTTTCAGAATTTTATGTTACCACTGTCTCCTTGCTGTCAGTGATCAGGATTTATATTTCTTTGAATCCTCTACACCACTTAACCTAAAACAAAATAGATGCTCTGTTCATACTTATGGATATAAATTGAATTATATTGAATTGTCAAAGAGGTGGAATAGCAAAACATTATCTAGGGGTGCCCCTTCCACTTCTGCAGATGGATTCTTTGGCTGTAGGTTCTTGATGCAGCACTTCTTAAGGAGTCTGGCTAAGTCTATGTTCAACAGGGAGTGACTCTATACCAGACAAGGATACTGGATATATAGTTCCATGAGATTAAGACAGTCCACATGGCCCAGCCTGGAGGAAACTTTAATCATGATAATTAAGAAAGGAGCTTAAGATAGTGCAATATTAATCATGTTTCTTCAGACAAACAGAACCAACAAATTTTGTTTATATTATTGTGATTGAATTATTATTTCTAAATAGAGTTATTTAAGAAATGGGCTCACATGATTATGAAGGCTGAAAAGTACCACACTCTTTTGTCTGCAAGCTGAAGAGCTTGTGATATAGTTCTAGGTCAAGTTCAAAGGCTTCAGAACCAAGAAAGCTAATGGTATGAGATCTAGTCCAAGTGCAAGAGACCATAGTGCAGCTCAGAAACAGGCAGGCAGAAAGACAGCCAATTTTTTTTCTCCTTTTTGTTCTATTTGGGGCTTCAACAGATTAGATGATAGCCAGCCATACTGAAGAGGACATTCTGCTCTCCTCAGTCTACTGATTCAAATGTTAATCTCATCCAGAAACACCCTCTCAGACACACTGAGAAATAATATTTAACCAAATGTTGGGGCATTGCACAGGCTAGTCAAATTGACACATAAATAACCATCATCGAATTTTTGAGAGAACCATTCTTAAATATCTACCCATTATTTAGGAGGCGCATTTCCTCTTCCTTTTTTGTATCCTATCTTTGATTTCCCAGGCCAGTTGTAGGAGCTGACCAATGTTAGTGGAGGTGAAGGCAGAGAACCCTGTGTTGTCAACACAGAAAGCAATTCTGATGGTGAAGACCACATTTCCCCCTAAATCAAAGATATTGCCCACACCCATGCTTTCTCTCTCATGGTCCTCTAAGATTCCAAATTTGACCTAGAATTTTATTTCATAAGTATATGAGAAATACAGACAAAATACCATAATTGAGAAAAACAGAAAGCTAAGAATTCAGAAAGACATACGAGAATTACGGATTTGTTTTTTATTACCTGGAAGCTCTGGGGCTTGACCTGACTTCTATGAGCTATCAATTCTCACTCATAATATCAGGAGATTAAGACATTGCTAAAGGTTATTTTGAGGACTAACTGAGATAACAAAGTGATATGTTGGAAATATGTTCATCACACAGACATTGTACAGTAAAGCTGAAATTTGTAATCAGGATTTGTCTAATTACTTAGGCC
Organism: Miniopterus natalensis; assembly: GCF_054644295.1. Lineage (NCBI taxonomy): Eukaryota > Metazoa > Chordata > Mammalia > Chiroptera > Miniopteridae > Miniopterus > Miniopterus natalensis. The sequence continues at coordinate 20,829,799 of NC_142085.1, forward strand.
ATGTTCTAAAGCAGGAGCCAACAAACTAAAGCCTGTATGTCAAATCCAGCCTACTTTATTTATAAGTTTTATTGGAACAGAGTTATGCCCATATTTTAAATGTATTACTTATACTGCAGAATTGAATAGTTATGATATAGAAAAAAAATTAAAATATTTACTATTTGTTTCATTGCAGAACAAGTTTGCCAACTTCTGGTCTAAGACATCACATTGACCTGTTGGAGATACTTATGATGTTTGAATTTAAAAATATAAAAAGTAGTATAATAATGTCATGTCAATGTAGGTTCATCAGTTGTAACAAATGTACCACTCTGTTGTATGGTACTGACAGTGGGATATTGATTGTGCCTGGGTGGGGATATAGGGTATGTGAGAACTCTCTATACTTCCTGCTCAATTTTTTTATGGACCTAAAACTGCTTTAAAAAATAAAGTTAATTTAATATAATTAATATATATAGCTGACAACAAATAAAAATTGAAACTAAAAAGCATATTACGAAGTCTACTTATTTCAGCAAATGAGGCAGTACCTGGTCCATTTTCTGTCTATAAAGAAGTTAGAAATTATATTTGGCAGCAATTCAAGTAAATACTACCTCTAGACACATTCTGTTTTTCTTGGAGGTTGCTCTTCTAATAATGAATTATTTTAATATGCCCTTACTGGTGTAAATGTATACTGTACTTGTGTGTTATGACACACTATCTAATAATAACATAACTAATAATATTTATGTCATTATTAACAAGTTACCACTCTTAGTTTAACAATTGCTCTGTCAGGGACAGATGGACACTCTATTCAGCTAACCAATTGCTCTTTTCTACACCATGTCTAAGAAATGTAGCATCCTGTGGGCGACTGGGTATTTCCAGTACAGCCAAATAGGATTTAACTGCCTTCTAGCAATTTGAGCATTGTGTCTCACCAAAAATATTTTTAAAAATTAGTCACCTGTGGATTTTAAAAAGAATGTTCCTTTAAAAAAAACCCTAATGTATTTTATAGTGTTCACATATATACTTCCCAACAGATTTATCAGAATTAGAAAACCCAGACTTCCCCTACAGTCCAGATTTGACAAAATCACGCTAATAAAATTTAAAAAAGGAACTTCAAACAACTACTTGCTGATTTCCTACAAAAGATGTTCTTTAACCTGTCAGATTGATTTCTAAAAAGCAAAGTTAAAAATAATAAAATTAAAAAATTTAAATGCAGTTAAAAAATTAAAGCATATCTGCAGATTGATAACTGATTTTTATATAAATTAAAAATCTTCAATATTTAATTGATTTTCTACATTGTATACTGCAAAATAGTATTTTGTACTTCCTGAATCTATAAATGCCTGATTATTCTGATACTAAAGGTCAAAAGGACACAACGGCCACAAGTTAACAGTGGGTTGGAAGGTCTGGAGAGAACATGGACTTAAATTACTGTGCTACATTACCTTGTTGAAATATTATTGCTAAAATTTTGCACTGCTAGGCAGTAAACTAGAAAAAAAAAAGAAATTGAGAAAGTGTTAATTTTTAAGCAAGTTTGACAAAGATTGAGTTTCATATGACAAATATTGTCAGCAAGACAGGATTCTGTCAGTGGAAGAAGTTTAAACATTAACAATTTCTGTCAGGCTGTTGACACAATCATGGCAGACATTTCCCAAGATGCTGAGATGACTGCTGGCATTTGTCAACAATCCTGTCATAGTGACAGCAATAAGACCATGTCTGGAAATGTGACAGTTTTGGCTTTGTGCTCCCCTGAGCAATAGCCCAGGTGTTCAGAGAAAGTGTGGGAAAACCCATATTTCTGCATTGTCATTCGAACACAGAAAACACAAGAGGAAAATGAGCTGTCACTCCAATTCCCATGATGCCTTGCTGCTTAGCATAACTCTACAGTGCGGCCCTGGGTCCACTGGTCCATACTCTGACAGATAATTAAGAAAGCAGCAGCTTTTTCTAGACGGCTCTTCCTCATGATTTGCATTTTAGCCAGAGGCGACCAGTTATAAAAAAAACATGATGGAAAGATGGTAAGAAGCCAATTAGATGGATGGATGGCTGACTGACAGCTCTCTGGTATTACGACTCCAGATTTCAGACTACATAGCCTGGCAGTTTTCTACAAGAACCAACTTTTTTGCAGGTTGGTAAAGCTGTTAAATGTGCGACCATATATAGTGCTATATAATTTTTGCAAAGTTGTACATTTTCCTTAAATAACCATGTATTCTTTTCAATCAGGGTTTGCATTAAACAAGTTTTCACAATTTAATCACAACTTGTGTCACTAAATTTAGCAATATTAAAATTCCAGACAACTTGTAGGCACATTAGCTGTGCCAGTAGAGAAGTGATTAAAAAACTGAGAGCCACGTTGAGCCAGCAGAGATAAAGTGAACTAATAATTAGGATGTCTGTGCAAATATGCCTTTGGAACTTTGAAATGTACATTGTTTGGTTTTAAGCAACTGAAAACATAAACCTTAAACTTCCTCTCCATCTTTAGATTCTACACACATTTTTTGCTTACTATCTTTGTGCAAGGTCTAATGTATACTTGTGTCTGCTACTTCAGCTGATTTTGAAATAAAATAAAAAAAAACTGTTAGACTCAAGCTTCCAGTTTGGCTGTGATATTCTATAGCTTCTAGCCAATAGGAGTTAACTCTTCATAATATTATCCAATTTGGAGCCTTACCCGATGTTTCCTGTGCGCTGCATGCTGTGTATGTGTATGTTGAATATATACGTACACAGACACACACGCTCACACTTTCTTAGAAGCAAACCATTTGCTATTGGAATGACATGTTTTCATCTGTAGTTTAAAACAAGAGCATTTTTAAAAAAATTGTAATGATATTAAGGGAAGGCAATTATTTCACTATAAATTGAGGTTTTAGTAAGAAACATTAACCCCAACCTAAATTGCAAAGCGTATTTTCTTACTGCCGGCAATAGATCTTCTACAAACTGAGGATGAATATTAAACTAGTAGTGGGTCTGAATACTTTCAGTTGCTTACAGCTAAAATGAAAGGCATACCCATTTCAAAGGTCCATGTTTATCACTCAGTCTAGATTTGGTGTCAAAATCCACCGCAACATAAAGCACGATTGGGAGTGTCTTATTATATGTATTAACACTTCCTTTCTCTTTTCTTTTTCAACTGCACTGTTATTTGTCTTTTGGCTTTTGCTTTATATCATGTTGTTGGAATAAGATAAGCCTATTATACTTATGACCATTTAAAAAATATCCCACCTGTACATACTCAGAGTGTTAAACAGAAGTTCAGGGGGATAATGACAGTTCCATAAACTCAGTCCAAGTTAGGGAGGAATAAATGCATGCTGATTTTCATTAGTAACATTTGGATTTTTCCTATAGACATGGTATAATACAAGTATAAATAAAAAAACTCTTCTTGAAGAGATTTTATAATTTTTGAAAGAAATGTTTCCTCTTAATAATGGAAACCCTTATGCAATCAAAACACACTTTCATTATTCTACCTTTTAGTTCCCTCCTAATTTGCTATACAAGACAAAAATGATCAATATAAAGTGGCCCAAAAAATAATTCTTCAAGTAATAAAAGTGTAAAGCTTTGAAACATTTACTTATTTAGCTGATCTGGCTGAAATTTTTCCCCATGCCCTCAGCTTGCACCAGCCACTCATACTTTTTGTTGAAATATATTTCACTCTTGGATTCTCTTACTTATGGCATAATGTTAATGCATTGTATTTTCTCAAGCTCTAGGGGAAGTTATATGTCTTTTAAAAAATAATTAGAATTGAAATTTGAGCAATAATATACTATAGACAAATTTAAAAATAATAACTTCCCTTTAAAATGCAAATATCTTTTGTTTCTAAACTATTTATTACGATGGAATTTTTGTTCAAGGGAAAATCTGAAGAATGATATTTATTAAATTGAAGTGAGTTCTGAAAATACTAGTTTTACAGGAGACCTACTGTGTAGGGCAAAGAGATATATTTCTGAATAAAAGATAAAGTGTGTTATCATCAAAACAAAAAGATGCCTCACCATAAGACTTCTAGGGCTGTGCCTGGATAATGTAGTAAAACTCAGTGGAGCTTATTACTACCATCATGTTCGTATTAAACTCATTTGCAATTTGAGTGGCTGGAATTTGAACATAAAACAGCAAAGGGAAGAATACAGACAAGTTTCTTAAAAATTGTTTTTCTTCAGTGTATCTGTATTTATAATTGAATGTTTGGTTATAGATGTGCTTTGTCAGATTTAAAACAGAATATTTTCATAGCATATAACTACTGTGGGTCTGCCTCTCAGGTAAATATATGCAAATAATGATTTGAGACACATTTTGAAAATAACCAATTTTCTTTTCAGTGCCTATTATACTAACTAAAAAGTAGAAGAAAGAAAAACTTAGGTAAAAACCACTTAAGATGTGAATGTTAAATTTATTTCCTGTTTCTTTCTGGATGGTCTATAGAAATATAGCCTCATTGATCTCTTTAGAATACATGTTTATAATCCTATATAAAACTGGATTTTTTGTTCTTCAATATTTACAGGTAATTTCTAAAAGTAAAATAACAATTGACCTTGAACATCTTTTAAACTATGTCTTCAAGGATTTATGTTATGTAGAGAATGTCATAATAGAATAATGTTATTCATGTTAAATTGCTCTTCATTACATCATATATATATATGTATATGTATATATAACTGAGAGAGAAAGAGATGAGAGAGGGAGAGAAGAGAGCACTGAAGGAGAAGAAATATTGAGAAAGAAAGAAATCAGCAAAATTTCTTTGTTATGCCATGTTCATAAATTGTTCAGAATCCCATTAAAATAAATGGTTTGAATTCTATAAGAAAGTTGACATATTAAGACATATATTGAAAAACCAGATCCTTCCTAAAGACTTGAGAGGTATGTAGGTTCCAGTATTAAAGCAAAATATCCCCTCTTCCTGTTAAATTTCTTTTCAAGCACATCACTGCTTGTGTTGCATAACAGCTAACTGTAAGCTCTTAAAAGGCAGGGCTGCATCTCACTTGTCTTGTTATTCCTGCATCACCAGTACCGGATCATAGTTGGGGTCAATGATTAGTGACTGAATTTAAGGCAGACTTTTGCCTGGCTTTGCAGCCATTCATTCTCATAACTATTATAGGTTAACTGCTTAATTTGTTACTTCCATGTGCCCAAGTTGTTACTGGGCCAGGTAGCTATACTGTATTTTTCAAGCACAACTGAGCTAAGTTAAAGTATGTGTCTTGCTTATGAGAAGACTTCATGAGAACTGATAGATAAAGCAATGCATGTCCTGGTTATCATCATCATCACATCATAACAATCTTAATAATGTGATAATAACTATCATCATAATCTTATCATGAACTAATCATCTATTCATAGAGAAGTGTGTATACAGCCTTCCATAGCAAAACTGTTCTGTGTCTGCAGGTAAAGATGATAGAATATTGGTCATTTGTTATCACTCAACCCAATTTTACCTATTCAATCATTCAAAACATCCTTGAAAGGTCAATATTTTAATCCTAATTTTGTATATGTGACATCTAAGATGTGGCAAAATAAAAATCCAAACTGAGATCTTTCTGATTTGCAAGCCTCTGTTTCCTGTGCTGGGCTTGACTTTCCAATCAATCAATCAATCAATCAATCAATCAGTATTAACATAAAATAGGTTAGAATTTTAATGTAAGCGTCTGTGGAGAAAAACCCATGAATAAAGAATTAGTAGTGTTATGTACCTTGGTACATGGACACCAATATTATTTATCCTGTGTTAGTCCCCATGTCATCAACGCACAACAGAATTTTTCTTATAATCTGTAGATGCTCAATTTACTTACTAGACAAGAAAAAAAAAGGGGGCACTAATCCTGTTCATAAACTAAACTTAGGGAGAGAGAAGGGGAAACATAAGGGAAAACAAGAAAGTCTTTGTGCCCTTGGATCTCAAAATCTGTTGAAAATACATGCAAACAGCTCTATGTAATACTCGATGATACAGTGATATCATCATAGCGTGATGATACCAGAAAATGAAGCTGAGGGATTGCCCTGGGTACTGAGGAGGCGGCTTCATGCTAGGCCTTGCTGAGTGACTCTACATTTATGCCGACTGAGATATAAAAGAGGACACCTAAGGTGAGAGGAAGAACGGGAGCCTGGGTGTGTAAGAGTGAGGGTATCCAAAGATCACACCCACCTAGAGCACAGGGAGAATCCTGCAAGAGCAAGAGTGCGGGGGGCTTGAGGAGAAATGGGTGGGTTGGGAGGAAATCTTGGAAAATCACTCTGGGACAAAATAAAGGAGACAGTGCTTTGCCAGGCGCAGAAGCTTGCTCTTTTTTCTGTAGGCAACGGCAAGTCACCTGTGAGCCCCGATATGATGTGATTGGATTTGTGAACAGGATAATAACTAATAGCAAAATGGAGCAGGCCTGGAAAGTGAAAAGTTTGGCAACAGGGAGACCAGTGTGGGGACGGCTTTAGTGACAGGGATGATGAATCACTGAGATAAGAATGTGACAGTGGATTATAGAGATGAAGGTGCAGTTCCAGCCAGCTCTGGCTGGGAGCATATCAAAAACACCTCGCTTTTTTTGCAGTTTCCTCTAGTTTCCTAACAATGATAATGGCTTTACTTTTACTAGATTTAAGCTCTAAATTTCCTGATCATTGCCCAATTTGATTGTTAAGCATAGTTCTCTGTCACCAGGCGAAGGGCTGGAGCATACAGGAAAATGTTTCAGTGTTTTCTTCTCCTTGGGAAAAAAAAAAAAATTATTATATTAATATGAATTTTTCTATTTTTATTTTTCCAACAGAAGGTCATACATATGCTATTTCAGAGTTCACAGCTAGCCCCTCACTACTCAGATTGTGGGTGTTACTGCCAGACTGCAGAGATGCACCGGATTGACTTGAGAAGCAAGGAGATTACTAATGCACCGCACACACTGTTATCCCGGGGAACTCTTAATCAATGCGGGGAGAGCCAGGGAGCGCGGCTGAGGTTAGGGCACACGGGCTGTTCAGGGGGAGGCGAGGAATTAAAACGCAATGATTATTCAGATTGGGGTATAAATTAATTGGCACATTTCAGGAAAGAAGAGGGAGATGATAATAGACATATTTACCTTCTGAATCACTTGCTATATTGTGTCTTGTCCTTGAAATGCCAAAGGCATGAAAATAAGCTTTGAGGAGAGGGAATGGTTTGGGGGATTAACACTCCATCCATCTCGATTTTGCTTTTGCAGGTATGCTGAAATAGAAGTTTTTAAATTCTGGGAATGTCTATTAAGTATACCTAGACATATAGATTAAATCCCCTTATAGAAAACCGCACTACAATAAAAGATGTATGTATGAGCCAAAAAATAATTTGTAAATTAGTTAATGGTGCAGTGATTACAAAGAAAATAGATGATGGTCTAAAATTCTAGTCATGAAACCAAGAATTTAGATTGCAGTTTTGGGGATAGTGCAAATATGGGACAGGATGATAATGTATTTACCTAAACTTTCTTTTTAAATCCTTAATATTTAAAAGCATGGTATCTACTTAAAATCATTTATTTGGTGGCAAACATGGAGATGTGTTAGTTATAAATAGATATTATCTCTGACTTCTTGATATTGATTATGTAAAAAACACATTGATTTAAATGTATGTACATCCTAGTTATCGGAACCATTTTACTTTATCTCTTTTAGTTGTGCCTACAAATTCATATTTCTTGGTTTTCCTTTGTTTTGTGTGTGTGTTTTCTACCTTGTGTTTTCATTCCCTAATTTTATCATACAGTTTGACTGTTTTTTCTCTCCTCACAATCTTGTTAGTTTCTGGACAGGTTCTTTTTTTTTCACTTCTGAGAATTCAGCTGTCACCGGTATGTGGCCTCAACGTTCAATAACTCACTATCAGCAATTACTAGAAAGGATAACATATTGTGGAAATTCAAATAAACCTTAGAGAATTCTTTTAAAAGTACCTTGACATTTGCTCCCCAGATACCTGCATCCTCATACGGTGCTTTAGCTCCTTTTCACTTCCAGGATTCTGGGTGGGAGCAGATAAAATATGCTGTGCTCTGGGCAGAGCCTCTAAACCACATTTATTCAGAGCAGCACAGTGGCCATTGTTTGGGCTCAGCACCCATTGGCTGTCTCTCTGCTCTTCTCACAAGATACTAAAGAACTTTTCCAGAGATTGTGGGGAAGTTAGATCACCCCATAAATACTGCAGTTTCAGGAAAACTGAAACCTGGGAAGTCCTATTAGCATCTTTTTCTCTGTTCTGTCCTATCTCCCTCTTTTTTCCCCTCCCTTATTGTCATCTGCTTTCAAATTTTAGTTTTAAAGAGGAAAATTAAGAAATATTTACATTGATAGAAGGCTGCTAAATAATTTTCTGTCTTTCAGGTTTACTAGTAAGGGTCATAATACCATTTTGTATGTTTAAATCAAAGTGAAATGATTAGATATGCTTTATTTCAAAGTGGATAAAGCACATATAAAAAGCTTGCACTACAAAAGAAGCCTGGGATACTTTATTCATTTTCTACAGGGCTCTAATTTGAAAGTGTGGGCATTTGCCTCAAATATGTGATGAATTGGAGTGATTAATTCACTTGACATTTATGTGTTGTATGAAATTACTTATAGGTGACTGCTATGCAATGTTAAATGCTATATTAACATAAGAGACTGAACTTCTTTCTATGATATCTGACAATCATTTCTGTTCAGAATGGCTAAAATATCTTTTTAAAAAATCATTTAACTTTCTATATGAGTATATTATAATACTGTAGTATTTATCAAACCTGAATAAAATCTTTACCCATTAAAAAACAGTTAATTCTCACAGATGTCCAATGTCAATACAAACCATTTTATTAACTAAATATATATAAACAAAACACTGCAATTAATTTTTTATGATCAAACCTTTATGGTATAACTCTAAATATCAAATGCATTATAGATTAAGTGTAAATAAAATTAGAAATAAAAATAGAAATAAGATTATTTCTTTCACATGGTTAGAGAAATCATTTTACTGTAAATAAATTGCTGCCAGCTACATGAATATAACACAGCTATTACACCACATTATACACTGAACTCCATGTGATGATGAAATTCTTTCCCCATTTTTTAAATTTCAATGACTTTCTTTGAAAGCCATTTCAATGATATTCATACCTTTCTTTAAAACACTTGCAAGACAATAATTTGATAAATAATAAAACGCAAAATCAGAAGCTTGACCAATGTTTGTAATTCTGCAATAGACAGAATGGGCTCTATTTTTAAGTTAGCTTTGATAAGTCAAAGATCTCGAAATAATTAATTAAAATATTTTGTATGCTAAATTATTGCACTCAGTAAAGAAAGTGCACTCAGTAACAAAAGAGGCCCTTATTGATAAATACAAACTTTTAGAATGTCCAGAGGAAATATGTGTTCAGTTGTACTTTTTAAACCTAGTCGATCAATGTCTCAGGGCAAGACAATAAGAATTCATCTTCTAAATGCACACCAGAGCACATCCACCTCTAGTTAACGTTGTGATGCAGTTGATAAAAGGCCTCATGTGAGCTCATAGCGCTTTGCTAATAGAGCAGATTCCCATTCTGACCACACAGGACTCCTTGCTATTCTTACTTCTATGTCTTTGCACAGGCTCTTCCTTTGGCCTGGAATACTCTTCTCCCAACTATTCCCATAGCTCATCTCCTACGGTGTTGTTGTCTCCATTACCAGCTCCTTGAATTCACTATATAAAATATCACTGCCTTCTTTCTTGTTCTCTTCATTCACTCTATTAAAGTTTGAAGCTATAACAAGAAAAACATTCTCACAGAGTCTATTGGAAAAAACAGTACCTTAAATATGTGTGGTCAGTATAAAGGCAGAATCATACAGGGTGGGCCTACAGCTGGGAGCATGCAAAACAGTTTCTTCCTATATTATTATTTATTAATTACTGTATTATTTTCCATACCAAACAACTCTAAACCTACTTTTGCTCAGCCCATGTATTGATAAGATAGAGGTATCTTCTACAACTCAAAGCAAGAGTTCATTTTGAATATTTGAACAGATTTTCTGAGAGAGATGATCTTTGGCATGGATCTTAAATGGCTCAGAGTTAGTCTAAGGACTAAAGTAAGCTGGGGTTTAAAGTCAGAGTAAATATCATGAACAAAGGAATAGGCTAGTGATACAGCCTGAGAAAACTATATAGAGTAGTAAAGCACAAAACTGAAGGTAGGAAAAGTTGGGAAATGACACTTGTAGATATGTTTTAAGATATATGTGCAGATATGTTCCTTCTTTGGTGATTGTCCAAATTGCCCTTACAAAAAAAGCATTCTTCGGAAGCTCCTTTTAAATTACCATATTGGCCTTTATCTCCCAGAAGTAGCTAGAAACAGCTGGCTAAATCATGGGACAAATGACACTAGGAAACCCTTCCTTTGGAATTTTATTGGTCAATCAGATTCTCATCCTCAGTAATTCAAACTACAAAACTTAGAGAGAGGTGAAGAGTCATTCAGTGTTAGGGTTTAAGTGGAGGTGATGTTAAGCCAATGCCACATACAAGCTGAAATCATGGAGGGCATAAATTATAAGTCAGATATGGAAATAAGAAGCAGTCATAAGGAGACAAGAAACAATATGAGATAATGCATAGAGAGGAAAGTGGAGAGAAAGGTCTGAGTCCCCAATTTCCAATTTCTCACATTCAATCTCTTTAGGTCTAGCTGAATTTTTCTTCTTGATCATGGATACTAATTAGACTATAAGTTATCCATTGGAAGTGACATATAAGTGGTGCCTTTTTTGTCAGTTTTTATTGAACATAAGTAGGTGTATGCAAACCAGCTCCTCAATCCAAAGCTAGGGGAAAGACGCTAAACTATTTTAGCACCTCATACACCTAGAGTGTGTTGAAGTTGAAGAGAACATTTAAAAAAAAAAAAACCCACACAATTACCACAGCAGTGGAAGGTATCTCTTTTGATGGAGTAGGGATAGGATCTACCTCCTTCTCACCTCAAGTTTAGAGAAATGAGCTGTAAGGACCTTATCAGAGAAGCTTGATCTGCATTCTCCTGGAGTCTGAGGAACTCAGCTGACTGCTTCCAGAGTTGTATCTGAAAATTCTACAGTTGAAAGGTGGTAAGTGGAGCCCACTTCCAGTTAATGAATAGAGTTCAGATGACAAGTAGCTATGTCCTTCCCAAGGTTGGTTCAAGGTACATCTTCCAGGGCCCGGTGTGGAAACTAAGCCTCAGGTATTGATGAAGCGTCACTTAAAGAGAGACCCAGCCAAAGAAGCCTACCTGAGGTGATGCTGGAGCCCCAAAAGAAAGATGGTAAGGAATGAATGCTCAGGGCTTACAGGAGAAATCACAAGCATGTAGCTGATAGTCTGTACCAGTTGTCAGAAAGTTGCTATGAATGAATCTCTGAGGAGTTATCAAAAACATACAAGACATAAGTAATCAACTCTAAGCATCTATGACAGTCAAAGTGAAGCAATCAGAAATGACATCTGAGTCAGCCAAGTAAGTTGCTGCTGTTCCTTAATCTCTTCCCTCTTCTTGGCTTCAGTCCTGGAGGGACCAGAGGCCTAACTACAGTCAACAGCTATCAGGGAGGAGCCAAGAAAGACAAGTACACAGAGTAAAGAAAGAAGCCAGGCAACTCATGTACCCCCAGTGTGATTTCCAGGCCCAAGTTGGACAAAAAAAGAAATTCTAAGTTTTGTCTTTTTTTCAGGACTTTTAGTTACTGAAATAAAACTACTCTGGAGAAGAAAAGTTAACAGATTTTTTTCTACAGTGAGCAAATAAGCAATAGATTCTGGGCAAAATTTTACCTAGGACATTTTGGGTCAGGTTCCCTAGATGCAGAGCCTAGGGTAAGAGTCTTTTCTAAGTGATTCTGGGGGATGAGGGCTCTCAGGAGAAAGTGATTGGGGGAAGCAAGATAAGGGAGGGAAGAAAGTTAAACAAGAGGATGATCTCAGCTGGAGACTAATTTCAGTTTTTAATCTGGTCCTACAGGGAAGTGCTGGTGCACAAACTATCTCAGTTTTAGCCTCACCTTCACTTACTGGCTGCGGCCTGCCAGGGGAAGGTGACAGGTTTGGAGATCTGGGTGGGGCCCTGATAGAACCCACTACACAGGATAGACATGGGGAAGAAATCATCTCACAGACAGATTTGAGTAGGACACAGGGTAAAGCTGTATTCTAATTGCATCCAACCAGCCCTGTTTATGCAACAACTATTTCAGTTATAGAGACTCATCCTTCTAAATTGAAGCTAATAAAGCTAATGTTTTAGGTTTCAATTCTTTAAAACCAAAGAACATTTCCTGGAAAAAATTGGGGAGTTACATAACTACTTATCTATTTTCAGCAGCTAGGACTGGGGAAGGACAGAGATGATCTTCTATGATATTAGTGGAACAAGTAAATAGATGAATATAGCATTTCATTGATTACAATCACTTCCTATTGTCAATCTAAATGTTTCTGTACTCATAATAATGAACTTGTCATCTCTGCCAATGGGGCTCACTCAGAACTGAATATATGTAGGCAGGTAGGTAGAACAGGAACATAGTGGGTTTAAATAAAATCTTTTAAAAATTGATTAAAGGAAGAATTAACTTAAGATTCATTTATTTGCCTTTATGAATTTTAGAGGTAATAAATAAACTGTACAAATGAAAGAAGCAAAATACTTCAGGGAGTATGGTACCATATATTTTGGCCTGGAGGGCTAGGGCATATATTCCTCCTCTATTTTCAAGTTCCTATGAACCTTGAATTATGGCATTTGTTGAGCCATAGTTATTACAAGACAGTGGACAAGACCAGCGTCTTGTAAAATTCACTCAGAAGGCCATAACCTGGCTTAAATTTCAAAACAGGTGGCGTTTGCTATTCTCCTTGCTCTCAAAGTATTTTATCTTCTAAGGGACTCGAATTAAGTCCTGGCCTCCCCTGATTGAAGTTGCCATGGTGTCTAGTGACCCAACAGCAGCCTGGTTTTTTATTTCACCACCAGGAGTCAGGCCACTCACAACTGTCAAGCTACAATAGTCAGTTAGGGAAAGAGAACTGAGAGTGATAAGAGGCCCGGTCATCCTTCCTGGTTGCTATCAATATTGCAGGTGCTTTGTTGGAACAAAGCTCTGACGACAAAGCTATTGCACCAATAGCAAGCAAAGAAGTCAGGCAGGTAGCAGGGAGTGCTCTGAACCTGGGGGGCCAAGTGCACTGAACCTGGGGGGCCAGAGTGCACTGAACCTGCGGGGCCAAGTGCACTGAACCTCGGGGGCCAGACAGTGATACTCTGGGCCAGGAAGGCTCTTGCTACAGTATCTTTTCACACTTTTAAATAAACAGTGGTGAGGGTACCAGGCCTTAGTTAGACAGTTTGGGTTTGAGATAACAGTCATCCTGATAAGAATATCTGCACTCCAGCCTGGATCAGAGAGTCCTCGGAGTGGCAAAAGAGGGTCACACAGAAATCCTAATTGGATGACCCGACCCAACCAGGAGCAACGCAGAGTTCTAAGGGCTCAGGCAAATGAGGAGGGAAAGACCAAGGAGGCACTGAAATATGAAGCTAAAATCGATACAGAACCGCCTAGGAAATCAATGAGAGGGATAAAGGACGCGCCGGGGATGTGAGATGCGTGTTCTGCCTCCCGTCCAAGTGAGAAATCTGGCAGCGTGTTTTGAACACGCCGCGGCGCTGTAATTAAAGCTCGAGGGAGACGGCGAGGGGGAATCCTCATAAGCAAGTCAAAAGATGTCACGCGGGGAGTGGCTTCCTGTCAGAGAGCAGTTCCATACGCGGGTCAGAAGTTAAACGAGCTCATGTGCACAGCCCGCAGATAGAGCCAGACTTGTGTCTGTGCAGCTGCGGTGGCACAAACTGAAGCTTCACTTCAGAACCATAAGGGAATGAAAGTGTCATCTTTCAACAGGCCAAAGTAACGAGCTCGGAAAATCACCACAAGCCCGACGATCACAGTATTGTCTCAGGCTGTACTTCCAAGTAAGAGATTGTTTCTTCTCAAATGCCCAGGGTACCTGCAAAGGGACAGAACCCCCAAGGGTCAGTCTCTCATGGCTAGATGCATTTATAGAAAGCCAAAAAGGGTGTTCTTACCCTCTGACATACAGATACAAATAGAGCAATTAGAGAAAAAACCTACAAAAGCACACACACACCAATTTTCTGGTGATACTGAAGATATATATATATATATATATATATATATATATATATATAAACATCTAATTTAATAAATGCTATTGTCTGCAGAGGTAAAGTGCTTTAGAAGTCCAGGGGAAAACATACATATCATAATCTATGTGAAAGTCATTGTTCCTTGAATTGTCTCCTAGGGTTCTATTAATGAACACTATACTATACAATATGGTTTTATTCCAGGATAATATGAACTTCTAATTATAACTGATTTGGTCTGAATATTAGAGTATAAAAAATGAAATTAGTTTTCTATTTAAAAAAAATTAACCTATCAAAACTTCCAGTTTCAAGTGCTGTTTGTCTCTGTCAAAGGTCTAAGTTAGGCAATTTATAATAAAAATGCTACTTCTGTGCCAGTTTCCTTTTAAAAAAAAAAATATATATTGATTTCAGAGAGAGGAAGGGAGAGGGATAAAAAAGAGATAGAAACATCAATGATGAGAGAGTCATTGATCCGCTGCCTCCTGCAGGGCCCTGCCTGGGGATCGAGCCCGCAACCTGGGCATGTGCCCTGACCAGGAATCGAACCTCAATCTCCTGGATCCTAAGTCGATGCTCAACAGCTGAACCAGGCCTATATGCTATCAATATCTGTGCTGAAAGCAGCAGTGGGAAGCAACAGGTATCTGGCAATGCTAAGAAAGGAGACTCAAAACAGACAATAGATATTCGCTGGACAGTGTGGTGGGCCACCATGAGAATAGCACCTGAAACAGGGAGAGGTTTTGCCTTCTCCGGTAGTGGGTGAATGCATGGGGCCCACGGCAGGAAAGTCTGAGGGTGGCTGGGGCGGCATGGGCCCCGGGAGCCCTAGAAACAAAGCATCTGGAACACAGTCTTACATAGAAGAGCAACCGCTGAGTCTCATCAAAATTGATCAGATTAATAAAGATTAAGGAAAGAGAAGGTCCAGAGAAGATTGGGAGAGAGAAATAAAGCCAGAAAAATCTCAAAAAACATTTGGCCATATTTTTGAACATTATATTAAAACAACAGGACAGAGAACTTTGAGAGGTGAGAAAAACTTTCCTATAACCCACATTCTGATAATTTCAAAAAAAAAAAAAAAAAAGTGAGTAACAAAAAAGATTGAGGTAAAGTTTGTTAGCTGTTTCATGATATAAAAAATAATAATAAAGAGCAGGATAGCATTTCCATAAACAATAGTGTACGTAAGAAGTATGTGTTCCAAAATACACGCAAGGACAAAAGAAATCAGAGTTAGAAATGTTCAATAATGAGGTAATTGAACTTAGGAAGAATTACAAAGAAAAGAAAAAATATTTAAGAAATAAAGACTACACTAGAAGGATCACAAGAATGGCTAAACATAACAGATAATGTCTCTAGGGGATATAAAATAAAAAGAAGAAAAAGATTTAAATTATAAAGAAATAAAGATAAAATATTTTTGGGGAAAAGAGATAAATATTGAACATAGGCAAATAATATCCAACATCTGGGTAATGAAATGTCTTAAGAAGAAAACTGAAGCACAGAGTAGGATGAATACTAGAAATACAATCTAGAAAGAATTTACTAAGAAACAAAAACAAAAACAAAAAACTACATATTGAAGGCCTCTAAATTCCAAAAGTGTCATGCTAGGATTATCCGTGCCAAGATTTATTCTGATAACATTATTGAATTTTAAAGAAAACAGAATTTTTTTTTTCTAATAATAAAGAATTAAAGAATAAAAGACAAGCATTATGATCAGAATTTTGGACAGCAATGCTTTACGCCGGGGAAAAGTGAAGTAAAGTATTCGAGTTACTAAGGGAAAGAAAATCCACCAATATTTTATTTCCATCAAATCTGGTTTTGAAGCATGAAGTACATAAACTTTAATACATGAGGACTCATGTATATCTCATAAAACTAAGACCAAATGAGGGTTTGAAATGAGAGGGAATATTATGTAATGGCGTTATTCCCTGATAATAGAGAAATGGTACAGCCATAAACGTGGTGGTAAAACAGGAGCTCTGTGCACACACACACACGCATAGACACACACACACTGTTTTCAGTTACTGTTTTGGGATGACAATATGACTATTACTATTCTGGTGCTGCTGGACACATAATGTGAAATAAAGTAAAAGGATAATTACAGAATATTCTTTCACCCCTTGTGTCCTTGAAAAGCAGGCTCTTGGTATGAAATAAAACAACAGATTCTGAATTTGAATTAAAAATATCAATACGAACATCTGACATAGTTCATCTTTAAACATTTCCTAGTTCTTTCTGTTGAAAAGTTCTAGAAATAATGGTCCACCCAGTAACAGAGAGTATCGAGCATTACTAGCAACTAGATAGTGGTGTTAAAACACCATTTCCTACAAAACTAAACTAAACTAAACACACATACACAAAACAAAACAAAACCAAAAAACCACCACAGACTCCAAATTTAAATGGCTAATTCTGGATTGGATGGGGAAAATGTCAGAAATGTGCCTGGAAAACCTGTCATACAAGACAGCAAAGAACCTTTCAAAAACTATTGGTCATGTTAAAAGAAATTAAAAGCAAACTTGAAGAGATTTCCATTGGACAAATATAGCCGAATCTGAACTTCAGGAAGCATAAACATTACAGAGGATTGTTTAAGTCCATGAATTCATAATGACATTATGAGAAATGGTTGTCTTCAGAATTCAATATGAAAACAAATTCATTTTTTGAGAATTGGTAAATCAAGTTAAGAAGTCAAGCATTTATCCTGTCTTTTCAATAAAAATTGTACCACTGGGTAACCAAATAACAAGTGAAGGGAACTAATTCTTTAGTAAAGAAGTCAAACTCAAAATTTTTAAGGAGAAGAAACAACAGAATCAAAATATCACCATTTGCAACCCTCAGTGATTAATAAATGTAGGCAATGAACATGAATAGCTGTAAACATTACAAAAAGATAAAATCAGACAATATATTCTTCCTAATAAAACAATGTTCTCTGGGTAATGGTCTTCCTAAAGGAATCAAACCTGAATCTGATCAAAACTCTGGATTCCAATTTGCAGCTAAGACAAAAGACAAAAATTTAAGCTGATCTGCTCTATACACATTGGCAACCGGCAAAATACAGATTATGAGTAATGCTAGTGATCAAATGCCCTGGGTTCAAAACAGACAAATTGTGAGCAAAATAAAGGGATGGTGGGAAAATCTGTAGCTTCAAGAAGGCTAAAAATAAAAGCTATCAAATTTCAAAAATGGGCAAGAACAAACTCTGATGTCTAGGGACAGTATCAAAATATAGACATTTAAAATAATAAATATATAAGAAGGCACAGGAAGTGAATCTTTAAAAGTTAGGAAAATAGTTCATTTTGGGGAGGAAGGAGTAGGTTGTAACTATAATTGGAGACACTTCAAGGGGTCTATAATTGGAGTCACTTAGGGGGTGACTAGAAAATTTTTATTTCTCAATTAAATTGTTTGTTGCAAGAATGTTCATCTTTAAATAAAGTATGTATAAGATATATATATGTTATAATATGTTATATATTATAGTTATATCATAGTTATAGATTTGTTTGCTGTTGTTTTCTGTATATGTAATTATTTTATAATAAAAAAAAACTTTTTAAAAGTGTTATGTGTTAAAGAGGGTTTAAATACAACTGTGTTCAACATTTAAGGTTAAAAAGTAGGTGTAATGAAGTAATGACCTTGATTTTTTGTACAGCTCTCTATATGGTTAAAAACTATTTCAAAGGAGTTCTGTAAAAGTTTGAATAACTGTACTATTGTTTGAATAAAAATATAATATGCCTTGGTAACTACTTTTAACAAAAAGGATCTTATTTAAGTGAATAATTTCCATTACATTTAAAAACATTGTAATTAAATTACAAATGTATTCATTTATTATCTTGGGAATATAGAGCGAGAGGGTTATGGAAGATCACTTACCCGACCCTTTCCTCAGGACTCAACTTCATGGACATTATCTCAAAAGGGCATTTGATTTTTTTTTTTCCCTTCCTCACTTCTTTCTTCTCCCTACTTTTCTCCCACTCATCTCCTCCCTTTCTACTCTGGGAAAGCACCGGGACACTAAGGAAGCTTAAGCTGTAAGCAATCCACTTGCATGAGCCCCTCCCAAGGCCTAGTAGAGTCCCTAGAAATGTGTCTAAAAGCCATTTTTTGGTAAAGTTTAAAAAAGTAAGACATTGGGTCACGATTTTTGTCATTTCTGTTTGTCAAATATCCTCTCATATGTGGTAGCACTGCCCCCATGAAACTAATATGGGAATGCAGTTGGTTGGGATGGTGGGAGTCCCATGTGTTGTCTCCACTTTCTGTCCCGGTGAAGGAATGTCCTCCAAGAATACCCCACTGTGCTGATTTGTGGCTGAGATGTGAAGGGGCAGGGTCCAGGGTCAGATCACGGCGAGACGCTGTCCTGTAGCAGCAGGTACTGGAAGCGTATGGGCGCTACAGCAGGCACACGCCCCCAGGAGAGACTTCCGTTCTCAGCGGTGCCTGATCAGAACAAAAGGGATATCCTCAGTAACGCAGAGCATGCAATTATAAACACAAGTTTTTTCTGTTTTTGATGGCATCATACAAATTGAAATTTTCAAAATTCTTGTATTGATGTTTGTGGTATTAGTCAGCTTTGATAAATGTGATTTTTTTGGCAATTTCTTTTTAAATTCTAAATAAATAATTGCTTTTATAGCTACTATTGTTTTCCTAATTTTATATTCTTTCTCTTAAAACAACCCCCAAATTGTTAGAGATTCAGGTTCTTCAAAACCCACATCCAGCCTTGGCCGGTGTGGCTCCATTGATTGAGCAACGTCCCACGCACTGAGACGTGGCCGGTTTGATTCCAGTCAGGGCGGATGTCCAGATCGTGGGCTCGATCCCCAGTAGGGGCGTGCAGGAGGCATCTGATTGCTGTTTCTCTATCATCAGTGTTTCTCTCTCTCTCCCTTCCTCTCTCTAAAATCAATAAAAACATTAAAAACAAATAAACAAACAAAAAAAATCCCTGCATTTGCCCTTTTTCTCACTAGAGATGAGTGGATGAGTAGAATGCATATTAATTTCTTGTCCTTACTTCATACTTCATTGTTAATGGACAGAAGTTAAAAAGATAAATGAACTTAATTTTGTGATGACCTATGTTAATGAATTTCTTACCTCTCAGCATTCCACAAGCAGAGTATATTCATGCTCAGGCCAATATTGGGCTAATTTTGTCAATGGAGGATTGGTTCCAAGATTAGAAAGAATGCCATATTTGAATTGAAAGAGGTCAGGAGTTTCTGTTCTATAAGAAAATGAGGCAATATCACATCGTACAAAACTGATCAATAGTGAATAAAGGGACACTGTTTAGTAAGTATCTAGTGAAGTCACTACTTTTAGAGGGTTTTTTCATGCCTCTTGCTAATCAATTTTTACAAAAGCTCTGGGAGGTAATAAGCACTGTCACACACATTTAGTTAAGAGGATAAAACAAGTTTAAGGATGTTATGTCCCTGCTACGAAGTAGTAGCAAAGTTTATCTTTGAACCCAGGCCATCCTAACTACAAACTTCTTGTGTTATTTCATGCCTCTGTACCTAATTAGCCAGTCATTTAAACTGTCAAGCCTCCATTTCTTTATCTGGATAAATATGACTCTTGACTAGAGGAACCTACAACCCCCAAAGCCTTTGGTTCTGTGAAACCAAGTCAAGAAAATTTATCGCCTTCCTTGTTAGCTCATTCCCATATCATATAACTTAGGAAATATGTCTTGAATTCCTTGTGCCTTCTCTAAATTTGGTAATAATTAAAATCCATCTCCTCTCTATCTGTCGTTTGCAGAGGTGTAAAATAGCTAGTTAGTCACAATCTTGCATAATAACTTTCTCTTATGATGAGAGAAGAAAAAGCAAGTAGTGAGGAATGAAAGAAGCTCTTGAAGGGAATGTCTAGTAAGAAACCTGGATAACGCTGCAGCTTCATCTCATCCAAAATATTTAAATGAGTCTCGACCTCAGCAAGCAATAGAAGAAGAAAATAATGTTTTATTTTTCTCGTAGTCTCTCAGGTGTTATAAGAAGCATAAATGTCTAAACAACACCTAGAGATTTAAGTAATATGTAAGTAATAACTTGCCTACTAGTACATTTAAAAGGCATGCAAAAAGAGACTGTGCATTTCCTTCCCTGGCTATCTGTAAAAAATCAGGAAATATTTTTGCCAATCTGGACACAGGAGTTTGGGGGTGGAGGTAGCTCTGATTCTGCGATGTCTTGGTGGCGGTGGCGGTGGCGGGACTTCAGCCTGTACCTTCACCTCTGCTATTGTCGTTTCTGACTCTGTCTCTTCTGCCTCGTGGTGGGCTCCGCAATTGCTCTCGCTGCAGTTCCTTTGTTAGAGATTTGCCCTCTTGACACATCCAAATGAAGAAGTTGCAGCACTAAAGCAAGATTGGTGACAGAGCCCGCAATTTCATTCCCTGTAGTAGGTCTCGAAATCATATCTACATGTCATCTGGCTAATCAGAGGTCCATGGTGAGATCTGTCAGAGGCTCTGTTATAAAAAAGAAATTCAGGCTCCGTTGACAGGAGAATTGGAATGTTTTCCCCCTGGTCCTGTGGCAGCTACCAGCACTGTCTATTATTATGCGAGTGCGAGCCTGAGGCTGTGGCGAAAGCAGTACCTCGGGTGGCCTCCTAAGGACATCTGCACAGGTGAGAGGCGTCCCTTCCCCTTCCTCAACAACAGAAAACAAACAAAGAAGCAACCGCCAGTAGCAAAAAGCAGATACTAGGTAAACAAGAGCTGAACATCAGTGTAAACTGGTTTATAAGACAATATAATAAAACAGGAACTACACAATTGGTGAGAACTTTAGTGTCCAATAGGGTAACAGTGTCTTTAGAAAAGGTTGGAGAGTCACACATGTAAACAAACTAATAAAGTCCCCCAGTAGAAAATGCCCTTTGTGACTTATGGAATTTACAAAAGTATGGAAATGAAGACAGTTACAGGCACCTCTTGGAGATACTGTGGGTTTGCTTCTGGTCACCACAATAAAGCAAGTATCGCAATAAAGTGAGTTGTAATTTTTTTGTTTACCTTCAGTTTGTAAAAAAACACATCTTTGAAGGGCAATAAAGCCTAGCTAAATACAATGAGATGTACCGGTACAATTCTTGGTTCTGAAAATACAGCTCAATTCTTTGGAAGCTCTTTTCTTTTCCTCTTGATAACATATCAACTTCACTGGCCTTGAGTGTAGGTATGACTACACTGGAGGTGGGAATATAGACATCTATTAAACTATTTGCCAAGCCAGTCCAGGATTCTGACTAAATTCTTCTTTATTTTCTCATGGTACGAAGGGGAAAAGTTCTGTCTGCTTAGCACTATAGGAATGGATGGTGTCTACTTTGCAATATACCTTTTTTTAAGATCAATAAAATACTTCATTGCATGGTTTTCATTGAAAGGTGAAATTTGAACTTGGGCCCTCAATTATAAAAGGAGACTAAGGCATATTTAAATGTTAGCCCAATGTCGCCTGTTCTGTTGGACACCAGCCACCCTCCCCTGCCACTCCAGATGGACCCTCTGCTTTAGAGAAGCGCAGGGCCTGGGAGAGAGAACCGAGCGGGCTGGGCGGGCAGTGAACGCAGCAGCGGCTCAGTCCACACGCACTCAGGAGGAGCAGCTATTTTAACAGCGCTGGTTGAACGCGAGGAGGTCAGGAAGCATGCCTGTCATTTTGGGTTGCACTGAAGAAAGGAATGAGAAGGAAACAGTGATCATTCCTCAGACATTCGCCTCCCACGAAAGTCCCAGGGTCTCAGCTCACTTCGGGAGGCAGCACTTGAGGCAAGAATTATTACGCTCTGTGAAAAGAGCCAAAGCACCACCTGGGCTCTGCATTTCAGGGAGGGCAACTTCTTCAGCCAGAAAGACATCCGTCTATTTCCTAAATTATGTTTAGTCCTAGGAATGTAGTGGACAACACAGGGTGACAGTGAACTAGAGTTTGCTCTAAACAGTGATCTTTCTAGAAAATAAGTCACGGAGTTCGCTGGGGAAACTCACTGAGATATCTTTTTTATTTGATCAACTTAATAAAGATTTAAAAGAAAAAAAGGACAGCACTAAATCAATAAACAGTGCAGCCCTCTGATTTTTTTATTTATCTCCCTAGATCAGATTGACTCTCATCTACTATGTCCAGTCCCGTAGTACTCACAGCTCCAGCCCATACACAGCTTGTTCCAGTAATCAACCCAGCATATAACAACACAGGCAAATGTTACATGCTGCTTAGGGCAAGCTAGGCACTGCTCTAGGTGCTTTACATACAGGATTTATCCTCACAATAACCCTTTGCAGTAGGTAATATCATTACTTCTATTATACAGATAAGAAAAATGGTGGCACAGCCTGGTGTGTAACTTGTCCAGAGTCACATAGTTAATAAGTAAAAAATTCAAACTGAGGGAGTCTACTTCCAGAGTCCTTCCTCTTAACCTTAAATGGTACTTTTTTTTTTTTTTTTAATATATCTTTATTGATTTCAGAGAGAGGAAAGGAGAGAGAGAGAGATAGAAACATCAATGATGAGAGAGTCATTGATCGAGCCCGCAACCCGGCCATGTGCCCTGACCGGGAATCGAACCCCGATCGCCTGGATCCTAGGTCAACACTCAACAGCAGAGCCACGCCTGGCTGGGCTTAAATGGTACTTTTAAATTTAATGTTATCATTATGTGAAAGATGCTATTATCCTTTCATGCCTAGCCAAATTTCATCTTTCAAAACTTGGCTCTGGCCTTGCCTTCTTAGGGAAGCTGTCCTTCACCCCTCTTCTGCTCATCACCCTGCCACTCTTTACTAGTTAGGGTGTAAGTCCCCTGTGCCCCAGGCAGCCTGAAATTGCTCAGTTAGTTGTTGGTCTCCTCTGTTAGACTGTGAAACTCTACACTGAGATAGTATTCATTCATTTGTACATTCATGTATGTCTCTATGTGTGACCCATAGTGGGTTTCAGAAAATATTTGTTAAAGAATTACTCTAATAAATAGAAGAAGAATATGTCTGTGGTGTAAGGATTGGATTTATCATTCATTCACCCATTGGTCAGTGATCTTTGAAATTTAGTTAAAATTATTTTCAGTGTTTTCGAATGGGTGTAGCTCAAAACTTTAGCTACCACACACACAAAAAATGAATGAATTCTGTTGACATGAAGGTGCTTTTCAGAGAAAAATGAGCAGTTTCTATTTTTAAACTATTTTATAGTGTTTCCAAACTTATTCCACAAAGTGACAAATTTCTATTTCTCTTTCTCTAAAAATACAGCTACTCTTGGGATTTAAAGAACGCTCTCTTTATTTTTTTACAGAAGAAAGGACATCGACAAAACTAAAGCAGATGTTTGTGACTATATAATATTTGAGGAAAGGCTTTGGGAGGCCTTTTTACTTTTCTTTTATTTTTTTCCAGATACCTAGCAATTCAAATCTCAAAACCTTAAAGGAATTCTGATTGCAAGTTTGAACTAAGAACTACCCTTTGTGTGAACTCTGATGACAGAAGTCAAGGTGATGCCTTTAGACACCATGACATTAAGTCAATAACTTGTTTAGAAAACCATGCTGATGTCAATGGCTTCTTTATAGTGAGCAGAGAATCCAGTGTGAGTTGCTATGAAAGAGTGATCTCTATGTGGCTGCTCCCTCGATGATGTCCCATCCCTTTCAGAAGTTTCTTTCCTTTTGAGCCCTGCTGAGAGTGGGAAACCACAGTGTCCAGAAGTCCCAGGCTGGAGGCACCTTGTTGTTTTCATTATGCATGTGGCTCTGGAAAGAGCACAGGTTTTAGAGCCAAAGCTGCCCAAACCTGAGTGAGAATCCCAGCTGAATGGTCTTCAGAAAGACACCTCTCGCTTTCCTCCCCCTCTTCTGCTCCACTTCTTCCTCTCCCTCAGCCTCCAGCAATTCTCTTAAGCCTTAATTTTTTTTCCTGTAAAACGGGACTCATAATAGGTATCTCTTAAGGTTTTTAAGAGGAAAAGAAACAATAAAATTCTGTAAAGTGCCTGGCACAGAGAGGCACACACACAAACATAACAGTAAGTGTTGTAATTGTCACTCACTGTGCGTTATCTGAGGGAAAAAAGGCAGGATAGCCAATATGTGAAGGCAGACTGATTTTTTTTTTCTATATTGGATGAACGTGGTATGGAATATTAGTCTTCTAGGAACCACCAAGATGGATCTGAGAGAAAAATCAACCTATAATGCAGCAAGCAAGCTGCTGGGCATGATCTCAAAGCTTCACATATCTGTAGGACAAGACCAGGGAAACCCAAAAGTACCCACAGTTACATTAACGGCTACCCCTTCCTATCCTGGGTCGGTCTCAAGAGTTTTTATCCATTGCAAGGGCGTACTTATTTCTCTTTACTGGATTAAAATATTTACACCCTGCTCAGTCATGATAGACACTATGTGAAATGATAAGCAGCGTGTAGAGAGTGAAAGAAGAAAGCAATGACAAGGAAGGAAAGATGCCTTTTGACTTTCATTCTAACAGTGTAAATTTTATGCTTCAGTTTCTGAAAGGACCAACAGCTCTTTCTAATTTTCCCCCAGTTTTTCTCCTTCCATTTCCATATTTCTCTTTAGCAGGTTTGAGCTTGAAAAAATGCGGAAGCAATTCTGAATGTGATGAGTTTGTGCACAGGTTAAGTAACCTGAGAAGTCCTATCATTTCATGGCATGGCTAACAGCCACTAGCCTCCTGTGCCTGTGTCTGTTTGCCTCTCCCTTCTCTTGTGTGGTCCTCCCTAAGGTTCCTGTGCCTTGGGTCCCATGCCCTCAAACTTCTTCAAGATTCATTCACAATCTAGTTTCTCCAATCAACTCTACCCTATGTTGACAGAAAATATCACTCAATCACTCCCATATTAGAAGGAAGGAAAGAGAGGAGGAAGATCCTCCCTGTCCCTAATGTCCCTAATGTGATACGTTTTCACTACTTGCTCACCCCTTCTTTACATTTCTTAAGCATTCTATATTTTGCTATCATTTCTCTTCTTCCTCTCATTCCTCAACCAACTTCTATTTCAATTCTACTTATTCCATAAAATGGATTTCACTGAAGTCACCCATAACCTCTATGGCTTTAAATTCAATGAGCATTTTTAGCCATCTTATTTGATCTCTCCTCTCAATCTGTCCATAAAATGTTGGAGTTCCTCAGGGTTGAGGCTTAACCCCTCTTCTTTCCCAGTCTAAGCTCTGTCCTTAGGAAACTTCACCCATGTTCTCAGCCTTAACTACATGCTACATGGTAATAAACACCAAATAAAGTCAGCACCTTGGAAATTTCCAGACCCACTAATATATGATTGCCTTCTGCTTGGTAGCTCCATTGAGGTGTCTCTAAAGCCCTTCAAACTCAATGTCAAATACAAAGTGTATGCTCTCCTCCAACCTACAATCTATTTCACAGATCCTGTTTCAGTGACAGCATCACCAGATGTCTAAGTCACTCTAAGAAATTCTTTTACCTCCCATACCAGATCCTGAGAAGTTTGTGTCTTAAATTGCATTCCAAAACATCGCTTTCTGTCTTTACACTATCATTTCCCATAACTATCCAAAGCATGATTTTTCTTCACATTTCTACTAGAAAAACACAGTTCTCAAATGTGTGATTCTGGGCAATCTTTTGTGTTCTTCGAGTGCGTCTCATTCGCGTCACCTCTGTCTATCCTTTGCATGGGTAGACCAAGCATTTCTAGAATGCTGAAGTGAAACGCACAAACATTTTAATTAATTGACTATTTTGATAATGATAGCTCATTTTCTGTTTATTTAAAAATGGATTATATAATGCATTTCAGGTAAAAGAAAAAAAATCCTACTTATTATACTTAGAAATTTGGTTCTAAAAATGGAAGTAGTGCCCTGCCAGGTATGGCTCAATGGTTGAGTGTCGACCTAGGATCCAGGCGATCAGGGTTCGATTCCCGGTCAGAGCATATGCTCAGGTTGTGGGCTCAACCCCCAAGCAGGGGCGTGCAGGAGACAGCCTATCAATGACTCTCTCATCATTGATGTTTCTCTCTCTCTCTCCCCCTCTTTTCCTCTCTCTGAAATCAATAAAGATATATTAAAAAATAAATAAATAAAATAAAAATGGAAGTGGTTATCAATGTTTATGAAAATCTTATATATTTGTTGTGCTCCAAGGTTTGTTTTCAGACTTTTCAAAGTATTATTCCAAAATGAGTTTAAAGTATTTCCATAGTTATTACTTTACTTTTAAAATGAAACATAACTTTCTCTATTTTAATCAGAAAATACATTTCAAATGTTAAATATGAAGTCTTTATTTTTGACAAAATGTGCCGAAAAGGTAGGTAGGTCAATCTTCCCCATGTTCACTTTACCTGAAATTTTTTGTAAGTGATTGAAATAGAATGAAAAACATTCATTTATTTATTCTTCACTTATGAACTTACTGAATTTTATAGAATCCTGGTTGAATGTGTAGGGAATGGTGGAAGATAGAATGGTAGAAAATCAGATGAGAAAGAAATATGACTTACACTCCATACATGATCTGTTGGAGGAGAAAAGCATACCACATAAAACACATGCATGCAATTATAGTAGATAAACAGATAGAAAAAAAGAAGAGGGAGAATTTAACATCCAAGTGGACTGTGTTTTTAAAAATAGCATTATATTCTAATGGACAGAGAAAAGAGAGAGGAAAACAAAAGATCCATGAGAAGTAAAGCTTGAATTGGGTATTAAAATTTTTTAATAAGCAAGAAGGTATTTCATGTAAAGTAAAACATTCTGTTGCGCTTGTGGGATGCGAAGAAAACTCAAGACATGGAGAATGTAGAATTTAGGTGGAGATGCAGAGGGTTGAGGCTCTGGAGGCGCTGCAACAACCCTCCTCACCACCCAGCGATTTTTATTGTGAGCCACAGAAAGGCAAGTGTGAGAGATAGTGATCAGTAGAAACCATAAAATGCGCAAGAACAAGTGGCTTTGTTCTGTGCTAATGCTTCACATTTTTCCTTAAGGCCATAACTCTCCTGGGGGCAAGCTTCCCAGATCGATAAGGATCTGTTTTCAGTTCCTGGCAGAAATGTCTCCCTCGTTTTCACGGGGGTTTCTGTGATTCTGGGAACTTTGCTACCCAACTCCTTCAGAATTCATTGGTTGTTTGCTGAACTTTTCCTACAGTGTTCCATTCATTTATTGACTCGTATAATTCATTGAACAAATACTTATTGACTAATTACTATGTGTCAGATACTGTTCTACATACTGAGGATATACGAGTAAGCAAAACAAAAGATAAATAAGTCCTTGCTTACATGGGATGCTAGTGCATGGAGACCACAATCTAAAATCAGTCAATAAAATAATAACATCAAGCAAAAAAGCAAATAAATAACCAAAATTTAATGTCAGAGAGTGTTAAGCACTCTAGAGCAAAAATAAAGGAGTTAAGATGTTGGGTGTACAATTTATGGAAGACTATTCTGGGAAAGCCTGAATAAGAAGATAACATTTCTGGAAGACCTAAAAAAAAGTATACAATGTAAAAATCTGAAGGGAGAGTGTTCTCTTCAGAACAGGGTTACATCATGATAATGAGTATTATTATGTTCATAATCTTGATTGCTAGAGATTCTACTGGGCATTACCATTCATCCCCCAGAAATTTTAACAGATCTCAGAACTATTAATGATCTTTCTCACTGTTGGGTCAGAGTGGGTTCCCTGATCAGAGGGAGTCTCTATTAAATCAAACTCTACATGTTGTGTTATCTCTCTGGAAAGATGATTTTATAACAGCACTGTGACTTAGAAGTAACAGAAATTGATTTTCTAATATTGACCCACTTTTAATAACAATCTTTCCTCAGCTTTCATTCTTTTATAGCAGTTACATTCATACTGTGCTGTTGCTCAGTCAGATTTTTACATTCAGGCCTGATTGCTTGACTCTTCTAGGATTCCTGTTCACCAGTCACTTAATCATGGCATCATAGTTCTTCTGCCTGCTTCCCAATTTGTCTACATTGCTTTCAAAATGAGATGTCTATATGCAAACAGGACTCTCTATTATCAGAGGGAAAGCTACCATCTTCCTGATAGCTCTGTATCTGCATCTCTAAGTAACATCGGCCTTTTCAGACTCAATAATGCTCCTCTAACTGATTGCAGGGTCATCTCATAAACTTGTCCACCTTCCTGTCCCAAAGGTCTTTGACAATATCATGCTTTGCATTTTATTTTTCTTCTTGACTGCCTACATGCCAAATGTACAAGTTTGCTTTATCTCCAAGTGGAATCTTATTTTGTCATTTTCAGCTCCTACTTTACACGGCATCTGATGGAGAAAGTAATAAATTGTTCTTGAAACTTTAGTAGGTTACCTCCTTGCATCAGGGTTAGCTTTCCAGAGCTTGGAAGAAATAATTTCCAAGCATATATACACAGTGGGCAAAAGTAGGTCTAACAGTTGGTAGTATGAAAAACAGAGTTTAATCTTGTATTATTATTTATTAGTTATTGTATAGTTTTCCAACCATAAACCTATTTTTGCCCTACCCTGTATTTTTATTTTTTCTGTGTGGAAAAAATTGGTGCCATGTTTTATAAAATGACCCAACTTTTTAAAATGCTTGTAGCAAATCTGGTCCAATTGTAGAAGTAGGAGGCTCATGTCATTTTCTCATCACTTTGTTTCACCAGGTATGCAGTTTGATAAGCATCCATAGGATGACTGATTTATGTTTTATACTAGAAGAAGAACTTGCCTTGGATAACTACGGACATCTTGTTACACTCCATTCCCAAATCTGTCAACTATTTAATGACAGCCAGAGCACATAACAATATTTTACTTGTTCATAAGCAACAAGGCCCATGAGTAGAAATAACTATTTTTCTAAGTGTTTATATGGTCATAGGCAAGCAATACTATACAGTTCATGTTGTTGGGAAATCATTGTAAAATGGTGTGCTGTGTTCATTTTCCATGTGTCTAATTAGTAAGACTCTGTATGCATGGTTGTTATACTGGTAAAATACTTTTGAAAAGAAAAACTCAGTGAAGGTCAATTCTTGATGAATTTGCCTTTCAATATAATTCAGTTACTTCAAGAGGACACATTCAATATGCATCATATTTAATTCCCATGATCTGAAAACCAGTACCCTGCTAACTGAAGATTTTAAGGATTTCAGGCCACCACAATTTAAAATTAGTGTTTTGGCCAAATTGCAACAAATATTCTATTATTTCTTTCATTGAACTGAGCAAAAGCATTTATAGACTAGAAACATACTGTAATTTTTTTTTTTACTTACACTCATAAAATTTGAATACTTTGTAAAGTGAGCAACACTTTTCCTCCTGCTCCAGCCAGACTGGAAGTATGGAGCAGACGTGTATGCCTATGTCACTTCTTCCTCATCAACCTGGTCTCCCAGCTGTGGCGTGTGGCAGCCTTCTATCCCAGACCCTACCGTTTTGTGCATCCTCACTTACTGCTTTGGTGATTTCTTGCAGCCTAGTGACTTTAAATACTCTCTATATAATCTAAAATTTATATGAATGCTCTGAACTCTCCCTGTGATCTGACCCCTATGTTGGCACTCCACATGGCCACCGAGATTGATAACAGTCATGTGAAACTAAATATGCCCCAAACAAGTGCCAGATCTCCTTCCTTAAACTCATTCCTTTCAGTGTCTTCCTTTATCAGTTAATGGCAGCAGCAACTCCATACTCCCTCTTGCTCAGACCATTACTTAGAATCACTTCTCTCGTGCCTTACATCAGCCAGCCCGTCAGCACATCCTACTGGTTCTGTATTCTCAATGTATCTAGACCCCTACCATTTGTCACCATCTCCTCCGCTATGACCCTGCTCTATGACACCACCATGCCTCACCAGGAGTATTGCAAGAGCCTTCTTACTGGTCTCCCTTTTCTTCCTTTGCCCCACTCTAGTCTATTCTCAAATCAGCAGCCAAATGTCAGTTTTAGCAGGTTTCTCCTCTGCCCCAAACCCCCCAATACCCTATATGACTTTCACATGAAATTATCTTTCTTCTTGGGTCATTGTTTTCCCAGAGATCGTCTTTTCCAGGTGTTTACTGAAACACGCCTGCTCAATAAGACACCCACCCTGACTACGTTGTTTAGAATTACAACTCCCCACATACTCTCTGCCCCTTCATGATTTATTTTTCTCCATAGCGTTTATCATTATATAAAACACCACCCATGTTAGATATTTATTTTGTTTATCATATCTCTTACTCCAAATAAATAAATAAAAATAACTCCATTAGGGCACTGTTTCTTGTATTTTGTTCATTTTTATATCTCCAGTAGTTTCAACAAGGTTTGGTACACAGAAGGCACTCAGAAGTATTTATCGAAAGAGCTAAAGACACATATGCTGCAACCTCACTTTGTTTTAAAATCACTTGAAAGACAGACTGTGAAATGACGGTTATAGGATCATCACTGTATTGTACTGTATTGTAAAAGTACTTCAGAATAAAGGCAGGTAAAGTAAATCCAATAAAAAATGCTTTATAATCTCTTTTCCATACTTCTTTTTCACATGATCTCATTTTTTCAATATATGCTCTTAAAGAATAAAACCTTCAAAGGCTTACTTAAATGAGAGCAGGTTTATGTAAAAGGAAAGGAAAAAGATTGTAAAATGGTTGAACAACTTAGCCCACTCCTCAACCCCATTGCTATCGGCATGTCATGTCACCAGTGTTACCTTTGCACCCTTCCTCTGTGGGCGGTGCAGTCGGGCTAGGAGGGTGGAGGCCTCATACGGGGCTGAGGCTCACCTTGAAATGCCGTCACTATTTATTTCAACCAGAGAAGTGTTTCAGTGAAAAGCCGAGATGAGGCAGCTGTTTCTGTGCAGAAACCACAACAGAACCGATAGAATGGAAAGTTACCTTGGACCCTGTACAGCAAGAGTATCATTGCTCCACATCTCCACACAAGGACCATTATTCTACTGTCTAAAAAGAGGAAATCAGACTAACCCAAATGTAGAAAAATTTAGCCTCAGCGAGACATGGTTTATATTAAACACACACACACACACATTTTTAGGATGCAGGAAATTACAACAAGAATTTTTTAAAACAAACCTAGGGAAAAATATGGCTTAAAATAAAAATCAGATTAAGACTACATTTAAAAAAAGATGTTGAAGTATGCATACAACGGAACTGAAAGAGGTAAAAAGCAAGACAAGCAAGGACTATTTGAAGGTTACATAAGTGAAATATTTTAAAAATAAAATTTCATGCTGTTAAGAATTATAACTAATGGAACATTTATGTACATAAGAAAAGATGAGGAAAGATAGTCTTTCTTCACCTCCTTCTTGGTAAGATAACTAAACTAAAGCTATTGACTCCAAATTGCAGAAAATGTTTCTCTCTGCCTTTTCCCAACAATTAGAACTTTCTCAGTTAAGGCTGTGTAATAAATTTTTGATTCTGCCTTGTATTGTAAACATTAGTGTCTTCAAAACTTTATTTAATACCCAGTAGTTCTATATATATGTGGAGGATCCAATCATAAAAGCAAGGAGGAATATAAGCTCCCAGTCTCCCCACTGTTCCCGCAGTTCCTGGCACAGAATAATCATTTGATAAATATTTTCTGAAAGAATAAATGAATGAACAAATACAAAAATTCAAATACTAGCAGCTCACAGAAAACCCTCTGAATATTAGCATATAATCCAGATTCTGTGGGCTCTGAACTGCACGTTCACCTAACAGAATGACAAATAAAACGCTCACAGATGGACCTGGAGACCGCTGTGCCCTCCACACCCCATCACCTTCCACCCCTGGGTGCTCTTTGTCATCCATGGCGTGGTAACTGTTGTCCAGACATAGTGTGTGAAATCAGTCACATGATTTTTATTTGCTTTTGTGCTGATTATTATTTCCTGAAGTCTTTGGCCCTGAATAATTTCTTGTGTTCTGCCCCAGAAGTTTCCATTATCTCTACTCAACTTACAAATGACCTCTTTTTCTCTAACCATTTCCCTCTCTTTCTATTGCTCATCATATCCCTAGATAAAAGGAATCAAATTACCAAATTACAGGCCTAAAGAACCCAGTGAACATAAGACTTTTAAAACCGAGTCTGAGGAGTTTATCTGAACCTAGCTCCTTAATGACCATTTAACAACTGGTACAAGCCACATCATATAGTGTCAGCCTCTGGACTGTGTCCCCTACTGTCCCTCTACCTGGAATCCTCCTCTCTTTCTCTCTACCTAGTTTCTAAGCAGCTACCAAAGTCCATATTTATAAACATGCCTTCTATTTAAGTAGAGGCTGTCAGTCTGTCTCTTTGACACATAGCAGATGTTTTGTCATATTAGCCATTTATTTTTTCATACGGTTTTGAGTTCTTTATTGCGAAGGCTGTACCCTGTGTCACTTGTGTCTTACAGTATCAATCGTGGTCCACTATGAACTAATCACTCACGTGGTTGTTGATGAACTAATTCTTGGTGATCTTTTTCTTCCGTGATGCCAGTTCTCTATAACATGAACCAGTAATTGATTTCATGTCTGGCACTTAGGGAAGGCGCTGTGCCTGGAGGCTCATTACCGTAATCTGCAATATGACTTCTAGACTATCTGGGATGGTTTTCAGCTGAAAGTATTGGAAACCCCAGTAAATAAGGATTTACATTGTGGGGTTTTTTTTTCTTTCACCAAAGAAGAAGCCTAGAAAAGGTGGCCATTGGCTTTGACTCACTAACTTAATGACACTAGGGCCAGTATTTTTAAAAGTATTGTTGTCTTTCTGTAACAGATATCAAATGGCATATAAAGCTATGGGCATCAAGTTCATGTTCATGGGAAGAGGGAAGAGAAAAGGGAAGGGTGAAGCTGGAAATCAGTCCCTCGTTAAAAGGAGCCAAAGCTTTGCAAGAAACACTCCTGACACCTGGCATGTTTCTGCACACTTCACATTGGCCCCTCTCGGCAGTGGGGAAGCGAGAATGAGACTGTTAATTAATATCTTGGGTTAATTAACAGAATCTGCAAAAACATTTCTCAGAAATATGCTTTGTGTGCCCCAGTTCCTCTGGTTATAAACTAGGCATAAAACTAACAACAAATTATGTCAGAGGAGGCTGAGATTATTAAATCTTTGTGGTCAAATAAGACATCCCATTCATTACCTAGACCACTCAGGGAATGCAATCTCTGATGAATGAAATGCAAGGTTACACTCAGTTAAGCAGGGATTATGGATGCATACATCTATTGAGAGTGTACTATGCAGAAAGAAAGGGGAGAGGAGCCAAGAGCTATTACCCTCTTTTCTTCCCATCTCAACAAAGTTCATTCTCATTGAAGAACTACCAATGAAAAGCAGATAAATGGTGCCCTCCTCTTGCCCATGGAAAGATACAGAGCTATTTATAATAGGAAAGGTAGAAGTGAGCTACTTTAGGAAACCCTTAGAACTAAAATCCTAAATTGTAAATGGGAACTTCAGATCTCTTCAAAGTAAAGTCGCTACACTCTGAGCATGTAATAACTGTATTAACAAAATTTACCTGTTTGTATAAGCACTTATTTGTGACTAGACAAGTATGTTTTATAAAATAGACTATTTTAAGTTATTTTAGAAATACCAAAAAACATAGGATAGATTAAAGGGTTTATTTATTTATTTATAATTAATCTTATTTGGGTGACCTTGGTTAATAAGATTATATAGGCTTCAAGTATATATTTCTGTGATACATGAACTATATATCGCATTGTGTGCCCACCACCCAAAGTCAAATAATCTTCCATCACCATATATTTGTCCCCCTTTGTCTTTTACTGTCCCCTACCCCCTTCCCTCTAGTAACCACCATATTGTTGTCTGTGTCTACGAGTTTCAGTTTTATATCCCACATATGAGTGAAATTATTTGGCTCTTAGATTTTCCTGACTGAGTTATTTTGCTTAGCATAATATTCTCAAGGTCCATCCGTGTTGTCACAAATGGCAGTATTTCGTCTTCTTTTATGGCTGAGTAGTATTCCTTGTGTATATATGGACCACATCTTCTTGACCCAATCATCTGTCAAAGGACACTTTGGTTGTTTCCAGGCCTTGGCCACCATGAATAATGCTGTGTTGAACAGAGGGGTGCATATATCTTTGTGTATAAATATTTTCAAATTTTGGGTGTAGGTACCCAGAAGAAAGATTGCTGGGTCATATGGTAACTCTACTCTGAATCTTTTGAGGAATCTCCATACTGTTTTCCATAGTGGCTGTACCAGTCTACATTCCCAGCGGCAGTGAATGAGTGTTCCCTTTTCTCCACAACCTCTCCAGCACTTATTACTTGTCTTATTGATAACAGCCATTCTAATGGGTGTGAGGTGATATCTCATTGTAGTATTGATTTGCATTTTCCTAATAGCTAGGAAAGTTGATCATATTTTCATATATCTTTTGGCCATTTGTATGTCTTCTTGGAAGAAGTGTCTATTCAGGTCCTCTGCTCATTTTTTAATTAGCAAAGGGTTTATTTAAATCAAATAACATCTATTTTGATACTATTACTTTAGACTTTTGAAAATTTGGATAAATGCTAGACTGATGTTTACATTTGTATTACTTTAACATATTATTAAAATTAAGAACTTGGTTGAGTTTAATAGACTTAAAAAATAAATAATTCTTAGTTACCTTAAAAGCCTGGACCTGCATTCAAAAGAGTTACTGTGATTAATTACCAGTCATTCTTGTAAACTATTTATTTATTTATTTATTTATTTATTTATTTATTTATTTATTTATTTATTATTTATTTATTTTTATTTATTTATTTTAATCCTCACCTGAGGATATTTTTTTCCATTGCTTTTCAAAAAGAATAGAATGGAGAGAGACAGAAATATCAATGTGAAAGACACACATCTATTTGTTGACTACCACATGAGCTTGCAACCAGTTTTAACCTCTGACCCTTCAGTTTGCAGGCCAGTGCTCTAACCACTGAGCCAAACCGGTTATGGCAATTCTTGCATATTTATTAAGAACTCTTCTGTAATAGTGTCTTGATAATCATGCATAAGAGTGTACATTTAAAAAATAAAATACAAATTGCAATTCATGTTTCACTAACTCACAGAGATATCATACCCTTAATTTCCAATCTATAATAAAATTTTACTATAATAGATTAATTCAAAATGAATCTTATCTTTAATAAATAATGATAATGGAAATGCAGTTTCCTACTTCTATTGGGAATAAATAGTCCTGTCCTTTGTTAGGCTAAGTGACAAATTAATATTTTCTATATTGAAATGAATAAAAGAATTAGAGTTATATACTTTTTATTTGTAAACAAAAAATTAATGTGTTCATTTTTATTCACATTTAAATTGTTAAATTTTTACTCCTATATATGAATAGAGGTGCAGGATTCAGAACCAAAATGTAAGCTGTTTTGAGTCCCAGATAAACATTAGGTGGCACTGTTGTCACAATGAAAAACTGCTGCATTCACCCACTTTCCTTCACCATCTAGAATTTTCTTTTAGAATTGTCACTTAAGACTTCACTATGAATTATTTTCACTTTTCCAGTGTGATTAAAATATATCTGTAATAAACATAAAAAAGATTAAAATTCATTGTCAACATCTGCTATTCACCAAGAGGTGTGAACAATAATAACTCTTTAAGCAAGTGTTCTTTGAATTCTAGAATCTAAAATATTTGCATGAAATATCTATTATGAATAAATATTGTAGTTTCTTTGTTCAAAAATCTCTCTTCCTTTAATGTAGAAATATTATATGAAAATCATTTTTAGAATTTCTTTCTGGAAATGTTGCTGAAAGTTTATGGGCGCCTAATAATCACACATCAATTTTGTTTTTTAGTGATTGAAAAAATAGATCTCTAAACTATTATTTAATGTGCAGTAAAAATAAAAATGAGCAAATAATTGCATCTCAAAAACACTTGTTCAAGTGTTTGTGTTGTGTGTGTGTATGCAGGCAAATAGACATATATGGAAAAAGAGGAAAACAAAAATATTAGTCTAAGGGGAAGTACTGAATTGTAAAAAGGGATTCAAAAATTTTAGGTAAAGTTATAATCAAGAGAAATGGAGCTAGCACACAGTTAACCTGGGATCAGCAGGACCCTTCAGCAGGTTTACCAAATATCAAAGGGGAAATATCTGACACCATATATCCAAGTGAAGAATTTTCCTCTGCTTATTCTGAGTTTAGAGTATATGGGCGAGTAAACTGAACACTCAGGAAGCTCACCTGCCCATAGGAAAGAATTGCTGTTTTAGCCTCTGGGGAAGGCTGCAGTTTAGTTCAGTGGGTTCGTAGGTCCTGAGCAGATATGCTTGTATTTGAAAGCTGGCACATGGGCAACTATCAAACTTCTAAACCTAGATGTTCTCATCTATAAATTGGGGTAATGATGTTCTTTTGATTTGATTTGAGAATCAAAATGGAAAATTCATGTAATGCACAAAGCTGACACATTGCTGGACCTTAGTTGGAGAACTGGGGCTGGTGGGTTTTTAAAAACTATTTTTGTTGTTCTCAGCACAGTCATGGAGTGGCAGAGACAGTCCCACTCCTCTACAGACATGTGGCCGGCAGACATCAGTGGTCTGACCCCCCTGGGATGGGAGGGGGTCTGCATGAAGCCAGCAGGAGAGGCCCATGGCTCCTTACTGTGAGCCAGCCAGGGGTTTGAGAGTTTTAGGTCTATATAGTTCACAGCCACTTCCAACTGTGGGAAAATTGCATAATCTCTCTAAATCTCAACTAACCCACCTGCAAAGCAGAAATAAAACTAGGAAGCCCCACCTCACTGAGTATTGTGAAGACATTCATTTACACTTATTGCTATAATCAGTGCAATAAGAGGAACTCAGTAAATATCAGTTATTGCTACAACTACCACCACAGATGATCCGCTTGTGATCCCTCAGTCTGTGAAAGATTTTCTACTTTTTCATTTCCTTCTATTCCAAAGCATTTAAAGACTCCAAACAATGTGCTTGAATGCTGACCTCTCTACTGACCCTTGGAGAAAACAATTTATCTAAGGAATCTACAAAAATCATAACAATTTCAGCGAGATCATAAAAGAGGAGATATTTTTTTAATGTGACATATTGCAAATTGCAACTCCAAGTCATAATATGTGGCTACAATTTGCTGGCCCCACTGTGCAAACAGCAAATGGTATATTTTGACCGAATTAAAATCCTCTCCTTTTTAAAGTGTGCGCCAAATTAAAAAGAATCTAACCTGTGTTTATTAAACTAATGGGCCCATAGTATGTTAGTGAACATCCCTGATTATGAATCTCCTTCCTCTCATAATACTATAACCTGCGTGATGGTCATGACCAAGCTGGTTCCTTATTTCCAGCATTGATTTCAGTCTTCATGGATTAGGCACTGGGTAGCCTTTGTTAAGTATAACAACCGAGTAAGAAACAACCAAACAAAAACAACTATCTATCAATCAAATCATCATGGAAGCTCTTTTAAAATTCCTGTCCAGCATTTGTGATAGAAATTACTTCTCCCCAAGTCTCATCTGGCACGGCTGTAACTTGCAGACCTCGAGCTGCTGACAGAGCAAGACTGTAAATGGGCCAAGGAAAAGCAAGCAAATCCACATTTATTTGTGCTGCTCCACCATTCCCCAGAAGTCCCAAAACTTCCTACTCTATCAACCTTCAGGACTTGCTGATACCAAACCGTCCCAAAATATTAGAAGCATTAGGGAGATTTAAATCTTGAATCTTATAGTTGAATACTACTGTTAACTTCTGCTGTTCTGGTATGTACTTTTAAACTGAATATTCTCTCCTATATTTTGGTCCAGCGGGATTTATTTTCATACATTTTCAATTTAAATAAATAATAGTCATTATAAATGTTTTACTGCTTTTCCTTAGATAAGTAGGTTGGCAGTGCTATGACCAATGTGAAGTTCAGGAATGGCAATAGTTGCCTTTGAGTGAGGCCTGCAATGCTTCGGGCACTTGGGTGAGCCTGAAGGATGCTGATGCAATGTGTCAGATACCTGCAAGCCAGATATTACTACAAATGAGGAATCTGAGCCTCAGAGAGGTTAAGTAACTTCTTCACAGTCACAGGGCTAAGTGATGTGGAAGCTGGATTTCAATCCGGTGTTTCTAACTTAGAAACCTATATTTTCCTCACCATTTCATTCATTACTACAAGTATTTGTTGAAAGTAACAATTTCTCCATAGCAAATGAGTTAATTAAGGTAACTCATGTAATATGTATTTGGCATGTCAATTTTGGATGGCCTAGCTAACTGAGTAAATAAAGGGCAATTTCTGGGAGAAAATAGAATATTTAGCTCACATGTTTAAGTGAGATAGTAGCTCATGTTTACAAAGGTTGTAAGTGAGGGGTCACTCTAATGAAGAGCCTTAGTTCATTTAATATATATTCATTAAACATCTACTATGTGCCAGGCACTATGTCAAGGACTTGCAAGAAATAAAGCAAGGGAAACAGGTTCTGGTGCGGTGGAGCTTACAAATGGACAAGAAACCATGGACCTGTAAGCTTGTGAAAATGAGCCTTGCAGTTGCTCTGTGCAGTGTAAGAATGAACATATGGGTCTTGATACTCCGGATCAACAAGAATGGAAAATAACTACCTCCTGTAATAAGTCTTGAGCAGTGTGTGAGAATAAAACAGTGCCACCAGAGGAAAAAATTAATCAAAGTGAATGAGGTAGGTTATATTATTTTGACTGCAACTCCCACAGCATGTGTCTGAGCAGCCTGAATATTTCCCCCTCATATATTCTCTGTCCTACTCTTTCTTTTATCAGCTTCATCGGTCAGGAAAGTAAGTGGTTGCTGTATCAATATATTTCTTATATTAAGGCCATCTGCCAGCTCAATTACTCGAATACATTCTCACAGTATGAGATTTCTCGGAGGAGTAATTCTATTGTAACACTGCAGAAATTATATAAATGTCCTATGTGACTAGAGGAAAGAAATATTCCGAATGACAATCGCTGATAACCTAAAGAGATCTCAAATGCATTGTTTTATTGTGTTTTTTCTAGACATTTGAACTTTATTTTGATTTTGACATCTTAAAACTAAATATTGAGCTTTTGTTTAGTTTCATTTAATTTAATGAGATAATATATTCATGTTGTTAAAATTAAAAAGATATGATGCATGGAGCATTTAAAGTTAGTACCACTAAATGAGACAACAGAGGTAGAATTCAGAAATAAATCTTCTGTTTCCATCTCCATGATTAATGTTATGCTTCACCTGTACTTCTCTAGGCCCCAGTGTCTGGTCTCTAACAGGACAAGATTAATTGGGGCTTTGTGATTGAGGTGCTAGTACCAAGGGAAGCTTTATTCTGAATTATGGAGCTACCTGAAACTCTGTTTCCACATATAAAAAATGGTTAATTTTAAAAATAGATTGTTAAAAACTACAAATACAATTGACAATACTTCTGTGACTTGATAGAAAATACGGTGTAAGAAATTCCAGTTTTAAATGTCAAAGGGGATACTTTGAGGAAATTCTCATGCAAAGGATGGGTGGCATAGAAGATGACCAGCCCTTATGAAGAAAGAAAGTGTGTTCAAAATGCATTGGGGGATTTAATTTAAACATAGAATTATTATTGTGCGTAGGAAATTGCAGTAAATGTTTTTGTTGAGGGTACAAAATTCTTTATCTTAAAGACTATAATTGGCCCTAGCCGGTTGCTCAGTGGTTAGGGTGTGGGCTCTAACTGAAAGGGTCCTGGGTTCTGTTCCAGGCCAGGGCATGAACCTTGGTTGCAGGTTCAATCCCCGACCCCCACCGGGGTGCCTGTGGGAAGCAACCAGTCGATGTGTCTCTCTCACATGGACGTGTTTCTCTCCCCACCCCACCCCTCTCTCTCTATCTCTCTCTCTTTCCCACTCTCTCTGAAAAGCAATGGAAAAAATATCCTTGAGTGAGGGTTAAAAAAAACAGACTATAATTGTTCTTGAAACAAATAAATACTGGATCAACTGAGGCCTGTTTCAGAAAGCATATTCTTATTTTGTTCATGTTCAAGAAAAAGAGAATTTGAACTAGTCAAGTGGTTCAATTCTTTTTTTTTTTTTTTAATTTTGGGTTTTAGCGAAAGAACAAAAATGAGTTTAATAGGAATCTGAGTTCAGCAATTCTGTACTGCTCATTCCACACTTTGGAGTAAAATTCAGCATATACCTGGGTTTTTAGAAATAGGTTTCAGTGCAGTCCAGCTGGGAAGCTGAGATAAAAACAGATGACCTCTGGTGCTCTCTCCCATGGCTGAGAATCTATTGGTTTACATTCATTAAGTATCGGCGTGTTCTAATTACTTATTCTGATTATTGCCTTTTCCTCCTGGGAGGATGTTCCCTCTGTACCCACGTTAAAAAAAGTCAATTCGAACCAAGACCTATTATTTTTCTGCTGAGCTTCTCTCCCTGCTCCAGTTTACTCTAGAGATCTTGCACAAAGTCCACTGCACAAATTCTCTTGATGCACAAAAGAGTTGTTGGGGAAAAAGTCATAGTTCTGCTCTTTCTTGTATTTTTTAAGTGCCCACAGTTAATTTGTTTAATTAATTTTTCCCTAGAGGGTCAAATCTATGGCTACGTAGGTTGATGGGTCATATTCTTGGCACTGGGAAAAGGTCATTGGTATAATCTGGCTTCCACAAGCATTTTTTGGGGAAAAGAGCCCCTCTTTCTGAGCCATGGAAGCTACCTTCCCTGCCTTTTTTTTAAAATATAGGTCTCTGTTTTATTAGAGAATACAGTGCAGGGACAGTTTTCTGAGATGATATCAGGAAAATCTTCCTGGAAGGACTTAAATAAGCAGTGGACAAAATATTTCTTTATAAACTGTGATAAAGTATATAAATGGAAAGGATTGTTATTGTTTTATTAGTAAGTAGAACCTAAAAATTATGAACATTCTGCCACTCGTGGGTCTGGTTTTAAGTGAAGGGGTCTGGTTTTAAGTGAGTACATGAAGGTGGGAAGAATATTCCATTGACACCTAGAGAAGGCTGGTTCTGCACAGAGCCAATCTTAAATGAGTTTAAGATTCCAGGATTTCCTTGATTTCTTCACCAAAGGCCATGCCTTTACATCATTAGGGTGACTAATGGATTAGTCCAAGAAAAGTTTGCCAACTTTCCTTAAATAATAAATTGCACATATAAAAAAGAAAATAATATTGTTTGTAAATCACTCTTTTCATGAACAGGGCAGCTCAAGGTAAGGGCGACTCCTCCAGGAACTCTGACCACCCCAGGCCCCTGAAACTGCTCCAAAGGTTTAGCTAAATATTTGTCCAACTTGTAGCCCACTGGGAGCATGTTAATGTGAGCCAACAAAGAAAATAGTTGTAGAATAAAGAAGATTATTAAAAAATTAAAAATATATAGAAAAAAGTTATTTATTTCCACCATCAGAGTTTTGCTGCCATGCTAGACCCTAAGATTAAAGAAGAGTGAGCCAGAAAACACAAAACTTTTGGTGTTAGAGGAAAATCACTTTAGATGGTGTTCGTACAGGCAATCCTCATGATATGATGGGTAGAAATGCCCATGAATATGTGTTTGGTGTGTATGGTGTAGGGGTGTATGTGTCTGCCTATATGTCAGAGGGGTGTGTGTGTGTGTGTGAGTGTGAGTGTGAGTGTGAGTATGAGTGTGTGTGAGTGTGCACACCTGCATTGGAGCTTTGCAATAGGGAAGAGGAATCCTTGCAAATGAAATCTCTGTCTCCTTGTTTCTCGGGCCAGTCCTATTTTCTGTACCTGCCTCTGACATGACTACATCAGAGGGCCTCCAACATCACATGGAGACGTGATATTCACCTGCAGCTAAACCTGAGCAGAGTTTTGAATCAGAGAAGTAAAGCACAAACCATTTTATAAAAAGTTGTTTTTTTTTAATGGAAAAAGTATTAAGTAGCAGAAGTGGCTAGAAGTAGAAAATTACAAGGAAGGGCACTGAGAAAGTGAAGAGAAGGAAGGCAGCAACTGAGAGTAGGGGGCTCTTCCCTTCTGTGCTCCTCACCATTAACTGAACCTCCACTGAGCAAGCATGAGTCTTACCCATGGCAGGTCAGATTCAGTATTCACTAATGAGGGCACTGGGGAGAGTGAGGACACTGCCATAAACCCACACTACTCTTGGGGACTCCCAGAGGACTAAATACTTATTTGAAAATCCTAAAGTAACAGTAGGCCGAATGCGGGATTCTAAAGAAAAATAAACAGCATCTCGCATTTCAAGAGGACTTTTACAACAGAAGTTTTTAAGATCTTGGTGGAAGACAGATTTTCTTTTTTTCCCTAGGCCGGCTGTGCTGCAAATTTTCTCAGTCTATTGGAATTTACTGCTCTTTTCACCTAAAATCACTGTAAATGTTGTGACATGTCTAAAAATGTATTTGCCTCTCTATGTTTTATCTAGGCCCAAACTATTTTTCTTTATAATCTGACCATGCACTTTCAAAAAGTGTGTTACTCTATTCCTTGCTAGGGCTGTTCTTTATTTTTTGTATGAGAAATAGCTCTTTATTTGACTTGAGTGAAATGCCATAGAAGGGGATTAACTGATCTATAGACCAAATTATTTTGTATGTGCTCTGAGCACAGGAAAAACATAACTAGCTAGATAAATAAACTTTCTTGCATCAAACAAACTGGGGTAAAAAATAAAATATGGAAAAGTAGAACTATAATTTAAATTGCAATGCTAAATTGACAATATAATTTTGTTGAAACTGGATCAGTTTTGAGAGTGGAAAGGGGGACAATATTAATTATTCCAGGTCAATCATTTAAATTGAGATTTTTTTTCCCAAACTGGAAGATACGGTCACCCTACAGATAGTCTTTATCTTTCTCTGTAGTTAGCTATATAACTTGGTGAGTTGATTAAATCCTGATGAGAATTAACCAGTGATAGACTATGATCTCCAATGCTGGACTTAAATCTTGGCTGTATCACTTCCAAGCTATGTGACCAAAGGCCCCACCAAGCTGGGTACACGGTGAGTTACTTATTCTGCCTGGACACACCACCATTACACACTGAATAAACAGTTATGAGAAATGTCGTTGGAATTATATTGCAAGAGATACTTGGCCATTGCTTTTTCTCCTAAAATTTTCTCACTCTCAGAAATAAAAAAAGAGCTAATGATATTGATGAACTGGTAAATTTCATGTTATTTTCCTCAACATTACACCTACTCCCCCCATGTCAGTTCTATTCCAGAGCAACTCAAGAAGAAAACACATACATATGCACATACAGCTATGATATACACACACAACTCAAAGAACCTCTGTAGAATTCCCTTTTAATACCATGATAAAAATATAATTATAACTTTGTGAAAC
This sequence comes from Miniopterus natalensis, assembly GCF_054644295.1. Taxonomy (NCBI): domain Eukaryota; kingdom Metazoa; phylum Chordata; class Mammalia; order Chiroptera; family Miniopteridae; genus Miniopterus; species Miniopterus natalensis. The sequence continues at coordinate 20,873,739 of NC_142085.1, forward strand.
AGCATAGTGTTGAAAACCAGGGAAATTTCTTTCTATAACCTTGTCCTAAGATTACTCTCATTTCTAAAGAAAGAGCAACAGTGAATTTTCTTTTTCTTTTTATGAAATCATCATATTATTTTAAGTTGAGTGTTGGGGGTGGCATTGTGGAGCTACACAACATGATATTAGAAAAAAGAAAATATAAGTGACTTTTATTCTTAGGCCCAAGTTTTCCAATTAAGAAGTTACCATCCATTTCCTGAGTTTTCTCTACTTTCATTAGAGTGGTAGGAAATCTTAGCCTTGTTTGTACATATCAGAAAAATAAGTTCTTCTTGGATTACATGCAAGCCCAGCTTAAAGTAGTCATTCAATCAAAAGGGAATGCTTCCTCTAAGTTTTACTGCTTTGTAATGTTCTGTAAGAAGCCATAACCTACTTCACTAGATGAAAGGAAGCAAATGGAGACACTGTGTGTGTGTGTGCGTGTGTGTGTGTGTGTGTGTACAAATGTGTGTGACCCAGAGAAGCTTCCTTCTCCTTCCAGATGATCAGCAGAGACCAAGGAGTTGATATAGGTTACTTATGCAAAAGTTCCCCAGTCATGCAAAACCATTTAGTTTAATGAGGCCACTTCATGATGTAAAAATGGGATGCCATTTTTCAAACAGCCCATGTAAGAAAATTATATAGAAAAATGAGAAAATAAAAATACAGAAGATGATTGAATTACATGCCCCCCCCCCCTCCCTTCCCGCAAAAAAAGCCACTTCTAGACCTAGTTAAATGGCCTGGTTGCTTTAAAGTCCAGATTTATGAAACAAAATTTAGTGGCTAATGTAAAATATTATTAGGATGTGACGGAAAAACCCAATGAGGCTTTGCAGAGTTGGCTAAATGAATCATTCTCCAATATTACTGAGTTTGTGCCTTTATAAATTATCTAAAGAGTTTTTCAATAATCCATATTTAAAGCTAGCAATAGGACATTGAAGCATAAATTCTTTATTATATGTACATGTAAAGGGCAATATAAGAGACAAGCAACAGTAATTCAAAATAGTTTTTGTTGAATTGAAATGCATCATGTCTGTTTATTCAAGTGATTTTTGATAAGCAAATATTAAAATAAATTGATATGAGAAAGAATCCTCTCAGCTTCTCAAGTTAGGTCCACAGAATTTGACTATATTGCATAAGTGTTATATAAATTTTTATAGCTAATGATATTTTTATTAAAACATAAAAAAACATAAGCTTAAGTTTCAAATCGGTTAAATGGGCTGCCTATGAGATCCAACACTTGTTTTGAATATCAGTTCTGCTGTTTTCAAACTGTATATCCTTGGGAAAGTTGTTTAACTTTTTGGCACCTTAGCTTTACTCTCTTTAAGTTGTTTTCAATGTTTAAAGATTAAATGGTAGTTATTAATAGAATTATTCACCTGGAAAAGCATGTTAAACTCTAAATCAGGCACCCAGTAAGTACAAATTCTTGACTAGGGCATGTACCATGCTCTCTGCTTGAAAAGGAGGCCAAGCATTGATTCTTGTTACCACCTCCAAGGTTGCAAGCTGTGAGCGACATTGAGGATATTCACTCAGGAGTCTAAATGATCTGTGAGAACTGGCCACCCTCCCACTTACACCCTCTCCCTATATCCAGGGCACTTTCTGGGGATGCAAGACAATAATGTAGAATAAAGTGTCAGTACTGAATTTAGGAAATGGAATTAAAAATTTTTTCCAGACCTATGTGCTTTTTAAGTGCTCTGAACTTATTAGAATATTATGTGTTTTGGATATTTTAGTTTTACTTTTACAATATTCTTTAAAGATTATTTCTTTTGCCACTATTTTACTGATGAAGAAACTAAGACTCAGAGGGGACTTGCTCTAGGTCAGCAAGTAATGACAAAACTAGAATTAAACCATATCTAATCTTATTTTCTTAAAAATTATTATTAATATTTGAAATTGAAGTCAAGTATGCAGTTGAAATTCAAAGTTACTATTACTGTTCTTTTTCTGAAATTAGAAGAATCAGAATGCCAAGGAAAACCACATTTTCTACTGCCTTTCTCAACAGTAATAAGCACTTCACAAGCATCCTTTTAAATATTCTTACATATCCTCATTAAAACCTTATGAAGGGCTGTGTGTTTTCTTTTTATATTTTAAGGATGAGTAAAACGAAGTATAAGCACTTAGGAAAGGCATCCATCTAAGTGACAAGCCAAGTATTCAAATCCAGATCTATATGATTCCAGAGACTCAGACTTTCCTCACTCCATTCTTAGACTTCTGATATAGGTAATTTACCTATTGGTATCCTTAGAGGCTAAGATCCAGCAAAAATAACTTAATCCATGAGCACCAATGAATATATTTTGTACCAAGACTTACTTTGTAGTGAGTGTTCCTGAAAAGTAATTATGATATGCTGCCATGCTAAAGGGTTCAGTGTCTTCTTTCTACTGAATAATTAATAAAAATATTATTTCCATTGTTTGTAAGGCTCATCATAGTTTTTCATGTGCCTGCAAGCCCCGCTCCCTCTGAGGGTATCTGCTCACTGACAGGCCACGCCTCTTGCTATAGCGGGTTAGATAAGGGATATGCATCTGACCAATGGCAGCCAGTCCATAGGCTTTCCAGGATTCCCTTGCTTGGGTTCCCAGAGCTGCAACAATCGGATATTTTAAAACTTAAACTCAGAACAAAGAGAAGATGCAAAGTAAAAATGGGGACAAAAGAAGAGTAACTTATGAGTGTTGACATGGCATGTGGCTTAGGTCAGACCCTAGAGACAAACTCTAGGGTTAAACTTTGAATAGGGAACACATGAATAAACACTGTAGGTATGAAATATTGCAGGGTTTATGTTCTCCACTACATACTTTTAAAGCATGCAGTGATATTCCCCTGATACTTATTAAGAAAATGAGTTTTACTGGATAAACACATGCAGAGCAATGAAATTGGACCCTTATCTTACACCAGTCACAAGAATTAACTCGAATGGATAAAAAACTTAAACATAATTAACACCAATACTATAAAACTCCTAGAAGAAAATATAGGAAGGAAGCCCCTTGACATTAGTCTTGGTAATGATTTTTTGGATATGACATCAAAAACACAAACAACAAAAACAAAAATAGACAAATGGGACTAAGTGAAACTTAAAAGCTTTTGTACAGCAAAAGAAACAATTAAAATAAACAGCAACCTATCGGACAGGAGAAATGTTAGTAAACCATGTATCATATAAGGGCTTAATATCCAAAATATATAAAGAACTCATAAAACTCAAAATTAAAAAAAACATAATTTAAAAAAGGGCAGAACTAAATAGGCTTTTTTTTTTCCAAAGAAGATATCCAAATGGTCAAAAGATACATGAAAAGATTCTCAACACCACTAAAGATCAGGGAAATGCTCATCAAAACCGCAGTGAGGTGTCTCCTCACACCTTTAGCATGCCTGTCGTTAAGAAGGCAAGCGATAAAAAGCGCTGGCACCGGCGTGGTGAAAAGGGGACCCTTGTGTGCTGTTTGTTGGAATGTAAGTTGGAGCAGCCACTATGGAAAACAGTATGAAGGTTCCTCAATTTTTTTTTTAAATCTACCATAGGATCCCGCAATTCCACTTCTGGATATGTGCCCAAAGGAACTGAAAACAAAATTTCAAAGAGATGCACGCCCTCCAGTGTTTACTGCAGCATTATTCACAGTGGCCAAGAGGCGGAAACAGCCCAAGAGCCCATCAGCAGGTGGGCATCTGTCCCCCCTGCGTGCCTGAGAAGGGAGGGCGCCCAGCTCTCTGTAACAGCAGGGAGGGCCTTGGCCACACACACCAAGTGAGATGTCAGGCAGAGGCAGGCATGGACAGCATGAAACACTCACATGTGGAACCACAAAAAGCCAAGCTTCCAAAAACAGGGGATCGGTGGTGGTCACCAGAGAACAGAGGGTGAGGACACAGGTCAGATGTTAACTGCGGCTGCAAACTTACAACACTCGTGGGAAACAAACCCTAGGGATCTAATGGACAGCACAGTGAATGTAGGTCAAACGCGCCGGGAAATCAGAACTTAGTTATTCCAGCCACTAAAAAGACAGGATAATTGTGTAATGTGAAGGAGGGTCCAACGGCACGACAATGGCAGTCATTACAATATGTCAATACAAGTTAACGTGTTGTATATCTTAGTGTTACACAACGTAATATATCAAATACATTTCAATTAAAAAAAAGAAGAAAAAAGAAGATGAGTTTTGAACGTCAGCTAACATCCTTTCCAAGATTTTCCGTCAAATTAAAAAAAATATCAAATGGTCATAAATATATAGAATTAATATTTACATTTAATTAATAAAAATTCTTTAAGGTAAGAAAAGGGAAGACTTTATGCTCCCAATGTCCTTTAATAAATATCAATAATTTTAAATTATAGCATGGATTTTAAATTATATATGTAAATGCACTTGCTTTGTCAGTCTGATTCTTTATATGAATTCAAGGTCAAAACCCATTAAACCGGTTTCCTCTGCAATGTGATACAGAGGAAAGCCCAAGGACTCTGGAGTCAGTCCTGGGTTCAGATCATGTCTTGATAGTTATTAGGTCAATGACTGCAGATGAGAAACATTCACTCTGGTCAGTATTTTATTCCTGTGTAAAAGATAAGCTACACTAATTCATGCCCAGCCCCATTACCATTGTGTAGGTTAAAGGAATACCATGAATAGAATAATGTTCTTTCAGCTGCCTCATGTTTTATCATATAAAATATTGCTCCAATATATTTAACCTACGGCTTAAAGTCATTTTTACTATATACAGAGTGTTGCTTTAACAGTTTATGAAAAAGTAGGTCCAATATATGCTTAGGATAGCAGTTGTCATACCTCTTCCTACCAAGTCAGTGACATGTAAATCCAATGTATACTTAGAGTGGACATCATTTAATAAACTCTTATCACTTTCCTAAGTGACACAGAAATCAGTTTTAGAAATTCAGCAAATCTCCAGAAACCTGGTCGAAGACTCACACATTTAAATTTTCTACTCAACATGCTGGCTCATGTTTTATATAGTCTGTTGTTTTTCGGCTTCCCCAGGACCACTGATCTGACTTCCAGACCTGTATACCTTCATAGCTTCGTCATGAGTTCCTCTTTCTTATAAAAAGAACATGAGGTAAATGATATTTACACTCCACTTGAAAACTTCAAGCAGGAGCGTCTAGTCTCATGTTCCACAAATGCAGTCAGGGGAAGCTGCTTTCTCAACACTGTTAATGCTTTATTACCAGGCCAGATGTGGGTGACGGCAGCGTTTTCTTTGACAGTTCAAATGGCACATTTCTGAGAGAGTGTTTAATTCAGGACTACAACTGGACAGAGCTATCCAGACCTCTTCAGCACCCTTATTATGGGTTTCAATTTTGTTGCTGGTATTTTCCCCCTTTTTAATAGGTAAGGCAGCTGACAACTGAATTAGTACACGCTTCTTAGTATGCCAGTGGCTCCTGACAATAGCCTCAGGGGGGAGATATAGATAACTGAGAAGTTTTCTCACTGTTGTGATATATTTTTTCATATGGTTAATAAGGCAATTGAAATGACATTCTGTCACAGCGGTGTAATACAGTGAGCTTGTGATTTCCCTTGTGCTACCACTAGGAGGAGATGCATTTTGTTTAATACTTTTTTAAAAAGAAAAAAAAAGAGAGAGGAAGAAGAAAAGGGTGTGCTTAAAGATGTGACAGTCTGCAGACTTGGCTGTGCTTAGTGTAATCATTTACCCGCAACATCTAATGTTAATGGGAGGGGGCTGTGTGCCAGGCTGGGCTTGTTCTGGGGGTGAAAAGGTTGAGTAGAATTAATAAAGAAACCCTAAAAACTGAAAGAAAATAGACCTTTATCAAACAGCATTAGAGGTAGAAGAAAGTTAAACAGATGTGAGCAACTCTTTTTAAATAAAAAAATCTTCCCCGTCAAGAAGTGAGGTTTTCTAGGCAGGCCAAATTAAGACCTTCCTTTGCCCTAAACCCTCTTACTAGTAGAAGACCACATCAAAGATTAAAATGTACTCACACTCCACATTATATAAACATATGCCTATGCATGTATAATGGTGTAAGTTAACTCGGAGTTAACTAGCTGGTATAATATTACATTTGAGAACATTTAGCTAAACATAAGTTTATTACCATTCTTCAATGTCCATTTATACAGGGTGTTCCAAAAAATGTATACACACGTTAATAGCTGAGAGCTCAATTGTGAAAATGAAATGTATTTTAATAAACACTTTTTTATAATTATTCAAAGTGTGTGTATACATTTATTGGGACACACTATATTTCAGAGCCAACATTTTCCCCTATGTTCTCTATATTTTTATTAGCCTTTGGGAAACTTGTCGGTCCTTCTATGTCTTCTAGATAAAAATAAAATCTTTGAGAAATGTACTTTTCAGCATGAGTCTGTCCAAAAGCTAGAAATGAAAATTCTTAGCTGTGGGGAGGAAAAGGTTTTCACTTGGTCTCATGGCAAAGTTTCATGATACAATGTGAATATTTAGACTGTGAAGACTATATTTTCAAATATTAGTATCAAATCCATGTTATTTAGTAATATACTTTTATGCATTAAATATTAGTATATTAGCAAATATTACTAAATTAGCTATACCAGTTAAAATATTTTTGGAGGAAGGGTAAATAAGAATGAGCTAGTTGTGTGAGCAATAATTTAATCAAATTTATATAAGCAGTCACCTAAATGAAGGGGATTAGTGAGGGTTTGTTACCCACATGTGTTCATCTTCAGGCTTCTCAGTCTATTCATCTTTACCAAATATTTTGCCTGATGACCTCTTTCAGACCTATGAAAATAGACATTTGTCACCTGCTGCCAACATGTCACATGTAGCTCACTTCTGAGGTTTATATTCGGTGACAGACATTCTTCTTCAAAAAGACTGATTTTGTTTTCACTTTGGTGAGATCCTTAAAATTCAGGAAACAGTAGTATAGCTCAAATATATATTAAACTTTTAAACAATCTCACAATTTTCAGCTTGTCTCTAAAATGGAGATTTTGTTGTCCTCGCTCCCCAAAGAGAAAACTGGATACTATAAAATCATGGTTTAGCTAAGGTAACAGAACTAATTAAATGGTAGAGTTACAACTAACACATGTTGATATTCCAATTCCACTTTTCATTGGCTCATGTTCTTAAGTAGGTAAAGAAAGAAGGGGGACTCCCTATATTGAAACATATGACTCTTTTTTTTCCACTTTCTATATATTAATTTTATTGATTTATTTCCCAGAAATAACAGATAATAAATCCCTTACTTATTAAGACGAGCAAGTTAGAGGTTATTTTTCTGATTTCTGTGAATTGTATATAAATGTGATCTAGAATATTCTGACTCTGAATTAAGTCATTAGTAGACTGAAGTTTGAAGACTGACCACATAGTTCTTTACGGATGTCAGCATTTTGTGAGGACTTCAAATGAAAATGGCTATAAGAAATTGGTAAGAAATGATGAAATTTTAAAGTGGTAAATCATTCACGGATTATATAACCTCAAATATCTGTTACTGTCCAATAGAAATGATTGGCATGTGCCTTAGTTTCTTTGAATCTCCATGAGGAACATGGAAACTTGGCAGAGTGAGAGGTCAGAAGCCTTTACATTTTCTAGGACCAAAGAAGGGATAGGTAGGTAAGGCAGTAATGCTTTGGAAAAGAAAAATCCTAAATATCAAAGTCAAGGAGCAGAGTGAGACAGGTGACAAAGGGAAGGGTCAGAAAGTTAGAAAAGCTTTGTCCTAATCAACAAGTTGGGGGACAGAAGCTGGCATTGGTGCTTCCAAGCCCCGAATTTATCAAATATTTTTTATTGTTGTTTTGTTTTTGACAGTTTAGTCAACTGGGAAATAGCTCCTAAGAGCTTTGAGATGATACTGACTAAAGTCGCATATTGCCTCAGCTACCTGGTGTGAGAGAGGCTATGGCAGGCGTCACAGGCATGAGCACTGAGGGTCTTTCTCGCCCCTCTCAAATGGCCTCAGCTGTTCTTCTCACAGGAAACACATCACCCTCCCACTTATATTAGAGGGGATATTTGGGAAAGAGAAAGAATCTACTCAGGTATGGATTCATCTGCTGCAGATGAATCAGGCAGAGCTAGTCCCTGGTAACAAAATACATATCATCATAAAAGTAAACTCTGCACAAGTTATATCTCAGTATAATAATTTTAGATTTAATAATTTTCAAAATATAAAAACAAAACCATGTTCTTCAAACAGCTTTTAAAATCTGAATGAATCAGAATATTCCATGCAGTTCTTTTTCTCATCTTATTCTAAGTTAAGTGGAAATAAAGATATCCTTAGTTACTGCTTTTTAATACATTGATAATGCTCACCTGTTCTTCTCAGGTAGCAAATACTATTCACTCTGTTGAGTTGTACTGTCTTATGGGTAACTTAGGAGGAAGCTGGCTACTGTCTCCACCTTTGGCAAACTGAACTAGAGTAAAGGCAACCACCACCTTGCTGTCACTGTCAAGACCAGAGTCCTCTGCCCCCTGTCCAGGCTGGTAAAACATGAGTAAAGAAGAGCTGGCACTAGCTTTCTAAGGAATAAAGTTTTACAATACTGGAGGGCAGGTTAAGGGCCAGCAGTGTTTTTCTCATATTGGGGTGTATGTAGTTCCATAAGGAAGAAGACTGAAGGCACAAAATACTGGAAACTTGAAGCTAGGCTAAAGGAGGTAGGCTGTGGGAACTGAGTAAGAGAAAAGCCAAAGCCATGTCCAAGGCATCTACTTATAGAAGAACTGCCACAGTGTCCCACAGAGTTCAGTGTGCGCTTCTGGGGGGCTGGGAAATACCTGGGAGGGTTTTGCCTTCCTGATCACCAGGTTGAGGGGGTGTTGTGAACCACTCAGTTAAGTGGAACAAAAACAGGCAGATGACTCCCCTGGCATGAGATACTTTAAGATAATTTTTCTTCATCCCAGGGAAGTGATGAACACTGGCTTAAGAACAATATACAGGGTCCTTTGCTACACTTGAGTGTATTTATTTATAGATTCCTCTGCTTGGGCAAAGCAGACATTAAGGCAGGTTTTTGCTCTTTCTCTTAAGTAATTTTTCTTTTTCCAAGGTAATGTGGACCTGAAATAACAACTTGGCACATGTCAGGATGGACACATGTGGAACTTACAGAAGAGAAGGCAGAGCTGGGCTTCCTAACACCTATTACTCAAATGGGACAACCTCTTCAAGGGAGGTGAGGTTTTCTACATGTAACTGTGATTGAAGTGTTTAGGTTCACTACTACATTGCTTCAACTTACTCTCGTGATGTAGTAACACTCGGGCGAGTTCATAAGTGGTCTCTATTTTATATGAAGCAGTTTAGTAAACACAGGAGCCCAGTATCATTGTCCACAAAGCAAAAGGTGAAATAATTGACATGAGGAAATTGTTCAAAAAAGAAGGGGGTGTTTGGGATTCTGTATATATTCAAATACCATTAATGGATCTACTAAAACATCTGTTTTACAAAATATTTTAAAATTTAAAATATACAAAAGTTTAATAAATAAACATTGAGCAGGAGGAGAACAACCAGGAAAATGCATAGGAGTAAGAAATAAAGTTCTTAATAAAGTGCGGATGTATATTTAACTCTTATATAATAAATAGTAGTAGATTGACTTCAGTTTCTTCTTAAAGTCAGAATGAATCAGAATATTCCATTCAATTCTTTTTCTCCTCTTATTATAAATTGAGTAGAAATAAAGCTATTCTTAGTTACCACTTTTTAGTACATTGATGATGCTCACGTCTTCTTCTCAGACTCCATCCTGAACCTCCACCCTTCCTCCTTGCTCTGGCCCTTACCTGCATGACACCAATACCTAGTAATTAGTAGAATAGTTATTATCAATTGATATTTGATTATACCCATCACTCCCCATCCCAGGCACTCTACTGTTATTCTTTTCACCAGTTTGTGCGGTCCAGAGCAGTGCCTTTAATCTATCTATGCTGTACCTAAGCCTGGATATTAAAGCTGTGGAAATAAACCTAAAGGAAGGAGACATGGAAGAGAAGGAAAAGTCTCAGGAAGTCAAAAGCTAGAGGGAAGTTCACTCTGGACAAGGGTACTTAGCGAAGGGCTTATCTCCCCTCCTCTCAAGAGCACAGGTACAAAGGGACAACCTCTGCGACTTGCCCATATTCCATTTTCTTGAGAAACTCTGAACTGAATGTCACCAAACTTTGTAATGGTCCTAAGATCCTGCAGACCTGATTTCTGGAAATTGCCAATCCATTTTCTCCTTCTGAGAAGTATGCCTCAGGAAGTTATTTTCACTCTTGAGTTTTTCTTGGAACAAAAAGAATTAGCTTGCTGTTAAGAGTAAAATCATTAAGTGTCCCACTCTTCTCTATGTAGCACATCACCTAAGGACAGAACAAATTCTTGCCCTCAAGGATCTTACAGTCTCTCTCAAAACACTGAGTGTGCATTAGCATTTTAATAGCGCAATAACTCTGCCATGCTGTTGGAAATGCTTCACTTAAATGGGCACAACGGCTACATTTTATTCTAATGAAGACTCCTTGGCAATATGGATTAGTATTTGCCAGTGGGAAGTGGCTATTAACCTTGATATATGTGAATACATCCACATAGAGTGGCCCTGTCTGCACACAGAGTGCATTTCTAAGGTATAGCATGGGGGTGGGGAGAGAGTGAGGAGAGACCATCTCCGTGCTTTACTTTTTATAGTTGGTGTGTTTGAACTAGAGGAGAGTGGCGAGGCAGTTCCACCCACAGGCACAGGTAGAGGGCCAAACTTGTCTGGTCAGTAACAACTCTTCTTAAATCTCTGCCTTTCAATATCAGAATAAGAGAAAATGGTCCTGTTCTTTCATTTTCAACTTAATGAGAGTCAATTACTATCTAGACATTCTTTTTCTTTTTTTTTTTGGCCACCTAGATGTGTGGCATAAATGCACTAACCCCCAAGTTCATTGATAATTATAATAATGCTAGTACTGAGAAAAATGACTACAATTGACGAGGCTGTTAAAAATGCACGTGGCACTTTCTATATGAGAGTCCATTTCATTCTCACAAGAACTCTAAAGTAAGTATTATTATTGCCTAAGACTTCACAATGTGTGCCAGTGGGTCCCGGATTCCCACGTAGCTTTGTCAAACACAACATTTCTGCTCTTTACTATAAGATTCACATCAGTCTTATGACCACTAGAATAGACAGTCTCTCTTATATACAAAAAAAGCCACACATCTATATATAATAACCTCACAAATAAAAATACCAATGCATCATAAAAGCCCTTACTGCTACCACTTCTCTAAAAATATTTTAATTACACAAAGACATTTGAAGATCAAGATTACCAATACTGCAAAGATGTATCAAACCAGAATTAGTAGAAAAGTCCCTTTTCAAAGACAGTGATCCTGAGATTTCATGCCTCTAAGATTTATCCCGGAGTTAGAAACAATGAAAGCACTCAAGCACAGCTCATCCATTTTGGAATACTATATTGCTAGCCAAACCTTCCAACCCCCTTGACACTACCTTTGGTTTCAGTATGGAGTTCCTTTTGTTTGTTGTTTCTCTGCTTGTCTTTCTTATTTTTACTTGCTTTGATGTCTCTAATCCTCCTGATCCACGCAGGTGACCAAACTTTCATCCGTAATCTGTAGCATTCAAATTAAAGGAATGGTTTATAGATTCTAGGATTTTCTGAGCACCTCAAATAAATCCTTCCTAGGCCCCTCATGAACAGATAAAACCAGGAGCAGAGGATGAAGTTAAATTGATCCCAATCAATGTACCACAAAGCATCAAATTGCATTCACTGACAGTCAACAAGCAAATAAAGATCTATTCCTTCTTATTTTTAAAATAAATCTTGCTTTTTTATTATGTTTTACTTTTATCCTACTACTACTTGATTATGAGTTGATTTTTTTCCTAGTAGCTAAAGTAAGATTCACGGGAATAATTCATTCTTCATTCGATGATAAACAGCTTTTAGGTTTCCACAGAACTCAGTTTCTTGTTGCTCCCTCCACTGAACTCTTCTGAAATGCTTATGCTCTCTGTTACATTAAGAATAAATATAATCTCTTTTTCATAGCAAAATTCTACATCTCTTTAGAGAAAACAGATAGAATGGAAATAAGTGCACTTTTTCTCAGTCACATTAAACAGAAAGGTTAAGCCCCTACTGACAGGAAAGATGTATTTGCAAGTGATTAGTTATATTTCTATCATAGAACTTGTCTGTGTTCTTCCTTTGATGTTCAAACAAAGCTCTTGAACATGCTGGGTTGTATGCTCTGATGTTGATTTATAGGTAGAATTGAATTCCAAACACTGAGCCAGTAGGTAGGCTTTCATATCAGGCACAGACTTGCCCCCTGCTGGTTAGTGTGTGACTAAGCGATATTGTTCTAGGGCCCAATCTGTCAAGATCTGTCTACAATGGGGAGCCCTTCAGACACAAAGACCAGAACTATTCAGAGAGTCACATTGTGCTCTACAGGATGGCTGAGTTGTAAACCCTTACAAGAAGAATAAACTGTGTAACAAATACCTGTTTTTTGTTCAACAATTATGTTGATATACCTTCATTCAGAAGGAAAGCGTAAGGGATAAGCTGAAGGTAATCAGGAAGTCAGAGGGCAGATGAGATTCAGGCCAGGCAGTGCTCGTCCTAAAGCAAGCACATCAAGAAGAAATGGTAGATCATCTTCCACAGGCCTATCCACACCTCACTGGCTGATATCTCTTAGTGTGCTGGAGGTGGGGATCCAGGCAACATCATGGGCAGCTCAATGAAGCTATCTTCTCCAGCCCCCAAAGGAGGAAAAATTAATGCAATGCAGATATTTGGTTAAATTAGCGGAGGCATCCCATCTGGCCAAGCCCAGGGAAGTACAAATTAGTGTAATCATAAAATGAGAGCATGTGTAACACCTCAGTCTACCTACTTCATGACCTCCACACATGTGAATGCACAGGACCATGCCACCATCTGAAGAGAGAAAAATAGCTCACTACTGCCAGAGAAGCTTCATTTTCATCTGGATTTTTTGCCATGCATTTATTTTCCAAATAATAAAGTCTACTTTCTTCTTGACATCCAGTTTATTTTGGGACACTCTTGGTGCAAGCCCAGAAATGTAAGAAATGTAAACGCTTTAAGGCCATGGAGTAAATCTTAAAACAAACAAGCAATTCAGTAGCAATAGCATGTATTGCTTTTGTAAAAGCAATAAATACATATATTGTGTAAAATATGTAAAAAACAGAAAATTTACAAAAACAATGATTCTACCAGCTTAAATTAACCACTTTTGTATTTCCTTCCAAATCTTTTCATATCATTTACATAGGAACATATCACCATATAGATGTATATATGTAAAAATACACAGATAAAAGAATGAAATTCAACCAAGTAAGTTTTAAGATCCAATTGGCCTTATTAAGTTACATTGAATAGGGCAGCATCTCATCTAGCAACTAGAAGGACACACCTAGGGGTTGAACAAAAACGGAAGGTTTACATGGGGTTAAGGTAGGGCAAGGGAGCTATTAACAAAATAAAAGAAAGGATTATGTTTAGACCAAGACATCTCCTTCTGGGGGAAGGAGATGGAAAGAGATTTTATCATGCAGATTGACACTTCTTTCTATGGGGGATGGAGAGGGGCCTTGAGACAGATTGCTTCATTAGTTCAAGATCAGAAATTTCAAGACTGGTTGATAAAGATTTTATTTCTAAGAAAGGTTTGAAACAGCAATTAGGTCAGATATTAAATTTAAGTTTGGTTTTATTGTATGTGGCAGGAACAGCACTGGGCATTACAAAAGGCGGGCCCAGATGGACCTGGGTTCAGCACCCTTCATACTTGAATTCCAGCTAGGAAAGAATTCAGAGCCCAAAACTCAAACTATAAGAGAACATTTATTTATAAAATCGCAGAGATGGAAGAAGTAATTCATAGAAGAAATGGGTTTAGGAAACAAGTTATAGAAGTAAAGGAAGGGCCTTTGAATTTGGGATTGAGGAAGGTGATGCACCTGGGGGGAGGGGAAGAAGGAGGGAGAAGGGAAAGGCTCAGGCCTGCTCCCAGGAGGGTGAGAGCTCTGGTTCCTCCTTCTTAAGTGTTTTAAGGGTGGAGATTTTAGGGGAGGTCCCAGGGGAAGATCTCAATAAAATATTCAGCAGTTTTTCAGGTGTGTCCTTTCAGGGCCTAGGTCTCCAGTGGTTGATTGGTCAGCACCAGAGCAGGAGGTCACTATCCAATGCTGCTGGTCCTGAGGTCAGCCGTGGAGTCACATGTCTGGTTTTGCTGTTTTTGTGGGTCTGGAGCTGAAATACAACTGAGGCCTAGATGTTTCTAGGGAGGAAAAGTTAGAGGGTTTAAACCACATGACCAGCAATATGCTAGGGGAGGTAAGGTCACCCTGGGGGCAAGGTGTCACCCTCCCTACAATTGTCCTTTGTTAGGCGCTTTCTGCCCTGGTGGCCTTCTGTGCCTGGCCCATCATCCTTGCTTTGCTCATGTCTGTCTAACTGCCTACCACAGTTTCATTGGTTTTAGCCCAAGTGATGCAACTTTGGGCCTGTGATTTTCTCTTTAACAATATGTACAAACACAATGTATATGTTCTGTTTTCTGATTTCTTTTACCCAGTTCTCTTTTATTGTGAATACATTCCATGTTAAAAACAAAACAAAATAGTTTACAATTTTACTTTAGTTGTGATTCTCAATAATTGTAAGTTTGATTTTACTCCAAACTTTATTATTGTAAACATGTGCAAAAAATCTTAAATATAGATTCGGGCTAGAATCTTCCTTGACAAAGGTCAATCTGTACCTTAGCTAAATTTGTCTATTGTCTTTTGCATCTAAGATAACATTCCTTTGGAATGTCAAGGTAACTCCCTTTTTCCAGGCCTCACAGGGCACAACCAGTGCACCAGGATGAAACCATAAATCCTCTCATTGTTTTATCCTGTTAACTGATGACTGTTAACTATCCTGTACCCACCTATGTAAAAAATTTGTCTATAATTTTACTTTTCATTCAGTCCCAGAGGTTGCCCGGCTTTGCTTTCTCCCACCTCCCTAATCTATCACCAGTGGATTCAATATAACCTACTTCCATCTCTTCTTTGGATTGTAATGTATAAAAGAAGGCTCAAAACTGCCAATTCATCAAGATTTTGCTTCCCAGAAATTGTCGACAGTTTGGCTGAAATAAAGTCACAAAATTTCTTCACAGGTTTGAATGTTTCTTACATTGACATATACTAACTCATAATTTTTGTCTAATGAACCTTGACAATGCGCCCGCAGGGTGTGGCTCAGCGGTTGACCGTTGACCTAGGATCCAGGCGATCGGGGTTCGATTCCCGGTCAGGGCACATGCCCGGGCTGCGGGCTCGATCAATGACTCCTCATCATTGGTGTTTCTACCTCTCTCTCCCTCTCCTTTCCTCTCTCTGAAATTAATAAAGACATTTAAAAAAAAAAATGGGGAAGAACTTGTGTATACTCTTGTCTTCACTCAAAAACTTAAGGAAATACAATTAAAAAATCAAAAGATCACAGGACACCCTAATAAAGCCTTCTTAAAAACTGATGTTGATACTTACATGTCTTTAATCAACACATCTTTTCATAATTTTTATTTCATTGCATATCTAAACTTAGTTCTTAATTCCATAATTATAAAATAAAAGCATTTGTTGTTTATGCCTTCTGTTCCATGTATCAGTATTTATGGCCATTTGGTCAAAATTCCACTTGTCACACAGCTACATATGTTTTGATTCTTTATTAACTAATGCTACTTTTCCCTTCCTAGTCATCTTTTTAAAATTTGTATCCTCTAACCCAGGGGCCCACAAAATATTGCTTAGAGGTCAAATCTAACTAGTGTCCTGCTTTTGTACGGGTTTCACACTAAAAATCTTTTTTACATTTTTAAAGTGTTATAAAAAGAAATAAAGAATACACCAAAATGAACAGCCCATATGTGGCCTACAAATCCTAAAATAGTTAATATCTGGCCCTTTACAGAAGAGTCCTGACCCCTGCTCTGATCCCAGCAACAATCCAGACTAATCTAAATTTACCAAAGAGGCTCTTAGAAACTTCAGTCGACTGCTATTAATCATGACAAGGATAATGGTGTTGGAGGGAGAGGGAGATAGGCATGGCATTTTGGTGTCAAATTTGTTTAGAAAACACTGATTTAAACAAAGTCCATTCCGTTACTATAGTATGTCTTCATATATTAATATGCTAATATGCATTTTGAATCTCGACAAGTGAGAAGACTATGCAACCAAAGGCATCGTTCTCAATCTTACTGATATGGAACTTTTGTTTTATAGAGATAGTGCTCTGTGAAAATTTGCTTCGACACATTCCTTGAAAATGCAGAGAAGATAATATCAAAAGTAAAAAAATGTATGAAATATTTATTTTTAGCTTACTGACATATTCTCATGTTCATCCTATTTTTTTCAGGATTAATTAGGTTAACATGCTTTCAAGAGAACAGCTATATCTACACATGAAAAATAAAATATCCAGTTTAGAGCTTATTCAGATTTCCCAGGGTCATTTTTATTTTAAGCTCAAATTTATAATGCTGATTGTCAAAATTTGAGAGCAGAGTAGGAATGGAAGAACAGAAATATATTTATGTTGAATTATGAAAATAATCGCTTGCCCTTTTGATTACAATTCAGCTTTTACAACCTGTTAAATGTAACTTTTAATCTGTCTAGTCCCATCCTCCACTAGTAGCTCTGAGGGGAAGGACTGCATTCAACAACATAAACTTAACCACCAATAAAAGAAGTTGTCTGATGACGTATCATCTTTTTAAGTTCTCGGGTATCTGCTGTGTGGCTACATTCTACTTGAATGCTTTCGATTTATCAGCTTTGTTTACAAGTTATTGACCTTCAAATCCTATACCTAGGTATTGGACTCCAGTTGAAGGCTGCTCTAATTGTCTCATGTTACATTTGTCTATGGAGATATAAATGCTGTGGGCATGTTCACATGTTGTTTCACCCTTGATGTACACAACATCAGAACATTTTAGTGAACTGTAGAAACTTAAAAGTATGTGCAAAAACAACATGAAAAAGTCTTTCAATGATTTTCCTTACAATTTTTTAAAAAGAGTGTGTGTCCCTTATTTCTTAAATTGTTAGCATTTAACATTCCTCAAGTCAGCAAGTTGGACTTGAGGATCTCTAGAATCTATTCTGGACCTATGATTATAGGATGTTCTTGGCACCTGCTGTATATAATCAAATACTTTACATTTTACTTAGCTTTCCATATATTTGCATATTTTCACAAACCTTCACACACTCATTTAAAAGTTCCTCAAATCCAAGTCTTTAAAAAAAAAAAATTCCTATTTTACAGGGTAAGGAGTTTGGGGTAACCTTATACTTTTTGTTTCTAACCCCAAATCAGACTCATTCATTCCCCATGCTACTTACTGACATCAATAAAAATGAAAGAATAAATAAGACCAACAAGTTCTATATAGATGTATTAACCAGATTTCCACCAGACAAACAACTCATGATATTTATCTACATAGAGAGATTTTTTTGCAAGGAATTGGCCTACAAAAAGGTGGGACAAGTGAGATAAATTCAAAATTGGTAGGGAATGCTGTCAGGGAGGGTTAGGCTGGAAACTCTAGGGTATGAGATGGTGCTCAGATCACAGGTAGAATTTCTTCTCTAGGGAAATCTTAGTTCTGCTCTTTCCTTTTCTATTTTTTAGAAATTTATTTTTAATAATGGTTGATATATAATGCATTAGTTTCAGGTTATAACAGAGTGATTCAAAATTTATATAACTTACAAAGTGATCACCACTATAAGTCCATCTGTCACCATACATAGTTATTATGATGTTATTGACAATAGTCTTTATGTTGTACATTATATCGTCATTACTTATTTTATAACTGGAAACTTGTACTTCTTAGCACCTTCCCCGTTTCTTCCATCCATCTACCCTCTGGCATCCATCAGTTTGTTCACTATATCTGTGAGTTTGTTTCTGTTCCATTTTGTTTGTTTGTTTGTTTTGTGTTTTAGATTCCACATATAAGTGAAATCGTACAGTGTTTATCTTTCTCTGTCTAACTTATTTCACTTAATAAAATACCCTATAAGTCACACTGTCACAAAAGGCAAGATTTCATTTTTTGTGGCTGACTAATATTCCATTTGGTAGGTATGTATATATCCTTTTATCTACCCATGGACATCTAGGTTGCTTCCATGTCTTGGCTATTGTAAACAATGCCGCAGGTATTGGGCCTCATATATCTTTTTGAATTGTTGTTGTTTTTTCAGATAAATACCCAGAAGTAAAATCAGTAAGTCATATGATAGTTCTAATTCTAATTTTTTAGGAATCTCCATACTGTTTTCCATGGTGGCTGCACCAATTTACATTCTAATCAATAGTGCACCAGGCTTCCTTTTTCTCCACATCCTTGGCAACACTTGTTACTTGTTGACTGTTTTATAATAGTCACTCCAACAAGTGTGAGGTAGTATCTCATTTTGGTTTTGATTTGTATTTCCCTGATGATTAGTAAGATGAGCATCTTTTTATGTATCTACTGGGCATCTCAATGTCTTCTTTAGATAAATGTCTATTCAGGTCCAATTCCCATTTCTTAATTAGATTGTTTGGGCTTTTTTGGGTGTTGACTTGTATGAATTCTTTATGTATGGATATTAACCCCTTGTTGGATATATTGTTTGCAAATGTTTTCGCCCGCTCAGTAAGCTGCCTTGCCTTTCTTTCTTAAAGCTTTTCAACTGACTGGATCAGGCTCAGTTGGTTGAAGCAGAGTCCTGTACACCAAAAAGGTTGCCAGTTCGATTCCCAGTCAGGGTGCATGTGGGAGGCAATTGATCAGTGTTTCTCTCAAATTGATGCTTCTCCCTCTCTCTCTCTCCCTTCCTTTCTCTAAAAAGAAATAAAAACATATCCTCAGTTGAGGATTAACAAAGAGGACAAATGCCAATTTCTCCTATATGAGAAATTCTCTCTCTCTTTATATATATATAGATATATATATGTATATATACACATATCTATCTGTATCTATCTATATATTTACATATATTCACCATATACACACACACACACACACACACATATATATATATATATATATATATATATATATATATATATATAAGGTGTAATAATCTATAAATTAGATTATATACTAGTCTCATTTACACCAAATAATTCAGTCTACTATTAATGACAGTCTAATATTAATTAATATAGAGAGAATATCTTGTTATAGAATTCTATGGTCATTTTATTTATGTTTCTAATGATCATAACTACAACCATGGAGATGGCTTCAACCCAGTAATATTATTATTCAAAATTCCTCAGCTTACTGAAAAATGTTGACTTTTTAATTTTTATAAATTTACCATGTCATTTTTATAAACCTCACTTAAATTCATAATAAAGCATACCCACCAGTCTATTATCCTACCCAAAGCTTCTCATTCACTTCTATATACAAAATCAACCTTATTTCATGTTAATTTTCAAATCCCCGATTTTGAGCTAGCATTTTCTGACTTTCCTCTGACTACCAGGGCAGTATTTTCCCCTGTCATTTCTGAAATATGAAATGAGAAATCTGCTTTTATTAATCTAGTTAGAGGAATGAACTTCAGACTTCTAAGAGGCAGCAAAGAAATTGAGTCAGGCAGGGAAAAAAAAATAATGAGAAAGTTAGGATGCCTCCGTGAGCAGGCAGAGCCATTTTATGTGGAGGTTTCCCTCAAGCAACTAAATCGAGCCCAAACAAGCCTATTTCTCTGAAACTTGCTTTACCCGCCATTCCGTCACAAAATACATTGTAATAATATCATAAAACAGCTTGAGACGAAGAAAGATTCTGATTGACTGTTCAACATTCCAAAAGGGTAGATTAATATCTGTGAATCTCACAGCTGAAGCATTTTAATGCAAACTTGCAGTTTGTGGGAATTGAATCTGTCTGCCAAAATCATTTATTTACATATAGAAAATAGGGGGGGAAATCGACATTTCATAATGGCAATGAGTCCAGGAGATGCTGTTATCATGAGCTAATCACATCCCATGGGCATGATGGCACTCAGCTGTGTCCCCTGTCTTGTATTGCTCTGGAGGAATGATTATCTCATGATAATAACCCTTATCGTGGCTTAGTGGGTAATAAAAAAAATAACTTTCTTCCCAAGTTCCTGAGCATTTATTTATCAGCTCACTTTTTTCCTCCTCAGTTCTGGTCATATGTTACTTCCTGCTTAGGAAACACAAAGAAATTCTCTGTTCTGATATTTTTTTCTGTTGGTAAAGTGCAAAAACAAAACAAAACAGTGACTGTATTGATCTGTGAAATCGCAGCACTGCAGACAAGCTTTACTCTCCTGAGACCTGGTAAGGAAGATCCATACTTGCATTGACATTTTATAGGATGTCTAGACTGGCTAATCCACTTTGGAGAAACAAATGTATTTTGTAGCACGGAAACAATAAGGCAAACAGATGCTTATAAAGTACCACACTTGTTCCTGCGCTGTAACTCACAACTACCCAACATGTACATTTAATTGGAGCTCACACACCATGCAAGTTAAAAAGTGGTTTTCCCACATCGACAGAAACTTCCCACCAATGACCCTCGCACTGCCAAACTGCCGGGTGCGTGACAGATTCATGATTATGTCAGTCACAACAGGAGGGACACCAGTGCTTTCCGTCATATTTGCAGTTTAGGATGCAAAGGCAATAGGAATGAGGCAAATTTATGGAGAAACAGATAAGCAAAGAGGAATTAGAGCAAAGACAATAAGGGGAGCAAAGAAGTGGAAACGAGAGATTTTACAACACATTTCTACTTGTTATTTATTGCCTACATTGATAATCTCCAGTTCCCTAATCTAACATATTGTTAATAAAAATATCTGTGTGTTTTTTAATTTTAAAAATGTATTCTTAACCCAATGCTTTCTACAAAAAGCACAGTTTACAAAATGCACCCTTTTTAATCTAAAGACCAATATGTAACAACATGCAGCATTTAGTGTTTAAATATTTAAAGGTAGAACCCATGAAAAGATAATTGGCCTATTAAACATAGGATAAAAAAAACTAAACGATCAAATTGAAAAAAACTTAATTGTAGTGCACGTATGTAGTAAGATAAAACTAAGTATGAAGGGAAAATATTATTAAGTATTGGTGCATGGAATTTTTATTCTGTAAAAGGTGCAAAACTCCAAAACTCCACAGATCATATTACACATGTTCACACAGAGAAACTGGGATGGTCGTGTACCGTGGGCTAAAAGAGAGAGTAAGAGATTGCTTCTACTCCCTGACCAACTCTGACTTTCTAAGAATTTACAATTCTTTGTAGATCTCACTTCAGTTTATCTCACAGTCTACTATAAACAATAGTGGAAAACAAAAATACAAAATAAATATAAGGCCAAGAACAGAAAGAAAAAAATTTATGAACAAGAACTTTTTGGTTATGCCAGTCAATTGGGAATTCAGCAAGTTGATCAGTTCAGTTAAATTACTAGTCCTTCTGTTGAAAAATATAAAATGTCATGTTAAAATTGTGTACTACAATTAACAAAAACCCTAAATTGTTAGGTAAGTAAAATATCAGTATTTCATTATTCATATTTTACATATATGGCTGCAAATATATAATACAAAACACTGAGCTATTTTCAATGCGAGGTGGTGGGATGGTGATTTCTGCAGTCACATTTATTCTCTCTACCTTCCAAACACATCATAAAATTGAGAAGGAAAAGAATATAGAATTGAAAGAAACAAATAATTATGTTAATTTGGCTGGTCTAAAATCTGTTAAGTCAGTGTATTCAGAAAAGACATTAGAATAAATCTGTAAGTTTAAGGAGTGTTTACATTATGACTAAAAGTAGGAGGTGACCCAGATTCGTTAGAGTTCTAGAAAATGTAGACTATCTACTTGAAGCTCAACCATACCAAGACCTTCCTGATGATTTTATGATGAGGGAAGTCATGTGCAAAAGCATAATAAATAATTAGGGTTAATGACACACAGTTTATCTTCATCCTAGAATATATCAGAGAAAAAAATTTAAGGAAGTTGGAAGTGGAAAAGGGACAGAATCAGAGAGCATAGAATTCATTTAAATTAAAAAAAAAAAAAAAGAATTCTGCCGAGATGATATTGTGGCAATAGAGTTTTTCAGTGTCTCCAAATCCTTACCTACATAAAACTAACAAGCAGTTAGATAGCAAAGGCTAAAACAAAACAATATTTAAAACCAAATTAGGAGGGTGAGGGGAAACCACCATGTGCCACATAATACTGCTCCTCTGTGTTGTGAAGGAGGAAGCAGTGGGGTGACAACTGAAGGACTTGAGAATAGGAGAAGCACGAAACAGTCAGTAGG
The DNA here is from genome assembly GCF_054644295.1 of Miniopterus natalensis. Classification (NCBI taxonomy): domain Eukaryota; kingdom Metazoa; phylum Chordata; class Mammalia; order Chiroptera; family Miniopteridae; genus Miniopterus; species Miniopterus natalensis. Next base: position 20,896,361 of record NC_142085.1, read on the forward strand.
TATCCACCGGGCCGGTTGGAGAAGAGCAACTGCAGGCAGCTTGGTTTGCCCTCTCCCGCAGGAGGTGAGTACCAAGTGCCCTTCCCAGGAAGGACCAAAGAGATCGGGGAGGTCTAGGCCCTACGAACCCTCAAAACTCATGAGCCCGGGCTGTCCCCCAGAACAGAGCCCCACAGGGAGGAGAAGCTTCTGGAAGTGGGGTCCAAACCGAGCAAGAGAGAAGAAATGAAAAGTCAAGGTGAAAGTGGGAGATGGGAACAGAGTCAGGAAGCAAACAACAGGAGGTGGAGTTCTGTGAAGTTGAAATACTTTTCCTAAACGCTGTCTCATTTTAAAAACCTAGAGAAATCAATTTCATATAAAATTGAGGACCAGAAACTGGTTAAGATAAAATTTTATGCAAATTTATTTTACAATAAGAGGAAGAAGCAGAACAGCACCCCCTTAGACAATGAAATTATACTAGAAAGACTTGCTCACACTACAGAAAAAAATACAATTCAAAACCAGTTAAAAGGGCATAAAAAAATGACAGTGAACATTAAAGAACAACGTAAATTAAAATTAGAAACATTTTAAAAGTGAGAAGATAGAACTAAGATAAGAACAAGCAATGAGAGAAAGTCATTTCAAAAGTAAAGGACAAGCTACAAAAACACATGAGCTACAGATGTAACAGATAACACATTAAAACAAAGTAAGGGACATATATTTATGAAGAAGAAAACCAAAGCAATAAAACAAATAAACAAAAAGTTTAAAAAACTGTAATTCAAGGTATCTTCTCTGAAAAATTAAGATATTTAAAGCTACATATTGAAAGACCATATTGTATACTTGATAACATTGACAGAAAACAAAAAACACTAGCTATATTCCAGCAAAATTATTAAACTTCAAAACTTTCTTTGTTCATTTAGATGAAAAGAACACAGAAATAATAAGAAAAAACCCTAAATTATCATCAGACTTTTTATCAACAATGTTTTACCTCAGAAGAAAATAGATTAGCATATTAAAATATAGAGGAAATAAAATGTGGAAAAGGATTTTATATCCAGTAAAATAGATTTAAAAAATATATATATCATTATTGAATTCAGAGAGAGGAAGGGGGAGGGGGAGAGAGAGAGAGATAGACACATCGATGAGAGAGTCATTGATCAGCTGCCTCTTGCACGCCCCCAACTGGGGATCAAGCCCACAACCCAAGCATGTGCCCTGACCGGGAATCAAACCCCAGTCTCCTGGATCCTAGGTTGATGCTCAACACTGAGCCACGCCTGGCTGGGCAAAATAGATTTTTAAAGAAAGTGGGGTAGAAACTGCTATCAGTATTGCAAGAACTCAGGGGATAACATTCACATTATTGCTGATAAATAGACTACAGAAAGAACTTCAGACATCCAAGATGATGGGAAAGACATCAACAGAGGTCATGAGAATGAAATATATAGTTACCTGTAGATGTCCAGGCTGGGAGAGAAATATATAAGTTGAGCCTGGGACATTTTATTCTACTGATAATAAGGACACTATCGATGACTCCCAGAGAAACTTGAAAAGGTTCCCACTAAACAAATACAGGAAAATTTGAGCTCCAATAATGATGAAAATTGCAATGGAATGGAATGCATTAAAATGTTTAAATCCATGCTTATGGTGATATTTTAAAAATTAGTCACCTTTGGGGCATGATAGGGAATAATTTTATTCTCTTGAAGTCTAGAAAACAGAGAGAAATAAAACATGTCAATTTTGCTCTTTCTGTTTAATCTCTAATACAGGTTAAGCAAATAGTAGCTGAGGAGATGTCTTTGTAAAAGTATTCCCACTAATAAAAAAATGATATAATTATAACATCAATATTTTAAATCCCTAATGAGTAGATATAAGTATTAGGCATCAATGGTTGCTATCATCATAAAAGTTAAAAAAGCAGACCCCATGTCACTCCTATATTTTTGCCAAGTATCATCAAAAGTGGTGCAAAAAACACTGAACATGAATATGGTCCAGTTTCTAGATCTCACAGCCAATTAAAGATGCTGAGAGAAAAACATGTTAAACTGCACGTTGAGTATATAAGCAGCAAAATCCAGATTGTTAGAAATGCTACAGGACAAATGGCACAGGTTTTTCAGCAAGTAAAAGACAGCACTGGAGAGAGAACCTAAGTTAAAAGAGAATTAGAAGAAATGAAAATTTTAAAGAAATGAGTAAGATTGTAATGCCTGAGGAGGCATCTTTGGATGATTAGTTTTTTTTAAAAATGCAAAGTAATATTATATAAATTAGGATAATGGTTACCTAAGGTGACTGGGATGAAGCACAGGAACTATTCTGGGGCAAATTACTACAAGTTCTATTACTTTAGCTGGTGATTTTAGCAAGGTGTTTACCTTAGAATAAATCATTAGATCACATGTTTATTTGATGTATTTTTCTGATTCTGTGTTTTACTTTGCAATTTAAAATGTAGGAAATAAATAAGTAAATATAAAACTGTATTATCAACTTAAATAAAATGGAAATGTTTTTTGAAAGACACAAATAAGAAAAACCAACAAAAAGGGAGAAAAATAACACAATAGCTATTAAAGAAAGGCATATATGTAACCATCCTTAATACTAGCAAATCTTATCCAGTAATACAAAGAATTATACACCATGACCAGGAGCTGTTTATCACAAGACTGCAGTCAGATTAAAATTTAAAAATAAAAAAATGTAAGTATATCAACAAACAAAGAAAAAAAACACAATACCGTTTGATTATCTCAATAGATACAGAGTAAGAGTTTGACAAAATTTAACATCAATTGTTGATGAAAACTGTTAGCACACTAGTATTATGAGAGTACTCAACCTGTTAAACAGCATTTACTAAGTACCTACAGATTTCTGAAATGGTGAAAATCAATATAATATTCTACACCATGATTGGAAAACAAAGGGAAGAATACTCCTTCTTACTACTTATATTAAATATTCTACTGGAGTTCCTAGACAGTGCCATAAGGGAATAAAAATAAATAAAAATACATGTATTGGAAAGGAAGAGATAAACATCTTTTTTCCCAGATCACATATGTATAAAATTCTAAGTACTCTCTAAAGTTAATTAGATCTAATGAGAGAATTAGCAATAGGAACACAATGTATAAAAATGAACTGTATTTTTGTACAATAGAAACAACCAATTGTAGAATAAAAAAAATATTTCCAATAATGTCAAAAAACTTAAAGTACATAAAAATAAATTTATTTAAAAGGTGTGCAATACTTCTAGACTAACAATTAGAGAATACTGCTGAAATAAATTAATAAGATCTAAATACATAGGGGAAAATGATGTATTCAAAGATCAGAAACCTCAGTGAGAATAAACCTATGTTGTTTGAGAACACTGATTAGAGTTGCTGTTACCACAGATAAGCTAATATGTTCTGATTGATGCAAGTATTGCTCAAAGAAGGGGGGAAATAAAAAGACACTTGTTGACCCACACTGTCTCAGCTATTTTGGCTTCTATGCATCTGTTCTTAAGACATCACTTGAAAATGTACTCCAGCAAAATGAGAGAGTAAATGAAGAAAGAGGGTGATATGGGAACTAGGAAAATGTGACTCCAAGCAAAATAAGAAGGGACGTCTCAGGATGGGCAGGAGAAGGTAAAAGAAAGAAAAACTCTGGGGAAAGCAGAGAGTATGAAAAAAAGATGATTTTTTTTTTAGATATTAGAAGAACTTGAAAATATGACAAAGAAAAAATGTGGTAAAAATGAGGGAAGGGTTATATAAACACTAATCACTCACCACTACCATTAGCTCCCTGCCCCCTGCTCCCCCCCAAAAAAAATTCAATTATGCAAGTCAGAATTCCAAGATGACTCAAGTCCCCCAAACCTTAATGAGAAGTCAGGCAGTTTCAGACACAAAGATTCACAAAGTCTACCAGTAGGTAGAATATGTAAGAAGTTGGAAGACACTGGCTATAAGATAAAAATATAAATTTTATAGAAGTTAACATACATTGAATAAAAATTTTCATGCAGTGTTGTAAGTTATTTACAATTATTTACTCATTTTTTATCCCACAAAATTTATGAAGCATGTTTTACTATTAATCCCATTTTAATGATGAGGAAACAGGTATCTTGACTAACTTGTTGGAAGCCACACGGCTAGTAAGTGGCCAAGTCATCATTTGAACATAAAGCCTACAGACCTCCAACACTTGTTATATCATCAAAGTAGCACTGCAAATCAATGGGCAATATGTGCTATTCAATAAATGTTGCGAACATTTGTTGTCTGTAGGGAGTAATAATAAATCCACGTAAATTGCATTCTCCAGAGATAAAGATCAATTGTATTAAACAATTAAGTGTGAACAAGCAAAACTTCATAATATTTAGAACAAAATAGAGAATAATTTTATGACTCCGTGTTAGGAAATTACTTCACAGCCAAGGCAGCAAAGCAGAAACCATAGGGGAAAAGGTGCTGAATCTGACCACATTATAATCAGAAAACTCTTCACACTAAAGCACACTCTCAACAAAGGGAAAAAACAAATCACAGGAAGAAAGAGATATTTGCAATGTAAAAAATTATCAAAGAATCAGTACAAAGAGTATATAAACAGTTCCAACAAATCAATAAAACCACAGGATATTAGACACAGAATATAAACAGCAATTCAGAAGAAAAACATAAATTGCAATAAAAGATGAAAAGACTATTTTGGGTGCATTTAGCATATATGTATATAACATATATAAATGAGTCTGTATGTATTTAGTGTATATATCATATATCATATATAAATATACATACACACACATATACACTTTGTTTCAGAAGGCTAAATAAAATTATATTTTATCTTTGCTAAAGAAGTCACCAGTAAAAATGATTAAATAAAATTTCAGGAAAGCACAACTTACATTTTTATGTGCATATCAGATACTGTATACACAGCCTAGGTTTCACAAGAGATATCTTCCCCCAGAGATAAATTCCTCAAAACTGAAGTGTGAACTCATTCTTCAGTTCACTAATTCTCCTTTAACTTCTTTCCCATCATCATCATCATTTAAAAAAAAAAATAACTGTCTCTCTTTTGAAGCATATATGACATTTCTCCTTTATTTTGTTTGGGGCATACATACACGATACACTGAAGTTTGTGCAATACAGGGGTGGGCAAAAGTAGGCTTACAATTGTTTGTATGGACATAATACCACTAATAAGTAAATAATGATACAAGATTAAACTCTGTTTCCTGAACTCACAGCTGGCAACCTACTTTTGCCCACCTCTGCACGACAAGCTGTGGAATGGGTGGGCTGGAGCAATTGCTCTTTCCTCCTACATTTCTACCTCATTCTGAAGAAAACTTTCTTAATTTAATGATCTACATTACTATCAGAAATAACTCTCATGGTTGACAGGTTGTACTAGGGTAAAGCAGAGAAAAGACTAAAGACATTTCAGCCAGAGTCTGTAAAAGTTTGAGTATCATTCAAAATTATGAAAAAAAAAAGAAAAAATTCCCAAAGTCTCCCAAACAGAATCTTCTACACAAAAATCATAAATAGATTTCACTTTAGTTTTTTATTTATAGTTACAATAACTAGTCTTTTTTATTTATCAGGTCTCAGAAATAACCCAAATGACAGGATCTGAGGAGTAGAATATTTAGTTTTTGCTAACATTTTGCAAAACATGGTCCTTATATTTTTATTGTCTAATTGTTTAGTCATTTTCATTAATATTAGCTGACTGTTTTGCTATTAAAATATTTATTATGCAAAGATTCTAGGGAATAAAACTTTTTAGGAAAGAGTTTTTGGCCAAGGCTTTATGATATAATATGTACACTTAAAAGATTACAGGTGCCAACTGGCGTTGCTCAGGGGCTGAGCATCAACCTATGAACCAGGAGGTCAGGTTTTGATTCTGGGTCACATGCCCAGGGTTTAGCTGGATCCCCAGTAGGGGGCATGCAGGAGGCAGTTTATCAATGTCTGTCTCTCATCATTGATGTTTCTCTCTCTCTCCCTCTCCCTTCCTCTCTCTGAATCAATAAAAACGTATTTACAATTTTAAAATAAAATGTGCTTCCAGGGAAACAGGGTCATTTTGCAAAGCATTTGTAACATCAAGATTAAATGGCAATAGATGATTCCCCTTTCAGGATTCTAGCAGTTCTTAAACTTTCTTAAAACTTAGTCAAATGGAAAGAAAGAAGGGAAGGATGTGGGAAAAAGAGGGAGGTGGAGCCCGGCCAGGGGGGGGGCTCAGTGGTTGAGCATCGACCTAGGATCCAGGCGATCAGGGTTCGATTCCTGGTCAGGGCACATGCCTGGGTTGTGGGCTCGATCCCCAGTCGGGGACGTGCAGGAGGCAGCGGATCAATGACTCTCTCATCATTGATGTTTCTATCTCTCTCCCTCTCCTTTCCTCTCTCTGAAATCAATAAAGATATATTTAAAAAAAAAAAAAAAAGAGGGAGGTAGAGAGGGAGGAAGCAAGTAGCTGTTATTACACTGAGGATTCCTGGGCACTGTGCAAGGAACACAAAAATATAAAATATCTCTCTATAATCTTAACATATATGCAATGGTACAATTACAATGAAACCATATTTTACCCTTCAGGAAACTAAGACATAGAGTGTAGGTAGGATGTCAGAGATTACATACATGCAAACATTAGAGAGAGAATCATGACTTCCACACAGATGCCTGGAAATCCTGGCACTTTCATGATGTGACAAGTGGTGTTCACTTGATGTTCATTTGTACAAATATAAGGTTCCAGGCCATACATAATTTCTAATTTAATGATTATAATTTCACCATCTTCCATTAACAAAGATGTATTTAAATGAAAGGTGACAGAAACAATGTCATTGTAAGAATTACCTTAAATCTTCTTCAACTTAAGTGGGGGGATAATACCGAAACTTTCATAACTATGACTATTTTTAGTAGCAATCTTGCTATCCATTTATGGAGGAAAAACAACTCTTGAGGCTTTCTATTCTCTGTGGCTCCTCATCTTCATGGAAAGCCCCAAAGTCTGAATTTCATCCCTAATGACCTGTGCTTGAGTCTTGGGTGACAGCCCAGGGAGTCACGTGGGAACCCCCGAGGTGAGTCAGAGCCTAGCTGGGCAAGCCCCTTCTCACGGTTGAGTGTGGCGGTTATGGGCAGAGGTCTACTTTCACACCACCAGCCCTGCCACTTACTAGGTTTGCGGCTTCAGGAAAAGAACTTACCTATCCTGTACCTCTATTTTCTCATTTCCAAACTGGAAATAATAATAGCAGCTATAGATCACAGGTTGCTTCCCTGGGAAACAGACTTGAGCAGGAATTTACCATGGAGGAGATGTACTAAGGAGTGACCTTAGAATCAATGCTGTGAAAGGGTGGGAACAGAGGAGCAGGCTACGAAGTCATGTAATGCAAACCTAAGAACAGATTTGGAAAACCCCACGGGGAGCTGTGGAGTTAGAAGGGTCCTTTAGTAGTGTCAGAGTTGAGCTAAGATGACCAGGGCATTTTATAGAGGCATCAATCAGTCATTCGATGTGAGCCACCTTGGAAAGGGCATGGCCTTGGGTGAGACAGCTGTCCGCAGCCGAGGCAATTCCTGTAGGTGCTGCCAGCTGAAGACTCTGCTACGGCAACCCTTTCAGCTGGGTAACAAGTCCTCCCTTAAAAGGGGTTCTGGGTGGCACGCTACAGCTTCTTCCACACTATCTCATAGGATTGTTGTGAGTTAAATGAGAATGGGGCCGGGGGCAGAGAGAAAGAGAGGGAGAGGAAGAGCTTATAAAGTTATAAAAATTATTGACACATAATCAAGACTATGTAAAATGTTGATTATTACTATTATTATTGTTGAACAAATAGGCAACCTTATGTAAAATGTAATGTTCATATGGAAGGAAAATATAAGCCTGAAAAATGGAGGTGTGTGGTTATAGTGAACATTTATTTCCATGACATCAATGGATAGCATTTAGGAATAAACACTCTCCAATTTCAACCATGTAGTTCCAGAGGAGCTGTGAACCAGTACCCCCAACACTCTCCTCCAACACAATGGACGTGTGACTTACCCAGGGCCAATAATGGAACTGCCTTTTAACCAACAAGCCTACTCTAGTCTGGAGTAGGCATGTGATACAAGTCCTTGCTTAGAAACTTTCAATGTGGAAAGAAAAGGAAGATTCCTTTCTCTCTAGCAATTAAAAAAAAACAAAACAGATAGAATGTGTACTCCACATAATCTTACTGTAGGTAAATGCATACTCTGGGCCCTTGAAAGACAGAACCATGATCACTCAGTATGGATGAGAAATTGGTTAAAGGGAGAACATAACCCAGGATGCTAAAAACCGTGCCACCGACCAATTCCAGGAGCCACCTTTCAAAAGCCTGGGAAGTCCTGGGTGAACTTACCTTAGTTCATTCTCTGTGAAGGCTAGAGTCAGAGTCTTCCACAAAGGATTTTGCTCACAGGACCAGAAACCACATCAGCAATCACCTGGGACATGAGCCTTTCGTATCTGAGATACGAGTCCATGAAACCCGGGAATATTACCTTGCTGCCCTCTGAGAGATCCCCGTTTGTAGTTGCACTTGCAGTTTGAGGTATTAACACTAGAGGTCTCTCCCGACTCATAAGCCTTTTCCCTGCAGACAGGGCTCTGCCTCTCCCCGGCCGGCCTGCGGTGCTTAGGTTCACCCCAGGCTGCAATACCTACACCAAAGGTGAATTGTGCTAAGATTAGAAAATGTCCAAGGTACAGAATCTTGAAATGCCAAATCCTGGATCTTCCTAAAGCCATGCCACATTCTATGATAGACATACAAAAAGTACACTTTCCCCAAACCCTCACTATATTAATAAAATAAAAATTTAAAAACTATATGAATATAGTGCTTTCCTCTCCTTCCCTCACCCCCAGTGAGACTGGCTGGACCCAGGGAGGCACAAAGGCTCTGTTTGCCTGGGAACCTATGCATCTAGAGTAACAACAGCATGCTGAGTGAGCTCCTCAGGGTCTTATGCCTCATTCTTCGATGTTGATAGCATTCCTTTGAGGTGTGCTGTGAACCGCCCATAGCACTGTGCATTTAAGCCTGGGCCATTCCAGATCATAGCTGTATAGATATCACATTCTGATAGAGCAGAAGGCAAACCCAAAGGAAAAAATGGGTAGAGTTTCTTTTTTTAGTCTAAAGCCTAGACTAGAGCATTAGGCAAGCCGATTTTACAGTGGCACTATATTTATCTAGAACTATAGAGAGGAATATGCACCAATCCAAAAATATGCTAGGTGCATGAGGGAGAGAGAGATAGAGAGAGAGGTTGAGATGGAGATGATAGAGAGACAGAGATGATAGAGAGATAGAGATGCTAGAGCCAGATCCAGAGCCAGAGCCAGAGACAGAGAGATGATAGAGATAGAGATGATAGAGATGATAGAGATAGAGATGATAGAGATAGAGATAGAGATAGAGATGATAGAGATAGAGATAGATAGAGATAGAGATAGAGATAGAGATAGAGATAGAGATAGAGATAGAGATAGAGATAGAGATAGAGATAGAGATAGAGATATAGGGATAGAATTACTGAGTTAGAGTCAAAAAGATCCCAGGCAGAGTTAGCATTAACTCCTTACCCTTTAAATTCCCTTCAACTTGATTCATCCCATCAGGTATTCCTCCTTCTTAGAGCTGAAGGCAGGCTTGGAGGGGCCATGGAAGAGGGGCCTCAGCAGGGCCCGGCTGGAGAGCAGCCTAGAATTTCACCTGGAAACCAACAATCCCATGCAGGTTGACTCAGCTAAATAGCTGCACTTTTATTTTATGCCTGCTTATGACTTGCCCAAAGATGGAACATGGAACATGATTAATTAGAAAATATTTGAATTTAACTCAAGCTCAGCCTTCTTTCTTAAAAACCTCTAGTACTATTACTACTTCTCTACCTCGTGAACTGAGATTTGTCGAGCATGGTGCTCCAGCATGAAGAGCTAGACTTGTGACACTGAAGTACATACATTTAACTCTGCAAAGAATCTCCAGACCAAGTGGTAAGCAAAACTTTCATTAAAGCAACAATGACCAAAAAAAAACCAGCACAGATTATTGACCTTAGCAAGGACTCCTCTCACAATATGTGTCATGTAAATGTCAGGACTCCCCATGCTTCAAATGTGATTCCGTTTATAACAACTTCAAATTCACACAACTTTTCAGCACCCATGGGTTGCACTTAGTGAAATAAACCTTCACTTAACCAAAAAACAGAAGAGGAAGAAATGTCACGAACCTCATGTTGTCATGGTTGTTGTTTATGAGGAACATTAAATTTTATCAACTGAGGGGTATTCATCCAATCATATAACATAGTTAAACATGTGTACTTCTGCGTCACAGGTCTAGCCCATGCTCTTTCAGGCTGGTTTCAACGCTCATTCACTGGGAATAGTCCGTAGCTGCGCTATGAGAAGCATTTGCTGGATGTAACAATGAACTTCCTGACAGACAGACAGGGCCTTTGAACCCTGGGTTAATAGGACACTGCCATTTCTTTCTGGAAGCATTAAAAAGTTAAAGTCACTCTCATTCACAAATATGCTGTAAGCATGGCTCCTTGAGGGTGTACCAGCTGAACCCCCCAAATACTTTCTGGACGATTATTCTGACAGTTGTTCTGCATGCGCTATGCGTGTGGGTAGGAAGGGGGTATACGTGCATATGCATGTTCCTCCCTTTCCCTGGAAGTCAGTGGCATGCTTTGTCACGCTTTATGAAGCACAGTCCTTACGTTATTCACCAACATTCTGCCTGCTGTCCTACTCACACGGCAGTGTTACCTGCAAGGGAAGTGCCGCACGGCCCCTTTGGCCTAGAAGCCAGGCCGACAGTGCGCCTCTTGCATGCCCCATCCTCATTGGAATTGTGCCCGAGCTCTGCCCGGCCCCTGGCCTCTGCAAAGGTCGGCCTGAGGTCCGCAGGCCTCCGCTAATGGGTGCACGCGGCCTGCTCCTGCTCCTGCCCCGCCGAGGCGCAGCGCCCCAGCCCCCTCACCCTCTCTCCCCCCCTCCCTCCTTCCCTCCCTCCTTTCCTCTCTCCTGTGCTGGCTCTCTCTTTCTCTGCCTTGCAAATGACTCTGAGGAGCTCGACTGGTGGATGATTTATATTAAGAAAAAAAAAAAAAAAAGCACTCGATTTTTTTTTTTTTTGAACTGGGCTCCCCGAGAGCACTCAGGGCTGCCTCGCACTGCTCACCGCCTACCTGCTCAACTGCAGGGAAACAGGCTTCTGAAGGCTTTAATGGGATTTCGCCCGAGGCTGTTTTATTAAGATGTCGGCTTTTTCTGCTGCTTCTGCAGCTGACACCATTCACTGTCAGCTGTCCCCTCCCCTTCCTACCCTCGCTGCCACCCCCCCAACAATGCACCAAATTATTCGCTTCATTTAGTGCTCAGGGCTTGGTGAGAGCAAATTGGGAGAAGGAGCCCTAGTGGGCCCGATGAACCGGGCAGAAAGGTGAAGAGCCACCGTGCTGCTTACCGGGGGCCTTAAAGGGAGTGGGGAGGCGAACAGTTTTAAAGAAGGTCTGAATTAGTGCCACTGAGGCACACTTCCATTCCCTCAGGAAGAATCGTATTCAGGACCAACACACCCATTTCGGAAGTTCATTTACATTAAGCATTGACAGGAAAGCCTCCTTTTGGCAAGTCCACACAAAGCTTTGCATAATTACCTACGGTAGGTAGCTAATGTGCATTGTATACACTTTGCAAGTCAGTTTGGGAATTGTGCCGTTCAACGAACTACATCAGCGATTTTCAACCTTTTTCATCGCATGGCACACATAAAGTAATTACTAAAATTCTACAGCCCACCAAAAAATGTATTACATTTTTTGCCTATCGGACAAAAAAGAATAGGTATAGCTTTGATTCATTCACATGGGATGGCTATGGCTGTGTTGGCTGTTGTCATTTTGTTTGACAATCTAAGGGAAAAGAGGTCAGGGCCCCTGACTAAACAGTCAGGTATGGCATGTTTTAAAAATTTGTGCAGCTGACTACGAAATGGAAACCACATAGGTAGTGGTGGTGGTGATAAAGATGGTGGTTTGTGCGTCTGTGTGTGCATGTGTGCATGTGTACATATGCATGTGGGGAGAGTGTGTGTTTGAGGTATGTTTGCAAGATGGGAAGAGTGTTTACTACAAAACTGTTTATTATTAACTCCCTGCCCAGTTTGCAAGAAGAATAAATTAAATGTCACTCAGCAGTCGTAGTGGTCAGGCTGTGATGACAATGGTGACATCTAATTAGTAGTAAAAAACGTATGTTTATGTAGAACAGATCTATTAAGTGCTTAGGGTGTTTTGATAGTAATTTATAATGAGGGATAACACAGGAAAAACTTGCCGTGCCCCTACTTTATGGGTGGGATCTAGTGGCTTAATTGGAGAAACAACTGACTCAAAGTAATATAGTCGCTGAGAAACGATTGTAGCCCAGTTCCTTTGATTGACCTGCCCCCAAACTGCACATAACAGAAATGCTTACGGTTAGAAGTCATTCACTCGCTCAACAAATATTTACTGAGTCCTTTATTTTGCACCTTCTATGTCCAGCCCCATGTGTGAGGCTCAATGTGAAAAATGGAAAGCAAACATTGCCTTTATATCTGTTCTCAGGGAACTTCCAACTTACAAACAGACATTGGTGGAGCAGCCAAAACTTTATGTGCTGGAAGTGGGACTACTTAAAGAGTCTTTCAGGAAAACTGGAGGCAGTTTGGAGAATCAGATTAAGCTTCCCTGAGGAAATGGTGGTGGATCTGAGATCTGAAGGATTAATTGGAGTTAACTAGGTGGAACCATGTGTGTATGTGAAGGTGAATGTTAAGATATACGTTTACAGAGTACCTCTGGCAGGAGATAGATGATGCTTTTCATTTAAGTAAGTAATATGTAATAATGCAAAATAAACTAATACAAAAGCACAAATATCAAATAGGTGGGTAATTCAACGTGGTCCTGGAGAGGTCAGGTTCAGAGCTCAAAGAACCTAGGAGGACTGTTTATTTCCAAAGCACTGAGAAATCGTATACCATTGAAAGATTTTTAAACTGCAGGGTTGTGTGTGTGTGAGTGTGTGTGTGTGTAGTATGACCCATTGCTCATTAATTAGAAGTCACTTGCTCAGTAAGGAGAATAAATTGAAAGGATACAAGAATGAAAACACAGATATATCTAAGGGACTTTTGCAGAGGTCCAGGGAGAGATAATGGTAGGTTAAACTTGGGTGATGACAAAGAAGTTGGAAAGAGGTGGACAATGCTAAGAGATATGTGATAGGTAAATTGGCAGGTGCTACTAATAGTGAGAGTGGGAGACTGAGATGTCAAAGGTAATTTCTTGATTTCTGGCTTTTGAAATGATGGCCCCATATACTGTGATAAAGGAACCCTGGAAGAAGGCCAGTTTTGGAGAAAGCTGAGGTGCCATTGAAATTTTAAGTTGCAAAACATCAAGTATGAAGACACTAAAAAATTGGTGATATAGTCTAGTGTCAGAGGAGGCCTGGAGATATGTGTGAATTATCTATGCACTGGTGGTAACTGATGGCAAGAAAAATTAGTAACATTGATTAGAAGGGATAAAGGAAAAAATAGGAATATCACTGTTTATTGGGTGTCAATAAGCAAATGAACCTCAAAGGAAACTGAGAGGGAGAAAAACCCTCAGGAATGAGTGATGCCAAGAAATAAAATTTTCCAAAAAGACAAAGTGCTCAGCAGTTTCACAGAGACATCAAGTGCAAAACACACCTAACAAACATCCACTGAATTGTGCAGCATAGGGCCCATTGTTTAGCGATCACTGGGAGCTATAGAAGGCAAACTGGAGTGCACCCAAAAACCTCAACTCAGAGCAGCGACCACTCTCAGTTTGCTCACAACCATTCGAATTCATACTTTTTGCCCAGTATAGGTATTAATATCACCTCTGTCACTCTCAAAAGTATCACTGCATTTAAATGATAAAATTTATAATTTGAGTCTAAGGCTTTTCACATATTTTTTTACACTTCTTCCTCCTTGAACTGCCCTTTCCTTACCCATAACCGATCTCTATTAATTCTGCCTTACATATCTCAAATGTGACTACTCTCTTCCATTTGTGTTACCAATAAACAAGTGAAAATCATAATCTCCAGCCTGTACTTTAATAGTCCTTCCTGATCTTGTTCCAATTTATTCTTTATGTAGCATCCACAGTTTAACATTTTAATCATAAGTCAGATCATGTTACTCCCCACAACATATGAAGGAAAGAATGATTGATAGTCTTCAAAAGCTTTCCACTGACCTTAAAATAAAAATGAAACTCCTTAATAGTGCCTATAGTATTTGCCATAATATTGACTCTGTATATCAATCAAATATCGTATTATCTCCTGCATGTAGTCTCTCTCCCTACACCATAGCCAAATTAAACTCATACACAATATTTACAGTGAGGAAAGCCTTCTTCGTGTAGATCCTGCATGTGTTGCTTATTTGCGTAAAAATGTTTAGTTCACTCTTTCCTTGTTGAACTTCCATTCATTTCTTAGATCTAAGTCCAAAAGCCAAGTCCTTAGCTATGTCCCATATTTTCACATTCTAAATTAATCCTCTCCATTAGTCTCTCATACAATGTCCTGTTCTTTTTTATAGCAATTTTCATAATTACTTGTGTGTTTACACATTTAACATCTATCTTGTTGTCAGTTTCTAATCTCATTGAAGATGGGAATAATGCCTGTGTGTTCGACATTGCATATCCTGCTCACTTATCAGTATACTTGTTGCATCTTCTGGGTTCACAGCATATGTTTCAACAAATATTGATTTTGTGCCAAATGTGCACTAAGCATTATATTATTGTCCAGATAAGGCTTTCCTGGGCTGAAGACCATTCTAGAGTTAAAACTTATCAAGTAAACACAGTTTTATTACAAGTCATTTATTGGTTACCAAATAAAGAGTTAAAGTTAGTGATCTTCAGATCTCAGATCCACCACCACTTGCTCAGATATAAAGGTAACTGATGCATTCTATTTATGATATTATTATTTGAATTTGCTTGTCCAGGTTATGTTGGTAAGGAAAATGTGTGATTGAATTTTAGACATACGTTTTTAAAGGGTTGGTGCATGTTTTTTGCATAAGCATTCTTAATTATCTTGGACACCCCAACTCCTAAATACCTTACCACACAAAATAATTATTTGACTGATCTCTACTTTCTTGATCACTCCGAGTAACAGTCAGGATCATAAATGACCATTTCTCCAGAATAATCTGAAACAACTAGACAAAGCCACAATGTTGCTATAACAACTCTAGGATCTACTGATAGAGAGGCCATCTTCCTTTGGACTGAGAAAGTGTGGCTTTCAGGAAAATGTTTATATCATCTTTAATCAATGCTGGGGGTGCCCATTTTACCAATTTTTAACCCTTGACTCACCTCTAGTTTGAGATCTTGTCTCCCTGTCTTTACTAGGTCAGAAAGGTTGAAAGGCTAAAGCAAACTTGCTTGAGCTTTATCCATCCTTTGATTCATGTGCCTTGAAAGCTCTCCTTGCCTACAAGGAAAGAAGCTGCTCTACGCTTATCCTTACAATTAGAATATTCATTTGTAATCTGTCAAATATAGGCACTGTGGGATAGGTACTGGAAAGTTAAAGGTGACAGATGAAAAATGCCAGAGTCCAGGAGATGTTGACTAGAATATTTATGAACCGGTTTGTAGGTAAGTTGGCTCTTTTAGACATTGACAAAAGCATACAGTTAATGTGAGCATCTGTGCACACACAGATACACACACATATGCACACAGGAAATAATACTGACTTTCATAAATGACAGTGATGACTATGGGCAGTTTATGCATTCATTCTTTCTTTCATGTTGACAAGAATTTACTATGCTAAATGTAAGGACTATACTAGTTTTGTGACTAAAATGATAAAGATTCAGATCCTGCTCTCTAAGAGCTTATAAACATGTGTGGGTGTTTGTATATGTTTTGATGTGCATGTTTTCAGGTCATTAAGGTACATAGAAAAGTATTTAGAATTCATGTGAAGATGGATTGTTTTATTTGTAGGAGTAAAGTTGCCCCTTTTGGAAGTCAAAAACTGCCTATGAGCCTTATGGCATCATGATTTTTGGTATTTTATGGAAAGTTTTTCTGGATTTGCTCCTTCCAGGTAACAACCATTAGAAACAACTGCAGAAAACACTATGAATTCCATGTCTTTAGTGGTACTATTTCCTTTGTGATTTCAGTCCCCACTACAGTGATGAGTTAGCATCAAGTTCAGGATGAAAATGACTCAGAGATTAAAATAAAAAAATGTTAAGGGTCCTGGGAGTCATACTATATGTGGATGTAGTTGCTTTTTGTGTTTTTTGTTTTGTTTTGTTTTTTGTCTATTATAACCACCAGCCTTGTAATTCTGAGGGTCTAATGTTATAGGCCTACAGTTTCAAGGAAAGATTATCTCACTTACTCCCTATTTCTAATTCTTCTTTATGTTCCTCCTGCATCCTTTGGAATGTGGAGATCTTTGAGTTTGAGGGAGAATTCAACAAGGATAGCTTCTATCCTTAGAGTTAAGGCTACCCTCTATAGTATATTCAAATATTTCCAGTAATAGTTTGGGAAACTTAGTTAAAATCTTGCACCACTAAGGGAAAAAAATGGCTTATGAGTCAACTTATATTTGGACAGAAATTAGTGAGCAGAGGGGGCAGTGAACCTATCCCAAAACAAATCAGAATCTGCCCCAATTTACCACCATATTTACTGAAAACTCTATAGTTATGAGAGTAGTTACAGTGTCTCACTGTTTATCCTACTTATTTATTTTCTTACCACTTTGTCTAATATCCTTAACTGCTTGTCAAAGAAAACAAATCACGTATTTAAAGAGGAGCAAACCTATAATGGAATAACTTCTTGATTTTTCAGTAATTTTTTTTGTTACATCTTTAAAAATTATTACTGGGCTGAAGTTTGAGATCAGACAGAATTTTATAAGTTTTTAAACAAGTACTTCCATTAATTTACAACTGGAAGAAATGTAGACTTTAATAAAATGGTCAGTTTTGGGTTTCAATTTTGAGAATCTTTATTGGAGCCTGTTCTGTCACGGAGTGACTGTGCACTGCTTCCAAACATTGCCAAGGTCATGTTCAATATGAAATCGGGGTAAACGATTAGATGAGAGCAGCTGGCACAATGGGCAGAGATTTCCTGAGATAGGGTGAAAATATGATAAACCCGTAGGGTGAGAAAAAAAAAGATTAAAAAGGAAAGAGCATGGTTAAATTTAGGCACATGAGCTTTAGTGTATTTTCTTCTCATTTTTGTGGGTGGAATAAGATGATAAGTTAACAACTTAGAATCCCTGAGTGTCTGTCATTCCTTGGTTAAGAGTTGGCTGTTCATGGAGACATCGTCATCTGTTGGCCACTAAGGTCCCATGGACCGCCCTGGAACATTTCTGCCTTAGGCTTGGAGAGAAAAACTCCTTATAATAGTAACTCATTAAAATGTACTTCAGTTAACTGAAAGAGTTAAGATCCTTCTAGGCCTCTGACACTCCAGAGAGTGTAGGGTCGAGGAATAATTGGGCCCTCTGAAAATTATCAGTTCAATTCTACAGTGAGGGTATTTTAAATTATTTCGAGAGAACGAGAGCAAATTAGTCCACCTAGAGGTCCATATGAGATTTAAAATATCTATAGCTGCATCTTGCTCCTAGTACATAACTTTATGACTCTGGGTAAATTAATTAATAAATAAGTTAACAAAGCAATATTATCATTATATTTAACAGCTTACACCTTTATAGGAGTGGCCATTGCTGGAATAGTCCTCAGGTAGAACTGTTTTTTTTATTATGTATTTTTGTTGTGGTTTATTTATTTGTTTGCTTGCCATGTAAGGAGAAAATGAATTCCATCACAAATGTATTACCTCTATAAATCTTCCATGACAGATGTGGGAGAGAGGGAGGGAGAAAGGGAGAAAGAGAAAGGAAAGCAACTCTAAGAGAATCTGATCTCTCAAGCAATAGCGCAAATTAAAATACAGTTGACCCTTAACCAACATGGGTTTGAACTGTGTGGGTTCACTTATACATGGATGTTTTTCAATAAATACATACAGTAATGAAAATGTACTTCCTCTTTCCTATGTTTTTTTTTTTTTTTTTCTTAATATGTTTTTATTGATTTCAGAGAGAAGAAGGGAGAGGGAGAGATAGAAACATCAATGATGAGAGAGTGTCATGGATCTGCTGCCTCCTGCATACCCCCTGCTGGGGACTGAGCCCAAAACCCTGGCATGTGCCCTCACCTGGAATCGAACGGCAACCTCCAGGTTCTTGGGTTGACACTCAACCACTTAGCCACACTGGCTGGGCTCTTATGATTTTCATAATAACATTTACTGTTCTCTCATTTACCTTATTGTGAAAATACAGTATACATGTGCAAATTATGTGTTAATTGTTTATGCTATTGTTAAGGCAAGAGTAGATTGTCAGTACTTTTTTTGGGAGTCAAAAGTTATTCAATGAAAATGGTTGCATTTCCCTGATATGATTTTGAGCATCTTTAGGTATGTTCATTCTTAACTAGAAAAGCGAAAAGAGCAAGTAGCTGTGTTTCTCACTGAGAAAGTCAAATTAGTTATATTGAAATGACCAATTTTTTTTGCCTAAGAAAATAGCCAGCTTTAATGTATATTACATAGATGTAAATTAAAGTTTTTCTATGGGATTGCAGAGTTGTTGACTTCACTATTTCTATAAAAGGAAGCATTGTTGAACCTTTGGAAAATCAGAATAAAATCGCAGTGGTCACCTGTTTCTTCAGATGCATGGTGACTGTTCTTGTTACAACACTGCTTCTTCCTACTCACAAGAAAATTGGGATGTAGGTTCTTCTAAGTGGTTTCTCTTCTATTTCTAAATCCATAAACACAGCACAGATAAAAGGCCTGGAATTAAATGTATTACTTGGGTGTGGAAATGTGGAACTTCTCAAAAGCTAGCACTCATTGGTTTTATGTCTTTAAATTTCTAATATCATGCAAAAATAGCAATTTCTATTTGAGACTGAGCAAACAGAATCATATGTTTTTCAATTTGCATGGCTAGGTCTGTGCTTTTGACATTTCTGGCAGTTGCTATTGTTTGTCCCTCTGGGAAACTAAGACTGGTTGAACAAAAGCAGCGTGTTGTCCCCAAGCTTCTTCTTGAACCCTTGAGGATATACTTTCATGTAGCCGTCAGCAAACATGTGCAGGATCCTAGAACAATGAGGTGATGGGTGAACATGAACTAGATGTCTCTAGTTCTCGATCCCTCCATCACTTTTTAAAAGAGCTCCAGGCTCTAAGATTGTAAGTGAGACTGTGCTATTTCCCACCTGTAACCCCAAGAGCGAGTATGAGTAAATTCAACTTAATGGCTTTAGGTATTCATTACACTTTTTTAAAGTTCATTATCCTCTCTCTTTTTTTGGCTATGCTATTTTCAGCTATTAAAGGTGAGACAGTGAATGAGTGATCTTGTTCTTTTCAGAAACACACACTCATACAAAATGCATCTCCTTTGATTTCTTTAAAAAACGGGTATGATTTTTCATCTGGTTTTACCTCTCTTTCTTTTTCTTAACATTTATTTGTAGTTTTATCTGTAATGTTTTCAGAGACCTAGAAGAGAAGTAATATCAACCAAGCTTTAGAACTATTTAAAGTCCTAGCTTGCTATAACTTTATAGCCATGTATACATATTAAAATTCATTTAATCTCTAATCTCTTTCAATTAAAAAGACAAGACTGCCTTCAGCTTTATGAAGTTTATGATATAAAACACCTTAGATATGTTATAACTGTTCAGCTAAATTTTATTTAGTACTTTGATTATACATTAGGCAAATGGCACATTAACTCCTTTCTGAGGCTAAGATTAAAAATACTCCATTCCTTTGCTGTTGTTATAGCGTTTTGCAACATATGTTATGTTTATAATTGCCTTATTAAATCTCATACATTGTAAGTGATAATCATATTGCCCAGAGCTATAAAATCATCAAAATATATAATGACATTTTAAGTTGTTGTATCTACTTAAGTTGTTGTATCTACAAATGGAAATCTTTATTTTTAGCTCTTTAATAATGCTTTCAACTGAGCGTTGGAAATAGTCATCAGCTATTCGGAAAAGAAATATTCTTTCCATGAAGTATTTAAGTGATATTAAGAGGAAATCATAGTAGAGTCTCAGCCAGATAAGCATGAACCTTATAGAACAACTTCCCTGTAGAAAAGACCTGAGTGTGGTTCGTGGTGCCACAGAGATGACACAGACAGATATAATTGGGTCCATGGGCTAGCTACTGGTGGCGTCTCTCCCTTTCTTACTTAATTTAGTTCCACCCATGAACCTGAACTGATAAACCCCAATCAGAATCTCCTCCTCTTCCCACTCTCATCCTTTTTGCAAAAAGGCATTCTCGGGTTTTTAGTACTGAAATTCATCTCTCTTTTCAATTTCCCCATCAATATAATTTCTATAATGTTATGTAAATGCAGGAGTGAATCTTAAATCAGTAATTTACTTCTGGCCCAAATATATTTCCCAGTTTCCAGAGAAGTGCCAACAATAGCAGGTTGGACATAGCCTCTTGGAAAATTTCCCTGATGGCCTGTGTGCCCCTTAAACTCACCATGTCCAAGAACAAACCTATCATCTCTCCTAAATAAGCTCCTTATCCTAACCTATTAATTATTTCAAAAGCCTTGAGCTAACCAGTGAGCAAAAGCACCTCCAGGTTCAAAGGCAGCCGGGGACATTGACTCAGACTCAGTATAAAATGTCCGTCACTTAGTGAATCAGCCATCTAGAAATCCAGGATGCACACAAAATTAAGGCTTAAACAAAAAAACCAGTGC
Organism: Miniopterus natalensis; assembly: GCF_054644295.1. NCBI lineage: Eukaryota > Metazoa > Chordata > Mammalia > Chiroptera > Miniopteridae > Miniopterus > Miniopterus natalensis. The sequence goes on from NC_142085.1 coordinate 20,917,445, forward strand.
AAGTGAGCCGGCCCAGCCTCCAGGGCCTCTCCTCCTTTCCTTACGGAAGCATGATTAGATTCTGGTCCCCTGAGCACCCCGAGCAACTTCACCAGGCCAGAGAAGCCCAGGGTCGAAGCTTATACGCCTTCTGGTAGGCTAGAAGATTTACCTCCTCTATAGGAACACTTGCAATTTCTATTTCCTACTTGGTTATTGGGTCCGCAGCACTGCTGGCAATGGCTTTTCTAGCACAGGGACTGCCGCCTTTCTTGGTTGTCCCTGCAGCTCACCATGAGGAAATCACCTTTGCTTCCCCTTCTCTGGTGTCTTCATATTCAACTACAGCGGTGCCTCAGTTTTCGAGTGTCTCCATGGATGAATATTTTGGTTTACGAATGCCACAAACCCAGAAGGACATGCTTCGGTTTTCGAACGCGCCTCGGGAGTCGGACACGCCAGGCGCCTTCCCCCGAGGGCCGGATCCCGAGGCCCAGCTACAGCTGTGGGTCCCTCGGGTTTCGAGTGTTTCAGGGCTTGATCGGGCTTCTGGAAAGGAGCGCATTCGAAACCCGAGGCATCCCTGTAATTTCAAAGCCTTGCAGATTCTATTTCCATATTGCCCAACCACTCTTTCCCCCTTCTATTCCTTTTCTCTCTTCCGTTTAGATCATTAACATCACTGAATGCTAGAAGTAGTAAACTTTATCAGGTGTATAAAACCATTAATTAAAAGAGCAGGTTGTGTGCCTAGAAAGGTGTTATTGTTACAACTGGTTTTATATACGCTGGCAGTGCATGGGGAAAAGAGAACCCGGTAATTCCTTCAAAACAGAATTTGTGTTTCCATACTACTTACAATGTAAGTGCTCATAAAATACTTGAATTAAATTCACCCACTGAGAATGTGCTATAACTAATCCCATGACTTGCTTACTGCAGCATCATTACATGAGAGGTGTGGAGTAATCAAGAAGAAATGACATGTCATGATCTTAAGTTGTGAAAAACAAAATAAAAATTCACTTGTTGGATACAATTTTTCATAAGAGATCACGGTATACCTAAAACAGCCCCTTGTGCCCAAACCAAAAAAATTGTAAATGTTCATTGGAGTCTCAAATGACAAACAATTCTTACTTATAAATGTTCAGCATAGGAAAAATAAAACTATGAATCTGTCATTTCTATTCCACCCTCAGGCAAAGTCCAGGACCCATCCTAAGTAATTTCTGTAATTTCTGAAGCATGTAAAGTTTGTCCTTATGATCCCAGACTTGTATATATATATATACACTTATATTTTCAAAACAAAATGATAGAAGTAAATCATAGGTTAATAAAGTAGAAGCTGTAATTCTTTCAGTGAACTTTTTTAAAATATATTTTTATTGATTTCAGAAAGAGGAAGGGAGAGGAAGACAGAGAGAAATATTAATGTTGAAAGAGAGTCATCATTCATTGGTTGCCTCCTGTACTCCGCCTACTGGGGATTCAACCCTCAACCTGGGCATGTGCCCTGACAGGGAATCGAACCCTGACCTCCTGGTTCTTAGGTCGATGCTCAACCACTGAGCCATGCCAGCTGGGCTCAGTGTATCTTAACTTATGATTTTTAATTTGGAACTAAGCAAATTACTTATGTAACTTTTAAATATATTTAATCAAACAAAAAATTATCTCCAAGAATTAAAAGCAAATTGAAACAAACCTAATTATATTTCAGCTTGGAGGCAAATCTACACATAGAAAAATATTTTAAGTGATTTTAAAAAACAGTAGTTTTTCTATCCTAAGGACTATACAAGTGCACACCCACACATATATAGTAATGCAGCCACTAGGTTACTCTAGCAATCCTGGTTCTATGTTAATAAAATTCAGAAATAAAGTTTTGAGAGTAAGTAAAAAGAGATGCAAATACAAAATCACAACAATTAATGGATGAAATCATGCTAATTTAAAATATAACTTATGAATCCTAAATGCCACCATTAGAACCATTCCTTCAGTTTTACTCTTAATTTTATTTTAAACCCTAAGCAGAAACATATTTATTAGATTAGTCAGGGTCAGTGAGGACTGTTTGAAGACATGGCAGAAAGAAAAATAGCCTAAGATAACTAAGTGTGGAAGCTACCATTTTTGCACACATACTTTGTGCTAGGTGATGTACTCAGAGCTTCCCCATCATTCTCTCATTAAATTCTCCCAACAAACTTAGGAGATAGGTGCATTTATGATCCTTAGCTGGGAGCACTAAAGCTGTAAAGATTTTGGTAAATATTGATGTGGAAAAGCAGTAAAAGGGCTTAAAGTAACTTAGTGCAATTAGAAAACTTTGGATTCGGTTTTTCTGAGTTTGGAATTGAATTTTATTTGCAAACATTAACTTATTCATGTTACTTAACACTTCAAAATCTTGGCTTTCTCAAAGTTAAGAATAAGTATTTCATATCTACTAAGAGTTAATCTGGGAATCTAGGATGACTGATTTGCCTTCTTTTGGACTAGCTAGTGTATTGTTATTGATAGCGTTATTAGCGAAAAGCCATCACAATTATAAACTCAAGAATAATTTCAGCTATTTAATAGTTTCCTTCAATGAAGACCGTGAATAAAAATTCCTGTAGTGGCTTTAGATATCTTTCCACTAGGAAATGATCAGAGTACCCAAGGGACCTAGATCCCAGCAAAATATTTGAGTTGCTATTATGTCCAAATGGGGAGGAAAAATGCTGAAATATGTTAAAAAATAAAAAAAAAAATCACCTCCGTTTTCAAAGAAAACTTTGGCCTTTACAAAAGAGTATTCAAAATACTGATATTCCTTACTTCCTCCCGATTGTCTGTTTCCCGCGGATCCTTTCTCACCGAGCTCTGCTTTAGATTTTGGCTCATACAGTCCCTTTTCTCTTGCCTCATCTGTGTCCCATCTTTACTAAATTATTCCCATCAGTATAGAAAGCATGGCCTATTATCTGTTCACTATTTCTCTTTTTACTGCACATATTTCACATTAATCCTATCTGATGACAGCTACTGGCCCATTTCTTTGTTTTGTTTTTTTCTCATAACAGAATTAAACATGTCTTTATTTTCTCTATCTCCACACATCCTTTACTTACCTCCTCCAACTGGACTTCTCCACCCTAAGACCTATGCGACTGCTCTTGGAAACAACCGATAACCTGTTAGTAAGTCCACTGGGCAGCTTTCTTCGCTCCATACTTCACCCTTCAGCATATTTTCCATGTCCACTTCTTGCCAAAACCCAGGGCCTGTTGGAGGCACAGTCCATTTTGGGGGAAGCTGAATTCACTTGATTAACACTGAGGTGCCTTAGTGCCCAGTGGCTTTCCTGCTCTCCCCCCTTTTACTCTCCCCCGCCACCTCACTTCCCTGCCCCAAACATACAGACTTTCCACTTATGTCAGCCCCAGTCTCCCCTCAAGCTGCTGTGAGCCCCGCCTTTCTGTAAGCGGTCACCTTTGCCCCAGAGTTGCTCTGCCATCCCTATTGCTACCTACTGGGCATTCACTGCAGGCTGTTGTGGACTGTTGTTTCTGAAGCACATGCTCTCTGTCTGCCAAATGTGTGTGTATGTGTATATGTATATATATCTACACATCCATCATTTAACTCTCTTCTATCTCTCCATCCATCCACCCTAGACATATGTTTCTTTGTACAGAGTTGTTTTATGTGTGTTTTTAAATATATCATTATTGATTTCAGAGAGAGGAAAGGAGAGGGAGAGAGAGAGAGAGAAACATCAACGATGAGAGAGTCATTAATCCTTTGCCTCCTGCACACTCCCAACTGGGGATCGAACCCACAACCGGGGCATGTGCCCTGACCAAGAATTGAACCCCGATTGCCTGGATCCTAGATCAATGCTCAACGGCTGAGCCATGCCCATCTGGGCTGTACAGAGTTTTATTTTTAGCCTCATAACACAGAGAGAGAAGCTCTAATAGTCAATTTTTATCCTTTATCCAAATATCTTCCACAAGGGCATAGCAATTCTTCACCTTTATCTGCTACTATATTTATGAAACACTGACCCATTCACAATTAAAATTTTCTAAAGCAAATAATAATTTAAAATACTATAAATCAAATAAGGCTCTTACAGATACTATGTCATGGAAATTATCAAACCTAGCTGAGCTTTTGACTTTAGATTGAATTAGCAGCAAATTACTTACAAGTGCAATAGAAAATATGTTCATAACCTTTACTTTAAAGAAAAAGATATCATGACTTTCCATAGTCCTCGTATCTCTCTACTCATCTTTCATATATAAAATGTGATTTAAAACAATTTTGAGTATAAATTTTATCTAATGACCTTTTTGACAGCGGTTTGTTTACAACATATTCAGCCTTTCTTGTTTAATATTTTAAGTTTTATAAAATAAACCACTTAGGAGGCAAGTCAGCTCCAAAAATTAGGCAAAATTAATTTGAGCCTCAGACAGGCCGCAAGAATGAAAGCTGAGCTAAAAATCTCTGTAAACCAACCAACCCAAACAATCCAGAAATCTGCACAGCAAGATGAATGCTCTTGCATAATCTTTATAAAATTTTTGATTTGCAGGTGCAAAGTTTTTCTTTCTCGGCAATCCGTATTCATTTTTAAAAGTCAAACTAAACAGAATTCCACAATTTTATAAATTATCAAGCCATTTAAGATGCATAATTAATTGGCGGCTTGCATTGTGCCATATTTATGAGGGTTATTCATGCACAGTATGAGATAATCATAAATTACTTTGTTAACAAAATCTCTTGGGAGACTTTTTAAAGAGCTTTCCCTTGAGTAACTTCCCTTGGTGTGACTGCTGTCTGATTTTTTTTTTTCCTGTTGGTTAAATCAGGAGTGAGCTATTTATTACTTTATAATTATAAATCTAATCTGAAAAATCCTAAAGCAATCTTCAGAGGAGGTGCAAAGCAATACTGGGATTCAGAATTCTCAAATGTTTGAAACAATTTGAAGAAGAGAACAGAATGGTATCTGTGCATTTGATGTCTATATTTATATTTAACTTTATCCATGAGTTGCAGCTGTATCTTGGTCTGTATTTCTTGGCACAAAATTTATAAAAGCCGTCAGGTCTTAAAATCAACTTCTTAAAAGCATAGGTCCAAACAGAGTTCATGACCATGGATATGAGAAGGGAAAAGGATGTTTTTGCCTAATAAATGGAAGGCCAAAACACATCAAATGATGTTTAATTGGGACTGGAAATACTCCAAGTTTGACTTTCAAAAGAAAGCTTTGATTCACAATAGTTCATGTTGGGCTCATTTTGAGGCTGCCAAAAATCCAAGCTAGATCAGAGCCTTTTTTGAAATAAACACAAGCTTAATCTGATGTAGGTATTTCCAAGCTCCCACAGCTTTAGTTATAACATCATCTGTTGCTGAATGATTTATAAATCACCCTTGCAGACAAATTTCTGCAAGATGGAGGGGGAGCTATTTCAACCTGAGGACATCAGGACACCTCTAACATACTTATTAAAGCCACAATTAGAACAACTCTTCTTGGGAGCAAAGATATTTCCCATCCATGCTTTTGGGGACTTTGATTGTATCTGAAGATGTACAGCGCCTGGAACATTCCCTCTTGCTCTTCAGTGACCAGTCACTATGGCTATTGCTCTTATGACCCAGTGCCAGCAGAGGACTCACTAGTTAGAGCCTGCTACATGCCAGGCCCTGCTCCATGTGCTTTCAGGGAACGATCAAGATTCTGAGCTCTGGAGCCAGACTAGGGGCTTGAATACCAGCTCCCCATCCATCTGCTGTGGATACCCGGCAAGTTACCTAACCCTAGGTGCCTTCCCTCCCCTTCTGCTACAGTGGGGAGAGTAACAGTGCCTGCCTCTTGGGACTGTTGTGAAGAAATGATGTACTGCATCTAAATCTCTTAGAGCAGTGTCTGGCATGGAAGCATTTATTAAGTGTGAATTATTATTGTTTTTAATTACTATTATTTTACCCATTGTGCAGAGGATGAACCTAAAGTTAATTAACTTTCCCAGGGATACATGATATTTGAATACTGGCTTGTCTGACACTGTGAACTATGTGCTTAATCACAACCTTGCATGGCCTCTTAGTAATATTGCTTATCATTTCACATGAGAACAAATCATTTTAAAAACTAAGACTTTCCATTGTATTATTTTCTGGTTTTCATTATTTAGTTAGTTTTGAACTTCAGCAGATCTAAACACTATTTTTTTTTTAATATCTTTATTGATTTCAGAGAGAGGAAAGGAGAGAGAGAGAGATAGAAACATCAATGATGAGAGAGTCATTGATCGAGCCCGAAACCCGGGCATGTGCCCTGACCGAGAATCGAACCCCGATCGCCTGGATCCTAGGTCGACACTCAACCGCTGAGCCACGCCCGGCCGGGCACTTCAGCAGATCTAAAAGAACAATTGTGCCTATGAACACTAGTGGAAATATAACCTATCCAATCATCTGTAGAAATTTTCAGGGAATCATTGAAAATGGACACTAGTTTTTAGGTTCCCGCTGTATTTAAAGGAGCAGGTATCCCTCCTGACCTGTGGCAAGTTCTTCGTTGATGTATCTAGATGAAACGTGGTGGAAAGGGGAATTAAAAGACAATGGCAACTCAGAGTAAAAATTTCTTAGAAATATTTAACCTTTAATCTAAGGTTTCTATGTTCACAAAAGACACAAAGATTTTATTTGTAGAAGGACCACTTTTACAATAATAATGCAGGTCTGAGGCCAACTCTGAAGGTTCACATCTTTATTCTGCTTGTATGACCTTGGATAAGTATTCAACTGAGCTTTTCACTGCACCTGCCAGGCAGGCTCCTGAGAAAATTAATTAGGTAATGCTTAGAAATCACTTATCACAAGATCTGGAAGATTCAGTAAAGATCAGCTGCTACTCTCAGTGGTGGATGGTATTGCTACCTAGTTCTAAATCAGATTGTTCCTCTTCCTAAGTCCACTGTAAAAAGATCCATTCAAAAAATAAGGACCTCCATGGACATTCAGAAGGAACATTGACAAATTCTTTATATCAGTACATGGGGAGAAGTAAAAGAGAGATTCTTTACTGAAAACCATCTTCTAACTGAAAAAAACAGGAAATGATAATATCATAAAGCAAAGCTACTGTGGCCACTTTATAGCACAGCCCAGAGAATTTAGGCAGCTGGTTCTATTGAGGTTTCAAATCCTGCCTGTGGCATCTAAGAAACTGCTGTACGGAGAAGGATCATCAGTAGTTTCTAATCTTCCAGGGATTTTGTGATATCACTGCAGTTAGAGAGAGCACTGTAGAAACAGGCAAGGTAGATGTCCCAAGACAAAAAAGAAAAAGTCCTTAAAAAAGCAGAACAATTAAGCTATTTGCTATCTTGTGGGTGGCAACTGTTCTGTGCAATAATGGACTCAAATCTAGTTACTATTTTTAAGGAATTGTGCAGCACTTTACTTTTGCAAAGTGCTTTACAATAATTTTTTATTAGCTATTTATCACAATAACCCTGTGAAGGAGGTTGGAATATCTTCAAGGAGGAAATGATGAAGCTATTGGTTTTCCTGAAAAAACCCTGAGATAAAACACTGCGGATTTCCTAATGCTGAATATGGAAGTTTTATACTGCAATTTGTTCGGTGCTCTCACACACTACCTGGCTTAATAATGTGCCATTTGGAGTCGCACTGCCTCCTAACTGCCTGATGCAATAGCTGAGAAAGCCCTGCACTCTCGAGGACCATACCAATAATCATAAAAACTAAAACGTGGGAACACATCATGAAAAGAACAGAAATGCAGAAAAGAAATGGTTAAGGGTATCTTGGAGAGTCTTGAATCAGAAGCAATACAAACAAGGAATATTTGCATTGCTTGATAATTCTCCAAACACTTTTAGTCAATGTATTTACTAAATAATTTCTTGTTTAATTATCATTACTGGTAAGAAGTAATAATTTTTTTAAAATATTTTTTATAGATGCAGAAAATAATATTTAAGGAGGTAAATAACCAGCTCAAGGTAACACAACTAGTAGCTGGTAAACTTGCTAGTTAACAGTCTTTTTAATCAAGAATAGCTAGCCTTATTTAACCTAATGGTTTCTTGTAGAGGGTAAGACCAATTTACCTAGTAATGCTGACAAGTTACCCACACAAAAAAGTAGAATTTCTGCTTTTGCAAAATTGCCAGTGTAAGCTGCTCACTGCATAAATCGTTTGTCCCCAAAGTACGCGTCAGTCCAGTTTGCGGGAGTGTGATTCATGCTGTCCTAGGATACAGCCCCAAGGAGAATGAGAGGTGATGGCCTTTTGGCGTCCTGACCGTGACGCTGGCAGTCCAGGTGGCTGTCTTTGTGCTGCCAGTACCACTCTTTACCTGGACAGTGGTTGGAATGACAAAGAAATCCCGGCAAGAAAAGGATTGTCTTCTGGTCCCACTTTGCACTATTCTAAGGATGCCGAATTTCCAGTAAATTTAAGGGGAAGCCTCTGTTACACTCTGAATAGTCAGAGCCCCCTGCTCTCCAGAACACCAGGGAAAAGAAGCTTTTTGTTTCGATACCTTAGAGCAAAATTGAAGGCTTCTCTCTGAGAGTTTGTGCTCCTGGCTGCAGCAGGTAGGAATTCTTGGCCTTTAATTGTCATGTTTCGCCGATGGAGCACTGTGCTCTCATAAGACATACCCATGGGAGACCTATCTAGACAGCGCTGTGAACAGATGGACTCCAGACAGGGGGAGCAGGTGTGAGGCCAACAGAGGGAAGAAATGGGAGTCCTGTCACTACCCACAGGGCTTCCCCTGGTGGGAGGAAGACATTCTGTGCCCAGCAGCCAAGAGCCAAAGCGAACCCTAAGGGAACAGTGCAATGGAAGAAGTTAAGATCTGGGGCCAGGAGACAGCTCAGGGTGAACCGCTGGGCCCTGCTCCTCTTGTTTGCATTATGTGCCGGACGACTTGTTCGTGTTCCCTCTGTCCAGCTGCCTTTGAATCTAAGTGCACCTGCTGTTGTCAATCTGCCAGTGCTTGTCTGTTGAAAACTTCCAGTGGAAAAGTGTCTTTGAGTTCTGAGGAAATCTTTTGGACATTTAAAAATTGAAATGATGTGGCTCTATTGGATGCAGAAATCTCTAACACGAAGTTCTCAATGTGAGCTTCTTTGATGTGGAGAAACATACTCAGGCTTTCCCAGGCCAGGTGTGATTCAGATACTTAATGTTGGCATCCCTGTGGCCAGAAGGGATATGGAGTCCAGGAAGCAGCAGAGCCAGTAAATGTTGCCAGAGGTACTGACTTTGCAAGATTTTCCGGCATACTTTTTAAGACAGGTATGTGTTTAAAGCAGCAATCTAACAGATATTCTTCCATAAAGAAAGCCTGAATTCCTTCATTAGCATCAGCACATTATAATATAGAAAAACATTTTTTTTAGAAATAATACCATAATGTACTTTTAACAACCATTCAAAACACAGTAGTAGATGTGAAATTTGTAATTAAAACCCCCTGAATTAATTTTTGTTATGCATAGTGTGCTTTATTTTTCTTGAAAGAAAACAAGCAGACAAACTCTAATTTCTCCGTGAAGTATCTGGCTACACATCCTAATGTGTCAGTTTTCTGGGTTGCTTATAGAATTAAACTTATATTATAATGTGCTGACACTAATGATGATTAAAGAGAAATAATCACATAAAATAATTACCATGACTATGTAAAGTAGCTTTGCCCAAGGGCAGATTCCGGTTCCAAGGGTCCCCTTTTCCCCAAAGACTGTCAGATTTCCCAATTTCTCTATTAAGGGCTTTGTCCATCTTTGTGGGAGAGATTTGACCCAGCCTGGGGAAGCAAAGGGTATGGGGGATGGTTCCCTGGTCCTTTATTTTCTTGGAGAGAGGTGGAGCACCTTTGCCTGTGCATTCTGTTTGTGGAGATTGGCGATTAGGCCCCTTACTCCCTGGAGGCTTGGGGCAGCTGTCAGGAGCACAGCCCACTCCCCATACTCAGAGCTGCATTTTGACTTTGCAGATGAAGGAAATGGCCTCAGAGCCTCACAGGAGTGAGGGACAATGGGGTAGGAGCTGGATAATATCTGGATATTTTTCTATATTCTTTATAATTTGACAAATCTAAACTCAACTTTGTTTACTTCAGGTCTCTTATCCAAATTGATGAAAATTCAGCTGAATAAGAAAAATGCATCTACCAGAACCTGGATTATGTAGTTAATTAGCTGATGAGTTTAGTAAAATGAGTTACTTGATACTTTATGGATAATGCATTCAGATATACCAATTATATATCTATATATGTATATGTGAATAAAAATAAAGAGTATAGATATATAATTTTTCTATGTGTATGTACACATAGTTTTTAAACTGTTGTCCCTTTTGATTTCATATATATGAAATATCAAAAAAAATCACTTAGCTATATAAGTGTGTGCCTACACTTGCCAAAACAATATTTTGTCTATTATAATAATCAGAATAATTTTTTGCATCCTCAAACCATTTAGAAATGTATCACACAATTTAGGACTCAGAGTATTTATCTTGAGTATTCTCAACCAGCCTTTTAGTCCTTGAAAACCTGGATTCTATTTTAATTTCTTTTTATTTCCAGCCAAATTATATTCACAAATATGCACTTCAGAGGCTTATTAACTTGGCTTTCTACAAAAATGTGTCTATGTGCACATTAGCAAATATTGCCAACTTGAATGAACCAGGATGTCACATTTCCAATCTTATGAATGAACCATTTTCCTTAAAACAACTCAACCCTGGACCCACAGAACAATCTGCAGAGGTCTCACAATAACTGGTCCAGGCATTTCTTCTGTTTCGTATTTTTCTCAATCTTCTTAGTCATAACTTTCAGGGGGAAAAGTTGGCAAAATAACTAGGTTGTCTTTAGACAAATCAGGTTTATAAAACACATATTTAGCTAAGGACTCTCAGAATCTCACATGAGCTAGAGCTTGTCTTTAGGAAAAATATATTTCAAACAGGTGTAGCTGAAACACTTAATTTTAAAATTTTAGCTCCTCTTTATTGAGAAAAATAAGAAAAGTTATGCCCAAGGACTTAATTCCATCAAGTTACTCTTCTGAGATGTTTTTATAATGAGTATGTTTGGTTGAAGAAGTAAACATTTAATTGCCTCAAAATGCACAGAGCAAAACCAGGTACTTAAATGGACTTATTGAACTATTTCAGTGATTTTAGTTTGGGGAATTAAACATCATGAAAATACACAGGAGTGGGCAAAAGTAAGTTTACAGTTGTTCTTGTGGAAAATAATACAATAATTAATAAATAATAAGACAAGAATAAACTCATCTACTCACAACTGTAAACCTACTTTTGCTCACTCCTGTATATAGCAGTTCTAATCTGTGTTCTCTCTCAGATACCTATAGTAGTGGTTGAAGGTTTTTATAACTGCCCCCGAGGTATCAAAACACAGAGAACATGAAGGAAAGGAGCTGAGGAAGAACTCAGAGAGGCGGTGGGTGTCGCAGGTGGTTGCTAAAGTTGTTTCTCTTCTTACTCTCCTTCACTTTCAAATATTCTCCAAATGAGAGGTGCTAAAGATCTCCTCAGTTTTCTAAATGATCCTATCCAGTTTAATGAGATACTGAGTTGTTTTCCAGAGACAACAGGCTGAAGCTGCAAGTCATGCAGCTGAAATACTTCAGGGCTGCACAGAGGAGAGAACATGAACCTCTAGCTGCACCTGGAGCCAAAGTCTCGTCCCCTCCCCCAACCCTCAGGGGGAACCAAAGGACCAGGACATAACTGGAACTTGAATATCAAAACCCTTTCAGAAACCAAGGGTCATTGTCCAGGAAGTCCTCTGCTGACACCCCTTTACCATAAATGGTCAAGTTGCAATGTCCCCCAATTAAAACTTGCCCCTCCAGCACTTCTGCATGCCTGGTGCCCTAACCCTGTAGGCACCTTTAACATAGTCCAGAGAACAAGGTGGATTTGAGGCACCATTTGGTCTCCCATCTTCTCAGTTGGTGCCTTCTCAGCCAATAAAACTGTTTTTACTCCAAACTCTAACATTTTGAGTTTTGGCCTTTGGGAGAGGAGAGCTCAAGTAGTTTGGTTTGGTGACATTCTATTATAGTTTGTCTTCATATTACCTCACGGCCTCAGAAATTAGTCAGCAAGTTAAAAATATTTTTTCCTCAAACACACTTTTTTTTTTTTTTTTTTTTTTTTTATGAAAGGGACATATTGGTTTTTTAAAAAATATATCTTTATTGATTTCAGAGAGAGGAAAGGAGAGGGAGAGAGATAGAGACATCAATGATGAGAGAGTCATTGATCAGCTGCCTCCTGCATGCCCCCCACTGGAGATCGAGCCTGAAACCCAGGCATGTGCCCTGACTGGGAATCGAACCCTGACCACCTGGATCCTAGGTCAATGCTCAAACGCTGAGCCACACCCAGCCGGGTGAAAGGAACACATTGTTGATTCATTTACAACTAGACAATGTTTTAATAAGCATGAGAGCACTGCACTTTCTCACAAAACACCCCAAACAGGAGCTTTGATGCAGCTACAAATATTTGAGCAGATGCAAATGTAAACATTTAATTGTCAGTGTGCATTTTTGCAGCTTCCTTAATTTTTTTGAACAAAGTGTGTTATATACAAATACTATTGTAATCAGGACATTTTACTTACAGAGTGTGTCCTGCTTTGGGACCTTGGCATAGACCTGACTCCAGGATAACATTCGTCCCCTTCCTGTGGCCTCTCCTGTGCCACCTAAGCCCTTTTAATCAGAGGTCAGTATCTCCAGTGCCTTGAAATCATTTACTATCCCAATTTGGACCACGTGGTTGAAACACTAAACTTTGCCCAATAATAAGCCTGGAGAGAATGGTGAAGAAGCCTGTGTGTTCCCAGATCAATGTCCTCTTCTTCCATTGCCCTCTCCTCACATGATCCCAGGGAGTCTGCCACCCTCCTGCCCGAGTCCCATAGCCTACTGTGTGCATCCAGGAACCTGGTCTGCCTTCCTGTCCCAAGGCACTCTCACAATAATAACCAGGTAGTTGTGTGTCAGTCCTTGTGCTAGGTGCATCACATGGTGTGGATTATTTTATCTCTACAACAAACCGAGGAGCCTGGTGTTACTAACCAGGCACCTCAGAAGAGGCAGTGGGAATTCACAGGGGTGCAGTGGCTTCCCCACAACCACAAAGCTCAAAAGGGGTAATCAACTAATTTAAGCCAATAATTCCCGGTGGCGATAGAGTGATGAGACATCATCCTTAGCACATTGCAAAGAACTTAAATCACTAAAGGTGGGCAGTGTTGTGAAAATGCAAGGGGCTATTTTGCCCTAGTTCATAGAGTGGAAGAGTGAGAGCACAAGTCTGTCTCGGATGCCCAGAAATCCTGAAAACCGACAGAACAGTTGGAGGAGTGTTCGGGCAATAGAAGGAGGCTGAGTTTTGGAATTAGACTAACTTGGATTTGAAAAAACTCATTTACTTACATGTGCCTCTCAGAAAATTATATAACTTCCTCTTCCCTCATCTGCAAAATTAGGATTACAATTTATTGAAGGGAGTTCAGTTGGTACCATTGGTCCCAACTATTTTGTAACCCTTGGTCAGGACTCCAAAAAGTCCAATTAATATTCCTTGTATTCCAAGATTAAACTAGTTTGTAGTCTTCTTCCTGACATCTGGTATGTTCTTATCTTTTAAAAAAAGGAAGCACTTATTGATATTCTGTGTCTACTTGGTTTAGAATATTTTGCTTTCGACTTTTCCTGGTTGCTCTATGCAATTTCAATACTCACCTAATCTTTCCAAAGATGTTGATGTGGGGCGGGGAATTAAACACAGAGATGTAGAGCTGAATGTTAAAAGATATCCACAGTTCACAAAAGAGAACATGTCACTGTTCAAATATATTTGAGTTAAACATGAGGCTTCTGTTGACAATGTGGGAGATGGGGTTTTCTTCTTTCATATCCAAACCTTGTCTACTCAGAAACAAAGCAAGGGACAATTATATTCTGTTTATAATTTGTTCAGCTTAGAATCATGGACTCAGTAATATTTCCTATGGGCCTGTAATTTAGATGTACCATGGTCCTTACATAATTTAGTCCAGGCTCCTGAATCACTTCTTCTAGGACAAAAAGACCCATTCTCCAAGGTTGTTCCAATGCTGTCAATGGGCTAATAAATGTGAAGGCAACTAGTATAGTTACTAACACATAGCAATGGCCAATAGATGTTAGCGGTTTTCTCTCTTCCCCTACCTCTTCCTTCCATCCTTCCCATTAGCTTCATAAAAGTGAATGAAATGTGGGAGCATCTCAGGACATAGATCTCTGAGTACACCCCACTTCTCTCATGGCACCACCCCATCAACTGTACTCTGTCAGGCAGTTCTGGATTCCTAGGCAGTTGGAACCACTTATTCCCAGCTTGCTCCAATTCTGAGTAGAGTCATGAACAGTGAACTTAGGGGGCAAAGCCTGCTGGCTGGAAAGCGATTGAAGTGGCATTCCAGCCATGATTAATCTATTCAGTATTCAAAAATCAGTCAAGATTCTTCTGTCACATCATTCTCCCAAATAAAAGGGAATAAAAATAAAGTAGAAACCTGTTTGATGCCTCAGGCATGTTCAGTTTGCTGTTCAGGTCAGTTCATTTCAATACTTAATTTGTGGCACTTCATTTAATGGAATCATTTAACACACAAAAAGTAATTATAAAAATAAACAAATTTCATTTCCTGGGGTTGGTATTTGACACTACAGAACACTGAAATCTCTACTGCTGCCTGGCTTAAACTATGTTTGACATTCAGTAAGCAATTAAACTCAATTAATTTTGAATATGGGTATAAATGAGCTCTTACATGTCTCAGCCTTGACTCATATTGTAATTGAACTTAGTAATGGATAAAGGGATGATTCCTACATCGTTATTCACAATTAAGTGACGTAGAAAAATATTACCTTGCAGATTGGCAGAGCACAAAGTAAAGTTAGCACATATCAGAACAAGAGGAAAACTAAAGGTCACCTAGTCTATTCCAGGCCTTAATGTAAGGAAACTGAGGCTCAGAAAAGCTAAAGGACTTGCATGAAGTCATACAGCTCCGGAGCAGCAAAGCTCATGGTTCAAATCTCCTGTCTTCCAAACAAGTACTTTTTCTTTTAAATTATATAATTATTGATAAACCATATAAGGATATAATTTATTCATTTTTGAAATGTGTTAATAGGAAATTTGTTGACCAGTTACTTGAAGTGTCTTATCATATAATAAGTACAAAATATTTGTCCAGATCATGTATTCCCAGCTCCTATATACGGGGCTAGGAAGGTTGAAGTCAGGGAAGAAAATTAATAGCTATGTAAGCCCACATCTCTCTGCATCCTGTAGCTGTGGTTACAACCTTTGTTTAAATATGTAAATATTTCTGGATGATAAACTCAGAGAGACAGAATTTCAGAGGCTGAGCAAGGAATTAAACAAAGAGGAAAAGTGTGTGGAAAGGTAGGAGAAGCTTGTTATGAGCAGTTCTTCAACCTGGAAAGTTTTGCAAGCTGTTCCACTTTTGTCTTCATTTACATCCCCAACGGAACTAATCAGTCAGTATGTATGGAAAGTTCATTCTATGAAAGACACTATGGTATGAGCTTGAGAAATCAAAAAAAACAACAAGTCACAATTTCTGCCCAATGCATAATAAATCATGTTTGAGTGGATACCACATGCAAATAATGACAAATAATTATAAAGATCACATAGAAGAACTTTTTAATGTTTCAAAAGCAAAATATGTGCTATATATTACAAGAAGAGAAACATAATTAGATGCAATGTTATACAACACCACCAAGAAAGAAGTAGCAGGAAATTCACACTGATTATATCCATAGTAGGTGCTTTATATAGATCTATTTTAAAATAAAAATCCTAAGAGACATTATTATATAAGGAAGATGTAAAACACAGCATTGTACTTAAATATAGGGAGTTGTATAGAGGTTAGCATTGTGCTTGGCACTTAAAAGAAACTTAATTTGTGTTGTTTGGGTGAGTTAAATGAGATGATTATACATATAATCAGTAGAGAGAGTCCTCTCTCACTCATTCTCTCTCTACCATAGTGAGTTTTTGTTTTTTTTTCCTGCATATTTGCTTTATTTTTTCCTACTTAAAAACCAGCTTTCGTCTTTTTTGTGGCACATCTATTATGTAAAATGGGTGGGTCACAGCCCAGAGTATAAATTATCTCAATTCAAGCAAATAACTCACAATAATTCATTGTCTCAGTCCCAGTCTACATTCCCAGAAGGAAGAATGCAATTATAATCAATTCTGACCAGGGCAGAAGTAGAACCTTATAGTCCATATATGGCTGCCCAGGACCACCTCTTGACTAAGAAAATCAGTTGTCAGATAGAAGAATCCTCTATAAGGCAGCTTTCCTCTGATAATTGCTCTTGTAGCAGAACGTATAACTCAAAGTATCTAATACAACAAGGTTATTTAGCTATTAAGTAATAGGGAAAGCATTCAAACCTAAGTCTCAGTTCCAAAGATCTTACAGTTGAATACTGTACAGATTACCTACTTTAATAACAATTGGATGAACTATTTTCCTCTGATATTTTACTTTTAAGAATTAATTTTTCTCAATTATCTATTGCTATAGCTATAAATACCAATATAGTTCCTCTAAAAATGAGCTAAAGGTTATCAAACATGCAAGGGAAATTCATTCTTTAGATTTTCCTTGGGAACAATTTAATAGTTCTTGTTATAGATTCTTGGACAAGATAAGATGCTTAAATGAATTTCTCCAAAAGTCTTTACACTATGTGAATAGCTTAGCTATATTAAGTAGCACCTCTAAACTTGAGTAACATACAGAACACTTGTAATTTAAAAAGTAAATTTTGAGAACCATCAGTGTTGCTTAAATCACTTCTATTATACTGTTTATTAAATCATTGCTAAAAGTAGGTATAAACTTCTTATGAGAATAGCACCCAAAGAGAAAAAGTCTAAAAATGCAAATTAAGTATTATCAAAACTACTGCAGAAATAGAATATGTTTCCTGCTACTGTGGCATAGACCATTTATTTACTCATAGCATCTCACATCACTAGTATTAGCTACAGCACCATATGCCATAAAAAATGTAAATTGACTCACACCTTTCTCTGTTTAAATTACTTTGGAATTTCCTCCTTGTACCTGATGACTTATTGCTATTTGGCCTTTACATGAGTATGGTCTTTACATCATGTATCTTTGCAATCTGCTCCTAATTTTTTTTTAGCCCAAAATGAATGCATGCTTGCACATGGATGTGGGGTGATCATTTAGTTGAGTCCAAAGATGCTTATCCTACATTTGTTTTTTCTTTTTATTAAATTTATTGAGGTGATGCTGGTTAACAAAAATATATAGGTTTTAGGTGCACAATTCCACAACATATAGTCTGTACACTGTGTTGTGTGCTCACCACTGGAAGTCAAGTCTCTGTCCATCACCATTTATCCCTCCATACCCTCCTCTACCTCCCCCATCTCTCTCTCCCTACCAGTCATCAAACTGTCATCTTTGTCCTTGAGTTTTCTTTCTTTTTTGCTCAA
Organism: Miniopterus natalensis; assembly: GCF_054644295.1. Lineage (NCBI taxonomy): Eukaryota > Metazoa > Chordata > Mammalia > Chiroptera > Miniopteridae > Miniopterus > Miniopterus natalensis. The sequence goes on from NC_142085.1 coordinate 20,935,131, forward strand.
TCCCTCCACCCAATGCCCAATGCCCCCCCACAACAGCAGTCAATCTGCTCCCTATCTATGAGTCTGTTTCTATGTTGCTTGTTCGTTCATTTTGCTTATTAGATAGTGAAATAAGAACATGGAATTTAAAGATCATTGCTGAACTTACTTCTGTGGACTCACAGAAAAACTGAATTTCCATAAAAAGTGAGTCAGGACATGAAACAAATAAACAAAAACTTGCTAAAGACATAGCTGGCCTGATTCCTAGACCATTTGGCTACCAATTACATGAGTAATCATGATTTGAGGTCAATCAAAGCTCTCACCAGTGCACCAGTGTATAAAATTCTCAAATTAGTTTCACTGTTCAAGGATTAAGTTACTCACTTCTAAAAATACAGCCTCCAAAATTCCCCTCCAGAAGAATGGCCACCCCATTGTTTCCATTCATACAGGGCAGGGAGCACTCCCTGAAAGGCCACACTCTCAGGGCACATCTCCGATCATTTCAGCATTTAGGGAAATTTAGAAACAGACTTTGCTCACACAAAAATAAAAAGAAAAGATGATGGTTTTACAGACAAAAATACTCTCCTCTGTTTATTTTGAAAAGGGATCTACATTGACGAGAGAAGTATAATGTGGAGATTAAGTTCCCCCATAGTGATTACTAGGACTCCGATGAATTGAACACTGGTTGGTTAAGTTCAGATGCATCACCTTAGATAAATCATAGTAAAACAACAGTTAAAGGGGAAATAATGATGCTGAGGCTAGTTCATCTGCCTGCATTTCATGTCTCAGTGAATAGCACCCTTTTAAATGCAGCTTCCCAAGCCAGTAAGCCATCATTTTCTTCTCCTTATCTTTATTCCTACCTCACACAAAATGTCATTTCTTTTGAGAGTGCTATTTAAATAACTGTGGAGGCCACAAACTTTTCTTCATATCCCAGTCCCACAATCCAGGTCCGCCTGGATTCCTTGCGATAAATTCTCAATTCACCGCAATTCTCAAATGTCATCTCAATCACCAACTTACCCCACTCCACACACAATCTATTTTCTAAATTGCAACCAGAAAACTATTGCTAAATTCACCATGTTCCTGCTCCAAGACCTTTAATTAACTCATTGATCATAGGTTAAAAAGTTAATCTACCTTGCACAGCACTTATATATATCTTATCTTTTTATCTAAATGGCAGATCTTGGAGAGCAGCTACAGTATGTTTTATTTTTCTTTGATTTCCCACAAACTTAGCACAATAAAGGATTCACTGTAATAGGTAACCAATAAATATGAAGTAACCAGTGCCAATTTTCATTTTTCACAGGCTTCTTATATTTTCATGTTTATAAAATATGCTGTTATTCCAACATTGTGTCCAATGAAACTGAAGTCACTCTTGCTTTTCCCTGGGTTGGCGAGAGTAATGGAGTGTGAGGATAGGTACAAACCTGTTCCTGGGGTCCTTACTCCACTTATGACCTCTTCAGGGTTGGTAAACCTCCTAGCTCAGCACACAATGGCATTTAAAGTCAGGGTTTCCCACAGGAAGCATTATGCCTTCAAGAGAGGAAAGCAAAAATCATCATGGCATGCCAAGCAGGCTGTCACTTACACTCGATTGGCCACATCGTCAAGGTTCATTTCCATTAAGCTTTGTGTCAGTTCAGAAACTTTACACATGAGGCTGTGTGCAGCAGTCTACCACTGCTGACTGCCCCGGGGCTAGCCCAGAGTCCCAATCTTGTCACTGGGTTTCCAGAATGCCTCTGTGAGAATTAGTTGCATATGTTGGCCAGCCTCACCATTTGAGACAGAACTGTGGTTTGGTTGTATTTTTATAAATCACTCTCTAGCTAAACACTGACCATTCTTGACATATTTAGATAGGGAAAAGATACGAATAAAAAGAGAGTGAAAAGAGTCATAGATAATGTAGTAAGGAGGTTAGAGAGATGGGTCTAGATGGAATGGATGGACAACTTCTGACATTAATAATAGAAAGCAAATGTGAGAAGGGTATTGCTTTCATTTTCTGTCTAATGCTTCATAAATGTGTCATGAAATGTGCATAAGAGAGATATTCCAACTGTGTTTTTCTGTAGTGACCATATTCAACCAGCTGCATCAACATAAGACAATAGAGAAATAAATAAAAACAAAAATTTTTTAACCCAGAATAACACTAGATGGAAAGGGGAGTAAGTAAGGGAATGGAGGCAGGATGAGGGTGTAGGTATGTCCTTTTATTTTTTGTTATTGTAAATCCAAGAAGCCATATTGATTAAGAGTGTAAGAAAGCTACTTATTATTTATTAAAAATATTTATATTTTAAAAATTTAATGATCTTTTCCAAACTGCTTTAATCTACTGCCAAGTGAAGTCCTCTCAGTCATTAAATAATATGTATAAAAATGATATTTTAATTCTAATATTTTACCTTCCATTCTTCGTTTCTCATCTACATGTTTTCAACCACTTTATTTTCTAAAGAGCATTCTTAAAATAGTTTGCCATTTGCATGATGGCAAACTTCCATCTCACAAAAACTATCCCATCTATACTATATTGTACATTTACTAAATTTACACTGTCTGTGATTAGTTCATTATCATGAAGATTGTCACTGATAAGTTTCATTGTATCAGGGATTAAAGGACAATGTATTAATTTAATATGGATCAATAGCATCATGTTGAGAATTTTTGACAGTTAAGAGGAGAAATGATGACATAAAACAGACAAGTTTTTGTTTTGTTTTTTAATTTATCTTTATTGTTGAAAGTATTACAGATGTCCCCTTTTTTCTCCCTTGACCCCTTCCACCCTACACCCACACCCACCCCAAGCCTTCACCACACTACTGTCTTTTTAATAGAGACTGTGAGAGAATAGAAGGTTATACGTATATTTGCATATCTTAACTAATTTTTCTTTTCTTTCTTCTGTGATTTTATGTAGGTTGTATTGGTAGAGTTAACTAAAATTTTGTTCACAGTTTGCACAATATCAAGACAGATTTCTGACACCAAAGAAATAAATGACACCCAAAGCTAAATGCAATAACTATTGAGATTTTCAACCCTCTTTGGGGGAGGGGACAGGTAGTGCACTTATTTATGTGTATAAAAGTTTAGAGAGCTACTTACATTGTGATATGTAGGAGCACTTTACTCTGTGTTTCTATATAAATTGGATGAAAATCAATGAGTACAATTAATTAGGTGACATGATGGTAGTGTGAGGGCAGACAGAATACAAACAACCTTTCTTTATTATGGAAAACCCAAAAGAGGTAATGTCCATGCCACACTTCTCATCATAAAATGCTAAAGGGGAGAGAGATACCACTTTCACCAGCTCCCAGACAACTAATACAAGGGTCTGACTAGAACCAGACAAGTGAATGTTTCTACCAAGCCATTGAATTTTGGCATAGCAATGCAAAAGCATTGGATTTGTGGGAAATTGTTGGTAGAGATGTCAGCAGAGCCAATGGTCCAGTAGGGTCACAGTGAGTGCAAGGTAGCATGATCTCGGTTTTGATTTCCTTCCCATTAGTTCCTCCTAGTTTTCTGTGGCATGTTCTCTAACTGTTCTTTCAATTATCAGAGCTACTTAGTGTTGATCCAATAAATTACATTTCTGCTTGAGTTGGTTAGACATGATACTTCTGATTTGCAACTAGGTAAATACACATATTTTTTACTCTCTTTTTCCCTTTAGGGTTCTGTCTAACATTCCTTCAGGAAGAGGTTAAATAATCAGTACTTACTTTCTAACACATTTTTTGAGGAACATATCAGTAGTTCTCCCTCTGTTGTGCTTTTGATTACCTATTTTTTTCAATTGCTTACTCAGAGCAAGCAATGAGATTTTTATATGACTCCAGTAAGATGTCTTATCATACCTTACAAAAGCTGAAGGCCAGTCCTTAATGTAGCAGTTTATGTCATTGCCTACTGGTATGATCTCAGCGCTACTCAAGCCTGCTTTCAATACCAACATTTCACACCCAATTCTATGAATCAAGTTACCATGCTTTTTAAAGAACCTCCATAAAATGTAAATCTTTATAGGAATAGTTATATCTGAATGAGTACTAAAAATTCACATGTCCTGATTTATTTATCTAAAAAAAAGAAACCTAAGATGTCAATATAAAAAAATAATAATAAAGTGAGATTTGTATCATGAGAATATTCAGCCTTTCAGTGGTATTTTTCATCATAAGCCAATGCATTTTCATGGAAGGGTAGAAGGGATAGATTTATCTAAGTTTTGCTAGATATTGAGGAAAGTCACTAGGGGGAGAACTGAGTATCCAGTGGTGTGAGAAAACACTTGAGAATAGTTAGAATAAAGAGGGATGCAAGGCATGAAGTACAGTAGCTTGTAAAGAATGCCTTGTTCTAGGTATAACACAATAAGGTTAATATTTCTAGACTTCCACACATTGGTTAATTTTTCCAGAAGTCTTTTTGTGAGAATATGTAATTCTACCTACAGGTGCTATTTTTGGCTACTTTCCTAAGCTGTGGGGCCTGGTGGTTAACATAACTTTTATATTGTTAAGGGCATGATTGGGAATTACTATGACATTCTGATGGACTTATCTATTAGGTAGACCTGCATGGGAAAAAACTTGAATTACTTCTTATAATAAATCATCTTTATCTTTCCCTAAGATGATAGCTGCATTTATGATTATTTTTATTTCCTTGACCCATGGATACTAAATAGAGAGGACGATGCAAGCGGTGTACTTGGTATCAATTTGCCAAGGGGTGTGATTCCATTTAGAAAATTATTAGCATTTAGTATGGGTCCTGTGTGCATTAAAATATGAAAAGCACACACGCACACACATGCATACACAGTAACATAATTGGATGAGATTGTTCAAAATATATCAGCTTCTCTATGTTATATACTTGCCCTAGAAACACCTAAGGACATGCAGCTGCACTAGGAAGAGAAGGTAGTTTCCAATAGAAGTTATAAAATTGATGAAAATTTCCAGCTACAAGCAAATTTTTTTTTTCAATTGCATTGACTGGTTTACTCAGTCCAGAACTCATTGTTTATGCTAGGATTTTGAAGGGTGGTGATTTGAGTTTTGCTTAAAAAATAAAACACAAAATACAAGGTATTATCATTATTTTGTTTTCAGTGAAAACAAATAACCCTAGTATATGCTTCCCCTGGGGGGTAAAAACCTATGTGTGATTGTGTATAATTGAAAAGGCAAAAATAAAGAAAACAAACAAAACATTATTTCAATTCCAGCATATGTCAACATTAACAAAACTATTTTTGTTATATTATTGAAATATTTAATAGCCTGATGGAAAAAACAGCCTTTGTATTTTAATTGCACTAACATTTTCATGAAACAGTTTTCTCTGCCAAATTCTCTCACATCTTATTTTTTAGCTGAAATGGAGTCCACAGGTGTTCTAGTTTCATTAGCATATTGCTGGTGTTGCACATTTGTCCTTCTGGGACTATGATGCCGAGGACAGTACCCTTCACCAATGAAGAACTTACTTTATCTCACCCATTTTTTATTGTCACCTTCCCAGACCCCTTAGGTTGCCCCCAAATCCTTTAAACTGCTTCTCATTTTCTGGTCTGAGTACCTACCACAATCTTTGATTTCAAAGTACCTATCACAATCTTTGATTTTGATGCCCATTTTTTTTCTTGCTTATCAGTTGTCATCCTCACAGGAATGTAAACTCCCTGAGGAAATATTTTTCTCTATTTTGTGCATTGTTGTAATGTGTGTTTGGCACATAGTAAGTATGCTATAAATATTTGCAGAGATTAATACTGTTAGGCTGTCTTCCCCAGGCCTGCATAAGCTGAAGCACACAGTTACATTTTTTGTAGGCTCAAATCCAACCAGTTCCTGAGTCCATCTAAGACATGAATGCTTCTCATAACACTGATTAGTTTGAAGTTAGTGTCTCATCATAAGTTCTACATCTAAGAAGTGTACCGTCAGTGAGTTTCCACAAATTCAGAGTTTCTCCCCCTCCCCATCCTCCTATCCACACACCCACCCCCCAAGGTAGCCTGTATGCTCGCGCCTTACAGTGCCTCAATGTCTACCAGAGCTCACTTTCTGGAGGCCTGAAAACATGGCTAGCCTTTGGAATTCCCTGTCTTTGGAGTCTGGTCCTTACCTTCATTCAGAAAGGGGATCACGAAAGTCAAATTTCTCTGTCTTCCTGGGGTTCCATCTACAAGGGAATAAAATTAGGACATTAACAGTTTCATAGAAAAATACTTTCTACACAGTAAGGTGAATTAAATAGGGAAACAGAATATTAGACAAAGAAAAAGAAACTATCTTTGGAAATCATTAAGTATCAAATTTACTTTCCAGTTTGAATGCTTCCCAGCTTGTTGGGATGAAATCAAGTCATCCTGTTAGCCTTTCTATGACTCTGTATATTGAGCCCCTACGTGGTCTAGACTTAGTGCTTCCAGAATAATGGTGAAAAGAACTCAGCCAGTTAACATTTAGATACTTAAATCCTAGGCTCACAAGAGAAAAATGGATTTTCACTTTTTAAAATTATGCAAGTTTTTCTAATATTGGTGAGAAGACTTTCCCCTTTACTCATATACTTCCCAGTAAAAGTTCCATCAAATATGGTTTTCTTTATAAGACACTTAAATATTTTGGTATCAGAAAACAGAAGCCTTCTTAACCCATTATCCTGTTTTCTTATATTCTAAGACTTATTACTCCTTACACTCAGAAACTCTGCTCCTAGCTGTGTAATTACTAATTGGATGATACTGAACATTGATACCAACACTCTGGATGCATATCATTCCAATCTGCCTCTCCGTCTTGGCTGCATGGTGGGAGGAAGTGTCCAGGTAAGGCCAAGAGGCACTTCACTCGTAAGCACATCCTGTTTTTACAATTACTCAGTTCTTAATCATGGATAACCCTTTCCCCTCTGAGCCTCAGAAACCTCCTGAGCATAGCCATTAAAGTAGTTATTTCCAATTAACTAGAACTTTAATATGGAAAACTACTAATTCATCCACGAAATATTCTATAATGTGGCTTCCCCAGGACTCTTTGCCATCTAGATCTCCTTATCTGGGAGTGAGGCCAACAGCAAATAAACACATTTGTTGATAAATTTTTATGTTTTACAATACCTATATTATATTAAGGTAACAAAACAAACCACAAAAGAAAGGATTGATTTATTTGAAGTTCTATTTACTGTTTTACTACTCAACCTAATTACTATATAAATCCCTCCCAGGGAGTTTTCATTACAACACAATGGCTGAGATCTGTGAAGTGTAGCTTGTGTATTATTTATTTCCCACCAAGAATGGGCATAAATACATTAAAAAGCTAAAGGTGGCATTGACTCCACTGAAACAAGGATTATTAAGAATGACATATACCTTTTGAAACTGATTCTTTCACGTTCGGTTGCAAGACTCAATCTACCAGAGATGAGTGAACATAGAGCAAAATAATGCCAGTGAGTACCCATTAAAAAAGTCAAGCTGACTACGTAAAAGATGTATAACTGTGTATTCGCCTGATATACACTTATTAATCCACTGTTATGCTGTAGGCATAATGCTAGATACTAGTAACAGTTACACATGGTAAATGCATAGTATATTTTATTAAAAATTAATAAGATGCTGAGAATCTGAATTTACATGCATGTATATAGACACACACATGCAGCTGCGTGCAAGAGTGCTAAACCAGGGATGGGAGGTAATTACAGAGTCTTACTTCTTATAAAACTAAAGATCCTGGGATGAGCAGATCTATAGTCCACATCTCACTTTGGCAGAACAGGGCAATCAATCTCCCATACTCCACACTGCCACCTTTTTGTTTCTAAATTTCTGTATCAGAATGTCTCTAATTTAGGTTTATTCCCCCAGCACACAAAAATTGAGGATGCACTATTTGTGTGGCACTGCACTACTTACTATCAAATATTTAAAACCTAGATATAAATATAACGACATAGATAAATTATTTCTAATTTATGGATAAAAAAATGTAACGTCATTTGTTGAACTAAACTGAGCAGTTGTCTCTGAGTATCAGATTCTGGGTTTGGTATCAGGGATACAAAGACCAATAGAATCTCTTTCCTGTTAACAAAGAGCAAAGGTGTCATAGGACAAATACATGAAAATAACACTGAAATATGTGATATGGTCCATGGGCATCAATACATATACATGACATATGGAGGTGGAAACTGAGTTTAGCCTAGACCAGAGGCTCAGTAAAGTCTTCAAGAAGAAAATAATTCCTGAGTTAATTCTTACAAAATAACCTGAATTCAGAGTGGTTGATATGGAGACTTATCTAGAATGACTTCAATGACTAAATGATTGTACAATTAACTAATACATGGGATGCAGGAAGAAGAGTAGGTATTTGGTAATGGTAAAGCAGGGCTGGGGGAATGGTTTGAGATAACGATTGGCTAATTTGTGCATTTGTTTGGTTTAAGGTGCTCATGAAACAGTGAATTGGATATATGTAGAAGACAGTTGGATAAATAAGACTGATTTTAAAGAATAAGTCTGAGTTGGAGGTAGAATATGGGAAACCAAATTATGTGAAGGAATCTTCTCATAGACATATATCTGGAAAGAAACAATTAAATTTAAATATAAAATATCTGGTTTAGAAGTTCAGTATCTTTTCAAAGAAGTTATAAAATATAATTTTCTATTATTACTTGCTATCCCATTCTAAATAGAAATTTAAAGTAATCAGAAATCTTATTTTAAGTAGGCATGTGTGAATGTATATGTAAGTTATGTGTATCCAAATATATTTTTTTCTAGTTGCCTTCTTTCAAAGAGATTCCTTGCTCAATACTGTAGAAGACTGTAATACATGAAGGTTTACCTGAGTGTACTTAGAAGTATTGTTCCATTTTAGATAGAAGAATCTATTGAAACATACAGGTGTCCATATAAAAAAGTTATTGAATCACTAGGTTGAATCTACAGATCAACTTAGTACAAGTCTGATTTGTCAACTTTTCTCCTTAAAATTTTTTCAACAAGATTATTCCTGAACATCCTCCAGTAATGGGGGAAACATTCTTTCCACTTCCTCTTTGGGAAGATCTTACTAATATGTTTGCTCATTCATTTATTTATTGCTTCATTTAATTGACATACTTATACAGAATACAATGTAGGTGCCAGGAATAAAGTACTGAACAAGTCAGACATGCTTCCTGCCTTTATAATGTTCAGCTCTTTGAAGGGTCCGTTAAATAGATGATAGATTAGATAGATAGATGATGATGATATATGATAGATAGATGATAGATACATGAAAGATAGATGATAGATGATGATAGATGATAGATATAAATAGATAGATGATAGATAGATATAGATAGATAGATGATATAGATAGATGATAGATAGATAGATAGATGATAGATAGATAGGTAGATAGATAGATAGATAGATAGATAGATAGATAGATAGATAGATGATAGATGATAGAGATAGATGATAAATAAATCTGTATTATTTATTGCTGTATAATAAATTATCCCAAATTCAGTGACTGAAAACAACTTTATTATCTCATTTTCAATTTATATATTAGTGTTATTTTTGTTGTAGAATTAAACATTTTATGCAACTAAATACTTAAATAAATATAATTAAGTGGGGGGTAAGCAGATATGTTCCCACTCCCTATAAATAAGGTTAAAATAATTCTGTTTCCCAGAGAAAGCAAAGCAGCACTCACATGTGAGGATATACTTTATTACTGTATAGATTTCCTGTCAGAAAGTAAGTAAACAGAAAAAAATCTACTGGAATGGAATGCATTTTGAACAACACACAAGAGAATATTGATTCTGTAAAACAAAATCAGGCTAATACAGAAGAGAATAGGGTAAGGTTAGAAAAGACTATAAGGGATTTTTTTAATGGTCAACTTAAAAATTGACAGTGACTTGGCCATTGGATTCATCTAGAATTTGTTTTATTGTGAGATGTATGATACAAGGTGAGAATATAACTTGGCTTTTAGGTTACACATGGAGATGCATTGTCTATATCCCAATTTGAGGAAGGATATGTGACCCCAGCTACATTTTGGCCAACCATGAGCCAACTTTATCAGACCTTCAGAGGAAATGCTCCAAGCCTTCCCATGGCGTTGGCACAGGCTGTGTTGGACTTACATGTTAATTTGGATTCTCTTTTTGCCCAATCCTGTTTCCCACTCTCTCTTTCCCCTCTCAGATGTTATCCCCCCCCCAGATGCTATTATATAATTCTAATTATCCTGCACAAAAACTCTACCCCAGAATCTGTTTCCAGAGAACCATACTATAATATTTAGTACCAGGAAAGTTCAAAAAAAGGAAGTGATATGATGCGCTTTTCAAGCTAAATCACTCACTACTCATGTGTGAGTGGAGACAGCATTACTCGCTGTAGGTAGGACACAGAAAGCCCCTGGTTCAGGGTGGTAGTTAAAACTTTCACTGATGGTAAACTGGGATGATACACCAGTGGAAGGGAATGCTCTAACTACTACAATGTTATCAGATGTTTAAAAATATGGGGGTTAGCCCTAGCCGGTTTGACTCAGTGTTTAGAGCCTTGGACCAAGGACTAAAAGGTCTTGAGTTTGATTCCTGCCAAAGGCACATACGTTGATTGTAGGCTCAATTCCTGACTGGGGGTGGGGGGGTGAAAGAGGGGGCAGGAGAGGGGTCAGGAGGCAACCAATGGATGTGTCTCTCACATCGACGTTTCTTTCTCCCTCTCTCTCTTTCTCTCTCTCTCTCCCTTCCACTTTCTCTGAGAAGCAATGGAAATAATATCCTAGGGAGAGGATTAAAAAAATAAATAATAAATATGGGGTTTGGAAACACTTTTGATAAGCTCTGATAGTCTAGAAAAAGATAGTAAAAAGTTAAGAACAATCAGCAAGTAATTGAAAAACAAATACTGGCAGCCATTGGGCCTTTCTGGTAGCTTACAAACAAGCCCTCATCTCCTATAGCAGAAGGACAGGGAAAACTGAGAAGGACCAGGACTTAATAGAGTTGGATTAGCTACAGAAAAAGTTGAAGCCCAACCAAGGCAGCTCTATGATGCCAAAGTCCTGGCCCTCGATGAAAAATAAATAGCATTTTGACACCTTGGATAGACATATCTGGATATATGCCTTTGAAATTTTTGTATACAGTTCTTTAAAACCTCTTGGCATGCAGAACTTAACCATGCCTCAATATTAAGAGTTAACATCCCCCCTTGCTTAAAAAATAGAGGCCTCTTTGCAACAAAATAACATCACACACACACACACACCCCACCTAGAATTCACCCCATCTCCCCTCTTGGTCACTAGGCCTATAATATGACCTCGTCAAGACATTCTGGGGCTGATAAGATAAAAAAGAGAGTCTACCTGAAGAGGGAGACCTAGTCAGCATGGGCCAGCAGGAGCCAGAGGACTAAGAGAGGAGTAGATAGAAGGGGTCAGTGGGGGAAAAAGGGGGACATCTGTAATACTTTCAACAATAAACATAACCTTTTTTTAAAAAGAGTGCTCAAATCAAAATTTTAATGCATAAAAATGAATAGCTATGTCTGAACATAAATTGGAAGCATATGCCAGAAATAAAAGATTTAGCACCCAGGAAAAGGCTCCATAAAATGTTGCTAATTGACTACTAGGATGACTCCCACAAGCCTGGAAAAAGCAATGGCTCATGCTATTCAAAGTTGAAATGTCAGAGTATCACAAACTACCAACTTGTAGTCTCAGATGCATCCTCTGTGCCAGATCTATTTTTTATAAAGTAATTAATACAAAATCAGGGTCCTTGTATGCTATCAGGCTGTTGATTTAGTAAATGAATGTTTCCATTTGGAAAGAACAACTAGACATATTTTCATTCACATGGAAGAGGCAATAATATACATTTACCATTTTCCTCAAGAGTTACATTGACTCTGTCATAGAGATCTGGTGTGTCTTTATACTTTCCATACAAAATGTTGAAACATCACATTGATTATATGGTCATTGAGTTGGACGAACAAAAAGTTGTTAACATTTAGAGAGACAGGTGTGTTTCAGAGAATGGAGATAAACCCTATGAACATTCAGGGGCTTATCATATCTGTAAAATTTTTAAGAGTCCAGTGGTCATAGTCCTTTCAAAATAAAATACAAATCATTAAATTTTTGTCTCTTACCATGATGAAGAAAAAACAAGTTAGCCTGCCATTTTTGAGTGGGACCTAGAGCAAGAGTGGGCACCCCACCAAGTGGAAGTTTTAGGGTTAGCAGTGCTACCACTTGGGCCATGTGATCCAGTAGATCCTATGGTATTGGTGATGGGGAAAGATTCAGAGAAAAAATTATAATGCAGGACCATGGGATTCTGAAAATAGGATTTGTCATCTGCAGTGGTGATTAAGACATAATTTGAAAAACAGCATCTGGTATGCTACTGAGCTCTGGTAGAAATGGAACATCTGACCATTAGAAAACAAGTGAATATCCATCTGAAATATCACATCTTGTGCTAAATTCCCTCAGCCCTTCCAAGTAATAAAACTAGGCAGAGGTACCAGCAATTAAATGAAATGATCTACTCAGATCATTAGCATGTGCTATGAACTGTGTTCCTGTAAAATTCATGTTAAAAATCATAATTCGAAGTACCTCAGAATGTGACTATATTTGGAGATAGGGCCTTTAAAGAGGTAATTAAGGTAAATGAGGTTTTATGTGTGGGCCCTAATCCAATATGACTAGTGTACTTATAAGAAAATAATGTTATGACCCAGACACACACAGAGGGAAGACCATGTGAAAACACCCAGAAACAGATGGCCATCTGCAAGGCAAGCCAAGGAGAGAGGCCCTGAGAAAAAACACAATTCTGCTGACACCTTCATCTTGGACATCTAGCCTCTATAACTATGAAGAAATAAACTTCTGCCCAGCTGGGCGTGGCTCAGTGGTTGAGTGTCGACCTGGGATCCAGGCGATTTGGGTTCGATTCCCAGTCAGGGCACATGCCCAGGTTGCGGGCTCAATCAATGATTCTCTCATCATTGATGTTTCTACCTCTCTCTCTCTCCCTCTCCTTTCCTCTCTCTGAAATCAATAAAGATATATTAAAAAAAAGAAATAAACTTCTGTTGTTTAAGCCACCCAGTCTGTGTTATTTTGTTATGGGAGCCCTGACAAACTAAGACAGCATGAACAGAGGGCACAAGTAGGCTGCATGAGCACAGTCCACACCTGCATGTTCTCTACTGTTTAACAGTGGCCCTCCTCTAATTCACACCCATGTCCATGGAGGATCCTGTACATCACCTCCCTCCTATCAGACATTTCACTGTCACTCATGTAACCCGTATTTTGGGAGCAGTCAGGTAAAATGTCTGACTCATATTTAGCTACAGGGAAGCAATAGAATATGAATAAGAGTATGGTCTTTGCAATCAAATGGACCCAGGACCAGGTTCATGTCTTGATCTTGTCACTTACTACTTTGAGACTGAATTTTTTCATTTGTAGAATTAAGTTAATAAGAGTTATTTCACTCTCAAGCGGCTATAAGAATGAAATGAAGTAGTGTATATAAATAGCTTCCAACAGTACTTGACAGTTAATAATCATATTATCATTATATATACATGTTTAAGTGATCATATTTCACTATATATACATATATATACATAGATGCACACACAAATATATACACATATAAGCAAAGACACACACACATTTACACACACAAACATGTTTCCCCTACTGTAAATCTCAGTAAAAACTTTGCATTCTGTAACATAAATTTTATCTGGTAAAATGATGAAATTAGGTCTGCTATTTCAGCCTGTCAAGATCTTTCTGACTCCATGTCTCTCATCTAACAAACTCACAATTTCTTCCAACTTCATGTCAAGCCCAAACTTGATAAATATGTCATCTTAACCCTTGAGAGAATATATTATTATTTAGTAAGCAGGTCTATGGTCATTTCCCCCCATCTATTTGGAAAAATATCTATTTTCTAAATAGTAATTGTTCAATTTTATTACTAAAAAGTTAGTGTTATAAGGAATCAGAATTTTGATGCCATAATTACATTTTTGGACTCATGTTATTTCTCTTACTGTTTTTTACTTTTTCTCTTCTCAAAAATTCAGAGATTCTTCTATTTCTGTACACCAAGTTCCAATTTTAGATGGAGGAACATTTCTGTGAACTGAGAAGATTATTTTCATCAGACAGACCACTGTTCATCATTTTTCTATCCAACCTAGCTTTTAGTCTACCTTTTAAATACCAGGTGGCAAAAACATTCTGTGAAAGACATGGTAGTAAAATTAACATTTTTTTCCTTATGCTTAAACTACACAGGGGAATTTCTTACTAAAACATAGTTCTGTGACCAAATCATTACAGAAAAATAAATAGTGACATGGGTCAAAAAAATGTCAGACAGCTTGAAAGCTACCTAAACAGCCCTTACATCTCAAGGATTTCTGGGCACTTGGTCCCAGTCCTGTCAATCTGTTAAGTTACTGATGCTTCACACTGAGGTCAGAGTTATAATTTCTCACACAGTTATGCCAAATAGCCCAGAAAAGCCTGTAACGTTTGCACCACAGAACACTTCCCAAAGAATTGGCGATTCATGTACAGACAAGAGGGAATAAATGGGACCTGCAAAGATTAAATATTGAGACATTTTTGAACCACTGTCTATAATATAGCAAACTTTATTTTCAAATCTGAAAAAGTTTTATGGTACAAGCAGGCAGGCAATAGTCATATTAATGGTATCTGAAGATTTAAAGAACATATATCATATGTTGCTTCTGCCTTTTGTGAAGCATTTAGGTCACAGCTATTTTTGCTAGAAACAGCAAAGGATTTTGTCAATTACAACACAGAAACCAAGGGGGGAATTTTCTCTGTTTCTGAGGATTTTATGGTAGCAGGTTTTTCTCCAGAGCTACGTACATTCAAGAAAACTTTTTCTGTTTCATAGTCCTTTAACCCAAACTGAGTCTACCATTAAAAAAAATACACTAAAGATTTTTTTAAATTTATCTTTATTGTTGAGAGTATTACAGGGGTCCCATTTTTCCCCTCAATTGACCCCCTCCACTTTGCACCCACCCCCTCCCCAGGCCTTCACCCCATTATTAACTGTGTCCATGGGTTATGCATATAACTTCTTTGGTTAATCTCTTCCCACCCTCCATCCCCATTCCCTCTTTCCTCTGAAATATGATTGTCTGTTGCATGCGTCAATGTCTTTGGATCTATTTAGTTCGTCAGGTTGTTTTGTTCATTAGCTTCTTCTTAAAGAAGACCCTTCAACTTTTCCTGTAGTGCTGGTCTGGTGGTGGTGAACTCCTTTAGCTTTCCCTTGTCTGTGAAGCTCTTTATCTGACCTTCAACTCTAAATGATAGTTTTGCTGGGTAGAGCAAGGCAATGGGTATCAGATAACTAAAGATAACAATTGCTGAGAGATGGGAAACAAATGAGGTAAGCCCTATGGTTGCCTCAGGTAATTGCCTTGACAGGGTTTCAAGACTCATTGCAGTCAGACACCTAAGGCAGAGCCAAAATACTCCCTACATTGAAGAATTGACAGCCTAGGAAGAATCAAGATGCTATGGTGTGCAGAACAGAATGCTGGAGTGGAGAAAGATGCAAAGAGAGAGGATTCTAGGGACTTATGCAGCATCTGTCTTTCTATTCAGCAAAGTACTGATTGGTACATGTATGTGAAAAAACTATCCAAGGTTGAGGGAGAAATATCTGAGATAATTTGATCAAAAGCACTGTTCCTTACATAGAGCCAGGAATAGTGCCTGTTTCCATTGGCTAAAATGAAACTTCTCATGAGTCATGGGGTATTGAGTAGATCACTCAGAGACTTGCCTCAGTAGTGAGAACTATTTGGGCCTAGACTTAGGTGCTGTTCTGTTCCTACCAAACAGCTCTTAAAAGCAAGACCCTATAAATATCAACCTATTTCCAAGTAGCTTAATAAAGTCCCCAACCAAAGTTCAAAAATATATAAAAAGATTCAAAAAAATTCATCTCCAATAAGACAACATCCACAATGTCTGGCATCTCATCAAAGATTTTCAGACTTGCAAAGAAGTAGGAAAATATGACCCATTATGAAGACAAAAATTAGTCAAACCAAACTAGAACTGACACAGATATTAAAATTAACAATGAAGGCTATTAAAATATCTATTATAACTTTATTCCATTTGCTCAAAAGTTAAATCGTTATATAAAGGAGGTAAATCACTGCAATGTGTGATAAAGAATACACTGGTTAGGACTCGTGGCAAATTAGACACTGTAGGAGAAAAGATTAGTGAAATTGAAGACAGCAAAATCAATTACCCAAAATGTAACAGAGAAAAAAAGAAGTTAAAAAATGAAAAGATTATCAGAGAGCTGTAGGGCAATATCATACAACCAAATAAACATATAACAGGATCCTTTGAAAGAAAGGAAGGGCAAAAGAAAAAAATAGCTTGAAAATTTTAAAATTTGATAACAATTACAAATGCAGAAGTTTAAGATGTTCAATAAACTCCATGCACAAAAAACATGAAAAAATAATATCCACCATTTGGCTATTGAGAACATTGTTGCTATGAGCATGCATGCACATGTACTTGTTTTGAATAACTATTTTAATGTATACATGTGTTCATAACAACACTGTTTTCAATAGGCAAAGGTGGAAATATCCCAAATGTGCATCAACCGATAAAGAGCTAAACAAATGTGGTGTGTACATGGGTGAACATTATTCACCCATAAAAAAAAAGGAATAAAAGATGACACATCTATAAACCTCTAAAATATTATGCTAAATGGAAGAAGAAAGACACAAAAGGACAAATATTATATTATTTCACTCTTCTAAAATATCTATGATAGGCAAGTTCATAGAGACAAAGTGTGGACTAGAGATTGCCAGAGGCTATGGAGAGTGAGGAATGGGGAATTACTGTTTAATGAATATGGCATTTTACTTTGGAGTGATGGAAATATTTTGGAACTAGATAGAGGTGGTGATTGTACATTGTGAATGTACTAAATGCCACTAAATTGTTTACTTTAATTAATTAATTTCATATGAATTTCACCTCAATACATTTTTTAAAATAAAGGCAAAATTAACACCAAAATTAAAGCCACCAAAGCTGCAAGAATGTATCACTAAAAGACCTTCACTACAAAAAATATCAAAGGAAGTCATTTAGGTAGAAAGAAAATGATGCCTGTTGGAAATACAGATCTACAAGAATGAATAGAAAACACCAGCTATGGTAAGTACTATATGGACAAATATATAGCATATTTTTCTTATTATAAACGACAGGAATTTCAGAGATAAAGTTGGGTCTCAGGGACAACCTCAACCGGGCATTCAAATATTTCCTGATTTGGGTGTCTTGTCTTTGCTTCTCTCAGTATGTTAACTTAACCTTTCATTATTGATGTCATAATAATTTTCATGAGCAAGCAAGCATCCCTTGTATTCTATGTTATGACTGGCACATAAAAAATTAGCTAATAATATCTCATCCATTCAGTAGCATTAAGAAATTAGGTATTCTACAAAATGCAGTTTCTAGATAACTAAAGCTTACACATTCATCATTTTTAAATTTTAATCATTATACATGGAAATCTCAGGGATTTTCTTTCATTTTTTTCACATTAATGCTTCAATAGCAAAACAAAGTATGTACTAAAAGTAGCTCAGGATGATTATTATGAATATGTAATTGAAGAACCAAAGGGTTATTAAAGTTTAAAGAACTAATTGCCCCCACACTAAATGGTCCTATAATGAGTTGTTTTATGTTCTTGGATTTGTCTTTATCTTATATTTTGTTCTGAGCTATGACATAAAACTCCCATACAATGGAGAAGAGGAAGGCCTCCCCTTATGAGGTTCTTCTGGTTGGTGGAAGCCCTAGTCCCACAGCTACACATCCTGCAATATGCCAATCAATATGTACCAGTACCCCCTTTAAGCAGTTTATTTTTCTAATAAATAGCACACTTGTATGCCCCTGAATTATGCTGCTTATGATAAAGGTAAGGTGGTCAGGATCTACTTTTTCAAAATGAGCATCATAAACAATGATGAAAACACCTGAACCATCTGCAGTTCAGGAGACTGGACTATTTAGACAACACAGAAATAGCGTCAGAATAAAAAAGAACTGAACACTTGAGGGTGATGTTGATCACTGATTTTGGTTCCTTGTTGAGTTCACACTTGGAATGAAATACAATGTGTATTGTATTTCAGTTTTTCAGGGGAAATTGATATAGTCATAACAGGGAATCTTGGTGAGGGTGGACCTGAGATGCAGATATGTATTTTTAGACAGTCCTTCTCTTCCACCTCTACTTCACTGCCTTGCAAAGAGCTCCTGTCTGTGCTCTGGGTGTGAAGTCTCTTTACCTGGGATTTTTGAGATAGCACATTCTTAGTCTTCATGATGTCTAAGAGTCCCTTGGGAACAAATTGATGTCAACCTACAGTATTTGTTACTGACTCACTAGGTGAGTGGGGAGTGAGGGATTTGGAGGCTTAAAAGTCACATATTAAGGAGATACAACATCCATTCTGAGTATAGAATCTTCTTGGCAATGATGGACTGATGCAGCAAAGGTCCCGAATGTCAGAGAAAGCAACATTCCAGGCATACTGTAAAGCTCCATTTGACAATCTCTTGGCTTAACCTCATCTTTTCTGAGCTTTATGCATCCAAGAAAGGAGAGGTCTGAGGAGAAAATGTCAAAACTTTTGTAACTAGGGCCTAAGCAACAATGCTATAGAAAACCCTAGAAAATATTTTGGTAAAGAAAAGGAAATATTTTTTTAGTACTAACCAGAAAGAGGGAGAAGGAAAACAAGGGCAAGGAGATCCAAGCAGTGGAGAGAGGAGATAACCCCAGTCGAAGGGAGGTCAGAAGTCAAGCACAGGTGAGCACCATTCTTTATGTTGTACACCTGAAACTAATATAATGATATATGTAAATTCTACTTCAATTAAAAATAAGGAGACTATCTTTGACTACCCAGTGTAATCATAAAAATCATAAAAGTGGAAAAAGGTGCCAGAAGAAGAGTGAAACAGCATGACAAAGGCTCTACTGGTTCTGAAGGGGTCCACATGCCAAGAAATGTAAGCAGCCTCTAGAAGCTGTAAAAGAAAAGGAAATAGGTTTTCTCCTAGAGCTTCCAGCAGGAATGTAATTCTGCTGACACCTTGATTTTAGGCCAGTGAGATGCATTTCAAATTACTGACCTCTAGAACTGTATTACATAATGTCAAAAGAAAAAAAATTTAAAAGAAAATATCTCCAGTCCTAAGTGTGAGGATTCTGCTGGGCTCTTTAGGAGTTCATATATGAGCTTCTCTGAGCTGGGAAGACCGTTTGACTTCTGATGGAAATCATGTGGCCCTAAAAATTGAGAGGCATTTTGTAGAATGCTGTGTCAATCCCATAGAAGGAGAGCTGGCATTCTAGCTAAAGCATGGCGATGAGATGATGAAAAGGTATATGAGGGAAAAAACGAAATGGTTAATAAAAGCCTGTGTGACTGTTCTAGATATCATCCATGAATCTGGGAAGGCAGGGCCTCCTTAAATGTGGCAGATGTATGGAAATATTTAAACAGGAATTTAAATAAAATGGATGAATTGAAAACCACAGATGCTAAATTTCCTAAAACCTGTTGGAGAAAAAAGTATATCCCTCCCAGAAAGCCTTAGAGAAAAGTGTGACATTTAAAAAGAAGTCAGGCTAGGCTCACAATTAATTAAGTACTTCAATTTATTTTTAGACAGCAAAAAAAGTAAGTATGGTGGATAGTGTTCCAGTGAGAGAACCTAATGTGAGATGAGGCAAGGGTCAAGCTACTGTTGAGACCAAGAAGGAGAAACAAAACAGTGGCAAAAGAACTTTAGCAATTGGTGCAACAAATGTCTCTAAATATCAGAATTTTACAGGGAACTACAAAGAACATCAACTAGGGAAAGCATCACCCAACTTTGGAAGGAGAGTGTGTCTTTTGCAATCCTTTGATAATCAACGATTCCCATCATTTTGTTATTGTTGAACCTATGTTTAGGTTTGAAAACTAAAATTAGCCTGAAAATTTGCTTGGAAAACACATGGAATGATCAACTCCCCCCATTTGTAAACTCTTTTCCTTCCCCTACAGCTGCTTAGAACGGCATAGAACTATGAAGTTTTACACAGCGTGAATAGAAAAAAGCACTGTCTGGGCTGTAGCTAAGACTTAGAAATGCTGGCATATGGAGTAGGCAATACTCCCCACCCACAGAGTCATGTGTATGTGTGTATGTGTAAGTTCTCAAATAAATGAGCCATATACACTTAAATGTTATAGAAACCTCTGAGAAAATTTGAAAAACTGAAAGACACTTAAATACTATAGAAAGTTCAAAGAGCTCCTAAGTGCCCAGAATGCTTGCATATATTATATAGATGTCCAACCACAGTCTCCGATTTACATATAAGCCAAGATGTCCATAGAAACAATTATTCCATTTATTCATTCATTGCATAATTTGATAAAGTTTCTGCTGTGGACTGGGTCATTCTCCCAACCACCAAATTTATAGTTGAAGCCCTAACCCCCCAAATTACTGTGTTTGGAAATAGGACTTTTAGAAGGCAATTAAAGTTAAATGAAGTCATACGGTAGGGTCCTAATCTGATGGGAACAGTAATCTTATAAGAAGAGGAAGAGAGAAAAATATCTCTGTCTTTCTGTCTTCCTCTATGCCCCCCCCCATCTCTATTTCTCTCTGTGTGTCAATTCCATGTGCACTCACTGAGGAAAGGTCATGTGAGCACATAGGAAGAAGGTAGCCGCAAGCCAGGAAGGCAGCCCTCACCCAAGCCTAATCATGCTAGTACCCTTATCTTGGTGTGCCAGCCTCCAGAACAGCCTAACAATAAATTCCTGTTTAAGCCATCTAGCCTATAGTATTTTGTTTGGCAGCCTGAGCAGACTGACAGTCCTTGTCTTTGACAAGCTTACATTGCAGAAATAAAGAGCAAGAAATAGTTCAACAAGTCACCAAATCCATGTGTAATATTCTATGGCCATAAGTACTCAAAGAAAAAATGAAACAGAAAAAAGGGTGAGAAGTAATGAGACATGGTATTTTATAATATACCAATGAATGCCTTTTTTAATAAAGTAAAGACTAAGTGAAGGGTGAAAGTGAATGGGAGAAAGCATGGAACAAGTCATGTCAGTATCTGGGACAGAACATTCCAGAAGGAAACCATAAGGCTCAGAGTGGGGAGCATGATGGCAGTTTTAAGGGCAGCAAGGAGGCTACTGTGTCTGTAGTGGTGTGGGTGACAAGGGGAGTGGTAGAAGATACAGTCAGTGAAGTAGCAGGGGTCCCGGTCACCCAGGGCCTTGCAAACCATAGTTAGTACTTTGAATTTTATCTGAGTGAGATGGGGGTTTTGTAGGAATCACCTGATCTGACAAAATTAAAATCCCTCTAGCTGCTGCATAGAAAATTAATAGTAGAGAGGGAAAGATAAAGGCAGAGAGAGCAGTTAGAAGCCTTTTACATTTGCCCAGGTGATAAAAGATGCTAGCTTGGGTCAGTGTGATAGAATTGGATGGGGGTGGTAAGAAGCAGTTGAATCCTGAGAATATTTCAGAGGAAGAGTCAAGAGGATTTGCTGAAAGATTAAATAAATACAAAGGTATAACTGAGAGCCAGGCATCAACAAAAGTATCTGGTTTACTGACAGAGGAAGAGGTTGTTAAATACATGGACATCAGAGTGTTTGCCAGAGAATCGTTTAAGGTGAGTGAGGAGCCTATCACAGTAGGTTATTTTATGAAAGAATTTCTGGCATTTGAAGGGAATTGCTCTTCCTGTACAGTGTGAAGCTTTGCTTGGCCACTTCATTCCATCCCCTACTGAAGTAAGAGAGGAGAATTAGATATTGGGAGACATGAAAAACCAAGAATATTGAGATAGAAGTAACAGAGAGAAGAGATACCCCATTCTCTAAGAAGCATTGGAGACTGGTAACTTGGCAACCAAAGTGGAATATTAACAATGTCAATCATCCTAAAATGTTAGAAGGTAGTTAAGAAAAGCGTATGGGAAGTAGGCTATAGATAACAACACAATTGGTAGTCAAGAGGAGACAACAAGTTGTATGGACAGAACATGAGATAGAGAGAATAAAAATATATGCTATCTAATAGACAGATACTTCAAGAGTGCTGGAAAACAGAAGAGAACAGGTAAATAAGGTTGGTAAGGTGCTACACAGCCTAAGCAGAGGGACTACTGAGCTTCAGGTAAAATCTTAATGATATCGAAGAGGTCTCATATACTTACCTTCATTCTTCAGGACTCGTAATTGGTGAGAGCTGAATATATAAGACTTGGATGATGAGTGTCATAAAATCATCAGTAGAGGACACACGGGAAAGGATTTTACATGTGACTCATAAATTGGTGGAGAGATCATAGCTTATAGTTACTGTATAGTTTAATGTCATTTGGAGAAAAGAAGGAAAGGATACCCATTAAGTGAATGGTCAATGGAAGGATAAATACTCAGAAGTTGGTCAAATAAAAATAATAATATGTTTGATATAATAAATATGTAGAGATAGGTATCTATAATTATATGGTGTGTGTGTGTATATATATATGTATGTGTGTGTGTGTGTGTATGAAGAGAGAGAGAAATTGTTATACCACAGATGGAGATAGGTAGATGTTTATTTTTTTAATTTCACCTATTCTTTGCTGTTTAATTCACACATACAACATTTATTTACAGTATTGCTTAGGTAAGATAAAAAAAAACTATAATTATTATGGGTAAGGAGAAAAAAATAGTCTCATTTGTAGGGCAAGTTTAAGTCATGAGAAGAGACTAGAATAATATAATGGAGTATAAATTAATATAAATCACATGTTTTAGGAATGGTATGTGTACATGAGTGTGTGTTCATTTGAATGCATAAGTCTTGCTGTTTTTTGAGTTGTATTAACCTATTTATGAAAATATACTGCAAAAGACCCCAAACCACCAAGGACTCTAAATAGTTAAAGTATTCTTGAGAAAGAACAAAGCTGGGGCATCACACTCTGCAATTTCAACTATATTACAGAGCTATAGTATTAAAAATAGGTTGGTATTGGCATAATAACAGACAAATATATTAATGGAACAGAATAAAGTATAAAGAAATAAACCCAAACATATGTGTTTAATTAACTTATGACAAAGATATATAAATATGCAATGAGGAATGCGCTCAAGGTCCATCCATGTTGCCACAAATGTACATTGAAGAAAGGAAAGTCTTCAACAAATGATGTTAGAAAAACTGGACAACACACGCTAAAAGAATAAACTTGGACATGTCTTATACCCTACACTACAATCAACTAAAAATTGATTGATTACTTGAATGTAAGACCTGAAAGCATAAAACTCCTAGAAGAAAACCTAGGAGAGAAGCTTTTTGGTATCAATCTAGGCAATAATTTTTTGGATCTGACACCAAATCAAAGGTAACAAAAACAAAATATACAAGTGGGATTGCACCAAACTAAAAGCCTCTGTACAGCAAAGGAAACCATCAACAAAATAAAAAGGCAACCTACTGAAGAGAAAAAATATTTGAAAAATCATATATCAAATAAGGAGTTGATATCCAAAATATTTAAGAAATCATAAAATGCAATAGCAAAAAAAAAAAAAATCCAAACAATCCAATTTTAAAAATAGATAGAGGAACTAAATAGACATTTTTCCAATAAAGACATACAAATGGCCAATATGGAAAGTGTTCAACATCACTAATCATTAGAGAAATGCAAATAAAAACCACAATGAGATCATCTCATACCTGTTAGAATGCCTATTACCAAAAAGACAAGAGATAAATGCTAGCAAGAGTATGGACAAAAGGAAACCCTTGTACACTATTAATGGGGAAATAAATTGGTATAGCAACGATGAAAAACAGTATGACATTTTCTTCAAAAAATTAAAATAGTGATATTATTGTAATTAGCTAGTTATGAATAATAGGAAAGGAGCAAAGGGAAGGCCGGACAGTATAGACATGTTCCCTGCAACACATTGGGGGAGGGAACCACAAAGGGAAGACAGACGCATGCCAGTAAAGTTGGGGTCTCATGGGGAAGGTACTTGTCTGTCAGTCACACCTGGAGACAGAGATGTCTGGCCAGAATGGGCATGGCCACTGCAAGCGGGAAGAAATTTAGGATCTACAGTATAGTTCCCTAAACACAGAGGCTCGCTCTCTTATGCTCTTGGTTCCTCTTGGCACCCTTGGCTCGTGGCTCCTGCTTGGCTCCCTGGCATTCTCCTGTGTGACCCACGGCCATGCAGACCCCACGCACAAGGGACTAATGAACTTCAGTGGCCTGATGCTGTATGGACCCTACTCTGCCATGGAAAGGAAACTCTGGACACGGGCTTTGCTTCTAGCTCTACTGAAAACCAGCTACTCTTCTTCTGTGACTGGACTAAGGGAAATGGGACTTTGGAAATGCAGGAATTTACTTGCACACAAATAAGAATCACTCGTTCTCCGTTGCGAGACTCAGAAAATTATTTTTCTCAGAATATCATAAACAGTCCACCCCTAGCAACACCCAGTGAGGAGGAGGACCCCCCCCCCACTTTGTCCAGTACCAACGGTACTACCATGTAATCCAGCATTGCCACTTCTGGGTATATGTAATAAAAATAACAACAACAAATAAACAAAAAAATCACTATCTCAGAGGAATGTCCACACTCACATGTTCGCTGCAACATTACTCACAGCAGCCAAAACATGGGAACAACCTGAGTTTCCACTGATGGATGAATGGATAAAGAAAACATGGTGAATATGTACAATGGAGTATTATTCAGTTCTAAAAATAAGAAAATCCTGCCATTTGTGGCAGCATGGATGGACCTTGAGGGCATTATACTGAGCGAAATGTGAGACAGGGAAAGACAAATATTATATAACCTCACTTTTACGTGAAATCTAAAACAATCAGACTCACAGATATAAAAAACAGTTGATGGTTGTCAAAGGCTGGGATGAGGGAGAAAGAAATGGCTAAGATGGTCTAAGGTACAAACTTTCAGTTATAAGATAAATAAGTCATGGGTTTGTAATGTACAGCATGGTGACTGTAGTTAACAACACCGCATAGTATACTTGAAAATTGTTAAGAGGGTAGATCTTAAAAGTTCTCATCACAAGATAAAAATTGTGCCGATGCGAGGTGCTGAAGGTTGACTAAACTTCCTGTGGTGATCATTTTGCAATATATACACATATCAAAACACTGTTGTATACCTAAAACAAATATTATGTTAAATGTTAGTTATATCTTAATACAACCGGAAAAAATGTAAAACAATTTATATTTTTCTTTGCTGTATGAGGTCTCACCCTTAAAGACTTGCTTTTATGTCTGAGTTTCTAGATTCTAGATCTGAGAGTATAGAAAAGGACTTTTCTTACTAAACTATTAAAACGAGGGGGGAGGATCATGTCTGCTTTCACTGGCATATTTGTAAATCTTTTTTTCTCTGCCACCATCTGTAGATGCAACAGATCTAAAACAAAAGTCCCAAGTAAATTACTCTCATTCTCATTACACTTACTGTTAATAGCTTTTATTTAGCAATTTTTTCACTTATTCTAAGGAAGTAAAATAACTCCCCCCCAAAAATCTCTTAAAAATTTGGGAACATGTGAAACTTTGCAAAATGGAAAAAAAAAAAAAAAAGAATGAAAATGACTTGCAAATATATTTTTCTCAAAAAGGTCATATAAAAATGGAATCCAGGGGTTAGTCATTAAAATAATTTACCCTTAGGCTTCAGAGGGAGCCTGCCATGGCTCTGACTGCAGGAGAGCAGGACATGCCTGGCCTGCTCTCATTCAAGGTTGTGGCCTCATTAGCCACTGAATGGGGCTTTGAGAGCCCTTCGCAAAAGAAGCAGATACTGTCTTCAAGTTGAGGCTAATGAGGGACAATATACATTTACAGAATCTTGAGTTTCTAACACAGCTCCTGTTGACATGAAGAATTAGAGCGAGGAGATACTCTGTTCCCAAAATCTTCACAAAAAGAAGTAGAGAATTAGAAACCGCTCCTGGACACTGCATTTATAATGCATTCCAGTGCTGACATCTTGTTGAAAAGTAGAAAGCAAGAGAGGTGGATGTTCATTTTACATGGCAAGAAAAAAAAAGGCAATAAATCCATAGTGTTTGCACGTGCCAAGACTTCAGTGGTTTCTCAGTGAGTTAGTTATACATGCTTTTACATAACGCCAGGCAGCAGGCATTAAAATGCTGGTAACTTTCATATTTTGAAGAGCTGCATTATGAGTTCATTTGAGTTTATTCAATGAGGTATTTAGCATTCTGAATTTATGAACCATTAACTTGTCTAAGGCCTTAGCCAACTCACAAATTCAGCACTAAAGAAATTGTGGTTTTGCCTTAGCAGGTTTGGCTCAGTGGTTAGAGTGTCAGCCTGCGGACTGAAGGGTCCTGGGTTCAATTCCAGTCAAGGGCATGTATTTTGGTTGCAGGTTCGATCTCCTGGAGGCAACCAATTGATGTGTCTCTCCCACAGGAAACCAATTGATGGGTCTCTCTCACATCGATGTTTCTCTCTCTCTCTCTCTGTCTCCCCTCCCCCCACCTCTCTCTCCCTTCCACTCTCTGAAAAGCAATAGAAAAAATATATCCTCAGGTTGCTGAGTGGTAACAGGACTATCAACTAATTGAGAGAAGTGAAATACACTAAGGTAATGAGACCGTTGGTTGCATAAGAGATGAAGCAGAGAATGTCTGGGAGCCAGGAAGTTCTGATAAAAGGCCAGAGAGAGAAGGGGGGTGTGTTTGAGGGGGATAGAGAGACTTTTTGTATCACAAAGAAATTGTCCTGGATCAGGCGTATAATATAAAATAAAAATGTTGAAAATGAGATGGAACAGTATCAAGATGTCAGCTTCTTTAAAATGGTGCCAAGGATACCTATCCTAAATAATAAATATGAGTTTTTTTTACCCATATTTGCCATTCTCTCTTTTTCCTCTTGTATTTCCTCCCTCCTTTACTACATGGCTTTGTCTTCCCAGAAGTCAATAATCTCTCTTTTTCTTTGGATACTTGACATTTTAAGGCAGATTTGAGAGTTATAGCACTGTATTACAAAGTAAAAACCTCTGCTTAGAATTCCAGAGATGCCTCAAACTCAATTCTATATGTCTAAAATAGGACAAATTCTCTTATGTGACCACCCACTTCCATCAGTGTACTTTTAACTTGTCCTTCATGATTTTGGCCTGTGGATTTTTTTCCATCCAGCATTCCAAGATAGGAAACTGGGGTTCATTTTATTCTCTTTCCTCTCCCTTGAGCTGCCAGTCAATAGTTTCTAAAGATTTGGTGATGCCCCTTCTTAATTATCTCTTGCATAGTCTTGTCTTATGCAGTCTCATTGTTCCTACCTTGGGACAAGCTTCCATGGAGCTTTGTCTGGAGTACTTAAATCAGACATCAACTGAGTCCATCATCTCAAGGAGATTCATTTTAATGCAAGATGCAAAGGATCCCCAATGTACAAAGAATGAGTGATATATAATTCATTTGTGGCTTTATTTATTTATTCATTTAACAATTGCATCTGAGTGCCCACTTTGAATATACATGGTGCTGTGCAATGGAGATTTATCAGTGACCAAGAGACAATTTTTCTCCCCACCAGAAGTTTAAATCCTACTTGAGAGAAATTGACAGATAAACAAACAAATAAAATAATTACAGATTGTGATAGGTCTAATTAGGAAATAATCTGATGTGACAATCGAAAGTGAGGATAAGAAGGAAAGGCAGACATCAGTTAAGTGGTGTTCACAATGAAATTTGGGAAGTGATTTGAATTAAGCACTTTTCAACTTTACCATTGGTGCCTCATGCTGTCTTCTGGGTATCGGCCCAAAAGCCCTGGCACCATAACGCCCTGGAGTAAATGCCTTTTCTCCACCACAGACTCCATGCTGTGTGCTTTAGTTTTGGTTTGGTTTTGTGTAAAAATAAACCGAGATTAATTTAACACTTAAGTGATGTTCATGCAAGCATCCCAAGAACACAAACTTAATTTCATTATTATAAATTTTATGGGCTTTTAGGTTCATGTAAGAATGAAAAATTAATTGTTTCGAGGAACAGTGTTCAAATCTGCTCTCAGATAATTATCTATTGGCAAACTTTTGATCCAGTTTCACAGAATTGCATGCTTGAGTGCTTCTTTGATTAATAAACAATACTTTTGATGCTAAAATCATGGCTTTAGAAGAAGTCGTGTAAAGATATATTTCTTTTAAAAAAGATGTTTTAACCATCCATTGTCTACAAAATGAGAAAAAGTAAAAAAAATAGTAAGTCATTAACTAAAAAGTTCAATGATCTATTGTAACTTTTTAACGATCATCTGTTTGCTCAACTTCAGCATAAGCTTACAGTGAAGGGTTTGAAGATTCAATCATCTTAAAGATCAAAACATTTTTTTTTCAAAATATAACATACAGAGGTTAAAAACAATAAGTACTTTCATTGTAACCTCTCCTACTTTCATTGTAACCTCCCCTTAATGTTAAAGAAAAAGGTAATATTTGACCAACGAAGTTCAAGGGGCAAACTCATGTTAGAAAGACTGGCTGATAGAAGTTAACTTCACTCCTTTTAATGTCTAAGTGGCTCTTTGACACTGCGAGATTTAAATGCTGGATTTAGAAAAAGAAAGGAAAGAACTTTAAAAGGTGTTAACTTCATCTTGTGCCATAAAAGAAGAGATGTTTAATTAAGCCACTGGTAGTTCTTGGGTGGTTTTCAGTTTAGTTTTATAGTTTTGAGATGAAAAGGTACATTAAAATCATGTACAAAGCACCTTTTAGAAACTTTGGAAAGGTCAAGGAGAAAATAGCTGGATTTCAAAAGCTGAACTTTTCAAGGTTTTTCTCTGATTTTTCTAAAACAAGATAGCCTACTCCTCCTCTTAATAGTTCTTCAAGGCCCTTTTGGTAGCCAAAATCTTTGTTCTTTTTTTAAAGCAGCTTTGTAACAGAAGAACTAAAAATTAATTATGGGGATGGAACTTTTACACAGAAGAGTTTAAAAAGCACAGACGTAAAGAAGGGAAAAAGATGAGGGCCCATTTATCTTATATTGACAG
Organism: Miniopterus natalensis; assembly: GCF_054644295.1. Lineage (NCBI taxonomy): Eukaryota > Metazoa > Chordata > Mammalia > Chiroptera > Miniopteridae > Miniopterus > Miniopterus natalensis. The sequence continues at coordinate 20,964,548 of NC_142085.1, forward strand.
GACTAGCTTCAAACGATGACCTTGAATCATAATCATCCTAATGAGCTGAAAATATTTCACTTTAACAAGTGAAACTATAATCAAATCAGTTTCTGAAAGCTCTACTAATGAGCGTTTCCTTTGATGAGAACATGGTTAACTGTCTTAGTCTGCAGGAGGTGCACTACAGTAAGGGGCCAGCTCCTGACAACTCATTAGCTGACCTGGGGAGAGAGTAATTTGAATGCTTTTGATAAAAATTTCAAGGCTTTTTTTTTAACTTAAATTACAATTTATGCACTTTTATAAATAGTATAATTTGTCTAAGTTGGGGAAATGAGCAAGAAGACTTCAAAGCTGTGGAGCAAAGTTTGTTTATCACATTCAGTCTGTTGTATCCCCAGAACCAGGAGAGGGAAACATGTTTAATTAGTGACTGCTAACTTAGGGCCCATCCCTCCCTATATTGTGCTTTTACTGGCTGCATTTTTACGGGTTGGTGTCATGTTAAATGAACTTTATGGAGATACATTCTATTGAGATTTAGGATTGAAAATTAGAAGCCACCGTTACTTACTATGAGTCTAAAGAATGTCTTCTAAAATGGCTTTCTCCACCAAAAGAAATCATTCAGTTCACACAAAACAACAACGAAAAAATAAGCTAAAATGAAAACTGAATGCAGAAATGTGGTTTACTTTTATTTGCACCACTCAAGAATCACCCCCATTAGAATTATTCATTATCTTAACTACTACATGAAGAAATAATCCCTCTCTCTTTCTCTTTCTCTCTTTCTCTCCCCCCATCTCTAGACTTTTGACAGCAGACTGTGAAAGAAAAAAATAAAACAGAAGGATAGTTCAGCTGTTTTAAGTATCACTGGAAGACAGGTTTTAGTTGCTTCAAAGGGCCAATTCCTTGCCTCCTCCCTCCCATAAAGCTTCCCTTTGCTGTTGAGGTGTTTACTTTCTGTCTATTTGTCCTGTTTTCTTCAAGGCAAACCACTTAGATGGTTTGTGTCATAGGCACATGAGACACTGGCCAAGGTCTTATACATAAAAGGTGAGGGATGAGAAACTTCATCAGATATCACAGGTGATCAGGTATCAAGGTGGAAGGGTTCCTCCCTAAACTGACTTAACAGGATTCTTTGCTAAGATTGGACTACTGGCAAACTAAAGACAGGACAAGGCCAAGTTTGAGGCCTAGTTGAAAAGAGGGCTCCAAGGACCCTGACTAAAGGTTTGTCAGAGAGAAAGTCTTTATAAGCCAACAGCACTGAAACTTATGCCTGAGCAAAGCTTAGCTAGAGCACAAATTTTCTCAGTAAGTCACATCCCAACCTTCTTAGGAACATTAGTGAGTTCTTTAGCACTACGCTTGAGTGCCCATTTAAACAGCAGAATTACTAACAAAAAGCACAAAAAAAGTGAAAAATGTGACACTAAATAGACCAAAAAAGGGACCCTTGTTTACAGTATGAGAGCTGAAACCAGAAAGCAGAACATTGCTCTGATTGATCGCCACTGGAATTGACTGCTGGGTCCAGATCTGTGTGTCCCCAAACTCAGACAGGGCAGGAAATCCACTTTGGGGAGCAAGAGAGGCACAGGGAGGTCTGACGCACACACTCCTCTGTGCTCTGTGTGATCTCTAAGACCCGGAGAAAATCTTTGGTTTGAAGATTGTGAGCTGCAGCACCTCTTTTAGAACACACGATGATTCTGCTGGTACTTTGTGAAAATTTAACAAAAATAATTTCTACTTACACTATACATTTTAAATATTTTTCTCATTTTTTTTATTTATGAAAGAAAATCCTCCTGTTGTTAATATAATGATTTATAAAGGGACATTTAAATAAATAATTGAAGTACTTACTTATCTTACTATCAATAAATATTCCTTCTCTTATATGATAAAAAGCGCATGTGTCATGAAAAGATATTTAAACTGTTATACAAAATTAAATTTTATAGCCATTTTAAGATTTATCATGAAAGTCACTGTGTAGAAAAACTAATATATTTTAGAAAAATTCACTTTTATGTGAGTTTTCAAAGAGTATGTAAATAGTTGTTTTATTAAAATATTTTTGCATTTAGATATTTTCAATATAAATTATTTCCCAGCACCCATTTATCATTCAGGTCTGCATTTTGCACAGTCTTCAGTAATCACAGGGGTATCACAGAAGTTTCTTCTATTTATTGTATTGTGCATAAGTTTGCTTGAGTTACTTATCAGTCTCCAAATTTATCTGGGGCATTTCTTAGTTGTATAAAACAACATTAGAGCCCTTACTTATATCACATTCCTACCAAGTGACATACTCTTTCATTTCCAGTGGTGACAATCCAAGAATCTCACCTAATCAATAATCATAAGTCAATTTTACAAAATAATATTAGCCAATCAGGTACTAAAGTTACATGTCTTTAGCTTGAAGAGACTTAATTCCTACATACAAAGTTACTTAAATTTCTAACATGGTTTTCTGAATTATTGTTTGATTTTTTAATTTTTTAAATTAAATAACAGTTTCTATATCAGTGTTTATTTTTTAATTTTTTAATGAAATATGATATTGATTCCAGGATAAAGTTATATATACTTCTGTAATAAAACCTTCAGACATTATAAAAACTATAAAGAAGAAAATGAAAACCACTCATAAAATAGTCACTGCTATTAATACTCTTAGTAATTAATATATGAGGTAACCACTATTACTACCACTACTGCAATCAGGATTCTGACACATCTTATATAGTTAAAGTGTTTCTATGAAATTTATTATTATTTTATTTTATTTGTTGTTATTAGTCCAAGAATGAAGATATTTTAAATTTTGATAATTTTGCTAGATGCCTTTCCAAGGTTGTTGTATCAATTTACAGTTCTACTTAAGTGGTACAAGAGTGTAGCTTCCCTATCATTTTGTCAGTGGTGGATGTCATTTGATATTTTAATACTCTCCAAGCTGATAACTAAAGAACATTGCTTTATTGTTCTTTTATTTTTATTCAAATATTGTCAGCGAAAGTAAAAAATAATTTATCACTGTCTGAAAAGTTAGGCAAGATGGCTTTGGGACTAAACTCATAATAGGGGCTCACTATAAGTTTTTTTGAGAAAATGAGTTTGGTGGGTCTGAATTTTAGGTTCTAAATAAACACTTCAAGAGAAAAAAGTTTGCTTTATTCCCTATAGTTCTCCATGAAAAGAGTTTTAACATCCTCTATCCAAACTCCCAATCCCAAATCCAGGATCCAGTTTCAGTCTTTCTCAGCCTTGTCTACGTAGTGTTTATAGTTTCATAGTTTTACAGGCATTTCCGTTTGTTCTAAACCTATACTAAAAGAAGAATTAAATTGTCGCCGTCTTCCATATTTTTACATGTCATGGACTTTTTAATGATAGCTACATTATTTTTATACTAATAAGTCAATTCCTAAAATATAAGCTAACAGTGAGATAGCCAAAGAGTGAAAACGCAGATTCAGTGAAATCTTGCTTATAAAAGAAATGTCACGAAGCAACATTATTCAGTGAGATGTTTGGTTTCTTTCTTTATTATAGCATTAGTATGGAAAACATAGAACAGAGTGCTCCCATTGGCACTGTCCTATTCCTTAGCAGTTTAATAAAATTCTTCCAGTTTACGCATCATTCTTTGGATACAATCCACCAGAAACCTCAGGTACATAAATTAGCCATTACACATAAATTAGGCAGTACACGAAGACTGACATTTACTGTTGGGCCTTGATGTTCTAACACCCAACAGGAATTAACCCAGAGGTACATGATAAAACAGTTAAAATAAATTAAAATCCAAAATACACATACATATGCACACAAACCATTAGTGTAATATTACTGGCAAACATTTTAAACTAAAAAATATTAACTCAAATGCTTTTAGTCAATATCATTAAAGTTATAATTTAAAAATAAATCTCAAGATGACTTTTAGTGAATGATGAAGTAGTAATTATTATTTGTTTTAGGAAACAACTTACAAAAATTTTTTTTTTGTAAAGTCTTCTTAATATCTAGAACAAATTTCAAGGAATTTTATTGAGTTTTCTTTTGTTAAACATGTTCAAAAATTAGAATCGTTATTTTTTATGCAAAGTTACATTCCATTTTCTTTATATATTTTGATACTTAGGAAAGACTAGGTATTATTAAGAAACCAAAGAGAATTATATAGCTCCTTAATCATTTGATTTCCTTAATGAAATATATTTTTGTTCTTCCTTTTTTTTGGTGTAATCAAAACCAATAAATAATAGAGAATGAAGGCCACTAATATGACAATTATATATAATTTAAAATTGAATATTTAAAGACAAAAACTGTTTGCATAATTTATAAAAGGGTGCTAGAATTCTTAATATGTAAAGAAATTCTATTCAATGTTTGAAAATAGATCAATCCATTAGAAAACATGAATAGGAATTCACAAAAGAACAAACAGAAATGAACATACTAAATGATGTTTACTTAATTTCCCAAATAATAGAGATCAAAACAAAATGCCCTATTTTATCCATCAGATTGGAAACCATAAAAATAATGATAAAACTCAGAGTTGGTTGGGCAGAGATATGTAGAATTATTTATACATTGTTGTTAGAAGTCTAATTTTATAACCTTTGTTCAGATTAATTTGGTAAAATTATCTCAAAAGACTTAAAGCATTCATACATAGCACTTTTACTTCTAGCAATTAGGGTTAAATAAATGAATATTTGTACAAGATTTGTTATTATAGTCAAGCTTATAATCATGGAGATGTAAAATAAAAACACCTAAATGTTTATCAATATAATTCTGGGTAATGAAGAAAGCCTAAGCAACTTAAAATAGTAAGATAATAATAAAATATGAGAAGATACATTCAAAATATAAGCATATAAGTGAGATCATGTGGTACCTGTCTTTCTCTGACTGGCTTATTTCACTCAGCATAATACTCTCCAGTTCCCTCCATGCTGTCCCAAAGGGTAAGAGACCCTTCTTTTTCACAGCTGCATAGTACTCCATGGTGTGAATGTCCCACAGCTCTTTTACCCACTCATCTACTGATGGGCACTTGGGCTGTTTGCAGATCTTAGCTATTGTGAATTGTGCTGCTATGAACATAGGGGTGCATAAGTTTTTTTTCCTGATTGGTGTTTCAGTCTTCTTAGGATATATGATCTCACTCATGTGGAATGCAGTAAACAAAATAAACTGATGAACAAAATAGATCCAGAGACATAGAAGCATGGAACAGACTGAGGGAACTCAGAAGGAAGGCGGGGGTGGGGGAGTGGGTGGAGAGAAGCGAATCAAATAACTTCTATGCATATATGCATAACCTATGGACACAGACATTGGTATGGGGACGGCCTGGGGGTGGGATGGATGTGGAGTGGAGGGGGTCATGGGGGAAAAAGGGCTACATATGTAATATTTTCAAGAATAAAGATAAATTAAAATAAATAAATAAAGCCATTTACTGAAAGAAAAATATCTATACATATATTCCAGAAAACAACGTATAGTATGATCCCTTTAGTGCTAACGAAGAACTCATAGCCCTGACCAGTGCAGCTCAGTTGGCTGGAACGCTGTCCTGTGCACTGTGGGTGCATTCCGGTCAGGGCACATGCCGGGGTTGGGGGTTCCAGCCCTGGTAGGGTGCATGCAGAAGCTGCCAATCCTTGCTTTGCTCTCACATCAACTTTTCTCTCTCTCCCTTTCTCTTCCTCTCTCTCTAAAGGTCAATTTGAAAACAGAACTTGTATATGTGTGTATATGTCTATTTTTTTGGTCTATATGCCTGTGATCTTTTATAGACATAGACATTTTCCTTAAAAATGTGTAATAAAGTATTAACAGTGATTATGCCAGACAGGTGGCAATTAATTGGACAGGGATTCCGAGAGGGAAAAGAACTTAAAATTTTAGTTAATACCATCCAAACTGACAGTTTTGAGTTGAGTGCTATTACATTTGTAATAAAAACTCTTATTTTAAAAAATAATTTTTATTACAATAAAAAGGAGAAATAATCACTTGCCCTGCTTCACCCACAGTGTTGTCAAGGTGTCTTATTCCACCTTTTCTCAGCCATAACTAAAAATATACCTAATCCTTTAACTTCTAACCTATTGGATCTATTTCTCTGTAGAGTTATACTAAATTATTTTCCCTCTTCAAGAAAAAGACAGCATTTAAAAATGTGAACCTTAGCAGGACTTATCATTTTCTTCTCCAGGTTAGATGAGCCCAGTTTCTTAAACACTCTGGGTTCCAATCTCTTCAACATTCTGGTCATCCTCTAGGTATAATCCACCTTTTCAGCAACTCTCAAAACAGAGCCTAAACAGAACTGAATATAATATTCAAGACAAGCCTGAGCAGTTCAGATTATAGTGAAACTATTGCCACCATTGAACTTGACTCTCTACCTCTATTAATGCACTTTAAGAATGCATTAATTTTTAAAGCATCTGTTAACACCATGTTCGTTCATATTGAGCAGGTAGTCAAATAAAACCACAGGAATTTGGCCATAAAGTTCCCTATTCTGTAAATGTGCAATAAACAAGAATTTACAACAACCCAGTAAAATTTCATTTTATTAGTTTCAGCCCATAGTTACAACCTGAAAAGATCTTTGTTTTCAGGCACGCAACTATCATCTAAACCAGTAGCCACCCTTGCTAGCTTTGCATTACCTGCAAAGGTGCTGAGTATTTCTTCCTTCATCACTCTAACCATTGCTGAAACTGCTAAACAGAAGATAGCCAAGTGGAGAATCCCAATTCCAGAGATCTCCCTAGAGTTTGACATCAATCCATTACTAGACACTCTGGAGAGTTGTTCTATTCCTTATGGATTTGTAGATTGCTCACATTTTCTTGTCCCTATCATGGAATGTGTTATACAAAGTTTCTGTGGCTTTTCTCAGCCACCATTTTACAATTTGCATACATGATTTCTTGCCAGGCACAGGGGAATAGACTATAACACCACTTGGGCTCTAGAGATATAAACTGTTGACCCTGTGAGCCTGAACTTCTCAATTCCTATTGTTTACACTATTACCATGACATCTACAGTATCTTCTCAATTCCATCTGGATGAATTAATTTTAATTGTATGCCTCTCACATTTAAATTTTATGAGAAACAATCATTTATGTGATGGATAGTGGCATGTAGTAGTTAAAAGCACAGACCCTGGAACCAAAGTAGCTTGAGTTGGAAACTCAATTCTACCATTTAATATTATGTAACCTTGAGCAAATTGCTCAAACATGCTGTGCCTTTATTGCCTTATCTATGAAATGGCGATAATAGTACATGCTAAAAGGAGGGGCAATAAATTCCAGGATGAAACAAAGGATAAGTTTTCATTATTTCATATGCTAAACAATAGAATGGGAAAAGAATATAAGGATTTTGGAAACGAAGGAAAATGTTTCCAGAAGAATTTAGGGAAACTTTTTGAATTAACTACTTGATTCTAATTAAAAGAACACATATAACCTTTAGAAAGACAGTGGCTATTGAAACTCTGATTTTATTTGAGTATGTTAGTATGAACATGACAGCTGAAACTCTAGACAAAGGTTATTCCATGTCCCTAAAATTCAAAATATTTTAAATTATTCCTCAAATATAAATGTTTAATTACCTATACCACAAAATCAGTTAGACCATGTCCCTAGTTTTAGAGCAACATGAAAATGGCCAGGATACTTAATGTCATCAACCTAAGAAACATCTCAAGGTAGTAAAGTGACATAGCTTATGCATTAGTAGTAGATATAAATGTTATTTCTAGTTTATCAGCAGCCTAATATATTCCAAATGATCCCAGGGCACCTTCACCCTTGAAGGTGCAAGATAAAGAGGAGCTAGATTTGTTTTATGTATCTTTAGCCAACAGGCAATGTACAAACTTACGAAAAGGCAAAAGTTTAGCTCACTTTGAAGAGAACATTATAACCATCAAAACCATCTAAAAGTGAAAAGTTGTCTAATTTGGTCAGATTTACCAATAGAAGGAGGATTTTACCCAGAAATCATTGTGGTACTCTGAAGTGTATTATGTTGACTTTGGACAAAACAGATTCTGAACTTTCTTCCTATTGTTGAATTATTATTACATGCAGAATGTAAAACTAAACATTCTGTACACCTATTCTAGGTAAAAAAATCAAACAAAACAAAACATAGTTTGTCCCCACTTCCTGCGCCATATCAAAGCGCTGTTCTTATTTATTAAAAACACATCGCTTCTCTAGCTTCAGTCTCCGTATCTTCTGATTACAGGGCTTGATAGCGTGATAGATAATGGGCCACTACCTCACTGCACTTTCCTTCTCTCCCCATGTCCTAATTGTGAGTTATGGCCGGTACCTCTCAACAGGTACAAACTAATCACATCATATCTAGCAGATAGTTTAGAAAGCTCATGAAAGACATCTGTTCTTCTTGTTTGTTTGTTTGTTTGTTTGGGCAGGGGTAGGAATAGATTCTGAAATATTCTCAAAAGGAGAAAGAGGAAAGAGGCCTTTTTAGTAGTCACTAGACTTAAAGTCTGAGTAAAGAACTTGAATAACAAAAACTTTCAAAATGATTGATATCTTGACTTATGCAATCCTGCAATTCTTAGATGAGTTGTGAAACTTGATAAATTATAGAGGCTAAATATGTTCCTCTCTTCCTCTCTTCCTCCTCTTTTTAGTTCCTTCTTTTTGAAAGATGATTGCTGGAAAAATAAGAGAAAGAAAGAAAAGGGAAAATAGAGCTCTCTCTCTCAGACTAAAATAAACGTATTTACAGATAATAAATGTCACAGTTCATCTTGAAGTTAATGAGGTAATAGAAGAGAGAGATTTTTAATTAGGTTGGCCTTTGAGAGTGTCAGTTCTCACATGAAACTCATGTCAAGGTTCCAACAAATGTATCTGTTATTAATGCATTTAGCTACAAATGGTATTGACAGTCAGCTCTTCCAACATTACCATAATTATTGATATTAAAAGTTGTGTGGTTACTTATATACCATGGCTATATTGTTTTGTATAACACATGGTTTACAATCTAATAGTGATTGTTCAAATTCTTGAATCACAAAAAAATTGCTTATCTAGCTGCCCTTTCAACAAGAGAAATCAGACAGTGAAGCATTCTCATTTATAGATAGAAAATGATGCTTCGTCTAACGAACTGTTCACAGCACTGGTGAGTCAGGAACCCGTCACCTAAGGTATTTCTGTGAGTGTGACAGCAAACTCAAGTGGGAATTAAGGAACCCTTATGCAACCATTGTTGATTTTCTATGTCAATACAAAAAAAAAAGAAAGCATTTTGAAGGAAGTTTCATTTCAATTTTAATATGCCCTAAGGAGTAAGACAATCTACTGTTAGATTTGCAAAATCTTTGAAGCTTACAGACATAAGTTACAGGCTAAGTTTTAGAACATAGAGATGGCCTGTATGGTGATGGATCCTAAAGAAATCCAATTCTAAATTTAAATTTGCCAGAGAGGGAGAAACCTACAGATAAAACGATTGCATTAATGAGGGCATTGCTTTTAATCTCTAAGTTCTTTTCTTGCATTAAGTAACACTACTCTGTCTTTCTAATTTTTAGTGTCCTATAAGGGTTGTTAACAAGAGCCAAAAATAGGTATAAAAAAGACAGAAAGTAGAGAAAAAAACATTAGATAATAATGACACAAATGCATGCAAAGAGATGTATTCAAATGACAAGGACACTGAACTCTAGGACAATTAAAAGAAATGGCTCCAGTGAGGAGGTGTTCAGTTTGATAAACTAAATTATCTTCTATATTTATAATATGTATCAGTTTGCATTTTCCTCATACTGCAGTTTAAACACATATATCTTCATAAATTTTATGATTATATGTTATAATGGAAAACTCATGGACACTATTCTTGTGACTGACCAGATAAATTTTGGCTACTCACTGTGTTGCCTTGAGAACATTATTTAGCCTCTCTGAGCTTCATTTATTCACTGGAAAAGTGAGCTAGTGAAACTTAACCCATATGTTTAAGCTGAAAATTAATTAAAGCAGTATACATAAATGTTCAGCACAGTGTCTGTCACATTGCAGATGCTTGAGAAATATAAGTAGCTTCTCATTTCCCCCTCTTCTCTTTATGTTAATTCTTTATTGTCTACTGAGAATTCTAAGACTTTGTGGAAATAAATTCTTTTTGTCTGCATTAGGCTTTCAGCCAGGCAGAACTAAGGGTTCCTCACTGCGGTATTATCCATTTGCTCTAGGAGTCTTTGAGAATATTAGGAAACTATTTATGTTTTATATCAGTCAAGCTGCCATTAGGGGAGCGATTCAGAAGAAAAAAGTGAACTATGAAGAGTATCCCTTAGGTAGACACAAATCGCCTCCTGACCATTACAACTGGTCATGTTTATTTTTTATTTATTTATTTATTTAAAAAAAATATATCTTTATTGATTTCAGAGAGAGGAAAGGAGAGGGAGAGAGAGAGATAGAAACATCAATGATGAGAGAGTCATTGATCGAGCCCACAACCTGGGCATGTGCCCTGACTGGGAATCGAACTCCGATTGCCTGGATCCCAGGTCGACGCTCAACCGCTGAGCCACGCCGGGCAGGGCACAACTGGTCATGTTTAATGGCCAGAGTTGATCTCTCTCTCTCTCTCTCTCTCTCTCTCTCTCTCTCTCTCTCTCTCTCTCTCTCTATGTATGTGTGTGTGTGTGTGTGTGTGTGTGTGTGTGTGTGTGTATATATTGATTTCTGGGAGGAAAGTAGAGGGAGACAGAGATAAAAACATCAGTGATGAGAGAGAATCATCAATAAGCTGCCTCCTGCATGCCTCCTACTGGGGACTGAGTCTGCAACCCAGGCATTTGCCTTGACCAACCACTGAGCACCACCAGCTGGGTGGTTAGAGTTGATCTTTAACCTAACTTAAAGAGGTAATCAATCCAAATACCTATTAGAAAATATTCTATTCTATCCTAGAATCTTCCTTCTCTCAACAGCTACTATATTTGCACAAGCGCAAAATTTATGTAAATATTAATGCCTGTTCTCTGTTTCCCTTGTTGGTGGTTGAATAGTTTAAAAGGGAGAGACATGTGAGTCAAATAATTTCTTCTAATTAAAACATGATATACTTTTTTAAAATCCATTAACAGTTGGCATCAGTCATTAGCTGACAATTCTCTCAGTGTTGGTGGTTGATTTTCAGTTCAATGATTTCACCACCAAATGGGGTTCTTTGTTCATACAGAAGCACACATGGTCAACAGACTCTTATCCAGAGTGTCATTCCAGAAATCATTCATTAAATGAAGGAAAAAAATGTAGAAATTTTAACGCAACATAAAGTAACTCATCTCTTTTAAAAAACCCAAAAGAATATGCTTATTAGATTTGGGGGGCTTTGTCAAATTTGGAATTATGCATTTATTAATGAGTATGTGTAGACCATGTATGAGATGATGCAGGCTCCACTTTTCCAAAGCCTAGGACAGCGAAATTATTATCTATGCAATAGGCCTTTTGAAGAAATAGGTGACATGTAATTTTTTTCTCAGTAAACTTGAAACAGAAATCATTCTTTTTTTTTTTTTTAATTTATCTTTATTGTTGAAAGTATTTGGGTGTGGGGTAGAAGGTGTCAATGGGGAAAAAAGAGGACATCTGTAAAAATCATTCTTGATTCAATGCCCAAGTTTTGAGGAGTGTACTCTAATTTCTTTAAGGACCGTTAGTCTGTTCATAACAAGCTTGATGGGTTATGATCAATAGGTGCTCCCAGAAAATGTCCAAATGTTTGAAATTCAGGCAGCTCACTTTCTATCAAGCTGCTATACTTTCAAGACACAGCATTTATAATTCAATTTAGTGATCAAGAAATCCAGAACAAAATTTTAATTGCAACTTCAATGCTACATGGTCAACTATAATCAGAAATAAAACTAGCATCTTTCATGTAAGATCTTTGACTACAGCTAAATGAGACTTCGGGCTTTAACAAACACAGTTCCTTTACTATGTTAAAAAAAAAATCAGGGTCTATGATTAGGTCTCTTCCTATTAAAAAGTGTCACATTTGCAAACTGCAGAATACTACTGAGAAAATGGCACAATTTAATAAAAAAGAGATGGAGGAACCAGGCTATCTCACTATTATTATCACATTTGGTTTTCTATAATATTTTGTGCAATCATTAAAAGCAAGGTAAAAGTAATATTTTAGCCATCTCAATATCTAGAAGATTTTTATTACTTTGGCTTGGAACGTTTTCCTTGGATGATTGGTTGACAATATCCAAAGGATAATTTTAGGTCCTGAAGAATTAAACACAGGTCTATTTTTATGAGGTGGGACAGATTGGAAACCATTCTTTCTGCCTGTTCCAGTGAAATTGGAAATGAAAAGAATGTGTGTCATATGAGGGACAAGTATCATGAAGCCCATCTGAATTATATTTCATGCCCCTCTTTATAGCCTAATGTTCAACTATATCCATTTTCCTGGCAGTATTGCACCCATCAAAAACAAGTTATTGACACTTATATCTCATCTATAAATCAAATCAGGCAGACAAAGCAAAGACGGTGGCTTCAGAAAAAGATTGGATGGTGGAGTCGAATAATGTATTTATTTTTCACCTCTAGGATACCACTTTAATACTATCCTGAAACAATGGCACAAAATCATTCCAATTAAATGATCTTAAAATAAGATATAAAGCAAATTCAGGTGATCTCATTCTGTCTAGTGTGTCAAAAGTTGACAGCACAAAATTGAGCAGAAATAGTTTAAATTTAGCAGTCTTCACATATGTGTACAAGGACTGAGAGCAGAAATTGGATTTGCTTCAGTGGAGTCAATTAAGAAAGACTCAACAAGGAAGGGTTGAAGTGCACTGACAGGGCACTGGGAATTCTGTGAACACTGACTGGCATGGGCTCGGGTACAAATTAAGCAATGGCATCCTGCTTTCTGAAATTAATTTCCTTGAACTGAGAAACTACACTAATAGACAAATGATTATAATAACAACAACAATAATAAAAATAGACAAATGTAATGAAGAGACAAAGCCACCAGGGATCAACTCCCAAATGGCCACGTCACTTATTTTTAAGGTCCCTGGTCATATAGTTTATTTCACACAATTCTTCTTCTGGGACTCCAGTCATCACGCCTCATTCTGTTTCATGCTGTTCTTCGAATAGTATTTGCCCTGCTCTGAAGAACTGAGAGGCTGCTGAGAATAAAGCATAATGTTTTCCCCCTTTATCATATCTATGGCAATTTATTTAGCCTACGCTGGCTTCCTCAGCATGTCATTCGCTTCCCTTCCCTGGCCTATCAGCTCTGAGATTTCAAACGTCAGACAGGAGTCATTTGTGTCATTAGCAAATGTTTACCATGAAATGAAAAGCAGTGAGAAGTTGTAGTGGGTATGATACGTTAATCAAAACAAATCAACACCTAAGTCTGCTGTCTGATGCTTATGTCATTAAAAGCCACTAGATTAGAAGAGATCCCCCAAAAAGAAAAATGTAAAATAAATTTGCATTTTAAGGGAATATGGGAATTTAGAATATCTCCAAATTCTATAGTCTGTGAAAGGAAGCAAATAAAATCAGAGCAACTTTTATACTCTCTCCCTGGTCCATGTTTTTTTGTTGTTGTTTTTTTCACCTAGTAAAAAACATATTTAAAATGAACATATTGGTAAGAATCTTGAAGTACATTATTTTAGGAAATTATTAAATGCAAAAATATGAATAAGCTGGTCTTGCTGTAATTAGTATCTCATCTCTGATTGCAAAATAACGTTTTCCAGATTTTGTTTTTGTTTTCTTTTTTTTTACACTATTGAAATCCATGCCATAACTTTATTTTAAAAAAGATGAATATTCCTGCCATTCACTAAGCAAGAAAAGAATAGAAAGTATGAGTTGATGAAAAACTAACAGAAAGCTACATAGCATGGAAACTAGCTGAACAAAATGCAGGCAAGAATCTATTAAGTGTTAGACTTTGAAGTATTACTGATAATATCCAATCTAGCAAATGTCCAGTACCCAGGGGAAAAAGGTGTTATTCATCACTGAAGGAACATTTTTAATGGTTAATTTTTAGGTTTTTGTTTATATAACTCAGAAAATCATAATTTTCATTCATGGCTTTTTCCTAAATTTACATTCCCCAAACTCCACACTTTACTCCATAAATTAGATGCAAACTTTCCTCTACACAATGCTGAGTCCCTTATGGCTTTGAAATCTTATGTTTCCATTGGATTACTCAAGTGACCAATTTTGTACCTGGATGAGTTGGAACTGGGAACTAAAAACCCTGAAAGGAAGGTTTTTTCTTCTTTATGGAACTTTATGGTCTCAAGCTCATACTCCTCTAGGCCAACTTTACCAATCCCTCGTTCTGCTTCCTAATACCACAACAAAACAATGGCTGTTCCAGCTGTACAATTCAAGTACCAATTCAACTGACAAGAGCTTGGGTGGCAATCTCTCAAGTGACTCCTGGTATCAAACAGGTGACAATGTAGGTGGAGCAAAGGGAGAGAAGATGGCTTCATATCGGCCCTGGCTGCTGTTTTCCTTGTGGTAACATGAGAATCTATGCTGCCAGAACTTCTCTTCTTCAAGATCTTTAAGAGCAATTAAGTAAAACATAATTAAGTAAACTGCTATCTGGTGTATTTAGTTAAATTAAATATACTTGAAAGAACTGAAAAGGTGTTCTACATATGAACAGCAGCAATTTGATGTCATAAGCCTTTGCATATTTTATTTTTGAACCACCGCTATAGAAAACAAAATTAAAAAAATAAAGCCAAGAGGAAAAAAAAGATAGAGAATAAAAAAGAGCTAACCATATACCAAGAAATTACTTTTTCCCCCTCAACCTTGTGTTCTCAAGATTAATCTCCTCCTGATGCATGTAGAGAGTGAAGACCAGGAGAATTATTAAAACCTGAGCTAAGGCTAAACTAGTTACTAAAGGTATCACTTGAACCAAAAAGTCCAGAAATGAGATGTTGCCATGAAGGTCAAGATTCATGCGCTACCACTGACTAAGATAAAATAAGGTATTGCAAAGCATGCGATCTGTCTTCATGGACACTGCGGGCTAAAGACAGAGTGAAGGAAATGGGGCCCGGGTTAGTGTAGCATCTCAAGCTGAACCCTCTGCAGATTATCTCTGTATAATGAGGACAAGGTATGAAAGTAAGAGCTTCCCACCCAGCAGTGTTATTCAGGGCAAGAATGTGCAAACACAATGCACAAGAGTAAACTGAGGACAGAAGAATAGCAAGAGCAGAACTAGCAGAAGGCAGGGTAAGGAGCCAACTATTGTATTTCTACTGTTTAAAATATTAATGCATGATTTACTCATGGTGTCGCTTTGGGCCCTCTCAGTTTCACTGAAATCTCATTAAAGGACCCTGCTCAGGTGTGTTACAATATGGAGAGCAGCACAGACCCGCTGGCTTAGCTGGCTGGCAGGAATATTCTCTCTTAAGAACCTCAAACTTCCAGTTTCACAGACAGAAATCTATATGACTAGATTCTGAAGAGGATGCTTTTATAAAGAGCTATTGACAAGTAAAATGCTCCTATTTTATCTCTATGAGATGATCCAATTTAGCGTTTTTCAATGCTGGCTGGACACTAGAATTGCCTGGGGAGCATACCAAGGCACAGTCATGATGCCAGAGTTTCACTCCAGATCAATTAAACGCAACTTTCTGGTGGTAGAATTCAGGGATCAGTATTCTTAAATACTCCCATAGATGATTACAATGTATAGTCCGGGTGAATACCCTTCTAGGCTTCTGTCACACGCAATACAATTCTTTGAGGCATCTAGTTCTGCACCCACAACATGTTTAAGGCATAATATAATAAAGCAGCCTCACTGCATCAGTGCTTCTAGGTATATAACTGAAGGTAGATTATTTTTACAGGGGTTAGTAGAGCAAATTTTAATGGAAGGAAAGTGCTTTAGAAATAAGGAGAGCTCTGTTAAATATGAATTGCTTCTTTGAACCACAGAATTTAAGAGCTAGAGGAAATGAAAAGAGTATCTAGTTAGAAATAACAGAGCAATCATCATGGATAGAAGCTATTTTAAAGTTCCTTGGTTCACTACAACCTTACTTACCACCATCTATTATAAAAATGAGAAAAACTGGTGCTCAGTGAAGGAAAGCTTAACTAAACTTGCTCATTTAGTTAAGAAAGAAGTAATCTTATAGTCCGAGTCTCGGCACTAAAGCCAGTGTTCTTACTCCTACTATACATTTTAATGCATAAATTTCAAAATAAACATTTTGGTTTTATATTTTAGTGGGGAGGTGGTGGTATTGGGTTGTTCTATTGTCGTTGTGGTTACACTGGGAACTATGTTTCCCAGAGTCTCTTTTCCTGCGTGGGTCTAAATTAAAGTTGGCCAAAAGGAAAGTTATATGAGGCTAGGCAGGCAGGAATGAAGAGTCTGACCTTAATTGAGGTTTTGGGGGATCAACTGCAGTGACAAACAGATGCCTAAATATTATAATATTCTACTGTATGCTCCCTCTGTTTATTTCACATTCAGCTTTCTTTCTAACTTCTGGCCTTGTTGATAAGAGCAACCATAGGACTATCACCAGCCACTAGGTGTGAATCCACAGGACCACCAGCCTTTTGTGAGATTTCCCATGGGTTTCCCCTAGTGGTCTTATTCTGGCT
Source organism: Miniopterus natalensis (assembly GCF_054644295.1). NCBI lineage: Eukaryota > Metazoa > Chordata > Mammalia > Chiroptera > Miniopteridae > Miniopterus > Miniopterus natalensis. Next base: position 20,981,346 of record NC_142085.1, read on the forward strand.
GCAAATTGTGACTTCTGGACTCAGATCAGAGCTCATGGGGTACTGATTAGCAACATTTTTTAGATATGTCAAATTTTTTTTTTTGAACCTTGCACCTCTAGTGCCTTCTACAAAAGTGTAGCATCCTGTAATAAATTTTTTATTCTATTCTCTTATTGGTTCTACTTTTTTGAATGAACCCTGACTGATATGAGGAAAGGGGATAATAAAGTAGGACTTTTGACTTCTATGGTGTAGTTATAAATCCAAGGTGATAGTGATAAAATTCATTTTCAAAATGTTCAAATTTACAAAGTGACTCTTTATAGTTTCTAATTAATTCCTGTTTTATGAAGAAAAAAGGCATGTTGAATTTGGAAATAAAGCAGCCTCGATTCAGAGAAATGAAGGCAAATCTACCAACTCATTGCTGCCTAAGGCTCCCACCCTGGGCTCTTCTGACTCCCCTACAGTCCTCAAATGAATACTGACACTGTTGTGAAATTCTGCTAATTATACAAATCAGTTTTGGAATATTTATTTGGATTACTTTATAGAGATGGATATTAATGGCTCATTGTCTTGAAAAAACAGATTTTCTTTGATCTTAGAGAGTTGGGTCCTGTGCTTTGGTAAAGAAAAGTAGATTGGAGAGAAAGAAGTCTGAGTACTTCCTATTCATCCAAGTAATTATGGCAAAGTGAGTTTTCTTTGATTCGGGTAGTTAGATTTAAAGATACAGAGCCAGTTGTTAAAATTATCCTTTCAGGAGGCATTCTGAAAACCACTTTAAGCTACAAATGTCTAACTCTGATCAACACAATATGGTTCCATTCTCAAAAGTTAGATTAAGAAATGCAGAATCATTGTAACAAATAACATTTAAGTAGTCCTTAGGCTCTGTAATAGAAAGTATTGAGTAAAAATTGAGATGAATGACATGTTAAAGAATGAGGGTTATTTAGTAGTAAATTAGTGAATGGAAGTTTCTGGTTATTTGGAGCTTTATAACACTAACAAGAACATTGTTCTCTAATTCCAATATGTAAAAGTATCATCACCTTGTGTTGCCTGCTAACAGTGAAGTTTCCTGGGCTACAGTATACTTTAGTATGCATCTATGAAGATTCTCTAGACCAGTTTGAAAAATTAATAACCTATAGAGCATGCCAGTTTTTAGAAAGTGAATAATTTATTCACCCATCCATCCATTCAATCAAAAAATATGCATCATTTTTCTGAGGTTAACTTTGGAATTTTTTTTATTACTGGGATAAAAAGTCTGAAATATGGCTGAATATATCCCTGAGATTCTGTCAGAGGCATGAATAGAATGGGGAAACACTGAAGTTGATATAAATTCCCACTTTTGAAGCATTCTTATCAGGGTAAGCAATGACTAGGTAACTGCCTGAAGTATTGAAGATTTGCAAGCAAGTATTTATGTGTACTGCCAATGGTAGGGCTGTTGGCCATCAGAAAGTATAGCTGCCGATTCAGAAGGCCTTATAGGAAAGTAATACAAAAAAAAAAAAAAAAAAGAGAGGGAGAGACTGAGGAGTTTCGCTGCAGTCATGACTGCCAGATAATGCACAGCTCTCTGACCCAGTCCAATAAATAAAATCCACACCAGAAAGGAGAAGAAAGGAGCTTCCAAAGATGGTAAGAAAAAAAAAAACCCTGAGCAACTGGAAAACACACACACTAGGATTTTGGAATCTTGTAGAGTTGGAAAATTAACCCATCAGATAAAATCTGGCTTGACAGATAAGAGAAGGTGGTGGCCCCCTACAAGCCTTCAAAGCCATGGTGAGAACATCCGGCCTTCTCTATAAGACTCGAAAAACCATTTGGTCTGGCCCTCCCAAGGCACCGAAGGGCGGGACTGGAAATTCAATAAATCTAGGAGCTTTTTTCACAACAACAATAATTTTGTATGGCCCACAAATGATGTTATAAATATCCAAATGGCCCTTGGCAAAAAAAAAAAAGGTTACCCACCCCTACAAAGAATAGAATTTATGTTCAAGATTTTGGTATTTCACTTGGCTTGGGTCTGTGTGCTTGCATTTGGTGATTCCTCAAATTCTTCACATTAAACATTGATAACAGGGATTAGAAGCTCTAGTCTAACAAAGAGATGCAGGAAAGGAGTCTTTAGCTTGTGCCAAAAGTAGTCTGCTCAGAAGTTTACCACTTTTCAATGTAAAGAGGCCAGAGAGAAATCCCAGGTGTATACACTGGGACTGAAGAAAAGTCTCTTCACTACATGCTCATCACCACCAGATCATGGACAACAAGCAGTCAATGGTTAACGGTTGTTTAATTTTTATTGTAGTTTTCAGGCTAATTGTACATTCAGAATAAGGAAGCAACATGAATGCTGACGCTCTTATCCAACGCTCTCAAACACAGGGCCCGAAGGGGTTCTCATTAAGCATTCAGAAACATTTCAGCCTCCCAGGGTTTGGGACACGAGACCTTAATAACATCATTAAAAACTTGCGGCAATCCCCAGGAGACAATGACTGCAGTGGTTTTAGTTGTTGGCAACTGGGCAAAGCACAATGGGCAGACACCAAGGTTAATTAGCAAATTAAAAATCTTAACACATCTAGTAGTAGGAGACCAAAGCCTCTTCCTCAGGAAACCAATAACTGAATTTAAGATCAACCTAAGTCAAGGGTATATAACATGGTATTGAAAGGTAATGGAAAAAACCTAGTTTTGCTCCCTGGCTACCAAGGCTTCTTTCTGAGAACCCCAGCTGGTGTCAGTGTCCATTTAAGGAAGGAAAGAAGACAAAAACTCATATGAATCTGAGAGTAATGATAACAGGAAATATTAGTTTCTTTGAAATATAAAATGGACGACCACACATCAGAAGCTAACAAATATTTCCCCAGATCATATACTGCTCAAACTACAAGCATACATTGGGCAAATGGTGATAGAAAAAAACAAAAATAATAATAATAATCCTTGTAATGAGGAAACAAGAAATGGTCAATAAAAATGCATTGTTCTTCAGAGATCTGAATGTGTGTGTTAAAATGGCTCTTAATTTGGCCACAGTATGCATGGATAAAACAGCATCCAATGTCATAACTATCTCTGGCTGAGTGAAAACAGTAGTTGACACACCATGTGTAAAATTCCACTCATGGTAATTGTTCCATGGCTGTACTTCCCTCACCATCCAAGGACATCTTCCATTTGGTATTCTAAGGTAGTTGTCTTTTGCTCACATTATTAAAACTTTATTTTTTTTGTTTGTTTGTTTGGTGTGTTTTTTTAACCCTCACCCGAGGATGCTTTTTCCATTGCTTTTCGGAGAGTGGAAAGGAGAGAGAGAGAAAGAGAAACATTGATGTGAGAGAGACCCATCGATTGGTTGCCTCCCGCACTTGCCCAGACCAGGGCTGGGAATCGAGCCTGCAACCCAGGTACATGCTCTTGGCTGGAACTGAACCAGGACCCTTCAGTCTGCAGTCCCACACTCTAACCACTGAGCCAAACTGGCTAGGGCAACCCCTTTATTTTTAATGCTCATTTCTTAACATTTAAAAAATTATGGTGGCAAATTAAGTTTGGAAAACTTCAAGGTTGCCCCAAACCACAAAACTTCAGACAATATTCTTTTTTCATTTTCTTCTAAAAACAGAAATTCAAAAATATGACAACTTAAAACAGTAAGTTTGGATGTCAGAAAGTGCAAACATGCTTCTAATTCTCAAGTCCTGTTCTTCTCATCTGATCATCCATTTGCTGTCTGACCAGCAATCATGTTGGGGAGTCCAGTTCCCCAAAGAAAATAATTTCATCTTTAGAAAGTGTTGTTCTGTGGCAACATTTGTTTTCCTGAAATTTTTCAACTCTGGGTTTTATTTTTGAAACCATTCATAAGATTAACTTTAGCCTAATGTTAGCAGTAACATTTTCATTGTATCTTCATTTATCCAATCTAGATACTTGCAATTTCTTCAAATAATATACATTTTAAGTCTTGCCTGAATCTGGTCAGTCTATGCCTCATGTGTTGCCTGTTTCTGTTTTATTCTTAACATTTAGTGCTTAATACCTAACGCAGATTTTTCAGGTGTGGACTAGTCACCATTAAATAGAAAGAAACTCTTGCTTCCTTAATTGAAAAAGCCTGCCTCTTAGTTTAGTCTGAGTTTCTAAACCTGGTTGATACCCTACCAAATTGCATATACAAAGATAATGTCTTACAAATCTCCAAGCCTGCCTGCACAGGAGCTCTCCCTCACCTGCTTAACGCTTACATGTGTGTTTTGTTTTTTTTACTTTTAGATATATGTGTATATGCATGTGTTACCAGGAAATTTTCTATTGTTGTATAGTTGTTACTGAAATATTTAAAACTTTTAAAAAATACATATCTTTATTGATTTCAGAGAGAGGAAGGGAGAGGGAGAGAGAGAAAAGAAAACATCAATGATGAGAGAGTCATTGATTGGCTGCCTCCTGCACGTCCCCACACTGGGGATCGAGCCCGCTACCCAGGCATGTGCCTTGACTAAAATATTTTTTTTAATTCACAATCCATCTTCCATTCTGCCAACTTTTCTTCCTAGCTTTTTGTACTCATAAGTGAGATAGATATCACTTTTCTGTCTGGGCATTTCTGAAATGTTGACTAGGAATTCAAATGGGCTTTCAGAATTAATCTTTAATTTAAATATGTTTCTCTGATGATTTAGAGGTACTAATATTTTGTTCAGTTAATCCTTTCAGTTATCTGGGAGATACACATTATTACTTCAATTTTACAGAAAAGAAAAAAAAAAGAGAGAACAGTGACTTATATCTGTCCCAGCCAGTAACATGATGAAGCCATCTTCTACTGCATCATGAAAGCCAATTATCCATATTTCTTGTCAACTCTACATTCAGTGACATCATGTTGCTAGCTAGAAATTGGCCATGGAAGGATTATATATACCAAGGAAATTGTAGAGTTCAAACTTTTTTTTCCTAAAGAGTCAGTTCTTAGACATTTAACAGCACACCGCTGGTCCAAGGACTCATAATAAGAAGCAGGACTGGGTCTTAAACTAATGTCATACTTCACATCCTAGTTTCCAGAGTCTGACTAATATAATGGATTTCTGAAATCAGACTGCAGTAGTGAGTAAAAGACAAAGACAATGAATTTCTGGGAAGCCAGATTTGCTGAGGTACTTACTAAAAGGAAAAACTTTGAAGGACAGAGATACTGCGAGTCACTGGATAAAAACCTCACCTCTTCATATTTAGCTTGTTTTTTTTTTTCCTTTTAAAACATTACCACATTGAGAGTCGTTTTCCACTTATTATCAACTGTTATTCTTAAAATATTTTTCTATTTCTTTGTAGCCATACCGTTTATAAACTGCAATATTTTGGTATGCCCTTAAACATATCACCAGGAACTTGCGTCCACTGAATTTCAATTAACCTTGTAGAACCAGTCCAAAACCCACATAGTTCTGTTTCCATCTGGCTACTTCAGAATCAAATTACATTTGTCATACTCCAAAAAAGTAGCAAAAATTTGCCCAGTGGAAAATAAAGTAGAAAGCTTTTAGAATCAATTGCCATAGCATGAAAAGCACTCATGCTGACTCCTTTGGACAAGGTGTTCTCCACGGTATGTCTTATAGAATGAAAATGCAGCATGAGGCACTACAAAGGGGTGTTTTACATGCTGGGGAGAAATTCTGACAAGTAAAACTTTTTTAAGCTAATCACAGCTCTAATTTTCCAACTTGACAACAGAGCAGCTACGTTTTGTAAAGTCTTGGGAGAGAGGGACTGAAAAATAAAACACTTTCTTCTTGTTGTCTTAAAAAAAAAAAAAAATACCTTCCAGGGAAAGAAGCAGTTCTTACCTTTGAATGACGACTTTCCCTTCCTCCTAAGGCTCCTCTCTCCTGTGCTACAGAGCTGTTCTCCATCTGACAGATATCAGCCATGTAACAATTCTGTTTTTCATAGCAATGTGGAATCTTTGTTTCCACTGGAGAAGCCCAGTAGGCATAGTTTTGGACTTGTTATTAAAGTAAAACTAATGTCCCCCAAAGATTTTTCAAAACACTTCACACTAGAATGTGGTATTTGAAAGCATTCCCATTTTTCATAATTGAATTCAAGTGGCATAGCCGAAGGATGTACATTTCAGCAAAAACAAGAATTAATAAGAATTAATATAATTTATTCTAGAGATTCTCGTAAGATATACATAGACTTTATGCATAATATTGTAAAAGATAAGGCTGTGCAAACTATTCAGAACTCACCTTAAAGACAACTGACCCAAGGAACAGAGTAAAACAGGAAAGACGTTTGAAAGAGAACCATCTGATTAATATTCATCTTGTATTTATATAAAGTTTTCATCATTGGGAATATGTGCTCTATTGTTATAGGTTCTTGTGATGCTTAGTCATTAGTAAAATTGTCAGATTTCTGCATAAAATAGAAATAATCTCTTCAAAATAGGTTCTCGAATGCTGAATGCGTATTGCAAATATATTATCAATAGTGCACGAGGTCTTTGAGTGGTTATGGTTATCTCATAGAAATATCAGAAGATGAGGACCCTGTTATAGCATCATGTTAATCAGGTAGAGAGTTACCATCTCTAATCATTTGTTTGGATTTAATTTACCACAAAGCAACATTTAAAAGTTAGTTTTTAAAGCTGAAAGGCTGAAACCTCAAATCTTGACAACACAGTGCTAACATACTGATTCATATGACTTACCTGTTTAAATTAGGACTTGTATTTGAAAGGAGTTTCATTATAGTGTGCCATTTTTATTAAATCGAAACCGGTAATTTCTGTTCATGTGTCCTCAGATGTAGACATCAGTACTAGTCTTTATAGAAGTTTTGTGTTCATGTATGCTTGGATGCCAGCCACATGCCACAAAACTAAGAATAAATAAAATAATCACAGCATTCTAAAGTTGAAAAAAATTTTGGTACAATATTGTACTATTTTATAGCAAATAATACTTTATATGCTTTTTTATCTCATTTTATCTTTTCATATGAGCCTGCAACCTACTATGATTACAAGAACTTCTTTAAGACTGAGGCTTGGGGGCAATGAGTCAAATTTCCCAACTTACAACTCTGTTGAAAAGCAATACTATGAACCACATGTTTCTGGGAGTGGAAGGATGAGAGGAGACGTAGGTGGAAAGATCCTGTTGCTAACAATTCCATTTCCCTTCCTTTCACAAACAAGTCTTACTTCTCCTTGGTGGCAAAAGGAACAGGGAAATCTGTTTCCATCAGTAGGTTGATAAAGTCACCACTAGACCAATTCAACTTACAAGGACTGTTTTTTCCAAACAGTACTTGAAAAAAGAAGACAAAGAAACCTGAATCTGTTAGCAATGTTTTCCTTTTACACAAAACAAAACAATTGATCAGCCAAAATTAATTCAGTAATCAAAACTCTTCCAACAGACAAAAGTCCTGTACCTGGTGGCTTCACAGGTGAATTTTACCAAACATTTAAAAAAGAGCTAACATCTACCCTTCTCAAACTGTCCCAAAAAAATTCAAGAGGAGGGAAGGCTCCCACACTCATTTTATGAGGCCAGCATTATGCTGATTCCTAAACCTAATAAAGATATTAACAACAACAACAGTTGATAGACCAATATTCCTGAACATAGATGCAAAAATCCTCAACAAAATGTTAGCTAATTGAATTCAGCAATACATTACAAAGATCATAAACCATGATCAAGTGGGATTTATTTTGGGGATGTAAGGTTGGTTCAATATCTGCAAATCAGTTAACATGATACCATCACATAAAATAAAGGATAAAACCATATAATTGTATCAATAGATTCAGAAAAAGCATTTGACAAATTTCAGGGCCCATTTATGATAAAAACACTCAGCAATGTGGAAATAGAGGAAACATATTTTTAAAATAATAAAAGCTATATGTGAATAACCCACAGCTAACATCAGACTCAATGGGAAAAAGCTAAAAAAAAATTTCCTTAAGATCAGGAACAAGACAAGGATGTCCACTTTCACCAACTTATTCTGCATAGTATTGAAAGTCCTGGCCATGGCAATCAGACAAGAAGAAGAAATAAAAGGCATTCAAATTGGAAAGGAATAAGTAGAACTATCATTAATTGCAGATAACACGATACTATATCAAGAGAACCCTAAAAATTGCGCCAAAAAAAAAGTACAGGAACTGATAAATGAATTCAGTTAAGTAGCAGGATACAAAAATAATATTCAGAAATTAGTTGCATTTTTATACACCAATAATGAACTATCAGAAAGAGAAACTAAGAAAACAATCCCATTTACAATTGCATAAAAAAAAATACCTAGGAAAAAATTTAACCAAGGAAGTAAAAGATCTGTACTCAGAAAATTGTAAGACACTGAAAAAAGAGATTAAAAAGATACAAATAAATGGAAAATCATGCTCATGGATAGGAACGATTAACATCATTAAAATATCCATACTACCCAAAGTGATCTATAGGTTCAACACAATTCCTATCAATACACCAATGGTGTTTTTCACAAAACTAGGATAAATAATTCAGAAATTTATATGGAACCACAAAAGACCCTGCATACCACAGCAATCTTGAGAAAGGAAAACAAAGTTGGAGGGACCATACTAGCTAATATCAAACTATACTTCAAGGCTATAGTAATCAAAGCAGCATGGGACTTACCCATAGATCAATGCAATAAGAATAGAGGGCCAAGAAATAAACCCAACTATATGGTCAATTAATCTATGACAAAGAAGGCAAGAACATAAAATGAGATAAAGATAGTCTCTTCAACAAATGGGATTGAGAAAATTGAACAGATACATAAAAGAATAAACTAAAAATGGATTAAAGACACATACCTAAGACTCAAAACCATAAAACTCTTAGAAGAAAAACAGAGGCAGTAAATTCTCTGACATTGCTTTTAGCAGTACATTTTCTGATATATCTCCTTTGGCATAGGGAAAAACAAATGAGACTATATCAAACTAAAAAGTTTTTGCATAACGAAGGACTCCATCAACAAAATTAAAAGACAGCCTACTAAATGGGAGAACATATCTGCCAATGATACATTCGATAAGGGGTTAATATCCAAAATTTATAAAGAACTCTTACAGCTCAACACCAAAACAAACAAGCAATTCGATTGAAAAATGGGCAGAGGACCTGAATAGGCACTTCTCCAAAAAGAACATATAGATGGCTAATAGACTAATGAAAACATGCTCAACGTCACTAATCATCAGAGAGATGCAAATAAAACCACAATGAGGTATCACCTCACACCTGTCAGAACGGCTGCCATCAGCAAATCAACAAACAACGGTGTTGGCGAGGGTGTGGAGAAAGGGGAACCCTCGTGTGCTGTTGGTGGGAATGTACATTGGATCAGCCACTATGGAAAACAATATGGAAGGTCCTCAAAAAATTAAAGGTAAAATAAGAGAACTATAGGATCCCACAGCTATTAAATAGACAAGGTTAAATTCACATATTTATTTTAAAAACAAAATACCCTTCTTTTGTTTTATCCCATTTGCCCCTCTTACATCACCCCACCCCCATAGTTCTATAGAGTTGTCTATTTCAGGGACGAAATTCTGTTTGGTGAGTCACTTTGTTACACAGCCCCAAATTTATGAAGTCTGAAATGGTTGGGAATCCTGGGCCACTCTGTTTAAGGCCTGAGCTACTTTATTCTAGTTGCTTTTGTTACACGTTTGCAAGTCTTTCTTTGCTTCTGTACAAAATTTAAAACAAATCACCCATATATTTTTCCTTGTACTTTGTAGATCACTTCATATTAAAATGGTCTATGTGGATATTAAGGTTTTGAAAATTTGTTATTTGTAGTTGTTTGCTTTGGTTCCATGACCTTTTCATTTTCTAAACTTATGTGTCTGCATTTCCTCAGATAATTGTCTATTTCTGAAATACCATTTGAATTTGAACATAAACTATATTTTAGAATCAATTTTACTACCCATCTTTCTACTGCCTAAATATACAAAGGGGCAGAAGAGAGGTATCACCTCACACCTGTCAGAACGGCTGCCATCAGCAAATCAACAAACAACGGTGTTGGCGAGGGTGTGGAGAAAGGGGAACCCTCGTGTGCTGTTGGTGGGAAATAGGTGGGAGAAAATGAAATCCCAAGCTATGTAATTACTTTTATCTAGGAACGCTCGCTAACTACAGGTATTTTAGATGTAGATGACAATAGAGGCTAAAAGTCTCTGAGAGAGCAGGATTTTCTTCCACTTTCATGTAAAAACATAGCGTGTAACACACTAAGACAATAATTTTGTAGGACCCCTCGCTTTTAATTCTAGCCATCAAATTTAATATTTTTGTTTCACTTTTTTAGTTATTTATCTTTCTCTAATATTGTGTTTAGAGTGTCAAGTACTGAGTTAGTATAAGCGGGAAGCTCTTGACTACTAAATATGGTATAAGTGGTGTTCTCTAATTAATTGGGTGTGAGTTAATACTAACAGGTATGGAATACTAAACACTGGGGTCCCAGTCTTTCTGCATAATTTCGTAGTTATGGTAGACAGAACAGTGTGGTGTAAGGGTATAAGCTCATGTGTAGAACTACATACATTTTAATATTAATTCTATCATTTACTAAATATGTGACTTGCATTAGGTATTAACTTTTTCTCAGACCCAATTTCTTCATTTGTAAAATGGAAATACTAATATCCATACCATACAGTTTTTCTATTGATGAAATGAGGTAATTCATATAAGTACTTAATCACAATGCCTCGTACATAGGAAGTCCCCAATTAGTGTGATAGCTGCACAAATGTACCACTCAGATTTTCTCCTGCAGGATGTGCAATTGACTGAAAGCCCCAGCTGGTCCCTTCAGGACCATTGAGTTTGCACCAATGTCAAGCTTCCAGACAGCTGCTCCAATGACTGAACAGAGCAATGATACTAATGAAGGTCATTCCCACAAAACATGGGGCTCCTTTAATGGGGGAATTCAGCTCGAATACTCTCCAACAGCCTAGGGGAAAATTTCTTGAAACCTTACTGCAGTCTTAGAATCTTCCTACCAAGCCTTTCTTCCTGCCCTATGTCCTTCATAGGTCTCACCTGCACTGTGATCTAAAGGCCCTCCTTTCCCTCTCCACTCCCTCTTCTATACATTTTATAGGTATTTCAGTAGATATACTGCATATTCCATCCTATCGGGACAGGTGCTTCTCCCAGAATATGACCTAGCACAATTAGCTAATGTATTACTATCCAGATTGATTGCATTTTGATTCTGTGTGGTCTCATTTTAGGAAAAAATGTCATCTTTTCTAAACCAGAAAGTCCAACTTCTTTCTTTTTTCTCCCCTGTACAAAAGCATATCTGGAAATCTTGGTTCTAGTGTCAGTTTTTCCATTAACTTTTTGATCTTGAGAGAACCACTTATTGGCTATGGGCTTCAGTTTTCTTAACTACAAAAGAAGAAAATCACATGGTTTCTAACATTTTTGCAGCTCTAAAACACACTTTTCTATAATCGGTTATGTACTATTCACCGAGATTATGGAAAAAGAGTCAGGTGCTGGTCTTACATCCTAGAAGCTCACCACCTACCAGAGGAGGTGTGTCAGGTATACTTAAACAAGGGGACTACTTTGGGGGGGAGGGTTGTTTTTGTTTTGTTTTTGATGGTTAAATATGAGTCACCCAGATATGTTGCTGGGTCTACATTGATTTTGTTGCTTATTTTTTACCCTATTGAGAAGCACTGAGAAGGTTTGTGGAAAATGACAAATGTGCTGCTTCTCTAGAGAACAAATATATAAACATTTGCTATCGCTGTGGTTGTTTATTGGTATTTGTTTGGGAAATGATAAGGAGGGTTGTCTGGGAGTGGGTGAAAAATAAAAAAAAGTTCCCTGTAACATTTTAGAGAAAAGAACCATACAGCAAGGTGGAACTTTGGATGTACAGTCCTTTTCCTGAGGGATAGACTCTGCTAGGAAACTTAATGACTCTCAGCCTCAGCCTGCATGAACACAAGCGTAGCATGAAAATGTGTCTCATGGGCAATAAAGAAACATTTCTTTCATTTGATTTAAAATTTTTCATATTTCAAATAAGCCTCTTTACTTCTATTTTATTAAATAGCATCATTATTACAAAAGCAAAATGCACTAAAAAGTTACTGGAAAGAAAATATATAAAGAGAAAATAGAGATCACCATATCTTACTCTTTGGCAAATGCTCTACAGTTTAGTGTATTTTGTCCCAACATTTTTTGTCTATGCTTATAGTTTTCTGAAATTGACACTATCCAGTATGTTTAGGTTTGAATACTTTTTCACTTTAAATTTTATCGTGCACAATTTTTATTAACCACAATGTTTTCAAAACGTGTAGCAGTTGATAACATTATAATTTATGCATATAATGTATGTACCTATTCCTCTCTTTTTGCATAACTACGTTGTTTCCCATTTGGGCCTTTACCAATAATACTGTGTTTTGAGTAGGGATATGTTTTCCTCCAAGTACCAGGCACACTCACAACCCATTCTGTAGAAACCAAACCATGTGGCCCTCTCTGGAAATGAGACCGGCCTGGAGCAGTACTGGGTACCAGACAAAAGAGCAACACACCTGCAGACTGGACAATAGTCAATAAGGTTTCTAGCAGAAGCTCTTTCTTTTTTTTTTTTTTTTTAGGTGTACGAAAGGCATTTAAAGAGGTTTGAGTCTCCTTGTGAAGGCAGAAACCAAAACATAAGAGAGAAAGCAATAAGCTGAATCTAGGAGCAGCAATGATAAGGTAACATGAGAATAAAGATTCAGGCAAGAGTCAGAAGCACCAATAAACAAAGACAGAGAACCTTAACCAGAGTGTTAGCTTGTGAGAGGGAAGAGCAAAGGGCACATGACGCTAGGGATGGGACAAGATGATGCTCTTGGAGGAACTTCAGCACATCCTGAATGACCCCTTCCCCCACCTTTGATTGTAAATTGCATGCCAGTCTGTTTTCCTCACTTACCCTTGTAGTTTTACAACAAACTCCTAACACCCGAGGGTACACTTAGAACACTTGCTTATAAAGTAGAAGAGCCTGGGTTATATACACCATCGAAATAAAACTTGAATAAATACCCTTGCTAAATCTGTGATTATATCCTTAGGATGGTTCTGGAAATAGGATATGTTGGTCAAAGTATAAGAATAGGCTTAAGGCTCTTGCATATGCCAAGCTGCTCTCTACAAATAATTTACTAACGTGTACTGCCACCAACAGTGAATGAAGAGACAATTTCAGCCTCCCTCCATCATCATCGCATATAATAACTTTTAAAACATTTTTTGATTTAAAAGTCTATAAGAGTGTCTCATAATATTACTATAAATTCCTTTGATCATCGGAGAGGCTAAACCTTTTTAATGTTTATGGGCTATTTGCATTTCTTTGGCTGTGAAACATTATTTGCTGCGGGTCCAGACTCAATTATTCCCTATTCCTAACTAGTGATAAGATTCCTTTCCTGTGACAGAATCAACCAGATCATATTTGAAACTTAAAGTGTTTGTTCTTGAGGATTGTCATCTATATGACAGATTTATTTCCCCCCTTCTCTTTTATCTGAATAGGTTTGGGGATAGAGAAAAGCATGAATAAGTCTGTTATCATGGATTTGATCCCCAAGTGAACTAATTAGTGTCTTAATGTTCTATGGCCACTTAACGCACTTATTTTCAGGTCAGTTCATTATAAGGTGCCAGGGGAGGGAGCGAGGATGGTTTAATGCAAATCCTGCTTCACAGATAAAAGGAAGGAGCAAAGCATTCCTGTTGGCGCAAAGGTGAGGGTCCTGTAGCTCTGCCTGGTCTCCCCTGCCCTTCCTTCCATATTTCCCTCCATGGTGCCTCTGTAAAATGCTGTTTTCATAGAGCACAATATGAAAACCAACATGGAACTGCAATATTTATGAAGGACATAGGCATTTTATATAGAAAGATATTTGAGGCCCAGACATATAGATTAAGGTGCTAAGTACCACCTAATTCCCACTGTTTTGATCAGATAGAATAATGCATAAAAAAGGGTGTGTGTTTTTGTTTTGTTTTTGTAAACCAAAAGGAAGAACAACATAAAAAAGAATATTTAGATCAGAAAAAGTAAAAGCAGTAATCATTGTGATTCCCTCATTCTGCTGCAGCCTGGGTGAGAAGGGAGAAGACAGTGATAGTCAACAACCATTGCCTAAGAAGCTTAATGTAAAATACGAAATACAGTCCCTTTCAGGTTTGGCTACGTTGGCTCATTCTGTGCTCTCTTACAGCATAGAAAAGGTCAAGTATTCTCAAAAAACAGCAATTTTTTCTGGCACTAAAAGTCAACTTTATTGAGCAAGTAATTTATTTAGACTGATAGAATAGCTATCTACCTGTGCCCAATACGCAAAATGACTTCCAACCTTAAGAGATTATGGATTTTGAACAGGATGTGATAAAGGACTCTTTTTTAGTTAGCAGCCAGCCCTAGGCAAAGTGATAAAGTGCTGTTCATTTAACAACTCCCTATTTCCTTTTTTTAAAAAAAATCCCTCCTCTTTTCAAGCCCCTTCCCATTATGATTCCTCTTGAGTTTTTGAGCCCTTACTACGGTGTACATAGACGCTCATATCCAAAAGGTAAGGCCTCAAACTGCAGACCTTCCCTAACCTCGCCACACATGCCTAAAACACATTTAGTTCTGTGACTCTTTCTCTTGAGAATGTAGAAAATAATATTTAGCTAGCTAAACTCAAAAACTGAATCCATTGTCTAATAATAACCTTCATAAAAATTATTGTCATCTCAAGTTATTGTTTCTTCATTCATTTAATAAATATTTATTGATGCCTTCCATGTTATAGATGCTATTGATGTGACAATTATCAAGACAAGTCTTTGCCCTCCAAGTATATATAGACAGAGAATGCAGACAAATAAATAGGTGTTTTTAATATGTAACGACAAGTTTAATTATGGGAAAGTTCAGATGTTATGGAGACATATTTTTTAAAAGAAAGTAAAACAGAATATGTGTATTGGCATAATCATTCCAGAATAATTGGTATCTAAGAGAGAAGTTACAGAATGATGGTTTGGAGTTTAAAAGTGAAGCCAGACCCCCTGAGTTCAACTCCAAGCCTGCAACTTATTAGTTATGTGACCTCCGTCAAGTGACTTTGTGTCTTTGAGACTTATTTTCTCTCAGAAAAAAGAAGATAAGAATAACAGCACTAAATTTATATGATTGTTGTGAAGATTGAATGAAATAATACAACTGCCTAGAAGAGTGCCTGCTCAATAAATGATAGCTATTATTATTAATTCAGGACCATAAAAATTAGTAGGAGTTAGGTGAGCCAAAAAAAAATTGAGGTGAGAGAGACAGAAAGAGAAGAATATGTCTCAACCTCAGAAACAGGGAGCAGAATTTGCTGGCAAATTAAAATAGGTCAGGGTGATCACCTGCTTCTAGCCATGATGGAGTAATGAAAACTTATCTTCTCACCTTAAATAATTAAATACTGAAAAAAATATATGAAACAGCACTTTTTAGTCATTAGACTAAAAATAGGCAGCCCTGGACAGTGATCCTAAGAGAAAGAAAACGGATGAGGTGAGGTCAGCCCTCCAAGTGACCTAACTCACTGCCTGGAGAGACTTTCCAGATTACAGCACCTAGGGGGACAAGCCAAACCGATCATGGCAATCTCCCTGATGTGAGGAGACAAAATATGGGGTTCTGGGAGGCCAAGTTGGCTAGAATTGGCTGAGCAGAGGCCCGTGGAGCAGGAAGCTGCAAGGACAAGCAGAATGCTGGAGACCTTCAGTGAGTCCCCTGAGTACTTAACTGCATAAGTGTATGAGGACACTATTGAGCCTGGAGAAAGAATCATCAGACGGAGCAAATGAAACCGTAATTGGAATTTACACACAGAAGGGAATAGTTTGTGTATGTGCCAGCCAGAGCAGTGAGACCTCTGCTCACACAGGGCATCATGCACAGTCCTCAGAAGGTTATTGCCTCAGTAGTGAGCTAAAGAAGCTCTAGACTACAGGCTGTCTCATCCTTCCCAGCTCAGCTTACAAACAAGCTGGGAAAGGGTCAGTCTTAGCTGCATCCCAGAGCAAAGTCCTAAATAGTAAAGAAAATTTTAAAAGAAAAATCTAGCACCCCAAAGGGGTAAATGTGCAATGTCTTAAAACCAATCAGAAGTTAATAAGCATTAAAATGTGACCTTTTAACAGGAGACATTAATAGAAACGTATATAAAACAACGCATTGTAAAACTAAACAAAAACTATAAAAGAGCTATTATAAATGCATGCCTTGTGTTCTAGGAGGTAAAGGACAATCTAAGTCTGCTGAGGCAAGACTTAAACATATTTTTAAAAATTGAACTTCTAGAGATAAAAGAAACGATACTTAAGTAAAAATACAAGGGATGAGCATAACAGTAGATTAGACACTACAGAAAAAAGAAAAGGGCAAACTTGAAGACCTAACAATAGAAACTATTCAAAATAAAACACAGAGAGAAAAACAGACAGAAATAGGTCAGCGTGACTAGCAGAAGCAGCAAGGGGAAGTAGCCATAGGGGAGAGCTGGAGACAGAGCAGAAGCAGCTTGTACAGGAATGAAGAAACCCATGAATAAGCTGACAGCTGATGTGTTTAGCTAAAGGAAATATGTCCATGAAAAATCTGAGTCAGTGTAAAGGGTTAAGAAGAAAGGTATGTTTGGACAGCATGGCTCCTTTGAGACCCTTCAAAAATCACCACTTCCAAATTCCTAAATGCCCATCAAGAGTTGTAAGAAGTAAATTGTTGCATACTCACATATGGGAGTAAAGCGCTACAACTACATTCTGTAAAATAGATGAACATACCAACATAAGGCTCAGCAAAAGGAGCCAGGTACAAAAGAGCACAAACCGTATAATTTCATATTGAACAAAAACAGGCAGAATTATCTATGGGTGAAAACTGAGAATGGGGTACCCTTAGTGGTAGGAAGGTGAAGGGGCTCAAGGGAGACTTCTGGGGTCCAGGTAATGTGTTGCTTTATCTAAATTATGGTCACATGGAGAGAGTTCAGTTTATGAAACTCCATTGACCTACACTTTTATGACATAGCTCTTCTGTGTGTTTATTATTTTCCAGGAACCTGCTTTTGAAGTAGATCGCTAAGAATGTTGACTATGAGTTGGGCCTAATTAGGAGCAGCTAGGAGTGGGAGAGGAACAAATGGATAACTCAAAGACCAGAAAGTGTTTAGATTAATACTTGTCAGTGTTGTCAGGGGTGGTAGTGGTGTTCTGTTTTGTGTTTTCCCCATTAGAATCTGTAGATTCCAGAAAATAAGCTGTAGAAATGGCTCTAGGGCCACCTCAATCAGTCCCTGACACCACAGGTTGGGCAGTTCCCTGAAGCACATTCTCTAGGGCTCTGGCGGGCTCTGATTCCACTCACTCTGCTGATAAAATTCTCAGAGCCCAGGACACAAAGAAGCTTCAAGTGAATGATAAGTTCAGTAAATGCTTCATCTCTTCTTCCTTCTTTTCCCATTTTGCTTACAGCTGGGCATATCCTAAAGGTATGTGAACTTTCCTTTACAAAGCGTTTACTGCGTGTCATAGAGCACAGTCCCTTGATATGAGAAAAGAATAACTTATTTATTAGCATTTGAAGCAAACTTTGACAGTTATTTGAAACTTGATTGTAAATGCTGTGGAATTATGACTATTTTCCTTCTCTTTCTAGCAATGAGTTTCATTCCACCATTTTTTTTTTTTTAGTTAAAGAGTAACACATAACAATTGAAATGTCTTCTCTAATAAAAAGAACTCTTTTTTCCTCTTTACATTCTCTCTATTCAGCATACTATGGCCCTAGGATGCACTGATAATTTTTATAATCATCCAATATGAAGAATAACCAAATACATAAACATGTACATAAATATTAGACATGGGTAAGAAGGTAATGGCTAGGTAGTTAATAAATTATATAGACAGACAGAGGATGCTAGAGATGCTTGATAGATGATAGATGATAATAGGTAGATGATAGATAGATAGATGATAGATATATAGATATAGATAAATAGATATAGATGATAGATAGATGATGATAGATATATAGATATAGATAAATAGATATAGATGATAGATAGATGATGATAGATTAGATAGATAGATGATAGATAGATGATAGATGATAGATAGATAGATGATAGATGATAGATAGATAGATAGATAGATAGATAGATAGATAGATAGATAGATAGATAGATAGATGATATAGATAGATAGATAGATAGATAGATAGATAGATAGATAGATAGATAGATAGATAGATAGATAGATAGATAGATGATAGATAGATAGATAGATAGATGATAGATAGATAGATAGATGATAGATAGATAGATAGATAGATAGATAGATAGATAGATAGATAGATAGATAGATGATAGATAGATAGATAGATAGATGATAGATAGATAGATGATAGATAGATAGACAGACAGACAGACAGATAGATAGATAGATGATAGATAGGTGATAGATAGATATAGATAGACAGACAGACAGACAGACAGACAGATAGATAGATAGACAGACAGATAGATAGATGATAGATAGATGCTCTATTTATTTGCCAAATATATGGGCACAGGCAGCAACTCTAAGTATACCCATCAAAGAATGGTTAATTTATGCTTCTTTGGAAAAAATATCCTCAAAGTGCTTTTTAATTAATATTGTAACCAAATTCTTATTTTCTTTAAAATGTTTAGACTTTACTCAAACTTGTACAAATACCTCCAAATAAAACCTTGATTCTGCTCACATGTGCATCAGCTGAATTCCACAAATAAAACAAGGTGTCAGAACTCCATCACTGGCTATATCCTATATAGTCTGGAGCTTAAAACATTCAAAATAACTTGTTGGTTTTGTACACATATTAGAATTTATGCCCTTTGAAAAATAACAGTAAGGGGCATAGTTTCACTTTGCTCTATATTTGACTTGCAAAGGACAGGGCATAGATGTGGCACAAAGCCAAAAGCCCCTGCAGATGGCACCGGCCGTGTGAGCCAGGAAGCTGTGTTGCAAAGCTTTACTGCCTTCTCGTGTAAGAGGTTCGCTTCCTAGGTTGTGAGTGGGAGGTAGCCGAGAGGCTCGCAGCCTCTTCTGCTCCTGTTGTGTGGTACAGCCTTCAGCTTCTCTTTTCTTCTTGCTCTAAGACACATTCCCCAGTTCACAGATGTAAGCCCCAAAATACTGCCTCTCTTCTGAATCCAATCCAATTTGAAAATGATTGTTGAGTGAATATTAATTAAAATATCTCTTCTGCTCTCCTCATTTCACAACTGAGGACAAAGTATGTTAATTGACTTGCTAAAGCTCAGTTAGGTAAAGATGGATCTTGAAAATAAGATCTCCTAACTCTTAAACCAGCGTTATTTCAAAGTGGCCATGAGTCATTTCTGCCTCCAAACAAGTTTTGCCTTTCCCATTACTTTGGTCACTTATGGTCTTAAATGAATATTGTGAGACTTTATAATCTCATTTATTATCCATAAAAGACTATAATTCCCCAAAGGGTGGAACTATATCTGTGTTACAAGTTGAACACTCATGGTGGCGTGTGTGCACACACATACACACACACGCACTTACACATACACATGTCTAGTCACTATGGCAAAACTGAATTTATAATAGGAAACATTTGAATGTCTCTCTCAAACACAGAACTTTGCTTACTGGGAGCCCAGAAAATTCTCCCTTAGACACCAGTTTCATGATTTTTACCTCTTCTCAAGAGGACTAGCAAAAGGCAGAAAATCACCAAAGTTATTATAATATAAAAATGTATTTATAAGTTTGCAAAACTCCAAACTGTAAAGCTACCTAATGTGAACAAGGCTATACTGTTAGTAAGGAAAATGGAAAATGGTACATGTAACTTGGTCATAAATAAATATAAAATTTTATAGTATTCTCATGTTACCTCATTATTAGGATTGATAATACCTAATTGGACATCTGGGACCCTCCTCAATGTTCCCTATACTGGACCATACAATGCCCCTTTTTTTAACAGCAAAGGCCTCTGATAAGCATTTCTGCCCCAACAGCTAAATATATGCTTGGCCCAAAAACTGTCCTGCAAAGATAGATAGCCAATTGCTCCAGAATCCTCAGTTTTCTGAGCTAGCAGTATCCATTTGCATAAGAAAAGGAAATAACAAGAATACTTGGAGGCCTAATCAACTCAGTTGCAGATTAAGATAATATGGGAGACGGTAAAACTGTGCCACAGCACTCCAGCTCACCTTTCCTTCTCAGAAATCAAAACAATAACACTACAAAGGTTGTGCGTGGTGTGATACTAAAAAAAACAAGACAAAAGCCTTTTGAAAGCAAGGGGACAATCCCCAGAGGATCTCTGTTGAGAGCTTTTAACAACCTCACCCTGGGCACCTGAATGAACTTTACCCATAAATCTTACCCCTTGCAACTCAGCCCAGACCCAAGCCAGTCCATAGCTGGATACAGATGATCAGACTCCTATTTTAACAGTCTGACAAAGAAAAGAAAAAAAATCTTCTCTGATGGAAGATAACATTATCTGGAACTTTTTAAACACAATGCACAGGTTCAATAAAACCCCTAGGCATATAGAAAGACAGGACAACATGGCACATAAACAAGATAATAGAAAATAAAAATGGATCCACAAATTATAGTTATTGGAATTAGCAGACAAGGAACTTTTAAAGAGATGATTAATCTGTTTATGGAAATAGAGAAAATTATGAGAAAAATTGATAAAAGTTATAAAACTTTCATTAAAATTGTAACCTATAAAAGGAATCAAATGGGTATTCTAGAATTAAAAATAATGTATCTGATCTGAAATGAACATGCATAACATTGCATGGGGCATAAGAGAATTAGTGAACTAAATGATTGCTCAAGAGAAAACTTCTATACCAGCGAGTTCCAACCTTTTTCATCTCATGACATACATAAACTAATTAATAAAATCCTGCAGCACACCAAAAAATTTATTATACTTTTTGCCAATCTAACCAAAAAAAAAAAAAAAAAGCTATAATTTTGATTCATTCATACTGGATGGCTATTGTTGTGCTGGCAATTGCCTTTTTTTAATTAGACAATCTAAGGAAAAAGAGATCAGTGTCCCTGACTAAGTCAGGTATTGCATGTTGTTATTTTTTAAATTTTTAATGATTTTTGGAGAGAGAAAAAAGGAGAGGAATAGATAGAAACATAGATAAGAGAGATATATCATAGACAGGCTGCCTCCTGCATGTCCCCTAATGAGAGTCAGCCTGCAACCCAGCAGTGTGCCCACACCTGGAATTGAACTGCAACCTCTTGGTTCCTGGGTCGAGGTTCAACCAGTGAGCCACACTGGCCAGGCAGGTATTGTATGTATTAAAAATTCTTGCAACATACCATTTGAAAATCTCTGAACTATACTGAAACACAACAGAAAAAAACACCCCACAATAGACATGTAAGACACATACAAATAGTACAATATGTGTTTAATGTGCCTACTGGGAGAGAAGAGAAAGGAAAAATATTTAAACAAGCAATGGTCAAATATTTTACAATATTGATTGAAAAAATCAATTCCCAAGTTCAGGAAGCTCCACAAACTCCAAAAATAATAAATTCAAAGAAAATAAAACCTAAACACATCACAAGCATCTAAAAACTAAGTCAAATCATAGTAGCCAGTGTAAAGATACATTATCTTAGAAGGAGCAATGACAAGACTGGCAACTGCCTTTTTAATAGAAATAAGGAAATTTGAAAAACAATTAAATGGCATCTAAAATGTTGAAAAGAAATGGTTGATGATATTTTGGGGGAAGGGTTATTAAGAATGTGTTTTACTCACAAATACTCTAAAATAAGATGTACAGAAAATATTTTGGAAAACACTTTGAATTACATGAGTTGGATCCGTGGTTCCTAGCAGAATATGTGGAATATACAGGAGCACAATAAATACATGTCTAAATGTAGACTCTAAAACTATAAAATCTAGAAGGCAAAAATTAGAAAACTAAAAAAAAGGTAATGAGGTGCCAAACTCACCTTAGCGTCAAAGAGGAAACTATGAGTATAGACGCTTCTTTTCCAAGCTGAGACAAATGTGATCTGTCTATAAACGATTCAGTTGTTCATAAATGGTATAGCTCTCTGACTTTTGGGCCAGGGAAATTAAGCCTCTGCATGGCCAAAATATAGATATTATAGATATTATTATTTTTTTTATCTCTCAGCTCCAAACCTTTCTTTCTATACTCTACTGCATGGTGGTAGGGCTGGGATTCTGTAAACTACATTTCATCTTTACCAATTGGATTTCTGTTAAGGTCTTCTAATAGGCGTCACTGATAGAAGATCGCAATGCTGGTGGAGGAAGAAAAGACTGGTCTTTTTTGGCTGCTGTTACTGCCAGCATTGCCCCAGCAGCCCGTCTCCACTCTAGCAGTGGCAGCTTCTTCCAGCTTTCCCAGGATAAGCCTTATTGTGCCCTTCAACAGGCCTTACCTCTGCTTTGACATCATCTCACCTTCACCACCGCTTTCCCCATAACAAGCATGCCTGTTACCCACGCAAGAATTAGAAGAGACCTCGGAATTTCAAACCTGAACTCTATTACTGGCCACTCAGCTCCATGGTCTTAATTAAGTTGGACTGTCCACTGTCAATGCTGGGAGACGCTGCACAGTTACCTTCCTTCAGGGTCTGAAAGTGGAAGAAGCTAGAGCCCTTCATGTCTGCGTTTCATAACACATCTCTTTCCAGGTGGGATCAGCCACATGTTTGACCATCTAATGCCCGCTTCTGCCCTTTCACTTTACGCTTCAATCCTCTGTGTGCAAGGACTGAACTTCTTTCAATTACTTCCTCTTTGTCTTTCTTCTTCAATTCTGCCTCATGTACCATGAGAGAAAACCTGTTGTCTAGAATCCAAGCCGGCTCTTGATGTGCTAAAGGAGATTTTATACCGAATCCTACAGAGTGTCAGAAAATGAAGACTAAATCTTTCTCTTTCCATTCCTGCTATAACATTCTGAACCTTACTCCTGAGGCAGAGGGCTATCTTAACCTGAATATAAATGTGCTATATGAAAAAATGCAAAAGAGAAAGACATTAATATTTTGTTAAGATATTACACACACCCCAACACTTATATCTCCTTTCCTGAGGACTAGAAAGTGTAAATAAAGTTTCTATTTGAAGGGGAAGGTGAAAACCATTTCTTATATCTCCAAAGTCACCTTCCAAAAATAAAGCATTTGCAAGCTGTAAAAAATATGACAATCATATTATATTAGGTAAACTTAAATTATGTTCCTGCTTCTACATTGTTTAATGGATTCCTGTAAGAATTGAAATATGCTTAAATTAGGTATAAATATTGTCCTCCTCTTATTAATCTATAGGAGTAAAACTTCCAAATGAACATTTCCTAAAATTTTTCAAGAAATCAAAGTTAAACAAATTAAAAGAAAGTATTTTTTTGTATTATCTATTGTCTACGGCTAGAGGGTAAGGATAAGAATTATGCTATTGATTGATTAATAAATAAAGAACTGAGGAGCTTATTTGGTTCTTTGGTGAAAATAGTGGTATAAATGTATGTTTATAAAGAGACAGGTTTGTGAAGTTCATTTTCTTTTTGCAGTTTTGACTGTCTATCCTTATGGCGTCCTTCCTTATTCTGCCTGGTTCTTCCAGCCTTTGTTCCCACACTAGATATCTTTCACATTCTTTCTCCTGGGACTTTTTCTCTCAGTTTTATAGAGACCCAATAAAATGTGAAAATAAGAGGAAACTGTAACAAGCTTTAGCAATGCTAAAGGATTATACTGAGTAGTTCCGGCAAAGACCTCAAAAATTACCTGATATGACACTCCATATAATGATGTCCCAGAAGCAGATAGAATGGTTATATATAAACATAACCATAACCTCTCCTCTTAGATGTAAGTTACATTTGTGGTGTTAAAAAACTCTGGGGCAAACTGAATGTGGAATACATGGGGTTAGCCTTGAAGACATTAATGAATTCTCAGTGGTACAGACACATTCAACTGTGTGCACTGAACTGCAGGGCAAAGATGATAGCATTTGTCCATCAATGGTTTTCTGAGGTGGCCCCTCGAAGTGCTACTGAGATGTATCCACTGTCCCTGAGCCTTCAAGGCAGACAACTGACAGTTTCTGAAAGTCCTAGTCCTAACAAGCTCTGGGAAGGTACTTTAAACAAAAAGGTAGCCTTAGAGGTGATTTGCGAATATTTTCTTGGGAAACCACACAGGGCATTGGTAAGGTAGGTGTGAAAATTGAAATGTGATGAATGTATAGATTCTAATATGACTCATTCCTATAGTACAGGGGTCTGTGTTATAGTACAGGCTCCATAGTTCTACGGTACACAGTCAATTCAATCAAACTGAAGTATATAAGTTTTGCCTCTTTCCCTTCAGTCATCTCATCCCCATGTGTGTTTCAAAAACGATGCCTTAGAATTCACCCATGTTCTCACAAGGAAAAAAATTAAACACAAACAGCTAATCAGTTCAGCTGTTGAAACAGTCCCTGCTTTGTGTCCTTGGTTTAGAGATACGCTGTAATAAACTGCTGAAGTAGATAGTAGTAGATCAGGCAGACCTGACTTTACATCCCTACTCATCAATTCACTAGGTGAGGGCCTCAAGCTTCAGCTTTCTCGTCTTGAAAATGGGGAATATTTTATCTACTTTAAAACACCATTGTGAGTTTGAAATAAATATATACAAAGTGCCTAGCTCATCGTTGGCCCTCAGTAAGGGACATGTTATCATTTTAACTTATTTTCTCTTATATGATTAAAATATAAGCCACTAAATTTATTCTGTGGATTTAAAAATAATTAATTAATACCATCTCACTCTTGCATTTGAGGGCACTCAATGTAAAGACAAAAAAAACATATTGTTCAAAATATAGAAAATAAAATAGTATAATTGGTCTTATTACATATATAAGACCAATTTCTGTTCTACATTTCAAGAGAACCCCCCTAAATTCAAATCAAAATTAAGGTCATATCTATTCAGTGGTGCTCTGTGGATATTTAGACCATGTGGTTTTTGCAGCCAAAGGGCTTTTGACTACATTCCCAGCCAGACTCTTCACAGTGAATCCCAGTGGAAAACGCAACTGCGAACTTTGCTCAGCTCAACTTAAGTTAAAATGAGAGCTGTGTGGGAGGCAGTGCAGCTTGGAACATTCACATACAGTACAGGATGCATCTTTAATGCAAGGAAAGGGCTCCTTGGGAGTGTAAGGCATGAAAGCCTGAACTACCAGTACTGATGTTGGGAGCAAAGCTTCCCAGTGAAAGTAGAGCTGATTTACTTTTGCAGAAAGATACCTAGGGAAGAGCACATTCCAATTTGTCCTTGAATTAGAAAGCAGGTTGATTGCTTGTACACCACTGCTAGCTCTTAAATTCATTACCAGTTAGATTTTGGATTACTTTAGGAAGAATATCTGATGGATTGTAACAACTGGATCAATCACTGCTTCATTAAACCAATATTAATTAAACGTTTTCACCTTTTAGTGGGACTTTTTAGATCCTGATTATCCATGGCAGATCATTATTTTGAGCAGAACATGGTCAAGATCCAGCAATGAGCACTGAGATGCAATCAGGCACCAGTGTATGCTGGAATTAATAATTATATTAAATTGGCTGTAATGAATAATTTATGGTGTAAATTCTTATGCAATTTGCTATGGCAACACACAAGAAGATGTCTGCTGTACTTTAACAAAGCACAAGTTATCCAGGAGTAAAATAGTGGATAAAATAATAGGACACCCACTTCAGGGAGAAAAGGCTTAAAGAAAGGTAAAGTGAAATAAGGTAAAAACATGAAATGCTATTGTCATTGTCATCATTAATTTACATTCATTATTCATCCAGAGGTGCAAAGGCCTCAAATGAAGCACTTTAGGTTGTAGAAAATGAATTCCTTGCCCTTCAAATGTTAACAGAGACGAAATAGGCAGGCTAGGGCTGCTCCTTACTGCAGAGTACGGTAGAGTGTGTCTACTTTGGTGTGTCGGTTGTTTTTCAGACAAGTGAAAACATTCAAACTTTTATTTACTCTAACAGAAAAGAAAATTAAAAGAGGTGCTGTAAGGATGAACGTGTTGCAGAGCAGATTGTTGCTAAATATGGGTACAATGAAGAAACTGCCTATTTGCACATATAAGTGCTGTTATAATCACAATATCCACCAGGTAGTAAGCATTTCCCTGTATGGAGAAACTTATGAATATGATTCTTAATTTGAAAATCAATCATATGAAAGTGATGAAGAAGCTTGGGCTCTAAGCAATTGGGCACGTTCACACTGCTAAAAATTAATAAAACCTTGAATCCAGAGCACTATAAAGTCCACAGAGTTTGTTCCATCACTTCAGTATTTTGAAAAAAATATGTTGAGTTTAATTAAAATTGTTATTTCTCTTATATTGCTATGTTGTATATAGTTGTGGATTTAAAAAATCAAATTATTAAAATCCAACAAATTAATTTTTTAATTTTTTGAATTTTGAACTAAAAAGATTCGATGTGATATACTATCTAATAAAAATCAAATAATTGCACATTTATGAGGATTGCTATTTTAGGTGCACATTCAACTTCATTTTTTGTAGATTATCTCTTATATTAACTCTTGCATACATTTATTTTTAATGTTTCCTTTCATGTTCATTGTCCAATAACCAAGACTAAACTGAAATGGAGTCTGCAGATTCAGGTAGTGGAATCACTCATTACTATCTTTACACATAGGCATGGTATCATCTATCTAATATAAATAGCAAAAGTGTTAGCTGTGTGCCAGGAATTGTGGTTAGCATTTCACATGCATTATGTTATCTCATCTGCGCTACAGCCTTCAGAAGGTATAAGCTAAATGGAAACTGGCTCTTAGAAAGATTGAGACATTTACCCTGTGTTAGCACATTAAGTGATGAGGCTGTATTTAAATTCAGGTCAAACTGTCTTCAGAATTCACAATGTTAATAATCATACTACCCTTTCCAAACTAGAGTCAGAAGGCCCTATCTTGTCTTCCCTGACTTTCTTCATACAAACCAAACCTTTTCCCACTGGGTGACGAATGGTCTCAATTTAGAACTGTATTTGTTTGACAGACAGATTATATCTAACTAAGAGCAATTCCCTTTGGGAGCTGTTATCATTCACTTTTCTCTTAGTGTGAATGGGAAGGCGAAGGCAATACCTGGTACAACGAATGAGTAGAGCACAAAGAAAAAGAAAAACTAGGGGAAAGAGGGGTGGGGGGTGAATTCTGGGGTGAAAGATACGATGCGTGACTCAAACAAGAGTTAAGTTTACTGTTTGCCTTTGGCCCTACCCCAGTCCTCACCTTGGGATCCATCTGGGTGACTGCTGAGTACACAAACCGTAGGTGCCCTTTGCCCAATAGCTGCCTGGAAGATCCTAACCTTCTTCCAAACTGACCCTTGCAATATCTGAGTTTCGATTCGATGATCCTGCCCATTGGTTATCATTGTCCAACCAATGCCAAGCTCTCCTAGTTGTATTAATACTCTGCCTGAGGACAGAAAAACAAGGTAGAAAGAGGGGATGAGATCCCTTCCTAGAAATTCCCCCTCTGAAGGGAAGAATCAAGTTGTGTTTGCATTTAGGGCCCCTGTTTACAAGTTTCCCTTTTCCCTTCAGTTCCCTGTACCTAATGACTGTGCAGTAAGGCTTCCTGATGATAATGACGACAGCAATGACGGTGATGATGCAATTCCCTAGAATTCTATTGTTGGAAGAAGATGAAAGTAGGAGCACAAGTCTCATTCGAATAACAGGATCTTAAAGAACATGCTCCTTGGTGCTTACTCAATGATATAGTCATGTACCCTCTTTCAAAATAAAATATATTCTCAAGCAGTCGTAGGGAAATCCATGGAAACAAACAACAGAAAACAAAACTGTTCTTCCCCTCTTCAAACATGTTTGACTTAGCAGCACTATGACTTTCAAAGAATATTAGCATTACCAATAAATCACTGTGCCCACAGATGCAGAGCAAGACAGAACACAGGGCTGCCGAGGCATATATTACGACAATAGATGCCTTAGCAACAGTTTTAACTGTTCTGCAACAGATTGTGCCCTAAAGCAGTAAATACCCTGCACACAGGAGGTTATTTAGCATTTGCTTTTTCTAAGTAAATGGTAGGTAGACAAACAGATAGATAAACACAGAGAGCTTCATCGTCATCATTTCATGTTGTTTTTAGGCTTGTGAAAAACAGAGTTTGAAAGGAATAACTAACAGGAAGCTCTTTAAGATTGATACAAATGCAAAAGCTATCCTGTTTCGTCTCTCATTGAGAGAGTTCACTGAACAAAAGACGTTCTTGCCAAAGCTCAAGGTGGGGCTGGAGCACGAGCATCAGCACTTGCTCAGTCTGCAAGAGACCTGAGAACCTGGTGTGTTAGGTGTGTTTTGTTTTGGGTGTTTTTTTCCCCCTTTCCTTGAATCTAATCTTCCATCTGTCTCATGTTCTGACATCAGATGAATTTCACCCACCAGACATGCTTCTAGCATTTCTATCCAGAAACTAAGAGAAATGTAAGTGAACTGAAACACTACACAGCCCCAGGTGGAGCCATTTCGCACTGAAATAAAAAGCCCAAGAAACCATCAAGTTGCGTTAGTAGATAGGTGGAATCATTCATTTATAACATCCTAAGAATGTTTTTGCTACATGGTTTTTGCTACACCCCTGAATGCAGAGGGTGAAAAGGAAGCCCAATCTGCCTTCTCCTTCCATGTTCCCCTGGGGTGACTTGTCTAAGCCAGGGAACTCCTCCAAAAGCTTTTCCTTGGAACCCTAAGAACACCCCTGTACTTCTCACTGATTACCCACAGACATGGTGGATGGTATACATCTGCCAGGTAAGCTTGAGAAAAGGTTGTGAGGTTCAGGAGTTTGACTTTGAGGGTGCTCCTGTCTCCTTCACTACCACCTGCATACCCCAGTGTAAGAAGAATGAATATCTCTCTCTCTCAGCCTTGCTCTCTCTCCTTATGGTTATAAGACAAGTTAAAAATCTATGTGCCTCAACTTTTCAGTGGGAATGATAATGGCAGCTACATTGCAGGTTTGTTGTGACAATTAAATGATAAGAGAGAGAGAAAGTGAAAGAGAGAGAGAGAGAGTGGGCTCTCGTCCTCAGGATATTTTTCCTGAGAAAAGATGGAATGTTCTTCCTTCTGAAATGCAAAGAAATCCCACACAGGCAACAAGAATCATGTTCCTTTTCATTTGTTTCTCTGGCTCTTGCCTTTGCTTCTTCTATGGACTAACTCTTTATACATCATCATTGAGATAATTTCTGAAATCTGAACATGAGGTAAAAAAGAAAATAGTCACCCCTTACCTGCTATGCTCCAAATCTTACACCTGTTTCTGACCCAGGTACAGGGAATGATCCACATGAACAGGCTGGCTCACCAGATGATGATTCTAGATCCCAGCCCAAGCATTTGGTTTTCTAGACATTTCTTATCTGATTAGTTCCCTTGGGAACCTCAACAAATGGCATGTGGTTGACTTAGGGAAAATCCCGTGTTCAGGTGACCCTGCATCCTAGCCATTGATCTATATATCAGTTTCCCATCCTTAATACCTGCCATTATTTTGGCAGACTAAAGTGGTATGCAGGGGGACTAGCTGTGGGGTAGGGCATTGGGGGATAAGTTCCACATGAGAAATAAAGGCTCAACAGGAATAGAATTCAGTGAGAAAACCAGACAGCTTTGTGTGGGAGAATGGGCTCTTGGAGACAATGTTAACCTGCCTTTGCCTTCAGGAGAGAGGACATATCTGTCTCAAATAAATTAGAGGATGACAGAGAGCCTGTGAGGTTACTAGAAAAAGAAATAACAAGAATGTGAAAAGGAAAAAAGGAATGTGGTTGGGGGCAGATGAAGAGGAGGTAGAGTCTATGTAATATATTAGGGAACTCCTGCAGATTTCAGAGACAGGACCATTTACCCTGGAGGGATCTTTTGGACACCCTAGGAACAGGTATCATTTTAGATCAACCTAGATATAGCTCAAGTGGTCCCAAGGGTCCTTAATTTTCCCCCAGAAGATCAGAGACCCTGATTGTACTCCTTGAGTCCCAGGATTTGTTGCTTCTAATTCGTTTTGAAGCACACATGAGCATATGTCAGCTTAGTGGTTATTTGCTATTAACACAGGGGATTCAAGGCCTTTCAGGAATAAGAAAAGCTAAAATCCAACTCTTTCTAACTACTAGGTACTATCCCAAGTTTAGTTTATTAAAGTAGGAAGACCAGAAAGCTTGAAGAAGAACTTGCAAAGCATTCATTGTAAAATCACTGCCTTCAGTTGCAGTGAATTTTAATAATTGAGACTGTCATTATGTTTGACCCATAAAGAGTAACCTTGATAGTTATTTGTTATGTATTCAGTTTTGTCTGCCTTAGCTTAAGCTTAAATATTAATGGGGAAAAAGAAAACCTACAAAATCCCTCAAGCTGCTCTGTAGGAGTCCAATGCTTTTAGCTGGTGGCAGTGAACATAATCATCATTTCTGTGTTAATTTTTAAAGACAGCAACAAACACTGAAGCAAATAATTTATAGAATACTGGATAGAATATTTGACAATTTGCATATGCAAAACATATAGCTTTGATTCTTTGAGTCTCCTTTCTAGGATAAAAATATTTAAGAATGTGGGAGATGATAATCTGTAAAATATGGGGAAGGTTTTCTTGGTTGTGTTGGGAAAGAAAAATCCTGGTGTTGATGGTGACTGGTTAGAAAGCTGTCGACATAACAAATGGACACAGACAGTATAGTGAAGGCCTGGGTTGGGGGTGGGGAAATTGGGAGGAGGGGAGGAAAGAGGAGGATTGGGTGACATCTGTAATATTGTCAACAATAGAAAAGAAAAAGAGAAAAGAAAGCTGTTGAGAGCCCTCCTTTATTCAAGTTACTCTAGGCTGGTTTGTCTTACTGCCTTAGTGGTAGTACAACATACTCATTATGGGTGCAGTCTTCACAGACAGATTTCTAAGTTTATGTCTCAGATCCACCAATTGCTAACTGAGTGACTGAGCAAGTTAAAATCTATGTGCCTCTGGTATTCAATGGGAATGAAAATGGCAGTTACATGCTGGGCCAATGTTGCTCAGTGGTTGAGCATCGACCCAGGAACCAAGAGGTCAACGGTTCGATTCCTAGTCAGGGCACAAGCCCAGGTTTCAGGCTTGATCCCCAGCAGGGGGTATGCAGGAGGCAGCCGATCAATGACTTTCATCATTGATGTTTCTGTCTCTGTATCCCTCTCCCTTCCTCTCTCTAAAACCAATAAAAATTTATTTAAAAATATATATATATATTTGAAAAAAAAGGTAACTACATTTTAGGTTTGCTCTGAGACTCAAATGATACAAAACCTTGACAAAGTTCTTGGAACATGATAAATGTTCAATCTATGTTAACTATTATCATTTGATCATAACAGGGATGAATGAAGAGCATCCCAATAGACACCCTTGGCTCCACAAAAATCAGTTTGTGCTTCTGGCAAAATTAAGTTTAAAATAGAAAATCCTTTGAAAAATTCAAAAGTCACTCCAAATATATAACAAGTGGTTATTTAGTAACTAATTTGATGTTATAATAGGGAATCTAGATATTGGTAATACCAAAGAACTTTTAAAGCACTTAATAATATATAATTAACTCATCAAACATTTATTGAATGACATGCAGATATAAATTAATGTGTGAACATTTTCTGTTTAACATTGTTCTGTTCTGGACTCTACACCTAAGGTTTCTCAAGTAGGCCATTCCCTAGTAAATCAGTGAACAAACATATAAAGGCAATATGATATGGTTAGTGAAACAACAGAGCTCTTTAAAAGGCATAGTAATGATACGAAGTGATACTTAACAATTTATTTCATTTTACTGGATCGGGTAGGGCTTTAGCAGAAAAGTAGAGTCCCTGAAAAACTCAAGAAACTACCAGATTGATCAAGAAGCAACATGTACAAAGACCTAAGGTAAAAACATCATGGTGTCATGATATGCCTGGACTGTGGAATACGTAGGAGCAGTTGAGGGAAAGGAAGCCAAAAAAAAAAAGAGGTTAGAAGATCTTTTAAACTAACTGGAGGCCAGAGATTCTGCTCATATTATTGAGCAACAGATAATCTTCTCAGAAATGAATTTTAAAAAGAGTACGAAGAGTATCCTATATATTAGCTATTTATTATGTGCGACCACAAATCCAAGTCATTTTTTTTTCATATTTCATTTGATACCCATGACAATCCTCACTATACCTTTGTTCTCTTGATTTTATATACCGAAGCTTATAAAGAGCTAAGTGATTTGTCTAAGCCACATAGTAAATGAGTCATATAATTTAAATGGGAACTCAAGTCTTTCTGATGGCATGGTGCAGTTAGTGAACGCCATACTATACACTTTCATTAGGTTAAGACTTTTCATCTTGAAAAATTCATGTCACCTCTGTAGAGGGCAAGTCCTCCTTGTTGGTAGGTTCATGCCTCTCTAATCAAATTGGAAAATGAAAAATCTGATTGAACAAAGGACAAACAGAACTTATAGACAACCTCTCACTGTGTGTACATGTGTCTCATAATCTCTAAGTTGTACCAACTGACCCATGATTCCTTAGCTCAAGAGATGTACGGATAAGAAGTGGAAAGAGTAGAAAGGATATTCGTGATGAGAAATTAGAGCAGTGGGAGAAGATGCTGAAATTATGGTGGCACCATCGTCTAAATATTTTGCAGCTTTGTTTGGTTTGATTTGTTTTTCTTATGCTCAGTACCTCTTTCAGCAAGCTAAATAAAGATTTACTCTTTTATAAATGCAAAACTTCCAACACCTCAAAATAAGGCCTTGCATGGATTTCATCAGCTTTAGAAACACTACAAAATAAATACAATTTCAAAGGAAAGAGATGTGTTTTCTAATGCTTTCATATTTCTCCTGTTTTAACCTATCTTGGGGAAATTATACTCTATATCTGAAAACACAATAAAATGTCAGCTAGTCAAATACATTATAGAGAAGTGCTTTTAATTTTTCCTATAGAAGGAAGAATTCTTCTCTCCTTTGTCCGGATGTATTGAGCATCTGACTTCTACTTTTATCTACTACTGTTAGTTATAAAGACAAACAAATAAATAGTGAGTTAAATTAACATATTCTAGGAGATTATGACTGACACTGAGCATTCAGAACTAATTTTTTTCAAATTCTGATCCTACTCTATACTCAGTAAGCGACAAGTAACGCCTGTCTGAATGTTCTGTGAGGGTCTCACAGTCACATCATGGTAAAAACAGAAGTCATTAAGTGCCCCTTCACAAGTTATTTCTTCTCCTGTCTTGGGACTTGGTTATACCTGTTGATGTGTCTTGAAGTGGGTCTCTTTGGGTCCCTCTTGTTTGGAACCCTCTCTGCCTCCTGAACTCATGTGGCTTTCTCCTTCACCAGCCTAGGGAAGTTTTCTATCATTATTTCCTCCACCAAGTTCTCTATCCCTTGCTCTCTTTCCTCCCCCTCTGGTACTCCTATAATGCGAATGTTGTTTCACTTCATGTTGTCCCAAAGCTCCCCTAGACCATTCTAATGCTTTTTAAGTGTTTTTTATTTTTGCTGCTCTGATTGAGTGATTTTTTCCTACCTTATCTTCTAAGTCACTTATTCTATCCTCTGCTTCATTGATCCTGCTTTTAATTCCTTCCAGTGCATTCATGATATCAGATACAGCATTCTTTATCTCTGTCTGAGTTTTGTTTATGGCATGTATCTCTTTTTTCATGTCTTCACTAAGGTCCTCGATCTTATCATCTAATGTCTTCTTAAGTTTCTTGAACATCTTCATAATCAATACTCTGAACTCTGGTTCTGATAACTTGCTTAACTCCATCTCATCAAAGTCTTTTCCTGGCAAATTTTCCTTTTCTTTAATTTGGGGGTTCTTTGTCTCCCCATTTTGGTAGGTCTTAGTGTTTGTATCTATATATTAGATATATTTGCTGTCTACCAGTCTTGTGGGATGGAATATTGTCTTGTGGGTCCAGTGGAGCCCAGAGGTGTATTTTCCTTATACTTCTGAGCTCTTTGCTCTAGGCGTGTCCCTCTTGTGGGTGTCTCTTTTGTGGTTTCTTTATTTTCTCCTGTTGTGGTTGGGTCTAGATTGTTGTTGATCAGTCCTTGGGAGGACCTTCCTCTCAGGTTGGCTAACTGTGTCTCAGCCCCAACCTCGTTGTGTAAGCTATTGTATGGGTGCTGGCAAGGCAGGACAATGCACAACTTCCAGGAAACAAGAGGTATCTTACAAAATATATTGAAAGTAACAATGAAAACAACCCACATGAAAACAGAACTGGGAGAGTGAAGGGGGAACACACACACACCAAAAAAAAAAAAAAAAAAAAGCTTAAAAAAAAGAAAGAGAGAAAGAATAGTAACACTTAGAGAGAGAGATGTATATTGCTGTTAATAGCAGTGAAAATTTAGAAAATAATAATAAACTAAAATGTAAAAAATAGAGAAGCTACTGGGAGATAACAGAAGCAGAGAAAAATTATGAAAGAAGGGCCAGCAAAAAATTAAGGGAGAAAATAGGAATAGGATACTAGTTGAAAATGAGAAAACAAAAATACAATAAAGAGAATAAAAGAAACTAACAATTGAACAAAAAGCCAGGAAGACAGAAGGGAGGATAACAAAAGAATGAAAGAAAAGTAGAAAAAGAAAAAGAAAGAAAAAATTTATGCCAATGGATCGAGAAGAGAAAGAGAGATAAAGCCCAGTCAGGGAGGAAGTCCAGTAAGAGATTTGGGGGAAGCTATAGAGGAAAGCTGTAAACTTGGTTATAATGATATAGTCCCAGTCTTTAAGCAGGGATATCAAGAAAGTCTTGATAGTAGAAGCAAGGATAAAACAAAACAAAGCAAATAAACAAAACAAAACAAAAAATAAGCTAAGCAAGACAAAATTCTTTTATAAAAAAGAGGAAAAAATTTAGTTAAAAAATGTTTTTAAAAAAATTATTATAAAATTTAAAAAAGAAGAAAAAACAAATTTTCTCCCCTTTCTTTTTTTCCTAAGGAAAAAAAGATAAAAAACAAACAAACACACAAAAAACAAACAAAAAAATTAAAAACAAAACACACACACACACACAAAAACAAACCAAACCAAAACAAAACCAAAAAAACAGAAGAAAAAAAGACAGTCAATCAGGTGAGTTTCTTCTGGGCAGCTTATGTTGTCTGAGGGTGACTGTTTTGTGTGCTGATTTTGGTTCTCCTGGGAGGTACTTGTGTGTCAGCCAATGTCAGGAGACATCTAGGTTTGGCTCTGGTGCCCTTAGGTAGATGGTTGATCTGAGGCTCTCCGTGGACCACCTCCTCTTGTCAGCTATTTTGCAACCTTGTAGTTGCCTGGTCTTGCTCCAGAGTCTTCTGTAGAGTCTTTAGGGTGCAGGGTGGCTAGTGTAGCCCAGGGTATCACTCCCCTTGGAGGTGTCACTGTCAGGCGCTCACTCTGCGGGAGTTAGTCTCTGCTCCACCACCAGCTCCTCAGTCCCTACCCTGTCCTCTGATTCTAGTCCCCCAGGCTCTGTCCTGCTGCAGCTTCAGATTGATTTCAGCCTGTTGCTTTTTCTGTACGGGCCGTTTCAGCAGCTTGGGCTCAGTGGGTTCGATTAAAGAACATTCTGGTGAGTGTTTTGCCTGCCCTGGCCCCAGCAGGGGTGTTCAGCATTCCCTCCAGCTCCCAAACAACAGTCCCTGAGAGTCTTGTTCTTGCAAAGTCCTCCTGTGAGCTGCTCTCCCTTCCCCCTCAAGACTGTGCCCTGCGGGGTGTCTGGGGCCTCAGTGAGTGGGCCCCGCCCCTTTCCTGTTGGGGGGGTGCTCCCTGCTGCAGGAGAGGCCGGCGGGCTCCGCCCCTCCCTGCTCAGCTCTGGTTGGCTGGTTGCACCAGGACAGCCCCTCCGACCCTCTACTGTGCAGACCCCAATCCCAGCCTCCACTGGTCTGTCCCCGAAGTACACGCCGGCAAGGTGGGAGCCAGTTCTGAGATCAGAATAAAAAACGCACAAAGCAACACACAGAGTCGGCCCTGCAAGGTCCCGCCACCTGCTCGCCAAGGCCCCCAGTGGGAGGGGACCCAAAGTCAGCTCCACGCAGCTCCCGGCAC
Organism: Miniopterus natalensis; assembly: GCF_054644295.1. Classification (NCBI taxonomy): domain Eukaryota; kingdom Metazoa; phylum Chordata; class Mammalia; order Chiroptera; family Miniopteridae; genus Miniopterus; species Miniopterus natalensis. The sequence goes on from NC_142085.1 coordinate 21,017,833, forward strand.
CTCTGGTCTCAGCAAGGCTGGGGCGGCTTCATGCGCCACCACAGCGCCCCTCAGGGCTGGTCACAGACCCCAGCCTCTCGGCACCCAGAGCTGGGGGGGCTCCTCCCCTCCCCCGCGCCACGCAGATTCAGTGCTTTCTGGGCTCAACACAGTGCCCCACAGGGAGGCAGAGGGTCCCCTGTGCAGTGTCTCAGCGCAGTCCTCTGGGTCCTTACCACTCTGGTGCCACACACTTTGGGACAGCCCTTCCCATGGTCAGCCCCCCCCCCCCCCCCAGCACTAGACCCTGGTCGCAGCCGCCACTAGAAACTTTGTTTCCTAGGAAGGCGTCGTCCCCTCCGGGACTCACCGCTCCCCTGGGGCCCTCTGCCCTGTGCGGGGCGCTCCTTCCTCTCTCGTTGCTCAGGGTGTGATCCCCGCTTTTGGATGCCGTCCGCACTCCCGAGGGGAGGGAACTTTGCAGCCTCCAGGCCTCAGGGCTCGGAGCCCAGCACAGGCTTCAGGGGGACTCCCCCTTTCTACGCCCCCCTCCCTTACCGGACTCCGTGATGTCTCTTCAGCGCTCCCCACTCAGGCTCCGTCCACTCAGGTATGTTTCTCTGGTTTTTCCAAGCTGGCTACGTAGGATTTTAGGAGGAAATCGAGTCTCTGGGTGGGAGCGGGGCCTCTGCTGCTTCTCACAGGGCTGCCATCTTCCCAACGACCTGGACAGTTTTATATTTGCTGGCAATATTCCAGAAATACCTATATCTTACTGATGGAAACAAAAGCACTCTTGTAATTATATGAACAATTGCCTCCTTTATCCCTCTTGATGTATATAGTGTAAATTTGGATCCTATATTCTTCCTTTTATTTCCATATAGGATCAAATTATGCATTCAGTCCATACTCTCAATACCCAACTTTCTTATTAACACTGATTGGTCATATGGCCAGCTCTGTTCTTTGTCTGTGTACTCTTCTTCGAAAAGGCTAGCTCTAAAAACAAAGTATTTAAATCTTTTTTTTTTACTTGTAATCCTCTTGTCACAGAAAACAATTTAGGGTGATTAAATAATTTGTTGAAATGTTCAAATAATTTCATGATTATATTATATTTGGGCAACCTAATTTGGGTAACTTTTTACACACTGACCAATATATATGTATGTGTGTGTATATGTGTGTGTGTGTGTGTAAATTAAACAATTGATAATAGTGGATTGTAGCTTCAGTGGAACTTTGTAATCATGGGGGGAAATCTTATCTCACAAGTAAACAAAAGTGATATTTCATGCAGGAAAAAATGGAATTTGAAGCTAATTGTATTTTATTATGATGGCAAAACACTTCAGTGACCCCCTGACACAGCCTTGTCTTTCTGAGAAGAGCTCTCATGTCAAGGGAATTCTACCCAAGGCTTCACTTCTGCTTCTCTGGTGGATCTGGTTTAAGTCATTCAGTTTCTCCACCTGTTAATTTTGTTATCCAAAAAGAAAAACCGACAACAACTCTTCTTTAGTGCCCTCAGAGGATGTGTTAACTATGAATTACATGGTTTCTTTAGGTAGTTTCTTGCTTTTACAGAAAATCCCCCACAAAGAAGAGGACTTGAAATGTTGAATATAAAACATCTGCTACAGCATTTGAAACCACCCTATTATTAAAAAAAAAAAAAAAAAAAAGGCAATGCCATCTACATAATGGGTCAATAGCATTTGAGAAACAGACCAAAAAAAGCAGGGACAGTGTGGGGAGAGAATGCTTTTTAATTCAATTATGCTGAAAAGTTGACTCATTTTTTCCTGTCTATCACAGGACAAAAATGTGAAAGGCTGAGAATTACATGCAAAACTGAGAAGAATTGAATCTGAGATGTCTGATTTTGATTTGGCTAGCCCATGCTGCTGTACAAAAATAGCCCTGGGCACTAATCTGTCAGGTCCATTATTATGCCTATTTCTGAGATTTATACATTGGTTTATGGTAGCAATAGACATTTATTGAGTGCTGATCACCTGCCAAGCTCAGCGCTGCACACCTTAGTAGCGATGGTCCCAACCCAGTGGGTTTTCAATCTAATAAGACAGGCAAGGCAATTAAGACAGACTCAGAGGAAGAAAATGACTAATGCATGTAGAGGAGACGGAACAGCTTTCCTTTCCTTTGCTGCACCTTGTGGAGCCCACTGTGGTGTCTTTGTTCAAGGAAGCTAAAGAAGTATTTTACAGACCAAGAGGGTATGAAGATGGATGTCAGCAGCATGCTCAGATCATCTGTTCACTTCGGATTTTTTGACATTGATGCAAGTAGTAGCTATTCAGACGTTTTGCTGGTCCAACTCAATTCCTGGTGTGGGTTATTTTCTTATCCTCTATGTTTCCTCATATCTCATTTTCTCCTCCTGCATATATACCATTATTACCATCTTTCTCCACCATGATTATTTAATGTCTCCCTTTAAAATGCCTCCGTGGTCCCCTTCCCTCATTCTGGGTCATGTAGCATCCTCTTTACCAAAAGCATTTATCAAGAGTCTCCATCCACTTGGTAATGAACTGGGTGAATTAAACAGGTATAGTCCCTGGCCCCGGCTGCTATAAAATTTAAGATTAAAAAAGACTGAACCATTCATAGAAAGTTTGTATAGCTTTAACAATTATCGTTGAACAAATGTGTTCATTAAATATTAGGTGCTAATAAAGATTTAAGTGCAGTCAAAGGAGCTGTGAGTGAAAACAGAGGTATAAAAATTACATATTTTTAAAGGGTAGAAGTGACAATTATTAGGTTATTTTCTCCTTAATTTTTGACTTCATGGGTGCATCAGCATATAAATTTGCGATGCTTTGTATTAAAGTATAAGCTTCAGTCTGAAAACTTTCTTCACTAGCTGAAGGCTGTAACGAATATTTTCCAGCCAGGTTGACATCTCTTTTAGTTTGATGACAAAGATAATTTTGTATAAATGCTTTTCACTAGTTTTACTTTTAAAGAGGTTATAACCACTACCTATAAAAAGAGGACACTGAAAAGACTATGGTAACTATTTCAATCAGCAGGCAGTGCAGGGAAACCTAGACTGTAGGGAGAGCAACCACACAATCCATAAAGTTACAGACTAATGAGTGAGTTTCCAGGGATTACAGGACACCCACCTTCTCTGCATATCTCAAACACAAGGTACTGCACTGGGCATTACGACAAAACTCTAAAGAAAAAGTTCCTGCCCTCAAAGGGATTTATAGTCAAGCTGGGAAAGAAACTAAACACATGTAAAAAGAACCTGAAATATAAATAAATAATAAATCAATAAGACCAATGTGTAAGTGTAATAACAGTATATGAGAGATTGTGCTTTTGGTGGTCTTCAAAGAAACCCAAACTTTGATTAGTCTTTTCTGTTTTAAATTATTTAATTTTTGACCTCAGATGCACAGACTAAGATTGGTCTTGAAATCTACTGGTCATCAGTCCATGCACAGTCTGCTTCTATTTAAAGAATGAGAAATTAATATTTGATAGAAGAAAAACCAAAGATCGATTGCAAGCCAGCCAAAGAGAAGTTTAGGGGTAAGAGGGATCCAGGTCCTATTTAAACATACTGTATTGTATCTCTGCTTCAACTGTGTACCTGCTTTCTATTAGACCACATAACTCCAGAATACAACATAGCAAATACATGCAGGGATCCGAGATGAAAAACATGTTTACAAGACAGAGAGATAGGCAGAGAGAGACAGAAGGACAACCCCCAAACACACACACAGAATAAATTTGGGGGTATCAGGTGTACTTAATTACAACACTACACATATGTCTGGTGCCAGATCTCTCTTGCAGTGCCCCCCTTGTCCTTCACTGTGTAGCTCAGGGCTCTGATTTTCTTCTTCTTCAGCCAGAAGTTATCCAGCTTCAACTTACCACTCAAACAGAGAATGGTGTGTTTTTTTAATTTGTAAGCATTCACTTAAGAAAGCATGCTATTGTGAGAGGTAAGCAACTCAGGGGTTAATGTGAGATGCACATTTCACTGATACTAGTTGAAGACTGTCCTGGCCTCCAGAGGCCTCTCCCACGTGGTGATAATTAACTTTTAATGTAAGCCCGCAGGGCAAAACACTTAAGAGTTACCCAGTTTTCTCCAACAGAATAAACAGGTAAATGCCAACATATGTTTATCAATAGCTGATGTACTTAGCTATGATTATAAGAAGGAAAGCCTTGCTTTTCCACTATGTTTGTTCCCTTATTTCTCTTAATACAGTATCATAGAGGATCAGGTGGCTAATCTTCAGAAATGTGTGGTGAGGTCATAGACTCTTAGCGATTAGATGGACAACCACAAGTAATCGGGATGCCCACTGCCACTCCCATTTCTATGTTCATTTTTGGCTGGCATTTCTAATTCATCACAGAAACTTTTCTTCCTGACGCTGGACTCTATTATAGAAAACGTCTTCATATAGCATTTAGAGTAGAAACTTGGGCTCCATGCGACATATTCAGTATGTCTGCATTAGACCATAAATTCCCTGAGTACAGGGACCATGGCTTCCTTGCCTCATTTATTGGTTTATCCACAAACCACACTCATCTCAGTGAAGGTGCTTATTAACACTTGTTAAGCAAATGAGATATAAGATAGCTAAGTAAGCATTTGCCTAAACTAGATAGGTGATGGCTGGCTGGCTGGCTGGCTGGCTGGCTGGCGGACGGGCAGATGGACGGACGGACGGATGAACAGACGGATGGATGACTAGATGGATGGATGGATGGATGGATGGATGACTGGATGGATGGATGGATGGATGGATGGATGGATGGATGGATGGATGGATGGATGGATGGATGGATGACTGGATGGATGGATGGATGGATGGATGGATGGATGGATGGATGGATGGATGGATGGATGGATGGATGACTGGATGGATGGATGGATGGATGGATGGATGGATGGATGGATGGATGGATGGATGGATGGATGACTGGATGGATGACTGGATGGATGACTGGATGGATGACTGGATGGATGGATGGATGGATGGATGGATGGATGGATGGATGGATGGATGGATGGATGACTGGATGGATGACTGGATGGATGGATGGATGGATGGATGGATGGATGGATGGATGGATGGATGGATGGGAGAATGAGGAGGAGAAGGAGGAAGAAGAAGAGAAGGAAGGAAGAAAAGAGAGAAGGAAAAGGGAGATGTATATAGATATATATTACAACTCAGGAAACCTACATATATTAAGTAATTTTCCCAACAAGTTAGAGGTGATTTAGGCATTCAGTCTCCTACTTGATTGGCAACAGTTCTTTCTAAGACACTTCTTGTCTCAAACTAAATATAAGTGTAAATTTTGTAAAATTAAAAGAGGAGACCATTTCTACTTCACATACTAGTGAAACTGAGAGCTATTTGAAAATTGACCCTTGTCTGTGTTTCTCTTTTCTACATCATACATCATTAATATGATTTAATTTTATTTCATTTTATATACTTACATGGAGCTAAATATATATTACATAGTGACTAAAGACCTTCCCAATATTTATGACCAAACAACCTATTGGCAAATTCTGGACATTTAATGTATGATCTACCTGAGACATTTAGCCAAGTAGTATTTTACATAAATTGCTAGTATATATGAAACAACCAATTAAAAATGAACCTATTGTTAATTTCCATAGGAAAGGCCTAGGGGGCATTAACATAAAAGGAAAAATGAGTGGCTGAACTTCATGTCCAATTCAACTCTCAAAATGTACCAAACCAGAACGACAAGACTGGGAAGTCTAGAAATATAAGTGACCATGCAAGGGTGCTCCCGCTCTGCTAGGAATTCAAGAGTGTCTAACTGTAATAACAAAAGGGCATATGTTTATACTCCAAGAGGAATATAAATCTACCTTCTGCCAGAAGCCAACCACTTTTGCTTTGGGGCAAGAACTTTAAGATCAGCCTCCCTTTATTGAAAGGGCACAGGTATCAGGTTACTCCTCTGGACTTGGGAGAAAAGAAACCTTGAGGAATAATCAACTTTTCAGCTGAAATGTTAAAATCTGTGTAGGGAAAACTATTATGCATGAGTTTATGCATAATAATTGGATAGCTGGTTTCCTAAAAATATTGATTTTTGCTTTCAATATGGTTAGATCAGGAAATACTAGCCACGTAGTCACATATATAATTTGCAATCTTGTGTCTCAATTCCAAATGTTGATCTTTACACTGAGAGACTTAAAGTCCAGTAGATGTGTTGGGGAGAAAAAATTATTGGTTAGAAGTTAATCTGACGATACAATGTAATAGTGTATACTCTAATTCAAATTTTATTTTATCAATTATTATTAGACCTAAAACTCATAGAAAAAAATAGATTTGCACCAAAAACTAAAAACACACACACATAAAAAAGATAGTGAAATAAAAACAGATCCACTGAAATCCCATTAGTGTCTATAAGACAATGAAAAGTAAATCAGGTTTTTATAACAATTGTGATCTCAGAAGCTAATATGGTTTCATAGCCTTCGTTAAAAAAAAAAGTAGTATAACAGCATCAAGAAAGTATTATTAGGAATTCAACAGGATAGTCAAAGATCCCAAACCATTCTCTGTATTACCTTGACTACTGTGGCAGTAAAAGATGAGAGACATAAGAGCTGCATTTTTTTAAAAGTATATTTTTATTGATTTCAGAGAGAGAGGAAGAGGGAGATAGAAACATCAATGATGAGACTCATTGATCGGCTGCCTCTTGCATGGCCCCCACTGGGGATCAAGTCCACAACCTGGGCATGTACCCTGACCAGGAACTGAACTGTGATCTCCTGAGCCACGCCCAACCAGGCCATAATAGCTGCATTTTAACATGGAATATCCTCTCCTGTTGACTGCTCTGCAGGAGAGGAAACAAAACAAGAGGACATTCTGGTTCTGTGTAACTAAATTCACTCACATTTGTCTAGGAGATTCTGCACAACCATATCTGCTTAGGGAGCTTCCCTTCTATGAATTAGTTAACACTGCCACCTGAGGAAGCAGTGGAAGGGGAGGCAGAGTCTCACTCTCCTAGTTGTCTATTTGAGTGTCTTTTTATTGGTGCCAGGTAGGAATTCTTTTTCTTAGATTATTTTCTTAATCATTAAGAATGCCCAAGAGACTGAGGCCCACCCAGAGAAGGAGCGGAACAGGGAGATTTTTATGTAACATTTTTGAGTTTCCTTACCTTAAGTATTCATAGCCCAAATCACAATACATTTCAAGACAAAATATCAAGTTGTTACATAAACCGGTATCTGTGCCCTGACTGGGAATCAAATCCACAACATTTTGGTGTATGAGACAATGCTCCAACCAACTGAGCCACTCGGCCAGGGTAATCTGCATATTCTTAATTTAATACACCAGCTATGGGCTCCTCAACGCACAGTGTTAGCCAGTCTTACACGGTTCTTTGACAGATAAGGTGATCCCAACCTTCATTCCTGTGCCATTAACATTGCAGCCTGTATTGTGGTATTATATTTGCGCATTACTATTTGTCACAGAATATGGGAATATTAAGAAGTGTCCCAGGGAAACATCTGCATCTATACACACTCCTAACTGCCCTCATGTGTACTTGTGTATTAGCAACCTGACTTCTCATTGATAGGTCAACCAATCGTCCCTTTCAGTAAATTAACCCTTTCTTTGAGTATTGGTTCACTACCATGAGATCAGGTAGTAGTCTCAGCTTCCAACTCATTGGAACCAGCCTGTCTCTCTTCTCCACTCTCTCTTGGAATTTAAGATCACTGAACAAAAGCCCAAAGTTATAAGGACAGGAAGGAAAAGTTTTGCTAGTGAATAATTAAACATCACAGTGAGACAGGTCATTCCCATTTCCACTCCTGTAATTCCTGGCTATGGAAGAAACAGTAAGATATGTTGGTTGCTGATTTAGAGTATATACTACATTTTGAAGGACATTTCCCAGCCCTAAAGGTTGCCATCCAGTTGATGCCATAGCAGAGCCTTAATAAATGCTGTCCCACTATTTTATAAAGCCAGCTTCTTCACAGTATTGGGGGAACATGCTACCATGGCCATTGAATTCTGTGAGCATGAGCCCATTGCCATACGTAATTGATTATAAAATCAGTTCTTGATCAGAAGCAATGTTGTATGGAATTCTATGACAATGAATAAGTTATTCTGTCTGTCTGTGGATGGTGCTTTTGGCAGAGGCCTTGTGTTCAAGGATGATAAGTGAAAATTCAGTGCAAGATCTGTTAAGTACGATCAAAGTGCTGCTCCTTTCTGATGGAAGCAGTCCAAAGTAATCAACCTGCCATGAAGTAGCTGGCAACTCCCTTCACCCAGGAAATTCTACATCTGTCCATTATTTTTTTTTTCTGATGCAAAGACCTTCAAGGTTAATGACTGCTGCTTCACCTCCACCTCTCAAAACTCACCAACTCCTTTGGCCAGCTCTAACCTGGAGCTCTCTAGGAAAGAGAATCCTGGAAAACATAGACCCAGTTTGGCCAGCTCAACACTAAAGCAATCTGTCACATTAGCAAAGGTTCTGTGGACAATCTTAATTTAGAAGGACATTCAGAATTTAGCCAGTGAGAATAAAAATATATCATTTCATGAAAGAATCTTTATATTGGCAAAGACACAGAAACTGAAAAACTTGATTAGTAAATGGCAAGGGTTCCAGATTAGCTAAAACTTAAGCTCTTTGGAGGTGGTAGATGTAATCGCTAAAACAGTGATTGTTGTTTGGCCAAACCATAGAGAATCCTGAATTTCAGGCTAAGGGGGCTGGATTTTATTTAGCAGCTAAAAGAGTGGTGCAGAATTTTCGAGCAGACTGATAAGACAGTGGATACACAGTATGAACTGAAAATAAAGCAAATCTTCATGGGGAGACATATTAGGAAAATTATTGCAATTGAGGTTTAATCATCAAGTGTCTGAAATAGAAAGTATCAGTCCATTTTCTCTTCCTCCATTCATGGGCAAAATTATATCTTTTCTTCCTTAACACATTTTTCTTTGTCATTTTCTTCATGAAGTAGAGTTCTAATACTGTCTTCTCATCAAAAGTTATTAAGAAATTATCTGAAATAAATTAGTACTAATAGTTGGATAATATATTAACACCTTAAGTAGAAGCAGTGCTGATTCTTAAGTTTTTGAACCACAGGCACCTTTGAATTTAATGAAAGCTAAGGGTTTTCTCTTTAGAGAAATGGATTTTTACACTGAAATATAAAATACGTCAAATAATTTTACTGAATTCACACATATACTGAATCTTATACATAAATCCTTAGAAATATCATGATCTTAAGGTCAAGTACCCTTATCCAGAAAAAGAAAGTCATTCCTTTGGCCTTTAAACATCCTGTGCAAATGAGATATTTTTTGAGACAAGAGTTTTTAAGTGCCCCTGAAATCACACTACTGGCTATGCATATATGTTCTTTGGCTGATCTCTTCCTGTCCCCTCCATCCCCTTTTCCTCTGATATCTGTCAGTCTGTTCCATGCTTCCATGTTTCTGGACCTATTTGTTTATTAGTTTATTTTGTTCATTAGATTTCACATATAAGTGAGAGAGGTCATGTGATATTTGTCTTTCACCCTCTGGCTTATTTTTCTTAGCATAATAATCTCCAGGTCCCTCCATGCTGTCTCAAAGGATAAGAGATTGTTTCCCTTTTTTCAGCTGCATAGTATTCCATTGTGTAAATGTACCACATATTTTTTATCCACTCGTCTACTGATGGGCACTGGGCTGCTTCTAGATCTTAGCTACTGTGAATAGCACTGCTATGAACATAGGGGTGCATATTTTCTTTCTGATTGGTGTTTTGGTATTCTTTGTATTTATTTCCAGAAGTGGAATCACTGGGTTAAACATCAGTTCCATTTTTAATTTATTGAGGAACCCCCAAACTGTTTTCCACCAGTTGCACCAGTCTGCATTCCCACCAGCAGTGCACTAGGGTTCCCTTTTCTCCACATTCTTGCCAACACTTGTTTGTTGATTTATAGATGGTCACCATTCTGGCAGTTGTGAGGTGATACCTCATTATAGTTTTAATTTGCACCTCTCTGATGATGAGTCAAGTTAAGCATTTTTTCATATGTTTCTTGGCCATCTGTATGTCCTGTTTGTAGAAGTGTCTATTCAGGTATTTTGCCTATTTTTAATTGGGTTATTTGTCTTCTTTTTGTTGAGTTGTATGAGTTCTTTATATATTTTAGAAATTAACCCCTTATCAAATGTATCATTGGTGAAAATGTTCTCCCAACCAGTGGGTTTCTTTTTCATTTTAAGAATGGTTTCTTCTGCTGTGCAGAAGATTTTTAGCATGGTACTGGCACAAGAACAGGCATGTAGATCAATGGGGCAGAACAGAGACCCCAGAAATTGACCCACACCAATACGGTCAATTAATTTTTTTAAAATATATCTTTATCGATTTCAGAGAGAGGAAGGGAGAAGGAGAGAGAGAAACATCAATAATGAGAGAGTTGTCATTGTTCGGCTGCTTCCTGCACACCTCCACCTGGGGATCGAACCCACAACCTGGCATGTGCCCTGACCGGGAATCGAATCTCCATCTCCTAGATCCTAGGTTGATGCTCAACCACTGAGCTACACTTGGCCAGGCCGGTAAATTAATATTTAACAAAGGCGGCAAGAGCATACAGTTGAGTAAAGACAATCTCTTTAATAAATGGTGCTGGGAAAATTGGATAGGTACATGCAAAAAATAAAACTAGAACACAAACTTACACCATGCACAAGAATAAACTCAAAATAGATAAAAGACTTAAATATAAGTCATGAAACTATAAAAATCCTAGAAGAAAACATAGGCAATAAAATGTCAGACATGCCACTTACCCGAATTTTTGCCAATACATCTTTTAGGGCAAGATAAACATACTGGCAATATATTGAGAAGTCTGTTGCAGTTATCTTAAAAAAGAATGTACACATAGAAATAAGAATAAAAATAAATTTACTCTTTATTCCTGCTCAAAACTCAATCCCAGTTGAGCCACATGGCAGGGGTAGAGAGGAGGGATGGTGAAGAGTAGGGAATGCTTCTTCTTGGGAGGGGCCCCAATGAGACTCTCGTTGTGCTTTCTCCCAAATGATCATAATGTCAGGGACCTAAACTAACAAAAAGCACAGCGTGAGCTGCTTTTAGGGGTTGGGAAAGCAGTTCCTCTTTTGACACCAACCAAAACATTTGATCTCTGGCTGAGCAGGGTTTGAGTATGTTGTTATCTTGAAGCAGAGAGATTACTATACAACTATATGTACTACTACATAGGCCTGTGTGGCTTAACTAGCACAGAACACTAACTAGTTATAGAATTCAGGAAATAACAATACATACCAGGGTTGGTATAGGGCAATGTTCCTTTATGTTATGAGTACCACTTGATGACATTTAATTAAAATGTCGATAATGGCTTAGAAAAAAGAATGTTATGGAATGAGTGTTTGTCCCCCAAAAATTCTTATGTTGAAATCTAGTCCCTAATATAATAGTATTTGGAGATGAGACCTTTGGAATGTAGTTAAGTCATGGCGATGAAACCCTCATGAATAAGATTAGTGCCCTTATAAGCAAAGGCCAAAGGGCTCTCTCACACTTTCTTTCATCACGTGAGGAAGTCAACAGTCTGCAACCAAGAAGAAGATCCTTACCAGAACCCAACCTTGCAGAAACCTGCCCTGAGACTTCTAGCCTCCACAGCTGTGAGAAATACATTTCTGTTGTTTATAAGCCACCTTCTCTAAACTACTTTATTATAGAAGTCTGAACTAAGATGGAGAGAAAGAAAAGCATTGAATAATCTTTATTAAATGTCAATTGCATTATTTAGGGTCACGCCACTCAGAATGTAGTCCTCGGGCTAGCAGCATCAGCATCACTTACAGATTTATCAGTAATGCATAATTTTGGGAGTCATCCCAGACATGCTAAACTGCAACCTACATATTAACAAGATCCCTAGATGATGCCGAATCAGGATAGAGCCTAAATTGCTGCACCAAGATTAAAAACACAGTGGCTTAGACAACACAGGAATGCACTCTTGTCTCACTTAACAGTCCAACGAAGGGAGCGGTGTAGGGAAAACAAGGAGGTTCTACAACACATAAAATCTAGCTTCCATCTCTGTTTTTGTAAACCCTTAGCCAGGGGAAGGAAAAAGGGAGAAAGAAACGCAGGCTCATATTTTTCCTCCAGTGGCATGACCCGAAGTGGCACAATTTTATATCCAGAACTTACTAATATGGTTCCACCCTCCTCAAGGGAGACCACACAATGTAGTTTTGTGTGAGGTGACCCTGCACCACCCTATCGCCAGGAGTCCATTATTTTTTATAAAGAAGGGAACATTAACATCAGTAGGTAAGCAGCGGTGTCTGCCACGCCTTCGTAAGCCAGGCTGTTTGCTATCTGGCCATGGCAATCCTGTGAAGAAGATGGTGTTGACTTCACTTTCCACATATGTTGTTACCAGAACCAAGACAAACCTTTAGTCATCCTGGCCTTGTGTGACTCTGGAGTAACGTAAGAGGAAATCAAGACTAGTCCGGTTTATATATCTGAAGAGATTTACTGGTATTATGGTACGTCTTATCTCTAAGTTCTAGGATGAAGACATCTGAACATTTTCCTCTTGGCTTGTACGTGTACTTTTTTAAACATGACATATAAATGAAAAAGTCTGCGTTCCCCTCCCATCCCAGTAGCTACCAGAGTTACCAGGAAGCTGTATAACTGCCAATGAGAGCTTTGCCCTTAACATTTATCGAGGATTGTTTGTTTTTTTTAATATCTTCTCATGATCCTGGCACCCAGACACACAGAGTTCTCACTAAATTATAGATTTCATTATTATCACAGCTGTTTATACAAACTATTAGCAGTGTAGATCACCTGAATTGTAGAGAGTCCGCATAAAACCTCTTTTCAAGATCTAATTTACTGCTTAACCACTCTCACTAAAAGTTTCTTTAAGAAAATATATTTTTCCGTAATTGTGTTCTATGAACCATACCAATTTGTTTTACCCCACTACGTGAATAGGAGTCACTATGAAGCATGGTTCCATTGTTTTATTTTAAATGTTATAAAGGATCTGATTATATAGTCTATGCAAGATCTTTATTACTGAATTAATTTTAGAGCCGCCAATCCAGATAATTGAAAAGGTGAAAATGTAGGTCTAAAAATCAGTCTATACCTCCTCTTAATTGCAGTATTCAATTTTCAAACTTTTTGAGTTTAACCTTTAGAATTTAAATAGTTCTATCTATTGCAATGAATGAGTGAAATTCATGAACTATGCTAGAATGGTTTTATATACAATACCACTTACAAGGTGCTTCATAATCACTTTTTATCAGTGTTTCTTAATAAAAAGTTCTTAATAAAAATAGGTCAGTGATACATTCATAATTTTGCAAATGTAGATGACAAGGGACCTGCCTAAGATTATGCTGCACAGTGTTAGCAGCTTATAGATTTGCGTTTTAGACCCTGACATTCTGTTCTCCCACACCAGCCCACACTGCCTCACTACACTGTAAATTATTGATATGAAACTGCACTGTTACCTTAATGAGCAAGGAAGGCACTATAAAACTTTATGGATTTACTTATTCTGACCTAGTTTATATTAATAATGCCTTACACTTTTCTATCACTTTATTGTGTTCAAAGCCATTTAAAATAATTTGCTTATTTGAGCCTACCACCCACACGAGGGAGGAACCAGGCTCCCTGAAGAGAAGCTCTGCCCAAGTTAACCAGTTGCAGAGCTAAGAGTTCAGTTCTCATGATTCACTTTCCACCTCACTATTGCTGCCTCTAGTTTATCGCACAAACACTCACTATGTGTTGAGTTACATATAGAAAAATAATCCGACGTCAAGTGAAAGGAAAAATAGTGCTCATATTTCATCACTTCCTAATTGGGTGAGTTCCTTAAACTCTCTACGCTTTAGTTTGCTCATTGCTGAAACTGAGATCAGAATAATGCCTATTTCATAAGGTCACTGGGAGCACCAACAAGGTGAATGCCTTAGAATGGTGCCCAATACATAATAAAGGCTCAGTAAATTGAGTCAATTATTTAAAAGCATGAGGAGGTTGATTTCACTGGGGGGGAAAGTATCAAATTAAGTTACATTAAGAAAAGCTCAATAACATTGTACATTAATAGTTGAGTTTGACCCCTAACTCTGACCCTATTATCATATAACTTTGGGCAAATTATTTAACACATCTCTGTTGCTTATTGAGTGGAACAACTAATGTGTCATCTTAACTGTGCTTTGTAAGTTTCCTATATAACATTAGTCCCCTGTTTATTCATAGATAGCCACTGTAATCATTCCCACCTTGCTGACTACTGTTTCTTAAGGACATCTTATATTTCAAATTTATGGATTAATATTACAACTGTGTTTGCTGACATAATTTCTCTGACACTGAGAAGCTGTGGCTGTTATCCCAAAAAACATCACTTATTTTATATGGTGTTCCAGATAACTAAGTTTAAAATACAGGTAACAGGAAACATTGGAAAGATTCCAACAGAACCCAGGTCTTTAGAAAACATCATTTCCATTTTGAATTCTTTCTAAAAGATGTCTGTGAGGGTTCAATTTGAATTTAGGGTGTTTTAAGGTCCCTACCAACATTGGACCAAAATACCCTTTTTTGTTCCTTCCCTTTCCTTGGACCCTTTGAATTTTCTCTACATGCAGTGTGCTGGTGTCCCCATCCCTCCAGCGGCTCCAGGCTGGCCTTGGTTTATTCCCCTTGTAAGCCTGCGTGCCATCCATCAGTGGACGAGTCTCTTAGGTCTGCCTCTCCAACATTGGTCAGATGTAATTATTCATCATCTTCTCTCAAATCTCCATCGCCATCCTCCACAATATTGCAAGAACATTTTTCCTAAGTACTTCCTGAAGAACAGTTGGGTTATGGCATTCTTGCACTCCCTCCTTCTGTCCCCCAAAACCCATGGAAAGACAAAAAGACAGAGAGAGAGAAAGAGAAGAGAAGGAAAGGGAAGGGGGTGGGAGGGGAGAGGGAGAAAGATGGGGAGAGGGAGGGAAGAGGGGGAGAGATGAGGCCAGGAGAGGAGAGAAGGAAAGTATAAAGTCCAGACTCTCAACTTCAAGCTCCTCTCCTGGTCGAAAGCAGCCTTTTATTTATGAATACTCCATGGTGTATCAAATGGTGAGTTCCACCTGCATGTCTTTGTCCATACTGTCCTCTCCACCTAAAATATTTGTTTCTCCCCTCTTGCTTAAAGAGATTCTACATACCCAAATCGATGGAGCTGTTCCCCATTCGATAAACGGTAAGTGATTTATTTCTCTGAACCTCCATAACACTTGTTTGCATCATTTTTCATGTCAGAGGCAAGTCATGTATTGTAGGAATGTTAGTATATAGTTCAGTTCTTCTGCTGAATTATTAGT
This sequence comes from Miniopterus natalensis, assembly GCF_054644295.1. Lineage (NCBI taxonomy): Eukaryota > Metazoa > Chordata > Mammalia > Chiroptera > Miniopteridae > Miniopterus > Miniopterus natalensis. The sequence continues at coordinate 21,033,366 of NC_142085.1, forward strand.
TACTTGAAGATGGAGACTGTTTTATTCACATCATGATGCCTAACCAAGTACATTTAACATTCATATGTATGTAAAGGTGAATTTACTTGAAATAATCTCAGATAATGAAAAGTGATCATTACATTGCCACTGAGAACTTATAAATCTGATTAATTTTAGCCTTTACACAGCAGCCAGGTTTGTGAGTTCTACATTTAATATAGTGATGTTATTATTATTCTAATATTTGTAAAATAATCTGAAGTCAAGATTTTTTTTAAATTTTAGTAAGTACGTATGATAGACAGTGTAGTGCCTGGCACACAGTAAGTCTATAACTGTTAAATGATGAAATGAAAAAAGGAACATTTTTGGCTTATCGCTCCTGAGTTGTGACTCTAATGTGTGTTTAATAATGGCAAGTGTTCATTTTTTGATGGCACCTTTCCCTTTTTGAAAATAGCCAACAATTGTGAGCCAAATTTGGTACACGACATTAGCAATTGAGCCAGTAAAAGCAATTTTTGACCACAAGAATGAGAAATTATAGAGTGAAAAGATTGGTTTTTATGCCAATTCCAAAATCTTTTTTAACTGGTATGCCAAGCACAGTATTTATTTAGTCATAGCTTATATTGATTCTATCAGAAACATATTTAGAAATAGTCTGTCTCTGTTGTTGCTTATTCTGCATTTTGCTGATTTGCTATTTCAATAACACTGTATAAATACTTACTCTTTGTCAACCCTTTCAATGCTATCTGTCAACACCTGCACTAAATTAAGTAATGAACTATATGTATTTAAATCACAGTACATATGATGTCAGGGTTAACTATGGTTAATCAGGCTCTGCAAAAGCACGGGATCTGCAAGTGAAAACAGTGTGTATATGACTCCATTGAAACTGAGATAAACACTTTTGTTCATACAGTTTTATGTGCAATTAGGGAAAACATGACAAACTGAAGCACTCATGTGGTTCCTACTAGTCAATTTTGAAAAAATGTGTTTCTTCCGTACTCTTTACCAAACAAAATACAGGACAAATCGTCAAAGATCTACCTGTAGAGAAGTTGAATTCTAGATTACCTTGGGAAAAGAGCAAGCCTAGTGAGTTGTAGAAGCATCAGATATTTAGGATGGTTTATATACATTGTCTGCAAGGAGAGTGATATAGTAAGTTCCTTGTTCAATTTATAAATGGAGATAAGACTTTTCTCTTTCAATTTTTTATAATTGTGGTATTGTAAAATGATAACAAGAAGCAGAAAACCTTGTGCATAATCTGGAGTATATTTGTTTTACCCTCAAAGTACTCAATATTTCACAATTTCATCAGATCATTAGCTCCACATGGCAGAATGTATGCCCTGTTATTTTCATTCAGTCTATGTCACAATTTTTGACACAGTTCCTTACATGTAGTTGGTATCTAATTCATATTTGCTGAAATGAACATGTTAACTTTAAAATATTAGAGTGAATGGAATATTTTAACTTAGTAACTTTAAAATAACAGATGATAGAATTTCAAGGCAGCTCCTCCTCATAGTCCAGCCTCCCTAAAGAGTGTTCCATAGAACACTTCATACCCATCCCTCAAAAAAAAAAAAAAAAAAAGGCTCTGCATGCAAAAGTAAACTATAGAATTTATATATCTCTTAGCTATCTATAGTATTGACCCTAAAATATCACTAAAATGTCCAAAAATGAAGAAATCACTTTTTTTTTAAAATCCAAGCTTTTTGAAAAAATTTGATGATGGAAGACTTTTTTGGAAAGAAAAAAAAAATTATTAGCATTTCACATACATTCTGTAGCACTAGTTTGGAAAAGGCTATTTTAAAAAGTAACCATCCATTTTTGAAATACTAGCTAGACTATTTAACCTAGCCTTATGCAGTTATGAGAATGTGGAGAGATCTGAAGAATTTCTGGCTCATGATTTGCAAAGCATAAGTTTGCGTTGTCAAAGCATTCTCCTTCAAGAACTCCAAGCTATCAAATACTTCTGGTCTGGCTGCTCCATGGTGGAAATCACACCACAGATTGCTGTGCTGTATTAAGGCAATTCTGTCTCTCTTCTCCTACTACAGTGAAGAAGACGTGTTGGCTTTTTTCCACATTCTGCTCCCATTCACAGATGAGCATTAGAGAGATTTTGGAAATGGAGGTCTTTGTGTCTGCTGTGAGCAGGGTCAATTCAGTGTGGCAGCTGTGAGCTGGTGACATAGACTTATATTGACACAACCCACTTTTTTGCTGCAGAATCACAAAGTGAAAGCACCCGGGGCTCTTCTGCCGTTTTCAATAAGATACGAATTTTTCCCTTCCTTGTATTAAGCAGGATCTGTCATCTTGACTTGTACACTAAATGGTCCATTCTGACTGCCTTGTTTGTGTCCAATACCAGCCAGAATCCAGAAACATGTGTTAACATTCGGCATGTTCGGGGGCTAGTTGGAAGGGCCTGAGGCAAGACTCCCTGATGCCTGCTGGAGGCTAGTCAATAATCATTAGCCCTTCAAGTGGTGGATGCCCAACCTAAACTGTATTTATTTATTTAAAAAAAATCTTTACTTTAAGCCACAGGGAAAGGCATTTTAGAGAACACAGTTTCCCAGCCCTTGCTAGATTGGAATAAAGATACAGTTATGAGAGAGTCGGAGGCTGACAGAAGGGGTGCTCTTTTCAAGGAAATAAGGGAAAATCATCAAAGTAAATTAATTAAGGCATGTCCTGCAATACTACTTAGAATCCTGCAGTTATATTTTTTTTATAGTCAACATTTCAGAGTTCATGGTAGCAAAATAATGCATCAAGCTCTTGTACAAAGCACTGCATTGGTGAAATCAGCACATTAAATATAATCAGTGAATTCTTAGTGCTTTCACTCTGAAAGAGATAAACTGAGGACACTGCAATTAATACAAGGACATATAGAAACACAAACAACTTTTTAAACACTACCTATAGCTCAGTTAAATAAAGTATCTTTCATATGGCACAAATTTTTCTTTATTTCAGTAACGGGAGGTGAGGAATACTTATTAAATACAGAACTTACTAGATAAGAAATACTGTTTGTATTTGTGCTGTTTACTCCTTTTAAAATCGATATCTCTCTCCAAATTCTAATGCCACAACCTACAGTTCACCATCTATAAGTGAGAGATGACCATCAAATGAGTTGTGAAGCACATGCACATACATTCATCCTTTAATTAAACAAAAAGCCTTGCAGATCTTTACCTTGAACCCAGCTCTTTGCCAGGAACATATCTCCTAATCTAGAGACCATCACTTCCAGCCAAAAAACACAATTGACCATACAGCTATTGGAGTAAATTTCCTAAAGAGTCAATAATAATAATAGGAATCTCAAATCTAAACCCATTAATTTGTTGACTTTTATTTATATAATTTATGCATAATAGCATCAATTTTAAACCCAAGAATATAAATGGTTATGCATTTCTTCTGATCTGTCTTTTAGGTCCTTAGTCAGATTACACTTCCACTTGAAGCTTTGCCTAAGAAGCATTCCCTATAGAACTGAGTTTCTCTTTGGACATGGGTTGAGGAAAAGCCAACTAGAGGGAAATAAGGCAAAGAAGAGGGTGAGGCTACATGTAGTCAGGATGGGGACTGAGAGTCAGGACTGCCATTGAGCTGAAGCTGGGTAGAGCCAAAAACCATCCAAAATAAAGAGCCTTAGAGAAGAGCCACAATACATCCAATCAGAGTCCACCTGAAACACCAATCCAAAAGGCAAGAAGATGGAAGAGAGCCAAATACAAAACAGAAACAAGGGCTTTCTGAAAAAGAGAATGGGATCTGAGCGAAGGAAATGAGCAGACCACAATGGACTCACTATTATTTTGGTGTGAAGTTCTCACTTCCTTCTGGTGGTAATACTGGATTATTATTATTTTTTAATATATCTTTATTGATTTCAGAGAGAGGAAAGGAGAGGGAGAGAGAGAGAGAGAAATGTCAGTGATGAGAGAGTCATCATTGATTGGCTGCCTCCTGCAAGCCCCCGAGTGGGGATCAAGCCCGCAATCCAGGCATGTGCCCTGACTGGGAATGGAACAGTGATCTCCTGGATCTTAGGTTGATGCTCTACCACTGAGCCATGCCTGGCCGGGCAACACTGGATTATTAAGAATGCTGAACTGGTAAAAATAAGAAACAGCATGATTTTCTCAGATTACAATTGCTTTCCCCATAGGTCAGGGATTGCAAACAGGATATAGAAAAGCAATCTAGGCTCTTAGAGAAACCCTCTGTCGTGGACACCATCCAGAAGCCCTGCTGGGAACAAACCCAATTGAAAGCTTCAGCATCAGTCTGGGGAAAAAACTCCTTCCCAAAACTGTTTCTAGAAGTCAGGATGTGGAAAGAGATAAAATGGTTAAAGAAAAATATTTCACAGTTATGTCAAAACATATAGCAATGGTTCAATTTTGAGAGAAGAAAGATTCTCTTAGTTTATCAAAGAACTTTCAAAATTCATGATGATGATTAAATTAGAATTAATTAGAAAGCAATAAAAGTAGAGCCACAAAGGCAGAGTTAATGCTTAAGTAGCACCCTGAAAGAGTGCATGTATGGAGAGGTTGAGGGAAAGGGGCATTCACTGCCTTTAAGGTAACAGCTCAGGAGTCTCATGGACAATGACTGGGGGCAGGTGTGTATGAGGAAAATTTTTGTTCAAACTCTGAAGGTCTAGGAGGCTTCTTCTGGTTTTTCTCTATCTAGGGATAAAACAGAACAGTTCTTCAACTTTTCAGAGCCTCAAGCTAGATTTGCATGTCCTGACCCTTTCCCCATTGTTCTATTGTCTTTGCTTGTTCCTGACTTGGATTCTTTCTCCTGCTCTGCCAGTTTTTGCCTCTTCAGTTCTGCACCCAAGCACTTTTTCTCACTATGATCCAGACATTCTGTACCAGATAGACCACTGCTGATGAACTCCCAACCCAACTCTCTCCTCCACACTTTTTATGAAGATCTTGGTTGCTGGCTAAAAAGAGTTAAATAATAGAGCAGAAAAGAACTGCCCATTGGAATGTTCGGTATCCAGCTGCTGAGAACCAACCTTTACTTTTTAGTTTTCTCATTTTAAAGTCATTCATGGAAATCCCCTTTGTGAAGACAGTTTCCTACTTTCCTTTGATGTGGGTCAGAACCCCAAGTTAAATAGCCAAATCTTCCAAATACCCTCTCTTCTAACCATGTGTATAGAATCAAAAACAGGCAATTGTACAAATTAGACTGAACAAAAAGGTAAAGATGTTAATCCCTTTATTCTTACCTGAAGCTACTCAATCCATGCATAATCATTTATCACACCTTGATTGTGCTGTCCTGGTTTGTTTACAGCATCCTCAAAGGACGTTTGTTTCTGACCCTCTGCAGGAAGCCAGAATATCAACATTGCAACTCACATTTGTAAACAAACTTAGTATTTCCAAGAAGCTTCATATAAACTACTATCTCATTAAAGATTAAGACTCAAGACCTGTCTAGTGTGGCTCAGTTGATTGGATCATTATCCCCTACACTAAAAGGTCATGGGTTTGATTGCAGTTAGGGCATCTACACAGGTTGATGTTTTTATCTCTCTCTCCCTCTCCCTTCCTCTCTTTCTAAAAATCAACAAAAACATATCCTTCCCCAGTTGGGCATGGCTCAGCGGTTGAGCATTGACCTAGGATCCAGGCAATCGGGATTCGATTCCCAGTCAGGGCACATGCCCGGGTTGCTGGCTCGATCCCCAGTCGGGGGCGTGCAGGAGGCAACCAATCAATGACTCTCTCATCATTGATGTTTCTGTCTCTCTCTCTCTCTCTCCCTCTCCTTTCCTTTCTCTGAAATCAATAAAGATATATTTAAAACAAAATAAAACAAAACAAAAAACATATCCTTAAGTGAGGATTAAAAAAGAAATATTAGAATTCAATGAGTTATATTCAATAAGCTCCAAGCTGTACTTCAGGTTATTTTTCTCTGTATGAAGCAGAGGTTGGCAATCGTTTTCTGTAAAGGATCAAATAAATAGTTTAAGCTCTGCTGTAGGGTAAAAGTAGCCACAGACAACATGTGAACAAATATGTATTACTGTGTTCCAACAAAAATTTACAAAAGCACGTGGTGGACTGAATTTGGCCTGTGGTCTGTTGTTTGTCAGCCTATGCTAAAAAGGTTTATTTACTAATCTCTAAACATATTTTTTTTAATTTATCTTTATTGTTGAAAATATTAAAGACATCCCCTTTTTTCCCCATTGATTCCCTCCACCCCACATCGTCCCCCCCCCCCAGGCCTTCCCCACACTATTACCTGTGTCCATGGGTTATGCATATATGCATATAAGTTCTTTGATTAATTTCTCCCCACCCCCTCCCCCACTCTCGCCTTCCCTCTGAGATTCGTCAGTCTGTTCCATGCTTCTATGTCTCTGGATCTATTTTGTTCCTCAGTCTATTTTGTTTATTAGATTCCACATATGAGTGACATCATGTAAAACTGAATCAGGAAGAGTCAGAAAACCTGAATAGGCCACTAACAACTGATGAAATTGAAGGAGTAATAAAAAAACTCCTAGCAAGTAAAAGCCCTGGTCTGGGCAGCTTCACAGAGGAGCTTTCTAATTCTTTAAGTTGTAGGGTTAGATAGTTTATTAAAAATTTTTCTTGCAGGGAACAGACTGACGAGTATCAGAGGGAAGGTGGGGGTAGGTGGGTGGGTGGGGAAAGATTAACCAAAGAATTTATATGCATATATGTATAACCCATGGACACAGACAATAGTGTAGTGAAGGCCTGGGGTGGGGAAGGGGTGTAAGGGGTCAATGGGGAAAAAAGGGGACATCTGTGATATTTTCAACAATAAAGATAAATTTTAAAAAAATACTAAACAGGAAAAAAAATTTTTTCTTACTTTTGAAGTAGGCTTGTAGTGCTATGAAATTCCCTCTAAAGGACTGCTTTTGCTGTGTCCCATAGATTTTGGGTTGTTCTGTGTTCATTTTTACTCATTTCCAGGAAGTTTTTGATTTCTTTCTTGATCTTATTGGTAACCCATTCATTGTTTAAAAACATGCTATTTAGTTTCCCTGTGTTTGAACGTTTTTGTGTGTTTTTACTGTTGTTGATTTCTAATATCATGCCCTTGTGATCTGAGATGTTTGATATATTTCAGTCTTCTTGAACTTGTAGAGACTTGTTTTGTGTGCTAACATGTGGTCTGTCTTTGCAAATGACCCATGTGCACTTGAGAGGAATGTATATTCTGGAGCTTGGTACTTTCTCATCGCTTTGTACTTGCACATGACTGTTACTCAATCTATATATCCCAACTTTGTGCAAACTAGAAAAAAGGAAAATGTGCCTCAGCTAAGACAACAATTTAGATATAGAGCAGCCTTTCAGAAGATTGAATTAGAAAAAGACATGTTACTTCAGGGTCAGGGCTATATCTAAGTACTGCCACTATGAGGCCCTTTGTAGACCCCCAGTTCTTATTTCTTATTTTGATACAGATAAAATATATAGCTTCAGAAATACCTTATATCCTTTGAACTTATAACATTAGAACATTAGCTTTATGCATCTAAATATCTTCCAGCTTTATGTTTATAATAAAATAAATAGGGAGTTGTCGCAACTCACAGTTCCCAAATGCAATGTATGAGAGACCAATGTAGTAAATGTTTTTCCAGTTTGTAGCATCTGAACCCTTTCATCTGTTTGAAGATTTCTTCCCCAGATGGATCCTGGTGAAAGGCAGAGATCATCTCCACTGTAAAAGGCCAACAAACCAGACTATTTTTTCAAGCCTCTCTTGAAACTAGCATAGAGACACACGACTAGAAAATCATTCGGATGGACCCACCTTGGATTTTGAATCTGGAGTCTACTGACTCAAGAAGAGAGGCTTTGGAGAATTACATTTGAGACCACAACAACTATACTTAGGGTGCAACGGTGGTCGCTGAGCCTGTGGGATGCGTAGTGGCTTTACCAGATAGGTCCTCCGTTGTGATTTTATCTGTGATTGGGCCTGCTACTTGGTTTCTCTTATTTTCCCCATTATCAGAACTCGATTTACCAGCCTTCTTCATTACTTTAGGAGCTACATGATAATCTTCCAGTACATTTCTTTTTCAGTTTAAATCATCCAGAACAAGTCTTTGGTGTGTGCTGCAGGTTAAAAATGGTGATTGATAGTATTTTTCTCCACATTATCACTAATTGATGTAATAGCTCTTAAAATTTTATCAATGTGGTAGACAAAAATATATATCTCATTACTGGGATAATTTTTAGTTATCTTGGAGTAATTGAATGCTTTTTAAAGAATTGTAAGTTTTTTAAATTTCTTAAAACTATAATCATCTATCCCCAGTAAGTGACAGCACACATTTTACTACCAGATTTTTTATTTTTTCTTAACTATTTCTAGGATATTTTTATAATGTGAATAATATTATATGTAATGTTTTAATTCTGAAATTTATTTTTGATGCATTGTATGAAGAGACATTCCAAATTGGTTTTGTTATTATGAAATAGTTAACTAATTATCTCAAAAATATTCTTTCTTTCCCCGCTTTTCAACTTCTTTGTAAGGTTGGGCAAGTTTGTTGTAAACAATTCCATGCCTGCAAATGTTTATCAGAATGCTTATTTCCCATATGATTATAAAATTCTACAATTAGGATAGTTATCTCTATTCAGTGCAAATATTATACACAATGTATAATTATTGAGAAAAAAAGAATGAATGAGAGACTTGGTAATGTTTTATAGTAGTAAGGGCCTGCATTTTGGAACTGACTACATCTTATTTATTATTTCAGCTGACAAAGTACAAAGTCCTGATAACAAATAGTTGATTATGCTAGAATTTGCCCAATGAAATAATCTGAAAACATAGAAAATAATGAGACACTGAAAATGTACATTAAGTGCATAAAAGGATGAGCATCTTCCAGATCACTGAGTTCTTTATCCAGAAGCTGAAGAGAGAGACTTCTCCAAAATTTCTCTTGACCTAAGTGGGCAAAATTCACTCTGTGAGTAGGTGAAGTATTAACTATTACCAAATAATAACTATAAAATTATCAAAGATTAAGAAAAAATGAAGCCCAATACACAAGCCACTGGTTAAGAGATTATGGGGCTCAATCCCAATAACATAAAACAATGTTGATTCAGTTAAAATCCTGGAAGCATCTAACTTAGATGGGACTGATCCCAGTGCAAGGAGTGACATAGGTGATAGTCACGCTGGTAGACTCCAAGAGACACTCTCAGGAAGTAAGAAGCAGCTCAGGTAATTTTTCACACTGTTGATAAATTTTATCTAATGAATCACTGTAACTTCATCATCTTGGGTCTCTGAAATTGTTCTATTCCTACAATTCTTATATGTGAAGAAGCAATTTAGTAAACTTCCACCCAACTACCCAGGACCAATCACTGTGACTGGTTTGAAACCGCGATCTTGAAGGTCAACCATTTATTCTTCTACCTCTTGAGGTGTTAAACAAAAATGTGAACTCTAACCAGCATGGAAACTTTTCTTTTTATATATGGTGTTTTTTAACATTGTAGCGTATTTTGGGGATGTATTTCTCAGTTAAAAGGGAAACTATCCCCTCTCAAATTTTACTTAATAATAGGAGTTAAAGAGATATGCCAAGGCAGTGTGATTTAGTATAGACTAATTTTATTCTTAAACTAAGATAATCCCACTGTTAATAACAGTGTTCTAAGCAGAAGGGAACTATGATTTACCTAAACAAAAGGAAACAGTAATCTAAGCAGATCACACGAAAGCAAAAAATTACCCCCAAAATTCAGTGAAAATAAACTGTTTTCTTAATAGGGTGGGGGAAAGATAAAGGAAATATATGGAATGATAGTTCTAAATTGTTGGTGGAAAAGTGATGTTATCTGCAATATTCCAATATTAAGAATGAGCTTATAATAAATACTGCCTTAAGAAACAAATAATGCTTCCAAAGGCAATTCAAGAATCTGCCTCAATAAATAAAACTTAAAATACATTCAAGAGAAAAATGAACTTGAAAAAAAACACCTCTTCACAAATTTTAATTAGAGCAGAATGAAACTTGGCAGTTTCATCTGGGATAGTTCAGAAGAGGAGGTCAATGGCCTAGAATGAACCCAGTCCCTGGTTGCGAGGTCAGACAGTGTTTTTACTTAATTAAACCCATGGAGGGAAGTGCTCCTTAGGTTTATGTGAAGGATGGAAGAGAACAGAAAAAGTATGGGAATGTTTTTCCTCACAGCGTGTGTGTGAAAGGCTGCTTTAGATCTACCGCATGCAAGACATCCCACTTCCACACCCCCAGGCACGTACTCCTACTGGGGCCAGAGATGGAGAGAGTCTGGCAGAAGGCATTGCTTCAGTCTGTTTCTGTTACCTTGATAATTTGATTTTTTTTTCTTTGCAATCCTTATAGAGTATCAGTTTTAGTTTTAGAAGCACACAGCCCACCCACCGAGGCAAAGTGTTCCTTTCTTGACTAAATATACAATTAATTTTACTGTGCACCTACTAGACCCTGAGCATGCATTCATCTTTGGTGATTAAGTGGCGAAGAGACAAAGCTTTTATGATAAATCTTATATTTGTGGAAAGCTTGCCATTTAAAAATCATGTTTCATGGAAACCTTAGGTTAGAGCATCTTCGGGCCTGTGAATAGGCATCCTGTCTTTGGAATCCAGGCATTTGGGTCCATCCGATGAGAGAATTTGGGTGCAAGTTTTAGATTAAGTTGTTGATGATGAGGCCACCTGGGTTGCTAGAGCATGAAGGTCAGAATGAAGAGACTCAGACCTCCTCTGACCTGGTGAAGCTGCCGCAGGGAGGGAAAAGGGGCACTGGGCAGCCATGCCTCCTTTACCATCTGACTTATCCTTTGCCCTGTTTTGTTAAATTGAATCCATTAACCATGATTACAAAATACATGTGACTGTTACAACTGTCCTTCCAAACTTCACAGTCCTACTGGGTCACCAGTACTGGAGCTCTTGGGTGCTGATATTTTCTAACTAGAAGATGTATAGAAAACAAGCAGCCAAATAAAATGAGAAAATAACCTCCGACCCTTAAAAGTTTTTTTGTAGGTTTTTTTTGTTTTTTTTTTTAAATATATCTTTATTGATTTCAGAGAGAGGAAAGGAGAGGGAGAGAGAGAGATAGAAACATCAATGATGAGAGAGTCACTGATCGAGCCCACAACCTGGGCATGTGCCCTGACCGGGAATCCAACCCTGATCGCCTGGATCCTAGGTCAACGCTCAACCACTGAGTCATGCCCGGCCGGGCCCTTAAAAGTTTTAAAAGAATAAAAGATAGGCTAATGGGAGGAAGAGCAAACACAGGGAGTTAATTTAGGTAGAATAAACAAGGTGTTCTCTCAGAAAAGGTGACATTTAAACTAGCAAGGATGAGAACAGAATCGGTATTAGAAAAGCTAATGGGAAGATTATTTCATGCAGAGGAAACAGCTAATAAGAAGTACCCAAAGCAGTAAAGAGTTCGTTGGTTCCTAGGAATAAAAATTAGGTCAGTGTAACAGCAAGTTAGGAGCCAAAAAAGGTAGCGTGAGACTGAAACATTAGGCAGGGACCGGATTATGCAAAGCCTTGGGGGCTGTGGTAACATAAATCATACACTGCGTTGAGTTTACCAGCCCGGTTCTTGTTTATAAGTATTCAGATGCAGGACAAGGCTGAGGTCCTAAAGGATCAGATGAGTAAAGCCAACCACATGAGTTAGACGTAGCAAAAACTGAGATGTGTGCGAAATGCTCACATGGCAGGCAGGCCACTGAAATTGCTCTCCTGAGAGCTGCCCTCATTATGATGCAGATGTGAGGAGGGTCAGTGAATCCTATGAAGCTTTTTATTAACAACAAAAATACAAGTTCATGTTAACAACTGGCAATTCAATTATAAATGAGTATAATTGAAAATGTTGCTTTTCAATCAAATTTATTAATGTTTTTCTGGAACATGAGAGAAACTGAAGATACAAGTAATTGTGTTTCCAACATTAATAACAATGTGTAACAATATACTACATCTGGCGTCTGGATATTTTTTTATACTTCATAGAGTCCATAGGTGGAAGATGGTATTCCCTCTAAAAACCAGCTATCAAACTTGAACATTTTTCTGTTAGACTATTAAAACCAAAAAAAAAAATAAAAAAATGGAGTAAAATACAAGAGTCAGCAATTGTTGGGACATAAACAATTAAAATGTGCCTATCAGCTAAACACTGTCACAGAAAGTTTGTGGGACAACTGGAAGATGGTTTAATACAAAATTGTGGTGCCAACACTTGCGCCTGAATTTAAAGCAAAGAAGGTTCTCAACTAGTAAAAATAAAAGTATGTTTTTAGTTTAGGTCCTTCATTGCAAAATAGGCACATAATCATACATTGAATTATATTTGTGAACCCTTATTGTTATTTTGGGAAAACAATCCTAGTTTCATAGGATGTCAGGTAGCATTCTATATGTAATCCAACACATTGGATTCATGTTTGTGGTTTAACCACCTTCTAGATTATCTGTAACCCATTCTTTAGTAGCTACATGCTCTTCTCGCTTACTCTCCTTGCAATCAGTTAGCTGATGGTCAGGAAATAAAGATTAATTTTAATATTTGCCTGAGGCAAACAATTCAGAAGGCACAGCTCCTGCTAAACACTAAATATCCCTAAACCAATTATGAAATATAAATGATTGCTGGATTATCTCAAACCAAAATCTTGTTATAGATTTTGACTTACTACAGGATCTTCTCATCTAAAAATAACTTCTCAAAAGAAATTTTTTCCTTTTTATATATTTTATTGGACCACTGTATCTTTGAGGTGCGATTGATGCATTTATAATTAGAACATGTATAGTTTTATTTGAGTTTCCACATAAGTATTGAATAACTACATTCTTACTGGTTTGTTTTCTAGCTCTAGGTTCCAAGTTTGGTTGGTTGGTTAGGTGGTTGGTTGGTTGGTTAGTTTCCAAGCATATATACATTAAGACAGGTTTGACTGACTATAGGTCTGTTGGGTACAATTTCCTATAGACTGAATTATCAAAGAGCTTAAAAGTTGTACCCAGAAAAAAAAAATCCCATTGGTTTATTTACACAAAGATTATATTAAAGGCAAAAATCAAAAGAGAAAAGTCTCTCAAAGCCCCAAGGGAAATGATATTTCTCAAACTAAAATCTATTAGATCCAGCTCAATTTATAAATTTAAAGTGATCTTTCAGTCATGCAGGAGCTATCTAATATTATATTTGCTATTATAATCCCAAAGTGAGATTCTGCTCTTCCAAGTCTCTCTAGTTATTTTGAAAAAAGTCTTCAAATAGTTTCAATGTACAAATGTGGCCTTGGCTGGTGTGGTTCAGTGGTTAGAGTTTCAGCCTGCGGACCGAAGGGTAGCAGGTTCGATTCCCAGTCAAGAGCATATACTTGAGTTGCAGGTTCATTCCCCAGCCCAGTTGGGGCACCAGAGGGAGTCAACCAATTGATGTGTCCCTCTCACGGCGATGTTTCTTTCTATATACCCCTCCCTCCCTCCCTTCCATTTTCTAAAAAAAGTCAATGGAAAAAATATCCTTAGGTGATGATTAACAACAACAACGACAGCAAATGCCTGCTGACGATGCTTTATTGATTAATATTTTAAAAAGAATAACCTAGTCATCTTTATTTTGCTTTAAATATTCATTTTTTGTTTAGATTTTGGATTAAATTTAACATATATTGAAAGCAGTGTAATAGTCCTAAGGAAACAAAATCTGTAAGACTCTAATCACTCAATTTACCAGATTATTATATAGTTTAATGGAAAAGGAATGGCTTATTTCTAGGAAGGCTATAGGCAAAGAATCAGCATTAGTAAAGTGATGTGGAACTTTCATTGGGCATAGAGAATGTTCACTTACCACATTTTACTTTTTTTTTTTTTTAAAGAATGAATATCCTTAAAGATGTGAATAGAAAGAGACTTCTAAAGCAAATAAAATCTTCAAATGCAGAACCCTTATGTTTCTTTTTTAATGAAGAATGCAATATCATGTAATATAAGAAGGGGAAAACAAGGGGCCAAGAGGTCTTATGAAGGTTAAGATCTTAAGATTTGGCTTAACATTGCCCCATTGTTTGTAAGTATACTTGGGAATAGATCAGGATGAGAGGAGGGACATACACAGCAGAAACCAGCAATCTAGCTGCCTAGCACAGGCCACTGCCAGGCACATAGTTTAGGCCACTGGATAGAAGCATGGCCTTCCAGTTCCTTCCTTTGTTAGACAGAGCAAAGCATTTCAACCTGAAATTACAGAATAAAATGTCCTGCTATATATGACAGAAGATATCTACACAAGAAAAGAATAATTTCAAGTGCAAAAAAAAAAAAAAAGATGTTTCTATTTTAATAATTTCAGCAGATTGCAGAGCAGTGTGAACTTTTCTCTAACATTTATTGAATGTCCACTAGAATCTCTTCCTTGAGGGCAATTTCTCATGCTATCTTGTCTCCTGACGTATCTGTACCTCATATTAGGTGCTCAATATAGATGGTTATTTATGAAGAGAAAGAAGATATTAGAGATGTAGAGTTTAACTCTCTCAATATGCAATGTGAATCCTAAGTCAAAACCTCTTCCTAGATTTTGACTTGGCTTCTACCTCTCACAATTAAGATAGTGCAGTAGTGGTTAACCATTCAAACTCTAAAATCTGAGAAAATCTATGACTCATTTCTAGCTTAATTATTTGCTATTTTTACAAAACAGGGCAAAATGCTTGACCTTATAAAGCCAGTTTTAACTTTAAAAATGTATAAAACAATAAAAGGTGTCTTACACAGTAATTGTGAAGCTCCAACAGAGTAAGGCACATTACCTTGGTAACATACCCCATTCACATCAAGTGCTCAATGAATGATCATCCATTAAAACAAACAAAAATGAACCAATAAGCATTACTTAGCAACAACAACAAAATGTCTATTCAGTGCTTTCTAGGTCGTTTATGTTAGTCTGCAGTTTTCATATTCAAAGAGAGTTTTGGGGTTGCTGTTTTGTGGTCTTAACACATCAGAGGTTTATTTCCATACACATGTAGCAATTAGCAAGTGGTACACAATCAACCTAAAATGATAGTTGGATATCTTCTAGAAAACTAAATATTTATTTATTAATGTTTTTAAAAAGTAAATAATGTTAACAATAATTAACATATAAATTCAGTCCATTTGATTGTGACTTTCTTTCCATACCAGTTTATGATGTAGTATATTGCCCAGGCACACTATAAGACCTTCAATTTGTTTTATAAGACTTTGAGATTTTTCTTTAATATGCTGTGAGTGCCAATTATTAAACTCTTATTAAGTGATGCCTACAATAAATAATGCTCAGTGGCTTCTAAACACAAGTATTTATTTTCATGTTACAAGTCTATAGATGGGGAAACACAGCTAGGGTTCTGCTCCAGGATGATAATTTAGTTGGTGACTGTTCCAGGATCTCCTTTATTCTGCGCTTCCAGGTTAAAGTAGCAACACTTTGTGACATGTCCATTTTTGTGTCAGAGGGAAAGAACCAAAAGAGTTAGGAGAAAACTGCAGATGGCTCTTAAACCTTCTTCTCATACATGGCCATTGGGTGAAACATATACCTACATCTCATGTGGCCAAGCACAAAGTCAGTGAGGCAGAGACCTATCTTCTTCCCACACATGTCACATGATAATGGCAGGGATCTATAATCACTTTTACCAGAGAGGGGAGAGAGTGATGGAACAGTGCAAAATATGCTTCATAGAAGTCAAGATTCAAACAAAGTATCATTACCTATCAACATAATCTCAATGAACTACAAATCAAGTGCGTATTTCCTCAACATGGCAGGGGAAATATTTGAAAACATTTTTTGAATGAAGGTAAGTAGTAAAAACTTAATCTCTATCCATGTTACTTTAAAGTGTGTCTGATGGAAGAATGAATCTATAAATCTCCATGATTTCTTAATGGGAACAGGTGAAGAGAGTATTGAGTACACGTGAAATTGAAGCTATGGGGCATCACCAATTCATTTTGTCTTTCTGATGAGATCTTTATAAATAAAGGGAAATGGTCTTAGAAAAGAAGATAAAAACCAATCAAATATAAAGCTATATTCAAACCCAATCAAAGAGGTTAATCTCTCAGGAAGGACAATGGATTGATATGCTGGGAAGATGAATCAGACAACATTCAAAGCTGAGAACTAAACCTGAGATTTTATAATCAATGAGTCACTGGACACCTAATCAGTCAGTCTCCTTAGAATAGCATGATCTAAAGGCAAATCGATAGCAGTCAATCACAATATGATCTTGCTAAAATGGTAACTAATGAGTGAAGACCAGGCAGTCAAAAACTTTCTTCACTATTGCTTTGGGCAGTAAAATGTAGGGAGTCCAATAAAATGAAGGAAATATGGCCAATTTATGAAAGCTAACATGTCAAATATAGAAGGGATCCCTCACCTGAAGGACTGGGCTATGAACTACAGGCCACTTTGGTGACTGGAAGATACAATAGAAGTGCCCCCTAAAAAGAAAATTCCAGAGTTTCTCATGTTGAAGAAACTTTTGTAATCCTTCCTTGGAAAGTCTCAACAACCTAACAACAGGAATGTCAACCTGGAGATGATTGTGAGCCTCAAGCCCCTAATTTCCAGCCACTAGTGATCTGAGGGAAAGCAGTCATCATTCCACTTAATGATGTTAATGAGAGACAGGGCAACATGGAAGCATCTTTACCAGGCAGCAATTTTCTTTTTTTAAGTTAGGCAGACAGGTAGATATAGAAATAAAAAAATGGTAGATAAGGCTCTGCACCCCTTTATCTTTTCATTCAAACTCAGGAATTCTCAACCGGGGACAATGATGCACCCTGGGAATGTTGGCAACATTTGGAGAGATTTTTTTAATTCTCACAGCTGCAGACATGCTACTAGCATCTGGTGGGTAGAGGCCAAGAATGCTGCTAAACATCTTCAATGAACAGCACAGTCCCACACACAAACAATTATATGGCTCAAAATGAAAGCTGGGCTAACACAAAGAAACTCTGCTCTAACTGACACTTAAGCCCCTCTAAGGACACTACCTCCCTTGTGAAAGTTCTGGTTCTACCTTTAGCCCTCTCTATTTGTTGTTCCCTTTGCATTAGAAGTATTTTTCTTATTTCTCCCTATGACCTGTGTCTTCACATCCATTATGTAGGGCTCAAACATCACCTTCTCAGGGAACACTTCTCTTGTATGGCCTGCCCCTCTGTGCCTGCCATACTATTTGATGAATTTATTTATTTATTTGCTTTTGCCTGTTTCCTCACCATTAGAATTTTAGATCTATGTTAGTATCAAAAATGTCTTTCTTTTTCTCCCTCGGATATATGAAAAGTACTTAAAACAATGGCAGACACATGAGTTTCAATACATAGTTTTGAATAAATTCCTTGATGTTGATCTGTCCATCATGTGTGTACATCTTTGCCAGTTTAGTCTGATAGAAGTGTCTAGGAGGAAAGAACTAGAATGTGACAGTAAAGTTACAAGCCTGAATTTAATCAATTGCTTGTAATTATCTTATCACTAGCATAAAGGATAAAAGAAGACATCCAAAAGGGGGGAGGGGGAGTGTGACCATGTGACCATAGTAATTCAACAGGGGGGAGGGATACTGTGTACAACTGCCATGGGAGAATATAATTTTTTGAGCGATATGCATATTGTGCTGTGGGGTGTGAATGATTCATCGGGACTCCTCACAGTGGTGGGGTGGGGAGCTTATGAGTTTTCACCTTTTCTTGAGCTGATTCTATACTTGCTAGCAAAATAATTTTCTGCTTGCTACGTCAGCTTTATAGTTACCCCAACAGTGGAAAAGGGGTGCTCTAAAAGACAGGCTAAAATGACTTGGTCCCCTCAAAAATGAACCAAGTAATTAGAAAGACCTGAGAAAGTCACTTAGTCCAACTAAGCCACAGTTTCTGCACCTCTGTATACTAATATCTACTGTCATGAGATTTAACAGCAAGTGACAAAAATACATTAGTGTTTTTCTGTCTTGGTAGAGTATAATAAAGATAATTTACCCTTCAGTCTCTTTTCAACCCTGTTTAATATGGGTTAGTTTTTCTAAATTTAACCGGGAATGGGAGCCCTGACCAGAGTGATGTTCTAGAGTTTCGAGGTTGATGGAGATGTCACTCAAGTGCCTTTGTCCTTTGTAGCTCAGCTAAAGGTAGCCAGCTCTTTAGTCTGTCCTGTATGACAGACATTATTAGTGTTCACCAATATCTGATGTTCTTCTCCTTCCTGTCACACAGACCACACTTCCCAGCCTCTTGTAGTTAGGTGGGGTCAGTTGACTAGTTCTAGCCAATGGTAGTGAGTGGAACTTCTGATGTGTGTCACTTTAGGAGCTGAGACATAGACTAGTGAAATGAAACTCCTATGCACTCACTCTCTTGCCCCTCCGCGGTGATTGTTGAGGCCACAGGCTGAACTGGCACTGCTATCATCAATGTGTCTCCAGAATGCATGAATGAAATAAAGCCCCCCTTCCCCAGGGATATATAATAAGAATTAGTAAACAAATTTCTGTTGGGTAAGCCAATGAGATTTGACGATTGCTTGTTCTTATAATAGAGACATATACTGTCTGTAAAACGTACCTTGCCAAACTATAGTGAGATAAACAGAAACATTTAAAATCAGTGCATAGAGAAGGCTGGAGCAATTGTGACTCTTCCTTAATGGGAAGAAGGAAGGGAAGGGGAGGAATGACTGTGAGGGGCAGAGGGACACACACACACACATATGAATATTTACAATATGATTAGATGGACTGCATATGAATGGATAACAGCAGATCTAAACTGTGGCAGAGCAGGACATACCATGTGTGTGCACGCACTAGAATATAAAAACCCTGAATTAAATGCATCCAGCTTTTCTAGTGCTTCAATCATTTTTCTTTCTATAGAGTGTTACATTCCTTGAATTATGAACTTTCAGGGGATTTAGAGTAGCAGGTTACTTGAGGAGTATACCTTTGGCTTCACTAATAGAGGTGACCAGTGCCTCCAAATCTCTAGAAATTCAGAGATGGGAAGCAAGGAGACAGATGGTGACTAAAAATTCAACAGATCTTATGAATTTCACTGACCCTGAATAAAGCACATAGAGTGTTCCCTGGGACTCGACACTTGCTAAGAGGCATGACCATAATCACTCATATAGCTGATGATTGCAGCACTCATGGATCTTCAAAATAGAACATGATGAATGAAATAGGATTTGATTAGGGGCCATGTGTAAGAACATTTGTCTGCAGGTAGTCAGCCTAACCAGAAAGAAAATTTAATCTCTGCCTTATTGTGGGCTAATCATATTTTTATTTTTTTAAAGTGTGAGTGTGAAGAGATCCAAAGTAAAATACACTTAATTTGGGGGGACAGAGGAAAAAAACACAGATTGAAATAGTATCATGATAGCTCCTTCAGAGCAAAAATCTTATTTCTATTCTCTCCCTCTCTCCAATCATCTCCATCCCCAACACTAAAAACTAGGAACATAAAAACATAGTATTCTTTCTACATAACATATGACTTTACAATAGATCATGGACAATGAATAAAATCTTCCTAGTTTGGTTTAGTAATTTATGTTATTTTTTATGATATTGAACTGTGTCAACCAGGAAACAAACTACATTCATATTTCATGAAATAGAGAACATTTTGTTCAATACAAATGATATTGATATGTTAATATTTGTTTCTATAACTCTTAGTATTTTTTTGGAATTTATCAAATAAAAATAAAGGCCAATAATTTTTGCTAAAAATTTCAGATGCAAAAGATCATTGGTTTCAAGTCAACAGAAATAGTCAATTAAATGATAAATGTTTGTCTAAATAGCCTGCTCTTACAAGTCACAAGATAATTGACTGACAATTATCTATAAATTAACATTCTGCATTTTTCTGCCTTTTACTCAATTTATTTTACTCAATCTCTTGACCCCAGCCCAACATAATCTAATCTTATCTAAATTTTACTCATGTTCAGCTGTAATTATATAATATCAAAAACATCTATGAAAGTGTTAAGAGGTGTGCATTATTTCCCTATGCAACAGAAATACAGATAATTATACGCTTCAGATTCAAGAAATTATTCAAATCCAAACTACATATTTGCCACAATAAATAATAATCTTTATAATTTCTTTGTGTCACAGCCTTTAATTTGTTAACTCTAGTCATTACAAAAACTCCACGAGGTGGCTCTTACTTTACACATTAGGGAAATGAGGCTAATTTGTTTGCCCATGGAAAAACACTTATTAGCCACCATAACATTCAGTTTGTCTCATGTAATTAAAATTTACATTGAAAAATATTCAATTTATATTTGCTATTTGCTACACATTTAGACCCAAGTTTCTGTTGCATGGGAAAAGTTATATTTTTGTGAAGAGTTGTATTTCTTGAAATAATTTTTATGACTACAGAAAAAAGTAAAACAGTTGGCTAAATAATTATTGAAGTCCACTTATGAATGTGTATTTTATCTTTTGCCTTCTTTCCTTTCTTTGCTTCCATCCCGCACTCCTAAATAATTTAGAATTAATTACCAAGTATAAATATCTGTGTGTCTTAATATGTACCCTTCCTTCTGATATTTCTAGTCTTTTTTGCAAATCTACTCCATTGGACTCTGAGCTCTTTTTTAAAAAGAACTATGTCTAATTCATGTTTATTTCCTCAATGCCTGACAACATGCATAATACTGAGTAGATAATCACTAAGGGCTTGTTCACTTAATTAAGATAATTCATCATTTTAACCCTTCTTTGTGTTGGAGGTAGTTTCTCTGAGGGGTTTTCAACAACTAACTCCCCTCCTTCTTACACAAGATCTGAAAAATTTGAAAGATAATAACATAATTGTTATAGGAAAGGACCAGGTTGGAGAATAAACTTTGGTGTGATAACTCAATGAGCCTCAATGGAATACTGTAATTGAGCAGAATTATTAACCTCAGGGCACAGGCAAGACTGACCCAAGTTGACTTCATGTGATTCAATATGTCCTCTAAGGGACAGATATATACGGGAAAGGTGGATCAGAGAGAAAAGAAAGGTGGGGCTAAGCTACACATGCCCAGTTATTGCTCCCAATGTTATTAGTCAATTAAGTCTCTTCATCTCCCCACAATGAAATAAATAGAGTTGGAGACAAACTTAAAGTTACACTACTAAAGTTCCCTTCACAGAAAGGAAATACACCAGGAACAAAGAAATTCCCAAATAATATTATACTTTCATTAGTACCTCAAAATTGATGTCAGTTTGTAAGTTAAATGATGAATTGCAGGATCTACTTTATTTACTAAGGTCAACAGGAGCTTCCCCAGAAGAGAAGTTGAGCACAGCTAAGTAGCAATACTTAATAAAAAAGACTGTGAGTGGTCAGGAAGGCCATGTCCCAGTTTGCATTTGAGGACACACAAACAAAAAACCCTGGAACCCAAATTGGTTGTGTGTAGGAGGTGGGAAAAAATCAAAATGATGAAGTGTTCTTACTACCTCCCTTGGGGTGACTGTAGGAGTCCCCTGGAGAAATTGCCAAAACTGAGTGAGTCTCAGAAGCTTATGTCAAAAGTAGTTTGGCAGAATTTCGAGAGCTAATCCAGGAGCTTCCCAGCAAGACCTAAAATCAGGACACCACATCCTGTGTAAACAGAAAAGCTTGGAGCTGACATTACCTTTACACAGATATCTGGAGTGCCTCATTAGGGAAAGACATATTTTAAAGATAATATGCAGTTATTCTTGGATTTTAAATGAGCATTTCGGCACCATACTTTGAAATTTATATAGGTTATTTCAGTAGCTGCTTCATGGCTTTAAGGATTAATAAAGTATCCATCAGAATCTTCTCTACAATAACAACTAGTCTTTATTTATTATAACTTTTAGCCCAGTGCTGAACCCTTAAGTTACTTTTGAAAGGATCTGAATGAATTTATAAAACAAAAATACAAAGAGCAGCATATTATGAAAAAAACAGATATAAGATGTTGGTATGAGAGTCAGAGACTTTCAGTAGTGGTTACCTTATCAACCACCTGTGTACTTCTGCAGATTTTCACTTATTTAGATACCATTGTAAGGAATTAAACTAGAAAGAAAGGACTCTTGGAGATAAAGTTCCCATATTCTCATTTTGCAGAAGATGCCCCTGGAACTTAAAGGGAAAAGCATTTTCCAAAAGGCACCCAGTGAGTCAACGGCAGAGCTAGGATTAGAGTTAAAATCTAGATAATCTCACTCCTAGTTTGGTTCTTTTCGTTGAAATAATCTCTGTAGTTCCTTCTAGCTCTAAAATCCTGTGAATATAATGACTTCCTTTCTAGTACTTTTCATCCCTAACATGTGGTTAGAGCATATTTTCTTACTCCTCCCACCACCCCACTTTATAGATGTGGAAGCCAAAGCCCCGAGTGTAGGACTCATTTGCTACCTAGGAGAAGTACGGAACACAGACACACAGCTCATCACTCTCTGCTTTGCAAATGCCCCCGAGAGAGGCACATTCCTCTTAGAACAATTTACAGAGAGAGCTGATCTTGAACTACAGTTTGTATTCATGCACCTACACTCCTATTTGTACGCTTCTTGTCAACATAGACCAAAAAGAGAACCAGTGACCTTTGCCGAGAGGTGTCTGCATGGCTCTTGTAAAGAAAAAAAGGAAATTCTCCAAGAGAGAAAGTTTTATAAATGTGTGGGTTCCCAAGGTCTGACCTAGTGCCCAACAAAGAAATATTAGTGAATGTGTAGAGTATCCTTCAGCCTAATCCTAGAGAGCGCCTTGAATTAATTATCTGTATTTTATCATTTCTTTCCAAAGCTTGGACAACTCCAACATGGGCCCATCCATATTGTAAAGAACTTTCAAACTGTGCTACTATAATCTCATGTAGGAATTGGACATCAAGCCCCACCGCTCCACCTCCAGGAGTGTTTATAACACCCGGCCACCCTCTGCAGAGCCTCTCATACATACCCTAAAAGTTCATGAGTTGTGATGAACGTACATCAGTTCTTAGAAGTGCCTTTTTCTATAACAATAACTAAGTACTGGGAAGATAATTTTATCCTGGCTCTTGAGTGTACCACATGCGGTACACGGGTAAAGAAATACCTGGGCATCAACATGTGCTATTTCGCAAGTCCACGTATCGTAGGGAGACGCAGCAATGCTGGCAGCGGCCCCGCCGCTCCTCCCTGTGTAAGATTGCCCTGCCTCTGCTAATCTTAGGCTCCAAAGTTATCATCTGGCATCTAGCTTCTTAAGACAGGAGGCTGAATTATCCAGTGCACCTCCCCGCATCCCCTGACGGGTCAGGGCTCCCCTTTCCCCTTTCAGTTCAGCTCTCCTTGTTATCTTTGTAACACTTAGCAAAAGATAACAGATTAAGCCAAGTGCAGAGATAATGAAATATAAATTAGTAGGCTTCCTAGCCTTTATCCACAGCCCTGTCAGAGTGTATTATCTGATAGATTGAGTTCAGAGCAAGTCAGTTAAATTTTCCCTTATCATAAACCGAGTGTGAAGTGTGGTAATGTTGCTAAGTGCAGAACAAAAATCTCTCTCTTTTGCATCCCATGACTGCTCCAGGCAACATTCTTGGAAACCTCTGACTAGGAAGGAAGAGAAGACCCTGAGATATATACAGTGTGACAAGCCAGGAGGCTCTGCTTCTCCGGTAACCGTCCTATGAACGGCAGTCGCCTGTGGCTGTGACATTACCACACTTTGCTCAGCTTCAGAAAGGGAAATTTAACTGACGACCGCTATGAACTGAAGCCACAGCCTAAACCAGATAATACACCCTGACAACACTGTCAGGCAAGAAAGGCTGTGTTCCCATTGATTCATCGCATTAGAGACATATTACCCTGAGCAGCGTGTGTTCGAGGGTATATTGTGCACACTGCGGGAATATCAAAGGAAATGCACACTGATTGAGGCAGAGGCAGGCCTCCAGGAGAAGCGTCTCCGAGTGGTCTGCCCGAAACTCGCGGCGTCTGGCAAAGCAAGGAAGGGGATGCTGTTGATGGTAATTATAACAAGGTTCTCCCTTTGTATCAGCATCTACCTGCTGGGTTTATTTGAGAGAGGAAACCAGTTCAGATATACCAAGAGCAACACTAAACCTTCTCTTTTTTATTTTACAGAAAGGTAACAGATATACCATATGCACGGAAAACGGAACAGGGAGTGTGAGAACTCAATATTCAAATCATCCCTAGGTTGACTAGATTCTGTACTTCATTCAATTTGCAGATATAAAGATCTTCAGAAGTTTCTTACTGTTTTAACTATCATTCATGAGCACCTTTTAGAAAATAATGTTGGCATATGTCCACTCAAATAAGTCAGCACTCATATTTCCGCTGACTAATTTGACAAAATCTAAAAACTTCACATTGTAATGCAAACACCAAAAGGAATTGGAGAGAAGCATTTCCTAATTTATATTTTTTAAAGTTATAGAAGTATCTCATATTTTTTTACAAAATAAAGTGTTTTTAATATTGTGTGTGTGGGCCCTGTATGGACCAGAAGGGCAAAAAAAAAAAAAACAAAAAAAACCAGAAAGTAATATATCTTTACTGCTCACAGACTCAAAATGTAAATTCTAAAATTATCTTAAGATTCAGGCTCAGAAATTATTTTATTAACACTGTCATTAAGAAAGTGTTAAGTATCCTCCAAGTCGGGCTTCCCAGTCATTATTTTCTTATGTCTTTTAACTTTAAAATCTTCCAAAATACTGCTCTCAGGATCATTTGGCTCTCTCATCACTCTGGTCATAATTTCTTCCACTTCTGAAGTTTTTAATTTATTTCTATAGTCAGGGTTTTGGACTTCTGTGGTTCAGTTTTTCATAAACGTAGCCAACTGAAACATGGGTAGTCACGGTCATCCTCATTCTCAATTGGCTTTAGTGGTATCCAGGGCCAGGCTCTTTCAAAAGAAATGATCAACAGAGAGTCAATGATTTGCAGGCACCGTTTCTTATAAGCAAAGATCCAGAGAAAAGAACTGCCAGGCTAAGTCAGCGAGAATGACGTGTTATTCAGAAGCCTATTTTGGTGGCATTGGCATTTCTTTGATTAGAATAATAGGCAACTAGTTTGGGAAAGGAGAGCAAGTGCTGTAGCTGGAGACTCAGGTGTGTGTCAGTCAATTCGTCGCTTGCTCCCCCATCATTAAAGAATGGCACCGACCCTGGGAAAGGAGGCGGCCCCCCTCTCCTCTAGAGCACTGAGTAGGGAGAGGGCTTGAGCTCGGGTGGCTCCCATGCCCGGGAGCCGCACTCTGGAGCCCTCCAGGCACGTTCCTGCCATCCACGCACACTCTTACCAAGTTCTGTACTTTTTGATACGAGCAATGTATAAATAAGCAAATAAAGCACACTTAAGTTATTAATCTAAAGATTGTATTATTACAAAGGTTATTAATGAAATGATTATTAAGATTATTGCGTTAATATAAAGATTCAATTAGTAACATAAAGAATCAAGATTCACATAATGTGAATTATATTGTTTATGTCATACCCTTCACCTGAGAAGATTTCAGTTTTTGTATTACTCCCTGTGTTCAATATTAAAGGTGCTACGTGGGCTTTCTTCTCTTAGCATCGCTTGATATATCACCTTGTGCCCCTGTATTTCTAAAGTTTATTTTCAGTTGGTGTGTCTCTTGTTAACATTGCATAGCTGGGTCTTCTTTGACACACGCTGTGTCTTCTCTTTTGAATTTTTAATTACCACTCTACTTGACTTATCTTGCCACCCTTCACCCTATACTTTCTTATTGCTGTCCCCCATCCACTCTTCTTCTCTAAAGTTAAATGGACAGATTTTGCTTTTGTTAAAGTGGTATAAAAATGTTCCTCCTATGCAAGTTATGATGGTTACCACTAAATTTTGAGAAAACTCATTAAAATATTATGAGCATCTAGGTAATGTCTGTAACCTCCCTCTTACATCTTCACCGAGTATACTGACAGCTGTCCATGTCTGTCTCAAACACGTTCCAAATCTTGGATTTTATTTGCTAGATCTTAGGTTTTATTGTCCAGCTTTACTTTCGATTATTGGATGAGTGTGTTGGCATGGCAGAAAGCATACTGTGTGTGTGTGCGTGTGTGTGTGTGTGTGTGCGCGCGCGCGTGCACATAGTTACTTTGGATTAACAAAATATATCCTCCAGAAATATTTGTTGGAAAAGTAAGCAAATGATAAATTTTCTGAATTTATCAATATCCAAAAATGCATTTTTTTTAACCCTCGAAATTAATGCAATTTTGGCTGGGTATAAGATTCTAGGTTTAAAATGTTATTACTGCAGACCTTTCAAAATATTGCACCATTTACTTCTAGTATCTCAGGTGTCCATTAATAACTCTGCTGTTAATTTCACCCTTGTTTTCTGTTCCTGTGTAGATGCCCTCTTTCTTCTCGAAGGAAGCCTTTGTGGTTGTCACTCCAAATTTTTGGAATTAAGTGAAAGAGTTTCTTGTTATAAATTCTGCTTAAAGCATTGGGTCGAATAAGTATAACTTTGGAAATCGCTTTTAGATTCAACAAGTGTTTATATGTACAAATTGCTTGCCCAACACTAAGGGATATAATATTGAACAAGATAAACATAGCTCCACCCTGGTTAGGCTCACAGTTTCCTGGGGTGACAGATACTAACCAGTAAATTTGCAAGTTTGTATATAGTTACACTTTTGGTAAGAGCTACAAAGGGAAACACGATATGCAATGAGTGTAAAAAGGTGTTGGCAGGACTGGAGAGGGGTCGGGGAACAAGTCAGAGGAAGTTTCCCCAAAGAAATAATATGTAATGATGAGCTTAAAACATGAGAAGTTACTTAGGTAGTTAGGTAACAGGAAGAGAAAGTGAGGAAATCTATATCATTTAATCTTTTCTAATAGTAGTGAAAATGATATAATTGCGAAACTGGACAAAAGTATGATTCTTAAGTAAAAATAACCATTTATTCTAGCTATTACTTATAATAAGCTTTATATGCTAAAATTCCACAAATGATGCTATACCTTAAGGCCCTTTCTACAGGATGACACCAACTAGGTTGCAAATGGATGATCTGGAGCTTTAAGCCAACATAACTGCTAAATCACAACACGGCACAGTAGGCTCAGTGGTCTGTGCTCTATAAAACAGTTTCTCTAAGGAACTTTCACTAACTGCCTTATGAAGAGCCTGGCATACACAATGGTATTAGAGTTCATTTTCCCATTTGTAAGGCTGGCAAACTTAAGGCTATGACTCATTTCTGAACAAGAAAAAAAAAAAAAAACACTTAAAAAAAAGATTCATGAAAAAAACCCCAAGCGAGAGTCTTAGTTACTCTCCAGCCTAAAAATGGGAGACTACACTAGATAATTTTGCTAGAATTCTTTTGAATCTGCAGGTCAAACCCTTGGGGCTGGGGAGTTAGAATCCATTCTTAAGTTGAGTCTACCTGTGTCCTTCCTTTCCTGCACTGTGAAGGCCACACTCCTAGAGGAACAGCTGTGCTGTTGTGTTGAAACCAGGGCCCTGGGGATTAGAGTGAGGCGACCCTGGGGCAGGGCAGGCCCAGAATGTCCAAGGCACGCCTGTATTCACAATCAAATTGCACAGTTTAAAAATAACACAGTGGCAACATAGTGCACAGAACAAGGTCAGAGAGGTAATTATTCCCGGTGCTTCATTTCCCTGCCTTTCTCCAGGAGGCAGAATCAGATAGGTCAGAAACAGGAGAACAGGGGAATTTGGCTTTCTGCTGGACATAATCGGGGAAATCACAAGGCAACACCAACGGCAAAGTGATGACGAAAATCCTATAATTGTGGAATAATCTACCTGCGTCAGTATTCAGCCTCTATCAGCACCATTTAGTTATAGAACATCACCGAATTTTCAAATAGTAAGTAATGTAATAGTTTGCAACCCATCGAAAAAACGATTTTTTCATTTTATTAAGGAGAAAGAGCATAGGGCAAAGCCCTCCCTTTGTTCCATCTGTTGTATTTATGTGACTGTTTCTTCTTTCTTTATTTTTTCTTTCCCCCCACACAGATCAACAAGATGAATCTTAACTGCAAAATCGGATGAAAGAGGCTCCGCTATGAGCTGAAGTTTCCGTGGCGAGGCCTTCCCCTGGCCGATGTTTTGAAATGAGCATGAAACAGCACCAGGGGAAACAGAGGGGCTCTTCCCTGCTGTGCAAAGGACCCTGTGAACTTTCCAAATGCCTGCGATCTCACGACTGACGACACGTTTTGCCCTCCAAGCTCTCACGTGGTGACCTTACGGCTGCCACTGGGCCGGTGGCAGGTTTCCTCTCCAGTGAAACGGCAGGAGCAGAGCAGGAAAGGCAGGCTGTGAGCAGGCAAGCTGTGCCCGCCACCTAATTAGGACAGCTGCCCGGGAGGGGACAGCGGGCACCTAGGAGCCAGCAAGGGGAAGGTGGGAAGGGGAGGGCCTGGCTATGGAGCGGCGGCACTGCCTGCGTTTTCCTCTAGGAAGGCTGAAAAACAAAATATTAAGCCTGCTGAAGCCCTTCCGGAGTTTGGGGATTAAAAGCTCTAAGGAGGCTTATGCCACGGCGGGAAGCGAAGAGAGAAAAGAGAGTGTTATGTGCCGCCAGGAGCTCAGTCTGATTGCTGCTCTTCTGACCTAAATTCGCTGAGAAAGGCCGCATCAGTGTCAGCAGGGAGGAGCCACAAAAGTGTTTTTAATGGTTTCAGTGCAGAACACGGCATTTCAGACAGGCCGGGGGACATAGTTTGGTGAAATTTCAAGGAAGAGTTTAAAAACAAATATCTGTTTTTAAGAGTAACGGTTTTACGAGCAATAAGATGGAGGATTCTAAAGCCATTGGGTTTTCGAGCCCCGGAAATAAATATATATACCCTGTGGCAGCTGTGCCAGTTTAGACAGGTTGCCAAACTCCTCTTACCCTCCTGCGTCTCATCCACATGAGACAACAGCGGTAGGCCCTGTAAAGAAACTTTCGACGAGAGTTCACCAAGGTAATGCAAGTGCAGCCCTGGGGAGAGCATACAGCGCCATGACGATGAGTGTTAGCTACTTTTGTTGCTGTTATCAAAGATGATGAGAATCTAAACCAAGGCAGTAGTAGTAGCACTAGAGGAAATTATGATGACACTTGAGAAATATTTTGGTAGTAAAATTGGGAAAATCTGGCATTTCATTGGGTAGGTGTGTAACAGAGCAAGAGAAATCAAGAAATATTCCCAGAATTTAACATGGTCGGCTGAGCAGATGAAATGTCATTGATAGAAATACAGATACCAAAAGGGATAGAGATTTAACGAGGAAGATGATGAAGCCCTCTAGCTGGGAAATCCTGACGTCCCCCTTGATTATTTCAGGGCAAGTCAACAAAGGTTTTGGTCTTAGACGACAAAGAGCCCTTGACGGAGACAAAAATAAACTGGTACCAGAAGCATGTGGAAAATCTGCTGAGTTTTGTTTTGTCAAGCACTGTAATAGCAATTAAATTAAATCACAGATAAGAACTTGCTAAATAAAAATTCTTGAATCATAGTAGAGTCAAAAGCGTTGTAGAAAAATCCCAATGTGCTTCTAATATGTTCAAAAATGTTATACAAGGGCTTTCTTTTATTATCTGCATTAGTAAAATCTATTTTAGGCAAGTATAGTCAGTGCCCATGCTTGGAAAGACTGTAGAAAATCAAACAAGCAAAACACGTTTCACAGAAGAACACTGACATAAATAATGGAATGAAGGATAGCACCTAGAATAAAGGTGAAGACAATAACGGCTGTTGAATTACTTGAAAAATAAAGGTTGGCCTGTAACTTTATCAGTGACTTCAAGTAAATAATGTCTTTTTTTGTTTCAAATGGGGGAGGAATTTTTTATGCTTTGAGAGAGTTCAAAAGAAGTAATAATTTACATTAAAGAAAGATCGGTTTGAGTTTGCCTCAGAAAAATTTCTTGACAATGATTCATGCAACACAGTAATGAACTGCTAAAGGAAATTAAAGAAGTTCATCTCAAGCCATCTTCAAAAAACAAAAACAAAAAATCTTGTATTGCATTTTGCTATTGGCTGGCTTTATTTGGGAGGAAGTGAAGGTAATAAAATGAGTTGTTTTGTAAAGGATTTACTTTTATTAAGAAAAGGTGGTTTCTGGAAAGCCCACCTCTAGCATTGACCAACTTTGTAACTATATGCAAGTTACTTAATTTCTTTGAGGCACAGTTTCTTTAACTGCAAAATTAGAGTAATAATATCTTCCTTAGAGCACCATTGTTGGACACGTTGTTGATAAACACACACACATTGTAGAGTGCCTAGCTCATAGCAGGCATTCCAGAAATGATATTAAATCATGTTTTGCAACTTCTGTAGTCCCCTAGGTAGTTACTATGCAAATATTGTTAGCCATGCATGGTTATTTAGAATAAAACAGATCATAAAGTACACTTAGACTTCACAATAGAAATGTTCCTAAAAAGCTTATTTATAAAATAAGCTGTCATGTATATTTAATAACCTTGTTACCTGAAAAACTATGCAAAAGTTACACTGTAATGAGTAAAGAGGCATTGTGTCTCCAAATTGCTTTTAAACATTTCAGGGAAAAGAATGTGTGTGTGTGTGTGTGTGTGTGTGTAAGAAGATAAAAAAATTATAAAACAAATGTGGTAAAATATTTACACTTAGGGAGTCTCAGTATAACATATATAGGAATTTTTTGCAGTTTTTTTGCAAGATCAGAATGCCAGCAGGGTCAACTCTGTTCCTGGCTTGCAGATGGCACCTTCTCCATGTGTCCTCGAATATCAGAGAAAAAGAGAGAAAGCGAGTCCTCTGGTAAATCCTATCAGGAGAGCTCCACCCTCATGAGCTAATCTAAACCCAAACTCCCAAAGACACAATCTCCAGATACCATTGCATAGGGAGTCAGGGCTTCAACACATTAATTTCATAGCCTTAAGCTAGAATTAACTGGGTTTTGGCAACTACTTTACACTGCTGACTCCTCTTGAACTCAATGGAGCCTGGAAGCCCTGTGTCTTTTCACACTTTGCTGCTGTTAAGCCCTCACTCCCATCCTTTCTTTGGGCAGTTGGCCTAGTGTTAATAGCGTAGTCCTCTATAATAATCAATGTTCAATTTTACATTTTTTGTATCTTACCCATTAATCCAGGATTTTCATACCTTTAGGGTAGGGAAATCCTCTCAGCTTTTTATTATCATCACATGCAATAAGCTTACTTTTCATATGTCCATCTGAGTACGTAACTAAAATGGTAAATATAAAGGGAAGAAGGGAGAAATCTAAGGGTTACCCAGGAAATATTCCTTATTGTTATATAAACTCATCACCAATATCCTTTGGGTTCGGTCATTCAATAAGTCCACCAAGCTGTAATCATATACCTTTTGTATTTTATCTTACCCATAGGAAGATTGTCAGGTATCTTATAAAATGCCTTCAAAATTCCAAGTACACTATGTCTATGTCATTTTTTGGACCTTTTATTTCAGGAACCCTGACAAAACTTTGAAATGCGGTAAACTAACACATTTTGCTTTTAGTAAATTAATGCTAAACTTTTGTTAAATATTCTTCTTTCTAACTCTACGAATCCATTGTCATCTAACTCTAGTCTGCAACGGCATTTAGTTTACTTTGAATTTCTGCAACATTTATATTTCAGTGAAGGATTCTATAATGGAAATGTTGCTCGTATTTTTTTCTATATCTACATTTAACTTATGTAGCTTATTTCCATAAAATAATTTTGCAGCTACTTTCTGCATGGCTTGAAACTGGACTGAAAAACCTTCAAATGTTGTTACTGAAAGAATGGGAACAGCCTTCCCCTATGGATCAGCTGTGGGAGGCTAGCTTTTAGTTGTGGGGGAAGCAACTGGGGTGGAAATTTTGAGTAAAAGTTATAGGCATTCAGGAGGCAGAGAAGAGTGAGAATGGGGACATAGCCTAGACAACTGAAGAACATAAAGGTGGAAACAAAGGGAAGATTCGGAAGAAACCGGGGAAGGTGGACACTGTTGGTTTAGCTACAACTTGGGAATCCTTAAAGGTTGGGTGAAAAGCAATAAAAACAAAGCCCACAAATTCAATTGCACAAAGAAGATCTGTTAAGAGAAAGACAAGCAAGTGGTGAAGTAATTTTTAAACATTCCATTTACAATTACAAAATAGATATAAAATTGTGGTTAACTGCATCAAATGTTGTCTCACGAGGCTATTATTCTGAGTAAATTGAAAACTGTAGGATGGTAAATTGGGCTTGGATTAATGATGACACACCTGAGATTATTGGTTATGTCCTCTGAGCCTTCAGAACTGTACTGATGTAATTTCACTAGTGGCTTGACCAGCTACCCCTTCCTTCAGCTATAGTATTTCTATTCTCTTGTCCTTTTTTCAGCTTATTTTTTACAATTAAGATTTTGTGAGAAAAACTGATTGTGCAACGGAAATGTTAGTAAACTGTTCATTCTCTACCAGACAGCCTCCAACTCACTACTCTGGTTAATTTTTTGTGCAGTGCACTTCAGCTCTCCAACCTCTACCCAAAAGTTTAGGTTCATGTTTGCATACACAAAAATTCATTAAGTCAATTTGCTAAATAAAGGGTCATCGACTTGAAATTTCTGTCATTTAACAGCAAAGCACCTGAAGGCTCTTTGAAATGAGTTTTCAAATTTTGGAAAGCTTCCCTCTGTCTACAGCAAAACCCTAAATATCTTGAGTTTTATTTTATCTTTCCAAAATATTCATTTATAACTACTACAGACACAGGTAAAACAAACAAACTAAAAAAATGATATGATGGAGTTGTTCCCCAATCGTCAAAAACCCATTTTATTGACAAACTCTATAGATTGCTCAGCCTTAGTATCAATCTGATGAGAGTACATAGAACACAGACTTAAAAGGTTAGTCTTCTATTGCCTTCCATCAGTGATTTTCAACTCGTGTGCTGTAAGAATTTTTAAAACATGTCATACCTGACTATTTAGTCAGGGGCACTGACCTCTTTTCCCTTAGATTGTCAAAGAAAAAAATGACAACAGCCAACACAACAACCGTCCACTGTGAATGAGTGAAAATTATACCTATTTTTTGGTCAGATCCACAAAAAATATATTTCTTTGGTGTGCCACAGAATTTTAGTAATTAGCTTACATGTGTCATGAGATGAAAAGGGTTAAAAATTGTTACGTTCAATACATGACACTTTTGCTCAACTTTGAAAGTAGCTGCTCATGGAACCGAGAGTTAGAAAAGCAGCAGGAGAGTGAAAGAGTCTTTCCTCCCCTTAGAGGGGAAAAATCCACGAGCTTAATCTCTGGTTACCAAAGGAACATGGTTCTCTCCTCTCTCTGTGGACCTGCCACTTAGATTTATGGTGACAATATTTCCTGGGTCTCTAGACTTATGCCTGAGACTGAAGTTGCACAGACGGCCATTTACATTTCCTTAGAAGACTTTTTAACTCTGTACCTCTAACAACTGCTTTTGAGCAAAGGCAAATTAGGTACCTTTGAAGATCAATGTCTTGCATGTTGTATTTCTTCCTTACCGTTGCTATACCATGTGTAGCCGACACAGCCCGACGATACAGCAGGACACACCATGTGCGTGTAAGGGCGAGTGAGGCACAGAATCACCCCGGAACGACTGACAGCCACCTTCCCTTTACCAATTTATGTACAAGTGTTGACTCTCCTTTTCTTCAAGAGCCAGAAGGTGGCATCTGATGACTAATTTTAATATATGAGTTTATTTCTCTAAAATATATTACACTTAGATTGAGGATTTAAACTTTTTAGTATTAAGTTTAAGATTAACTACAACTAATGAACCCCCTGGAGAATAAAAAATGACCCAAAGCAAGAAATAGAGAGGGGCAATAAGGCCATCCATCCTCACGTTCACGGAGCCGATCAAAACTGTCTTCGAGTGATTTAGGATGTAAATATTTTTATAAAGACTTTTACAGGGATTTGAACTGTTTCAACAGTAGTAAGACTGTTAAAATGAGAAGTTAATTTAAAAAATACATTATCTTCTAAATGACTATGACTTGAGCTTAAATTTTAAGGATCTATTGAATGGGAACAAATGCAAGGAAATGACCCCTCAACTTAGGAGACCCACAATCTTTTCTTTTCACCGTAGAGAGCCTATGATTTTGTTCACTGTGACTTATTGATCACAACATTAGTAGAACTGTGGAAGAACAAACAGGGAAACACAGATGAAATGTTTTAAAGATGTTCATTTTTCACAATTTCATTGACCTTCTAAATATTCATTTATTCATTGAAAAAACACTTTCGTTGCCATTCTGCACAGGCCCTTAGCGTCCAGCATGTTGGCTATAAAGCTGAACAAGCCATGGTCCGTGTCCTCAAGCTACCCATCCGTAGAGGAAGGCTGTCGTGGAGATAATCAATGCAGTGCGGTGAGGACAATGACAGACCAAAGCAAAACTATAAGAAAGCTCAGAGCAAGGCAGCCCCTGAGAAACACAATGAGAGCAAGTAGGGGAGCCAGGGAAGGCTTCCTAAAAATTAGGACCTGAACTGAATCTCAAAACATGAGCAGGAATTCTGCAAAGGCAGGTAGGTTAAGAAGGTAGAAATGACATTGTAGATGACGGACTGCAAAAGTGCTGGGGAATGGAGCTGGCTGGTACCAGTTACGGAGTTCCTTACATGCTACACTAAAGAGCTTGATATTTACCCTGTAAGATGAAGGCTCTTTTAAGGGTTATGCACCAATAGGTGACCTGATAAATCTGGTGGCAAATGGAGAGTTAATCACAGCAGGATAAGGCTGGAGGCAGGCGGACAAGTCAGGGATCTATGAGATGAGGGCAGTTAAACCAAAGCAGCATTATACGGACAAAGGGAAGGGATCCTATCCCAGAACAGTTTAGGTGGGAAAGTTGGCAAGATTTGCCCAGCCGAGTGTGGTTCAGCGGTTGAGCATAGACCTAGGATCAGGAGATCGGTGTCCAATTCCCGGTGAGGGCACATGCCCGGGTTGCGGGCTCGATCCCCAGTCGGGGGGTGCAGGAGGCAGCCGATCAACGACTCTCTCATCATTGATGTTTCTCTCTCTCTCTCGCTCTCCCTTCCTCTCTCTGAAATCAATAAAGATTTTTTTTTTTTAAAGAAAATTGGCAAGATTTCATAATACATACAGTATAGGAAAGGTAAGGTCTGTAGTGACCCCCTGATTTCTTGGATAGCCGCTGGATGAAAAGCAATACCATCAAATAAGACAGAAAACACAGGAGGGAGAAAAAGTTATAAGAGGAAACAAATGTGCTCACATTTAGCAATATTGAGACTGAAGTGCCTGTAGGGCATCAAGGTAGGACTGTCTCATTGGCAGATGAGTATGAGACTAAATTGCAGAGGTTCAGATTAGAGATACTGATTTGGAAGTCTTCAGTGAAAGGTTAGAGATGACAGGAGAAGGGTCGGATTCTCTCAGAGAGAATACGGCCAGGAAATTAGGGGCTCAAGAAAAAAACCTGGTGACTTCCATTCTTCAAGAGGTGGGCAGAAGAAGTTCCCAGGACGGAAACTGAGAAGCTAATGTCCAGTTTTCAAAATTATCCTCTAAATTTAAAGAGTGTGCTTATTGATTATCCTAATAATCTGTATTTTCCTTTAAAAAATGGCAATGAGGATTGCAGATATCTATATGTGCAAGCCCCACAAATTGAATGTTTCTCTATGTAAGTTTTTATTTCTACACATAAATTCTAATGAAGTTATTAAGATTTGTCTTTGGGTGGTAAATACAATAAATACAATATACGGATGATGTGTTATAGAATTGTACACCTGAAAAATAAAAATTAAAAAAATACTCTTTTTTTTTAAAGAGGAGACAAAGAAAAGTCTCCTCTTCAAGCACTGATACTTTTTTGTTGTTGAAAACACTGAAAAGAGTATTTTGAAGACTGGCAGTGAAGAACTGGAAGGAGAAGAACTTTGAGAGTTTGGCTGCAGTGGAACAAAATACAATGACAGGTTTATTACCAGATGAAGAAAAATAATAAACCAGTTGCTCCCTGCATTATTAGTCATGGGTTAGTTTTATAGAAAAGACCATATTGCAAAATTCTATGCATAAAGACAGGTTGACGCTTTCCTTTGGAAAATCAGTTATATGTTGCTAGTACTTACTATTTTTACACGGTTAAGTCCCTGTTCCTGTCCATGTCATTTCACACCTGGCGTTCCGAAACCAATTCCTCACCACCTGTCTTAGCCTTCTCTTCAATCTGTCCAAAATCTTATAGCTAACACCATCATTAAAATATCTTTTTTAATCATAGTACATTCTTCCTTAAGGTTGCTTTTCAATGTAATCAGTAAGTCTTAACAACATTTTCTTGGAGCCCTCAGGGACATCCTGGTAACATCTTCTTAGACACAAATGAGATAATTGGACCTAATAACAAGTATATATTTTTAAATTCTATCAAATGATAATTTATTGCGCCATGCACAATTAAAACAGAAACAAAAATAGTAACATCTTTTATGTGTATAGTTAGTGAAATTTTTCAAAAGCCTTTCGCTTTATTCATTTTATTACCTTATATCCTTTGATAGATGTTATTTTAAGATGAAAGAAACTGAGACCCAGAGAGTTTAAGGGCCTTATACAAACTCACTTAAGGTCAAAATAAATACCAGAGCACAGTTTTCTCAACTATCTGCCCAATGCTTTCTCCGTTACAGTAAAATGTTATGCTTAACACTCCCTGGAATTAATGCCAGGAAGAAAGGGGGCCAACATTACTATTTGTCTATAGTACCTCTGGCACCGAACTAAAGAAATTAGACAGTAATTTCCCTTAATCTTCTCAACATCTCATTTCTTTTGAAGGACTAGGACACAGAGAGTATAAGAGCCAGTGATATTAGTCATTACAAAAGTAATAAAGTAAGTATTACAATTCATTTCATAAGTAGTAGAGGAATAATTTGAAACTCTGCTCCTTAACCCACAGCCTGAGCTCTTTCCGCCTAACTAAGTGCACTCTCTCATACAGTAAACACCTTCAAGCCCATCTCCACCTGTTACATTTACACAATAGACTTTTACTGAGTGGCTACCATGCCACATATTTCAGACAGGATGACAGTGTCATAGACAGATAAATGCCATCAGCCCTGACTTTGAGAGGCTCCCAGTCTGGGAAGAAACAGAGACAAGTAAACATGGCAGAAAATACCCATTTTCCTTTGGTAACAATGGGGACAGGTACAATGAAAGAAGTTCTAGAAAAAGAATTATAAGAAATGTAAAAGTCAGTGATTGGCCAGTAACAAAACTCTCAAACCAGTGATTCACAAATCTTTTGCTATACCTGAGGACACCTTATTATAAGCATGGGTTAACCTATAGCTCTCAGAGAAACTAAGGACAAATTTTAATCCACATAATGAACCATTGGTGGAAGAGGGAGACTAATCATGAAATTAAAGAGATAATATCTCGCTTGTAGCACAATGGGGAAGCATTGTCCTTCAAGGGGTGAAATATACTGGGTTTGCTGCAAACTTTGAATGCACTCTTGATAAGGTAATCTGCACTTATGCCTGGTTAGAAAATGCTCACTAATTATGGCAGTGAGAAGGAGGTGCTGTGCTCTTGGAAATGAATGCTGAAATCTTAAATAAACCGAAAACAGAAAGAATCGTCCTTTGTTTAAAACATCTACTAGCCGTCATTTAATCAGCATAAAAAAATTATAGTTCAAATGTCATGTTCTATTGCTGTTGACCCTCCTGCTGCCAAATTATTTCCATCTTTCTAAACAACAATAATTTTACCAACAGATTGGAGTAAAAGCCATCTTATTATTCTTATGGAATTAAATTGCCAATACATATTTTACAGACCTACCATGAGCCAGGCACTTAATGGAAGTTTCCTTGACAAATGAACAAAATTTTGGAAAGATTGGCCTCACTGAATTCAGAAATGATGTCCTATTTTTTTCTGCATTATTTTCATGCACATTAAATAAAGCCACATTTGTAACAGGTTTAGATGGATATTTATCAAGTGTGGATTTAAGGAGTCTTATTCTTGATAAATTCAAAATCTATTTGAAACATATGGGCTCATTATTTCAATCCAAATTCGTCGTTTTCAAGTCTAAATGAATTGGTTTTGAAACATGAATTTAGAAAGGCAAAAAGACTAATCAAAGATGCTCCTAAGACTTCTCGCCCCTGGAGAAACATATGGATGTTATTTAAAATCAATTCAGAAAAAAAAGACAGGTTGAAATTTCTTATTTCAATCAAAGCTTGTCTTTGCAGTGTTACACGCCACATGATGATTAGAACATGTGCATCCGATGGAGTTCACTTTAGCAATTGACACAAACTGACTCCGGCTGATGTAAGCAAATAAAAAGAGTTTTTAAAAGATGCTGGCAGCTCCCAGATTTGAATTACTAGGAGGACTGGAGAGGGGAAAGAATCAAGTAGCAACAACAGAGCCAGAACTAGAGCCGAAATACAACCATAGACCTCTGTAAAGAGAAACCTTATTGCTGCCACCACTAATTTCTCAATCCCACATCTCACCTTCCCAGATACTTGGCACCGGACGCTGGGTGACACCACTTTCCACTTGTAAGTCCAAGAAGGAGTCTCTATGCAAAATGGAACTTTTGCATCCAGTCTGCAACATCTGTCACAAGCAGTCAGCAAGATCGATGGAGTCTCTCTTCAGGGGTATTTAGGGAAGAGCGTTAGTCCTCACAGGAAGCTTTCTCTCTTCCTTGGCAGTGTTAAACCACAGTTTGTGCACTGCGACATGGTGCTTTCATCAAGGACAGTCTGCATGTACCACAGTAGTCCTGTAAGACTATAATGGATTTGAAAAATCATCATCACCTAGTGGCAACTTCACAGCTGTGATAAGGTCGTAGCTGCCATAAAGGTCATGATTGTCCTAAAGGCATAGCGCAACCCATGACTCAGGTGTTCGTGGTAATTCTGGTGTGAACAAACCTACTGTGCTACGAGTTGATAAAAGTAGAGCACATACAACTACGTACAGTATAGAGTAGGTGATGATAATTATAAATGACTGTGCCTGGTTTATATGTTTACTATACTATACTTTTTATCATTATTTTAGAGTATACTTTTTCTACTCATCAAAAAATTTTTAAAAAGTTGGCTGTAATACAGTAGGCCCTGAGATACACTGGCGGCAGCCTCATACATCTCTATTTACCACATATTTTGATAGCATCATTTTCTCTTGTGCATGATTTAATCTGGTGTTGTTTCGTACAGTAACATGTTGCGCAGGTTGTGGCCTGAGAGCAACAGGTTCTGTCACATAGTCCAGGTGGCTCGTAGGCTGTACCATCAAGGTTTGTGTAAGTGCGCTCTACAATGTTCACACAATGACAAATCGCCTAATGTCAGATTTCTCAGAACACAGCCCCATCATTAAAGAGTGCATGACTAATTAAACACGGAGGAGGCTCTAA
Source organism: Miniopterus natalensis (assembly GCF_054644295.1). Lineage (NCBI taxonomy): Eukaryota > Metazoa > Chordata > Mammalia > Chiroptera > Miniopteridae > Miniopterus > Miniopterus natalensis. The sequence goes on from NC_142085.1 coordinate 21,073,162, forward strand.
TGCTCTGGGGGCCTAACAAAAACATAAGCCTGTAAATGCCTCCGGGTTACTCAATCAAAACTAACTCCAACCAATCACTAACAGCCAGCTAAGATTTAAGGGATAGCCGATCAATAATTTCCTTGCCTTGCTTTGGTCTTTTCTCTATGAAAGTCACTCCCTGAGCTCTTATTGGAGGAGCGCTCCTAACAATTTCTGGCTTAGCACTGCCCATTTCAAATTAATATGTGCTTAAATAAACTCTTAAAATGTTTAATATGCCTCAGTTTATCCTTTTAACAGGAGCAACCAGAATGGGTCTACATTCTGGATAGACTGGTGAGTATAGATGAGGCTCTAACTTCTCTCATCCATTTAACTGTCTTGAAGGAAGAGAGCCTAAAGATGACACTAATGAAGCCCAGCCAGTGTGGCTCGGTGGTTGAGTGGTTGAGAGTTGACTCATGAACCAAGAGGTCTCCAGTCCTATTCCCGATCCTGGCATACGCCCGGGTTTCAGGCTCGATCCCCAGTGAGGGGTGGGGAGACATGTAGGAGGAGCAGCCCATCAATGTCTCTCTCTCATCAATGTTTCTATCTTTCTATCCCTCTCCTTTCTTCTCTCTTTAACATCAATGAAAACATGTTAAAAGGAAAAAAAAAAAAAGATGATACTAATCAATGGGAAGGTAGAGCCAAGGAATTCATAGAGAAATATGTAGCTGGAGCTCTGATGACATCATGAACCTCTGGATGGACCAGTGCTTGAATCTTGACTTCTTGAACTTCTCTGTTTGCTCAGCCAAAATATCTTCTTTTGGGGTAAGCCAAGAGCCCCGAATTGCTCCCAAGAGGAGAACAAGGCAGGGGTCATTAAATCAACACCTATTTCTGGGAAACAAGTTTCTCAGGCCACGTTATTAACTCAAAGACCATGATCTCTGGTTTTGTTTACTATCCCTTGAAGCTTAATAAAAGGAGTTTAAGGTCTGCTTAAAATTCAATTACAGTATTAAGGAAATAGTTTGAGGGCAAAAGCCTTCAAATAATTAGTGAGGAATTAAGAATGCTGATAGCTCTACCCCAAGGCATTTCTCAGACCCCACACCAAGAAAAGAGTATTATGTGGAGCCCAAAGGTAATTCCATCCAAATTCCTATCCAAGATGTGATTATAGCAAGCAACAACATATAAGGGGAGTATCTGGGGGGGGGGGGGATGACACCAGCTAGGCTGATTAAAAATTTACTCCCAGGTCAAGAATTCTGTGTTATTCTGGTCCAGCAGGAAACATGAGTGTTAATATGTGTTACAGACTATTGATTAAAACTAGAGTCCCCCTTATCCATGGGGGGTATGTTCCAACACCCCAAAGTGGATAATTGAAACTGAATAGTACAGAGTCCTATATATACTACTTTTTTCCATATGCATACATATAATAATGTTTAATTTATAAATTAGGCACAGTAGGAGATTAACAACAGTAACTATAAAACAGAACAGTTGTAACAATTTACTGTACTAAAAGTTATGTGAATGTGCTCTCTCAAAATATCTTACTGTACTACATTCACCTTCTGATGGTGTGAGATGATAAAATGCCTTATTGAGTAGAGAACATTCACCTTTCACTAAAGGAAGCACTTTATGGCTTTTCTTTGGCATATCCAGATAACCAGCATCTCCAACTAATGATTTGGGGCCACTATTAATAAGGGTTACTCGCACACAAGCCCTGTGGTACCTCAATAATGGATCTAATAACCGAGATGCTTACTAAATGACTAATGGGCAGGTGGTGTGGATCCTGGACAAAGGGGTGATGTGCATCCTGAGTGGGATGCATCATGACAGTGCAAGATTTAAAAGTTGAATTGCTTATTTCTGGAATTTTCCATTTTATATATTTGGACCAGGGTTGACCATAGGTAACTGAAACTACAAAAAGTGAAAATGTAGATAAGAGAGGACTACTGTATATATTTTAATTTGTTTTTATTTATCTGATTACCACATAATAGGCAGCTAGATCTGAACAAAGCCAGAATAAGGCTCACTACCTAGAGCAAAGGTCAGCAAACTACAGTGTGGACCAAACCCACCCTCTCCCCTATCTGCATTTGTGACTAGCACTGTATGCAAACTCAGCAGCACCCATTTGACTCAGAACAGCTTGTGGGCTGTTTTCACACTGCAGAGTTAAGAAACCGCCACAGAAACAGGAAGACCTACAAAGCATAAAGTATTTAGGATCTGGCACTTAAAAAAATAATTTTGTCTACCCCTAAACTAAAGAATCCCAGTATTGGATTCAGATGCAGCAGTGTGATTGTTTCGGGGGTAGCACAACCACACCCACTTTCAATGATTTCCTAGAAGGACTCACAAGACCCAGAAATACATAGTTATACTCAGGCTAATGTTTATCACCCAGAAAGGATACAAAACAGGATCAGCAAGGGGAAAATAGGCAACGAGTGGAGTTTGCCAGGAACTAGGCACAGGTTTCTATAGTCCTCAAGTCACACGGTGTACTGTTCCTCCAGCAATGAGTGTAGCCCGCTTGAATCTCAGAGTGGAGGACTTTTATTGGAGGCTGGTTACGTAGACCCATGCACCTGCATGGTCAGCCATGATTTCCAAAACTCCAGACCCCCACAAGGAAACCCGTGTCCACCAGAAATCACATGGTCTGCACAAGGTGCCCCAGGTGTACAAACTGTTCTGGCCACCATGGCCAGAAGAACACCTAAGGAACTAACAGTAGAGGTAGAAAAAGATCCCTATTGTACAGGACAAGGCCTGACAAGCTAGCCCAATAATTACCGCTCCCCCTGAAGTCCTTTAGAAAAACAAAACAAACCAGTCACACTCCGGTCAAGCATAACCCCATTACTCATTGTAAGACATTGTGCTTAAATCATCCCTTTTATGTTACTAAGGGTCCCCCCCCTTGTTTCATGTTACAGAAGTTGACAACCTAACAAATTATCAAATTATTAGAAGCCCCTTTACCGTAGTTGCCTCTGTATTTACTGAGTATAAAATGTGGGAAGAACTGAGGGTCGGGGCTGCAGTTCGGCTCTTACATGGGTGAGACGCTGCAACTGTAGCCCCTGGCCAGCTAATAAAGGCTCCAAAATTCAAACACAAATTCTGGTGGTCGTCTGTCGCGGGTCACACCAGAACAAAACATCCTTACTAATTCATAACGGAGGGAACCTTCCAAGTGGTATGTTCCCAGAGTTGGCCAAGGGTCAGTCACATAGCAGGCCCTCCTGAAGATATGCTAGAGTTGAACAATCTGACCTGATGAGTTAATTCCTTCCCACTCGGGGATGCAGGTTTGGGTGGTCTCCATGGAGGGGAGATGGGATCAATAAGTACATTTGAAATAGGCCTCAGCATGCCTTTATGGAAAGAAGACTGCATGTGGATGTGGTGTAGTAGGCTGGAAACTAACTGATGCTTGTCTCCCTAGCATTCCCTGGATTTCTTTTGGAGAACCACCTCTCAGCCAGAAATGATTTGCAGGAAAGACTGACCCTCTGTTTCTTGGTTGGATCCTAACAGCTTATCCCATTTATCTGGCCACAGCGATTGTTTCAGAGGCTACCGTGTGATCAAGGAAAGAGCCTTTTATGGGAGATTTCTAGGTAAGAAAGCTTTCTACTTTTCTGTGGTAGCTATTTTTTTATTTTTTATTTTGAAAAAATATGCTGTTTTCTCTCTGCCTCGTTTAGTGTGCAATTATGTGGCCTGGGTGTCGCCATTAATATGAGTTGTATGAATGTCCAAGCTCAAAAGTAAATAAGAGCAAAACTGTGAGAAATGCAGAGGAAGAAAGCTGGAACCTGGAAGGACAGGACCCTGATTCAACCAGCTCCTCTGATGCTGGTACACAACACCTTTGGCTTTTCTATTAGCTGGGCCAAAACAACAGTCTAATTCCTTCTTAAATGGGCATCCTTTCCCTGCTCCCATATAACCTCAAGCCCGTCTGAGCTGAGATCACTGTCACTGACAACAAACCTTTCCGACTGATAAAGTATCATCATTCTTCTTTTACCAGTGAGGAAAAATGCTAAATAATTTGGCTATGGTCACAATTAGAAAAAATAACAGAGCCAGGATTCCAGAGCAGTTCTCTTTGTGTCCAAAAGTGATACATTTTTTTCCTAATTCATGCAGCCGCCAGATTAGAAGTTTCCTGTTGATTTCAGTCTGCCTCCCCCACCAGAATCAGCTGGGTATTTGAGACCTACCATAGATTCAGAAACTACATGGGAATTTGTTGTAGCATCATTCATTTTGTAGCTGTTTCATCCCTGCAAGTTGGGAATACCTGAGCCTTAATGTGAAAACAGAGTGGAGGCCAAGCTGACCGTTTCTTTGGTTTGGTATCTCCTTCTTAACCACTTTATATGTTACATTCCACTTTTCCTGAACCACATATGGAGTGAAATAAATATCTTTATTAATCTTGGATTCCTGAAGAACTCTGGATTTTAGGTTCAAAAGTTAGATCCGAATAAAAACAGTTAGTTGCATTTAACTTCTAGTAAAAAATCATCTCAAATGATTTTACTAGGCTCATCTATAATTGTATTTATCAAATATTCAAGCTTATGTATAATCTCATATTCATACGGGGGGGGGGGGGGGGGAACTACTACGAATGTCCCCAGAAAGAAAAAGGTGAAGTATAACTGTGGGGGAAAAAGTCTTTTCAAATATTCTCATACTGTGAGACTATTACAAGTGCAAAAAGATTAAAGGTATAGTATAAAGATGTATATTTAAATGACTACAAATAGCTGTTTAACTGGAGCTGCCGAGGGTACATCAGTAGCCCCTAAATGATCAAAGGCTATTGCTGCAGGCAAGGTCCAAAACCACCTGCTTATATAAAGAACTCTGGATGACAGGACTGATATTATGCATGTATAGTGATACTTCTTGAAACAACAATTTAAAAAGAAATTTTAAGTATCGATTCAAAACTGACAGAAGGCAAACAGATTGAGAGTTGAGTTTGTAATTCTGCTACCAACTCATCCTTTGCCTTGTGTAGAAACATGATAATTTCTCAGGCTTTTTTTAAACAATTTCCTATTCTGTTATTGTTATCTACAGGAGGAAAAAAAGTTGTGTTATATTGGAAATTAAATGTACATCCTTTCATTCACCTCATACAACTCCAAGCGATACTGTGAAATAAAATGGGTTTATACCCTAAGTCCACCTTAAGTCTTACCTTTGTATAAAAGGTATATAGTAAACTAGTTACACTATTATTTTACATTTTTATGCAACCCTAGGAAGAAACACATATTACAACAGACTATATATGTATTTATACATATATGTGGATAGGTAGATAACATGTAACTTTTGTTTCAATTATATATCTTGTATATATTTGGAATATATAAAAATCTCTTACAAAATATTCACTTTTATAATAAAAATTACCAAAAGATAAAAATAGATACTTTACAAAAGACGATATATGAATGGTTATAAAGGCACATAAAAATGAGTCAACATAATTATTCCTCAGAGAAACAAAAATTATATTCACAACTAGGTACCACTTCATACCTACTAGATGAGTGAAATTCAAAGAACAGACACTTCCACCAAATGTTTGTGCACATTCAGAACAATAGGAGCCCTCCCAACCTTTGGGTGGGAGTGTAAATGTTACAACCACTTTGGAAATGGTTTGTTAGTTTGTTGGTTTTTTAATTTATCTTTATTGTTGAAAGTATTACAGATGTCCCATTTTTTTTCACATTGACCCCTTTTACTCCACACCCACTCCTCACCCTAGGTATTCACCACACTGTGTCCATGGGTTATGCATATATGCATATAAATTCTTTGGTTAATCTCTTCCCACGCATCCATCCACCCCTGCCTTCCCTCTGAGATCCCTCAGTCTGTTCCATCCTTCTGTGTCTCTGGATCTATTTTGTTCATCAGTTTATTTTGTTCTTTAGATTCCACATGTGAGTGAGCTCATGTGATACTTGTCTTTCTCTGCCTGGCTTATTTCCCTTAGCATAATACTCTCCAGTTCCATACATGCTACCCCAAAGGATAAGATCTCCTTCTTTTTTATAGCTGCATAGTATTCCATGGTGTAAATGTCCCACAGCTTTTTTATCCACACATCTACTGATGGGCACTTGGGCTGTTTACAGATTGTAGCTATTGTACATTGCACTGCTATGAACATAGGGGTGCATAAGTGCTTTCTGATTGATGTTTCCGGTTTCTTAGGACATGTTCCCAGAAGTGGGATCACTGGGTCAAATGACAGTTCCACATTTAATTTTTTGAGGGAATTCCATACTGTTTTCCATAGTGGCTGCACCAGTCTGCATTCCTACCAGCAGTGCACTAGGATTCCCTTTGGTTTGTTAATAATTCCCTTATAAATTGATTGTATATCTACCTCATGGCCCAGTAATTTCACTCTTAAGTATTTACCAGAGAGAAATGAAAACATATCCTCCAACAGATCAGTACAAAAATAGTTCAGCTTTATTTCTAATAGTAAAAATATGTAAACAACCAAGAGAATGGGTAAACAAATTGGATTCTATGTATACAATGGATTACTACTCAGCTCGTAAAAATAAGTCAGCTACTCATGCACAATAATTGCATGACACAAAAATATTATGTTGAATGAAAGAAAACAAACAAGCGTATATATGAATCATATGAAGGTCAAAAACAGACAAAACTTATTTATACTGATAGGAACACAACAATGAATTAAGGCCTGGAAGGGAGCATTTGGGAAGTTACTAGAGTGATGAAACTATTATACTCTTTGAATGGAAAGTTGGGGTTATCTCAGTACATATACTTGACAAACATATTAAATTGTTCACTTAAAATGCTGTTTATAAATTTTAGCTAAGGTTAAAAAAAACATTAAATTTGTGGGTAATAAAAATTCAGGTCAGATATAATCTTATCCACAAGGGTGAGCAATAATGCATTATTCCAAAATAGTTTTTCTGGAGTTCAGCTTGGCCAGAGGACCAGTCTGAGTGCTTTTTAGGAAATTTATCTAGTTTTGAAGTTCTGAATTGTTTCTATGCCTCTAAAAAATAGCACAGTCTGGCTAGGTGTGGCTCAGCGGTTGAACGTCAACCTAGGATCCAAGTGATCAGAGTTCGATTCCAGGTCAGGGCACATGGCTGGGTTGCGGGCTCCATCCCCAATGACTCTCTCATCATTGATGTTTCTGTCTGTCTCTCTCTCTCCTTTCCTCTCTCTGAAATCAATAAAGATATATTAAAAAAAATAAAAAATAGCACAAACCCTAGCCTGTTTGGCTCAGTGGTTAGAGCATCAGCCTGCAGACTGAAGGGTCCCAGGTTCAATTCCAGCCAAGGGTATGTACCTTGGTTGCAGGATTGACCCTCAGCCCTGGTCAGGGCAGGTTTGGGAGATAACCAATCTCTCTCACACATCAATGTCTGTCTCTCTCTCTCTCCCTTCCAACCTCTCTGAAAAGCAATGGAAAAAAAATTATCTGTGAGCATTAAAAATAAGTAAATAAAAATAAAATGACAGCAGAAAACTTTCTATTTTTACAAAGAATAAAGAAGTAACCCTAAAAGAGTTCCATAACCACACAACTATTTCACTCTTCCAAGTAAAAGCCATTAAATAAAATGCTTACATTGCTAATGCTTCAGGCTTCCCCTCACTAGCTAAAACCAATATTTTTTTTCACCATCAACTGTAAAGATTATGAAGGTGAACTAAGGGGCAATTCTGTTGCTGATGTGTAAGACAGAACCCAACACAGCTTGTCCATCTGCAGCTCTCGAGTTTCTGTACTGCCGTCAGGAAGAACAGTGAGGGTTTTGTCAATAAATTCAGCACATTTGACATGGGTATTTAAGACACGCAGAGAGCAGAGATTTACAGCATGCTGCCATTTTTACATGAAAAGTTCTCCTATCCCTTTAAAGTCAATAGGAAAATGGTAAGAGTGTGCTCCCTGCGGAACTGTTTTTTTCACACATTCTGTCATAGCAGATGCAGCTGGTGTCTCAGCTACTTCAGTCTGCAAACTGAGTGACGAGTCTTAGGGAGGCTTTGTGAAGGCACCACATGCCAGGGAGAGCAATGGGTGAGAAACGGGATTGAGGAAAGATACGGGAACAAACACGTCCTCTGACTTAGTGATAAGTCACGAGCTTCGCTTAAATCAAAGATTTAGAAAGATTTTCTGAAAAACTTCAAAACTGTCTCTGATGCAAAGGAAAAACAACTGTCTCGTTTCAACTTGATTTGGTTTGTTTTTACAGCATCGCATTGAACAAAATGAAAGGAAAATAAAGAAAGTGCAAACAATAGGCCATCCCTCTCTTCTCTTCCCTAATAATCGTGTTTGGCAGTCTCTGTCCATCTCTAGTTCAAAGACAGAGATGCAAAATGAACAGAGCTGTATTATTTCTGTGTCTTCCTGGGATTACATTACCTCTTTCTTAATTTCTCCTATTACCTTCATGTAGGTCACCTTCACTTCTCACCTGAACTTCTGAAAATGCCTAACTTATCTCCATGCTACCACTTTTGTGCCTTCTGAATATTCATCACCTAGTTCTCAGAGGTATTGCATCAAAACACACATAAGAAGATGTCACTTTCCTTAGGAATGAATGAATACCTCTTGGAGACTCCGGTTGCCCAAGACTCCTTTCTAAGGCCATAAGAATTTAACAGGCCCCATTCTGCTTATCTCCCCTGTGAAAGTAATGACACGTCTTGGAGGTATTAGGTGTAGGTGAGTATCCCTTGCTATCAGAGGAGGTGATGCCTGTCTGGGGTTTATGGAGGTGGCCAGTTCTGGCCAATAAACAGAAGATGAAGTCTGCTGGAGGACATCTAGGAAATCTTGTCCTTGAATTGAACAAGGAAGGTGAGGAAGAGGAAGAGGAAGAGGAAGAGGAAGAGGAAGAGGAAGGGAAAGAGTGGAAGGCGGGAGAGGGAGAGGGAGGAAGGAAAAGAAGTCAACAGTAACGAAAATGTTTCCCCCTGATTGTTTGCTATTTCTTGCTTCTGATAGAAGCTGTGTGAACACATTATATATGAAGATATTGCAGCCATCACCCAACCATGTGGGTAAGGTAGAAGGAACTGCAGAAATATATTCTCAGTTCTGACATTGACTTGCTGGGGGGTAGAGCTGCCCGGGGTGGGGATCCTGCATGACTATGACTCTTATCTATCTCTTGACATGTTGAATTGACTCCAGGATCATGAGGCATCCTTGACTTCCATGAATATTCAGCCTTCTTTCCCAACCTACAGCCTTTGTCAAGCTACAATATAAAAATTTACAGGGGATATATTGAAATCATAAGGGGCTTAGCTAACATTTATTTTCTTCACATATATGTATATTTATTACAGTAATTGCCCAGCAATGCTTTGAGGGTTGGACCTCAGTTTCTACATCATACAAAGCACCGTTTGGACCATAGCTGTCTTTGCACTTGCTGTTTCCTCTGAAGGAAATACTTTCCCTGATGCATATTTGACTTTTTTTCTTCTTCTTACCCCTCAGCTTTCAATGGATTTATCATTTCTCCAAAGAGGTGGTCCCTGGGAATCCCAAGTAAAATGAAACTCCATTATCTTCCAACACAGCTTAGTGATACATTTCCTATAACCCCCGTCAATGTTTGAAATGACTTTGCCTAATAGCTCTCTTTCCACTACCTGTAAGCCCTATAGGAAAAGGGCTGCATCTGTCTTTTTCACTCCTAAATCACCTGCACCTTGCCCGATGTCTGGCATATAGAGGGCTCTCAATATCTCCTGCATAAATAGATAGAATACAAAAGGAAAGCAGCAGGCAGGAAGGTGAGAGGGGAGGGAAGGAGGAAGGAAAGCAGGGTTTTTTTGAACTGAGCCATACCAGTATTTTGTAATAATCAAATATGAATTAATCTGAAGTCAGAGAATAAGCTCTGGTGGTTATAATTAATATAAACTATGTTTAATGTTGTGTATAGGTAACTATAAGAAAGCACCTTGCTCGGTATGCCATGAAGAGACACATGAGTAGAGAATCTGATAATTCAGGGTAAGGAATCGTTCAGCTCTAACTAGGAAAATGCACTTTGTCAGCATCTCATTGGGAAGAGCACGCAGGAAGTCTCAGAGCACTGAGTTAATACCAAGAGTAAGCCAGTGCAAGTTACATGTTGTTAAGTTTACCAAAAAGTTAAAGGAGGAAAGATATGCCTGGGGCAAATTAGCAGGGTAACAAATTCTTAGAGTTGCCTTCTCAGAGTAAACAATTTGGATGCCATGGGTGAGTTCCAGCACAACAATTTATTGTCCAGTGGTATTAACAGGCACCCCTACCTTTCTAACCACACCTTATTCCAGCCTATGAACCTGAATATTTTCTTCTTGTCTCCATAATTCTGAGCTTCAGGATACTTGACCCTGGTTTAACAATACTGTAGCCCTCTTGACTTTGACATTTGACAAGTTTTGTCACTGTCATTTTGTGCATTGATGATGATGAGAAAAGATTTGATGGAGTCTGGATGCCTGTGGTCTAATTTCAATTTGACAACCAATGAACTGTGTACGTGTGATTGGTCTTGGTGCTGGTTTTTCTTATTTATAAGAGATATGCATGGAAATATTTCTCTCTAAATTCCATTTCTAATTCCTCCAAAGCTAAGAACATCATGTTTGGTGAGCATTGCAGGATTTAAAGACATTTATTTATGCACCACCAGTGGTGAATGGCAGGGCCTGACTTGTGTATGCATTTTTGGAATGACAAGGCAAATTTCCTTTAAAATTCCACTTTTAATTATCTAATAAATTAACATTAAATATCTTTATCTGAATCAATTTTGGTGATTGATTAAACCTAAAAATGCTGTTTGTTCAGACAACCCTAAAGATTCAGTATGATTATCTACTCTTCTAAATTAAATTTGCTCCATAAAAATTAAAAAAAAATTGTGTTTTTTCTCACCTGCACATCTACTCCATAAACTCATTCTGGTGATTCTATTCACACAATACATAATACATATTGAGTCCATCGTCACAGCTGTCACTCTCCTGGTCCAGGCCATCGGCTCTCAGCAGGTCACCTGCCCCCTCTTCCCAATGGATCGGCCTGCTCCCACTGTTGGCTGCATTCTGCATAGAGTAGCAAACATGAACGTGTAAATATGTCATCTTGCTGTGTAAAGTAGTTCACAACTTCCCACTATCCTCAGAAAAAAATAGGATGTCGGCGTGAACTAGTCACCTCTCCAGCCTCCTTTTCTCATTTCCCGATCCTTTCTCAGATCCAAGGAGGAACCACTTCCAACTCTGACCCTTTGAGACTCAGAGATCTGTGCAAGGATCTCATCTCCCAATGACCCGATCCTTCCTCCGCCTTCCATGTTCATGACAGCTTTATGACACACAGGGATTTGAGACTGTCTGCAGGTATGGAAGGTCTCAAAACTCTTTGCGTCTAAACTGAAGCTTCTACTTCAGCATTTTCTCTCTTTACTAAACCTCTATATACATCAACTTTTTCATTTGACAAATGGGAGTAATAGCATATGCCCTTTTGGCATCATCATAGGGTTTAAGTGCGTGTGTGTGTGTGTGTGTGTGTGTGCACGTCCGTGTGTGTACATCAAGCATAGTGTGTAGCACAAACTAAGCACTCAGCGCTGGTGTATGTGGCCCCGGGAATAGAGTGATATCTTGTGTCCCTTTACATATTTTGAGGTCACCGTCTGAGCTAACTTTATCAGCCATGTCCGAGTGGAGCCAATCACTCAGCGTGTGCATGGAAAGGAGAGAAATAGGCTAAGGGAGATATAATGATGAATAAAGAAATTTTCAAAGCAGATGTTTAGATGACTTCATCTTTCTTCCTTTTGTTTTTCTACTTTTTGAAATACAGGATTAAAAATATTCTTAATGTTGCCTAATGCTTTACCTTCTCTCCTTGGTCTGCTAATCCACTTCAGCTCTTGATTTTGTTTTGCTGTGTATTTCTTTCAACAGAATACTGAAAAAAGCCCAAAAAGTCACTGTTTGAGAAAATTTAGCTCTCTCTTTGACTTGTACGTCACCCAATTCTCAAACCAATTATGAATTCACTCAAATGTATCCCGTGATCACCCCTGGTATAACTTCGAAAATGTTTTCAGTGCTGAATTAGTTCCCTCAGTCAATATTTATTGTTTATTTATCAATAGACCTTTTAGTCTTCAAGGAACCAGTACTGCCCACCTGTGTTTTCTTAGCCTCACACCATTCTTGGTGTCACAAAGCATGAAAGAAATAAAAGTCGGCTGAAAGAATACTCAATATCGTCTTGATTTAATACTGTAAACAGAGCTCTGGAAAATAAATTCAACACAATCAGCCTCTTTTTTCAACTTGCTTTGTAATATTTTATGACTAAATAGTTTGGATTTTGTTGAATATTTTATTGGGTTTTAATTCATATATATCAACAAATTTAATTTATTTTTTTAAATGTTGCTATGCTTTAGATTTGCTATGTGTCTAAAATCACCCTTTAAATGAGGCAGAAACAAAAAGCAATAAATACAATCTTGTGAGACCATGAATGATTCCTATCCTCAGAGCTTTCTTAAATAAAAAATAGATGCTGGTACTCATATCATAATTGCTTATAAAAGTATCTGCCCCTCCATTTCCCTCTTGTACTTAATTTAATTTCCTATACTTAAATACACATTATGTAATTATTTTATCACCTCCCTAAATGAAAAAGAAACAAAAGTAGTTCAGGCTAATAACATCGCCAATAAAAACATTGTTCATCTTACAGATGAATCTCAGTTAATAAAGGTAAATTTTTCCAGGTATTAATTTTTCAAAAATTAGTAGAGGTAATTTTTTTCTAGTTTACTAAATGTCTGGGCCTGACACACAGGTGTCCCTGCGTTGACATGGAGTTCAGTGTCACAGTCCTGAGAAATGATGGTGTACTAATTATCATGACCCTCCTATCTGACCCCGTGACCAGATGTCAGCTAAAATTTCCTATATTTTCGTCCTCTGCTCTGTTGCTTTATTTCCTGAAGTTATAATTATGAAACTACCTGGATGACTTCTTCTCCAACCTCCACCCCTATTATAAACCATATAAAAAGCAGGAATTCTTTTTATATGACCCTTCACAGAGTCTTAAATAATGCCCTCACATTAGTAGATTTTCAGTAACTTTTACTGACTTGGAACTTGTGCAAGTTAGGCCCTTTTTCTACTGAGCTGCAAAACTACATTTTTAAAATGTAATTTTAGTCATGAAAATGACCTTGTGCTCAAATAAAGGGAAATTTTTTTGTTAAACCTATTGCCCATTTGATAAGTTGGGAAATGATAGGTAGTACTGGTTATCACCTAAAATGTTTCATCCATCACTTGTGTCCCCTTTCTTTCAAGAGGCATCTGTACCTACCACATACCTTTGAGATGGGATTATATGAGACAAAAGCAAATACCTATTGTCAATACCTCAAACTGCAAACACCACCTATGGTGTCTGACTGACATGACATATACCTCTAACAAGAGCTGTCTTATAGAGACTACAGGAAAGAGGCAGGCAGGCAGACTTCAGACAGTGACTTAAAATGACTGGCATTCTTCTTTTGACAGTTTCATTTTACCCTAGCTCAAGTCGACTTACCTTCCTAGTCCTCTTAGATTTCTAATTTACAAGTGACTTGTATTTTTTAAAAAGAAGTGGAAGAAAAGGAAACATTAATAGAGCTTAAGAAAGCAGAGTGGTGGAATTTAAGTGGTTCAGTTTTCTCTAGAAACAATAGTTAACATTTGTATTTTTACTTTTTAGATCCATTTAAGAAAAGTAAAAAATAGAAACGGAGGCATGGATACATGGAACAGACTGACAGCCATCAGAGGGGAGGCTGTTTGGGGGACTGGATGAAAGAAGGTGAAAAGATTAACCAAAAAACATATATGCATAACATATAGACACAGACAGTAGTGTGGTGACAGCCAGAGGGATGGGGGCTGTGGGCTAGGTGAGTGAGGACAGTGAAGGGTAAAATGGGGACAGAAAGAGACTTTGCTTGGGGCGATGGGTGCATGATACAGTGTGAACATTATGTTTTATTGAGTTGCACACTTGAAACCTGTATGGTTTTGCAAATCATTATCACCCAATAAATTCAATAAAAAATAAATAAGTGAAAAAAATCCCTATATTAAAAAATAAAAATTAAAGAAAAAAGAAGAGTGTTTTTGATAGCCATATGACATTGACTTCTGTTATCTTGGTCTAAGATTATTTTCCACTTTCTTTTAATAACAGCATCTTTGTTTTCCTTTGGGTAAACAACCCTCCCCTGTCCTTAGCCTATGACTCCTCAATCAATAAACACCCTGTCTCTGGAAGCAGGTATTAACCCCCATAGTCTATCAGTTTATTCCACTCTCCATCAGTAAGGAAGCATTCATCTACTAAGGAAGAAGTGATTAATCATAATTAAATAACCAGTTCCAAGTTATTTCAGCAGCTTCATAATTTCAAGCTGTTGTATAGATGTCTGTAAGATTCTCTTAGCTTTTCCATCATAGTTACATGACTGCCTCTACGAGGAAGAAGAGGGGGAAGAGTACACGCTAGGGTGGAATGAAAAGGCACTCTTCTCATGCTCATATTGCCTTTTGTCCTAGAGAAAAATAGCACCCAGGAATCCTTCAGAAGACTTTTATTACATCTCAATAGTCACAACTGGCTCACATGGCTATCCTTAGTTACCATAAGGAATAGAAAATCAATAGAAAATCAAGTATCTGACTTATTGTGCTTATAGAGTGGGAAGCACGTGAGGAAGTCAAAGATAATAGAAGTTGCTGAAAGTCAGTGCTGGGGAATCATGCAGCATTATCTGCAATATATTGTTTTGGCCACAGGAACTGTCAAGAATGGGCTTGTAAACCAATCCAGGTCAATGGAGCTATATGAGTTATCTTTTTTTTTTTTTTTTTTTTAATATATCTTTATTGATTTCAGAGAGAGGAAAGGAGAGGGAGAGAGAGAGATAGAAACATCAATGATGAGAGAGTCATTGATCGAGCCCACAATCTGGGCATGTGCCCTGACAGGGAATCGAACACTGATCGCCTGGATCCTAGGTCGATGCTCAACCGCTGAGCCATGCCTGGCCGGGCTATGTGAGTTATCTTAACTGATATGTATTTAACCAATTTTATACTTTAACTAATACTCTTTATACTTTCAGTAAAACATAGAGATTGGCAACCATACACACTAAATGTGATCTGTCAGGTTTAACAATTTTATTGTCAAGAGTCATCAATGTTTCTTCTCAAATTTATTATAATTATAAAATTCTATTAAATATTGAATATGCTAATGAAATATGAGTTTAAAAAGGAAAGTGTTAGCCCAGCCAGGCATAGCTTAGCAGTTGAGCATCAATCTAAGATCCAGGAGATTGCGGTTCGATTCTCAGTCAGGGCACATGCTGGGGTTGCAGGCTCAGTCCTCAACAGGGGGCGTGCAGGAGGCAGCCGATCAATGACGACTCTCTCATCATTGATGTTTCTATATCTCTCTCTCCCTCTCCCTTCCTCTCTCTGAAATCAATAAAGATATATTTTAAAAAGGAAGGTGTTCTTTTTATGAAAAGTTGAATGTTTTGGATGGACTAAATAAAAGAAAAATCATATAGAATTAAATATGAATGAAACATCATTACTAAATAAGGGAGAAAATTATAAAAATCCATAAAATTTATGTGATCCAGCTGCAGCACACATATGTTTTACTTTAAATATGCCTACATTGAAATCATAGATGATTCATTATAAGATTTATGCAAGAATGAAAACATGGAGATCTAATCAGGAACTCAAAAAAAAACACCCCAAAACAAAAATTTAATTCAGTCCCACCTGAACGAGATATAAGCAAATAAATACACTATATTAGTGTATTCAGAGAAGAATCTGTTTCCTTGCCTTTTTCAGTTTCTAGAGGTCATCTGCATTCCTTAGCTTATGGTCCCTTCCTCACATCACTCAACAACTTGCTTTCATCACCACATTTCCTATTTCTGATTCTGAGCTTCCCTTTCCCTCTTGTGAGGATTGTTGTGATTACACTGGGCCCGTTCTAATAATCCAGGATAATCTCCCCATCTCAAGGTCCTTAATTTCATCATATTTGCAAAGTCCCTTTTACCATGTAAGGTAATACATTCACAGATTTTTCTACACCTTATATCTTCTGCAAGAAAAGTTATTTTGCTTAAACCAAACAAGTTTCATAATTAGGGAGGGGTCTTTAGTTGGCAAGAAGTTCCTTATCAAGTTATTAAAGACTACACAGTGAAGTAAGTTCCAATGTAATTGATGGATATAAATTTTATTTAACAATCAATCAGTAACTATTTAGTGTCTATAATATGAAGACCACTGGAGGGGAAATGTTACCTTCTAACTTCCTTCCAGGACTTACAGACAATCTGAGAGATGTAACAGTATATAGAGCTTCACTCCCCATGCCCAGAGCATGCAATGCATGAACACATGCTATTTAAATACAAAGATATAAAATTTCTTCCATATCTTCCATTTCTATTATATTAAGTGTTCAGAGATCTTTTTCAGACAAAAAAAAAAGAGAGATGGGAGGGGAATCATCTCAATCTAAGGAAACAATTTCATATACTAGGACTTGAAACACACAGAGAGCACTAAAGAAACTCACATGTTGACCATTTAACTTAAAACTTTTTAATACAATTCAAGATTTAACTTTTGCTCATGTTACAGAGGAGACAGAGCTTTGATTCATGCAACCATCCATCTATGTCTCTGGCATCTTGTGGAATCCTAGCATCCTCACTAGATCCTCTGCTTCTAGCCAGCAGTCAAGGGAGAAAGATCATGAAGGAGAGTACCAGGAATTTTCAGGCTCTGGACTGACCTGATAAGGGCATACATCAGCTCTTCCCACATCCCAATCACCAGAACTCAATCACATGGCCCCACTTAAACAACAAGGGGCTAGGAATTAAGCCAGCAATTTGCTCAGAAACAGGACAGGCCATCTCTGCCACAGTTCCCATTCCTTTAACTCTCCAAAATGACCATTCAATTCCAACAATTGTTATAAATCAGTCCATGGCCACCTAATACTCTGCCGAATGAAAACAGCAATCTCCTCTCACAGTCCTTTCTGGTCTGGGGAAACTCCTGTTGAGCCTAGACTAACCCCACAAAGAAGCAAGCCATTTTCTTCTAAGTCATTGCTTGCTATCTATGCAATCGTTTGTGGGGCACAGTCCCTTCACAAAGTGAGAGGTGTCTTCATGACAGTCAATGCTCAGCCAGCCTGAAACAGAGGGATGTTTAATTTCCTCCTCTTAACCCATATACCATTCACAAATCCACAAACAAAAATATCTGAGGGGGGAGAGAAAATTACCTTTAAATCCTTTTCTTGATTAGGTTGCTCCTCTTGATAATCAATGACAAGAACAAAAGTTCATGTCCATACTAACTTATGAATAAACTCTACTGTTGTGCATTCATTCACAACACCATGTCCCAGAAATTTTGTGAGGCACTAGATTACAATGGTGAACTAGGCTATAGAAGATTCAACTTTCATAGAGCTTAATTAAGATCTAGTGTGAAAGACAATAAATAAATAAATAAATAAATAAATAAATAAATAAATAAATAAATACAATTGTGACAAGTTTGACAATATCATATGCTTGCTAAGGACCTTGGTCATCTCACCCACTCATAACTGCCAACTAAAATGTGTAGTCCAGCTCATATCTATTTTTACCATGCTCTTCTTTCCTGAACATGACATTGTCAATTTCAACTGATTGCTGAATGCCTACATAAGTATGTGCATATTCAGTTGATATCACAGCTATCCAAAACTGATCCAATCATTTCCCAAGACAAATCGAGTCTTCTCGTGCCATTTCTTTCAACTCAGTTAGTCACATTAACTCCCTTCCAGGTCTGCATACCTGTAAGTTAATGGCTATTGACCCTCTTTAAGCTGTTCTTTGATGTAAGACTACACTGAGCAGCCATTTCTCAAATGTGTGTTACTCCCTATGAAGACTAAACAAACTAAACAAAGAAAGTTAATCCCAAATTCACTCCCACTCCTTGGAAAATAATGTGAAAATATTTTTCTTGCTAACCAGAAGATTTGGGGTATCATCTTTTCACATGGTAGATAGCAAATTAAAATTAGCTTGCACATGTATTCCATGTTGGGACTATCCATAACATTTTGTCTTTTTCCAGGGCTTGTTTAACACACACACACACAAACACACACACAAGCACACACACACACACACACACACACACACACACACACTTGCTCACCTCACATTTTACTCAAGTATTTATTATCATCTTCTCTTTTGGCATCATATCTGAGAAGTGCAACCTTATATCTTAATGTCAAAGAAATGAAAAGTAGGAATAAATGAAAGTCAAATCAGGTGGTTGATTGGTATGTGCTTTTTAATCATTTTATTATTGCTTTCTTAAAATCGTCAATGTACAATCTTGAACTTAGCAGGCATTGTAGTTATCAGGCAAAGGAGTTAGCATATCTTCCAGTCTTATTCAGATGCTAGTTTGCAATAATTTTCTGAAATCCATGGGGGATGTTTTGGAGAGAAGCTGTGAGACAGTAATCAGAAAAAGATATTCTAATGTTTAGTTATATGACAGTGTAGCAGAGGCTCCTGGGGGATATGGCAGAAGCCCCATTGGTTGATTCATTTTAACAGGGTTGAATAAAGCAGAGAAAACAACTGTCAGTGGGAATCTTACACTGGTAATTCTTGAAATGAGCTCAAACATGTGTTTTCTAATTTCTGTGATACTCTTATTTTTTAAAGAATTCATTTTTATTTTATTTTCTCTTCCTTTCATTCTCTTTGGTTTTATATTCCATATCTACCAACACCTAAGATTTATTTAATTTTTACCATGGATACTGAAATAGTGATAAAGGCTACAGAGACATTCAGAAAACACAAGTTTAAAAGAAAATAATTTAAGTTAAATTCCTTAATTATTCCTATTTGCTTTCTAGGTGTAAATAGATGATATGTATATATTAGGCATTGTTTTTGGAACATAACAAACCAGAACGTTGCCATAGCAACCTCAGCCACCGATACCCTCCATGAGAAATGAATTCCCAAAGGGTATGGAGTCCTTGGCAGTTTACCCAGCACTTTCAAATCATAAATGACCTCTTATTTATTGCAATTGTGTGATTAAGTAGGGCTGTTAAATCATCCTTATTTTCAAATGACAAACTTCAGCTTAAAGAGGTTAAAAGATGTGTCTGGGGTCTTTTCTGTTAACAGGTAAGTGGCAGGTTTGAGACTGAAAGTCACGTCTTCTGATCCTAAGAGTCACGCATTTACTAGAGTCAGCCGAAGTACTGAAAACAAGAATATACTGTATCTCTATTTAGACTAAATATTTTTAAAATGTGGGAGTTATTAAATGATGTGATTAACATTCTCTTGTTCTTTGTTTTGTGAAGGTAAACTTAAGGTCTAGAATCTGTAGTCATGGGGACTCAAGTCCTTCCTTGGTAGCTGTGATTTGAGCATTTAGCCACGGTGACCTCATTAACAGATAGTCCTTTCAGAGTCAGTGATCTAAACCAGTCACAATTCGTCAGTTACTCTAGTCCAATCTCTGAATTTGGGCTTTCTCTGAAGAAAGGAAAATACAGCATCTCCTTCAAGATGGAGACATGAAAAAACAAAATTTTACAAGAGGATGAATATGTGAGAGAAGATAAATGTTCTACAAGTGAATTAAGAATGGCATCAATGAATCAAATGATATCTAGAAATCAGTGGTTCTCAACTGGAGGTCCGTTTTGCCACCCAGGGGACATTTGGCAATGTCTAGAAATAGATTTGATTGTCACAACTAGGGGGTGTTACTCACATAAAGTGGGTAGAGGCCAGGGATGCTATTAAATATCTCACCACACACAGGACTGCCCCCACATGACAAAGAATTATTTGTTCCAAAATGTCTATAGTGAAATTGTTGAGAAATCCTGCTACAAGCAATGCAAATGATTTAATTTTTATGCGTTTAACTATATTATAAATGCAAACCTTCAGTTGGTTTGTTTAAAGTTTATGATTAAAAACAATTTTTAAAGAAATTACTAAACATCCCATAGCCATCATAGGAAAATTTGAAAATACAAAGATGCATAAAGGAAAAAAAAAATCAAGTCATTTAAAATCTCACAATCTAGTGATAAATACTGTTAACTTTCTAGGGTCTCTTCTTATAGACTTTACCTTACACAAATATTCACATGTATACTGACACTCTGAGACAAAAGTCAATCATATTATATTTTCCTGTAATTTAACAATATATTGTCAATAATCAACTATGTCTAATAAATCAAGATTTACTTGATTGTTTTTGATGACTGACTAGTATTCAACGTATCAATGTAACCAATTATGTTAACTTATCTTTTTATCAGACATTTAAATTAACTTCATTATTGTCATGAATATTCTTATGCATGACTTTTGGTATAAATGTGTGATTATCTTTAGCATATCTTAAAAACAATATTTTCATGTCAAGGGAGTTGTGCAGTTTTATTTGGTACATTCTGCTAAATTTCACCATGTAAAGGTCATACTAACAGACTTATAAATAGTGTCCATTGTAAACACACTTAATTGCATGTTGAAAATCATTCCTTAAATGTCTGTGCTAAAATAAAAAGAGAAAAAATCTCATGAGGCACATATGCATATATGGGTGAATGATCTGAGTCTTCCTCAACTTGTGGAGCCAAATTAAAGGTTGTTAACTTGCTCTAATCCCCATTTGTGTTATTCTAAATCAATAAAGTTTAAAAAATGGCTGCATTCAATATATATGTCCATTTGAGTTATGAAAGGAGAGAGATGATTGAGATCAGGATTCAGTACAAGCGGAACTCATGGGAGAAATTGAATAGAAAGAATGTAATTCCTCAAACATCCCCCAAATGTTGGGAACTGTGCTGATTTTCCTATTGTTTGTAGGATGGGTTATGAGAATATGTTTTTTAATTTATGAAAGGAAAGGCTGCCCTGCTACGCTGGAAGACTTGGGAACACTCAGACCACTGGCATTTGGGTTACTCATAAAAAAATATTCAAGGAGAGAAAAAAATTCAAGGAAAATGTCAAGGCATGTGAATTACTTTTTGTTTCCCAAAGCCCGAGGGAAAATGCCACTGTGGCAGCAAGCAAAAATATTTTGCTATCTCCCCCATTTGATGCCTTTTTGTTAAATACCAAAAATATATTTATAAAAAGCAACGTAATACATTTGCTAAAAATTAACACGAAGATGTATTTTCAGCTAATTAACCTACTCTCAAAAAAAGGCAGTAGGGAAATACTTGTTAATGCTTAAGTCATAAGATACACAAAAATGCAGGCAATATTTCAGTGTGACACCCAGGAGACCCATGTGTGACACACTATAGAGTCTATGTGTATCTCACTCTCCACAGGAATTAATTTTGAAGCACCAGAATGCTGTGAATTGGCTGTAAAACAATGTTGAAGAAACTCAACATAGAACAGAAGGCACACTTTCCTTAGGAAGAATGCTGATAAAATTTTAATGAACTAACATGTTGTCATGGGGATTTGTTGCTATTCATTAATTCATTGCGCAGTTCCTCTATAGTTTTGCTGAAGTTGAGTGACAAATTGTCAAGTAGCTGTTCAGGTGGTTTACACTGCCTCGTTGATAGCCTATATTTAGGGGGTAAATTCTTTTAGAGACTTACCCCATTGCATGTGGGGTAACATTTTTCAGCACCATGTGCACTCCACTGTATTTCAAATGCAACTCCCTCCATCTCTAAGGTAGGCCTTTGACTCTGCAAAACAGTGGAAATAATCACAAAATGATTGACAGCCCTGGTCACAGATGGGGACTGCCATAGGAGCCAGGGCTGGAGAAGTCTCTACCATACAAAAGAGTCAACTGGGTGCCTATGAGTTAGGATAAAATTCTCAGTACAAAAGAAAAATTCAATCATAAAAATCGAAGAATGCCAGAGCTTGGAACAACCTCACAATTAGTCTAACTGGTTCGTTTTGCAAATGAGCAAAATGCAGAGGTCCAGAGAGATAAAAAGGTATAAAGAATATGAATGGCAGAGCAAGGATGAGAAACTAAGTATTTTGACTTTCGTCAAATTTTTTATCATAGGGCCTCCCTGGGTTTCTTCTCTTGTTCTTTTCACTTCCCATTGCTTTCATGTTTTCTCCTTGAAATTAGCCTTAATGGAAAAATAATGTGAAGCAATGTCCCTGGGGTCTAGGAACATAGCCAGAGGTGACTTATCATCTGCTCTCATATTGTTTTTTTAAATGCATACAAATGTTATGTTATAAATAACCAAATTTGTATTAATAGACTTTCCCAAGTCTTTGAGTAGAATGGATGCTCTATGAAGATTTGAAAAACTTGTCCAATACTGGCCCAATATTTCTCTTGGCTGCAAGTCTATGATAAGCAAGGGAGGATGAGTGACAAAACAGCAGTCAGAGCACAGATTTTCACATGAGCGGTGTGTCCTTACCATGGTCACCATTAAACAATATTGATGGGACTCGATTCCTGTTTCTGTGCCCTGGTGGAGGACAGCTGAAGGGACAGACACACACCATTCTGTGGTGACTGTGGCATTGGGAAGCAACCAGGTGTGAAAGAGCTGACAGCCTGGGTCCAAAAGGCCAGGTCATATTTGCAGGAACGGTCAACGGTGAGGAATGGAGAGGTTTCTGTTTTTGTTCTATGTCATATTCTCCTCCCACCTGTGAATTGTTTGAGGATATTAGTTTTATATAAATGTGTTGACTTCCTACTTCTGCAGAGCACCGAGGAGATTCAAATTCATAATATGCAAATACACTAAATGCCCAAAGCAAAATGCTAGAGACGAAAAAAATTTCAAAAATTTAAGAACTCGGCATTAAATTCCAATAGCTTCATTTCTTATTCTACATACTTGCTACTCAATGTAGCCATTGGATCATCAGCATCACCTGGGATCTGCTAGAAATACAGAATCTCAGGGCCCACCCCAGACTTAACAAAACCAGAATCTGCCTTTTAATAAGATCCCCAGATGATTCATACGCACATTAAAGTTTGAGAAGCTCTGGGCTACATCACATAATGCCAACGGAGCATCCTCACATGTAGAGCTAATAACACGCATAGCATATAACCCAAACAGTGACACTTACTAGTATCTTACCTCTCTGTTGTTCCCAGCAGGCAAGAATAATTACTACTATATTGCATTCCACTTTTTAAAAGAAGTTTCCATTGCTACACCTAAAAGCTTATTTAACCAGTATTGTATACATAATGAAAATATTTGCTATTTCTGACTCCCTCACAAGAAATGCAGTGCTTGTAAAATACTAATACAACTTTCTTTGCTAATGGCTATATTCAATTAATAGCAGCAGCTGACATTCACTGGGGGCTCTTTATGTGCCAGGCACTGCACAGCATAGATTATGCGCATTACCCAGTTTCATCCTGTCCACGACCCAAACATGTGGGCAATAATACCACCTTCGCTTTGTAGGAGAACTTAAAGCACAGAGGTTAAGTAATCGGAGAACACGGTGAGTGAAAGTGGGGTCTGAACCCACAAAAGTGGAAACTGCCGCACACCAGGCTAGTTTTTGATTAAGCCACTAGAATTGGAAAACAACGCCTAGATCAAAACATAAGTATTTCTTCACCCTAACATTCATCTCCAGCCATGGCATGTTTTTATTTTTTAGAGACCCTAATGTCTAATAATTACATATCTGCTATACCTGTAACATCCTGTAAGAGTAATTAGTGCCCTGGCCAGTATGGCTCACTTGGTAGAGCATCGTCCTGTGCACCAAAATGTCACTTGTTCAATTCCTGGTCAGGGCACATGCCCAAGTTGCAGGTCCTGTCCCCAGAGGGGTGCTAGTGGGAGGCAACATGTCAATGTTTCTCTCTCCCATTGATGTTTCTCTCTCTCTCCCTCTCCCTTCCTCTCTCTAAGAAAAACAAAAGATAATTAGCAATATATTACAGAGCTAAGAAAATTTCTAATGCTCATCATTAACTTTAAATAACATTTGAAAAAATAAATAAATAAAACTTGAAGTCTTCCCAGATGGTTAAAATTATTGATAGCCTTTGACCTAGTAATTTTATCTGAGGCAAATCTATCCTAAAATGAAATTCAGAAATCAGTCTAAAATAAATGAGAAATAAGAGTTATTCCTCACAGAGTCATTTATGTCTTTTCAAATTTAACTAATATGAAATTTAACATTAGAGCATTACTTAAGTGAATTATGGTATATTTATATATTAAAATCAAAAATTAGATTTGCAAAGAATTTGTTATGATATGGAGATTTGTTCATTAAATGAAAACCGTTGGGTACAAAACATTATCTACATAAAACGTGACTTCTTTTTTTCTGACATATTTTCTAAAAGTAATTATCTATGAATGTTTAAGTTTATATTTTTCTTTCTTCTTGATATTTTTATGTATTGTCCAAAACAAATAGGCATTGTTCTATCAGTAACTTTATAACTTTGCAAACCAGGAAAATTATATTCTCTATTCATTAAGTGCCAAGAGCCAGTTTGATTATTTATCAGCATTTTACAAGATACATTTAAATTTCAAACTTTTGCACTTTACAAAGCAAAAACTTTGGCCTGTTCAACATTTTCCGGAGTTGCAAGTAAAAAGCTTCTTTTGGATATAGCCAGCAAGTGCTGATTTGAAGGTCCTAGGCTTGTATATTTGTTCATTTGGGGCTGCCATTTAGCTTATGTGCATAATAGGTATTTGACTTGATACATAAAACACAGAGAGACTGTGAAGTAGAGCAGAATAAAAGCCCAAGTAGATTCCAGCTGATGTCACTGGAGAGTTCTATTGGGCCCTATGTGTAAGCAGTTGGAGATTAAAGCCTCACTTTTAGTTTCTCATTTTAGGACAGATACCATAGTCACTTAAAAGTACCCTTTATTTCTTCTCTTAAACTATTAACCAATATGAACGGTTCAGAACAAATTTCCCTTTGAAGCTCTTGCGTTTGAATGCATGTTTTGTCACACACAAGGCACAATTTCACTCCCCATGTTTATGTCCATTTCCCTGTCAATGGGGCTCCGAGGAACTTTCCAAATAATTTCCATGAGCCCACTCATGGTTCCCAGGTGTATTTTTCCCCCTAAAGATATTACAGTAAACATGAGGCAGGTGAAAAAAACTCACTAACCATCAAATTAAATTCAGGAGATCTAGCTATTTTCAGCATAGAGTTATGTTCCAGGACCCTATGTTAGCAAAACTTACAGGAGCAGTCAAATGCTTGCTTTTTAAATTTAGACACAAAAGAATGTCCAAAGCAATGGATGACATGTCATCATGTGATTCCCAGCAATTAATTTGTTACAAGGCCCTCACAAATAAAATAAATGCAGAATAATATACTGACTTCTGTTGTCAAAAGCATCCCCCGTCTCATTCCTGCCTCTCTGGCTCCTAACATTATTTTTTGGTTATTGGTTGACAGTTCAGTGCCTTGAATGTTGCTCTTGCTGTAGGGTTAGCAGGATAATTGACAAACCACAGGGATCGGATCCCTGGATTAGGATGACCGGACTGTCAAAACAACCATGACACACTCTCACATCAGCTGCAGCTGCAAGTCAAGGCTGCGAGGGAAACATTCACCTTGGCAGGGCCAGATGGGCAGATGGGCAGTATTTAGTTTAAACTATTTCCCACTGTAAAGTATCCTTCAGCAAGGAACGGAGACAATATAGTATCATTTTCAAATATAATTCATGAAAAGATATAATGCATTGAAAAATATAATTCAGAGAAAAAATTCACCATTGTCAAAATGAATTCAAGAATGTGTTATAAATAAACATCACAGAGTCTTATTTTATTTACCAAACATATCATTTGAATTTCATAAAATGTCTTTAACTTTTATTAGGAGAATGACATATATTTGGGAGAACTCTATCTGTATTGAAAGACTATGTTTATGAAACACTATGTATGTATGTGTATATATATATTATGTATGCACACAATCAAAGAGGAGTGTGTTAACAATACATTTTTATGCTGCATGTATAATTTTGTTTAAAAACTATCTCGTAAACTTTAAATAAAATTGATGCATAGATGCATTTTATGTTAATGAGCAGCATAGCACAAGTTGTGATTATCAATTAGGAGGCTATAAACACTTCCATCTTAGGAACACAGTTAAAAATATTTCAAAAACCTCTAAATTTGCCACTTTAAACATTGTCTCTAGACTTTCAGATTCCTATCATAGATCTTTGAAATGACAGCTCAAGTGACATCTATTTATAATGCAGGCATATTCTCTGTATGAAAACATAGATTGCAAAACCGTTAAAGGGAAATTAAAATGCAAATACAAAAAAGGGTTATTTACTTAGTTCTGTGCCAGCCAGCACATGGGATATGGACACCTAGGATTAGAAAGATCCAATTATTTTTAAAATATAAAAACTTAAAGAACTTACTCATGCACCACTTGGGTCTTGGAATATGATCAAAATAGTTTTGGAATAATCAGTATTTTTCCATCAGAGTCAAATTTTTCTAAACATTAAAAAGAAAGAGTAAGAAGCATGAGTGAATATTATTTACTGACAGACACTGCAGTTTAACAAATACTGAAATGTTCAAAACAAGGATCGGAATAAGATGGCTTTAAATTATCCATTTTTATCTTGGAAAACTGAAATTTTTTGGAAGGTTTCAATAATATTTGTGAATAAGGAAAAAAATCACAAAATTTGTTAGTCTCAAACAGGTCAGTTTTATTTTTCTAGTACTATGCCTCAAAATATCAATCTGTAAAAAGCATTAATTATTCTCATTTTTAATGCATATTTTGCTGATTTTTTTTTAAAAAAAAGAATGTGGGTCTAGAGTTGGAAGTAATAAGGCAAGTAGAGTGTTCTAAAAGATAGAGTGAATTTTCAGGAACTTGTAACTGATAAATGCCAATCTTAATAAAAAAATACTACAAGCAATTAGAAGCATTGTTTCATATCATAATTGTTGATATGATTATGTTTCATATCATAACTGTGGGTCGCTCTATGGAGCAACCCAGCCTCTTATAGCTCAAAGTGGTCTTGTCCACTGTTAATTAAAAGAAAAGATACCGAATGTAAATTAATTGAATCTTGATCATGTCACAGTGAATTGGGCAGGGCAAGTGTTAACATGTTTCTTTGCAGCAAGGAAATTGAGAGTTTAAGTGGCATTTATATGTTGCAGAGACAGGACCTGAACCCAGTTTGAGTAACGTAGGTTTGCTCTTTTTCCTAGAACATCATGAAGGTGTGTTTCCCTGCACATGAGAGTGGAAGTTCTTTCATATTGCAATTTTTCTTTATGCAGTTATGGCTTTTGTTCCATACATGCCTCATATCAGACATTTCCAGTAAATTATAAGAGAACCAACAAATACAAACTCATAGAAACAAAGACCAAAGATATCACTCTGTGGCAGAGAGGAGGGGAACGGGGCAGTGGAGGAAAAGGGTGAAAGGGAATAACTCTGCAGTGAGAAATGGTTCCTCGAATTAGTGGGGTGATCACATTATAAGGATAGTATTGTTGAATCACTATATTATGTACCTGCAACTAATATAACTAATATTGTATACCAACTATACTTAAATGAATGAAAGAAGGAAGGAAAAAAATGAAAGAAAAAAAAGAGAGGAGAGAGAGAGAAAGAGAAAGGCATAAACCAGATTATTTGGTGGCAATAACAGTAAGTTTTTAAGAATATCCCAGCTATTACTTTTGACCATGATCTTTATAATGTAGGTTAAAAAATAACTAGCACATGACTTCACTTTATACACTACTGCTTCCCAGTTTTACAGATAATCAATAGAAGCTTCAAATTTGTTCAAAACGATCCCAAGGCCCCATTATGATAATGGAAAAACAAAACAAAACAGGAAGAGTCTCCTTTCCATTAAATTAGCCTTTTTGTCCATGAAATTCACATTTTCACAGCACCCCCATATTACTGCTACCATATTACTGTCTATGATGGAGTTCTAAATATTAAAGTGTTGCACCAATAGAAACCCCAAAACTTGGGGGAGGAACTCTTCATTCCCAGGCTGGACTATATTTCAGCTGCTGAAAAACAATTAAGCAGTGTTTCTGCGGTTCACATTTTTCAGTATCAACCCATGTTTAGTGCTCTTATCTGTTACTCTTAGCAAGTGTCTGATACACGGTAGCTGTTCAGCAACATTACTTTCTATTCTTTCCTTTTCTGGAGCACATGGATGAGAAATTTTTATTACACTATAACAATTTTCTTAATTAATAGGATTTTCTAAATTAAAAATGCAGTAGTAACCAAAAAATATATGAAATTGAAGTCAAGTTATAACAGGTATAAAATTCATGATCACAGCTGGGTTTTTCCTCTGGTTGGCAAATAATTGATTCCGTTGGAAGTGGGGGTTTTGATATTTGTGAATATATTTAATGAAATTACTCTTTACCCCAATTGAAATAGCCTTTCCAATAAAGACAAGTAAAAAGTAAGTGTACAAAACTAATAATTCAAATAAACACATCATGAATATGGCAGTAATAAAGAAAACAAGGTAAAACTTCTGAATAGCTTAGACAACAACAAGGAAATTTATATTTAAAAACTAAAAAAAAAAAAAAAAGCTATTTATATAGTCCTGATCTCTACCACAATACTTTCAGAAGAAAAAAAGAACAGGGAGAGGAATAAACCTGAAGAAAGAAGTAATAGAGCAGTTAAGGTACAGAGATGTCAATAAAATATAAAAAGAGGAAAAAAAAATTTAATTACAGATTGAAAATTAGAAAATGATCCTAAAGAGCAAGACCAATCCCTAATTTAAAGGGGTTGTTAAATCCCTTAACAAAAAAATTCAAAGAGATTGAATGACTTCTATATGATCCAAATTTATAACAATTAATTTTGAGCTGGCAGGAACCAGGCATCTGGAAATACCCCTCGGTGCCTCCCAGAGAAGCGCGTAAAGAGCAGTGGAGAAGTACAACTCCAGCATGGTGGACAGCGCAGGAAGGGTTGTGAGACTGGCCCACATCTCTCTATTTTTTATTATTATTAAATTTATTGGGGTGTCATTGGTTAATACCATCACATAGGTTTCAAGTGTACACGTCTATGATACATGATCTATATATTGCATTGTGTGCCCACCACCCACAGTCAGATTGTCTTCCGTCACCATATACTTGGCCCTCTCTTCCCTTCACTGCTCCTCCCTCCCTCCTTCCTCTGGTAACCACCATACTCTCGTCTGTGTCGAGTTTCAGTTTTCTGTCCCACATATGAGTGAAATCATATGGGTCTTAGCTTTTTCTGACTGACTTACTTCACTTAGTAAAATATTCTCAAGGCCCATCCGTGTTGTTGCAAATGGCAGTATTTCATTCTTTCTTATGGCTGAGTAGCAGTCCGTTGTGTACCTGGACCACGTCTTCTTTATTCAATCTTCTATCAAAGGACACTTTGGTTTTCTCCATTTCTTGGCCACTATGAATAATGCTGCATATATATTTGCAAATAAATGTATTCAAATTTTTGGGGTAGGTACCCAGAAGAGGGATTTCTGGGTCATATGGTAACTCTATTCTTAATTTTTTGAGGAGCCTCCATACTATTTTCCATGGTAATAACACTTGTTATTACCTGTCTTGTTGATAATAGCCATTCTAATAGGTGTGAAGTGGAATCTCTTTGTAGTTTTGATTTGCATTTCCCTAAAATTAGTGCAGTTAAACATCTTTTCATATATATGTTGGCCATTTGTATGTCTTCTTGGGACATGTATCTGTTCAGTCCTCTGCCCATGCTTTAATTTGATTGTTTGTTTGGTGTTGAGTTGTATGAGTTCTTTGCATATTTTGGATATTAACTCCTTGTCAGAACTGTTGTTAGCAAATATCATCTCCCATTCGGTTGGTTGCCTTTTCCTGTTGTTGTTTTCCTTTTGCTGTGCAGAAGCTTTGTAGTTTGATATCGTCCCATTCATTTATTTTTGCCTTTACTTCCCTTGTCTTTGGGGTCAAATTCACAAAATCCTCTCTAAGAGTAAGGTCCATAGTTTAGTACCTATGTTTTCTTCTATGTAATTTATTGTTTCAGATTTTATATTTAGGTCTTTGATTCTTTTTCAATTAATTTTTGTGCATGGGGACAAACTAAGGTTTTTCATTCTTTTTGCATGTAGCTTTCCAATTTTCCCAATTTATTGAAGAGGCTTTCTTTTCTCCATTGTGTGATTTTGGCTCCTTTGTCAAAAATTATTTGCTTATATGCACATGGTTTTATTTCTGGTCTCTCAACCCTGTTCCATTGCTCTGAGTGTCTGTTTTTCTGCCAATACCATGCTGTT
This sequence comes from Miniopterus natalensis, assembly GCF_054644295.1. Lineage (NCBI taxonomy): Eukaryota > Metazoa > Chordata > Mammalia > Chiroptera > Miniopteridae > Miniopterus > Miniopterus natalensis. The sequence goes on from NC_142085.1 coordinate 21,103,828, forward strand.
TTGCTTATCATAGCTCTGTAGTATAATTTGAAGCCAGGTATTGTGATACCTCTGGCTCGTTTTTCCCCCCTCAGGAATGCTTTGGCTATTCAGGGTCTTTTGTGGTTCTATACAAATCTTATGATTCTAGTTCTTCATTCCTATTACTGTTCCTTCCAGTTCCTTCAATGAAATAATGCAGAAGAGGAAGAGCAATAAAAAGAAGGGCTAGAGGAAGGGTGGGGGGAGAGAGTTTTAAGGGTAGAGTTTGAACACCACAGGGACCCCTTGGCTTCGTGTACTCCTACGTAGAATATGAATACTTTAAATGTATACACTGTATATACATAAACATATATGTGCATAACACATATATCCCTTTTAGGGGGTTCATCATATATATAACAAACACATATTTGTATGTAAACACACACATATTTATTTTAAAGAAAATAACTACTCAAAGATTACTATTACCATTTATGGAATTATCCCTTGGTGTGAACCAAATGTTATGTTACCAAAGCAGGTATGCATACCAAGTATTTAGAATTTCTCAAGTTGATTATTTGTGTGTAATTTTAAGCATCATAGGCAAAAAATTCAAATTGGCTTTAACTTTTACAGCCTGGGAACCAATATAGAGTCGGAAAATTTTGCTCAAAAATGCCTGAGGGGGCGAAGAGTTATTTAATGAGGACAAATAGAATAAAATTAAAATGCAGCCTAATAAAATAACTTCTAAATATAATGTTGGCTAACTCATGTGGCTCAAATAATATTTTTGCTCAAAGGTACATAAATGTAATCTGAGCAAAATAAAAATTTACATGAAAGAGAAGAAAATAGTAGAAAATTCTTAGCCATCATATTATAGTAATGAGGAAGGGTAAGATGATAAGATTTTTATTATGATATCTCTCCATCCTTCCCCAATAACATTTTCTTATGCAAAATCAGGATGCTTAAGATCTCAAAGAGATCTGGGTAAAAGCCTCAGACAGAAAAAATTCAACTCCTATTAGTGAAGAGAACTTCAACACCAAATTTTTACAACACATGATTCATTAGCTTTAAGGCTGAATAGAACTCTATAGACCAAAGCCCTATGATTATTGTTTGATTTTAATTAGTTGAGATATGCACAATCCAGGCCCCAGAAGTCTTTAAATGTCACTGCATTTCCCAGAAAACCAGTAGTATCTCAGCATCTTACAGTTCAGTCCAAACTGGCCTCCAGGAAACCAAGAAAAAGTCTAATAAAATTAAAGAATTCAAGAGACTCTGGTCAGTCACTTTAATCAGCATTTAGGCTAGTGAAGTATACTTGTAACTCATATTACCCACACTCTTTCAAGGAAACACAGGTCAATAGTTTCATAAAGGAGCAATGATAATGTGGGATATTTGGACTGGGAGCTAAGCTCTGCCTCCCTGCCACAGTCAATTGGTAGGACCACCTAGAGAGGAAATCCTGTGGCTTCTTCCAACCCTCAGCAAACACATTTGCAGCGGCTTTTAGCCCACACATAGAAGAATTAATGAGACCAGGGAAGATGTGCTGATGTTCCAAGTGCTTATGACATCGCCCAGTGGTGGTGCTGCTCTTGGCCTGCTTGACAATGCAGCCCTGGGACACTGTCTAGGGCTCACTCCTAGATCTGCCAGGTTAAGCTTCTTTTCTCAGCAATGCCTGCTCATGAACTTCAAAGCTATTTCCTGACCACAAGAGATGGTACTTTCATAACCCACTTCACTGGTATGCATGTGTCAACTCTGCACTGAACAGTTTCTTATTCTGTCACCCAAACACCAAGCAACCACCCATCCGAAAACACTTAGACTTTGGATGTCAACATAGATAGATTTCAAGAAACATTTTTGAGCAAATAAATCAAGTTACAAAAATTGCCATAGTATAAGTATACATACAAAAATACATAGATAAATAAAAAGTGAATACCGGAGAAAGAGGGGGGAGTGGGACCATGGAGGATTCACAGAAGGATTCCAAATTGCAATGTTTCTTTCTTTAAAAAAAAGATCAAACTTCTCCTTCTGCAAAGGTGAAATAGATATACTTTTCCCATTCCTCCTACTAAGTCAAACTAAAAACCCTGAGCATTAAATTTAAAACAAACATAAGACTCTGAAATGTGGGGGAGAGGGGAAAAGAAGGCAGACTAGCTAGGAACCTCAGATCCACCCTCTCCCCATAAAAGACAAGGTTGAGAGATCTCTGTGGGTTTTTGGTTTTTTTTACCTTATATAACCCAGATTTAGAGCTGCTAACTAAGAAGAGCCAAAGATGCAGACCAACAAAGCTTCAACACAAACCTGATCTCTCTAGCCAAAGGGCCAGGAAAGGGCAGCCTAGCAGAACAAAAAATTTTTAGACATTAACCACTTTCCTGCATCTAAACAACTATGAGAAAAAACTACGCACTCACTTCTGCCCATGCCAGCAAAGGCCAAGGAGAGAAGAGTTTTAGGGCAGTGAAAATATTCTGTCTGATAACATAATGACAAATACATGCCAATATACATTTGTCTAAACCCATCCCATAACTGTCCAAACCAAGAGTGAATCATGATGTAAACTATGGACACTGGGTGATTGTGATATATCATTGTAGGCTCATCAGTTTTAACAAATGTGCCACTCTGGTGGGAGATGCTGGTAACGGGGGAGGCTGTGCATGTGTGGACATATGAGACATAGCTGTACCTTTTTCTCTATTTTGCTGCAAACTCTAAAATTTTCTTTTAAAAAAATAAAATATTTTTAATAAAAAGTATATGAAAAGGCAAAGGAACCTTAATGGTAAAAGAATTTTAAAAAGGAATAAAGTGAGAGGAATCAAACTACCTACGTAAACTGGCTACTGGCACCAAGAATGTGTGGTATTGGACGGACTGACGGCTAGAGTCATACAAATGTGTACGACTTCAGTTTGATAAAGGTGCAAAAGCAATTCAATGGGAAGAGTAGCTTTTTCAAGAAATGGTGCTAAAGCAGTTAAATATTCAAAGCAAAAAAAAAAAAGAGAGAGAGAGAGTGTCCACCCAACTTCACACCTGATGTAAAAATTAGTTCAAACGTATCACAGACTTAAAGGTAAATGTAAAACTATTAACTTTTAAAAAATAAAAAAGGAGAAATTGTCGGCATTAGGTATAGGCAAAGATTTCTCAGACTTGACACCAAAAGCATGTTCCAAATATATGTACATATATATGTATATCTGTGTATATATATATAACAGATTACAATTGAAAAACTTAAAATTTTGCTCTGTGAAAGACCATCTTAAAAGAATGAAAGACAAGCAGACATTGACAGAAGTTTTGCAAGTCACATATCCTACAAAAGACTTTATAGGTTTAAAATAAAAGACAGAAAATGGGCAAAAGGTATGAACTGACATTTCAACAAGGAAGATGTACAGACATTCATTTTCATTAGCCATTAGGTAATTGCAAACATAAAACATCACTACACACCTATCAGAATAGCTAAAATAAAAAATAGTAACAACATCAAATATCAGTGAGAATATAAATAAACCAGATCGATCACAAATTACAGATGGGAATTAAAATGATACAGCTTCTCTGGAAAACAGGTTGGCAGTTTCTTTGGAAAAAATAAATAAATAAACAAGCAGTTACCGTACAACGCAGCAATTGCACTCTTGGGCATTTACTCTGGGTTAATGGCTAAAAATGGTGGTACATCCATACCATGGAGTATTATTCTGCAATAAAGAAGAACAAAGCATTGAAAGATGCAACAACTTGATGACTATCTAGAGAATTATGCTGAATAAAAAAATAATAATCCTAAAGGGTTGCATATTGTATGATTCCATTTGTATAATTTGCGAAATTACAAAATTATAAGTTGGCAGATCAGTGGTTGCCAGGAGTTAAGGATGGGGCGGGAGGAGTAAGTATGACTCTAAGGGCAACATGTGGATTCTTGTGGTGACGGAAATGTTGTTCATCATGACTGTATCAATGTCAATACACTATTTGTGATACTGTACTACAGTTTTATAAGATGTTACCGTAGGAGTAGATTGGGTAAAGGACATATGGGCTATCTCTGTATTACAACTTTTACAACTGCCTACAATTGTCAATGTGAGCCTACAATTATCTCAAAATGAAAAGTTTATTAAAAATATATAAAGCAAAATATATGTATATATGAAGGAAATTATGTGATAATTTGGCATAAGTTTATTTTTTATGTTAGATTTTGGGCATTTCCCAGAATTTTTATGCTGTGGAACTCATACAAATAAAAATACATATGCACTTTTCAATTGTGTATTATTCCTTTACTTTAATTGAAATAAACTCTCAAAGGTTTTTTTGAACAATAAAATCCCATTTACACTTGAGAGTCTTTTTCAAGTGGTTTATAATTTAGATATACCATCTCATTGCACATTCACAAACTCAAATGACTGGTTCTCTCCACATCCATTAGGTAAATATGAACATTTGGAGTTGGAAAAATTGGCATCATTGAAGAAATTCCTTATAATTAGTTAATGAGCAACTTGGCGCAGAACTCCATTTTTATAAAATTATCCAGAGTTGCCACCATGAAAGTAGAATTGGAGTAGAATATTTTGTGGGTGGAAATGTAAAGTGGTTTATGTTAGATTTGGGGCATTTTGGGAACCGTAATATATTTCAAGTAACAATACCTGCATTTTATTAAAGATTTGGAAGAAAAATTTAAAAAGTGAAAGCTTTGTTTGATGTCCCCTGAAGATGACAAGTATTAAATGTCAGTACTAAATGCTAGCACCATGCTACATGTGAGATGAAAGTTTTAAAGTTCAATCTCTTCAGGATAAGCCATCTTGGATCCCTGAAAAATAAGGAGAACATAACCTAATAAACTAATCTCTACAACCACCTAGTTTATAAATAATCACTCGAAAAAAAGAGCTTTCTGGTCCTTGGACTCTAGGAAGTTTCTTCATGCATATGTTTATGTTTTGTATACACACAAAAGCCTCAGGAGCAGTGCTGGCAAACCAGCAAGAGTGATCTATCTTCCCCGACTCCTATATGCTCCCAGGGGCACACCCTGGTTGTGCTCAGACCAATGACTTCTAATGGTAATAATTATGGTAGTAATTTCCCCCTGAAGTGACAGTTTTGAAGAGCCTTTTTGGCATGAACATTTTGATGGAGATATATAGATATAGGGTATTTAAAGATGTAAATACAACTCTTTAAACTGCAAATACTGTATCCAATAGGTTATTCTGAGCCAACCCTCATCTTCACATCCCCTCTTCCACCAATAACTCCAAAATTCATATGCACTTCTCAAAACTTCCTTCTGAAATCTACTCAGATGTCTCCCAAACATTCAAATTTAATATGTTTAAAATTAGACTCTCTTATCTTTCCCCATAAAATGTCCTTTTCCAGTGTTCTCCGTCTCTGACCACTGACCACCCAAGTGTTCACCCCAGTAACCCAGGAATCATACTTGACACCTTCCTCTCCTTCACACACTCATATCCATTTATCAAGTTATGTCAATTTCATGCTCAAACTAATCTTAACATTGCCCACTTCTCTTCACTTCCACTACCACCATCCTGGTCTACTTCACCATCAATCTGGACTCATACCACCCTCATAACAGGTCTACCTAATACTGTTCTTCTCCACTTCCAATCTATTCTCCATAACTACAAGTCATCTTTTAAATATACTATCACCCTCCTACTCAAACTCCTGAATGAATTCTCACTGATCTTGGATGGAATCTAAGCTCTTTGCCAATACCTTTGAGGCATTTCATGATCAAGCCAAACCTACCTCTTTGCCTTGTCTTGTTCCACTCTCACTCTCACCTAATTTGCTCAGCTACATTGGCCTCCTTTACATGAGCCAGTGGTCTAAAAGCTGTCCCTCTCAGAGCCTCTGTGTAGAAGATGCTCTCTACCTACCTAATTCTTCATCAATCTCTATATTTCAGTCTTAACTCCCCTTTATAAAGACAATTGTCCCTGGCTCTCCGTTCTAAATTAAGTTGCCCATTATACTTTCCTAAGACTGTAATATATTTTCTTTTATAGCAAGCATTCCTCAACATGTAATTATTTGCTTTTTTGTGTGCTTATTTATTTAAGTCTTCCTCACTAGCTGTAAGTACTATAAGAGTAGGGACACTATTTTGTACACTATTGCAATTCCAGAATCTGGCACACAAAAAAATTTCTCAAATAATGAATAAATGAATGAATTAATAATGAATTAATGAATTGTTTGTCACCTGACAGATGATGAATAGCAGCATTAGATTAAAAGAATAAACTAAATAAATAAACAGACAATAAAAGTTTCCTGCCTGTTAAAAGAGGTCATCAAGAGGACGTGATTACCAGTAGACTCCAGCAACCTGGGCTTCCCCACTACCACCCTTGTCTTGGAGTGTGAATTCCACTTGCCTTCCCTGCCTAGAACTTACTCTGAGGACACAGCTTTGAGATCATAATATGTTGTTGAGACCATCTGGACAGTATACCTGACTCTATAAATTTTAAGATTTGGGTGGGTGGGTGTGGAGATCTACTCCTCTTGCAGCCACCAAAGATAACCTTCCTGCCACTGACCATTCTAGAGCGATCGTAATCTTCCTTGGTCTCTCCTGGTCCTCTCTGTTCAGCGGCCAGTTTTCAAACCAACACTACCCTGAAATTAAGACACCAACACACACACATCCAGCTTCTCTAAAACCTAAATGAAACCCAATCAGTGGCTCTTTGATGAGAGAATAAGTTATTACTGATATATTTATAAGATATCCACAATCAGTACAAAATTAGTTAACTTGGTAACTCATGTTAACATATTGGTAGTCAAATATGTTATATGACAATGCCAAGTATATATACTGTTTTGTTACAGTTTTTTAAATATATGTAAAAAATAAATTTCAGATCAACCTTTCATGGAGTCCCTTACAGGGGTTCCAAAAATAAAAGGTGAAATCGTGCTCAGATATCAAGATGTTTCTCTACAGGAAAAAAACACTTGATAAACACTTCCTCACATAAATGACAAGCAGTACTCTATAGAAGAGAAGAGTTAAAACATAGGTGAGTATAATAAAGTCTTAGGTCAGTACTTATACTTCACGGCTGTGCTAAAAGGATAAAATAACTTTTAAAAATAATCCAATTACAAAGCAATAGATCATTTAATTAAAAAAGGAAAGTGAGTTCTTAGAGAATTATTTCCATTAGTAGAAAAAGAATTAACATTTTAGTGCACAAAATGATGATAATTTTGCCTTAATCCCACTATTTAGCCAATTTAAATCTCCTCTGATTAAAGATAATTCCAGCATTTTAAAGATCAAAGCTTCTCAGCTGGCTGATGAGTTTCTAGGTCCTAATTTTACAGTCTTAGTCAAACCATACAGTCTTAAAAAAAAAAAAAATCTGAATTCCAAAATGCAGGAGTATTACCTCTCTCAACAATGGCAAAATAATTGTCTTTGCATAAAAGCACATTTCCAGTAAGTGACAAATGCTAGTCAAATTACACATTAACTATCCCACTCCATGCCTTGTGGCTGGAACTCCTTGCTTTTCTTAACTTGCCAGGAACTGTTTCATTGGACACTAACCTGTAAATGTGCCCCTGTTTCTCCAAACTCCACAACACATAACAAATATCTCCCCTTTTATCACCCCACCTTTTAAAATATATAATCATCACTCAGGAGGGATTATTTCAAAATAGTTATTCAAAATCTTTAATTCTACAAATGAGAACACAGATGACTTCATTTATCACACAATTTATTTTTTCTCATTCTTGACAGGCAGATACAGAGACTGAGGCTCCAGATCAGTAAATTGCGTGAGGTCACTGCAGCCAGGGTTGTATTTGGCTCCAAAATGTATGCTTTATTTTACTTCGTTACTAGATGCCTCCTAAAATATTACCTCACCTTTCTTTCCCCAGGTCCAGGGACCCAGCCTCTTCTAATTTTCCACAGGGAACCCACATACCTTTTTTTAACTGATTCAACTTCTTTGCTAGACTCTCTCCTACTCTTTCATAGAACTAGTAAATTATGTAGCTAACACTTAGATACACATAGTTTGCTGAGGTCAGTGGCATTTGTTCACAAAGGGCAAAATCCATGTTACTAACCTTGCCCGGCATTCAGGACAAAGAGGCTGGCACTTATCAAACAGTTTTTGATGTGACTGATGACTCTAAGACCTCCCAGAAGATTTAAGAAAGACAGTATTTGTTGCTTCCACAAATTCTGACAGGTGAGGGGATTCACAGGCTCCAAACCAATTCTGAAACTCCATGATACCAATTCAATTTCTTTCAATGTGAATATTCTCAAGTTTCCTTCTTTTTTCTTTACAGTGAAAGTTTTAGGAAGTTTATATGAATTAATAAAAATCCTGGGCTCTATGAAGCCAATCTAGCTTTGAACATGCTTTTATTGATCTTCCAGGTAAATCTACTGTGAATGTGATGAGCCAAACCCAGATCACCAACTTCAAACAGAATTAGAGGTACCTGTAGAGAGTTATGCTGGCAGACAGGCTTTTACTAAAGCCAGCAGAGCAGAGGTGAGGATTACAAAAAAAAGAAAAAAGTTGCCTAATTAACATTTTAGCTGTGTTGTAGGTTGAGTGATTTAAGGCAGCTTATTAAATTCTCCCTGCTGCATCCTAGAGGGTATCAGTTTTCTTTATTTTCTATTTTACAGATGTGATCAATTTGTTTCTAATTTCCTAACACATTAGCATAGGGAAGACTTTTAATATGCTGGGGTTCCTTTTATATTCATTCTTATCAGTCAGTTATTTGGCTTGAAGATACCAAACCAATGTACTAGAAAAATATTTTCTCGGTTCTCACTTCTTAGAAACAGAGAGCATTTCTCAACCACTAAAGGAAATGTTTTATTCCCTATTTTGCGTATGGATGAAGGAAACAATAACATGATTAGCCGTCCCTACCATCTCCAAAATTCATACTCTTATATCCACGTGGAAGAATGGTGACCATCTCTAAAGGTTTTCATGTACCAAAACAGGTTCAACTTCCACGTAGTGGGAATCTAGAGGCATAAACCATTGGTTGTCTTTTTCTTGGCCCTTTTTCTTGGCCTAGACCTAATTTGAATCTGCACCCATCAAATAAGCCTTGATATTTCTTGTAAGTTCCATACGAATAAAACTTTGCCAACCGTGCTAGGTCACAACACCCCAGTAAAAATCTCAGCCCAGGGATATGTGTCATGGTGGTTAAGCACAAGGGCCTTGAATCCAGAGTGCCTGGATATGGAACCTTATCTTGACCTCAAGCCATAGTGTGTGACCTTGGGCAATTACTTTATCTTCCTCTGTCTGAGTTCCCTCATCTGTAAAATACAGATAATAATAGTAACAACTTTTTTTTCTTTTTTTTCTTTTTTTCCTAAAGAGCAATTGCTACAGCATATTCTTGGGAGAAAAATTGCCTCTAGCTAACTGCAGCTAGTTTTATCTGTGTCTGTTATCTCGGCCAAACAATGGTGGGGAAGAATTTTAGGCCCACATTTAGCAATTAAGTAATATGTCTCTTAAATCTCCTTTAAGGTATAGCTTTCTTTCTTCATTTCATTTACATTTTATTTGTTGACAACATTAGGTACTTGCTCTATAGATTTTCTAACAGTGGATTTTTCTGATTGCATCCCGTAAAATTTTTATTTATTATTTTTTAAAATGTGTTCCCCTGATTTCTATATGTCTTATAAATTTGTAGTTAGAACTAAAGGCTTGATAATATTTAAGAATGATGTGTTTGGTAAGGGTATTCTCTGCAAAAAGGGCTTGTAATACCTAGTTGTCTCTTTTTATGATGTTAGTAAGCACTAATGCGCAATACCTAGATCCATTATTTCATTAGGGGTTACAAAATGTTGATATTTTAATTTTATCATTTATTTCTCATTTATTAGATAATATCATTCTTTTTCTTTAAAACTTTTTTTATTGAGTTTATTGCGAGAGAGGAAGGGAAAGGGAGAGAGAGAGAAACTTCCATGAGAGAGAAACATTGATTGGCTGCCTCTCTTGCATGCCCCCTACTGGGGCTGGACTCTGCAACCCAGGCATGTGCCTGACCGGAAACAAACTCTCAGTGCACGGGGTGATACTCAGCCAACTGAGCCACACCAACCAGGGCAGCATTTCCACTTTTACGAAAGGTTTCAACAATATGTGGCTCACTCCACATCGCTGCACTGCCACCAGCATCAAGTACAGTGATTTCAACAAGAATTTGTCAACTAGAGGTACACTATGTTGTATATGGTTTTTTTTTGTTATTGATGATTGAACTTCCTTTTTTTTTACATATGTTTGCTGATTGAGGATAATTTCTAAGTCTTCTTCACACATTTAGCATATTATCACCTATGGATATTTGTGAGAAGCAGTTTTCTAGAGTGTCATTTGCCTTTCATTTGTTCAGGGTGTCTTTTGACATATAGAAATTTTAAAACCTTAGGCAATTATATATCCAATGATCTTTTCCATTATGGTTTCTCCCATTGCTTTTATATTTAATAATCTTTATCCCTAGAATCAGGACTGCTGACTGTAGAGAATGTAAACACAGATATGAAATAAGGCACCCTTGGTGTACGTGGTTCATTCTTGATCTTAAAACGCAATAGTAAGCATGTTACTCCCCTGCTTAAAACCCTTGAATGGATTCCCACTGCTGTAAATTTGAGCCATAAAATCCTTTCTTCATTCTCTACAAGTCTCAAAGTAATTGATTTTGATTTCTCTATGGATGGCAAATGATCTGCTTGGAGTCTAATTAGTACTATAGGAACAGTGGGCAGAACATCCCTTCCAAGAACAGAGGGTGGGGGAGGAGCCTTAGATTGCTCAGGTCCAGCTCACAGGTGAACCATGGTCACATTCTCTCAATGACCTCTTCCAACTGGATGTCATCTGCTTTAACACATATATGAGTTTTATCATCTCTGAGCTAGAAAAAGTAGCTTCTCTGTATTTCCTCCCCTCCTCCCTTCTGTTATATATTCCACATAGGAAGAAATGCCCAAAAGAGGTCCTGGCAATCAAACCCTTTTCTCTCACAAAAGTTCACTTTGTTCTCACTGGTGAACAGCATATAGTAAAAAGATAGCAGGAACTCTAAGGGTTGACCTAATGGTCCACTCCCGATTCTTTTGACATCTGATTAAATATTTGGACTCACCTTTGTTTTTGTGTCATAAGAAATTCTGAAGAGCACTTCTACTCACTGATGCAGAGAGACATTTTTTTGCATAAAAGACCTTTTAACACTTTTATGGACTATTCTGAAATATTTAGAAATGCTAATTTCTGGTCAACCCCATTTGGAATCATATAGTAGGGAATGAGGACCTGGTGCCTCCTTAACCTCTTCTTGAATGGCTTTAAGGGTACATGTTTCTTTAAGTTCTGCAATAACACAGCTTCAAGTGAAAGTGAGCCTCTCTTGTCATAACTTTGGATTTAGTTTCATCAGCTACTTCTAAGTATAGACTTTTGTCAAAATAGATTTGGGTTTAAATAATGCAGTATTCTAAGTATTCTATCAGACTGTGATTTACCTACATGTTTTTATATATATTTTTATAAGGATACTCAACTAGCAGACACTTAACTCTGGCAGGGTAGTGAACCTTTTAAAACATGTTTAATTTCTGAATAAATTAAACTAAATCCAAACTATTGACAAATTTTCTAAAATCACAGGACATGAAGGACTAATAGTAACTGTGCCAGAGATTTACTGTTATTAGCTAGAAAGATCAATTCTAACAGTAAAAAACAGCCCAACTCTTCATACTTCAGTGCTTAGAAGCATGTTGGTCCTGAGCTAAAGTGAAGGAGAGAGGATTGTTATATAGTCCAAGTCACCATGCTGAATGTACATTGGCATTAATTCTTTTTTATTTTTTTAATACGTTTTGTTTTGTTTTGTTTTGTCATTTTAGAGAGAAAGAGAGAGAGAGGGAGAGACATTGATTGGCTGCCTTCCACATGCACCCTGACCTGGACTGAGCCCAAAACCTGGGCATGTGCCCTGACTAGGCATGGAGCCTCCAACCTTTCTGTGCACAGGTTGATGCTCAACCAACTGAGCCACACCAGCCAGCACTACATTGATTCTTTTCATGCTGACTTCTTCACTTCTCATGGGTCAGCGAGGCTTTTCCATGTAGCTCAGCCATTCATTCTTGATACTTTACAGGCAGGAAAGTTCCAGAAAGTTTTAAGAATAAATTGTGAAAGTCCAATGAGCAAATGGAGTTGAATGCTTTTTTTAACTCACCGTTTCATTGTCTTAGTCAAAACAAGGTTATTAAGTAGTTATTTTTAAATTCATTTTTATTAGCCTTTTTAAGTAAAACAACTTCAAAACTAGAATAAGTATTGTATTTTCTATTAATAAAAGTGAATTTTGACAAAAGAAAAAGGGCGTATACATGCCATATATTAACTATGTTTATCACCGGGTGATACATTGTCTTTTCTTCTTTATATCTTTCTGTATTCTCAAATTTTCTGCATTACACATGAATTACTATAAAATCAGGGGGAAATGCATTATTAATGGAAAGAGAAGATGCTTCTCATTGCACCTCTCTACAGGATTGTTTACTTCTGCCTTTAAGTCCACACTCAGGGATTAAATCTAACTCTATGCTCTCTTCATCTCCTAGCACATCTTGGAATCTAATTAAATTTTATCTCATTTAAAAAAATCAAAACCAAAAACTTTGTTCTTTTGTGGTCTCTTTTCTTTGCTCTGCACCAAGTAAATACTTTATAGCTATGAATCTACCTAATACTGATCAATTTAAACATCCCTTCAAAGGTTCTATGACATGAGATCATCACAACAGAAATCTGAATTAGTGTAATTTTAAAGCCCACTGTCATGTATCAAAAATATAAGTTGTTGATCTTTCCTTTTTCTGCATTGCTGAGTAAAATCCTAGTAAATGCTCTGATTTATTTTACTACATTAAGCCATGATCCTTGTTGGGAACATGTGTGTGTATGTGTGTGGGTGGGTATGTGTATTTTGATCACATATTTTATCTTCATAAATCTACCAGTGGCTTACAATTTTAAAAACCTCTTCAGTGGAGAGGGCACAATTGTTATTTTATGACACAACAGAAAAGTTCTTAGAGGACTATGTTTTTAAGAGAATACTTCTGACAAAATATTAATACAAGAGACAATTTTAAACTAATTTATATCTTAAACAACTTTAAAAATTATATTTTAAATAAAACAAAGCTGTTTTTACCTTTAGCTGGTTATTTAATGCCTTTATGCTTCAGTTTCTTCAGCAATAATTGGTAATAACAGAAATGGCCCACAGAAATGGCCCTACCTATTATTTGGTATCTGTGAAGGTAAATTAGGACTGTAAAAAATAGAAACAAAAGCTTTTTAAAAAATAATATGTATTATCATCATATATAAAACTAGAAGGAAACTTAGAGAGGAGTAGGGCTAGGTGGCTGGGTGAAATAGGTGAAGGGATTAAGGAAAATCTTTGGAGACAAAGACAAAAGTGTGGTCATTGCCAGAGGGAAGGGGGGTGGGACAGGTAGAAGAGGGTAAATGGGGGACAAATGGTGAAGGAAGGAGACTAAATTTAGGATGGTGAACACAGAATACAGTATACAGGTGATGTATTATAGAGTTGTACACTTGAAAACTATATAATTTTATTAACCACTCTAACCCCAATAAATTCAATAAAATAAAAAAAGAACATACCCAGGCCCAGATTTAACATATGAGAAATGGATCGCTTAATCAAAATGATTCATGAAAGTCTCCTTTTCATATTCTAATCATGATATAGCTGACACTGACATTTTCCAATAAGCCGTGGGTCGTTAATCTATAAATTTCAAGTTTTCCATCAAAATGGGTTACTTCTCTCCACCTCCCAACTTTTTCTTCTCTACTGCAGTTTCTGCAGAGTAGAAAGGTTAGCATAAAACAGCTGCTAACGTAGTTCCTCTGACTAGTCATAATAATGTAAACAACACTCGTTGATCTTCTGATTTCTAGAAACAACCTATAACAAATTATAAGATACTTAATTATGGTTAATGAATATAGTGTAATGAATCTTGATATATGACTAGAAAGGACAAAATCTTGGGTTGGAATGGAAGTTGAAAGCTGAAAGAAATGTTAGAACTGCTAATACCTTCAGCGTTAAAGTAGAGAATCAAGGAATTATGTCTATAATTGACTAAATATGAAATGAATATGAAAGCATATTAGTTAAATTTACAGAGGCAATGAGTAGAGAAACTAAAATTTTAATATAATTATATTGAGTCAGAGGTATGCCATTACTGGTAAGTGAGCGAAGATTAAACAGATGTTGTCTAAAATTAATAACCTAAAGCACGTAGACACAATAGTGTTTGAGATATGGATATAGATGTCAGAAGATAGGGTTAAAAAATTTTAAAAGGTGTCCCCTTCTGTAAATGGTATTATGGGGCAGGAGACATCCTCTTTCTTATAGGTCCACCTGTACTCTATGATCTGTTTAAACCATGTGTAGGAATATTTTTGTACTATTATGGTAAGTTTTTAATTACTATAAAAAAGACAAAAATGTTCCATGCTGGTAACATCAGCATCCACATTGGTGCCAGATGCTTAAAAAGAAAGCAAAATTGACTAAGGACAGTTCTAGAATCACAGGTGTAATCAGGAAGATTTCCCCAAAGAAGAGGTGAACATCAGGATTAAAAGCTAAGGCTCAAAAACCCCCCTGTACCTTCCAATTCTGTGATTCCTCCTAGATCATAGATGACTACTGTACATTTCCCAGCATCCCTTGCAAAAGGTGTGGCTATGTGATTTAGTTCTGTCGGAGAGATATGAACCAAACTGATGTTTTTCATTTCCAGTCTGTGTCTTTAAAAGGAATGAACTTCCTTTGTCCTATCTTCCCTTTGCAAGAAGTAGTTCCAGGGATGGAAGCCATATTCTGAGGATGACAAAGACTCTACTGGGTTTAGGCTACCCAACTCTACTCTGTTATGTGGGAGAGAAATACACTCCTGAATTCTGTCAGCCGTTGTATATTTGTATCTCCCTTATAGCAGCTTAGACTCCTCCTGCCTTCCCTGCCAGCCTTATATTTCATTCAGTTTGTGTAGGGTGTTGTGCTTTTTTTCTGGATTAACTGAATTAATTACCCTGTCTAGTGTCAGGTTCTGCTTGTCTATTGACAGATCTACATATAATTTTATCAATACCCAAGATTTACTTGCAATTTCATACAAGTATTTTTATGTAGGTTCTCAGTTCCATGTTGGTCAATTGCTTTTCCTGGTTGCTTCACTCATGTTGAAAGCATCATGCCTTTGATAAAATACATTTTTAATTGGAAATTGAATGTACTATGAACTTGTTCTGATAAAGAAAATCTTGAAGTTTTAAAACTTTTTCCAAACTGAATTGCATTGCACACCAATGTAATATATGAAGTTTCCCATGTCTTTACCTGGTTTTCTTTCTTTTTTCATTTGCGTAAACTAGAAAAAAAAATATTGGAGGCTGAATTAGTTTACTAGTAGGGTACACAGGCCTCAATTCAGATTTTCCATTAAATGTCTAACTTCTCACTTCCCCTGATCTTGAATATTGTGAGATTCTAACTTTTCTGACTACAAGTATTTACACAGTGCTAAACAACCACTTGATGTAATATTTATTCTTATTTAAATTTGATTGATATAGGTATCTACCTTATTTTTTCAATTGTTGCCCTTGGCTTCAGAATTGCCACCTATCAGTTGAGTTTTCCTTCTTAGTTTCTCTAGTTCTATTACTAATAAATTAAATAAAACTAAAGGATTTCCAAACCATGAGTCTTCTCTTAAATATAAAGATCTAATCTCCTCTGTAAGTCTTGTGGCACTTGCCAAGTTATCAGTTAAGATACTTTTGATTGAAAAGCATAGAATACCTAACCGAAAATGACGCAGACATTTGATATTTATTACTACCTCACATAACAAAAATATTGAGGTAGACAGTTCCAGGGTAGATTTTGTAGACCCATTATGTCAACAAACACCCAGGATCTCCCTATCTTTCTGCTCTGCCATCATCAAGAAGTTAGTGATACATCTTTATTGTTACAGAATGAATGCAGCAGTGTCAAGTATTACCTCTTCACACAAAGCAGGTGTACAATCAATAAGGGAAGTCAGGGGCTTCCACCTGTCACCTTATCTTTCTCCTTCTATCCAGAAGGAACATTTTTCAAGGAGCCACAGCATAATTCCCTTCATGTGTCATTGACTAGCTCTAGTTCACATGATCTTCCTTAGTTGGAAAGAAATCAGGAAAGTCCATACCTGGTATTTTGACCCTCTCTCCTAGTTGTAGTATTTGGCCAATGGGAGGAGTCAGAGAAAGATGGGTTTGGGGTATGTAACCATAAGTGCCGGCTATAGTAGATGTTTCAAGAAGGAGATTCAGGAGGGTTGCAAAGAATAGGTGCTTTTTTACGAGACTCTAGCTTGTCTAAGGACCTTAGTTATGCACATTGAAGAAATGGATGTTTCCCCTCACTAATAAAAATGCAAAGCACAACATATAGTTTCATTGTACTATTTTATGTTACTATACTATTATTTTATGTTACTAGTTAGAGAAAATTTTAAAGCAACCTAAATGCATGATTTCAGTTTTTGATAATACTTTATTATAATCTCATATGGGTTAAAAATGATTATTTGGGAGATTAGTTAAAGACAGGACTATGTTATTTTTCATTTTTTGCTATATGCCATAACTTCACCAATCTTTGAAATTCTACTGAATTACAACTTGCTCCACATAGTTTTTAGAATTCTATGAGCCTTTGTCAAAGAATTTAATCTACATATCACAATCCCATTCAAATTTAAAAAGAATAAATTACAATGTTACATAAGCATGTCCTTTTTTTTTTTTTTTTTTTCTTCCCTCCTATCAAATTCTAAATTGGAGTAAATAGTACATAGCTTTTTCAGCCATTAGTATACTGAATCCAAGAAGAAAACAGATAACTAACTGAGAAAACAGCCAACCTATCTACAAATACCAGACTAGGACAGTGCCTAATTACAAAAGCTCTGTTGCATTTACTCACAATGGTATCTGCTTTGTAGTACAAAGGGAAGTAAAATAAAGGGGAAAGACAGTGACACATAAAAAAGAATTATGAAAAGAAGCTCTAGCTTATAAAGTGTTATATCCATCATCTGGAGCTCAGTGCTCTGCGGTAAAGCTGTTGTCAGACTCAGCTTTCACCAGATTACAGAATGAGGGTAAAGTTTAAGGCCAGGGACTAAAGGGAATGCAACCTTCTTCCTAATTGCAGTCACAGGAGCCAGAATGGCTGTTCTTGAGAACAGCATGTCCACGAGAAAACAGCCCTAGCAAACCTTCATCCCAACAGCAGCTGGCAGGCAGCAGGGCTTTATTCCTAGTAGACCACGAAAAGCGACTGATCCTCATGGAAAATGCCGAGAAGCATTCTAATTCAACTCACTAGGCTTAAATTTTAAGCATTTTTTTCCCCTCTGAGCAGCAGGAACAGATGAACTCTCAAGAAATAAAGATCTCATTTTCATGGAAATCATCTCCCAAGAACAAGAGAGAGAGAAAAAATAAAGAAAATGTATGAGGTAGACTTGGGATTGCTGTAAAAGACAACAGGTGTCAGAGTTTTCCATGAGGACTTAACTATTCCTCGAGGTATATTTAAATGACGTTCTAACAGTTGACACAGTTTATCTTCCCTTCCGAGTAAATGGAGTTTTAGCAACCAAGTGGAATATAATCAGCTCTGAAAAACAAAGCTTAGGTATAAAACTACCATGAACACAAGACTGCTCCATGCCTAAGGTTAACACATTACAACATGCAGGACACTGAGTAAGGGCAAAGGTATGTAGTTCCCAGGAACTGGGCTGGCATTCTGAATACTGATCAAATAATAAACACAATACAGTTTCACAGGGTCTCAATATATAGTGCCTCAGAAGCACTGTGGAGCCCTTCACAATACACTCACTAGGACCCCATCCCCAGGGCTATTGATTCATTAGGTCTGAGTGCAGCCCCAGGCAAGTGTGTATTGAAAATGCTGCAAGGTGATCAGGTGGGCACCACAGTTTGCAAATCACTGAAATACCCACTGGTTCAACACAGAGCTGGCAGAGCATTTATATCCCAATCTCAACCGTGGGATTGGTATGAACAATTAATATAAAACAGTAGGCACGTGTGAGCTCTTTTAATTGATCTACTCATTTCTCTGTCTCTTCCAGCCCCCATCCCATTAATCCATGAACTCTGCAAAGACAAATACTATATTGATCTTTGTACTCCCAGCAACAAACTCAGTTGCTGGTTCATGCTACGCATTCTGCCAATGCTTCCCGAACAAATAAAGAATAATTTCTAAATGCATTGAATTCCCATATACTCTTCTTAGTATTTTCCAGGAGATGGTTGAAATGTGAATTTGAGGTACCAATTATTCAGTCCCTAGCTTTTATTAACAAAACCAGAAAGGCAACAAAGATGGAAGCCTTAGCACAAAAACAACAATGTTTTAACCTTTTAAGATTACAGATTTGGGGGCAGCTTAATGAAGGATTCCCATAGATGATGTTTCCAGAAGAGGAAGCCCTTGATGAAACTGTCGACAAGGGTAAATATGTTAAATATATTCAAGTATATTTTGTTAATGTGGAGCATTTGTAGCTTAGAAAAGTAGGTGGATTTACCTGTATCTTGTACAGTACTGAGCATCAGCTTTGCTTTATATAACCCAAAGGTGATATAAGCACAGCTTTAGAGGCTTCCTAAAGGCTTTGTGTCTGCCTCTTCCCACACCTTGCATAACTATGCACTCTAAAGACTTTTTAATCTCTTCCAAAGAGTTTGCCAGGATATATAGTAACTGGGATATTTGTGTGATGGTGAACAAAGTACACCTATATACACCTGCTACATTTATCTTCTTGAGGATGCACTGAATGCTGTGGGCTCTGTGATGGGCAAGTGAACTTACAAGGACAACCTGCCGTTCCAACCCAGAAGGTCATAGACATCTTGAAGTCCACCCACAAATCTTCTAAGGATCCTTAAAACCTAGGTTGAGAAACTATGAAGATGAGTAATTGGGTAAAATTTTGCAACCTATCTATACCAAAGGCTACATTGAACACAGCTATTTTAAATACTGTACACAGCTCACTACCACTGTTATTTCTAAATCACCTTTCTCTACCTAACCCATCACAAAATGCTTTGCTAATTTCCATGATTAAAACTCCAGGCTGTCTCCTCACCCACCCCTTCTAACTTCCTTCCTTCCCGCATGAGCTAGAACAAGGAGAAACTTGGCACCTGATTCAGCATGTTGCCAAATCCATATGCATTTAACACTTAATGTCTCCGACATGACTGTGGGAGCCTCAGTCACAGTGTTGATTCACCGCAGCACGACTCTTGGAGAGGAATTGCAGCCAGCAACATCCACATTTGCTCAGCACTTGTAGACAGCTCTGCGTTATTCACTGCAGAGAAAAATTAAGGGGTAGAAAGCCTTCGGGATTAAACTTTCTTCCATCTGCAGCTCATTTTCAATATTTGTGTTTACGTGATTGAAATATTTTCCCCGTTTAGCATTAGCAAGGCAATCACGAAGGTGTTCCGTGGTGACCCAGCTTTTCCACTAACCTGTCCTCGAGCCAGCATCATAGCAGCCACATGGCTGGTGCGGGCGCTGCGGTGAGTCGCGTGAGGCCCGCGCCTCCCGTGTGGCAGATACCAGGCAGCAGAAACCGCCATTCAGTCTCAGCGCGGGCCCATTAAACTCATTCCGTTTATGAGGTTCATTCCTGCAGTGCCTCAAAAATGAAATATTCTTTTTTTAGGAGGATAATAAACTTTTCAAGTTCCCAGGGCAACATTAATTGCACAGAAACAGCCATTTTACAAAATAGCACTTTAATGGTCCCCAAAATTCCACACATGGGAGAACTTTTACACATTTTCTCCTTATGGTCTAAAATGAAACCCCACATCGGTGAAAACCTCTAGTTGAGTTCCACTGCTGGTAAATGTGATTAAAAGTTAGGGCTAGATTACAGATTGCTTTATGAGACCATTAAGTGAAGTTTAATTAGCCATCACTAACGTCACCATGATCTACAGTAACATCACACCAACACACACAAAGAGCTTCTCAAATATTTCTGAATACTGTAGGTATATTTAAAAGTATATATCTAAAATACACAGAGCTAATAAAGAATAGGAACTAACATTTAAAATTTAATGTTAGTTATTGATTCGTTTTATTTTAAAATGAACCAGTTCATTTTAGGACATATGCAAGAGCTTCATTTTTTAATGGCTTCATAGCATCCCATAATATAGGTGTTTTATAATATATTCAACTAATCTTCACCAACTGGTGGACAATTTGATTAGACTCTCTTCTAATCACCCATTAAACATGTATTTTTACACACGGGGCAGACATATCCATTAGATATATTCCTAGATACGGAGCTGTTAGCTCAAAAAGCATGTGATTATAATTTTGATTTTAAGAGTTATTTCAAAATTATCCTTAAGACAGAACACAATTCATACTCCCTGCAATAATGTGCAGAGTATGTATTTCTTCACTCTTATACTAGGTGTATTTTCAAACTGATTTTGGTGTTTGTCAGTATGTCAGGTGAAAAATAAAATTTTGACAGAACTTTAATTAACCTTCATCTCAATAAATATGAGCCAGAGCACCTTTAGCTTTATATATATATGTGTGTGTGTGTGTGTCTTTTTGTTGATTTGGGGAGCTTTTATATATTGGAGAAACTGACCTGTAGCTCTCAAATATGTTGTAATTTTTTTCTACTTTACAATTTGTATTTTGACTCGGTTTATGTTTTGTTGATTTTCTTTTTTAACCCAGAAGAGATTATTGTTTTTGTATTTAAATGTAAATTATTTTCTTATATGGTCTCTGGGTTTTTGGTCTTGCTTAGAAAGCTATTTAAATTGAGTGAATATTAAAGTCATTAAAGTCAAAACCAAAAATAAAAAGCCTCTCCTGTATGTTCTGCTGAGAGGTGAAGATGTCTTTATATATAGATAAAGAGTGTTTGTATAACAAACTGTTTAATTCACTTTAATCATTAGTATTTAATGAGTTCCCATCAAATAGAAGTGATAGAGCTTAATAAAAGCAAATGATAACTTTTTAATATAATTCTTCATAGGACTAAGTGAGTTCAAATTAAAATTTTACAATTGAACAATAGATTCATTGTCCCAGGCCCCACTGATAAATGTTCATTTGTGTTCATTTCCTATTATTGATGGGAAATCTTGGGAGATGTTTTGATCAAGAACTACAAGTAAGAGTTTAAGTTTTACATCTAAATCCACAGAAATGAACCTTTCTGGATTTTTTCATAAAAGACTCTCCTCTAACCACCCATTGAATAATAAAAATACACTCAAGTATCTGAATTATTTTATTCAACAAAGTTTTATTGAGCAGTTACTATGGAATAAGCTTCTTTTAGGCAATTGGAATACAGAAATTAATTTAAAAAAAACAAGATTCCTAACCTCATGGAATCAGGAATAATGGTACTAATGAAAATTTCTATTCATTAACCAAAGCTAAGAAGATCACTTCTATGAAGAAAAAAATAAAGATAAGACAAATGTATTTTCAAGCAATTAAGAAAGAATTTCTCTTCTCAAAGGACACTCTTATATTCCTAAAATTCTAAATTCCTCATAAATTTCTTTAGAGGCTATTGATTTGTGATGAATCTTAGAGGGTACCCATAGGTTTAAAGTATATAATAGATGTTGAGATGGGTGAGTCTTTTAGATCTTTCCTAACTCAAGATTCTGAGAACTGTTCAAAACACTTGAAACTAGGTAATCAGTATTTTACTCCTGTTTTTAAAATATTAAATCCACTTGCATGTGAAATAGCAATAAGCAATAAATCTGTGGTACTGCACTCAGCACAGTGCTAGACACACAGAGAGACACTCTGGCTATACATAGACATCACACAGTTGAGCACAAGAAATAAAGCTATATTTCCCATTTCATCCCAAGACAGATTTCTTTGGTCAAGTGACCCACATCTCTAGAGAACAGCTCCTTACAGCCCTTTTTGAGCCCTAGTGTGGATTTGCAAATTAACTGCAAAGACCATTAGAAAACATTTTGTTTAAAGTGTTAAATGGGCTGCAACTTTCAAAACCAACTGGCCTGCCAAATTGTGATTTAAAGTGAAATTGGCATGAGCAGACATTTCCACATCAGCCTGTAGCACATCTGGTCCAGACCAAACAAACAGAAGATTTATTCTGTCAGGGAGATCATTTAGCATTCCTTTTCATGCTTCAGAAGGAGCCTGTACCTGTCACTCACCACAGCGCGGCTTTTGGTGGCTAGGCTCTGTTGCTCTCCCCGACTAGCCTTGATCTAACACTTCTAAGGAGGCTCATGTGCACCACTCCACCTGGGAGCCCAGTACCCATGCCAAGTTCATTTCCATAGTCTTATAGAAACCTCCTGGAGGATTTCAAACATCTGCTCATAAGTAAAGAAACATTGTCTTGAGCTCTAACAATAATATAAAGGGCAACTGAACCTTCTTTGGCAAATAAAGCAGAGCTGATAAATGATCTTATTTCACAGGTCTGGGGGCAAGTTTCTTTGTATCTTTCTGAATTCAAATCCTTAAAATAAATACGGTCAATCGTGGGGAAAGTGGAAAGTATCCAGAGTTTTACCACTAACCTAAGTGATATAGAGTCAGGACTAAAAAATAGGTTAAAAAACAAAACCGTGTCATTTTGCTGGAACCAAATGAATGTTTTTATAAAGCTGGACCATTCTTCCCCTCTCTCTCTGTTTCTCTGTGCTTCTCTCTCTCTCCGGCTGTAGCCCCAGAGCCAAGTGTAACGCTGCGCACTGTTGCTGTGCGAGCCCCACAGCAGCCTTCTGTTCTGGAATGTTAATTGCGCTGGTCCCCCCCAGGAGAACCCCTCCCCGGCTTGTCTCATCAGAAACGCCATTCCTCCCTCCCCACCTCTGGAGCACAGTGAATACACCCAAGGAATTGATGTGCTGCACTGAGCTCTCCCACGTGTCCTGATGATGTTCCTCTATGTGAATAAAAAAGATTCGGTTTCAGTCTAAACCACAGCTGGAAAGGGAAGAGGCAGGTATTTTTGTTTGCTGAGGTACACGTTCTTCCCAATTTCTAGCTAAAATTGACCTCTGCTTCTCTTTTGAGAAATAAATGGAGTAGATAAAGTGTCCTAGTTGTAACCTAATTATTATAAATGCCCTTGGTTCTTTTGTCTTTGAGGAACTTGTTTAATTCATAAACACGATTCCTTCATCTTCCACCAACATGTGACTCTAGGTCTAGGCAAACATAGGGAAAGTTTATCACATAAACATAAATAAGGTTTGTCTTACTTAAAATATAACAAAAACAACTATTTTTAAAAATTTGGAGAAGGTACGTCCTCTGTGCAAATCTTTTTGTCATATTGGTTTGTTCCAGTACCAGGACAGTGTGAACAGGGAATGGCATCTACACTTGTTTCTTCTGCACTGTCCCTTCCATTGAGTTATTAATGACACCATGAGTGATGCATTGTTAATAACGTGGTCTATGGAACACCAAAAATGCTCTTCTCAAATTCACAGAGAACAAACTTGAATAGGTTACAGTCTAGATACTGCATTTGCCAATAAAAAATGTATATCTATCAAAACCCAGCTTTTTCTGAAGAAAACAACAAAATCAGTCTTCATAACAACAGAACTAGTTTCAATAAACCTTGAAATACGTTCTGGTGTAAAGTATTGGTAATTTAATAGTATATCTGAACATTTTATCTACTTAGAAAATTTCAAGTGGGGAAAAAGATATGTAATAAATATGATGATAATCAGTACCTAAATAATTCACTATGGTTAAATTTATTTGTATTTTTATTCTTGTATTTTTATTTTTAGATATAAAAATAACATTAAAAGTAGCATGTTTTTATACTTTCACCACAATAAATTAGAGTAATATCATATAGAGAACAAAGGTTTTCTCTTCTACAGTAACTCTGGAGAACTTCAAATAAGAGATAATGCTTTTGATTAAGAAGAGCCATTATCATAAGTAATAAACATCTAAAGGAACCCCGCTTATGAATAAAAGAAATTCTAATTCCAGTTTTTATTCTTTTAAAGGCTGCATTTAGAGTCAAAAAAAAAGGGGGGGAAGCTCAAAGTAGACAAGAAGTGACTTTGTTTTAATAGGACATTGCACTGGCTAATGGGTTAAAGAGAAAAAAGTAAATCTACTTATAAAATGTAGAACTTCAATTCATGTAAAAATCATGGGCAACTCATAAACTGTATCTCTCAATGAGATTATTCAGTGTCATTGGAATGTTGGGATAATCTAACGAGGTATAACTAATTAATCACATCCATAGCTAAGAAACAAAGAATCAAGGGAAAGTAACCAGTGTTGACAATCCAAGTAATAGGTGATGTATATAGAAGAAAAAAATAGGAACAAAATATGGTCAGGATATGTGAGAAGAAACTATGCTTGAAGACAAACTCAATGTCATTGAACAGGAATTCTCAGAATGGAGTATGTGCAAACTTTAAGT
Organism: Miniopterus natalensis; assembly: GCF_054644295.1. Lineage (NCBI taxonomy): Eukaryota > Metazoa > Chordata > Mammalia > Chiroptera > Miniopteridae > Miniopterus > Miniopterus natalensis. Next base: position 21,128,669 of record NC_142085.1, read on the forward strand.
ACATACTTGTAGATTTATTGTGTTATTTTGGGTTTAGGTCTCCAAATATTCAGCATATTTTATATGCATGAAGTTATAAAGCTACTATTTTTTTCATCAAAGTAATTCACTCTATGTCAATGTAAATAATTTTGTCATAATTTCTTAAAAATGATCAGTGCAATACAACTGAATCATTTATTTATGATATTCTTGTTTTTTTAATAAAATCTATCCCTATAAGTCAAAATCATAATCTTTTTCAAGGTTACTAAAAATTTGTTCAGGGTAAGAATTAAAAAATGACAGGGAGTTCGATTGTCTACAAGACCACACCAAAGTTTGTTCAATGTGTGAGAGTTTAAGACTATAGAGAGCTACTTGGGATTGAGGAAGAAAACATTCCATCAGTAACTCTGCATGTAGTGGGCTTTTTTAGAATGTTCTGCTTACAGAGTCATGGACTAGATGCTTTGGCACATCCAAAAGTCTGGAGAGAGTATGGATTAACAATGTGATTACAAGTACCTGACCGAATACTACTTACGCCACGTAACAGATACCAAAAATCTAAAACAAATCAAAATTTAATAAAATATAATATTACATTGTTTAATAAAATGTAATAATATTTGTTATTAAAAACTAAATATATGAGAAAAATGAATACATGCAGATAAATTAAACTTCACTGAGTATGAATTCTCAGAATGGAGCACTTCGAAATTTTTAAGTGCTTCCTTGTAGACTATTGTGTTATTTTTGGGGTAGGGCTCTACGTTTTTAACACATTCTAAACGCATTCTATTTCCATCTAATTATTACACAGTTGATCATCACTTTTTTCAGATTACCTATTTACAAATTTTCCCACTTGCTAAAATGTATTTGTAACCCCTGAATCAGTCAATACTTGCAGCCACTTTCATGGTCATTTATGAACATGTACACAGAGACAAAAACTGTTGAATCTTCCAACTCACGCATTCCTAGCTTATTTTCTTGTTTTAGCTCTCACACTGTAAACTAGTATCCTGTTTATTGTGTATTTATTGCCATATTTTTTTGCACTGTTGTGCTTTTTGTTAGAAATTTTACTGTTTAAAATGGTCCTCACCCATAGTATTGAAGAGCTGTCCAGTTAGTGTTCCTTAGCACAAGAAAGATGAGCTGGATCTGACTTATGAAGAAAATATATGTATTAGGCCAGCTTCATTCAGACATGAGTTACAGTGCTGATGGCCATACTCAATGTTAATGAATCAATAACATGTAGTTAAATAAACTGCCTTTAAACAAAAACATAACATATTGATTGGTTAACAAAAATGTGGCCAGAGGCTCACAGGAACCTAACCCTATATTGCCCCTAGAAGCAGTGGTTCCGTATTTGCTAATTCTTTGTTTTCCGTGACTTCATAGAACATAACTACTGCTATTAATGAAAATTGATTGTGTATGTGTATGTGTGTATACATGTGTGTTTGTGTGTGTAGGGTTTTTTTAAAAAATAAAATTCAGAAGTTATCAAAATTGAGAATGCTTTAAAATGTCCACTAACTGAGAGAATATTGCAGGGAAAAAGCAAAAATAACATTGAGTTTTGATTGTGCATAATATTTTTAGCCATTGAAATTTCCATAAGGAGTTTTAGCACATGCAGTTAATTTGCATGAGAGGCAGCTGGAGCATATTGGCTTTTTCAAAGCCACTATGATTTATCAGCTCAATAATGCATGAGCTTAGACAAAGTTGCACAACTGTTTGTATTTTTAACAAGGTGATGGGGTAAGAAATTTGCTAAAGCAGCCATTCCAGACCCAGGTGACTAAAAGGAGGTTAAATCATTTACACAAACTGGAACACGATTCTATAGTTTTGTTCTATTTTTGGTCTCAGATTTTTTTCTCCTGAAAATAATATTTTGTTTGGATGAAGTCCCAGACTGACAAACCGACAGCCTGAGACATTGAAGACACACATTCCTATATGCTATTAGCACAATATGGAGAGAGTCCATTAAAATTTCCACTAAAGTGACCTCTGGAATTAGATTCATCTTACATACACAGTGTCTGAAGAAGATTAAACTATTTCTTTGTCTCTTCACTGAAACATAATGACATTTATTTATTAAACTCTAAATTTCACCTGGTTAAAAAAAAATGCCTTATAGGAAATGTCTCTTTTTTGGAGTCAATTTCATGTGTCTTATTGAAGTTTGAGGAGAACGTAGCCAGACACCATTAAGAAGCAATTGTAGTCAAGTTACAGGTTACAAAAACCTCACACATGGACTCTGAGGCAAAGGGCAGCATTATGAAAACTATAGAGGAAATGATAAATTCAAAACATTGTAGATGAAAAATTAATTGATAAGACCATTGGTATAAAAAAATAGATTATTTGAAGATTCCAAGTGTTTGTAGCTAGGTGACTACAAAATAACAAAAGAATAGCTGCACTTGCTTTAGGGCTGATACAAAATTTGAATTTAGCTATTAGAACTCATTTTAGACATACACACCTACAGAATATAAACTTTAATATCTAATATGTTAACTATACAAGATACCAAGAGCCTGTCTTATTCTCTACACTTCCACCCTCTTTTCTCTGATAATGTCTAGAAAAAAGAAAAACAAGAGATGTATCTCATGAGAAACATTGGTACCCAGTCATCCATCCTGCCTGCCAGAATGCCTTGGATTTGCAGGGTGAAGCCAGGAATTGGTCCCATAGCCTCACACAATAGTTGTGCTCATGTGGGGTCAAGAGCCTCCCACTCTAAAAGGCCGCAGATGTGTAAGGATAAATTAAGCCTCAAGTTATAAAGCTACTTTGTTTTATTTTGGTTAATCTTACACCGAATACCAAGTCAGATAGATAAACCAGAAACTACTATCAACAGCCACAAGACTAACTGGAGAAAAACCTCCTTAACTGATGGGTTTGGGGAGCAGTCACACTGTCAGAGTTTAGATTTGGTAGGGTGTATTAACTATTACCTTGTATGAACCCTTCATTTTATACAGAGGAAAGCTGAGACTCTAAGTTGTACCTTTGATTAGTGCAGGGGTGAAATTAGAACCAAGTCCTTTAAGTCATACATTCTCAAATTTGGATGACCTTCTTAAGATATCAACCACTCTCTAGACCAGCAGTTCTCAAACCTCTGTATGCATCAGAATCACCTGGAGAACTTATTAAAACGCAGACTCCTGACCCTCACACTTTCTCATTCCAGAAGTCTGGGATTGGACCAGGGAGTTTATATCTTGATAAGTTCTCTGGTGATGCTGATGCTGCTAGTCTGGGAAGCAGAATCGGAGAACCACTGCTCTCGACTTCTTGTCTAATATTCATTCTACTCCAACAAATTTCCTCTCTGGGAAAAATGGGCCCTGCCCTGCAATGCCCATGTACAATGTTCCAAAAAGAAATTTGTTCTGAGATATTGTGATAGGAAGAGCCTACAATCAATCACATGGCTAAAGAAATGTTATCTACTCAAAAACCAAAGTGTACTTCACTAGGCATGTATAATATGGCTGTTCTAAAATGATAATTAAGAGCTGTAGATCATCTGCTTCTCATTCCAAAGTGAAAACTTCTTGTACTTGGAGCAAACTGTATTATTAGGATTTGTCTGGGTGAAAATAAAGTTGACATCATTTAGCTGCCTTTTTTCCAAATGTTGAAATAATAGGGTAACAATTACATAGTGGTAATATTGATTATCCAAAGTCTAGATATGGAATTTTTGCAGAGATATATACACAGAAATGTTACCAAGAGATAATAGAGATGAAGGAGTCAATAGGGGCAACTGAGCTCCATTGGAAAAGGACACCTCAATATGAAAAGCAATTATTGTATGACACCTACGTACAAAGCACTGCCTATGGTGAAGAGGGAGATGCTGAGAAAAGCTTAGCTCTACCCTCAGGAGCTTGCCATAACTGGCATCTTAAGAATATTAAATTGATGCTAAATGTAATATCTATATTATATGTGTGAATATGTGTGTAAGAGTATGTATGTATATGTACACACACATTACAAAGTTTTAACAAGTTTCTCAGGATGAACATTGAAAGACTTTAACAAATATATCATTCCTAGAAAGAAACAATAGTAGCAAATTGGGCATTCTGTAGAGTAATCATGACGAATTTTAATTGAAGATGCCACATAGTACCAAGGGAGCATCAGTATCTCTGAGTAAAAAACAGTAAAAATATATTAGAAACTATTGCAGACTTTATATACTGTGTCAAACATTCTAGAAGTTTTTATCTACTTGCATATCTACATCACCAGAAACTTGATATTTGGCCACTAATACTTTCAACTACACAATTGTCTATTTATATATCCCAAATTTCACAAGCTCAAATCCAAGCATCAGTCCTTACACTTTATTTTAAAACATATCTATGAGATCATAAAAAGTATACAGAAATGAATTTGATTCAACTCTTTAACAATTGATTTCAAATACAATGACCCGATAGAGTAAAACAACATCAAAGAATATCACATAGTATGTCCTTCACTTAATGGAAATGCACTATGAATGCAAAGGTATCTTCTGACATACATATATGAATCTTGTGATAGTACTATAGAAACACACATAATTTCTTCCTGAGGTTGGAATCTGCCAGGGCCTTCTCTTTCTGTCATGTGGAAGAACTGTGATGTTCAATATATTTGGAAGAGCAAGAAAGGAATTCAACATATACAGGAAAAAAAATTGGAAACCAATTGTCAAAAGGAGAAATGCGCTGTACCCACCAGTCACGAAAGGACCTATCCGTGTAACAAAACAGTATCATCTATGAATGACAATAGTTTTAAATGTAAGATAAAATGGAACTTTGTTCAAGTGTACTGCAAGGGATTTTCTGAGTGCTGAAAGAGAACAATATCAAACAAACTGAAAAGAGGAAGGGACTGCCTTGAAGATAGTTGCTTGCCTCAACCAAGACCATGATGAAAACTTCAACATTCATTTCTCCAAAAATAAATCTCTAGTCTGCATATCTATGCCGTCCTCTCTCCGGGGCTAGTCCTGAACCTTTAAATGCCTTCTTGGATTTCCACTGGAATTCCCAGCCAGCCTCAAGCTCAAAACAAAAGTATCCTTCTCTTAGTTAAACTGCCCGTGACTTTCACTGTTACTGATGGCATAAGTATAGGTAAGCCTGAGTCACTTAGTTGGAAACACAGTGGCATATGTTTGATAGCCAACACCTCTTACCATATACTATTCTCTTCAAATGGTAGCAGTGTGCCCTGATCACTGTGGAATATGATCTGAGTTCTTAAACATGATATTCAGAGTTTCCTCCTACAATCTAACACCAACATACTTCCATTTTTATTTTCTTCTACTATTATTCTATAGAAAGCTTGTGTCCTGCCCCTTCAAATGTTTTTATTGTCACCTTAAGCTCCTTAAATTTCTGACACCTTCCCTTATATATGACATAATTCCTTGCTTGGAGTATTTATCTTCACTCTTCTCTGAGGCTTTCTTTGTTCAATAGATAAAATACTGCAGATAAATAAAATAAAGGTGAAAAATGCTTAATGGATTTAGTCCATGAAAAGCTCATTGATGGTCAGTCCCATTTCCATATAATTTCAATGGGAAGAGCTGGATGGTAGGGTTGAGTGAGTGGAAGACTGGAAACTAAAGCTAGCAGGTACAGGTCAAGAACATCGCGACGAGAGAATGTGAGTGGGAGGGAAAGTGAGTGGAAGCTAGAGTAGAGCATAGGTTAAGAAAGGACTTTTTCTTTTTTAAACAATTGAGTATATTTAAAAACAGATTCCAAAAAGCCAATAAGAAATTAATTAAAAGTATAGGAATGAGGTTATAAATGTACCAAATGCCTAAAAAGGTAGGAATGTATTGGAGCTGGATAACTGGTAAGGGAATCAGTCTCAGCACAATTGTACCTCTTCCATTACTTCAGAAAGTAAGGAAAATATAGATTCAGATAAATATTAATTATCAGGGACTGAGGTGGGGGAGATGGGAGAGATGTTGTACAAGGGTATATACTTGCAGCTAGTTTATAAATAAGTCCTGGAGACCTAATACACAGTACAATGATCATAGGCAATAAAACTCTATTACATACATCAGACAAGCTCCAAATTGCTCCCATCACCATAAGAAATCATAACTAGATGATCTGAATGAGGTGTTAGGTAATACTACAATGGCAATCAGATTGCAGTATAAGTGTATCAGATCAATACGTTATACACCTTAAACTTACACAGTGTTATATGTCAAATATAACTCAAGAAAAATTAATAAATAAATAATATACTTGAGGTAGAAAAAGCAAAGAAATTCCATTACCTGGCTGCTTCTGGCTGTCTTTGGTTTTTGTTGTTAGTAGTGGTGGTTTTGTTTGCTTGTTTAGTAATGTTGAGAGTGAAAGGTAGTCAGAAGGGTAAATATTTTTGGAGAAAAGAGAAGACTTCAAAGTTTAGCTATGGGGGACTAGTGAGGCAGTGCTTACCAGAACCTATAGAATCAACTTCTCAAGTAGTGTCCAGGACCCAGTTTGTGCTGGAGACCAGCAGTCAGAAAAATTAGCACTTCAGATATTGAACCCAGAGAAGCAGTCAGTAGGATCCATCTAGAACTGAATTTTTGGAGTGATAAAAGAGAAAAGAAGTTGATAAATTTGGTGAGAGAATTAGAAACAATGGACCTTAGGCCAATAATATTAACAATAATAATAATAATAATAAAAGACTACAGTAATAATAAAAGACCATAATAATAATAAAAGCTGATCAAACAAACAAACAAAAAAGTTGAGATGTCAACCACATGAAATAGCAGATATGGTAAGACTGAAGAATTAAGACAGCTGGAAATGTGTGGAATGGAAGTCTATATTATATTTTCAGAAATAAAAGAGTTCCAACTTCTGAAAAGGTCCAGTCACTGAGTTATCATCAAATTCTGTTCTCTACTTTTTCACAAGAACTCAATATTTGTTTGTTTTTTGCTCTCTGAAACCTTTCTTCTCTACAGGGATCCCTCATAGAATAACACAAACTTTTGCCACATTCGCTCCACTTTTGGATCTTGACGAAGACCTGGATGCCTCTGTGGAAATCTGAGGGGGAGCTTCATTCTCCCACAAAGCATGTACCTCAAAGTCAAGAGATGAGATTGGTTATTGGTTCCTAGCCCTGCACCCAGACCATTATTTTCCCTCTAAGGTCTCAAAATCTATCCTCTTGAGGCTCTTATTATTCCACTACAGTAAATCCTCACTTAACATCATTGATAAGGTCTTGGAAACTATTACTATAAGTGAAACAACATGTAACAAAACCAGTTTTACCATGGGCTAATTAATATAAACAAGAGTTAGCTTTTTAAGGCATATTTCTGGTCTCAAAAATATCACCAAATTTCTAAATAAAGACCCAAAAGCCTTTTAATATTAAACATTGATATAAATGTGAGCTGCATATACACTGAAGAAAGATGACTTAAAACAATTAAGATCACCCTTTTCCAACCCGATTATTCCAGTTCAGGGCTGCTGGTGGCTAGAGCACAGCCTGGAGGTTCAGGGCATCAGGGTGGACCCAACATGGTCAGACTCACCCATCCATCACAGGTGCGCTCACATATACTCCCACACTCACACTGGGACTAATTTAGACACACCAATTCACCTTACATGCACATCTTTGAGACATGGGGGGTACCCAAAAGAAACCCACAAATACAGTGACCCTAGCTGAGAATTGATTGACTCCCTCATCAATGTTATAACAATAGGATATTGAATGAAATGATGTTATTCGAGGACCTGATTCATAGCACTTTCTTTGTCTCCTTACTGGAGTCACTTCTCTCCCTAATGTCATTGACAACTCTGATGTCTAATTCCCTCTACATTAAAATCTAAATTCTGAACAACATTCTGAGGGTGTTCAGTATCCAGGTGGGTGATATTAGACCTCACTTACTTGAGACGTAACTTCTATTCTCCACAGACGATCACCAAATCTTGTTGAGCAAACAAAGCTGAGTTCATTAAATACATTTTAGTATGGGAAAACACTACCTTAGTCCAGTTCTAATAGCATCCCAAATGAAGAAAGAAATTGAAGGGTTTTTGTAAGATTTGGAGGTTTGGGCTTAGGTGATTTAAGCAGTCGTTCAAGAGGCCACTAGTTAGGACTGCACTAAGTTTGTTACGTATTAGTTTTGTATCAGAGGACACACAGCAGAGTAAAGGTCTTGAAGCAAGTTTTGTGAGCTGATTTTTGTCTGATGAATAAGCTCTTAGTCAGGGTAAGAAACCCATTGCCCTGCTTTTCAGATAGCTGTTTTCCCAGGTAAGCATAATGTTTGCCTGGGTAAATTGGTGTACAAGCATATCCTGAAGCAAAGAGTGAAGTTATATATTGGTCTGCAGTCAGATCTTCCTAGTAAGAATTTTTAAGTGCAAACAGTTAAGGTATGTTTACACAGGTGGTCTCAGTTTTCAGAGTTGACCAGAGGGAGGAAAGATTCTGCTTGAATAATTTTCTCAGGACAAAATCACTCCTCGTGAGGAAGAAATTGCACCATCAAATCTAACCTATTATTTTGTCCTTGACCATAAGGCAAATGGTTTCCATTACTTTGTCATTTGATCTCACAACCAAAGTCAATCCTCTAGAAACAGAAGCAAACAGATTTGATATAATTTTTCTCTATGGTCCAAGATTCAGCTTTCAGTTATTTTGCAAACAGACCTCTCTCTTGTGGAAGAAAAACACTGCCAAGGTTAGGTTCTCGTAAGAATTCCTCCTGTCCATCACAGCTCCCTGTCTACCCGCACTCTACAGCATTAATACAAGAAGACTCCTGGCAAACCTGCCATTCCTCCTTCCTTCTTTTGATTCAATTTCTTTGAAAGCTGGCATGAATCAATTCTCCAACCATCCCTTTCCCTGGAGCCATTTCTCAGCCTTTCTCTTTTCCTTCCTCAACTGGTAGAAGATATTTGCTCCCTCCCTTGCAGTCAATAGCTACATTTCCAAAAGCATTTCATCTTTTTGGCTTTCATAATGGAAATGTTAACTTTCCCACAGAGGATGTGCTCTGGAGGGGAGTTTTCCTCCCACCCTAGAATGGATGTCAGTTAATATTTAGACACAATTAATTAACGGTAAACCCTAAGGCAAACTTTGCTGTTAGGAAAATCAAACCATATCCCTGATTAAATGAAGGGCTGCTACCCTGACCAAGTCAGCAGATGTTCTATTATCAGCAACGACTGACATCACATGCTTGGCCGCTGGGGATGGGGGTTAATTAAGAATATTTAAAATGTATGGCTGAAACAGCTTCAGACTCTTATGCTAAGTTGTCAAAGTTTCCTGAATTTATCTTCATACATTCCTCCCTTCTACTGCATCACAGGCTTCAGTTCATGATGCTATAAAAAGTTTCAAGATTTCTGAAAATCAATTTGAGTCACAGTAAGACCTTCTCAGCCCTTCACTACCTAAGTACTTTGAAAATTTATTGCCACCATATTTGTTGAGAGTTTGTGGAAGATAGTCACACTCATGTTTTTAACCTCAGTAAGTATAGGAGACTAGGTATGGGTGAAACTAGTGCCCGAAGGTTTTATCCTGACATTGTAAATATTGTGAAAATATGCTCAAGATTGAATATACTTTTTACAAAGTAGTAAATCTTGGAATTTACTTAATCCAAGAATGTTTGTTTGTTTCTTCTTTGTGTTGGGATAAATCCCTGAAATGAGTTTATCTCCTAATAAATGTATCTAATAAATATTTAGTGAATACCTATTGTGTTCTAGCTACCCTACAGTATTAAAAAAATAAATCCAAAAGGGAAGCACTCGTAGGGAAATAAACAGAGTGTGTTGGCATGGGAGCACCTCTTCCCCCTCCAGATGTGAAGGGAGCCCACACCTGGCCTCCCATTTTACTCATGTCCAGCTTGAAAGCATCAACTGGGCATGCACAGCCACCCCCTTCCTGGTCCCTGTGTCTGGGGCCCAGCTACTCTCCTTTGTAAGCTTTAGGACTTGCTGGAAGTTCATTCTCCTGCTGTTTGCCTTTTCCGGGGTGCCTTTTACTGTGTAAGTAGTTGCTTAATTTTAGAGTTCAGTATTAGGATCCCCAGTGGGCCTACTGCCCATTTTGAGTACTATCAAAATAAATATGACATTTCATATCCCATTCTCCTTACTGTTTTTTCTCAGTTGGTTCATAACTCAGGCTGGAAGAAGGTTACTAGTTAATTGATCAACACCCAAACTTTAACAAAGTGGAGAAATAACTATGATAAAGGTTTAGGGTTCATAGCATTTAAGACAGATATAGAAAGGAAAGCAAGTACTTCTCATTGGGGCACAAGCAGCTGCAGCGAGAGAAAACCAAGGGAGATTTCTTTAGATTGTAAACTCAAGGATGGCAGGGGTGTTGTCTGTCTGGACTCGGACTCTTTTAGCAGCATGTAGCCACTGAGTATGAACTCATGGAAAAGAGACACTTCAGTGAGCAGGGTTAAGAATGGGGGACGCAGAGAGAGGAAGAGAGAGATGAGACTCTTTAGAGAGAGGAAGAAAACTGACAAATGTGCAGGGATGAGAAATAATTGTTTCTTCTCTAAACTGAATAGAGGAAAAATGTTCACTTCATCAAAATTTGCTCTCTAAAATAAAAGCATCTGTTTAATTGGGAAAGTGCAGTTACCTTGCTATACTGTGTTTTCCTCACAGTAGCCTGGGACAGCTCTGTTATTTGCGGATTTAAGTAAAACAGTTGTGATTGAGAACAAGCCTGTATGCATGCTGTCGAATTAGAAGCAAGTCACGGATTTCTTCTTTCTATATTTTATGATACGCTCTGAGTGTGGCAGAAATCCCTAAACAGCATTCCTGGCACTTAACCCATCGTTCTAATGAGCGATAAGCCTCCAGTCTATAATGATTATACTGATATAACCACTTTGAATTACAAGATTAGGAGCGAGTTTGATGCCGAATTGATAGCTGGGTTTATTAAAGGAGAAACTGGGAAATACTAAATTAACATTCTTTACGGGCACGTTTCATCACCCGTCTTCACATCAAAATGAAGTGAACGCTTCTGCAGCCCCAAGTCCTCTTAATTTTACAGTCAGCAAAACACTCCACCCGGGAACTTCCGTCCACTGAGAATCCCACAGAGTTAAGGTGCAGTGCGACAGTCCCTGTGATAACTACAGGCCCTGTTCTGTTCTGCAGACTTGTAAGCAACCAGCTTCTGAAACTGATCAACAAAATTTATTTGTTTGTTGCCCTTAAAAAAAACACATAGCACAACAGTAGTTTTTGTTTTCTTTTTTGGTGTTTTTTTTGTTTGTTTTTTGGGGGGCTTTTTGAGAATAAGAAATGAACTCTCCAAAGAACAAAGGAACCAGAGGCTCCAGATATATTTTAAGCCTAAGGAAAGTTAGAAGCTAGAAGAGAATATGAGTGGCAGGACACATGCAGTCGACCTTTAAAGGTTTGATTTCTGTTTTAAGTTCTGCAAACGCCCCTGGCTTTCCCCCACATAAAATAAAAAACCTGACTTATGTTCAAATGTGGCCTTCGCCCTTCACCCCAACACCAAACACCACGAGGAAAAAAATTAGTGGTGGGAAAGAGACACGTCTATAAAGATATAAATACCCATCCCCCTGCACCAGCTGAATCAAAGACGAAGCTCTGAGGTTTGAGGTTGGTGGGGATTGACGATGCAGTGGGATGATTCGTAAGCATGGGGGTCAGACTCAGTGCTTTTTCTGCAGAGCTGATGAAGCAGCCACCTTACTTCCTCCCTTCCATCCTTCATGAAGTGCCCACCAAGACCTTGCTTTTGACCCTGCGTGGATGTGAGTCCCTATAAGACAAAATTACTGTGCTCTGTGATATGTTTCATCTGAAGTTGGGTCCTCAGATCTATAATACTCTGGCTAATCCATACGAGCATTACTAGGCAATGCAGAATGAAAGACATTACCTGGTAAATTGGGGGGGGGGGGGGGGAGGTCCACACGATAAACCTACTTTAATCTAAAATATTTAGATAATGAAGAAAAAAATGACCTTATTAGTAGCTGAAAAGTATAGATAATTAATTCACCTTTCTGTTGTACCTGGGGATGGGTTGTTTTGTTCTCTGCTTGGGCTCAGTTTAGTTCATCAGCATCCAAGTAAGACCTTTAAGAGGGTAACTCAGGCCAATTCCTTCCATGTTCAATATTATATTTTTGCTAATGGTCATCAGAGTGAAAATAACTTAAGAAAGTAGCAATTAGCTTGGATTCTCATTCTTCAATCGAAATCCTAATATAGAGGATTTTACAACCTACTAGAGAGAGAGAAAAAACCATTGATGTGAGAGAGAAACATGGAAACAGCGATTGGTTGCCTCTCGTTACTTGCCTCTCATTACCAGCCCCAACCAGGAGCTGAACCTGCAACCTAGGAATGTGCCCTGACCAGGAACCAAACCTGCAACCTTTCAGTATATGGGACCACGCTCCAACCAGCTGAGCCACACCAGCGAGGGTTACAGTTATTTTTGAATCAGTGAGAAATAGACAATACTAATAGGGGGAAAAAATGGTAAAAGTCTGAGCAGGCAATGCAAAAATCAAGTAATACAAATGGCAAATAAACATATGTTTAAACTCAGCAGTAAAATTTTAAATATCAAATTAAAATGGGATATAGTAGCACATTTATCAAGTTGGCAATGATAAAAAATAAAGGAAAAAGAAAAAAGAAAAAAAAAGAATAACACCAAGGCTTCTACACACAACCACTCAGAGTGAAAATACTGCGACCTTTCTAGAAGGCAATTCAGCAAGCTACCACTGAAGTTCTTTGTCCCTGCAATAGCACTCCCAAGGTTCATTCCAGATAGAATATTAAAGATTTTAATCTTTAAAATTAAAATTATTAAAGATTTAGATTCAAGGATATTATCTCTTTTCTTTACATTATTATAAAATTTAGAAACAAATATGATATCTAAAAATGAGAATTGGTTGAGTATCTTTTACATCCACGTAATAGAACACAGTGTAATGGTAAAAAATGTCTCTGAGTGTTTTATGTAAAAATAAATTTATAGATATGGAAAGAAGATATCTATCACACAACATATTGAGGGAAAAACAAGGTCATTTTATAAAAGAGTGCATAAAAATAATATCTTCACTGTTTTTTAAAAGGCATAAATCAGCCCAGCCAACGTGGCTCAGTGGTGGAGCATCGACCCAGGATCCAGGAGATGGCCGTTCAATTCCTGTCAGGGCACATGCCCGGGTTGTGGGCTTGATCCCCAGTGAGGGGCGCACAGGGGGCAGCCGATCAGTGACTCTCTCATCAATGATGTTTCTATCTCTCTCTCTCCCTCTGAAGTCAATAAATATATATTTAAAAAATAAAAGGGTATAAATCACCTAAATATTAGCACAGGTTACTTTGGGTTATAGAATTTTACATAGTCTAGTTTCCGACAACTAAAATGCATGTAATATAATTTCTTTTTAATCTACATTGAACAGTTCGAAAGGGAGTGATGACGCACAGATAAGCTAAAGTAGGAGCTGAGAAGTAAAATCGTGAGCCCCACCATACCAAGATACTTAGTTAAAACTGCGTGAACTTAACCCCAAATAACTTTATAAAAGTACAAAAAGAATGCATTCTCTCTTGTTTGTATATTTTGTTTTTTAAGATACGATTTAGAAAATTTGCACTTTTTATTGGAATGCTTTAGTCAAAATATGCCTGTTATGGAGTTTAGCCCCATCGCTTAGGAAGGAGAGCTGCAGGGTCCTCACTGCTGTAACGGATTTTAGTGCTAACCTACATTACTCTGTACTTCCAGTAACACTTTATAAACATTAATGGAATCCCCTTTACTTTCCTAAGTAAAAGATGTCCTATAAATTCACAAAGATGATAATGACATGCTGTTACAGAAGAAAAACACATTGTTATTTACAATTCTCTTTCCCAATGGTATTTTCTGTACCCTGAACAGAAGTAGAGGTTTTGCCTGAATTATCAGGATAGAGCCACACTTCCAATCTTCGCTTTTCTAAGAAATACCTGACATATGGGCCTTGCCCAAGGTTGTTTAAAAATGAAGGAAATGCCATGAGGGGAATACAGACATTCTAACTAATTCAAATGTACCGCTCATTATTTTTGCATTCATTCATCCATTCATGCCCACCTGGTTAAGTTTATAAGATCTATTTCTCCCCTACTAGGATCCCCTCTCTCCCTCTGATAGCTGACTGCATTTCACAAGGCCTGTTTCAATATAGAAACTTGTCCCCCACTCTCATCCTAACTCAGAACTGATCTTTCTTTAATTTCATAATATCTGTAGTCCTATAATAAATAGATCTCAAATCATACACTAAGCACATGTAGTTGACAGTGGCCACATGAAATGATTTGTTTAGAGGATACTAAGGAAAAAAAGAAAAAGGATTCTGGCTATCCCCACTCATTTGGAAAACCTTCCATGACTAGTTTGTAATGCCCACCATTCATACATTTGAAGGGCAGGATGGAGATAGCTATGCTAAATTTTCATTTTCAGGGTGGGCATTTCTAGTGCAATCCTTCCCTCTCCTTTGTCTCTTCCCTACAGTTGTGGGAGAAGCTGCCGCCTGATTTTCTGCCTTGGGATTGCCCATTCAGTGTCCTGGGCCTGCAACATTCCCCTAAGCAAAAGCTGGGTGAGAGCTGTTGCTTAGCCCCAGATTCTTCTGTCTTATTTGGAGAAAACTTTCCCCTCTTCTGGGAGCACAGTGAATGTCCTTTAATTTTTAGCATGTGCATTATATGGCACCTGACCAGCTTCACCATCACATCTTTGCAAAAAGGAAGGAGCCGGGTCTTCACCTGAGCATCAGGGAGTTGCCTGCAGTCCACCATCCTGAGCTGGCTTTCAGGAGGGAAATTTTGGCCAGACTACAATCTTATATACTGTAAGTCAATCATACACTCATCTTGCTGTGTCTCTCCTCTCTGTAAGAGTGTTGTTCTGACCAGTGCCCTAAATGTTGAGTTCTCCTTGGAGACTGCAAGCCTGTAGAAGATGCAGTGGGCAGAGGTTTGCGGGCACCCACCCCTGGGGGTTGGCAGTGTTCTGATCTGTGCCATTCTCCACACAGCTGGGGTCCTCACTTGGGATTGGTAGCTGGCTCTTCCTGCTCAATACCTCCCATAAATAATTACCAATTTTTTCTTTTTAAATCTATAGCAGAACCCACCCTGTCATCTCTCAACAAGAAACATCTTCATTCTCAAATCAACTCCTAGTGCCAAGCATAGTGCTAGGACTCCAAGAAAAATCATCACATTCTGAACTGAACAGGGAGAAGCTATAGACAATGATTCTCAACACTCCAGGGAGCATCCGTGTTGGATTACACAGAAAGCAATACCTTTCACGCTAATTGTATCTCTGGTTCATATTTAGGAAAAAAGGCTTCCTAAACCTTTAATGGGTAATGAATGGCATGTCCTATATGCTTTTTTTTTTTTTTCTTCTCCTGTTTCTCTTTCTTTATTTTTTTTCCTTTTTGTCCCTATATTTGAAATGTAGCTTAAACAATGTTATCAGGCAGAAAGTCACGCCTGGAAGCTAGCTAAACTCCTGTCTTAAAGTACTTGAATACAAATGAACACAAAACAGGAGTTAAATGCCACTCAAGACTCTTAACCATCTGAACTGAGTAAAGTTTTAAGTAATTGCATAATATTGCCTCCAGCAACAAACCTTACCTAATCATATGAGTACACATCACTTCAGTGCAAATGTAAGCCACAGTCAGCCTTGAACCAAGAGCAGCAAGATACAGGCTGAAAAACATTCCTCTGATGTACAACGGAGAAGCTAACAGCACTAAGTTACATGAGGAGACTATCTTCCCAGAGCTTTCTAGGAAAATAAAACAAAACAGGGCTAATGTGTTGCAGACAATTAATTTTACTTCCCAGAAAAGAAAAAATGTATAAATTTTGCATTTATCATTAGGAAAAATTTTTAAATATTGATTCAGTTTTAAATATTGATCAAAATGTTAGGTATGTTAATACATGTTAGGCACTTAGAACAATTTCTTGTGTGTGGTAAGTACTATATGATCTAGCTATTATTATTATTATTATTTTCTATTGTTATTATTTTTATATTATTCTTATTATTAATTTAGAAGTGTCTCTGACTACTCCACCCACTGGACCCAAATTTATTTAGGTCAGAAAAGTTGTACAGAGGAAAGTACACTAGACCAAGATTCAGGAAACTCAAATTCTATTCTATATTTAAGCATCAATTTTTGCTGTGACACTGAGCATCCCACTTTGCTTTTCCAGATCTCATTTGTGCTCATCATCAAAACAGGAAGCCTGTGCTACATGACAAAGGCACCTACATAATTTACCCGCTCCTTCTGTGCAGAGGGACTCAGCTGCCCTACACTGAAAGACTGTAAATGCCCGTACTTCAAAGGAAAAGCCATTTGAAGCAGAGGCCTCTGCCCACCTGGTTAAAAAACAAAAAACAACAAAAAAGAAAAAAAAAGAAAAACCCTCCCTAAAACAAAAATATCCACTCTTCAAACACCTTAGCTCCAGATTCCCCGCACTGCTCCTAATCATCAGCTCCTCTGTCCTAGAGGGTTGCCATACTAAGCTCAGGAAAAACAGACTCATTTTACTCCTTTTGTCACAATAGGATTACCAATAGCACTTTCTTCTCTCTCCAAAGTGCCTGGTTTGGATGGTAAGTCACATGGTTGCTTTTCTAATAAGCAGAGGGGAAAAAAGTGGATGATGAGGCTACAGTTCTCTTTCCTCAACAAAGAAGTAGCCAATAATCCAATCGGTAGCCTACTTCCTCGCCTCTCCATTTCTGATGACTGGTTTCTTTACAAATGTAAGAGCAAGCCCGGCCGGGCGTGGCTCAGCGGTTGAGCATCGACCTAGGATCCAGGTGATCGGGGTTCGATTCCCAGTCAGGGCACATGCCCGGGTTGCGGCTCGATTCCCAGTCGGGGGCGTGCAGGAGGCAGCCGACCAGTGACTCTCTCATCATTGATGTTTCTCTCTCTCTCCCTCTCCCTTTCTCTCTCTGAAATCAGTAAAGATATATATATATTTTTTAAATGTAAGAGCAAAACAGAAATATCTGTACACACAAGGTAACCTGTTACAGAGGTTAGAAAATAGGAATTCAAGGTTGTTTCATCTTTACCTGGACTATGATGTCATATGCCTGCAAAAATCTAAAGTGAACAAAGTGATTGTGTGTGCCACCGAGCCTGGATTCAGGGCTCACATGCACACTGCCACTCCACCAGGGAGTCAGGTACCTTCAAGTAACAATTTCCTCTGCACAGGACCGTGTTCCTGCAGTCCCTGATAGTCTCCTTTCAACACATGAAATATTTTGTCATCTGCTTTGTCACAGTAATTTTTCTTTTTTATCATCACCTGAGGATGTGTTATTTATTGATTTAAGGGAGAGAGAGAGGAAGGGAGAGAGAGAGAAGAAAAAAAAAGAAAAAAAAGAACACATCAATTCATTGCCTCCCATACACACCCCAACCCAGATCGATCCCACACCTAAGTGTGTTCCCTGACCTGGAATTAAGCCCACAACTTTTAATGTGCAGGACAATGCTCCAACCAACTGAGCCACTTGGCCAGGGCTGACAGTAATTTTTAAGTTCCAATTGTAATGAACTCTTTAAATTACCAAGAGGGAATTTCTATACAGAACCAAGATCCAGAGGCTTCACATTAGTGACTGCCAAATTGATTCTGAAATAATTGGTTTAATGACTTATATTCACATAAAAACTGTCCAATCATTGATAT
Source organism: Miniopterus natalensis (assembly GCF_054644295.1). Classification (NCBI taxonomy): domain Eukaryota; kingdom Metazoa; phylum Chordata; class Mammalia; order Chiroptera; family Miniopteridae; genus Miniopterus; species Miniopterus natalensis. The sequence goes on from NC_142085.1 coordinate 21,146,611, forward strand.
TTGCTCTCATAAAAGAATAGTGTGCTTATGTCCAACATGTCAGGTTGTTAAAATTATTTAAAATTTCCTGTGCCTCTTTTTCCCCAAATCTTTTTCAGTCTAACTAGATACTGAAATTCCTCCCAGTGGACTCAGTAAGAAGGCATAAGTTAAGTAAATCCTTGAAGTTGCTTAGATAAGAAGGAGTCTGGAAGACAATACACATTTATTGGACTATAATACTATCTACCAGGTACACTGGGATAAATGTTTTCTTTTGTTTATCTTGTTAATCCTCATGAGAGTCTGGCAAGAAAATTCTCTATTTTACAAATGAGGAAACTGATCTCCACAGAGCAAATTGTCCAAGATTCCACAAATACTGGATGATAAATCTGAGTCTCCAACTAGGACCTGCTAATACAGAGCCTGTGCTTTGCCACTGCTCTCTGATGCCACTCAGATTTCTGGGCTTTAAGAAGCATTTTCACAGAATAATCATCCCACAGGACAAAACTAGGAATCCAATGCAGGACTACCTTGTGTTAATATTTTAAAACCTCTGTCTGAATACTATTTTCTCTTATAAAAAAAGGAGATGATAAATATAATAGAGCCTTGAGAAATTTTCAAAATTTTATAAATGCAAGAAATTATTTCATCTATTAAAGTAAGAATGGTATGATTAGACATCTCTACACTCTAGTTAACCCATGGTCTGCTTCTTGATTTTGAGGGACCAACCAAAGGGAGAGGATTCTATCACCAGATTCAATAGCGAGTCCAGTCTGCTTTACTAATCCTGCAAACTTCATGGGCGAAATACTAAACAATCCAAAATTGGAAAATAGTCTGTTCCTTTCTAAAATATTTAGGAATGTCTGTACTTCTAAAATATTAATGCTATGAAAAACCAAAGAGATTTGTCCTTTACTGTGAAAGACAAAAATAAATTATTTCCCCACCCCACCTCACCCTCGTCAAAAGATTAAAGGGCCAAGACCACTATATGCAACATGTGACACCCTGGTGGATCTTGTTGGTTTTTTTCCTATAAAAAAATTAAGGCATAAAATTTGAATAATCTTTATAGATCAGATAATATTATATTAACCTTAATTTTCTGATTCGACCATCACATTGTGTAAATAGAGGATATTCTTGTTTCTAGGAAATACACTAAACCATTTAGAAGTAAAAGCATACTGATTCTTCAACTTATTCTCAAATATTTCAGGAATAATATACACACATAATGTCTACATAAAAAGAAAGAAAGGAATCCCAAAAGAAAAGTAAACAGGAAAAAATACAAAGAGAAAGAGAAAACAAATATGGTAAAATATTTACCAAATTTGGAAAATCTGGGTGAATGGCCTCTGGGAAATCTTTGTACTACTTTTGAAACTTTTCTGTAGATTTGAGATTGTTTCGAAATAAAAAACTAAAGGCAAAAACTGAAAAAGTCTTCCTGCACGAGACTTATACCTACTGAACAAAGTTTAAAAGTTTTTCTCTCTCCCTACAGCACCTAACCCTCTATTAGGCACATGCAAGATTCTTAATAACCTACTGGCTGGACAAGAGATTGATCAACGTGTATGTAACTTAATCCTGAATTGGAGCCTCTGGACCAAATTCAACTGCTAAACATGTTTCATTTGTTCCCTTCCATGTTCTGACATCTGCAGTTTTCAGCTGATATTTTAAAACCTGAAGATTTCACTTTTTAAAAATCTAGATTTGGGGCTTTCTTTAAACATCAGAAAATCGAGAAACAATGGGCTCACCTGGCAGAACTCACCACAGCTAAGTAACAGCCACCCTCTTGAGATCATAGGATACCAGTTTTCCACAAGCCCTGTCACTTGTCATCTCCCAAACTGTGCTCCAGTATGAATGACTGCTAATCACTGCACTTATGCAGGTATTTGCTTGCAAGTAGAACAATGTCTGTCTGTAGTCACATCTTTATCTATAAAGTGAGGAATAGAAGAGAGGTTGATAGGGTGCTTCACTCATTCAGGTTACCTACCTTGCATTTGAGTTTGAGATTCTTGGCTTAACCCATTGTGAGGGCCTGGACTTAGTTTTAAGGCAGCAAGATGCTTTGGCTCCAACTAAGCCCCCTCTCATCGCTGAGAATTCAAGTTAATTCCCTGTTTGAACAAGCTTCAGGGAGCCTTCAATACATCAATATCTACTAGTGAAGGAGTAGCGCTAACAAGGAAGACAGTACAGGAAAGAATCATTAGATAGATTTCTTTTTTCTTATTTTCTCTGACAGTAGCTAGGAGTCAAATAATAAAGTAATGAGAGAAAAGGCCTGGCAGGAAGTGGAAAGATGGAAAAGGTTTATCACCTTCCTGGAATCCATGCAGAATGCTGATCCCAACAGTTTCTTCAATTAGCTTCTATGTTAACCTAAAAACAAAAGGCCAAAGTGAGAGGCAACATGAATTTATTTGAGCTAAAAAAGAACAGCTATTCAGAAGCATTGATTCTGGCAGAAGCCCAAGTAATGTTCCAATTAGGAGGTGAAGGCAAGGGGTGTTCATGAGAAAGGGAAGGGAAACAATCACAGGAACAGAAGGAAGGCACTTCTCTGGGTGCAGATAAGCAAACATAGTGGTACTAATTCTAAAGAATGTTTTAATTTTCAGTTCAGTAAACATCAGTCCGATAGTCACAGTACCTGATTTCTTGTTATCTCTGCAAACAGGCATTTGGAATACAGTGCTGCTTTAGGCCAGTGCCAAGGTTATTGTGCCCAGTTTTAACATTCCAAAGGTTTGTGGCATGAGACCAGCAAGGCAGTTCCTCTGGGCTGGCAGCTCCAACTCCATTTTAAAGAGTCTCTCTCTATAGATATTTTACACCTAAAAGTAGGTTACTATCATTATCCCATTTTAAAGATAAGGAAACTGATGCAGAAAAATATTAATTTGCCCCTAGTCACACAAGTGAGTCCTGAAGTCAGGACTCTATCCCAGAGCTATGGTCTTAATCCCTGCTTTCTCCTTCCATACAATTGGCTTTAATTAACTAGAGTAAACTCTGAAGTGATTCTGTGAAGTTTCAAAGACGGAAATGCCCTCATATTCACCACCACTAGCTAGTGTTGTTAATGAACTTGCGTATTGCCTGCTGAGGTGAAAGAAAACAGTTTCTTTCCATTAAGAATTGAAACCATGACCTAAACATGTGACAGTTAGTTTTAAGTAACTCTGGGCTGAGGAGAATGCATTTGACTGATCATGGAGACTCCTTGGAGTATGTCTAGGATTTTATGTCTTAACTTGGGCTGGGGCCCTTCATGTGGTTCTCTGAGACCCAGTCTTCCAGAGAGTAGCCCTCTGGCCATATATCTGCAGGTTATAGCAAGTCTTTCGGTCTGAATCTGCTTCTGGAAATGATAAAGTTGACTCAGATACTTTGCAGAATTAGAAGCAGTGACCTAGCTAGCAACCTGGACACACGGGTGCCCTTTCAGAAATGTTAAGGATCTTCACTCCAACAGGTACCCAGAGCAGGCTCTGCATGTACCATTTGCTTTGCAGGAAGCAGCTGCTCAGCAGAAAATATATGTACCTTGCTTCCTTAGGAATCTCCCTCCCTCGGCAGGGCACTGCTCACAGAGCAAAAGGTCAGGAAATTAAAGGACTGCCCAGGGCCTCAGAGCTCAACCTGCTTCACTCAGCCTTCTTTTCTCTGAAATTCAGCCCTCTGGATTCCCAAGGTCTGTTTTGTTTCATGCCTTTTGACTACTTTGCTGATTTCCTTCAGTGTATTGGGCCGACTTCACAGTCGCCAGGTGTCCTCTGTCCTTCCATCAACTGACACTTAATGGGCAGATGGTGCAGATGGCCTGGCAGCAATGTGAGGCCTGAGCAGGTGGCTGAGAAAGGGGAGAGAAAGCAGCTGCAAAGAAAAAGACAGATTGGTTTGTGCCACTTAGAATCAGTAAATGCAGAGAGAGGTTAGGAGCAACTATTTCTTTTATGTGAAAATAAGATCATTTGGCTAAAAAGGAAGACATGCGTATGAGAGTACAGCGATCTCATGCTTCTATGTGGGAGCAACAGGCACTGGAGTTTTCTGGGATTACACGGTCCTGTTGGTCAAGATGACTTGTCTTTGAAGTTTGGCTGTGTAAGAATAATTTTTTCTTCATTTGTTTCAACATCCCATAAAGCACTCTATGTCAAGTACTCTAGTAGAGCTTGTAGGGCCAAAACCACTATCCCTGTGCTCAAAATGATAGAGTGTTTCACCTCTTAAGGAAGGAAACCTTAAGAGCTTCGAATCCAGGGCTTCTTGAACTGCAACAATCATAGGGATCACCAAGGATCTATTTCAAATGCACATTCTGATTCCATAGGTCTGGGTGAGGCTTAAGAGTCTGAAATTCTAAGGAGCTTACAATTTGCTGGTCGGTGGCCCACACTGGGTGTAGGGTGGGTCTAATCTACTCTGTTCTATTACAGCTGAGTAAACGAAGCTCCACGTATTCAGAGATGTGCCCAGGATCACAGCGCCAGTTGGTAACAAAGCCAAGCTTGTGAACCGAGGCTGGAACGCATTCCACAAAGGTCCATTGCTTCAGCTGTGAGGAGAGATTCAACATTTTGGTTTTCCAGCCTCCTTCCTCTCATAAACAATGAGTTGATAATAATTATACTCACCATCTGTCATCAGGGTTAGTGAGGTAAAATCATTTAGGCCATTCAAACAGAAGATTATCTTTACCAATTATCTTCTGTAGTCTGAATGCAACCCCCAGAACTCACGACAACCTTCCTATTGCCAGATGCTCATCTAGCTGCACGTTTTCATTGAAGCACAACTTGTTTGCAAAATGTAAAATTAGAAGTGACAGACAAATCTATTTTTATAAATCTTAGCCTGTCTATTTTGAGTCGCTGAATTTTAAAAGAAGAATTGAGGGCAGCTGTTGAACTTGACTAAAATATCTAATGATGCTACTCTATTTACTTCTAATTTACAAGATATCGCCATTTTTCCATGGTATTAATAATATCCTGTGATGTAGGGCACCTGTGAAACCATTTCAGTCCTATAGGGAACATGTCTTAGCATGCTGTTTGTTGGATATTAGGCCCAGAATGTGGTTGCACTTGGGTAATTCATGATTTCCTAGAAACAGAGTCTCAACTCAAATTTACCTACCCTGTGACCTTAAATAAAACACTATAGAAGTACACCACATTTTATTGCCCTTTGTTTTACTGCATTTCATAGGTGTTGGTTTTTTACAAACTGAAAGTAAGACCCTCCAAGAGCAAAAAAAGTTCACAACTCGCTTTATTGACATCCTCTTTTTTATTTTTTATTTATTTCTGCTCTCTTTATTGCAATGCTTTATTATGATGGTCTGGAACAGAACCCACAATATCTCTGAGGTATGTCTGTACTATCTAGGCTTGACTTTTTTCATCTGTTAGAGATGAAACAGCTTGTTTCCTTGCTCACCCAACTATTAAATTTGAATAGCTTGTAATTAAACATAATGCCTTATACTTAAACAAAAATGAACATCACAAGGAAATTTAGACTTAAAAGAGCAGGCTTTACCATTTATGGACTTCAAGTTTTGTAGGATTGGTCTCTCAATCAACCAATATTTATTAAGGAGTCCCTTCATGCAAGATAATGTAATCAAATATGGTACTTAATGTTCCATGGGCCTTGATCTCCAACTAAAATAAGGAAGTTCCAGAGCATTCCTACTTAAAACATCATTAGTATTTTAAGCAAATGTTGAAAAACTAAGTAAGAGATCCAAGTCTCACCAAGTCATTTATAATGTCAGTAGGCATAAAATTTCCAGTGGAATTCAGCAAGAAAGAGAAGGCAGTGAGAGGGGGAGCTCTAATATCCACCATACAAAGCCTATTAGGAGAATTGGAGGGCACTCAAACAGAAATCTCTCCCATCTCCCTGTCTTTTTGTCACAATCAGAAATCTAACATTCCTCCCCTAAAGCTAAATGGCTCTAATTATGGATAATGGCTTTTCTTCTGTTTATTTATTTAAACCCTGCTAATTGCTTGAAAATATCTCTCCTCTACAGATCATTCATTCCATCTTTTAGCTATAATAGGAACCCACCACACCTTCTTCTCACTACCCTAGAGCTCCCTGGCCTGACCTCTAAACAGGTATGTAAAACTTAGATAAATTGCAATTTTTTTTTTTTAGTCAAAAAACTGTAGCTTCCCTCTGGCCTTTCATGTTAATAACAGGTGGAAGAATTGGAAGAAGCTTGACAAAAAGCACATTCAATGCACATGCTGATTTAAAACTGTTAAAATGTGTCATTTCGTTTTCATGGTGACACATGTTGGAGGCAATCATGCCTCCTCCCCTTCTAGAGATGATGTAACGTCTGAAGCACAACTGGCCTGAGGGCTCATGGTCTGAACGTTGCTGTTCCACGCGTGCTAACCTCCTTGCTCCATCCCACCAACTGTGGCTCCAGGTCCACTTCGTCGCCTTCTCCCACCACCCTTCCCTGTCCCCCATCTCTCCTCTCTTCTTACCTTCCTCATTGCCTTCCAACGAGTGGGCAGAGACTTTCCTATTCACCTAACCGCTGTCCTGGCAGAGCCCTGTTTCAAGGTTTAGACGTGTCTAAGGTCACTCTGGATTTAGCACCATCGATTCTCGAATCGGAGACCAGGGAGGTTTATTTGAAGATATTTTAGCCTCTGAGATGTCTCTGAATAAAGGTGGTCAGAGTTGATCCTGGGGACAAGAAGACAAATCGTTAACTGCATTATTTTCTTTTCAGTATCAAATCCTGCTCAAAATTCTTTGCCGTATTTGGGTATATTTTAAAACCCTCAGTCTTTTCTGGTTCACATAAAAAACTTCAACTCTAACTTTTCTCTATTTGGGGTGCAAAATTACAAACCATATCATCTAGTGAAGATCTGACTGGTTTTATTAATCTCCTTAGCACTCCTCCCCATCCAAGCCAGCCAAGTGCCCAGCATGCAGTGGTGATCAGTTAATGTTGTTTAAAGAATGGACGACCATCATGCAACACAAGAGGGTTAAATCAGAGTTTATATATGCAGTAATAATGTTATTTTAATTATGTGCCAATTTTATCATTTGGATGTAAAACAGTGGTTCTTACCTGGGGATGTTTTTGTACACACACACACACACACACACACACACACACACACACAGGACAGAAAATTATTCAGAGCAAAATATCAAGAGAGGCAATATTGAGGAACCCTAGTATAACCATATTGAAGTAAAGGGACCCTATAAAGACTTTAATCATCTCCACTTCAATCCTGAAGTTGTGTGTCCTGTGCTCAGCACTCAAGCCTACTGCACTGAACCCAGAGTCACTGACTGGCCCTCCCCAGGCACCCTCTTCTCTGCAATCATGTCAGAATCAGAATGTGACAGATGCAACAGATTGTGTTAAGAGCCTATGGGATAAGGTGCCTGCTAGACCTGCCACATCCTCTGAGGCAGTGTGGTGCATTCAGCAGAGTGTGCTACAAAGGAGAGCTGGGTTGGAACCCCAGTGCTACCATGTTTTAGCTGAGCAGACTTGAACCAATCACTGAAAGTTTCTAAGCAGCAGTTTTGATAAAATGGAGATGGTAACCCCAAAGCTTCGAGGTTGCTATGAGGGTAAATAATAAACTTAAACAGTACCTGGGACATAGTGCATATTTGGGGGGGGGGGGACACAAGGGAGCTAGTATTATTTCATTTGATTTTAACTTTAAAACATTTACACTCTTTTTGACAAACTGGTAATTGCATCCACACCACAGTAAGGACTGGCTCTCTAAAAATATATAGAAATGTAGCCCAAGTCACTGTTGTTGATTTTATTATTATTCAAAGTACCCACCTCCCCTCCTCAAGGGAGGATCGTTAATCCCACCTCACTGATGTCATGGGACATTCAGTGGTGTGTGAGTGGAAGGGATGAAGGCCACTCCCAAGGTTCTGCCAAGTCCTATTCCCTTTGTCACAAGACAGCCAATGTCCCAGAGAGAGACAGTTCTTTCAACTTAAGGTTTGTAATGAAGTCAATATGAAGCTATAGTCAAGTCCACAAGACATGCACTGTGAGACAGTGATAAATCTTCGTAAGCTCCTGAAGTTACTATTTCCCCTGTATGTCCCCTTCACAAAGTCCACAACACGATGAGAAAAATAAGTTTTGTAGATGCCCTTTTCCCCACTCTATTCCAAAAAAAAAAAAAAAAAAATCATTTTCCGCTTGCCAACTGATTATGCAGCCACGTTGTTTGAAAGCTTGCATAATTTACATTAGCATGCTTAAGATCTCAGGTGACTACGCCTTTGAGGCCAGCATGCTAACCCCAGTGGGCCGATTTGATATTCTTCCCAATATCTGACCCTTTTTTCCTTGTTAATTACAGGCAGACTTCCCTGGTCCGGCCCTGGATCTGCACCTGTTTCCCATCTTTGAGCAGCTGCTAATTAGGCTGCAAATGGTGGGCTGGGCAGCGCGGGCCACACACGCCCCGTCGGGCTATCGATCAGGCTGGCACGGCACGTGTGCGGAACGGCCCCTGCACACCCCAGCTCCAAAACAAAAGCCATTCCTGGAGTTGCACTTTTGAGTCCACACATACTCCAGGCTCTACATCAAATATTAAAACATGTGAAGAGACACTGCAATTTTAAAATAGAATTTTTCTTTGAAGTGCCAAGTATGAACCTAAATACTATTTACTTCTCATTTGATTCTTTTAATTTGGAGGGGGGGGGGATTTTTTAAGAAAAAAGATATGTATATACTTATATGGAAATAATTGAAGGTAGGTGATGTGGATATAAATTATATATATGTAAGCTATCCAAGCAAAAACCTCATTCTGAATTCCCATTTGTCCTTATGCATAAAGCAGTTAAATAGAGTTTCACACTTTGCCATGATTTATGGTTTGGCTAACTATGAACATCTAGGACACTGATTATCAAAGGGGACATTACAGTGACCTCTGGGTAGTTTTGGAAATGGGTAGGGGTTTGGGGTGGTCACAGTGACTAAGGGGTTCTACTGCCAGTTAGTGAGTAGATACAACGTGTTCTCACAACGATAATTTGTCCAACATCTGTTACAAAGCACAAATAATGGACCAACTTAAAAATCATTTTATAAATGTCTGTATCTAGAACTTAGTTCCATTTCACATATAAATATAAAATATTTTTACAACTTTAATATACTGAAATTTAGTTTTCTGAAATTTCCAAGAATGCAAATCCAAGAAAGATTAGATTTTGGTTTGAAATTTTTTTGTTATTACAGTTAGATGATTATATCTTTTAAATTACATATATAGTTAGGTTATATTATCTATGATTTTCATTCAAGAATAGTGAAGAAAAGACTACAAAACAATTCTTATAAAAAGAGATTAGGTTTAAGCCCGGCAGGGTGTGGCTCAGCGGTTGAGTGTCGACCTGCGATGCAGGTGACCGGGGTTCCTTTCCTGGTCGGGGCACATGCCCGGGTTGCAGGATAGGCAGGCAATCAATGACTCTCTCATCATTGATGTTTCTATCTCTCTTTCTCCCTCTCCTTTCTTCTCCCTGAAATCAATAAAGATATTTAAAAAAAAACAAAAAACGAAATTAGATTTAAGAGAGTGAGCATCACTGTTCTTGGGGGACAGGCCTGGGCACAGTTTTCATTTGTACATACTTTTGTCAATGACTGTATCTTTGGTACCTGGCATACAAGAGTCAGTCAGTGATTTTTTTCTTAAAATTTTGTTTCTTATTTCCCCTGCTGACATTGTCACACATTCTACTGTAGTCTATGACCCTAGCACATTGTCCAGCAGAGCTGCCTCAACATAGCCACCCGATAGTCGAACTGCAGAGAAACCTCTGGTATCCCAGAAATGAGTCATAGTACTCTTTTAACTTGAGATAAACCTCATGCTCACTTTATGAAAACATTGCCGAGGACAAAGAGATGGAATACTCCTCTAATGCGTTAGAAAGACCTGTTACTCTTGACCCTCCCTGAATTCTCTCCTCATAAGACTACATAATTAGTTATTCACTTTATTTTTACAGAAGAAAAATTAAATTTTATAGAAAGTCATGACATTCACCTTTTCTTGCTCCTTCCAATCCTTAACAGTTGTAGAAATTGTAGAATTAAGCATAAAAAATGTTTTAAGCTGAATACATTAGTTTTTGAGGTGGCTGAGCTTTGTTTATGGACTCAGAGACATACATTGACTCTCTATCCACTTATAAAGTAAAATTTTATTAAATTTCCTATGAAAGCACTCCCATGATTTACCTTCATTATAATATTAAGATGGCTTCTCTAATCTTGAATGATCTGATAAGTATGGACATGATATGTTTATTTTTAAATATATGTTTGTTGATTTCAGAGAGAGGAAGGGAGAGGGAGAGAGAGAAATAGAAGTGTCAATGATGAGAGAGTCATTGATCGGCTGCCTCCTGCATGCCCCTGACTGCGGGTTGAGGCCACAACCGGGGCATGTGCCCTGACTGGGAATCGAGCGGCAATCTCCTGGATCCTAGGTCGAGGCTCAACCACTGAGCCATGCCGGCTGGGCAAGAGGCAACATCCTCATAAAAAAATTTCCCAGCCATTTGAAGCCACTCTTGGACATACTGAACTCCCAGGAACAAAGGAAACACAAAAAAAAAATAAAGCAAAGGAGAAAGTTGAACTCAAATAGTTGCTTTCTTATCTTGAGTCTTGAGATAAGTGGTGCCTAAACTGAAGGTGCCCTGAAGGAGGCTGTAACTTACCTGACCGCCAGACCTTACCCGGGGATAGCCCCAGTCCTGCTGACCCAGGCCAGCGTTGGAGGGTCAACTTTCTATGCAACACGAGTGTCCTTGCAGAAGCCCTTCCGTGTATTCAAGGTGGACAATGTTGTTTTCCTATCTCCCAGCTTGTCTTTCTCTTGCAGTTGTTTGTTCTTTGGCTGTGACTGTTGGTGCTGTTGGCAAAGGTAGTTCCTCGGGAAGGTAAATTAGGGCAAGACTGTAGGTGTTCAGTAGGCCCCTCCTGGGGCACTAGCAGGTGCTTCTCTGTTTGCTTTTCTCATGGTGGTAGTTTGTCAGACACGAGCTTTATAAAGAGTCAAATTGACCCTATATGTTCACTGAAATCAGAATTCCAATCAACAGCACATTGTTAACACTATGGGAGCTGTTGGGGCAAGTTTATTTGGTTGGTTGGTTGGTTGGTTGGTTGGTTGGTTGGTTGGTTGGTTGGTAGGAAACTATAATGGAAAGAAAATGAGAAAAAAGCAAATTAGCAGAAGAGAATGCATGGGAGAGTCTGATTTAGAAACCCCGGTCCCTGAACTGCAGCCTGGCCCCCTTTGCGTGTTCCACAGTACAAATCACTCTGATAGAAATGTATTTATTTCTTTATTTTTATTGTTAAAAGTATTACAGATATCCTCTCCCCCTCCACCACTGACCTCCTCCACCCATCCCTGGCAACCCCCCAGGCCTTCCCCACACTATTGTCTGTGTCCATGGGTTATGCATATACGCATATAAGTTCTTTGGTTAATCTCTTCCCACCCACCCACCCACCGTTGCCTTCCCTCTGAGATCCCTCAGCCTGTTCCATGCTTTTATGTCTCTGGAACTATTCTGTTCATCAGTTTATTTTGTTCTTTAAATTCCACATATGAGTGAGCTCATGTGATATTTGTCTTTCTCTGCCTGGCTTATTTCCCTTAGCATAATACTCTCCGGTTCTATCCATGCTGTCTCACAGGGTAGGAGATCTTTCTTTTTTATAGCTGTGTAGTATTCCATCATGTAAATGTCCCACAGCTTTTTTATCCACTCATCTACTGATGGGCACCTGGGCTGTTTCCAGATCTTAGCTATTGTAAATTGTGCTGCTATGAATAGGGGTGCATATATCCTTTCTGATTGGTGTTTCGAGACTCTTAGGATATATTCTTAGAAGTGGGGTCACTGGGTCAAAAGGCAGCTCCATATTTAATTTTTTGAGGAACCTCCATACTGTTTTCCATAGTGGCTGCACCAGTCTGCATTCCCACCAGCAGTGCACTAGATTTCCCCTTTCTCCACACCCTCGCCAGCACTGGCCATTTGTTGATTTGTTGATGGCAGCCATTCTGACAGGTGTGAGGTGAAACCTCATTGTCATTTTAATTTCCATCTCTCTGATGATTAGTGACTTTATTTTTTGAATATACATTTTTAGGGGCAACATTTATATGTCTAACACTGTAATAGGTAAGCACTCTTGGGGTGGGAGATATAATACAAAAAGTGATATAGATCTAAAAAGTCTTTAAAATGTACACATTGTATAAAATGTAAAATCCATAATGCAATTTACCTCTGTTTAGCTGGGAAGACAACACAGCCTACTAAAGAAGCTAGGATTCATTCCCTGTGTACATCAGTTATTCTGGCTCTGTCCTGAGGGACCCGACCCAACCCCTGACTGCATCCAACATAGGTATTCATGTACTCCTGCTTACAACTGTGAGATGAATACAAATCTATCACCTCTGCTAAAAACAAAAATAAGTAAAACGTATTTCCAAATGAGTGTGAGCCTATAGTGAGGTCTTTCACTACACACAGGATGACCCTAAGTCCCAATATGCCTGGGACAGCCTCAACTACTCTTCTTGTCCCAGCATCATTATAGATAGAGCCCCTTTCACTCTCAAATGTGCTGCATTTTGAACACTAAATTATACTCTCATCTTATAAGATATAGCATGTTAAATAACTGCAGACATCAAATCTTCCAAAATAGAAGTGCAGTTTGGGTGCCTTATCTTTACTCTTACATAGTTTCTATGAATATCTTAAAATTCTAAGAACTAACTATATCTTCTATCAATCTAAGTCCTTGTGAAGTTTTTGTAGACTGAAATTATAATCATTTCACTTTTAAGAAAACCGGAGAGACTCTACCAGTCAATGTAGAAAAATCAGGACCCTCGTACACCACATGTAGAAATTTTGAAACTGCTTGAAAAGTAGTCCAGAAATTGCTCAAATGATTAAACATAGAATTACCATATAACTCAGCAATTCCACTCTTAGGTGTCTAGTTAAAAGAAATGAAAACATATATCTACAGAAAAAAATGTTTACAGCAGCATTATTTATAATAGTCAAAAGGTAGAAACAATCCATCAACTGATAAATAAATAAAATATATATACATACAATGAAATATTATTCAGCCATAAAAAGAAGTAAACTACTGATACCTATTACCTTGAAAACATGGTGCTAAATGAGAGAAACCAAAACAACATATGTCAGTACCAAAATAATATGTGGTCTCAAAAGACCACTTATGATATTATTCAATTCATATAAAACATCCAGAAAAAGCAAATCAGTAGAAACAGAAGATTAGTGGTTGTTTAGGGCTGTGGGGCAAGGGGGGAGTGGAGTGTTAGATAAAGGTACAGGGTTTCTTTTGGAGGTGATAAAAATTTTCTAAAAATTGACTGTGGTCATGATTGCACATATGTGTGAATATACTAAACGCCATTGAATTGTACACTTTAAGCAGAAGTGTAGATTTGTATGGTATGCAAATGATAATAAAGCTCTTTAAAAAGAAAAAGAAAAAAACTGACTCTCATTCAGAATGGCAACCAACCATCACTAATAATAATAATAAGTGACATTTATGGAGAATTTCCTCCCTGGCAGTTGCTGTTTGTACTGCTTTACATAGCTTATTATCAATGAACCCTCACAAAAGACCTATGGCATTAGTTCTGGAATTACACCCATTTTAAATATAAAATGTTAAGCAAAAACATTTAAGTAAATTTCCCTAGGTCACAAAAGTAGTAAAAGATGACACTGAGTTTTCAAACCCTCATGGATTAATTAAGCCTAAGCTTTTAGCAATACCCTAAACTGCCAACCATTCAATCAATCTAATTCATACCAAAGTGTCAAAAACCTTTTAGATCCAGCTCCCTCTTGACAGAGAGGCATTCAAACCTTGGCTAAGAATAGGCCAATTGGAGATGCATTATGCCAAAGGTAAGTCTTCCATCCGTCTTACTTACCTAGGGCCAGCTGTGTGATTAAACCCTGTTACACACTGAACTTTGCCTCAGCTTGGAGCCACTTTTTTAGTAATGAATAGAGGGAAATCATACCTTATTTCCAGAGGTCAGAGAGAACTTCAAGCAGCAAAGAGTGTGAAACCTAAGCAGTTCTTGGACTTCCTTCTCGGCTGGCATAATCCTCTGCCAGCTAGCATCCTTTCATTCTCAGGTTTATCAACATGCTATTCCTGTTTGGGCTCCCTCCCATCTTCTCTTCTGCTGGCCACCTATTAGTGTGACATAAGAAGCATTGCAATTTAGTCAATTTAGCTTTAGACTTGGTCTTTGTACCAGAGATATAGACATATATTTGTGAATATTTAGGATATTTCTTTGTAACAAATGAGAAATGAATTAACGTTTTCAGCCAACTTAAATGAAAATTAACAATGGAGAAAAAGATAAAATAAGTAGAATACATAATGGGTGGAATTTTTCCTTAAATGACTTGCAAGAAACTTAATCAAGCCACTTAAGTTTATAGACTATAAATACTGGCTTTCTGTTGTTTTAGGAACAGTAATATATGCACATGATAAAAATAAAATCAGATGAGTTTTAAACAATTAAAGCATCACTGATAATTCGAGTTTGTAAATAGGAATCTGGCAGAAACAATGTCACCCAACTTTGCATGCCAGACTTTATCCTAACATAGACTTCAATCTCTTCAGGAATTAGTTCTTATACAGAGATTCAATAAATGAGATGCTCAGGCACAAATGGGGCATTTAAAGGGTATTAATACAAACCAGCCAGAACATACTGGTTTTCACTCTCCGTGAAGAGTATGTTTGGGGGGGCAGGGGTCAGAAACAGAATATTCTGATTTATTTCCTGAATACTTTTCTACTTAACAGCCACATAAGGGCCTTTAAGTTATGGATCTAATAGTGATGTTCAACTGAACAAGGTGCTTCCTTCTCCATGAAAACTGGTTAGCAGTTTCTTAAAATGATAAACATACATTTAGCATACCACCAACAATGCCACTCCTAGGTATCTAGCCAAGGGAAATGAATACACTTGTCCACATAAATATGTGTATTCAAGTGCTCAGAGCTACATTGTTTATCATAGCCCCAAACTGGAAACACCCAAATGCCAGCCAACTGGTGAAGGGATAAACCAAATATGATCTATCTTAAGCAATCAAAAGGATTGAAGAACTGATGCACCCTAAAATGTGGATGAACCTTGAAAACATCATGCCATAAAAGGAGCCAGTCACAGAGATACCACATATTATATGATTCATTTATATAAAATGTCCAGAAAAGGCACATCTACAAAAACAGAAAATACATTAGATATTGCCCAGGACTAGAGGTGAAAATAGGGAATGACAGCAAATAGGCATTAGATTTTTTAGGGGGGTGAGAATGTTCTAAAATTAAACTGTGGTGGTGGTTGTACCACTCTATAAATTTATTAAAAGCCAGTGGATTGTAAACTTAAGACAAAGATTTATATGGTATGTAAATAATACTTCAATACGCTGTTAAAACCGTAATATTGAGAAAATGCATTCAGAAAAGGTAGATGATAAAATTCAGTACCTAATGAATGATTTTAAAAATAACTTTCAAAATGTGTCTCCCTATGAGTCCGATTCCAAGTAGCAGAACACATGACATATCAATTAGGATGGAGTAACTTACGCTCTGGTAACAGAACACCCCCAAGTTTCAGTCAGTTAACACAACAAAAGTTTGTTTCTCTCTAATACTAAATGGCCAACAGGTGTCATGAGCAGGGACAGGGTTACAGAGAGGAGAAGAATACCCTTCTTAGAGCACAAAAGCCAAGTGTGACAGAAGATCCATCTTAGTACATGCCCCTGACACTTCTCGAGAAGGAAAGACACATGGGACATCACGCCCTGCCTCTTACAGCGTCTCCCCAGGTGTGAAACATCACCTCTGCTCGCAGCTCATTGGCCGCAGTAAGACACATGACCACAGTTCATTTCAAAATGTACTAGGGAAATGCAAAGCGACCGTGTATGCAGGGTCAGGAGGAAGAAAATATTTGCAAACTGCCCTCATCACCCCTACAACGTAATAAACCTGAATTACTTCGGCCATACCTGAGCAGAGTGCAAGCTAGCCCAGAGCCCCCTAACAAAGAACGTGGTAGATTAAGAAAGGCAGATATGCTGGGTTTGTATTTATATTTAACAAGTGGATATTTTAAAGGAAAAGCCGGAAACCATGGGTAAGTCCCAGGTATTAAAGATTTAAAGGGCCATTTTAAGATAGACTTACATCTTAGGACTTAAAAGTTATGCTTCAGTAGTTGTTAAGACTTTAATGGAAAATTTTTTCTACAATATTAATGGAAAAGATATTGCTGGAGTAAGTAGTGTGCTTTTGCCCAGGGTGAGGCCTGGTCAGATAAAAAAATATATATATATATAGACTATAAAAATACCAGTGGAATCCAGAACTTGGTTGAAACATTAAAATCATTCAATAAATGTTAAATTTAATTACACAATTTAATATATATATATATATATTTAATATAATTTCTACTCTATATATCTTGAAAATGTCCTAGGACTTTATATCTTTATTTTCTTAACTATTTGACAGTGGTGACCCACCTCTTCCAAAATAAAAATTGTATCTTTGTTTATTTTGGCATTCCAGAAAATAAATATGAACTAATAAGACAAAGAAATTTAATACTAACTAATAGAAGAGAATTTTCCCCTATAACAATGATGAAACGAGGGATGGAATATAAGGCTAAATTTTCTAAAGTAATTGGTAAAATGCAAATGAACATAGAGTACAAAGTGACATCGAACTGTCATCTTTTTTGAAAGTTCACTGCCAATGGTTCATTCTATTCATTCATGTCAAGCAATATTTTAGACATAGGGTGATAGTTTGAAAATTATCAGTCAGAATTTCATAGATGTCTCCAGAACCCTCATTACATTTTTGTGACTGGTTAGTGGTCTGACAGGTTTTAATTTTGTTTCACACACCCTTTTCCCAAATAACACAGTATATGTTATTGTTGTGTCTTTAGAGTTCTTCAAAGACACCTTATAAATGCTAAAAGTTTCTCTTAGATATTTAAATTAGAGTATATTTAAGGGGGGTAAAGGACAAGACAGTGTGATTTTAAAGTCATCTGGCAAACTGATTCTGTCAAGAAAGCTTAGTTTCATTCTGTTTGCTGCAACAGCTTTTTTCCCATAACTCCACTCTTCTCGTTCTTGTAATACATTTGGGAGGCCTGTCAAGGCCTATCCACTCTCTAAATAGCTTTGCAGATTAAATTTTTAACTCTCCTCTCTTCATGCAGATGTATATTTCTGACAAAGAATTGCCCTGAGATGTCAGCTTCCATTTTTTGTCACTGGAGAGAAGGCGCGTAGGTGCAAGCGTGCATTCTGAAGTCTCAGCTTCCTCCGGAGAGGCCTGCACACCCGCATGCAATCTCATGGTGCCTCTGTTTCCTTCAGGGGAAGAGACCGAAAAGAAAATAAATAGAATTTGTATTTTTGTAAGTTGATGATATTGACTATTAAAATATGTCCAGGTGATAAAATGGTACAAAAGAAGAGAATATAGTCAACGCTGGACTACAGCACATGGGGCTGGTGTTCTTGTGCAGGTGATGCCTGAGATGAACCTTAAATGATGAGTTTGCAGCAGGAGAAAGAGAGAAAGGAGTTACAGTGTTATTACAAGAAAGGAAACAACTGAAGTAGAACCGTGAATTCATAGAAACAGCATGGTTTGTATAAAGATCTTCAAAAATATGGGCAACACTAAATTCCAAAGAATGAGGTGAATTGCATTCAGTCCTAGGAAAGGGGATGACTTTAGGTCACATGCTTTGGCATTTGTCCACACTCCTCTGTTCATGTAGCTTAGTACCCAGTTTGTACAAAGAGTCCATCTGGGGCAAGGATATTTAAACAAAGCACCTCCATTACCTTTAAGTGAAAAGAGGGCAATGGCTTTTATTGGTCCCGTCTGACTTTTAATCCAAAATCAACCTAACATCAATAAAAGGGACAGACCAGCGCAGTAAAATAAGCACTCCATTTATTATATGACACATGTCCTAGTCTGAGCCTAGTCAACAACTTGTTTGTTGCACCTGAAACCTGTATAATTTTGTTAAATAGTGTCACCACAATAAATTCAATAAAAAGAAAAAAACAACTAGTTATAAGACCTTGAGCAAATCATTCTGATATCATTGCCCCTTCGTTTCCCTTCTATAAAATAATAAATTACACGATTTCTAAAGTCTTCCCATTCTAAAATCTCATGGTGCCATGCAGGGTGTGAATATCTAACTGGTAGTCCTAGGAAGGATAGCTAAGCAAAAAAAAAATTTTTTTAATGGCATACATAGAAGTAGTAAAAGAAATTCCAATCAATGAATTTGTACAAATTTATAAAAATTTACCAAAAAAACCCCAAAACCATTCTACTAATGATCTTGGGTTTATGTGTTTAAAAAGAGTATTTTCCACTTTAGAAATTACTAATGAAGTAGTTATGGATTAAGTTATATGATATCTGAGATTGACTTCATAGTCATCTAACAGTTTGACGTGATGAGTGGTAGCAGATAGAAAGATAAATGAAACAAGAGAGCCATTAATTGATTATTGCTGTGGTTGGGTGATGAGCACTTGGAAGTTTATTGCTCTCTGATTATGAGCACATTTGAGTTTTGCATAATAACATTCTTTAATTATTGCTTCTATATTGTTCAAGAAAAAACACCAAAGTATAAAATGACATATTTGTATTTAAAGGGAGGTGGACATAATAAAATATTTGTATTTATTTTATTTCTGTAAGGTAACATTGGAGACCAATAAAGAGCAGTTACCTATGGTGGTGTGAAAAGAACTGACAGTTACAATGTGGGAGCAAGACTTCTTAACACATAGCATTTAATATTGTTTTAACTCTTTAATCACATATATATTATTGATTCAAAAAGCTAAAATTGCGCCACTAAAGTTCAATGGTGATAAAATGAACTTTTCAACAAGTGGTGCATTGTTAATTAAGTATCCATGAGAGAACAAATGAACCTTAAGCCTTACTCTCCCCACATATAAAAATCAATAACAGATGGATTGTAGATCTAAATTTGAAGGGTAACACAATAAAACTTTTAGAAGAAAATATAGAAGAATATAGCCATAATTTTGGAGTAGGCAATGACTTCTTAAATAGGACACAAATATTTTATGGTTTGTACCATAGAAGAACAAAGTAATAAATTGGAGTTCATTAAAATTATGAACTTCTTAATTCAAAAATGTTATTTAATAAATGAAAAGGCCTAATGTGGCAGAAGTTGTTTGCAATACCTATAATGCATATGTTGACTCTGGAACTTATATCTAGCATAAGTTTTTTAAAACAATACAATAGCAATAAAAATGACAGACACACTAATTTAAAAGAGAATTTTTTTAACTTTCCACTTCTTAAGGATAGATATACATAATGACTTTCTTTAAAGGAGTGTAGTATGGAAAGGGAGGGGGAGAAAGAGAAACTTCATAGTAGAGAAATTTAACAAGTGCTCCCTCAGCCAGGTGATTAAGGTCCACGTCAACAGTGATCACTCATGTTGAGAATCTATATGTACCCTTGATATGATGGGATGAAAGTGGCACTTAACTTCTGTGATCTTTCTCTCCAAAACCCATCACTTCAATCTAAAAATATCAGACAAATCCCAATTGAAGGACAGTGTACAAAATACCTCACCAGTAGGTATCAAAACTGTCAAGATCATCGAAAACAAAGAGAGTCTAAGAAATTTTTATAGTCAAGAGGAGTCTAAGAAAGGATGATAACGAAATGTAGTCCAGCATTCTGGATGAGATTCTGGAATTGAAAAAAGACATTAGGTGTAAACTAAGGAAATCTGAATAAGCCATGGATTTTAATAATCCATTAACATTTGCTCATTCATTGCAAGAAATGTACTATATTAATGTAAGATGTAAATAATAGGGGGGTCTGGGTGAGAAGTACAGTGGCACTCTATGTATTATCTTAGCAACTTTTTCCATAAATAAAAAACCTTCTAAAAATTAAGTGTATTAAAAATATATATGTAAATAAAACTTGAATAAGCGTTTTCCAAGAGGTAATGACCAAATGGCCAATAAGCATATTAAAAAGAAGTCAACATCTGTAGCCATCAGGGAAATGCAAATGAAAACTACACTATGGAAGCACTACATGTCCATTTGGCTGGTGAGCATTATAAAGACTAATCAACCGACCAACATTGTTAACACCCATACCAACCATTGTCCAGAATGTGGAGAAACTAGGGCTCTGGTGGATTGCTAGTGAGAGTGTACATTGGTACTACAATCCCTTTGGAAAACTAACCATTCAATATAAAAAAGATTAAACAACAAAAGAGCTACATTTTTGACAATGGCAGAACCATGCAGTAGAATATTACATCAGCATTAAAGATGGTCGTTTCCAAGAATTCCTAATGACAAGCGGAAATGTTCATTACATAAAACTCTGGGTATTGTTTAACCCCATCAACCAAAAACCAAATGCACAGAGTTAGGTTTATTTAGCTTGCTGTAGCAAAGAAGAAAGCACTGGAGAAAAAAGTCAGGAGCACCTCCGCCATGTGGCATTGAGAGGGGCTGTTTATTGAATTTGAGCTGGTGCTAGATGATTTTAAGAAAGAATGACAGATAAATACATAACCCACGGACACAGACAATAGTGTGGTGAAGGTCTGGGGCAGTGGGTGGGTGCAGGGTAGAAGGGGTCAATGGGGAAAAAAATAGGACATCTGTAATTTTTTCAACAATGAAGATAAATTTAAAAAAAGGAAGAAAGAATGACAGTTCTGAATTGGATACTGTCAAGTAGTGTTAACAATTTCGTGCTTGGGTATCTTAACTTCTGTCCAGGAAGTGGGAAGACTAAGGTGTAGCTAGATTTGTTGCTGGTAAAGAAGCAGTGATCACTCAAAACAGGACTGGTAGGCCTTTCTTTTTTGTCACAATGCGCCCTTGTCTTTGTTTTGTTATGAACATCTGTATCTTGTGCAAAACATTTAAGTTCCATTGTAAAATCTTTATTGTTGAAAGTATTTCAGATGTCTTATTTTTCCCCCCATTGATCCCCTCAACCTGTCATCCACCCACCCCCCAGACCTTCTCCACACTATTGTTGTATCCATAGGTCATGCATATATGCATCTAAGTTCTTTAATTAATCTCTCCCCCATACCCCCCACTCTTCACCCCTGTCTTCCCTCTGAAATTCCTCCAACTTCTCCAAGGTTTTCACCTTCTTTGGTTGTCAGCAGAATCCATTTTCACTTTCTCACTGCAATGTAAATCCTAGTTATATAAAGAAAATCCATACAGAAATAGCAAAACTACTGAAAAGAAATAAATCAACACATTAAAAATAATAAATTATGGATTGTGGAGTTCAGGAAAATTTTGTTTCTATTTTTCTACACTAAGCATATATTACTCTACAATAAAAATGTAACAAATAATAATTTTTAGAAAATGTATGTGCTATCCTACAAAAATACATTCAGTAGACTATTCCATGAAAAGATAACTTTATTCCACTACTATTCAGAGTAATGATACTTGATAACAAAGCTTGAATGAAGCTTTTCCCCTGTCACTTGTCTATAGTATTAAGGCTCCTTCTCCATGCAAAAATATAATTTCCTAGAGAAGATGACTGATTTACCTTGTCCTTTGGTGAATTATATAAACTGAAATGGAAATGGAAGAGGTTTCCCTCCAAGCCAATCCTAAGAACAATTCATATTTTCTGCTGCTGGGTTTGGCACACAATGTAAATAAGTAGCTATATGAAGGCCAAAGTCACGAATTTTCAAAAAAATCTCATCCAATCTATCTACTCAAGGACATCCCATCCATCTGGAGGTATAGCTCCAGCTGGCCATTAGTGAGTTAAATCAGAGGTTCTCACACTTAATTCCACCATGACACACATGGTAGAGTTTGTCCATATTGATTACAAGCTCCCATGATTATAATAGACTTTCACAGAAACTACTTTTCTGGTTAGGTCTAACACTAAAATAATTTAGTTTCCAAAGCTATAGTACTCTTAAGAAATTATAACTAACCTCTTCATCATAGCCACAGCAAATATATGAATGGCTCCAAGCTTTTCTCTCCCATTTATTACAAAATATGGCAATGCAGGTGTGTGAGAATTAAATGATAGTGAAAATCTTGACTCCATCCTTCTTCATTCAAATAAGCCACATACAAATTTTAGTATTTCAACACAATAGTTGAAGCAACTTATCTCACAAATCAAATCACCAAGTTGAAAATCACCAAACTGAAAATCATCAAATCACCAAATTGAAAATCACCAAATTCATTACAAAAGTGGAGGTGTTACCTCTAAAGAGTGACTTTTAACATTCCCAGAGAAATGGCATTGGATTCTAGTCTTAAAGCATAAACATGAGCCCAGCCCCGTGTGGCTCAGCAGTTGAGCAGCAACCTATGATCCAGGAGATCGAAGTTCGATTCCCGGTCAGGGCACATGCCTGGGTTGCCGGCTGGATCCCCAGTAGGGGTGTGCAGGAGGCATCCAATGAATGACTCTTTCATCATTGATGTTTCTCTCTCTCTCTCTCTCTCTCTCCCTTCCTCTCCCTGAAATCAATAAAGATTTTTTTTTTTTTAAAGATGGCCAGGTAGAAAGTGGATGGGAATATAGCATTCCAGAAGGAGGAAACAAAATGTGCAAGATAGAAAGGTATGAAAAACATGATGATTTGAGAGATACAGGAAGTTTAAAGTAGCTAGAGCAGGGGGAGGAGAAGAATTTCAGGAAACCCAAAATTAATTCATTCTATAAGCATTAGCTAAATACCACAATGAGTAGTATTGATTTAAAAAAGAACTTTATATCTTCATACACTGTTGGTGGGAATGGAAATTATGAGAAACAATATGAAGATGTCTCAAGACATTAAACATAGAACTACCACCCAATCTGGTGTGGCTCAGTGGTTGAGCATTGACCTAGGATCCAGGAAATCGTGGTTCGATTCCCTGTCAGGGCACATGCCCAGGCTGTGGGCTTGATCCCCAGCAGGGGGTGTGCAGGCGGCAGCAGATCAATGACGACCCCCTCATCATTGGTGTTTCAACTCTCTTTCTCTCTCTCTCTCTCCCTTCCTGTCTCTGAAATCAATAAAGATATATTTAAAAAAAAAAAAAAAAAATATATATATATATATATATATATATATATACTATATGATCCAGCCATTCCACTTCTGGGTATAGCCAAAAAAAATTAAATCAACATCTCAAAGAGATATCTGCCCTCCCATATTTATTGCAGCCTTATTCATAATAGCCAAGTTATGGAAACAACCCAAGTGTCCACTGATGGATAAATAGATAAAGAAGATGTGGTACATATATATATACACAATGGAATGTATTCCATGAGAAAGAGGAAATCCTGTGACATTTGTGGCAACTTGGATAAGCCTGGGGGACACTGTGGTAAGTGAAATGAGCAAGACAGAGAAAGACAAATACCATATGATCTTATGTGTAGAATCTAAAAAAAAAATTTGAACTCATAAAAACAAAGAGTAGGATGATAATTACCAGGGCCTGAGGGGTGAAGGGTGGGAAACAGGCAGATGTTGGTCAAAGGGTACAAGGTTGCAGTTATGTAAAATGAATAAGTCTAGAGAACTATTGTACAACATGGTAACTACAGTGAATACTATATTGAATATTGGAAATACACTGAGAGTAGATACCACGGTGCTCTTAACACACACACAAAAAATGGCAACTACATGAGATAATGTTAATTAGCTTAGCTATAGTAATCATTTTACTATGTATATGCATATCAAATTATTACCTTGTATACCTTAAATATATACAATTTTTATTTTTAAGTAAATCCCATTATACTAGAGAAGTAAACATAAAAGATTAATTAATAAATATATAAAGTATGAGTTCAAAGATGTGATCATATATTTTGGAAATTGTCATTTTAGTAGGAGAATTATATATTGTATATGTTACAACAATGTATAAGTTGCATGAAGACACAAGTAAAATAAGGTATAGGAAACTAAAGATTTTACATTTCTGAAATCAAAAAATTGGACCAGGGCTGGGAGGGGCTGGAGTCTGACTTATTGGGGCACAAATGTGACTAAAAACAGATTGAAAACATGGTGTTCCTGGTGCCCCAGTTATGGAAATTCTTCCTCTTGCTATATTATATTAAAATGAAGAAAACTGCATGCAAATTAAGTATACAACTAAAACCCATCCGAATTTCTCTCTGTCCCTAAATATGAAGCTCACAAGACCACATATAGTTTACTCCTGATGTTTCACCCAATGGTGTCATCCCAACCATAATAGCAATAACATCAAAAATAATAGGTAATACTAGCTAAAATCCACTTGAAATTATTATTCATCAGGTTCTGTTTTAAACACTTTATATTGATTAACTCATTTGATCCTCAAAACAATCCAAAAGATAGTTTTATTGTTTCATTTTAGAGATGAGAAACAGAGGCTCAAAGGAGTTGAGTAATTCTCCAAAGATCACACAACTAATGAGTGGTAGAGCTGAGATTCAAACTCAGGTATTCTGGCTCAAGAACATAAATGAATAATTTATGTTCATTTATGTTCATAAATAAATAATTTATGTCCATTCACGCAACTTACCTATCTTACTAGGGGCCTTCAACTTACAAAAGGAGAATGCAGAAGAGGGGAATCAACATGTCTCAGGATTCATATTGTCCCATATAACTTCTCTTGTCCACTGCCTTAGTTTCAGGAGGAGCCCTAGGAAGCTGCATTTTTATAAGGGAAGTCCCTACATCTGACCAGAGCTGATAGGAACAAGTATGCACACCTAAGCCAGCGACAACCAGCACACAAATGACCAGCAGCCAGATGATCTTATTGGGATTTGAACAAAGACATATGTAAGGCCATGAGCTCAGGCTGTTGGCCATGTGCAAACAGAGAAAACTATAATACAAGTAAGTATTCTGTGGTTGTTAGCAACAGAGACTAAGTGTCAGAAGGAGAATTAGTTGTAAGGGGACAGGGTATCACAGAATCAAAGATAAGAACTGGGGTGGCTCTGGGATCTCAGTACAAAGTCCCAGTCACTCTCTCTAAATAAGGAGTCGGTCTCTCTATAATGTTGTTGCCAGGGAGTTTATCAGCTTTAATCACATTTTCTGTCACTCCACTCAGAATTCCTGGGAAAATAGAATATTATGACCTTCTTTGAACACCATACAATCCCTTGTCTGGAGCTGGGGGATACTGGCTATTTTCATGAGGGAAAAAGAATACCAAAAGGGGAAGGGCCCCATTATTAAAAGGAAGGGGTTTTGGTTAAAAAAACAGAACAAAACAAAACAAAACAGATTCCTCTATTCTATTTTTTGTCTAGAGAAAAAGGAGAGAGAAAGCAAAATTGACATGATCATGTTCATGTGTCACTTAGAAATTAGTAAGAGACAAAAAGTAATTCAGAGAGGGCGAGAGGAGGAGAGAGAGAGTTTTATTTCTAGCTCAGTTTTCTATAAGATCTGGGTGTGCTTCATTTCCAATGTCTGTGAACTATCTGTATTTTTGCAATAAATCTCACATCACTTGATCAAGCCTGAGTATGTTTCCCGTCCCTGCGCACGAAGAACCTTGACTGCAAGAATCAGCCCCCCATTAACATGAGGAATGCAGGCAAAAATCTGTTTTAGAGGGACTCACCCTCTAATGAGG
This sequence comes from Miniopterus natalensis, assembly GCF_054644295.1. Taxonomy (NCBI): domain Eukaryota; kingdom Metazoa; phylum Chordata; class Mammalia; order Chiroptera; family Miniopteridae; genus Miniopterus; species Miniopterus natalensis. The sequence continues at coordinate 21,172,618 of NC_142085.1, forward strand.
AACGTTATTAGGAACGCCACAGTCAAAGGAATACAGAGGTTAGTTAAGCATGTTCAACCATCTCTTAAACAGAAACTGACGGGTTCAAGAAAGGCTTCCCGAGATACATAACAGCCAAATTTCGTTTTGAAGGATGACTTAGAGTGAGACAGCTGAAGAAGGAGACAACAGAGTGCCAAGAAAAGAAGATGTGAGTAGGCCAGAATCCTGAAAGAGTATGGGACATGGGAGGTGCAAGGAGTTCACGTGGCTGGAAAAAAGGGTGTGACAGAGGAGAGAAGGTTGCCATGAGATGGGGCCTGCGAGGGAGCTTGAACACTGTGATTGAGAACTGTGGGAGCCATTGAAGGATTTTAATACGACAGCTGCAGCAGACACACATATCTTGTAACTACTTCTTCTGAAAGTGTTGACTGACTGCTGAATAGGCTCTCCTCCGTCAGGGACAGACTCATCACTTGTCCTGGCAGTGCTGCATGAGCAGTTCCAGCATTCCTGCCACTTCCCGACTTGGATGAAAGCAGTACATCGCAAGGCATGGAACCCGGCAGCTGGAGTGACCACACAGTTTCTGAATGAAAACAACTATTAAGTGCAGGGAGTTGGCTTTTGATGAATGGAACTTTGAACAATTGTAGACAGGAATGCTGGGCAGTTAAAATGTCCCCTTTATTCTCTCTTCCAATGAAGCAACCACAGTACAATTTGCATGTCTCATGACAGCTGGTAATTCTGTAAGGCATCGTCCTGATGCTTCATATTTTCTCCTGCTCGCTTCCCGTTTCTCCTTTCCACTCTAGGTTTCCACCTCTCACACAGATTATCACTTTAAAGCTTGCTTCAGTCTCCAGTTTCTAGAGGATCCACTGATGTTCAACAGTAAGGTGATCTAATATGTATTTTACAAAGATCGCCCTGTAAGTACTGACTTAGTTGTGGGGAAGACAAGAACTGATTGCAATAATACAGATAATAATGGATGAGTTATTTGAACTATTTGGTGATAGAACTGATGAGAGAAAAAGAAAAATTCAGTTTAACAAGTTAAATTCACAGCACTTGATAGATGAAATATAAGGGGTAGGAGAGCTGGATAAACTAAGGACAAGGTAGACGAGGTGATTTGGAGAGACGGAGATGTTGTTCTTTGAGACAGGATATGTTGAAAAGGTGTGATATAATATTCTAAGGACTATAATATTTCATACACAAGGCACTGTGTCAGAAGAGAAGAGAAATGCTAAGTTCTCTTCTGAAAGGGGTAGATAGTAATCAAAAAAATCTTTTACTGAGTCTTATAATTATGAGCTTTGCAGTCCAAAAATTAGGAAAAGACATTTTGAGCATTGTAAGATATACTCACATAGTTTTTAAAATATTATTTAAATAATACACACAAATAGTTCAAAATTCAGAAGTTATAGAAGGACATACAGTGAAAACCCTTCTCACATCAGCCCTCAAATCATCCAAATTTCTCAAAGACTACAGTTACCTGTTTTTATGCATCCTATCAGAGATATTTGTACATAAACAAATACATATATATATTTTACTTCATATCTTTTACACAAATGGCACCATATTTTACACATTAAGAGGTTCATGCTGCCTGTTTTTACTTCACAAAATATCAGCATTTAAAGAACATGCTCATTTTATGGATGGCTATATAGTATTCCACTGGGTCAATGTACCATAATTTACTTAACCAGTTTCCCAGTTATTGTCATTTATGTTATTTCTTATCTTCCTCAATTTCCTGTGTATTTATAATTTATAATCCTGCTTGCAAAGGATATGCATGCACAAAAACGAATCCAGTCAATATAGGGTGGTATAAAGAGGAAAATAAATTCTCCCAAAATCCCAGCACCCAGAGTTAACAATTTATCAGTAAATAAGCTTACGGACATCTTTCTGTACAGACCCAATAGGATACATATTAGAGTAAACTTTTCTACCTCCTGGCCTAATAGTGGGGAAAACATACACATCAAGGCAAAACAATTTAGGCATGGTTTTATAATAAGAGACGCTTGACAATGTAACCCAAAGCAGAAGGACAGTAAGCTTCTTTTAATATCATAATTCAATTTGCAAGAAATAGAATCAAAGCATTGTGAACAGAGATATATGAATTTTTCATATAATCTACATTAGGGAGGTTAAAGGGAAAATTTGCCTTGCAACTTTATTTAATTAATGTTATGGGCCAAACTCACATTTTTCTGTTTCCTATAACCTCCTATTTATTAGTTTACTCCTAGATTTTGCTGGAACACATCCACAAGTAACTACCTACAAGAGTACATGAGAAGCAAATTTTCTGACTATTGTAGGTCAGAAATTATCTTATAAATGGTCCAATGAAGCATTTGTTGGATTTTAAATTTTAAGTTAAAAATTATTTCCCTTAGAACTTTAAAGGTTTCATTTCATTAACTTGTAACTTCCTATCTTATTTTGGAAAAATCTGCCTGTGTAACTCATGTTGCTTTATTGATAACACATTTTGATTCTATTTTGGGTATGTGTATGTGGCTATCTGCAGCCAGTGACTACCTTATTAGACAGCACAGTTGTACAGCCCTCTTCCCTTCAGGTCTGGAAAATTTTCTTTCATTATTTCTTTGATGATTTTTTCCCCTAGGTTTTTCTCTTCCCTTTTTTGAGAATTCCTATTTTTCAGGTATTGAACTTTAAAGAGTAATCTTTTATGTCTCTTTTGTTTCTTCTCCTGTTTGCTGCCTCACTGTCTTTTTGTTCTACTTACTAGTAGTTTTCCCCTACCTTATACTACCACTTGTTTGCATTTTTTATTTCAGGAATTGTTCTTTGGTTTTGTTTTTTTTGTCACAACATTTTGCTTTTTTTAAAATTACGATCCAATACTTTTACAGATGTCTTTTATTAGAACTTCATTATACATTGCTTCTCCACTGTCACTGTTCCCCTCCCTGGTCTCTCTCTTACGGAAGAATTTTCTCGAGTGTTTGATAATCCTTGATTGAATAGCCATACTTACAATACACGATGCAGCTGATTAGAAGCTTTCTATTCCTGAATTACTGACTTTTGCACTAGGTTTTAGATTCATCAGAATGTGCTCAGAGAGCACAAAAGTAAATAATGCGGAGTTCTTTTCTTTCTGAGGCCACTCCCTTTCTCCACAGAATAAACCTCCCTCTCCTGCCTGTAATGTTTGGGGGCTGGACGGAATAAACATATATTTTGGATGAGGGAGGGCTGTGAGTCCGCTATCCCATACACACATTTTCAACAGGTCCTCTTGTCTGTATCCACATTTCTCACCTTGCACTCTGGTTTCTCCTAGATCTCAGCCTCTGTAAGATTCTAAAAGGCAAATTGACTCCCTTGCTGATACCCTCCTTTATGAATATCAAAGTTGTGCTTCTTTGTCCTACGACATGAATGATCATGCTTGCATCTGCTTTCATCTTCCAGAATTACTGAGACCCCTTAATGCCTGAAGCACACTCTCTTGTTCTTCAACTTTTATCTACTATTATCTATTTTTATCTATCATCTACTTCTGTGGATTTATATGTGTTTATTCCTTTTATAGCATTTCAGAGGGGTCTTTAGAGGAGCAGAGATAAATATGTTCTACCTCCCATCTTCAAAGAGAAGCTTCTGGTTTTCCTTTTCAAAGGTGCAGTTTAGAGCTAATTGTTACTAATTTTCTAGATCACTGGTAGTCAAAAATAACCTAAATGGCTAACCCATATTCCCAGGCAGCACCTTAAAAAACTATGGTTTGGAATGACTACATTAGGTGATAAGAATATTCATTTTTTAACTAACACTCCCAATGACCTTGTATTTTTGTTTAAAATCTAATAGATGCTCTAAACCCTATTTTAAAAAGAATACCACAGATATTTCCAGAAAATAAAAACATTTCAGAATAAATATTAATATTGCCACAAAAATTTAACAGAATTCTTCTAAAGTATCAATCTCTGCTGTGTAATTAGAAGCATGTAAATTAATTGCACCTTATATAATTATTTTTATAGTATTTTTTATCATTAATTTTAAAGTGATTGTGTTTTTCCTACATTTTATGCTTTTAAGTCATACTCCACTTGTAATAATATTAAAACTTTGATTACTGATTATCTGGTTCATTTATAGTTCTTACTGCTTTACTTGTAAAATTGAGTTACTTTGTTTTGGGTAATAATCACTTTTGTTTTTCACCCAATTTCATATTCTTTTTTAAAAAACTATGTTTATTCCAAGATATATATTGTACATCTTACATGATACATAACATAAATATGTTATCCTATAAATATATAAATATGTTCTTGGTTTTATATTTGTAATCTTATTTTTATTGTAAATGGTTGATTTTTCCTATCTTTGGTCATAGGTCTTTATTCTTTAATTTCCCTTTTAATAACTCAGAAAAATATATTGTTCATTTGGGATTTTTTAAGTAGTTACTTTTTAAATTTCAAAATTGTATTTAAATATTTCTCAATTTAGGAAGCTGAAATAGTGCCTATTAATTTCTCAATGTGAAAGTATAAATGTTAGCTCACTTTTTTTATGAGCAATTATATTTTTATTTAAATGAAGCATATATATCTAGATACTAATATTTCTGTTGTGATATGTACTTAAATTGATTTTTGCTGTCAATATAGTTCTTAGGAATCCTTAAGCTTAATTAGCACTATGTATAGCACCATTATCAATGGGATCATAATAATTATATATATAGATATATATATATCTATATATAGATATATATATCCATTAAAAACTTGTTTTAATTTAGTATATATTAATATCCATTCATTTATCTATCAGTTTTTGAAGTAGGGCCAAGATCTTTCCTTTGAACATAGATCTTCTAATTAGAGTTCTTATTTTTACAGCAGAATTCATACCCATAAAATATTGTCTACTATTTTTAGTTTGGATTCCTTTAGAACTGAGTTCTTAATGAGATCTGTAAAACAATGTGTACAGAGTTGAAAATGTTTACTTTTTTTCTCAAGTAGGTTGGAAATCTTTTATTGAAATTTATTTTATCAAGTCTTCTTAAAGTTTCAATAGTTTTCACAGAGACGAATATTTGGCATACTTTTTCATTGGTTGATATAACACTTACACCACATAGTTGCAATGAAAAGTACACATTTGGGGGGGAAAATAGAACTAACTTTTGTAACCATACAACCCAACTAGTGAAAGCAGAAATACATGGCCATAAACTGTCAGCACCAGGCAGTTTTACAGAAGGAAAGAAAAGCTGATTAAAGTAGAGGCCCACAGATTGACTTTAGTATCACTAGAGTGTATCTAAAATACAGGGCTATAAATAAATCACAAAATTAGAAAGAGCATAACTCAAAGCCCAAATTATAGAAAGGCAAAATAGAAGAAACAGAAACAAAGAAGGGATTAACTCGAAAGCTTCCTTCTTTTACTTCAACCATTGTATGCAAGGATGCATTTCATTAGGACTGTTTGTTGTTTTTTCCAACAACTTGAGTTGCTAATGTATGAGACTGACAAGGCAATGCATCACAGAAATGTTATTAAAAGATGTTATTTATGAAGATAACAATTTAGTGTAAAAAAAAAAAAAATCCGAAACACCAAAAATAAATCCATGAGATTTAATGAAATATTACTCACATGTCGAAAAAAATTGTGCTAAAAATTCCCAGCAGTTTTGATATGGAGGGGAATATAAAATCCCATACCAAAAGGCATTGCTGAACAATTTTGAGAAAATTGTGAATCACATTTCAGTAACAGGTAAAACTATCAGGTCGAATTTAAAAAGTCTAGTTTTATAATGAACTCTTTGAAATCAAAACATCTTTACTTGGTAAGGATTTAGTAAATACACAACCAAATTCATCAAAAGAGAATTTGATATTTATCCTGACAAATGAATATCAAATTTTCTCTAGATTCCTAAAGTTCCCGTATGCCATATATCCTTTAAAAAAATAGCATTGGTAACCCATCTCTTGGAAGCTAAATAAAATATCTGGCTTATTGTCTTAGCCTATGGGGTATTTCTTGATGTTCATTATTGTTAGCAGTAGAAAGTCATTATTTCTATTATCTATACTGGGTCACAGTGCTGTGGAGATGTACAAGAGTCCCCTGTTATCCACAGAAGATATATTTCAAGACCCCCAGTGGATGCCTGAACCACAGATAGTACAGAACTCTATATGTACTATATTTGATTTACACACACATACCTATGATAAAGTTCAATTTATAAATTAGGCACAGTAAGAGATCAACAACAATAACTAATAATAAAATAGAGCAATTATAACAGTATACTATAATAAAAATTATGTGAGTATGATCTCTATCAAAATATCTCACTGTACTCTGCATACAGCATGCAAACACTGGGCACATGAACGGTGCACCTCCTTGGTGAGACAGAGCAGGATAGCAAAAGATTTCATCAGTGGGGCATGCAATTTAAAAACTTATGAATTACGTCCAGAATGTTCCATTTAATATTTTTGGACCGTGGTTGATCACAAGTAAGGGGTACTACTATATAAGTATCAGATGGTCACTCGCCTGGCCACTAAGAGTCTAATGAGAACACAAAGGCAAACACTCATGAGAAGCTAACAACCCAAAATAATATGGGATAAATGCCCAGCATGCAGTCTAGAAAATGTCAAAGATCTTATCATCTTGACATCCTAATTTATTAAAAATGTAAAATATAATCATGTCTATGAAACATGAATCCGTATTCTGTTAATGATTTGACAACTTAATCAACTTCCTAGGGCTTTTATTTTTGTTTGCTTGTGTTAGTGCTTTGCACCTTACCTGTGTGACTGCTGAAATCGTTCATGCCACCACTGTGTTAGGCATAGATAAGCTTATAAAAACAGCTGGGTAAAAACATAGGTACGCTCCATCATGCCTGGTAGTTTTACAATTTATAGCCTTTGCAAACTAAGCATCCAAATGATACCTTGATAGCCTTTATAATTATAAACCAAACACAGTTACAACTGACATTTCTCCCGGATTAATTTGTATATTCCATGATCTATATCTCACTCTTCTCTGTTCCGTGTCAGAACCCTTTGTTCTACTAGATTTTTTTCCTTGCAGTATTGATCTTTATTGATCTTCACCTAGTACAATAGTGAATAATTAAATATTTTCTCAAAGAAACAAGTCTTTCCCTCTTTTCAATATGACCTTCACCTGATGTTCAAATAGTTCCAGCATCATTGAGGAATCTTTCTGGTGCAAACTTGACCTCTCTTGTCCTACTTTGAAAACACACTTGATTGCTAACAAGAGCTCTTAGAAATGTAACAGTGCTGATTTGTTAGATAATGAAATCCAAATTGTTCTAGAAAAAGGTGCAATTATACTGCATGTAATACACAAATAAATTGACTTAATGTTACATTATAATGAAAACTGTGCAAAATCCTCTACACAAGCACAATAAAATAATAAAAAGTAATAGAACAGGTAATAGATGTAAAATAAATGCTAAAAAAAGTAGTTCAAATCATTTTCATACCAGTCAAAAGATACTGAGGAGGGCGCATCCAATCACAATAAAACACCAGAATGAAACACTTCTAAATAGTAATATAAATTTTTGTGGACACTTCATGTCCCATGATGTGGAATTGACATATAGTTTGATTTTCTTTTTCCTAATGTAAGCCACAGTTTTACAGTCCTAGTGAAAACATTTTATTGCTGGGGATGTATTAGACATGGTTCATTTCCCTTCTCAGTATGGCTTTAATTTTCCACATCCATGGCTTGACACAGACCCAAACACCAGAAGATGGTTGTGTGCTATAAACTGTTTGGTTTTCTTTGATTGCTTTACAATTTAATCTATAGTTCATTCCATTAACCCTTTCCATTTTAATGCTGCCAAGTCCCCCAGCTCCTTAATATAAAGATAAACTTCCCCAAACATTTATGATTATTCTGCTTTCTCATGCCCAGAGCATTATGTGCTGGCATGGGGCGGGGAGGGGAAAAAAAGGAAATGTCTCTTCCCTATTTAACTTTTTTTGGGGGCCCTGGGTAATTGCAAAATAATTGACATTTTGCCATGAAGAGGAAGGGGGGGGTCTCTTTGGCTTCCTAATACCCTTTTTATTATTCATCCCTTCGTTGGGTTCAGGGATAGTCATACAGATCTGCTGAGCCAAGAAAGTGCCTCTGTCATTCTAGCTTTCTCCTCAAACCCCTGATCTTTCTGAGGGTGTGGGGGGGGGGGGGGGCGTCCCCTCCCCGGCTGCAGGGTTGTCGCAGCCCATCTCCTGCTCCTCGGGGCAGGGAAGGAGTACCTGGGAGGGTCACCGGAGCAGCCTGCGCCCGGGGCGCGCGCCTGGAGTACAAAAGCCCCGCTCAGGTCGCGTTAGGCGCGCGGCGGCCTATGGGCGGTGACGGCTGCCACTCGGGCTGGGGGCGCGCCGCGAGGCCGGCCTTGAAATGCTAAGCGCTTCATTAAGGGCCTTTCATATCGGTTAGCGAGGCCTCCATCTCCCATAGCCCTGGGCGCTGCGCTGCACCGAGGGCTCCCTGGAGCCAGAGCCAACTTCATCGCAGTGACAAGTGGAGACAGAGAGAGAGAGAGAGAAACAAGTGGTTTCAGTCCGCTCCCTGCCTTCCCCAAATCTAAATGCGACCTGACAGCAGACTAGTCATAGTTGGCCGACTCCTAAAAATATACTTTTTCATGTTCGTGGAAATACAGCAAACCTGAGTGTCCATGTGAGATCTTCCTCTGAGAAGAAGCTCATGGTCGGCAGCCGGGGAGCCAGCACCCGGCAGAAGTGGGCCTGTGGCCCTGGCTCCCCAAGCCAGCTGCAGCCCAGGGAGCATTTTACAGGATGCAAGGGTGACGGATTGGTCTGACGCCTTTTGCATCCTGTTTCCGATAGCCCTGATGTTACTTTAAAAGTTCATCTGAAGTAGCATATGACGGTGATCGGTTCTGTTTTGCTCTTGCCCAGTGGAACCTCTAAGTTAACTACCTGAAGGGACTTCTATAGTCTCTGTTGCCAGACACGTTGAAGGTTGCTAAAATAATGTGAGATAAGCTTAAAAAAAAAGAAAAGAAAAGCTGCAGCTGCTGTATGGTTTCTGTTATCTTGGTTACTAAGAAAATGACTAATCCCTGACAGGTGCAATGCAATTAATTTTAAAGCAAAGTACAGGAAGAATATAGATTGCCCACACCTACCTGACCAGGTGAAAATATATAGTCCTCATTTGTTAAAAAAAAAATAGATGACTCTTGATCAACGCATGTGAAAGAATACAAAAAATATATTTTTAAAACTAAAATAGAAGAACCATTAGCAAACGATTTTGACTGTGATTTGAAATGAACATACCCTGGCAAAGAGAGCATCTATAAAACAACGTGTTAGACATTGCACTGCAGTGTTGACACATCACAGCTAAGAGAGTCAATTGTGAAAGTTCTCATGAGGAAGAAAAAAAAATGTATCTACGTGTGGTGATGGGTGTTAACTAAATGGGTGGATGGTAACTATTTCACAATATAGACATACAGATCAAATCATTATGTCATATATCTAAGACTAATGCAATGTTCTCAATAATTTTAAAAAAATGTTTGGGGCCCTAGAATGTTTGGGGACCACTTCTTCTATCTGTGTAGAAACTACATGAAAAGATATTTCTTGGTGTCAAAACATTTCCAAATCAAATGCTAACCACCACTATCTCTTCCTAATACACTGAGTTTACTTACTAATTTAATTTCTTATCCTTTCATTGAGAAATGTTTCTGTACTTATATGTACAGATATTATTGTTATATCTATATACTTAGGTGGATTCTTATTAATATCTAAAAGGCAGTCATAGATGTGCATTATATTTTTCAGGCAAAGTAAAGAAGACTTGCGAACAACAGCTCATGATATTATTCATCCTCTGGAGATGTAGAATTTCAATTGGACACTCTCTATTGGCTCTAAATGATCAGATTAATAGAAGATTTTCGATGGAGGGTCATAACATTATCTCGTCTGTTTCCAGGGTGAGTAGGAGAGGGCACATTGGTGATTTACCATTTATGAATCAGAACTGGGCTTTAACTCTTACAATATCAACCTTCAGCACTGTGCATGCCCATTGGATTTTGGTATTTCTACCTCAGGATACTGAGAAGAAACTGTCCACTTTGGAAGTTACTTTTATCTAAAATTATACCTCAGCACTGAAATGTGGATCTCTGCTCCTCTATCCATCTCCATGATGAAGCAATTAGTCCCAACATTTCTGGATACAGAAATGACCTCTGCCAGTCAGGGCAGTATCTTTACCCAAACCAAATATTCACCCACGCACATACTAGAATTCCAGATAATTAAAGGTTGAAGCAACTGTCTTAAAAATTAGACAATAGAAATGTCTATAGTTTAACTTCTACAGAAAAGGGGAAGCAGGAAACTCATTCCAGGAAAAAAATATCTTATGAAATATTAGAATACACTTGTTTGCAGCAATTTACCTTTACAGTGAAATGTTATACTATTGTGGAATCTGTTTGTTAAATATGTCAGCCTGTAAACACTATTGCTCTGCCAGGAACCGTGGGAAGCCCTGGACTTGTAACTGAGGAACTAACCCTACCTATCTTCTAATGCAATGCTGCCAAGCAGCATACATTCCACTGAAGGGCTGGGAGAACATCAAAAAATAAAAATAAAACGTGAAAATCCCTAAGACACACAGTGAACTAACAAATATTACTTCTCTTCTTATTTTACTTCCAATAGAGAAAAATATATATTCTAAATAATCCAAGTTCTCCTAAATTTGATTCCATCTACAAGAGAGATGAGTAGCTGCCTCAAGCAATTCAAGCATATAGGTCGTCTATGTCAAGTATATGGACCTTAAAGAGGATATTTTAGAATTTGAAAAATCCACCTTTATTGTCTATCTTGCTGTTAGAATTCAGCAGATAATAGTTCAACTTTCTTCACCTCTAGTTAAGCTTAGAGACATGGATATAGGGGACTGAAGAATAAATAGTACCTAATTAAGCCATGACTTAGCTTTACAGCAAAAAAACAAAAAGATTGGTGCTTAATGTTCCAATAAAATGACAATCTGGCTGCATTTGAACCTGGTCATGCAGATATTACTTTAGTCACAGGTTTGAAATATTTTTATCAAATACCTAAAAATTCCTTTTTTCCCCCAGGGAAGTGAGGGGTCGCATTGTTGCCAAAGGATGGACATAGATAGATTTAATTAGAGAAACTCAGTATTTGGGTGGGATGTGGTAATGAGGAAACAATAGAACTGTCCAAGAAAAGAGATTTTAAATTGGCTTCAAGAATTCAGCTCTCCTTTTTTTTAGCACTAATATCTGACATCTGTATGCCCCAGTCAGTCTTAGGAACATCCAGCCTTGACTTATCTGTATTATAAAGTTCACACCACAATCTGATATTAGAATTTAATTATAAGTAAAGATTAATTCCAGCAAATGTTATGTGAGGCATTTTATTTGTGTCTTAAAGTCAAATGGGTGCAAATAAGTAAGAAATATTTATGTGATTTTAAAACACTAAATTATCCAATCAAGAATACAAAATTAATCAAATAAAATAATTTGCAAAACCCAAACCATACTGATTTTTTTTCCATCTTCAAATCACTTGTACCTCACCTTACAGAATGACACAGCTCAGTTTTTCATATGTGATGCACAAGTACTAAATGTATAGCTATCTGTTTATTTCACTGCATATTATTTTGTTTGCATATAGAATGTTTACCCTTGAGTTAAATCTCTTGCATAAAATTTCACCTAACACCCTAAAAGAATCAGTGTCTATATAGTTGGAACAAAACACATAAAACACTTTAACCATCCATTTGCAATTAATAAATGGGCTTTTGTAATCACATAACGAGAAATCCAAAAATGTCAAACACTTTTAACTCTACTCCTAAGATTTAATATGGCAGATCGTTTTGTGAGAGGCTGTATTACACAGGTGAAGTAGGGGCATTTTTAGTTTTTTCTGTTGTTCGGTACGTAGAGAAATGCCAAATCCATTCAACAAAACGAAGTAGAAAACAGATGGAGCAGTGCTTTTTAAATCAGGTCAAATTCTGGCGAATATACAGAATTCCGGGGTACAATTCCATTCCAGAGGAGAGAGAGCAAGACAGAGCAAGGGAGAAAGAGCGATCACTAAAGAGATTATTGATAATTCAAAGGCCCAGCGTCTGCACTCACTCAGTGGTGTGATAGTGACAATTGTTAACTACAAAACTGTGGTCGTGGCCACGGTAAATAAGCTATCACGGTGGCGCCGAGTGGGGGGACCGCTCCCCGGGAATGTATTTTCCAGCAGCAGGCGCTACCTGATGACAGCTACAATCAAGAGTGGCTGCAGGCAGCTGCTTTGCTCCAGGCCACATTCAGTTATGTCGCACTGCATTAGTCCCTGGCGAAGCTGTCACCTTCCAGCCTGTGAAGTGATAGCTTGAAGGGGCTCCTGAAGTCTCTCCAGTCCCCAGCTTCAGGTTTCATGCTCGAGGAAGGGAAACAATAGGGGGGGAGGGGGTGGGGAGGAGACCATTAGTCCTCTGACTGCAGCATTCATTTTGCTATCAGAGTAGGAAAAAAAAAAAATAGCTTAGGTGAGCTGGATTTGAGAAATCTGGTGTTGGATAATTACAGGGTGTTTTTTTTTTCCTCCCTGTCTCCAACAAGTAGCTCTTTTTCAGGAGGTAGTGCCAGGAGAGTGTCCTATTTTCAGGAGTTGAGAGTCACTGTGGCTGATCCTCTTGAGGAGACAGCATTGCATTGGAATATATTTTCTAATATATGATATCCCCAAGGATTCTCTAGCAGTCAAGATGTTTTGCAGAGTCTGATCTGCAAGTGTGGAATATTTGACTTCTTTTCTAAGTTTCCCAGAACTTTCGGTTGGATGGGTTTTGAGATTTCTTTCCTAAGGGATCGCTTGACTTTCAGAGCTAAAGAGAAATAAACCCAAGGTATCCTGGGAAGTCACTGGGCACATCATGAATTTTTGATGATCGACCTGTCCAGAACAGTTTGTAACCCTTACCACACTACAACCAATGACTGAAGGATGGTTAAGATCCAAGATTTTCAAGGTGAAGTCAGTATTTTCACTTCTACACAGAGCACATAAATTCTCAAATGGAGATGAGTGGGGTTAGAGAAACTCATGATACTTCATTAAAATATCTAATCAAGTACCACTACCCAGTGAAATTTGCAGAGATAGAACTTATTTACTGAAGGCACTAAATAAATTCCAGGTGCCATGATATTAAGAAGTGATGTTTATTCCAGAGATATTATTTAGTTGCAGGAAAAATAAGTGGAACATTGAAGATGAATTCTTGAACATGTGAGACCCTTCCCTATGACTCACTAGGTAATACTGGACAAGTCACTTAAACCTCTCTCTGTGTCTTCATGTTGAAAAAACAGGTAGGAGGATGTCTCCATACAGAGAGCAAGAGAGAGTAATTGGTACATGTTTTATAGCACATTCAAAAAAATTTACCCAAAGTACAGAAAGTCTGAATTTTCCAGAATATTTTGTTAACCTAAAAATTATTTTGTTCATCTGAAAGGATTAAAAATGTTCACTTCATATTGGTACCTTGGGGCTTTTTGTGGCATCATCAGTATAGCTAATAAGTATTAAGTGCTTATTTACTGAATGCCCAGGATCACCGGGATCACACGTGGGCAAACTTCTTAAGGTGGAGATTTATAAATTGGGGTTCTTTCGGCTTGGGGTCTGCTGCGTTGCTCAGATTACACTGGCCAGAGGAGCTGCCTTAGCTGTGTGAAGTTGCAGACATCTGGCTTCTTAGTGACTCAAAAATAAATAAATAAACACAGAGGTGACAAGCTCCTGGGCCAGGATGCCGTCATCTCCCAGCACGCTGAGAGGTCCTGTGCAAAACCCTGGCCTCTGCAGAGACAGGGTCGGGCTTCATGCGTCTCCTTCCTGCCTCTAGTCCCCCCCCCGAAGAAGGAACTGGCAATACAGCATCCTTCTGGGGGAACAGGCCTTCCTTCTGGCCCCACTTCTCAAGGTGTATCAGAAACTTCACTCAGTACCTGAAAGGCATTTGGTGACTTTCAAAGCCAAGTTTCTAACTAAGAAAAAGAAGCCGTTTCAATTCTTTTCTTTTCTAGTAGGCTGGTAGTAGTGGTGGTGATAGCAGTGATGTACAGACCCTTGGAAGGGTTTCCCAGGCTGAGCATCGCCTTTCCGCGCCCCTGTGCCTTTCTCCCCTTAGGGCATGGCCTGGAGCTCTGCGGTAGGGTAGCTGCTTGCAGTGCCACGCTGACTTTCCACAGAAGAAGAAGACCCACAGCCCAGCTCGTGGGCTGTTCTAAAGGAAAACTTTCCCTGGTCACTATAAAGCCGTCTTGATTCTCTGAACTCTTAAAGAGTCAAACAGTGAAAAGAAAAACTTTGGAAAAAATATTCCAACCTTTTGAAACAAATTCCTGTTGGTTAAATACAAGGAATTCTGTCTTCTTTCTTATATCCTGATGGTGATGATAGTGGAGCCTCAGAGACCATTCACCCCCTCCACTCCAGCTAACATTTATCTAACATTTATCTGTACAAGCCGGGGTGTCCTTAGCTGAAGTTAAAGGCAGTGCTGCCTGCGGATTGGAAGAGAGAGAAGAGACACGTGGGGGATCAGACGAACAAAGTGGTGCATTAAGGCAAAGAGAGGAAAACAAAGAGGGGGGGGGTAGAGAGAAGCAGGGGAACCAGGCTGTAGAAAAAGCAATGGCCAGAAAAGTTAACCCTAAGGAAATTATAAGAGGTAGTGGGGAGAGGGGAAGCAAAGGAGACCTACAGGTGATGAACAGAAACCGCCGGACCCCCTAGGATCTTCACTGAACGCACCTTGCTCCCTCGATTGCTTTGTTCATTTTTTATTTTGTATATATAGGGGAGTTATCTATCCCTGACCAGAAATGTATCAAAAGACATTTTTGAGGAAAGAATGAAGTGAGGAAGAATATAATTTACAAAACTTATCACACTATGATGGTAATTTCTTAAATATATATATACACACATACACACACACATACATACCTATATACTCACATGCATATGTGTATATACAAGCTACGGATATATCTATTCAAATATACTGACTAGATATCACACACAAATCATTTTTTCGTTTATTGAGATCTTTGGACAAAGAAAGGATCTTGTTAATATTTTGCTTTGGAGTTTTCAAAATAATTGTTGTATTTAAAAACATTACATGAATATTAATTAGAGAATATAGTATTAAAATACCAAAAAGATAGATTCTTAAATATGAATAGTGTGCAGAACTTTCATGATTAGCAACAATGTGCTTTTAAGTTTAAAATGATGCTTTGAAAGTGATGTTTCTGCATGCAATGCCATCTCATCTGCATAAATATGTGGTATTAAGTATCCAAAAGTTAAGGACAGTGATTTTTAGGATCATGAAAACTCTTGTTCCCTGGTTTTCTTCAGATGTATATGAAGGGAGGTATGGATTGAGTATTGATATGTATCTGTAGCAAAGTATTAAGCTCAGTGGAGCACGTGGAGATCAAACCCCCCTGGTTTGCCCAGATGAGCAGCAGTCAAAGGTTTTCATGATTGGATTTTGTGGAGAGAGGCCCTTGATTAATCATGTGAAGGTTCCTACAGTCTTAGCAAGCGGCTGAAGAAATAAGCCAGGATGATCAGAGCAATGTGCATTTCCCAGGGAATTGCAAAGATGTGCTTAATAGAAGCTCCTTGAATTATAAAGAAAATCATATATATATACACATACATACATACATATAGAAATATGAACATGTATACATATGTACATATACATATATGTATGTATATATATATATATATACACCTTTGGACAAGAGTAAATGCAGGGTATAGCCAAAGTAGGTTTACAGTTGTGAGTATGCAAAAGACAAAGTTTATTCTTGTATTATTATTTATTAATTATTGTATTATTTTCCATATAAACAACTATAAACCTACTTTTGCCCCACCCTGTATATATAATGGAATTTTTTAAATGAACCAGGTATCGCCAGGCCGGGTGTGGCTCAGCAGTTGAGCGTCGGCCTAGGATCCAGGAGATCATGGTTCGATTCCGGTCAGGGCACATGCCCAGGTTTTGGGCTCGATACCCAGCAAGGGGCTTGCAGGAGGCAGCTGATCAATGACTCTCTTATCATTGATGTTTCTATCTCTCTTTCTCCCTCTCCTCTCCTGGGTCCTAGGTGGATGCTCAACCTCTGAGCCACGCCCAGCAGGGCTGTTAAATATTTTTGATAGAATAAAATGTGAAGCCAAAAGGGTATGCTCATGAACACTAAAATGTATACTAAATATTAAGTTTGAGAAACTATTTTTATTAATTTATTTCATTTTATCCAAAACCTCTTTTTTAAGACAGCAAATTTTCTATTCCTAATCTAGACCTTCCCAAAGACCAGGCCTGCATCTTAGGCTAACTTTAGGTACTAGAAGATTTGTTTCAGTAAGATTATATTTTACTTAGAAAAGAAATAGAAAAGGGGAAAGGGGTTATTGGTTAAATTTAAGTCAGATGACTAGAATCCCCACCCATGATAATAAACCCTGGTAATTAAGTAAGTCCCAAATGTTCCATTCTGAAATTTTTAGCATGCACATATGAACGGAAGAGAAAAATAAATTTTAAAAGAGAAGGGCGAGAAGAAGGAAAAGGGGGTAAATGAAAAGGCAGAAAAAACAGCCAATTTCTCTCCAGGAAAATTGTGCTTTGGCACCTTAACCCCAGCTCTCCAGGGGTCACGATAAAGACCAGGTAGCTCTCCTGGACACAGTGGTTTGCGAAACCCAGGACAACTCAGAAATGGAATCCAAAGAATTAGGGTCTGCAATGATTCCCAGATTTGTGACATAAAATGGGACCTAGAGCAGATATTTGGAAAACCAATCACACTAATAAAGCAGGCCAGGTGTCAAGAGCACAGAGCAAGGAGCACCAAGAGGGAAATGCGGGCTGAGAGACAGCTGGGGTCAAAGGAGAGGAGGCTCTTAGACCAGCTTGAGAACCTAAGCCAGGGTCTCAGATAAAAACCAGAGTCAAAATAAGGCATGAACACAATTCACGTAGGCTCAATGCTCGATCAGACACTGTGTCTCACAGAGAAGGAAAGCCAGGAGCCCAGGCTCCCAGGCAGGCCAAGCCGGGCCGCAGGTTGCTTTGCCTTTATCCGGTTAAAAAGCCATGTGCATAGCCAGACCTGGCAAGGACCCACACCAAGTGCACAGACACGCATATGTTTATGCCCTGCGGGGGTTTATAGCACACACACAGTACGTCAGGATAAAAATAAGTAAACAAGACCACCTGAGATAAGAAAGTATTAATATGTATTGAAATACATTCAGCAGATAAACATAGCCAGATAGAGCTCCCTCCCTTAAGTTTCATAAAAACACTGCCAGGAGGTCTCTGTTCCACCCCCCTCCATCTTCCCGTCTCTGTCTTGGGACCTGGAATGACTGTAGGTAGGAAAAGAGCGAGAGAGGAAAAGAAAAATAAAGGAAATAAGAGAGAAAAGGAAAGTAGCTCCCTCGGAGACATCGTTCATGCACACAAGCTCTGTCACACAAGTTGCTCATACGAACCCTGTCAATTGCTGTGTTTGCTCTGATTCCATAATTCCCAATGTCTTTAAAAAGCAAATAATAATAGCGATCAGTATAGTCCTATTTATCCTTGGTCACAGAGTTAATCAGTTCCTACGGTGCATGAGTATGACGGGCTGTGGACTGCGGACGTTTTTCATCGGATATTTTCATTTTTTGCCTTTGGCAAAAATTCCACCAGGAGTGATAAATAATTCCATACCCCTAAGTGGATATTATTATTATTTTCAAGTGTAAGCAGCAGCTGGCTCCTAGCCTGTCAGCTCTGCCGGAGTCACAGATGCTGTGTTCATACCTGTTGACAATGCTTTGGGTGGAAAAAGCTCACCATTCCCACATCCACACTTGTGCTCTTTCATCCTAATGGTGTCGCTTGAAAACACAGCCGGGGAAGGGAAGAGGGACAGACTGAGGCAAAGGTGCAAATAGTGTGGATTTTGCCTTCGGGTTTAGAATATACACCTACTTCTCAGATGTTTTGTTTCACAGCCAACTCACTGGTTATGCTTGGGGATTGAATGAAAAATGCAGGCCCACCACTATTTTAAAGGATTAGCACAATGTCTTGCAGATAGTAGGGACTAGAAATTGCTGAATAAAAAGTGAATGAAGTTTGGTTTGTTTGTTTTTAAAAAAAAATCTATGGGCCTCTTCTTTTCCATTTTACATTTTCCTAGTCCCCTGGTGTCTACTACCTTCACAATGTCCCCTGGCTGGTCCCCATGCAATAGTTCACCTGTCCTTAGATATTATTTTCAACTCTTACCTTTTTCCTGCTATCAGTATGTGCTCTTCCAGCCAATCCAAGCTCCTGTAACAATCAGTCCCAATTACTTAACTGGATAACAAACAATTTTAAATGTGTTACCTAAAAATTTGGTTACCCCTTGTCTACATCCAAATCCTAAACTCAGCTAATGAATTGTGAAACAATGGGAATCCAACATAAACTGGCTGGAGACTAGTTGAACAAAAAAGTTATTTGGAGATGTTACTGGAATTGTATCATGTACCATTTGCCATCCCCAGTTGTATGGAGCTGGTCATATTAAAAGGCTAAAAAATTTGAACACCCACATTACTTTTGAAATTGTAAAATCTCTGCTAATTAACAAAAAGTAAAACAGTTATAGAAGATTAAAATAAGGGGAAGGGAGAGTAAAACATACCTGAAAAAACTATTTTAGAGTAAAATTTATAAAATGGAAAAATCCTGTTATTCCTAAGGGAATCATAAGACTCCCAAACTTAATAGGATTCCTTTGAACATGCTTTGTGACTGTTCATTGGGTATTTCACTTGAATACTGAAGAAAAACTCTGAAAAAATGCATTTTCAGCCTATGTTAAAAAACTAAACAAGTCAAGTCAAAGACTCAGAAGTGAGTTATTGGTTTGATCTTTATATCAACATGATCAATAGTTTTATGGGAAGCTTTGTGGCTATGGGTAAACACTAGACTTTGACTAAGGAAAACTAGGTTTTATTCCTGACTTTGCCACTAATTGGTTTGCAACCCTTTCGACAGAGAATCTTAAAAAATATATACCACATATAACAAATAAATAAGGGAGTGGATGGCCCTGGGATCCTCACTTTAATCACTGTGAATCTATAACATGAAGGAGTCCAACGTGAAGTCTCCCTGGTTTCTTTCTCATACTGAAATTCTCTAATTCACCAAACTCACCCCAAGGGGGTCTATAGGTCTGTTCTGAAACAGAGATGGAGAAAGCACTTGGCCACAGGGAATTAGAGATCAAAGAAGCCTATTTGTACCCTCCTTTTTCCCTCTCTTCTGTCAGCTGGAGGAAAGAAATAGAAGGAGCGTGGCTATCATGATAGCAATCATGTTGGTGGCACTGCCCCAGGCACCAAATTGCCATCACCACTCTTGTGTCCATTACAAACCTGAGGTCACAGAACAGCAAAGCAGAGGAAAAAATCTGTCATTCAGTACCGGTGAGCCAGCTACCCTAAAGAGCCCTCTCCAAAGCAGTTATAGTCCACCCATATAAGCTCAATGGTTTGTGTAATAGGGGCAGCAGCCCTTACCACTGAGCATTAAAATTCATAAAAGCAGAATGAAAAAGTTGCTAAAAGATATGCGAAAAGTTTTCTTGCAATCTAAGTGAACATAAAAAGTTGCATCACATACCAAGGCCCCATTAAAAGCAACCATGTTTGGAAATGGATTTCATAAACTCGAAAGTGCTATGCAAATAGACGTGCGGTCTGGGACATTTCATCACTTTCTATCTATCTACTCACAATTTTATTTTTTTTTTCTAAATCAAAAAAGAAAGCGCTGGCTTGGCTCAGCGGTTGAGCATCCACCCATGAACCAGGAGATCCTGGATCGATTCCCGGTCAGGGCACATGCCCGGGTTGCAGGCTCCATCCCCAATTGGGGGCGTGCAGGAGGCAGCCGATCAACGACTCTCTCATCATTGATGTTTCTCTCTCTCTCCCTCTCCCTCTCCCTTCCTCTCTCTGAAATCAATAAAAACACTTTTTAAAAAAAGGAAAAGAAAAAGAGAATGATAAGTCCCACAATTGGAGTTTTAAGATAATTCTGAGGTAAGGAGGAAAGAGACATGTATGGGTCCTTTCACAACTAGCTGTGAGACCTTGGATAGACATTTAACTCCTCAGTCCTCAGGTTCCACTTGTGTGAGGCTTTTGGGCTAAATAATTTCTAAGAACATATTCCAGACTGAATATTTTAATGACTGATAGGTAGCGTGTGATGGGTATTCTCTTCAGAGCTATTTTTAAGCGACAAAAAAATATACAAAGCCAGGGAATTTAAACATTAATTTTCTAAAATGTTCTTCTGACATTTGTAAGAAATACTGGCAAGCTACCAAGACCAAGGCAAAAGAAATACCAGTCCATAACATTTTAATGTGTCAGAGTAGAAAGCAGATCCCCAAGCAAGGAGTAGCTGGTTTCCTTCAGAAAATCTGTGTTAGGGAAAGTCAGAGAACAGACTGCATAGAAATACTAAGGATGGTAGCGTATCATGGAAACCCAGCCAAACTTCTCTTCCAAGGGATGAGAAACTAATATTTTGAATTAATAATAACAACAAATAAAAATCGGCTAACCGTTATGAGCACACAATTTGTGCTGGGCATCACAACAAGAATTTAGAGTTGATTACTTTTATTTAATCCAACACCACATGATATTTTACTAACTTTTTGAGAATTAAACTGAAAACAATGTATTTTTTCATGCTATAAATTTAGGACGTGTAAAAGTTTTAAAAAAAAGAAGTTGATTTGGGCTCTTTCTGGACAAGCTTTTCCCAGTTGGTGTGAATCAACAGACAGGGGTATGCTCTTAATTCTCAAGATATGACAGCGCATAGCAAACAATAGCTCTGTCACATCAGCATTGTTAGCTGTTGGGGAAGCTTTGTAATTGAATATGATTTATTATAAATAATAACAGTAACAAAACACAGCATCAAATAGTTATATTAAAGATAACATAAATAGTTACATAGTTGTGTATATAAATAGTTATATTAAAGCTTATAATCCTCAGCAAATTTTGGCTCTCTTCTCATTTTCTTGGTAAAGATTAATTAAAAACAAAAGACACATTTTTCTATATCATCTTTAAAACATTTACTGTGATGGACTCAAGTGAAGACCATGTGCCTTGGGTAAATTCAATTCGACAACGGAAGAATAATAATTCACATCTCTCAGTTGCTTATGTAATGACAAGAGTCACTAAAGAAAAGTCACACGGGTGAAAAATCTCTTCTTGAATACTTCAGATTTCAGCAGTCATAATGCGAACATATGAAATCCTATCTATATTTAACCAAGAATTTTTGCTCTTTGGGCTGAACATTAAAATAAGAAACTGAAGTTAATGGAAGTATTTTAAAGACCTGAAGATTCTTCCACATGGCATATTCACTGCTTCCCTGGAACCTCCTCAAATTATTTCTGTCCAGGAATGAAAAAAAGGGGACGGTGAGTCTTTTTTGACCTCTAAGAGAAAATGAAAAACTCGCAATCTTGTCCCAGCTCGCTTCTTGTTTTACTAGTGCCCCCTCTCGTGGAATTTTTGGGGTAATGCAGGCCCCCCAAAAAAGGAGGCGGGGGAGATTTATGACACCAAGCACATATTTTGTTTGGTTTTTTTACATTTCCTTTTTAGAAACATTCTAAACAAAATGATGTGAAATAAACAAACATAATAGTGCATAATAGACATACAATAGTTTCGCCAGCGATTGTAATTAAACAAGGGAGCGATAAAAATCTGCTATATCCAGAACACAAAACAATTTCAGATGCAACGTGACAGACTGACATGAAAACACGTTTTGCCAGAATTCCCTGTCATTCATTTTGCGACTTGACATTCTTCCCCGCATCAGCCTATTTGGCCATTAGCCCAAAACTCTGCCACCAGTCCCTTTCTACTCATTTACTTCAAAACTTGTCTTTCTCATCACAGTCATTTGCCATCGTTTCTCTTTTATAACATCATTACTCAGATAATAAATGCCCTTCTTCTCTAACTTTCGCGACTCTTTTTCGGTCTGTACGTCACACTGATGCCTCAGAATCAAGACACATAAGCTCATTGGTTTACAGTTCCTGAGCGGTCTTTTCCTGATCATCTTTTTGCACCAGTTTTTTTTCTTCCACAGTTAAGTTTACGTTTGTACCAGGAGGGGAGGCGAAGAACTGCCCCCGCCCCGCATGGCCGTTCTCCACAGGGCGGCCTCGGGTTCTTCCAGGAGAAGTCTTGGGCTCCGTAGTTAGATGCATCGTGTTCTACAGGGATCTCTGTCAGCTTCTCTTTTTATGCATTTAATGCGCTTCCCCGGTGATAGCCTAAGGGGGCTTTCACTAAACAATTAATGTAAGGCACCTCCTGGGAACCTAATGGGTATTTAGCAAGGAAGTTCACTTCCAGTGAATTGTATAATGTGATATTTTGACAATGCGTGTAGAGAAGGTGCAGAAAGGTGAACTTTTTTCCCAAACACGCAGCAATAAACTATCTACACAAACTTCTCACCCTTTGGCTATTGTTTGGGGACGAAGGAGGACCGAGCTGTACTTTAGGATGTTGCTGTATTGCCCACCTTTGCCATTTGGGCATAATACCACGCCACTGTTCACTTTTACTCATGGAATGTACAAGTCGCAATCTATTAGTGAAAGTAAAATGTGCTGTGACATTTTGGCTCCAAAGCCGCAAGCAATGAAAGGTGGAGCGGTGCACAGGATATTTGTATTATGTTAATAAAAAATGATGCTACCATATGATACCAATACTGAGCAGAGAACACTGATTAGTATTTTCCCGACCAAAGTTACAGTCTAATTTTAAAGTCGTCAAAAGCCAGTGTTTTAGATTTAATCACCTCATCGTCTTAATAAATATCCTTTTAAAGTGTTGCTTGAATTGTCTTTTGTTAACCAGGAAAAGTGAAACAATAAGATGGACACCTAACTTTAAGATTTTTTAAGAATAAAGATCATTTATACTGAAGAAGGTTTTATCAGAATAATACATTTTCCTATTTCAGAATATGTTCTTTATCAAAAGTTAAAATTATAAGCAGAAATAAACAGACTAAAATAATAACACATTTCTAAACGAATAATGGATTTTGATATAGTACATAGTAAACTGAGAATTTATATAGCATTTTAACTTTAAAATGTATTTGAAAAGGCATTTTCTTATCATTTTTAGCCGACTTGCCTGAAGTGCTGAGATAATATACACAATTATGACCATAGGTGTGTGACTATATTGTGTGCACAAATAAACACATACATTCATAGAGATGTTGCAAATGTTTCTTTTTAATAAACCTGGCAATTTGCAAAGTTAATAGAAAGTCACCATTCCAAACTCTTATTTTTAAGTCCCCAGAACATGTACTCCCTCTTCAATTTTGCTTGCTGTTCCAGTGAAGTTTGCATTCAGTCACACTTTTCTTTCATACCAGAATCTTTTCCTTGTCAGAAAAATACCGGATGAAAAAAACGGTGACAATAAAAAGCACGTACATAACAAAGAGCCCCCCCGAGGAAGGGGAAATCATGATTGCATCATCATTGTTGTTATTACTCTTGTATTTTCGTGTCCATGATGATCTATGAATACTTTCATGGCATCTTGAAGAAAATGAACTCCAAGTCTGCAAACATCTTCTCCAAATCAGCATTCAAATGGTTTTAGCGACTATCTTCAAAACTGTCATTGCCGGAAGAGCTTGGGCAGCAGCAATTACAAATCAATTACCGTAAAAGCACTTTATCACTTGTGCCCCCCTTGCCACGTCCTTGGGCCCTGGCCGGGGATTTTCCCGCCTACCGCAGGCTCCAGCCCCTGCCCGCTAAGCTCATTAAGCGGCGCGCCTGCTGGAATTACTGTTGGGCTTGGGCAGCAAACTCACGTGTTGTGAGAAGGATTGCAGAAACAGCTGCACCAACCTATTAGGCAGAGCAACTGCATTATGAGGTCAATAAAAGATTGTAGGCAAGGTACCTAGAAAGTAATTACTTCTCTTTAATGAATATATAGCCTGGTGGTTTCTGAATGCTGTGGGCATAACGGTGCTATATGTTTTATAGTTTATAAATAAATAGTTATTACCTTACACAAAGAGAAGAAATACATCCTTTGAAGAACAGTTAATTTGTTGTAAGGGGAGCATTTTGCTTAAACGACTTACATGTAATGGATTATCAAGTAATTCCAATATGCTGTAATTGAGAATTACCTCTCTCAACGTGGAATATTCAGTCGCATTTCGTACGTCTGGGAGGAAAGTGTATTTTCACTCAGCCATTCTCCTCTACGTTAAAAGTGTGATTTATATCATATATTTTATGTAGGAATAATGGCAATGCAAAGTCAACTTTATGCTATGAATAACTTAGAATTATTTCTTTAGTTTAAATATATTTGCATGCAAATTATGTGATATAACTATTCTCATGTAGCAGTCTGGCTTGCCTTATTTTTCCCCCCCTTTCAGAAGCCCATTTCTCAAGCTGTAACCTCCACATCTATTGTGAATTGGCAGTTTAAGTGCCCTGATCCTTCCTCTCACCTAAGCAGTATTCAGATTAGAATGTCATGCTGTAGTATCATTTATTAGGTGGTGTTATGAGAGATGGTTTCACCAAGGTATTCATTTCCCATTTCGTTGATTAAAACCATCGTAAACTCCTCTTGATAATTTAACAGAGAAATTAAACTTGAAGTCTGCAGGTCACTTTGTAAGTCTATACAGCACTCCGCCGTCTTCATAATCCTGTAAAAATGTTGGGTAGGAATCACAGAGGAAGGGAATTTTTTTTCATTAACAGGAACTGTTACAAAGCAGTAGCAATTGTTAATGCTCTGTTGTTATCACTTGTTTATTTCTAAGAAGTTCTAGTCTCCTTAAAGGCTCTAAACACCAAGTGAGAAATCACTCATGTTTAGCAGTTAGAATTAAGTCCTTCAGGGAATTTTGAAACTGAAGGGAATTTTAAGACTCACTTAGTTCTTGTACTTAACTTTCCGTTTACCTTCTAATTGTTTCATATTGTCTGCCTGTAACTGAAAAAACCGTACTCTCGGTATTTAAAGATGACACTAAGTAAAGAATTATTCACAGAACTGGGCATTTCTTAGGCCACAAAATAGATTGATTGATTTATTTTAATCAGCCAAGAATCAGTTAACAGGAGCATCCCCATCTGTTGCCAAGCTGACCAGGAAACCTAAAACACCAATGTAAGTTCCCGGGGAGTTGCAAGGCCCCCGCAGGGCAGGGAGGAAGGGAGGCCAGGGAAGGAAGGCGCCTTGCTCCAGGCTCCCCCCTCCACCCACTGAAACCCCCTGGGACCACTCTGCAGGGGAATTAGCTTCTAATGCCATTTCTGTCTCTAACAATGTAACCTCCTGAAACATATACAGCAAATCTAGGCTTTAGTTTCTCTATGCGTAAAAGTTCCCCTTAGAGGAGTCACAGGTCCTTTCTATTTTAACTTTCCATTATTTTAACTTGTGGAGAAGTAACAGTGGCAGAGGAATGTGAGGGCAGAAAAATAAAAGTCAGTATTTATTAAGTGCCTGACCTGTTCCTGGTTCTGTTTTAAGGGTTTTACAGTATTAGCTGGTTTATTTTTCACACAAAAAAACATGAGGCTGGTACAATTATCACTCCCATTTGATCACTGAGGAAACTGAGGCACAAAGAAGTAAAAAGCACAGAACTACAAAGTGTCAGAAGCAAGATATGAGCCCACCCCTGTGAGAAGCGGATGCCTGTCAGTGATGATTCCAACACTGACAACAATAGTCATAGAATTTTAGTTTTAGTTTGCACACAAGAACCACAGGGAGAGCTTGTTAAAAATGAAGATTCTGACTCCGGAGGTCTTAGGGCCCAAATACTGCAGGTGATTCTGAAACAAATAGCCTAAATTTGGAAACTAACAGAGAACCCAATCTTGAGCGTGCTTAATGGGACCTTTGCACAAACAAACGTCATCCTCTCATGTTATTCCAAGATTAAAAATCCAGTTTGCGGCTACAACAGCTCTACTTGGCAGATCTAAACATTAACAGTGTGTTAAAGTTTGTTTCCAAATCACTTGAAAGGGACAGTTAAACCGAGCCCTTGTCAGTCAATGTAGGCAAGCGAGGAGATGCAAAAGATTAAGGGTAGAAAGAAGCTAATCCAAAGAAAAACAGTACAAATGAGCAAACGAACCTGAAGTAGAAAGGATGTTATATCAACAGTGAAAGAAAACTTCATTGAGTTTGAACAAGTTGGAGCTGGAGCAAGAAATCAGCTTTCAATGACCTTCCCAAGTTCCAGAATTTGATGAACAGCACAGTACAATTTTTTATGATCAAGGTTAAAGTTTGGGAGAAACTTGCATTAACATTTAGTAAATTAATAGACCATATTATGTGAAGTAGGTCAGGGAATCTCTCTTCTAATTTAATATTATATTGTTAATATAAAAAATTTTCAGAATATAACAATTTTCCTGGCATATCTTTAGTCAAGCCAAAGCATACCAGAATTTAGGAGCCTGAGAGCATTTATTAACAGCTGACTATCCTAAAGACTAAAGAAATATGCAATGCTACAGACACATCTTCAGATATAGTATTTTCTATATTGCCCCTTTCACACCACTACTCACCCATGTGGTTTAACAGTAACTCCTACTACTAGTAATACTAGTCCCACAGATATTACTACAACTACTGTAATTACTACTGCCATTCATTTAATGATTACTTTTCTAATTAAAGTCATTAACCAAAGGATTTGTATGCATAGATGCATAACCCATGGACACAGACAATAGCCCGGTGAAGGCCTCGGGCAGGGTGAGGGGGTGAGGGGCGGGGTAGAAGGGTTCAATGGGGGAAAAAGGGGAACATCTGTAATTCTATCAACAATAAAGATAAATTAAAAAATAAAAAATGAAAAAATAAAGTCACTTTTAAATACTTCCCTTTTTGTTACCTGCATCACTTCCTTTTAGTAAGGCGGATACTATCATCTTTAATTTGCAAATGAAAGTAAGAGTCTCAGACATATTAAGTAACACACTAGTTATCAGTTAGTTTGTGATAGAAAATTACTAAGAAAAGGGGGGGAAATAATGTACATTCATAGAAGAAGAAGGAAAATCTAAACATGTTTGAGGTATAAAAAAATCTTCGTCAGGAGTGCAACTGGTTCTCCAAGCCTAAAGTTTAAGATGTAAGTTGCAAAGTTAGAAGTAGTTCTTTTCCCTAGGCCTATCCAGCCTTCTAATCTTTTGGTGACATTAAAGCAAAAATTGGTCTTCAAAACCCAAAGGCTGCTGGTCAAAGTATGCACAAGCCCTGTATTATATATCAAATGCATAGAATATCAAAAAACATCTAGATGTTAGGGCATTCAGCACTGTCTCCAGCTCTCTGCCCAGTTATATGACTCCTCTAAAACCCAAGCATTACCACATTCAGGAGCAGACTTTCCTTAGTGATTGGCACTGATGACCTGGGCCTGGCCCTAGCTTCTAGCTTTACCCCTAACTAATGGAGGTTCTAACAAATGGAGGAAGTAAACTACTCTTTAAATAGTGTTAATATATTTAATACATTTTTCAAGAGCAGAAATTGTGGGCTTTGATTAGAATCCAATGACTTCCTTTTGCCTTCTTAGGAATACATAGGGCTTATTTCCCCCTAGTTTATCTATGCATGTATAACATTAAAAAGAGAAAGAAATCAGGATCCCTAAACAATGGTGTTTAAGCAAAATACTTGAAAATGTCACTGAAGTTTTCTCCCTGTGGATACAGCCATGCTTTGAGGGAAGAGCCAGGGGCATGTGATATTCTCTGCTTAAGAGCAAAGGCCATAATCTACCACCCACATCTATTCCTGAGAGAAGATTCTTATAGGAAGGTGCCAGGTTCTCAGACTCCATCTGAGCATTTTCCCAAGGATTTCATGACAAGGAATATTGTAATCTGTACCTGACTGAAACACAGAGCAGAACCAGAGCAGAATCCTTAGGATACACCGTGAATGCAAGTTACTCGGGCATGATCTCCCTTACGATGAATCCCTAAGCTTATTGGGAGTGAGCGTACACTCAACCCACACAACCCTGTGCCTGAAGGAAAAGAGAGTTGCAAGTCCTCATTTCTTCTTTATCACTCATCACCTGGAGGTAGTAACTGCTTTTAGCAGTTGGAATTTCAGTTTCCAGATGAACAGAATATTCCCTGCACTTTAAACTTGGGGAAGAACTAAAGGTAGCACACGTTTATCCCAGCTTCTTCCATTTATAAATAAGAAAACCAAAGCCAAGAGAATAGCATGGCAATCAATAGCACTGCTTCGTCCCCAAAGCCTCTTCTGTAGAGAAATAAGATTGGTATATGTGAAAATCTTTGACTGCTTAATGAAAAGGCAATTTTTTTAAACTTTTCAACCTCATTGCTGTAAATCACAAATCACACACAAGGGAGCAATTAATATTCAGCTTGGTCTAAGATATGATTTCTTATTGCATGCTTTACTTTAATATTACTTTAGTGCTTAGTAAAGGTCTCATCTCTCTTTGCACTAAAAATCTACACCCCAGCTGAGTACGTCATATATGAACGTGAGGTGCTCAGGCTCTGAGGGCAGACAATTTGGTTCCAAGTCTTGCTTCTACCACTTATTGACTAAATGACCTTTGTGATAATTATAGCAAAATATTTGCGGGGTGCTTCTAGTGATGTATGCTCTAAGATTTAAAAATCATACAGTGTTCTAAAGAGCATCGTAAATTTATATACCATCTTTTCCCAACTCATCCAGGAGATTTTGCATCCAGAATATTTTAGAGACTGTCTAATTTGTCATACTGCCCTCTAGTGAGATAAGATAGTGTTATATTGACCAAATTCCATTTGAATAAGATTAGTATTTATTCTAGATTTAAATGTAGCAGGCATCAAATCATGACCGAAGATAGAACATGTATAAAAATCCTTTTAGCTTAATTAAAGCACAGACTAAATGTCATTTCCCCCAATACTAGCTTAATAAATGTTCTGTGCAACATTTTCCAAATACAATGAATCAAGTTTAAAAAAATAAACTTATTTTTGTTCTGTGTTGCACCAAGACTAGACTAAGAACTAAATCCCTTCACTTTATCTTTTGCACAATTTCTGCAACACTACGCTATGGCTTTTTAAGTTCTCACGTTTAAGTTACATATCCCCGCTGGGGGTCCTTTGGAAGAACAGAATAAAGCAATGCCAGTTATCGGGCCACTTTTAAATACTGTAATAGATACTGTAACCTCCAGGAATAATAAAGATTTCTCCGTCTTTATAATTGCTTTATGAGAGCCATTTGAAACACAAAAGTGTACTGCTTTGCTCTATTGGCTTTTGAGCTCATAAGTTTATGAAAAATTTCTTTGTGGAATAAGAAGCCCTTTCTCTGCATCATTTACTTCTTAAGCCAGTCCAAGAAAGGGAGATCTAAACTACTTTTGATACAACTCAACTCTATATTTAAAAAACAATGCATCCTTTTTAGTATCTGAAAGATGAATATGGCCTCTGAGATATGTGTGATGTTTGTTTTTTTAAGGCTTCCAATATCCATACTGAATAGTAAGTTCAATAAGAAGTCATATACATATTCTGGTTCTTTTTCTCCTTTCTTTGTATGTAGAAGTAGTTCTGCAAAACTTTATAATACATGGTCATTGCTTACTAAATTCCATTATCTCATTTAAAATAAACTTGACCGTGAGAATATAAATTATGTATAGAGATGGTATGAGCCAATGGTAGGGTTTCAGTAGTCTCCGGTCAGCTACTCTCACATTCGTTCCCTGAACTTGAGGATGCAGTGGGTATGGTAGCGGTTATTACTGTGTCAGTGTCTCATCCCACGAGAAAAGTCTTGTCAAAGTACAAATTTAAAGATATACTTCACTAATGGGGATATTCAACCAGGAGTCAGACTCCCTGCATTATGTGATAGGCAAGTCATGTGGTAGAATCATCAACAGACGAGCATTCAGGAAAAAGTAGAGACAAAGTTGAATGTGCCAATGAGAAAGCACTAGTTCAAGGAATAAAGCCAAATCAGAAATCACAGGGACTATAAGGGGATCAATGAGATGACTCCGATAAATATTTTCTTACAGGTTTGTATTGTTGTAGTTGCTTTTTATTGGCTTAGCCAGGATATATAGCAGGTTTCCTCTCACATGCTTATTAGAGACACAGAACTTAGCTGATCAAATGGCTGGAGGAAGAACAATGTATGGTAATGGTATTTATGCTCATTTCATGGAAAATGTGCATATAGGAGACAGAAGAAGGGGACTAGCTATGCCTATGATTAGATGATGCCTGGCACTTATCTCCTATGGGTGACCAAGGCAGCCTTAACACTTCCCTCGGGTTGACTGAACTGTAGATAGACTTCCTAACTATAGGTTTCTGACCTCCTTTTTCTTAGAAGATTTATTTTAGAAAATTTGTAATGATAATGTCTTCCTCTGTTCCTTGAGATATATATGTTTTCCAAAGTTTCTTGACAGTTTTATAACCCAGGAATGTTTTTGTGAAATACCTGGGAGTCATGCAATCATCTAGGAAGACAGTACCCCTAGATTTCCATTTCTACGTAAGGATAGGATGATAACTTCCTGGTCACCTTGCTCCAAGTTGTAAAATAACCTCCTATTATAAAGATAGGAGAAAAAAAAATTGTGAGGTAAAGCCAATGAGCAAACACATATGTCCTAATATCTGCCCCCTACCCCAGCTCTTAAAAGTTCTCCAGGCCTTTGTTTCAGTGGAACGGAGCTCTCACTAACTTCTGGCCTCTCCCTCTTATTGCAATAGCCTTGGATAATTTCTTCCTTGACTGTTTAACTTTGTCCTGTGCAATTTTTGCCTTGCCATAGGACAACTGGGGAAAAATATTTTTAAATCCATCTTTATGGCAAGATACAGTTGATGTACTTTTCCTGCTAAGTACAGCTATTTCTTCTGCTGAGTGCAACTAAAATCCCTAGACACTATATATAAAACAAAACTGAAATAACAAAAACAAAAACAAAAAAACTAGGAAAGGTCGGGAAAAGAAGGTAAACCAGCTAAGCATCTCAGGTTTCAAGGAACAATATAGTAGAGACTTTCTTGGATTCCCCACCACCACCCCCCTTTATATCCCAAACTTGGAGTGGAAACAGCCAGCAACCCAGAAATGCCAAAAGCCACAGACAAAATGAGCTCTAATAAAATAAGAAAATCTCTTTCTCTATCCAAAGAACCAAGGAAAGAGTAGCCTAAAAAGAGAGAAAACTCTTAGATAATAATTATTCCAGCCAAATGTCACAGAAAAAGACAACTGTAGCCCCACACCCAGAAGGTCAGCAAAGGTTTAGCTGGAAGCCTGTACTTCCACTCTTCTTAGACAGTAACAAGAAACTTTAATATTTTATTTTTACTATATATTTATTGTTTCAGAGAGAGGAAAGGAGATGGAGAGAGAGAGATGGAAACATCAATGATGAGAGAGTCTGATCGAGCCTGCAACCCGGGCATGTGCCCTGACCAGGGATCGAACCCCGATCTCTTGGATCCTAGGTCAACCCTCAGCCGCTGAGCCACGCCAGGCCAGGCAAGAAACTTTCATTCCCATGCACCCCTCCCCTGCCACCACCAGGGTAGCATTAGAGAAGGCCAAGTAGGAAACCAGGAAATGTTATCCTTGATAAAAAGTCTCCCTCATACACCCCAAACTCCAAGATCTGTGGAAACCACATAGAAGCCCAGACTTCTACCCACACGCATCAGTAATGAGGTTCACTTCTCCTTCCTTACTAGAGTGATGTCAGAGGAGCCAGCTGGAAAGTCAGGACTTGAACCACCACCAGTGGTAACAGCTTTCACTCATGAATGTCAATAGCGGCCATATGCGAAGCAGTAATAAGGCACTCCTAACCCTGTCAGCCAGCGAGGTGTTATTTCAGGCTATTGGGGAACCAGAATTCATACCCCTTGCTTATCAGTAACAACAGAGTTCCCCTCTTCCTCCGGTGTCAATGGAACATGAACACCTGGCAGTAATGAGGTGGTACTCTCCAGAGCAATGTCAGAGGAAAATAGCTAAAGCAGAAGATATAAATAAGATCAGATTCTCATAACACAGT
Source organism: Miniopterus natalensis (assembly GCF_054644295.1). Taxonomy (NCBI): domain Eukaryota; kingdom Metazoa; phylum Chordata; class Mammalia; order Chiroptera; family Miniopteridae; genus Miniopterus; species Miniopterus natalensis. Next base: position 21,205,153 of record NC_142085.1, read on the forward strand.
GCACAAATTGTACAGATTTTAATAGAAAATCATTTATCATACAAAGAATCAGAAATATCTTAAATAAAAAAAGATAATCAATAGACCCATACCAAGATGACAGAAATTTTAGAGATGTCTGACAAGGAATTTAAAGTAGTCATCATAAAAATTATGAACATGATTAAAACAAATGAAAAAAAACAACAAATTCTCAGGGAAGAAATAGAGTCTCAGCAAAGAAATAAAAATATTTAAAAAGTCAAGTAGAAATTCTACAACTAAAAATAATAAACAAAATAAAAAGAATTTTAAAACAATAGATGGTCTCAATAGTAGTATGAAGGGGAAAATAAAGGAATAAGTTAACTGGGAGGAAAAGAAACAGTAGAAATTACTCAATTTCAACAGTGAAAAATAAACTAGAAAAATATGAACAGAGCCTCAGGGACCAGTAAGATTATAACAAAACATATAACAATAGCCCTGACTGGTGTTGCTCCAGTGGTTAGAGCCTCAACCATGCACCAAAGGGTCACAGGTTCAATTCCCAGTCAAGGGCACGTAACTGGATTGCAGGTTGGATCCCTGGCCTTGGTCAGGGTGGGTGCCCCTATTTAGGACTGATCCACCCAGATAATCTGCCTATCTTAAGATCAGCTTACTAATAACCTTAATTTTATCTGCAAAGTCCATTTTGCTATGTAACGTAACATAATCATGGGAATAATGCTTATCATATTCACAGGGGAGGAAATTATGTAAAAGCAAGTGTCACTGAGGGCCAACAATAGTCTTAGAATTCTGCTTAACACAAGTGAAAAGTATAAACAATTATACGCCCATAAATTTGATAATTTAGATGAATGGATACATTTCTTAAAAGATATAAAATGCTAAAGATCAATGAAGAGTAAATAGATAATCTGAATATTCCTATATTTATTAAAGAAACAGAATTTATAGTTCAAAACCTTTTGACAAAGAAAATTTCAGGCCCAGATAACTTTCAGGACATATTCTGCCAATCATTTGAGAAACACATAATACCAACTCCTCACAAGCTCTTTCAGAATACGCCTAAAGAGGACACTCTGCAGCTCATTTATGAGACCAGTATTTTCTTTATACCAAACCAGACAAAAACACTATGACAAAGAAAACTACAGATCAATATCTTTAATAAATACAGACACAAAAACCCGCAGTAAAATACTGGCAAACCAGATTGAACAGTATTAAAAAGAAAGGATTACACATCCTAACCAAGCAGATGTTACCCTGAGAAAAAGCAGGATTAGTCAAGGTTGGTTCAACATTAAAAAAAAAAAAAATCAATCAATGTAAATTGCCTACCACCAGACTAAAGATGAACTACATGATCACTTCAATAAACGCAACAACAAAAAATACATTTAACAAAACCCAACATCTACTGCTAATGAAAACTCTTAGCAAACTAGGAACACAAAGAACTCCCTCAATCTGATGATGGTCATCTGTACAAGTAGATGCAGCTAAAATTATATTTAACGGTTAAATTCTGAGTGCTTTTCCCCAAGACCAGAAACAAGGCAAGGATATCCATATTCATCATTGTACTAAATATCCTAGATAAGGCAACAAGACATGAAAAAGAAAAAAAGAAAAAAGCTATAGTTTAGAAAGTAAGAAATAAAACTGTCTTTATTCTCAGACATGTTCATCTACATGGAGAATCCTATGTAATCCACAAATGTATTAAAACAAATAAGTGGATTTAACAAAGCTGCTATACACCAGCAAAAAAGTAATTGGAAATTAGCAAATTTTTTTAAATCTTCACCAGAGGATATTTTTCCATTGCTTTTTAGATACAGTGGAAGGGAAGGAGAGAAAGGAGAGAAAGAGAGAGAGAAACATTGATGTGAGAGAGACACATCGATTGGTTGCCTCCTGTACACGCCCCTACAAGGAAAAGGAACGAACCTACAATCCAAGTATGTGCCCTTGACTGGAAATCGAACCCAGGACCCTTTGGGGTGTGGGACCAACAGTAACCACTGAGCAACACCAGCTAGGGTGGAAATTATCTATATTTCAACTTTCTATTCCATTATAAAAGGTCAAAAAATTAAATATTTGGGTATAAATGTGACAATACACGTGCAGTTATTGCTTTGTTAAAAATAGAAGGAAGTTGCTGAAAGAAACCTAAAAAATATTGAAATAATGAAAAAATATAGAATATTCATAGAATGGATGAGTCAATATTGTAAAGATGTTTATTTTCCCCAAACGGTTTTATTGATGAAATAAAATTATAATCATATACCTCGGTAGGATTTTTTTTGGTTAAGATCAATAAGCTGATTCTAAAATTTATATGAAACAGTAAAGAATCTAGGAGAGTCACAATTTTTTGAAAAATAAGAACAAAATTGAGAAGCTCACAAGACTTCATTTACTTACTATAAAGCTGATTAACAAGGACAATGTAACATTGGAGAAAGGATAGGCATATAGACCCATATAACAGAACAGAGTCTAGAAATTGATCCACATATAAACAGCCAGTTGAACTTTTGTAAAGGCACAAAGGTAGTTCAATGGAGAATTAACAGCCTTATCAATAAATAGTTCTGGAAAATTGGATACCCATATACACATATATATATACACACACACACATATGTATATATGTATATATGTATATATATATACACACACATATATATGGACAATTACTCACATATTATATAAAATAACTAACTCACAATGAATTATAGGCCTAATTGTAAAATATAAAACTATAACATGTTTAAGACATAGAAGAAAATCTTTGTGATCTAGGGTTAGGGAAAGTTTTCTTAGATATAAGACCAAAAAACACAATCCATTAAAACAATCAATAATTGGACTTCATCAATATTAAGAGCTGTTCCATGAAAGATTCTGTGAAAATTTTTAAAAAGAGGAAAAATAAGCTATGGATTTGGGTTAAATTTTTGCAAATCACAGTCCTGGTGAAGGACTTTTATCTAGAAAAATAAAGATCTCTCAAAATCCAAGAGTAAGGGAACAACCCCCTTTTTTAAATGGGCAAAATATTTAAACAGATAGTTCACCTAAAATGTTATATGGGATACAAATAAGCACATGAAAAGGGGCCCAACAAAATTAGTCATTAGGGAAATACAAATTTAAACCACAATGGAATATGACCATGGCACACCTATTAGAATGGGGAAAACAAAACACCACCACATGTTGGAAAGGATACAGAGGAACTGGAACTCTCATACATTTCTTGTGGGAATGCAATAAAACGCACCTGCTTTGGAAAATAATTCTGCATTTTTTAATAAAGTTAACCAACCTGATAGTCTTATTCCTTGATATTTACCCAAGTGAAATGAAAGTTAAAGTTGACACAAAATTAAGAATGTGGATGTTTAGAGAGGCTTTATTCATAATCACCAGCAACGGCCCACATTTCTCCCGAGAGGAGATGAAGAAATTGTGGCATATTCGTTCAAAGATGTGCAACTCAGTATTGAAAAGGAACAAACACACACACACAAATTAGGTGTATTTCCAATGTGTCATGATACGTGAAAGAAGCCAGACTCAAAGGCTCCATACTCTCTGTGATTTAATTTATATGACATCCTGAAAAAGGGAAAAGTACAGTGAGGAAGAACATACAGTAATGGAGAAGAAATCAATGCCAGGAGCTGGGGTGGGTGATAGATTGTGATTACAAAAGCATACAGGGAGCTTGATGGGATGATGGAACTATCTGTATCTTGATTCTAACAATAGTGCTTACACCACTATACACATTTTTTTCAGAATTATAGCCCAAAATAAGTGAATTATATTGTATGTCAATAAAACCTGAATAAAAATAAAAAGAAATATGTCCTGCCCTGCCGAGTGTGGCTCAGCGGTTGAGTATTGACCTATGATCCAGGAGATCATGGTTTGATTCCCAATGAGGTCACATGCCCAGGTTTTGGGCTCGATCCCCAATAAGGGTCATGCAGGAGGCAGCCGATCAATGGCTCTCTCATCATTGATGTTTCTATCTCTCTCCCTCTTCCTTCCTCTCTCTGAAATCAATAAAGACATATTTTTTAAAAAAAGAAAGAAATATGTCCTTCTGTAAACATTGACTGAGAGGCAAATTCTTTGCTAAATTATGAAGTCAATAGTTTATGTTCAACACCTCACACCTAACTTTTAAATTCCTATTCCCCAGTTGGTAACTATCCATGAGATTGTTAGTAACCCCACCCCTATTTAGCATTGCTCCCAGAATTTCCTCTTAGATAGGCCCTGTTTGGGAACTTTCCTTCCTTTTAGTCAAGAGAACTCTCCTTTCCTGATCAGTAAGGGGCTAATTAACCCTGGGCCCACAATTTGATCATTCAGATAAAGACTCTCAACTCACTCTCAGCCCCAGGATGAGCATTTTTACAGACAGGGGATCATTTCTTGAACTCTTCCAATAATATCCTGCGAGCAGTCAGCTCCTCATAAGACTGGTTCTTTATCAACTTCAAGAACCAGTGCTGTGAAGAGGAGTTGCTACAACAAATGATTTGTCACAGGGAACTCCTATCCAACTCAGGTTTCTCTTTTTGATAGTTTGTTAATCAAAAATCACCTTTGCTTAAGTCCTCTAAGCTCAGACAGACCTGGGTTAAAAATCCCAGCTTTGCTCTTCTTAGCTGTCTTTAGGTAAACTATTTTTTCTTGGTACCCTCATATTTAAAAGGGAAGTGAATCACATCTATCTCACATAGACTTTGTGAAAATTAAGTGAGATAATGTGAGTAAGGCACTTAGCACAGGCTCTGACACATAGTAAACATCTGATAAATGGTAACTACTGTTGTTATTACTGTTAGCAACCCTGGCTCTGATTAAGCACCACTAATTGCTACACATATTTACAGGCCTTACTAAATGAAGATGAAGCTACTTGCCATGTAGAAACAATAGAAGAAGACTAAATTCTGGCTGTTAAAAGGATTCCTTTCTAATATATGTAAAACAGCAACAATGATTTTTAATGTGATTTACTTTGAGGGACACTTCATTGGTTACTAAATGCCACACTTGCAAATGTCATATCCTAGAATATTTCACCCACTTCAAATACGTAAGCTAGCATTACCTTACTATTCCCAAACACTTGAATGGCGTAAATCTCTTCAGACTCATCAGAAAAGTGTTTAGTTCAAAAAATGATGACAGCCAGAATAGCCTATTTCGTTAATTAACTTGGGAACTCAGAACTATGCTCTCAGCCCAGCAAACATAGGCCACGGCTCAGAGTGACTATGGCAACCATGCCAGTGCCCCGATCCTGACAACTTAACAGGAGACATCGTGACAGGAGGTATCAGGAGGTACCCTCGCCGTTGCTACAGACACTCTTAGAGACAGCCGGTGGTTGCTTGGTAACCTGCTCTAAGGTGTGGGGTTAGCACAGATCAAGTGAGGAACTAACAAGGGCTGACAAGAGTCCGTACTTCCTTGCGAGAGGGAGAGAGGAGATGATGCAGCCAAACATTTCCAAGACTGAAAAGAGCTCAAGACCCATTATATCCTCAGAGATTACGTTATAATTTCTGCCAGCATCACTTGTAAGATATGCCTGACATTTTGCTAGTGAAAGGAGTAACTTACAGAATTAATTTCTACTGGGTAAGTTTAGAGTAGTTAATTATTCTCGAATATAAGCACACCTATGATGGCAATAATTCATTTCGTGGCTCCCAATGTTACTTATTGATTAACTCTCCAAGAATGATAACCTATTAAAGTTTATTTCTGAGAACAATGGGATGGCACCAACAAGCAGCGTTAGATTAATGAGGGAGTCAGACTATGACTGAATCCACGGCAGTGTATTTTCTCTCTTTAAATTCACCTGGTTGTACTGTACTGCAATGTTCAATAGCTCCACTGAGAGTCAGCCCGTGAAAACTGTTTTTTAATGAAGAGAAATTAACAAAGCTTTTTAGGAGTATTAATTGTCATTAGTAACATAAAACAGACCAAAATCACAATCACCTACAATTCTTTATAACTTATAATACAAACCTGCTGAAGAAAAAAGTTTTTTATTTCCTTTCCTGGAAATATGTGTTTGCTTTATTGATTCTTTCTCATTGCTAATTTTATCATGAACCTATAAAAATCACACTACATAATATATGTATCATTCCTGTCTTATTTCTGGGATTAGGAGATTCTTTTTTGGCCTCAGTAATCCTTAGAAGTAATTGAAAAAGATCAAGTTAGAGAAGTTGGAAAAGAGAGGTAGGTAAATAGGCTATTTCTATGTATTTCAATTTGGACCCAGACTACTTCGAAAAGATTATACTGGCAACAACGCTAAGAGTGTTCCTGAAAAAAGAAAAAGATAAATGAAAACTAAGGCCACCACTGCCTAAACTGGGGAAAAATTGTCCATTTGCTATTATGACTTAGTTTACTATATCCTGTTCACATGGATGTTGAAAGGGGACTATAAGTAGTGGACATTTCTATTTAAATTACAAATGGAAAATATTTTACAACTAGCCACACAGCTAGTCATGAAATTTTTATGGAGCTGTTACTTTGCTAGGCACTGATTATAGAGCTGCAAATTTTAAAAATTGAAGCCTATAAACTATCTTATTTTAATATCTTGGAATAGATTTACTTTAGAGACAATGAGCATATAGAAGAAAATCAGTGGCATTTAGTCTTTTAAAAATTTCATAAGTTATATACACTGCTTTTATATCTGATTTTTATCAAACTTATGGTTCATATTTCCCTGTTCATCTGCGTAACTCAGCCAGCCTGACTGAGATACAGCCTGGGCTTTCAGCTGACTACCAACCAGGCTATCCCAATGGAAGGCTATTTTGGGTTACTAGTACCAATTCCAGTGTTGGAAGAGTCCTCCCACACACACCCCAACAAGCAATTCTCGAACACCAGAAGGGTGTCCAAAAATCCAATTCAGTTCTGACACTATCTACCTGGAGATTGCATCCCTACAAGACTGCTCCCCACCCCACTTCAGACACCAGTCACAAGCCCAGGCTGTTACCTGTGTTTTTGATACCCCCTCCCAGCTACAAACCGGAGGTTCCAATGACCCCCTTCAACCAATAGCAAGTCCAGATTGTTACCTATACTTCTGATCAACTGGCTAGAAATCAAAAGTTCCCACAACCTTCTCAGGATTGATTAATTTGCTAGAATGACTCACTGAAATCAGAGAAACAATTTACTTACTAGATTACTGGTTTATTATAAAAAGATATAACTTAGAAACAGCCAGACAGAAGATATGCATAGGGCAAGACCTGTGGAAAGGGCATGGAGCTGCTATACCCTATAAGAGAGTGCCACTTTCCCAAAACCTCCAGGCGTTCACCAACCTGCAAGCTCTTTGAACTCTGTCCTTCTGGTTTTTAGGGAGGCTTTATTGCTCAGGCTGTTTTAACTGTTCAGTTTGGTATATGTTAGTGTATTTGTCAGGATTCTCCACAGAAACAGAACCAATATATTTGTACTCACACACATGTCTGTGTATAGATTTGATATAGATATAGATGATGACATATACAGAGAGATGATAGAGAGAAACAGAGATAGAGATGATACAGAGAGAGAGAGGGAGAGAGATAGAGAGAGAGATTGATTTACTCTAAGGAAATGGCTCACAGGATTATGGAGGCTTGACGAGCTCAAAATCTGATGAGGTAGGCCAGCAGGCTGGAGGCCCAGGGAACAGTTATAGTTCATGTCCAAAGGCAGTCTGCTGGCAGAATTCTCTCTTCTTTAGAAGAGGTCAGTCTTTGCTCTATTAAGGCCTTCGACTGACTGGATTATGCCTACACATTTTATGGAGAGTAACCTGATGTACTCAAAGTCTACCAATTTCAATATTAAACTCATCCAAAAAGACTTCTACAGAAACATCAAGTAAAATGTTTGACCAAATATCTGGCCACAGTGGCCCAGCTGGTTAACCAATGGTAAAATCAACCATTATAGCCTGGCCTGTGTGGCTAAGTGGTTGAGCATTGATCCACGCACAAAGAGGTCACCAGTTCGATTCCCAGTCAGGGCACATGCCTGGGTTTCAGATTCACTCCTCAGTAGGGGATCTGTGGGAGGCAGTCTATCAATGTTTCTCTTTCACCGATATTTCTGTATCTCTCTCCCTCTCCTTTTCTCTCTCTCTAAAAATCAATAAAAATATATTAAAAAATTAACCATTATAGTTCAAATTAATTCTTTAACAGCTTTGAAGTCATAAGAAAACTGCTCTCTAAGACTAGGACTTGATATTTGTCACAATAGGTGTGACCGCGGCTGGCTAGAGGCACTGAGCGGGGCATTCACACCCCTTGACTAGACTACCAGCCCCAGTAGAGCATAGGGAACTGAGTGTCATACTAGTTTGCATTTCCCCACTTTTAAATAGCTATTTGACCATTAAAGTAAAGGATAGAAAGTGAGTCAAATTCCCCCATCTGCCAACATGATAAAGGACAGATTAGATGGGGCACTGGGCATAGTACCCTATACCCCACTAGCCCCCACTTTCACGTACAACTTAATTCTTGCTATTCCTTAAATACGCCTCTTTTTGTTTTTAATTAAAAACTCATCCAGAGAATTATTCAGCTATTCCTAAACCTCTGCTCTCTTGCATAGAAACATAGTGTCTGATGAGGGAAAAAATCCTCAAAATTGGGATGCAGGAAAAATGCAGTAAAAAATAATAACTTAAGACTGAGCGCAGGTTACGACTTAACAAAGACAGAAATTCCATGTTGCATGTAAGTTAAAATAGACTTTTAAATTTTTTTATGTTCATACCGTGGGCTTGTCTGTCAACAATTGGTCAGAATACATCATAGTTCGTAGAACATTTATGTAAGGAAGTTAAAAAAGATCTCAAACAAGTGCACTCATTAAACCCAGAAAGTAACTCAATCTGGGTTATTCATTGAATGAGAAATAAAATATGAGTTCAGAAATTCATTTAAATGCCATTTTCTCTTGAAATACTTTAGTTTTTGAATGAGCATGCATATTATTCTAATAGAGACTTCAAATTATGATATTCATTCAGAGTTTAGCAAATAGAAGTAATAATGACATGGAATGATGATAACAAAATATGGCTCCTTTACATAAGATAGAATAGCAAATGAACATTAAAAAAAAATAAAAAGTAAGTTTAAAGACCAATTTATTCAGTGGCTCTTTGTATAATTTAGCCTAGAGGAAATTTGTATAGTCCAGTCTAGAGGAAACCAAGGTGGAGATGAGCTTCCAAGAGCCTAACCTACTGACATAGATAACCGAAGCTGAACCTTAACAAAAATTAATTGATTTTTTCCCCCAGTCAATCTCCAAGCCTATATGTTTAGTAGGCATGAGCTTACCAGAAGGCTTCATAACATGAAAGTGGACTCAGTGAAACATGAAAGAACAACATAGATCCTTAAAATATCTTAGCAACAGATCCAGGTTGAGTTGGTGTTCCTTCATGAAATGGTATCACTAATGTCCAGTTCATGCAACATTGAAACCTCCAAGTCAGAGAGCTGATACAATGGCACATGTTAAATGAGACTAAATTATGTAAGTGAATATAAATACATTTTCCTTCCTTCAGATTTATCAGTTTATATTCTGAAAGAATTCTAGGATGACCCTTCAGCAGAAATGACTGAGGGGTTCACCAAAAGTGCCTGCGCCCCTTTTCATAGTACAAGTAGTCATGAGAATCATTGCCCAGCCAGAGAGAATTTTTCTCAGATTCATTGTATATAATGGTGCCATATGACTGGTACTTGAGAATGTAATAGCAGAAACTGTGAGCACTGCTTCCAGATGAGTAAGAGTTAATATACTTCTCTATCCTCACTCTCCCCATTTTGTCCCCTGAATAAAGAAGACTCTGCAGTCCCAAGGGATAGCACAGTCACAGGACGATAGGATCCTGGGTCCGGGAATCACCACATGGAGGAAACCCACACACCAATGAGGAACACCTGCATTGGATTGTTATGTGTGTAAGAAAATAAGATTTTATTGATAAAATCCCTGAAACCTTGAATTGTGTTTATTACTGAGTCTAGTGGTGCCCTAACTAATACAGATTTATGGATGAGCCATTGTTTGAGGGCCTGTTTTATGCAAATATAGCAATAGGTTTATTGAAGTGTTGCCATCCTTCAAGTCCAAGTTCATATGCTGCATGTTGTGAGAAACATTTTTTTAAATCTAAAATTTATATATTTATCTAGTGTTTACCATGTTCCAGACATTATGCTAAAGCTTTAAAAGCTTTAGATACCTTATCTCATGTGATCTTCTGTAATGGGCTCCTTTGGGGTACTGGCCCAGCTCACAAGACACTCCCACCCAGTAACACACACCCAGGCACAACATATGGGTACAGCAGTCATTTTGGTCCACATAACCCCATCCTCCTGACCACAGATGATCAAAAACCTTAATAAGGTTGAACCAATCAGGAAATCATGAGTGATTTTCTAGTAAAAGTTTCAGAAGTCCACCTACTTTGCTCTAACCACGTGGCCTTCATGTAACATGATCTGACTCAACATGTATTTGGGGGGGGGAGGGAGGTTCATTGTTATTGTTTTACAGAATAAGTAGTTTGCATAGGGCCCAGCAAACTGAGGATTGCAAATCATTTCCCAGTGCCTGTCATAATGTCATTAATAGAATACATAAATATATGGCTCTAGAGAACCAATATAGAAAGGCAAAGGTAAAAATCTTGAAAGTATTTAGCAAGAAAATCATTCCTGATTTAGTTATTTAATTTCACTGATTAAGGAAGAAAACGTATTCTGTGTTTGAAAAGAAACAAACGTGATTGCCTTTGATGATATACAGCTTAAACCGGTCAAAGTTAATGAATTTTTATTAACTCTGGCTATGTTTTAGAAATTTTGAGCCGGGAGTGTGTTGTCGGGGCCTTTCAGCTGCTCTTGAGGCTAGCTGCCAGTCAGAGGTATTGAACAGTTCGGGCTGCTCTGCCTCAGTGAGCAAAGCCAGCCTAAGAAACCGGCAGGAGCAGCACGCTTTCTATGGGACTGGGACCACTAAATACATGAACACTCAAAGAAGAGAAGCGGGAAAAAAAAGAGCAATCAGTCTCTATGTGATTTTTTAAGGTGAACTCCCTCACCTATTTGAAGACCTAATTTGCCAAATGACAACATTTGAAAATTACCGTGATCTGATATCACAACAAGGGCACTGAGGCGTGCAGGTGCTGGCCTGTGTTCCTGTGTCTCTGCCTTTGTCTAGCCTTCAAGTGACTGCCTGGTAATCCGCACTCTTTGTCTCCTCAAAGATCTCTTAAGGTCTAAAGAAATGAAATCCTTTTTTTTTCTTTTTTTAATCCTCACTTGAGGATATTTTTTTCATTGCTTTTCAAAGACAGGGGATGGGAGAGACAGAGAGAGAGAGACCCATCGATTGGTTGCCTCCTGCAGACGCCCGGGCCGGGGATTGAGCCTGAAACAGGTATGTGCCCTTGGCCTTAATCAAACCCGGGAGGCTTCAGTCCTCCAGCCGATACCCTAACCGCTGAGCCAAACAGATCCAGAGACATAGAAGCATGGAACAGACTGAGGAATCTCAGAGGGAAGGCAGGGGTGGGGGAGTGGGTGGGGGAGAGAGTAATCAAAGAATTGATATGCATATATGCATAGCCTATGGGCAAAGACATTGGTATAGGGAAGGCCTAAGGGTGGGGTGCATGTGGTATGGAGGGGATCAATTGGGGGGAAAAGGGGACATCTGTAATGCTTTCATTAAACAACAAAGATAAATTTTAAAAAAGAAAGAAAATCCTTCAGGGTGCCATTGAGAGACATAAGATATGCAAGAGTGAATTTCTAACATGGGGTAGCTCAGCAGAGGCATTTTTTCCACTTGGTTAAAAAAAAGAAAGGAGCATCCCTCCTTTGGTCCACGTGGCAGAGCTCGGTCCTTGGCTGGATCTGACAGCATGATCCCAGCGAGTGAGGGTCTAGCCACTGGAAGGGGCACTTCCTAATTAGTGCTGCAGTGCCAGGCATCCTCTCAGATGCAGCATTGGAACAGGATGTGGTTTGGCAATACCTTTTCTCAGAACAAAGACAAGAGGAATGTGATGCATCTGTCTGTCTGTCAACGCTCTAGGTGACACACTGAAAGACAGCAAGACGTGGAACTCTGTTTTAGGAACCTTCTGACATCCAAAACCACAAAATGCTTCCATAGCTTGAAGTCATATTACTTTCCACTATGTTCTTCGCAGAACTCAGAACTAAACTTCTTAGCTTGGATCTGTACTTGCAAATAATCTCTAAAGTTTCTTTAATTATTCTGGAGACATCTCAGCTGTTCCCATAGATTTTCACGAGGAGCCAAGAGATTAGAATCTCTCCTTAACTTTGTTCATATCTGAATGAAAGGGTTAGGTTTTGGAGGGCTATCCTTGCCAAGTCATTTTATTTTTTTATTTATTTATTTTTTTAATGTATCTTTATTGATTTCAGAGAGAGGAAGGGAGAGGGAGAGAGAGAGAAACATCAATGATGAGAGAGTCATTGATCAACTGCCTCCTGCAAGCCTCCTACTGGGGATCGAGCCCACAACCCGGGCATGTGCCCTCATCGGGAATTGAACCAAGATCTCCTGGATCACAGGTCAATGCTCAACCTCTGAACCACGCCAGCTGGGCCCAGAGTCATTTTAAAACAGAAGACAGTGCACCTATGTCTAAACAAAGAAGCACCTCCAGACAAAGGGGAAAGTGTGTCAGTTATGTAAGGCGGACTGAAAGACACCAATGTGTGCTGAAATGTACCTCTTTTCTGCCCCACATTTCTCTACCCAAAATTCAAACTATTTTTTCTGAAGGTCAAGAGTAAATATTGGTATTAGGCAATGGGAACATAAGCAGTCCTCATTTAAAGTCCTGAGTCTAGGTCTATGTTACCGTTGTTCTTTTCTGGCCCATTGTGTTCCAGCTGTGACAACTTGCCCAATTTTGGTCACTTAGCAATTGCATGGTCCCCTGCATGTGGATTCACACTATAGACCATGGGCTATTAGATGGTTTTTATGCAATCATGTCATCAGCCACAATGTATAAAAAAAATTCACATGACTGCCTAAGATCCATAAAGTCAATGATAGAGCTAGACTCAGGTCAAAAGGAAAACTTGTGAACATTTGTATTTATTAACTGGTAAGTTTTATTTGGCAACTGTCATCATGAAATTTAATGGAGCTGGGACTGCAGCCAGGGAAGGTAAAGTAGAGGTGACAACTGTTTGAAGTATAGTCATTTTTAAAAGATAATGACCAAACGTGTTGGTTTTTTATTTTTACTGCAGGTGAATGGTTGAAAAGAGAATTTAGACTAGATTGAACAATTATTTAAAATAATGGAAAGTGAACCAGCCTAGGTGCTGTGAGTCACACACAGGCTTGTGTACACACAAGGACACCCTCACATAACTCCCCCAGTTAAGAGATTAGGCGAGTCACTCAATATCTCCTTTCCCTCATTGTATCCATATGTGCAAAACAAGATTCATGCACATAATCTTCAGTTCTGAATTTATTGAAATCTGTCAACGATCATAGAGGAACACCCCCCCCAATTTCGCTGTAGACTGTATATTGTCAGCAGATTCAAAATTTGCACATTATATTTCATTGACTAATACAAAGTCAAAAGTGCTAATAAAAAAATCAAAGTCAATCTGGTTGTGTTACATAGTATATCAAAGCTAGTTGCTATAAACCTATAAACAAGTGAGAATTTTATTTGTAAATAACATTAGTTGGTGTGGAATGGGGGGGGGGGGAGAGGAAAGTTCAACGCCATACAGTCACTCAAGGACACGGGCTCCTGGGGCATCTGCTGGCTTCAGCACGTGGCCACCATGGTTGTCCCGAGTATAACCATCCAGCCAGCACTTGCAGGAAAGAAGGCAAATGGAACATCAAATGGAGTCCCCATAGGAAGTGTGAGGTACAACTGGGGGTATGTTTCCAAATGGAATAGAAACCTAAGTTGGAGAGCCGCTCACCAGTTTCTGCCATACAAAGATGTATCCAAAAAGACATTTCACAGAAGAACACAAGTCTATAAATTCTTTCAGCCCCAGATCGGGTTCTCCTGGTGCTAGAAAAAGTTGTTTGACTACCACAGTCCTCAACCATTACTTCTCCCTGGAAGCTTTTGTCTGCACCATGTATTTTGGTACTTCATCATTTTGACATGATATTTCTTTATGAAAGTATGTCCCCTTTATTAATACCATAGACTCTTGAGACTAGAGATAGTCTCAAAACCTTTTTATACGTCTTATCTCTCACCTTTTCCTTTGCCACTTTGCACAATGCACTTAATTTAAAACCATTAAATAAATAAATTTAATTAATCTTGGTGATTTAAAAAAAAATACTCATAAATGTAAGCTATGTGATGGCAAGGGTGGAAAGGAGCATCTGCTTTTTATCTAGTCCCATTGCCAAGAACAGTGCCTGCCTGGCATGGTGAAGGCATTCAAACTTATGTTTTGAATAAAAAAGAGTTCTATGATTCTATATTCTCTGGCTATCTGGTCCTGTTACTTTCCTTTTGGTCAAGTACTTATGACAAATTCTAATAGTTTAATTAAAATAATAAACACATAATGCAATATACAGGTGATGCATTATAGAATTACACACTTGAAACATAGAATTTTATTAACCAGTGCAAGTCAATAAATTCAATTAAAAATAAAATAGCAAATATAATAATAATAAACAAATAATAACTCATAGACACAGACAACAGTATAGTGGTTACCAGAGGAAAAAGGGAGTGGGGATATAGTAAAGGTAAATATATGGTGATTTAAGGAGATTTGACTTTGGGTGGTAAACACACCATGCAATACACAGATGATGTATCATAGAAATGTACACTTGAAACCTATGTAATTTTATTAACCAATGTCACTCCAATGAATTTAATAATATAATAATCATAGCAGCTAACACTTCCATAGTGCCTACTGTGCGCTGGACATATAGAAAACTTATTTAACACAATATTTTGAGACAGTTACTAATGTAAATTTCTTGTATACATATGTATCTCTTCTGAACCAATGCTGGCTTTTAGAAAGACTTTGTGCAAATTAGAAAAGGCACCACAGGCTTGGCCATTTGCTAATCTATATTATCAAAGAGCATCCAGAATAGAGACTTGCTCATAAATGTTGAAGTAATGGATAGATAATGAATGGATAGATGCATGCATGCTTGGAGGGAGGGATGGATGGAAAAAACTATACCACTTGAGTGGGTTTGACTGATAATAATTCTGTTTACTTCTTTTTATTTTCTGATTTGTTCTACAATGTTAAAATGTCAATGTATATACTAACTTCAAAAAAAGATACCTATAAATAATAAGTGAGAACAAAATGCATTGATCTAGATGAACATATTTTTAATTAAGAAAGAAAATGAATATAATGCTCATACCTTATGCTCTTTAATTTCCTAGATATATTCTTTATTTGATGGAATTTATAAATAGTTACAAATGTTCATTAGATACTTAACCATTTTATACTTCATCATTGCTGTTGAAATTTGTAGAAGTTGAGCTAAATGATACTTATAATTAATTTTTATTTTTAAATAATTATGGATTCTCAGGAAGCTACATAAAAAACAGTACAGAGAAGTCCCATGACCCTCACCCAGTATCTCCCAATGATAACATCTTACATAAGTATAACACAACATTAAAAATAGGAATTGACATTGGTACAGTCCGCAGACTTTATTCAGGTTTTACATGTTTCGGATACTCAGATTTCACCAGTTTTACATGTGTGTGTATATACATAATTTTATGCAGTTTCATCACATGTGTAACTACCACCAAATCAAGATACAACTAATGAATACAAAGAATATCTTAAAATCAAAATGTTTCCAAAATGAAATTGTTAAATTTCTTTTCTAATGTTGTCATTATACAGTCAATGGAATTATAATTGTTAATTTTCAAAGTAAGTTAAATAAATAAATAAATTAGTATTTTCAGCATTTTTTTTTAATTTAAAAATATATTGGTATTTGTAGGGGGAAGTCACTTTAAATGCTCTCAAGGGTTTCTTTATTTAGAAAGAAACCTGATGGAGAATACTTTCATACAATGAGTAATCATCTCATTTTTATAATGTTCTTATTTATCATTTTATAAATAAACATTTGAGTTTGAAACTTTAGAATGTTTATTTACCTCTCAATAACACATGATGCAATGTAAGTACTCTGCCACCAGGTGGTGGTCCCTCTAATATGTGCTTTGAATTTCAAATTAAAACTAAGAATGACTTTCCTCTTAACTCACTGAAATATAACATTTTATGCTTTTTATATTTAGTTATTTCAATAATCAGATTTAGTTTGGCATTCAAGGATCTCTATCATCAGTCCCCAATTTCCTTCTCAAGTTCATCTCCCACACTTATTGTGTATAGGATACATTTGCCATATCAAATCAGGTCTGTTCACTGTTTCTCACATATGTTTTTTCTCATTACACTTCTGTATTATAAGCATCTTTTTTAAAAAACTAGTGCCAGAGTATAGTGCCCGGGACATAGTAGGGACTAAATAAATGCTTACTATAAGCTTTTGCTCATTCATTCCTTTTATCTAAAATGCTATACCACCTCCTCTATCTAGCCACAAAAATCCTTCACTGAAAGATCAGTTTCAGTGTCACCTCTTCATCAGCATCCTTGTAGGAAGAAATCCCTCCCCCACATCCATACCCGGGCAGTATTCTATTTTTAGCACAAGTGTAGCTTCTATACACTGCTTTAAGTTGCAGCTTTTGAACATTAATTCTCTATTTTAATCTCTCACAGCCCTAAAGCACAGTATTCGGGTATTCAACAACTATTAGTTGAATTAATGCATTGCAATATCACATTTTAGAAAAAAAATTAAGGAAATTCTCCCATAATTATTACCTTTTTTTTATTGATTCTTAATTTCTTGTTTATTCTGATTTCTAACTTGAAGTCAAATTCCCTACATTGAGTTTAAAAGTTATCGAAGTTCCAAGTCTTCAGACTTTAGGTGGGCTGGAATCAATATTCCTTAAGGTATCAGTATTTCCTTCAGGTACTCAGTCTTACTGTTGTGGCAGATCTCTAGCTTCTTTCCAGGTTAATTGAAAAGTGGGTTCTCTTCCGTCTCACTTACTACTTGAATCAATTTAAGATACTTTTTTTTCCTTTTTTTCCTTTTTTTAATATATCTTTTATTGATTTCAGGGAGAGGGAAGGAGAGGGAGAGAGAGAGATAGAAACATCAATGATGAGAGAGTCATTGACCGAGCCCGCAACCCGGGCATGTGTCCTGACTGGGAATAGAACCCCGATCGCCTGGATCCTAGGTCGATGCTCAACCACTGAGCCACACCTGGCTGGGCTAAGATACTTTTTTTTTTTCAATCCTAGCCCCTTCTCTGCCCATGAGTCTCTCTGCTTATTGTCTAAGCTTACTTTTAATATCTGACACCAGAACTTTTAAGAAAAACATTACTTTTTTCTGTATTAAAAGGAAACATTACAAGCCTTAGCTATGGTTTTCTTTTATTAGAATTAGTAGGGAGGTGACCTTGAATTGTATGTCCAATAGATCTTCTTTCAGAAACACTCTAGCAATCACTTGAGTTCCCAACCTGTCCTAGTACAGAGCTCCCAGAGCTATTTCCTAAAAGAGTTTATGTTCTTCCTAAAGAATAGAACATTTAAAATAAGGCTATTTTAAAATGAGGTTTGGGATGGAAATTTAAAACAGTTTCATGACAGTAACATTGATCTCTTTTGGCAGTTCTGATATTTATGTATTGGGTTTTCTCAAAGCTAGGTCACCTTTCTCTGCAACCATTTGGTCTGTTTTAAAAAGTGATTTCCTAAAGACCAAAGACTACCTTTTTCTATTTAGAGTCCAACTTCACACTCTCAGAACTTAAAATTATTCACACTCTCATGGCAGAACTGTTTTAGGTCAAAGTACAGCCAGATATAAATGCCCAAATCTACCCTCACAGAGGTCTCAGTCTTCAGATGGTTAACGGTACCACTTCTGACAGACTCTATAACTGTTCCACTCAACTATCATGATTACAGACCCCCATGTCTAGACCTCAAGCTTCATTTTTATTAGTTCTGCAAAAACTCAAGAGGACAACTATTTATTCAACACCTATTATGTGTCACATATAGCATGAGGTTCTCAAAATGCAGAGTTAAATAAGACATGATTCCTGACCTTAAGAATTTTACTGTATTTTGGCAATTTCTTTACTCTGCTAGATAGTCTATCCTCACTTGTGTGTTACTTTCAGGTTTATAATTCCTAGCCTAATATCATCTAAATTATTGATTTCCTAGATATCTTGAATTCTAGAATGTTCCAAAGCTCATGTTACATATGACCAATGAAGAAAAAAATTTTTTGTAGTTTTAATCCAGTGAGGTCTCACACTTCCCTAATATAAGGTATAAAAATGTATAGCAAATACTAGATAATAATACCTGTGGTCACTCTAAGGCTTACAGATTTTCCAAAATAAAAAGGGCCATGGGAAATCATCAAAGTCAGAGTTTTCAGTCAGGATGGTGGGATAGGTAAATGCAGTGCTCTACTACTCCCAAAATCACATCAAAATTACAACTAAACTACAGAACAAACATCATTCAGAAACACCAGAAAACTAGTTGAACAGAAGTCCTACAACTAAGGATATAAAGAAGAAGCCACAGCAAGATTGGTAGGAGGGGCAGAGATGGAATGGGCTGGTCCCACACCCACATGTGGCAGATAAAAATCAGGAGGGACATTTCACCTGTGGAGGTCCCCCTTAAGAAGTGAGGAGTTCTAGCCCCACACCAGGAATCCCCAGAGCAGGATTTCAGTGCCAGCAAGAGAAGTCCCCATAACTTCTGGTTGTAAAAACCAGTGGGAATTGGGGATGAATGAGACAGAGGGGCGCTGGAGTCCCAGGCAGTTCTTCTTAAAGGACCTGAACATGAACTTACTGGACTCACTTGCTCAGAGCTCCAGCACTGAGGCACCAGGGACATAAAGAGAAGAAATGAATTGTCTGGCATCAAAGTGAAAGCTGATGGAGCAGCTTTCTCTCAGACTGAACTGCAGGAAGAGGTCATTATTCTTTTGCTGAGCCCTCCCTACCACAGAGCTGGCAGGCAGACGCCATATATGAGACTCCTTTAACATGGCTCACACTGTTTGTCCAGACCTGGTGATTTCCTGAGACCCCCCCTTACCCAATTTGTGGGCCCACCCAACCCATTTCCAGTGTCTTTTCCATATAAACAGCCTGTCTTGGCTCATACTTCAGACGTATCTAAAATGTCTCAGACAAGCAGGGTCTATCCTCAGCATGTCTGTATATCTCTCTGTGTCTCCAGGGCAGGTGCTAGTGGCAGCCAGCCTGGGTTCACAGCTTGGCCTCTCCAGGGCAACCTCCAAGCCCAGCACAAGTAGAAGCATTCTGCAAATCACTTTGTGGCTCATGCCAGTGGCTCCCAGCAAGGAACAGGTTGGCAGCTTGCTTTGGCCTGCACCTGCTAGAAGACACCAGAGCCAGCACATCTGGCGGACAGCTTCAGACTACATCAAAGCACCACCTACCTACCTCCATGAGTGATACACTCAAGGGGTAGACTATGGGCACAGGAGTCATACTGAAGTAAGTCCTGCTCCATGGGATGGGCTTCTGCAAAGCTGATCCTCCTAAGTGGTCATAGCCAGTCCTTGTAGCCAATTGGCCTGGGTGCAAATCACTCCTATTCACATGCTAACAGCAATCAAGGCCCAATTATAATAGGAGGGTGTGCACAGCCCACACATGGGGGTGGGGGCACACCTGGAGTGCCCAGCTAGGGTGATGGGGTGGCTTTTCCACTGAACTCTATAGGACACTTATTACATAAGGCCAATCACTCTACCAAGCCAGGGAGACATAGCAGCTTTACCTAATACATAGAAACAGTACAGGGAGGCTGCCAAAATGTGTAGTCAAAGAAACATGTTCCAGATGAAAGAACAGAACAAAACTCCAGAAAAAAAAAACTAAACAAAATGAAGACAAGCAATCTACCAGATGCAGAATTTGAAACACTGGTTATAAGGATGCTCAATGAACTTAGGGAAAAGGTAGATGAACTTAGTGATAACTTCAATGAAGAAATAAGAAACATTAAGTGATATAAAGAATACATTGCATGGAATCAACAGTGGAACTGATGAAGCAGGGAATCAAATCACAGATTTGGAAGATAAGGAAGCAGAAAACACCCAATTGCAAAAACAAAAACAGAAAATAATCCATAAAAACGAGGATAGTATAAGGAGCCTCTGGGACACTTCATGTATACCAATACTTACATCATGGGGTTACCAGAAGGAGATGAGAGAGAACAAGGAATTAAAAACCTATGAAGAAAAAATAATGACAGAAAACTTCCTTAACCTGGTGAAGGAAATAGACATACAAGTCCAGGAAACACAGAGAGTCCCAAACAATATGAACCCAAAGAGACCCACACCAAGACACTTCACAATTAAAATGTAAAAGGTTAAAGACAAAGGGAGAGTCTTAAAAGCAGCAAGAGAAAAGCAGTTAGTTACCTACCAGGAAGTTCCATAAGACTGTCAGCTGATTTCTCAACAAAAACTTTGCAGGCCAGAGGGATTGGCAAGAAATATTCAAGGTGATGAAAAGCAAGGAGCTACAACCCTGATTACTCTACCCAGCAAAGCTATCATTTAGAATTGAAGGACATATAAAAAGCTTCCTAGACAAGAAAATGCTAAAGGAGTTCATCACCACCAAACCAGTATTACAAGAAATGTTAAAGGATCTTACTTAAGAAGAAAAATAAAGATAAAAAATACTAACAATAAAATGACAATAAATACATATCTATCAACAATTGAATCTAAAAACCAAAATAAATGAACTAGCAGAAAAGAAACAGACTCATAGATACAGAAAACATTTTGACAGTTGCCTGAGGGGAGAAGGGTTGGGGGCTGGGTGAAAAAGGTGAAGGGATTAAGAAGTATAAACTGGTTGTTACAGAATAGTCATAGGAATGTAAAGTACAGCATAAGGAATACAGTCAATTGTATTTTAATACCTATGTGTGGTGTTAGATGAATACTAGATTTATCAGGATGATCACTTAGTAAGTTATATAATGTCTGAGCACTGGGGTGTACACCTGAAACTAATATAATATTGTATGTCAACTGTAATTGAATAATAAAAATGATTTAAATAAATATTTTTTTTAAAAAAGCATCCTAAATTCTTCATTCCCCAGGTGGCTAAATCTAAGCTACCCACCAAATATTTGTTTGTATAATCACTATTACAGGAAAACATTCATTTCTAAAGACCCCCAAAATCAAGTTGACAATTCCTTGCTTTGAGCGTCTAGAAGATTCTAAAGTAATGATAGGTGCTGATCTAGATTCTCCAGCCTCTCATTTTTCTTTTTATAGGCTATAAATATGAAATTGTTAGTGTTTACAAGATAGAAATCTTGTTTTATTCATTTCACATTTTCCAAGTGCTTGGTGCAGTGTCTGGCCCAAACTCTGGGTTCGAGAAAGGTTTATTATCCTAATTAACTTCTCTGCCTGGCAGAAATAAATATGTTTCCAGTAGTGTTTGGCCCAATCCCAGCATGAAGTTGAGGCACTGGGAAAATATTACTCCATAATACATAAAATTTCTTTTCCCCAAATATTTAGAACATCAGATAAGCTGATGACATATGGGCCAGAGATAAGAGAGCACCCATCAGGGTTTTGGTGTTTAGGTTTTATTAAAACCTTGAGAAATTTTGTTTTGAAGCTGATATTTTCAAAATAGTTCTTTGAATTTTTAAGAACATTTCAGTCACTGCTTTTCAAGGGGAATTTTTGTAATTTTTTTTTTTCCAACTGAATGGAAATCTGGGCTAGTCAAACAACAAAATTTTTTTTCTTTTGAAAGTTATTCCTATCCTGTTTCTAAGATTCCCAAGGGAATTGAATTTTTTAAAAAATTAACCAAGCAGCCATCAGTTATACGTGCTAAGGACAACTTAAACTTTGAAGTTCAGAAGTTTTATGTTTTCTTCAAAACTTGGAGCCCATGGTCTTCAGATGGGCCCTTAAATTAAACAAATGAGTTTGCTAGACTTATCGCTGAGTTTTATTTTTAAATTTATTTTTACTAGTTTTTCTTTTTTTCCTTTAATCTCATATGGGTAACATACAAGGGTTTGAATGGGCACCGGTCCCTCAGCAACAGGGCAAACCCACATTTGTAATAAAGCTATACTCACCATTTTTCAGAAATCATTTTTTTACTGTAATTCTTATACATTAAGGAAACTTTTTTCAAATGTGATATTATCCACTTTTTATTATTTTTAAAAGGTTTTTAAAAGTTGATTTCCAGAGAGAGAGGAAGGGAGAGGGGAAGAGAGAAACATCACTGTGAGAACTAAGCATCGATTTGGCTGCCTCCTGCACAACCACTACCTGGGATCGAGCCTGCAACCCAGGCATGTGCACTGACCAAGAATCGAACCAGTAACCTGACGGTGCATGAAATGATGCTCAACCAACTGAATCAGACTGGCCAGGGCTATTATCCACATCTTAAATACACGAACACTTCAGCTCACTATCAAAGAGCTCAGTAGGACAGCTGTGGTTCAAATCTAGAACTCTTCAACTACAAGGCCAAACTGTGCTCTACTTTCCAGTGGTCCTCAGCCTTAGATGTGCATAAATCATGCAGGAAGGTTTCTACAGACAGGTTCTCAGGCACCACTTCTGGGGATTGCGACTCAGTAGATCTTCATTGGGCTCAGAAATCTAAATTTTTAACAACAGTCTCAGATGGTTGTGAAGCAGGTTACATCCATAAGCACTTCAACCTACTTAGCTCATCCATAACCACTATGGAGTGCAGAAAACTTTTATTAATGTGCACACACAAGCATGTGGGCATGCACATGTGCATGCATACACACATGCACACACACATATACACATGGTTGCCACTGCAAAGTTAGTGGCATATTTTTCACTGTCTCCAAACTGAACATCACCAAAAAATAAAAGATAATACCTCTTTTTTTTAAAACAATGCAGATGGGTTTACATCCAAGTACTTAAGACTGTCAATGAGACTCCCACCAACCCAGATGGACATCTCCAGGCCCCAAGATGGCTCCTTCCTCTGGTATATGGACTCCACTAACCTCTGTAGTGGGAGAAAGATTTTAAAACAATTGGTATGACAAAGGAGACTGACACCAAACAGTCACAGCTTGATTTCATGGCACACCACATGGAATTTTTCTAAAATTAAAGAAATTTTAGCATTCCCTTGTTATTTGGGGCTACAAAGCCATAAGCCTCCCACCTTGCCTGTGTTGACTTTGAAATAAGCAGACCGGCTGGAAAACAAGAGACAATTTGCATGTGAAAAATAAACAAACAGAAGTCTTGCCGCATACAATGCAAAAAGAAAAAAAAAAAAAAAGTGTTCATGTCCTTGTTTAGAAAGGGGAGGCAGCAAAGTTTAGCAGGTTAGTAACGCAGCACCTTTCCTTTCTGCCCCCTAATACATACGGGGTGGACAAAAGTAGGTCTACAATTGCATTGTGAACTGTAATAATCATAAGCTGCATGTCTTTGTTCCATATGAACAACTGTAAACCTACTTTTGCCCACCCCTGTATTTTAAACGAACCTGCTCAACCTCAATACATTGTCAGTAGCCTTCTCCCAGGACCCACTGATTCAAAGTTTTTCCTCGCTGCAATACTTATGTCAGGTACACAGCATCACTTTTCTTAAATAATGGTCTCACCATCTCCCCTGCACTTCAGTCATTAAATCACTTTATACACTATCACATCAAGTCTATATTCCTCTGTCTGGTATCCACTGCCTTCCATAAACTTTTCCCTCTGTCAAATTTCCAATTATTCTTCAATTTACACTTTACCTCCTAACCACCCCCCACCATTTCGGAGCCTAAGCACATTCATACACATCCACTCATTCAGGTAAGTTCAGTAACTTCAGTATCTTTCCCTGATCTCTGCCTTTCTTCTTTTCATTGACATTCAAATCAATCAGAAAGTATTGAGTCAGACTCTGTGTGCTTAAGCGACTCTACAAGGCCCAGTAGGGAAGGATTCCAAAATGTTAAGATTTAACATTAAGACATTAGAGAAGTAACATAAGTCTCTAACATGAGTAGCAAGACATTTATTCACACACAGAGAGAAACACAACTACATGCAGAAAAGACAGTCTGTGGTCACTAAAATCTATTTTCTCTTTCTCCTGAGCACATACTTTTTTTCACGCCCCAACCTTCTTTCAGAATAGTGAGGCCATATGTCTGCATTCTGGCCAAGAGATTCGAACAGAAGTGATGTATGTCTCTTTCAGGCCTGACCCATAAAAGCTTACAATCATTTGCACTCTTTTTCTTTCTTTATCTCCTGACAGCTACAGAAGCTTCAACTAAGATCTGAGAGAACTCTGGGGCAATCTAATGGAAATACAATATGGAAGCATGCAAAATTTAAAATTTTCTAGTAGTTACAAAAACTGTGAAATTAATTTTAATAATGTATTTTATTTAACCTAATATATATAAAATGTTGTCATTTCCCCATCTAATCAATTAAAAATTATTAATTCAATATTTTCCCTTTTTTTATCACACTAAGTTTTCAAAATCCATGTGTGTTTCACACCTCCAGTACATCTCAGTTTATCAGTACATCACATTTCAAATGCTCAATCGCCACATGCAGGCTAGTGATGACAATGTTGGACAGCATAGCTCTAGGGGATGGTGGAATTTCGAGATGGAAGGAGCTGGGATTCTGAAACACTTCATGAAAGGCCACCTCCAAAATACCCTCTATGAGTTGTTATATGAGCAACACTTAAGCTTCTATTTTGTAAAGCTACTGTGATTTAGAGGTTGCTATTTCAACAGTTAGCCTACCTTACCTAATACATTCCCATAATATAAATACATATGTGTGAGAGTACACTTGCAGATACTTTTACCATCAAATCAGCAGTACAGACAGGGAGCACTACAGGAGTCTAGAGGAGGCAAGATCTCAAAAGGCTGGAGAAGCCCTGAGTGACTTAACAAAGGAAAATGGAATTTGAAAGAAGAAAAGACAGAAGAAACAAAAAAGAGCAAGGAAGACATTCCAGGATGAGTCGGAGAAAAACAAATTCTTGTGCATATAGAATTTAATTTCACAACAAATTAAAGTAAAGAGTTCAATTAGGAAACTATCGAATTTACGATAGAAGGCATAAGTTGAGACCTTATTGGGACTCTCTTCACTGACAGACTGAATGGATTTGAACTTTAAATTTTCTAAAATACATCTCATAGTATCACTTTGTTACTCAAGAAAAAGGTTTTTTATCCTATGAAGAACAGTATAGTAGAATTGTTTAAATAATTAAACCAGAGTGACAAACAGAAAAGCCAGTTTGGAGACAATTACAGTAATTTTGGCAAAAGAAAGTGAAGGTCTGAAGTAGAGAGTTTGAGATACAAAGGGAGAAGAAGAGGGAAGGGAAGCATTTAGGATGTGCTTGTTACCGAGTTCACTCACGTTTAATCTTCTTTAGCATGTGGTGGGGGCAAAATCACCATTTGTATGAATGTAAAAAGTAGGCTTAGAAAAGAAAACTAACACATTCCAGTTTTCCCACTAGTAGGGGCTAGACCTCAAATGTCAACCTCATTCTGTTACTCTTTCCATCCTCAGAAAGACAGCCATTGTGTACTAATAACTTGGCTTTAGCCTGCACCGATTTGGGAGCAATTAGAAGAGGTAACAGATGATCAGAAAGTATGACAGGAGAAGGAACAGTTAGAAGTATAAAGAAAACAGGAGAGCAAAGTATTACTGGAGTCAAGGGGAGATTGAAAGCAAAGAAACAAGACTTTAGCTAGTGGAAGCAAGAGGCTTGAGAACAGCTTTATTTAAATAGAGAGCAAATATATGCTTATTTGTAGACCAAAGAAAATCAAACAAAGGTCAAGACTGATGATGTTAGGGAGAGGGGGCATAATTAAGCAAAACCTCTCCTGCCCTGTTTAGTTTTTATAGGTCTTTTTCTCCTGTAAACCCATAAAGACTTCACAGTTTATGCCAGACTCAATATTCATCTATAGTGTAGTGGAAGGAGCTGAGAGGGAATACAAACAGGTATTTGTATAAAATCAGAGCCGCTGGTCAGTGCCCAGGTGAGCTTGGTCAAGTTTCCAAACTGTGGTAGTCTTTAGGGCTCATCACAAACCTTCCAGCCAGCTCCTTCTGGGCAGAGGGTAGGAGTTTGCTTGCCTACTCCCTTGGACGTTAGGTGTGGCAACGTGACTTACTTTAGGCAATGAAATGTTTGCAAACATGACAAAGAAGTGATAAGAGCCTGTGTGAGATCCACCACATCTCCTTCCTCTGCCAGAGAAATCTTAAAGCGTGTGTTAGGATAAAGATTCCGTTAACTTAGGTTCTTGAGTGGCAATTTTGACAAGATTCTCCTTGCTAATCTAGATTGAACAACAAGCATTAGCAAGAAATAAATCTTCACTAAAGCTGCTGAAATTAGAAATTGTTTTTCTAGCACAACCAAACCTTTCCTGAGTGATAGAATAAACGTTCTCACATTCAGCTAATTCATCCATAAGATGAGAGGGTTGGAAAAGTTTGGTTTTCGTTTATAGTTTTAAAGACAAGTTAGACTTTTAAAACAAAATATTGCTCATGAGGTATAATACAGGGGTGAGCAAAAGTAGGATAATAATAATAATAAATAGCACAATTAATTAATAACCAACAATACTAGAATAAGCTCTGTTTTGCGGAATCAAACTGTAAACCTACTTTTGCCCACCCCTCTAGATCCCAGCAGATGGAGATTGATTAAAGCAGGGTACGTTGAGAAAAGGGTAAGTTTTCACTCAGCATAGTTTCAAAATCACTGGAGTAAATAAGCTGAAAACTGCCTTTAAAATCTGACTAGGTAATTTTTAATGAAAAGCATTATGTTAGGAAACGTTGGAGCTTCAAAGATGAATGACTCAACGTCTACCACCAAAAATATTAAAATCTAATAAAAAGCATAAACCAAGTGCACAAATGTCTATAATGCAAGGCAGAATAAGTTTCAGTCATAGAAGTTCCCAAACATATTTTTACCACAGAACAATTTTAAGATTATATTGATTTGACAGGAGCACATCCAAACTAACGCATGCTTGAATTTTGGTGACAGCCAAAGTGATCTCACAGACAAATTCATTACAATAGGAAAATACCAAAATGCAATGTGTTTGTTTTATAGCTTTATTTCACAACAAATAAGAGATCAGAGAAATTAAAACTTTTATCAAGACTAACCTGTAGATTGAAAGGATGAAACAAGGTGCACAACTCAGACCAATAATTATCAAATAGATATGTGTCAAGACCCTGGTTGGTTAGGGATTATTGCCTGTGTATCACTATGATGCACAAATACAATGTCATGTTTTCATGTGAGAAGTAGTCACTCTGAAAATGTTTAGTAATTACTTGGTGTAGTACAATTCTTAAGGGAAAATTACTACATAAATATAATAAAAAATTAATAAATGCATTATTTGTTTTCCTATCTTTATAAAAATGTATTTTAGAAGAAAAAATATATTGTTCCTTGTGTTTTGGAAACACTGCCCTATATAAGTGGGATATATGAGAGTCTGAAAGAGGTAAAGATAAAAGATTCAAAGGGAGAGATTGTTGCTTCATGGATAAGGTAGCATTTGAGCTGAGCATCAAAAGAAAGGATTTTTAAAGAACAAAACTTCTAGAAGGACAACAAAGCATTATCCAAGTTACAGATACTGGCACAGGTGGTAATGTTCTTTGGGCAGAACTTAAGATGTGAAACAGAGCGGTGAGATTTAAAAGCTCTCAAGATATCTATGCTTAGAGCATAGAAGGCTATGAATGCCAAGATAAAAAGTTGGGGCCTCATTCTGCAGACAATGGAGAGCCATTCACTGTAGGTTTTGACTTGTCCACCCGCTGTTCATCCTTGGGAACCAAAGATCTTCAGCAGAGAGACCTGCCTCAAACCTGTCCCAACCAGAAAGTCAGCAAATAGCAAGACACATCAACAAGAAAGCCTGAATTGTATCTTCCTGCCTTGGCAGAAATGCCTAACTATCCACCAGGAATGTGTGCTCCCCCTGCCAGGATGTGGAATTGTCACAGAGATGGTTGTCGAGGCAGAGACTACACTTCCCAGCCACCTTTATATCACATGTGGCCACAGGACAGGTTTTCATCAATGGAATGTGAGCAAAAACAAGGTGTGTCACTTCAGCCAAGGTTGTTAAGAAGCAGGCACTCTCCCTCTACTGTCCAGTGGTGAAAAGCAAAGGCCTC
Source organism: Miniopterus natalensis (assembly GCF_054644295.1). NCBI lineage: Eukaryota > Metazoa > Chordata > Mammalia > Chiroptera > Miniopteridae > Miniopterus > Miniopterus natalensis. The sequence continues at coordinate 21,233,790 of NC_142085.1, forward strand.
ATAGTATCTAAGGGAAAGCAGATCCATAAGGTATGGGGATCTTGAGATCCCAAAGATTCATACAGGTCCCTCCCCCCATTAACCAGGAATATCTACGTTTCACGGCTACATGAGGGGAAGTACACTTCTACTGTATTGAGCCACTGAAATCTGGGGACATTTATTATAGAAGTTAGCTTTGCCACATTTAATATGGAAATTGGTCCAGGATGCAGGGGGCTGCCATACAAAAACCTAAAAGAATTTTGCAGTGGATTAGTATTTGGATGGTAGTTACCAAGGAGATTAATATTAGAAGCTCAGTGAGAACTGTGTTATAGGGTGGAAAAACACTTGTTATAGGGCTGTGATAATGTGGGAAGCAGACCTAGTGCCTACTCAGCTTTGAGGTTTATATTAGTTATCTATTGTGTAACAAATTACCCTCAAAGTTAAGACCTTAAAACAACACACATTGATTATCTCACAGTTTCTGTGGGTCAGGATTCTGAATGTGGCTTTTATGGGTCCTGTGAATTAAGCTCTCCCACAGGTTGCAATGAAGGTGTCAGCCAAGGCTGCAGTGATCTCGAGGTTCAAGCCGGACAAGATCAGCTTCCAAACTCATTCAGGCTCCTATAACAAAACAACACAGACTGGCTGGCTTATAACAAAACAAATATTTATTTCTTATTTAGTTCTGGAGGCTAAAAGTGCAAGATCATGGAGTCAGCATGGTCAATCAGGGAAGGGTTCTCTTCTGAGTCACAGACTTCTCTCTGTGTCCTCAAATAGTAGAAAGGCCTAAGTTCCTCTGTGGAGTCTCTTTTATGAGGGCACTAATCTCTTTAATGAAGGCTACACCCTCATGATCTAATCACCTTCGAAAGGCCCCACCTACTAGTACCATCACCTTTGGTGGTTAGGATTTTAACATGTGAAGTTGAGGGAGACACAAATATTCAGACCATAGCAAAGCTCACTCAGTGGTTATTGACAGGATTCATTTCCCCGAGAACTATTGCTCCCCTTGGCTGTTGACCTTCAGTTCCTTTCCAGGTGACCCTCTTCTTTAATTAAAATACAAAAGAAGAGTTAGAGAGGGGAAAAAAGTCAGAAAGACAGAAGTCAAAAAGTCTTTTGTAACCTAATCTTAGAAGCATCACCCCATTGTGTTTTCCATATTCTATTTTCTAGCCATTGGATGTAGCCCACATTTAAGAGGAGGGGATTACACAAGGAACTGCAGGAGCTCTGCCAAATTTATTGTTTTTATTTTATTCTTTCTTCCTCTAAAGCAGGAAGAAAAGTGTAGACCAGGCTACTTAAATAATTGATAAGTTGACTCCTTTGCCCTACCAGCAAGCTTCTTAAGCATGAAATTTTCTAAGAGGAAAACAAAAGAATTAACCAAGGGAAAAAAAACACAAAAAAACAGTTAAATTCAATTCCCTAAATAAAACATCTAGCATAGAGTGATTGGTCTTTCTCTTCTCTCCATCAAAATACTCATCCTCTAATTGCTGAATTGTACTCCCAATGGTATGCCTTAATATCTCTCGAGACATCAATGGCGGCTAGGTAACTATAGTATGTCAACAGAGAGTGGGGGTGCTAGTGGTACATCCTGAGAGCCAGCAATAATTATGTCCATAGAAAATCTTAAAATGAAAAAAAAAAAAAAAAATGAAAAAAAAAAAAGAAAATCTTAAAATGATGATAAAACCTACTAAATGTTGGTCTGCTTTTATTTTATCACCATGTACCAGCAATTCTCTAAACAATGTCAGTAATACTCTTCCTGCCAGAGTGGGCTGCTCCCACACATCACCATTTTCCCTCTGTTCCCAACTGGACCATCAGAATAAAAAAATAAAAAGAGGTTAATGTAAAGACATATGGGATAATAAAGGATGCTTGGAGGAGAAGCTTGTCAATCATTCCAGGTACCCTCCCACAGAGCCGTTAACTGATTCCCAGTACATAGAAATTCAAATATTCACAGAGCCAGGGCTTCATACGGAAGATTTCTTTAAAGGTTTCTCTACCCACACCCAATACAAGAATAAGAAAATTATAATATCAAGCATTTATATAATTAATGAATCGAATTAAAATTGTTCTTTCCTGTCATATACCACACCCTAAGGTGGAAGCAGATCTCACAGAATGGCCTTTTCTGCAGCCTAGAGGGTAATAAGACAAAAGTATCAATCCCAAGGTCTTTGAGGCTAAACAAATTGAAGAGCAACAAAATCATTGGTCAGGAACCAAGAAAAGTGGAAAAGTGGTGATCTTTGTACAGAGAATTTGTGTTCTTCTGGTCAGTGGGGTTATGCAGTAGGGAATCAGTGTTTCATAGGCTTTGTGGGCTAGTTGCACAGGGATATGTGTGGGCTTTATTGTTATTGTTTTTTAATTTACCCCTCTGGAACCATGTGGGTAGACAGGTGTTAGGGTTAAAAATTCATATGGTATGTGATAGGATTTGGGTGAGGAAATGGAGCAGAAGGGATGGACTTTTTAACAGCTTGTGAGGTTTCAGAAGTGAAAGGGGAAGAGAGAGAGAGATTATGCCTACTGAAAAAAACATTGAAATATACAATTGTGCATACTGGGGAATCAAAAAGGTCTAGTTTTAAAACGAAAGAAGAAATAAGAAGTCAAAGATATTCTGTAAGGACTAGGATTCTATGTAAAATGGGGATTTTTTTTTAAATCCAAATATTTTTCTAATTAATTATTCCAATGATAAATTAATTCTATTGTTAATCAATAAATCAATATAAGACACAGAGAGACAGAAGGAAACAGACTACTGCTGTAATTCTGCCTCTTCTTAACCTGTCTGCATCTATTCATTTATTCAACCAACATTTATCGTGTTCTTAATATGCAAAAAATTCTACTAGCAACTGTGAAGGAAGTAAAGAGATTTTAAAAAATATTCTCATATAATTACAAATAGGAAATTATATAATAATAAAAAGTTATAATTTTTGCAATCTTACATAAATACCTTTGAGTAGGTGTTTTACATGAGTTATTTATATTACTAAACAATGACACAGGAAGGCAGATATTTTTAATTCGCACTTGACAGGAAATTTGAAACTCAGGCAATTCAAAGATCACTGAGCTGGTACATAGTGGACTGGCGACTTGAACCCACGTCTTTCTGTGTTTTGCTATGGGAATAATAAACAGCAAAGCACAGGTAGGAAGCAGCAGTGTCACAACGTAAAATAATTAAAAGCTCGAAGGCAAGAGAGAAGTGCATTTCCAACCCTCCTCTTCTCTCTGCTTCCTTTCACATTTTTCTACATCCCTGACATTAATTTTTACTTTTCCATGTATTTAACAATGTATTTAACAAGTATTCAGTGAGTATCTATTGTATATCGGGTGATAATCCTAGTGTTGGGAGACAGAGGTAAATAAAGCAAAGTCCTTGCCTTTATGGAGCTTACAGTCTAATGTGGGAGTCAGAGAGGCAATAACCAAAGGAATATGACGACAGGAGGTGACACGTGCCATGAAGACTAATAGAACAGTGTGGAAACAGAGAAATGGTGCTTTTATAGACATTCCGAACAACCGCTCGGAGGCAGCCTCTTTGGGGAAATGAGCCCGGCGGTGCAGTCGCAGGGTTATGCAAACAGGGGGAAACACTAGCTTAAAGCCCCTGAGGCAGAACTCACTAGAAGACTTCAAGGGACAGCAAGGGGCCAGTGTGGCTGCTGCAGAATGAGTGCTGGAAAGAGGGGCCAAACCTGAGGTCAAAGGTGCAGTCAAGCCATGTAGGCCCCAGATAATGTAGATTCTTGTGGGTCATTGGATTCTTTAATTTTATTTAGACTGCGATGGGAAGTTGTTGGAGAGTTGTGAGCACTAAAATGCTATCATACGATGCATAATTTTTAATAATCACCATTGTTGCTGCATGGATAACAAACTCTAGAGGAGGCAAAACTAGAGGCAAAAAGACCAGTTAGAAGATTGTTTCAATTCTGTAGGGAAAGGATGACGTTTTTGATACATGGCTCTGGGACATGAGTATCTCCATGAGAAAAAGGGGGCTCTCGATCTCTAATTCATATCCAAAAAAAACCTAGCTTGCGAAGGCTCATAAACCTAAATGTGAAAGCTAAAACTAAAATCTTCTAGAGTATAAGACAATAAGTTTAAAACCTTCAGATAGTCAGATTTCTTAAAAGGAATGAAAAAAACCCCACTAACCATAAGAGAAAAGATTAATAAATTAGACTTTATTAAAATTAAGAACATCTGTTTATAAAAATAAATAAATTAGAGAGTGAAAAGTCTATGTATGTACAAGAGTGGGCAAGAGTAGGCTTACAGTTGTGAATACAGGAAACAGAGTAAATAAAGCTATTGTCATAATTATAACCTGCATATCTTTTTCCATAGGAACAACTATAAACCTACTTTTTCCATCCTGTGTAATCCAGGAAATATAAAGGACCCCTACATATTAATAAGGCAAAGACACATAACATAACCATAGAAATGACCTCCCATCATATTTGTCACAGCCTATTGGTTGCAAACAAATCACAGTGTCCACCAACACCAAGGGTATTATACACAAGGCATGAATGCCAGGAGGCACAGATCACTGGGCGTCACCTTAGAGTCTTTCCATCACGTATTTCACTCCCGTCTTACATAGAGGAAGCACTCTGTACACACTATTCTCACATTGCTTTTTAAAACTTAACTATATATTCTGTCTCTCTTCAATAAAAAGATAGAGAAATCTTTCACATCACTTTTTGCAGCTTCAGAGAACTCTTTTGTATGAATGGGCCATATTTATTTTAATCAGTGTCTTATTAATGGACATTTGGGCTAATTCCAGTCTTTTGCTATCACTAATAGTGTGGCAATACCCTTGCACATACATAATTTTTTTCCTTTTGTTTTGTTTCACCAGTGTATCTATGGGATAAATTTTTAGAAGTTATTTCTTGGGATTAATGCATATGTAGTTTTATACTTTTTAGGTCTTTTAGGAGTATTTTATAGTTTACTATAATAGTTTTTACCTAATTCTTGTTAAATTTGTGCCTAGATATTTTATTTTTGCCATTGTAAAAGGAGTCTATTTTCTACTATTTCTTCCAATTGGTTATTATTTGAATATATGTAGGATATTGATTACTCAATGATATTTTAAAACTTGATTTTATTAAATTTCTTTATTATTTGTAGTTGTGTTTCCATCAGTTATTTTGACTTTTCCAGATAACTATATTTATATGCAAAATAGAGTTTTATTTCTTCTTGTCACACTTTTATGTTTCTATTTCTTTCACTTATTTAAGTTTATTGACTTATACTGTATTAAACAGTAGATAGAGGCCATCTTTGTTTTTTTCCTGACTCAGCAGAGAAGAAAAGTTTTTAACATTTTCTCATTAAGTAAGATGTTGACTCTTTAGGTTTAGGTATATGTGTATATATAGATTAATATATAACCAGGTTAGGGAAGTAACTGCTGATTTTAAATTGATTGTGTATTTTAATATTTATAACTATTTAATTTTGCCAAATGCTTTCTTTCTTGTCAAATAATAGTGCTTTTTCCTCCTGGCTCTATTAATATGTTGAATGATATTAATGGTATTCCTTTTGAACTGCCCTTGCAGTCCTGAAATAAATGCCACTTGGTCATGATGCATTCATTTTAAGTGGTCTTGGAATCTGCTTGTTAATAACTGCTGTATAAATTCGGCATTGAGAAGCTATAGTTTTCTTTTTGGTAAAATTTTTGTCAGGGTTTTATATCAATTTATGCTTGTTTCATTCAAAGAATTAGGATTTTTTTTGTATTTTACTATGCTCAGAAAAAGTACAGTTAGTTTTGGAATAATCTTATCTTTACATATTTTGTAGAATTTTGTATCTTGCAACTCATACTCATACCTAGACTGGAAACTTGAGAAGTGTGGCAGAAAAATAGTATAAAGTTAGATTGTGTTGCTTCTTCAGTACTACATACTAGCAAAAGGGAAACTTTTTAGACTGACATAGTCCTTAAAAAGAGAGAAGGTAAGAGCAAGAATCTTTGTTACAAGACATCTATTTTTCACCCTGAGCAAGAAATTCAAGAATGTTAAGGGTCATATTGATTATGCACTTTTCAGAATTTGCAAAAGCCTGATAAGGCAGTTTCAAGCCAAATAAAGTGTAAGAAAACTCAGGTGTGGAAGGGGAGGCCGTGGGGAAAATTAAATTGTGATATGGGAAGAGCCAGAGAAATGGGTGAACATGACCTCACAGGTCTCTTCAAAACCCCTTCTGCAACGCACTGCAGCTTGACAAAAGTAATAATTATTCACAGTATAAACATCTTGCACAGAGAAACAGCCTAGGAACAGGCACTACAACCCCGTTCTTTCCTGATGATCTGAGGAACCGGCAAAGACTAACGCCAATGTTAAGAGGATTAGGGAAATGGGCAGAGTTCTGAATCCGGTTTCTAAGGAACAGAAACTACAAAATTAAGCCATGGTGACAATTTTCATGGTAGTCGATATTCAGGGACCATGACTAAATAACACCAAGAATGATGGACAGCTGACAGTGTGGAAAATAAAATAGCAGTTGATTAGACTTTTACAGGATTTTCATCACCAAGAGAGAGAAAAAAAAAGGCCAGGTTTGGTCAACAAAGTCTTCTCATTGTTCATTGTCTGGGCCTAAGCAATCCATTCTCTATGGGTTGCCCCCCAGCAAACCACACCTGCAGGGTGTGAGAAGCTAAAATGGTTCAGCTTCTCTAAGAGAAATTCCTCTCTATCTACTTCAGTTGTGGTCACAGAAGACCACGAACAAGGCAAAGTCTTCTATTGGGTTCCCCAAGAAACCATCTCTCCTGCCAAGGCAGAGATTCCTCTTTCCCCCTGCCCAAGACAGTTTTCGGGAGAGTGAAATGTGTAATCAATCCACTGTCAAACCATGTGGAGCCACACTTGGATCCAGCTTCAAGGAAAAACGTATCATCTGGAATAAGGACTCTATGCAGTAGCTAGACGTGATAAGATGTGTCTTCCTCTGGGAAGTGCATGTTTATTTGCAGCTGGATGGTTTTAAAGTCATAGATGGGGAAGAGCACACGTGTGTACTGTATGTGTGTCCCAGTACAAGGGATTAAGAAACCAGTAAGTCAAATATAGTAGTAGACTGTTGTTTTATCTGCCTAGCAGCTCTTAATTTCTGAAAAAAATTATTATTTTTACTAGTGGAGGTTCTGTTATGTGTTGTTTAGATAGGACCAACCTCACCTCTTTCCTAGCCTCCGTTCCAGGAACTGGGGAAACAGCAGTCAACAAAATCGACCAAATCCCTGGCTTCTTGCAGCTCACGTTATAGTCATTAAAGAAAGGCAGTAATCATAAAAACTAATATATATAAAATATGTCCAAGAATGATAAGTGTTAAAAAAATGAAGAAATAAGTATAAGGGAGATAGAAGTGTGTTATTTAATGAATCAATAAATGTTAAAAAAACATTTCTTGGACTTTTATGCACAATACACTATATAATTTTGAAACATAGAGAACACAGACAGAAAATCAGAATCACCATGAATATCTTTTGAAAATGTGTTTCATTCCTCTTTAACAAAAATGTTAAAGTTTTCCTCTACATCTAAAACCTATCTAGTCAATACTGAACATATTTTGGAGTCGACTTAATATATGCACCAAAATATGCCCTTTATTTCGTTTATGAGATGTTGAAGAGATCTGCAGCAATTCCAAAACTCACTTTTCTTTGTGTGGATCTGCCAAAGCAGAATCAGTGACTTTTAAGAATCTTAAATCCATCTCTGCAGACTATTTCTACTTTTTCAGAAATGCACTACTCGTGCGTGATCATTTGACTTCAAACCATGTTCAGAGGAAACAATAGAAGGAAAGCGTTGCCATGTAATCATTTTTAAAGATCATGTTTTAAACCACATTCACAGGAATTCATGAAGCTTTAAGAAGAAGAAAAAGATTGCACACTATCAGCTTAGCCATACCAAATAAGAAAACTCATGCATTAAACATCGCAAAAGAGGTAATACAGCTTTAGTTCAATCTATAATTTGTGAGCTATCACAGGGATTCTGGCTTGGCACCACTCAGAAATGTTCACTGAGTGTCATTGTAAAGGTTTGAGAGGATTCTCCAAGGACCAATTAAAGGAAAGGAGAATAGGCAAGATTGTTACCAGGAGGGAAAACCAAGAATAACAGTGAAAAATGCATATGGTTTTTCAATTTTTGTATTTTGTCTGTAAATAGGGAAACACACGCCAAAAATAAATAATAATAATACACATTTCATATTGCTATTTGTTTATAAGCATTAAGAAGGGATTTTTATGCATTCCAGTCAGGCCTTGGGCCCTCTAATTCCCAGTGGCCTCCACTCCCAAATACCAAACTAAGTCATCGACTACCCCTTTACTATATGTGTATGTATTACATATACGTACATATATAAATGTGCATATATGTGTGTGTATATATATTTCCAGCTTGTGTTCATTTCATTAACAAGCAGTATATGAAAAAAAATATAAATCAAAAAGTCTTATTTAAGTATGTGAACAGAAGATCTTCTTTAAGAAATATTCTTTATCCACGTAAGCTTATTACCAACCATCAATTTTCATGCTGTATATTATGCATGTATATATTAATACATATATTTTACATATATTTCTAAAGCAGTTCTGGGTATACAAAACACACTCAAATGTTAATTTAATTGCTAAATAAATGTTGATTTAATTGTTGATTTAATTGAATAATTGAACTGGTGGGACTATGTGTCTTTACTATGTTCTTTATGTGGGGGGAAAGGCTATTTTCTTTTCCATTATGTATTGTTTACCCAAATCTAGTTAATATTTTCAGAGATTTAAGGAGGAAGCTACTGAGTTCATTATATATAATGCTTCTTTCCCTTACGAGTTTCTATAAGTCTGGAATCTGAACGGAGAAGACTACAAAAGACGAGCAGAACACAGGGATAAGTGGGTTTCTCCCTTAGCCCATGGATTTTAGTTTTCTCAAAGGTGAGGACCTTCTGTATTTTTCTATATGCTACACAATGCCTGACAATAAATAATAAATCTCCACTAATTATGTTTTATATTAAGAACAGGCAGAAATTTAGAGAAAATTTAAATCCCCTGTGTGACTCTATCCTGAAGAGTCCCCTACTTTCCTTTTTCTTTGGTCTGCTTTTCACTTCTGGGATGCTTTAGTTCTTTCCTGGTTTAACCTCTGAAACAAACCAGAGCAATTTCTGCTCTCAAACTCCAGAAGGTTGGAAGGTCTTGCAAAGTAGAGAAGTCCAGTCCCAGGCCCAGTTAAAACAGTAACAAGGAAGAATTAGCACAGAGCCTTGGGTTGGGCGAAGTCCTAGTGGAAGGCAGCGCAGTGATGAAGTGGACGGGGCCTTGGGTTGAGAGGAAAGAGGCAGGTCCTTTTAAGCGATTTGTCTTTCCTCCCTGAGACCCAGCTTCATTAGTCAAATTAAGGGTTGAATCATGTGTTTCATTCCAGCTCTGATTTTCTGTAATGCTGACAACTTCCCTAAAGCATATATTTTGCAATCGTTACAAATACCACAGATACATTTCACACAGACATGCAAATATTAAAGTAAATAAGCATTTTTTGAAGTTGTTTTTTCTTTTTTACTTTGCTGTGACCAACTGACTGAGCTTCATCAGTGTAAAGTAAATCATGAACACACTTTGTACAACCACTATAGAAACTGTCACAATACTTTTTTAATTATCAGTTTACAGGTCCTTCAAATTCAGTAGGCTATGAGCTCCTCTGGGTAGTCATTTTTATGTCTCCAGTGCATGATATTTAGCATGAAAAAACTTAAACATTTTAAATAATGAACCTAAACAGTTCATCCAGGCTGGAGAAAAGTGTTTGGAAGAGTATGCTGACTGATCTCACTTCTAGTGCATGACCACAAACCTGGAGAGGGCCCTCTGTGCTGTCTGGAAATCATATTATCTTTCCCTGGTTCATTCAGGCAATACTCATAAATGTCTGTTTTAGACCTTATTTTCTATCCTCAGTCCTCCAACAGCTTCTATCTCATGCTTGCTTCAAAAGGGACCCACAAGCACCCATCTGCATTCCTGTCAGCACTTGCACCCACACGATATGTCTTCGTGATATGTCTTCGTGCTACTATTAAGGAGGACCTGTTTATGCTCCTGGCCAAGTCAGTCTCTCCTCTTGCACAATAAGTGTCATTCTCTCACACCAGCACCGGAACAATCTTCAGTAACAATTCCTGCAGTCATTCCTTGCTGTCTGAATCATCAAGTGCTCCTTCTCTACTGGATCTTTTCCATCAGCATGCAAACATGTTATTATTGCTCTCATTTTAAAAAGAAAATTCCCTCGTGACCCCACTGCTTGATTTCATATTTTGAATCTGCTCCAATCAGACCCCACCCTTTTCTAGTGAATCTGTTCTTGTCAAAATCACCAATGACCTTCCCCTGCTAAATTACAGCTGCCCATTCTCAGTTCTCATCCTACCTGATCTGTCAGCAGCCAAGGGCTTGGTTGATCACACCTTCTTCCTTAAAACACTACTTATCTTCCAAGACACACCTTCTGCTGGCTCTCCTCCTACCACATTGCATTCCTTCTCAACCCCCTTTGCTGATCTCTCCTCATGTTCCCAAACTCTAAGCAATGGTGGACTCCAGGGCCAGTCTATGGACTTCTGTTTTTCTATCTCTGTATTTATCTGAACCAGGCCCATGGGTTTTAAAATCAGCAAAATGCTGATAATTCCAAAATTTATAACAAATTTATAACTTGAAGGTCAACCTATCTGCTAATATCCAAACTTGTACATCCAATTGCGTCCTTAACATCTCCACTTTGAAGTCTGATAGGTTTCTCAAACTCAGCACATCTCCAAATCAAAGTCATAAATTTCTTCCTCAATCTGTTCTCCTCTCAAGCTTTTTCATCATGAATAATTATAATTCAACAATTCCAGGTGCTCAAGCCAAAATTTTGGAGTCATTCTTGATTTCTCTCTCACACATCCCTATCTATAATCAAATCCTATCAGATACATCTTTAAAATATATCCAAAACCCAACCACTTTTAACCACTTTCACTTTTACCATTCTGGCCCAAATCACCATCATCTCTCACCTGAATTATTGCAATAGCTAACTTCTTTCGCCTGTGCTTGCCTTGAGAAAATCCTCAGCACGGCAACCAGAATGATCCTATTATGTCAAATTAGATTTGAGTTCTGCAATTTTTTTTTTCTCTCACTCAAAGTAAAAGCACAAGAAAAAAAAAGTCTCATCAAAATTATCAGGTCCCTTGTAATTTCTCTGACCTACATTTCCCCTTGCTATGTCCCCTGCAGCCTCAATGGCCCCTTAGCTGTTCCTTGAGCACTTCAGGTGCGTTCTTCGGCCTTTGCTCCTGCTTTTTCCTCTGCCTACAACACTCCTCTCCCAGGTGGCTTGCTCCCTTCTTTCTTCCTTCAGGTTTTTATTCAAGTGTCAACTGGAGATCTTTCCTGTCCTCCCTATCTAAAATTTCAATCCCTCTCCACCAACCTCCAGCAGCCTCTAATTCCCTTTTCTATTCTACTCTGGAATGTAATAAGATCTTGATAAATATTTATTGAATAAATGAATTGAAAGAAAAGAAGTAACAATAATACCAAGTCTGACTAGACATAATTTTTAGAAATAAAATTTATTTTCAAATGTCTCAAACAGATTCCTAGGGAATTGCTTAATAGAGCCCTGTAAAGTCTTTCTATAATTAATATTGAAGAGTTATTTGTAAGTAGCTTATAAACTTTTTGGAAACAATTGAGTGCTATTAACATACTTAAAATAGTTTGAAAAAATTGCCCCTTGAGAATGAGAAATGTTAATACCGGAAAATTTTGCAGAAATAATGATTGTTCATCTTTGCTATAGACTTAAGCCAGAATTCTTTTCTCTAAGAAAACCTAGGAAAAGGTGGAAGCAGTTTAAGTGTAATTTGAATTTGCTCTTGACCAAATAAAGAAAAGAAAATTAGATAATACACCAAAACATATAGCACCTACCTAGTATATGCACAGTAGGGATAGTAAATGTAAGTTCCTTTCTTCTAGTATATCATATATATTATTATTTTGTAAGTAGTTTTGCAATTTACTATCCAAACCATTTGTCACATCATAAAGTATTTTCCTAAACAATTTAAATATGCCAATTCTATAACTTTCTGCAAGAAAGGGATTTGGTCACTAAGTAGAATAAAACTTAAGACTTTCTCTTTTACTTGTTTTACTGTTTTTTAGGGAAGGGGGTTTGTTACTTTGACATTGCCTTCATGAATGATCTTATTTAATTATGATTGCAGATGTTTAGCGTTTTAAATCTTGAAGGGTCTGAAAAAGAAAAATCATGAACACAAAAATAGTTGAATTTAGATTTTCCTGATCCTGGATATTAAAAAGTGATAGAGTGGTGACTTGGTTAGCAGAGTCTTATAATGTAAGTAAACATTAAGTGAGAGCAAACGCAATCATTATTTTTTTTGAGGGAGGAAGATGTTTGGCCACCTTCTGATGATTTCTTAGCCTGGAGGGCAGTTTCTCAATATAAGCTTCTAGAACAACAGTGGCGAACTGAAGTTCAGCAAAGTCTGGAGAGATTTAGGAAAACAAAGAAAGAGGGTTTAAAAAAAAAAAAGAACTACAAAATTAGTTTGTAATCGAGAGGGCAAAACTCTCCTGGTTTCAAATGAGCTTTTGAACTGCAGTTGAGCTGCTCAAAATGGGGGGCTGCTGATTGAAATCTGGGGGAAGCAAAAAGTGACTTGCTACTTTTGCTCAAGTGATTTCTTTCAAAGACGCTGTTGACTCTATTGTTTAGTAGATGGTTTTTCATTTACCCATCAAAGCACCTTCCCTCCTTCTTTGCAGTGTATTGTCCAGGGGTGCTTAGGGGAAGATGAAAGGAAGGATATAAGGTCGATGGTCACAGGCAGAAATTAGCTACAATTACAAAACTAAATTGTAGATGTCCAGTGGTCTTGACTTTCCATTCTTTGAAGGTCTCCCTGGAGAGACGGGAAAGGAAGAAGAATGTCCCTTTAGCTCCTACAGGGTTTTTCTCTCTAGTTAGTTAAAAACCTGAGTGACAGAGAAAAAAAATGATCCAAGGCCCCCGCTGTTCCTAGGGAAAGAAATCAGTATAAGAACACTTTTACATAACCTTGCACAAAACCATCATTATATGTGTATAACCTCTAACTCCACCCAAACCAATTCCAATTAAAGTGGCAACAATTCTAAAAATCATGCCAAGAATCATTTCTCCAACCTCTGCAGTATGCTCTTTTTTCTGGATAGAAGAAATATAATCTCTCCTTTATTTCTTTTGGTTATATTCCTGTGCATTTCCCCTGGTGGATGAGGGAAAAGCCTTGAACTACTGCACCAGCCTCCATTCCATGACAAACCGCCATATAATGACTGTCACATCCTGTGTATTTTCATAGAAGGCTGTAAGCCTTTCTTAAGAATGTGAAATGTTAAATGTAAAAGTTACATTTGTCATCAGAATGGATGAAAATTGATTTTTCAGATTTATTAGCCTGTTCTGTTTATACTTGGGATAAGCCACATGGCTCAGTTGGTTGGAACATCATTCTGTACATCAAAGGGTTGCAGGTTCGATTTCCGGTCAGGGCACAGGCCTAAATGGAGGGTTCAATCCCAGATTGGGGCCTGTATGGGAGGCAACTGATTGATGTTTCCCTCACATCAGTATTTGTCTCTCCCCCCCCTCTGGAAATCAATGGAAAAAATATCCTTCTGTGAGGATTAACAACAACAAAAAATTTATCTAGAGTGATGATATTATCACATGACTGGTCTTGAGCCCTCAAACCCCAATGGCACGCTTGTGAAAACTTAGCTCAAGAGATAAACATATACAAAAGTAGTCCAGTTGACAGGAGACACAGGCCAAGTGTGTTTGGGGCAGGGAGAGTGTGTGTCTATCTTGCTACTTTCTACTCATACACTTTGGAAGGCCTAGTTCAGCACTCAAACTTTCCAGCCCATTCTCACTGAAGCAATGGGAAGTCAGATAAATCATAATTCACAGAATTTTCCCTGAACTAAGTCCCAGCCCATCTCAACCCATATGTTAGATTTTGGTCTGCTTAAGATTTTATATAATTGCTTTTAATGGGCCTGAGTAAACATGAATTCCACCTGACTACTGCCATAATATTTGTGTGTCCTGTCTTGTTTCTGTTGTGGCTGAAAGACTACGGTAGCCAAGCAGAAAAGCAATGCACTTTCACTTGACAATTGACCACCACCAAATACACACTCTGGCAAGGACATGTTCTTATTACATGACATTAGTCAGGAGTGTTTCAAAAGTACCTGTGATATATAGAGATGTTCCTTTCATATTTATTTGCATTATCAAGCCTACAAAATCTTGTTGACCTTGTACTGTGGTTATACTTACCAGAGAGAACCTCAGTTCACTCATTGTAATTTGATAGGAAACTTATTTTAGGAAAAGTAAAGTCTCATTGGTGACATGTGGCCCAAGTGCTGCTGGATATTTCAGGCCAGTTGAAGTTCTTCCAAAGAGTGCACGTCCCTGAAGATGACGAGGCCAAGGCCTGAAGTTTCAGAATAACTGGAGGTCTTCCAGAAAGATAGTTGGAAACAAAAGTAAAAGTAGTACTTAACTCTGGTGCAAAATAAGGACTGCTCTTAGAATAAAAGCTTTGGGGAAAATAAAAGATATTAGAGAGATGGGAGAATCTTAATAGAATAAAATTTAAGATGGCATCAAGGTTTGCAATTTAGATGAAAGCTAAATAAGGCTGATTAGACTTTTCACCAAGTCTGAACATTTCACAACCAGACCTAAACCACGAATTTTGAAGGAGATATTTTTAGGATAAGCAAATGATCTACGTGAGTGGTAAATTTATTATACAAATTACATCAAGGAGTTTGCAATACTAGAAGTACTGATTGATTATACATTGAAAAAAGGTTAAAACGATAAACCTATAGTTAGATAAAGAAAATCTGGTTATATGTTTCTGAGTGTTTTAAATTAAAACTAAGTAAAAACAAGGATAGTTTCACACAAAATACTATTTTACATTTCTGTCAGTGTGTCAGCACTGAGCACGATGGACTGTTTGCCCCACCTAAAGAGGTCTTTTTTCATTATATTCATGTCAAGAGCATGGGCTGCCCATATTTGAATCTTGGATCCATCACACAAGTTACTTAAGCTCTCTATGCCTTCATTTTCTTAGCTTTAAATTGGTAATAACTTGGTCTACTTCTCAGAGTTATTATGAAGATTAAATAAGATACTCCATGTAAAGCATTTAGTACATTCAGAATATAGTTTTAAGCATTAACCAGTATTATCATCCATAATAATGTAAAAGAAGCAATTTACTCTCAAAAAACAAAGTGAAAGATGCAGAGTCTTCTTCTTTGTTAAATAGTTTTATTTTTTCTTTATGCCTTTACATTTTTCATTTTTAAATTTTATTTTTTTATTACAGGTTTGCATTTTACACAATTTTGTATTAGTTTCAGGTGTATAGCACAGTAGATAAGCATTTATATAGGTTACAAAGTGATCCCTCCAACAATTCAAGTATCCACCTGGCACCATAGATAGTTATTATAATATTAACTATATTCCCTATGCTTTTTTCTCATGCCTATTTTGTAACTACCAATTCGTCCAGTGTCTTCTTAATGATTCATTTATACCCTGGGAATTCTTTTTCTTTGTCTTAAATATCTATCATGAAATGTTAGATCAATGACTTTACCCATCTGTGTAATCAGTTAGTGCCACAATAATGCTGCATAACAAACAACCTCATAATCTTGGCAGTTTAAATCAACAAATACTTATTCTTCTTGTTCACGGGAGTTGGAGTCTTGCTGATCTCAGGTGGACTCAGGCAGGCTTGGCCGGTCAGGCCTATTCCATGGGTCTCATTCTGGAGTCAGGTTGAAGGGGCAGCAGCCGCCAGAACAAATTCTCATGGTAATGGCAGGAATGCAAGAGCAAAGCAAACTGTGAAAGTATATTTTACACTTTAATTACATTTCATGGGCCAAAGCAAACCACACGGAGAAAGCCAACATTAAATGGGGTAATAAAATCTACTCTTTCCTCAGGGGGAAAAGGGAGTGAATATGTGTTGAACAGTAATCCTATCACACCAATTGATACCGAAGGTGAGAAGTTTAAAAGAAGGAAGGGAATGGAAAACAAATGTTGCTATTTGTGACAACATGGATGGACCTCAAGAACATTATACATACTGTATAATATCACTTATATATGTAATCTAAAAATGCCAAAGTTGTAAAAACAGAAGAGACAATGGTAGTTACCAGGGCCTGAGGGATGGGGAAGTTGGGGAGATGTTGTGCAAGGAAACAAAGTTCTGAAGACCTAATGTGCAGTTATAGTGATTATAGTCAACAGTACTGTATTATAAACTTTAAAGTTGCTAAGAGACTAGATTTCACCACAAAAAAAAAGAAAAAAAAGAAATGATAACTGCTTGATAAAGGTGTTAGCTAATGCTAAGACTGTAATCATACTGAGATACGTAAATGTATCAAACCCACACATCCGCACACCTTAAACTTACACAATGCTAATTGTATCTCAGTTTTTACAGAGTGTGGGTAAAGATTCCCACTGTAAAGAAGAGAGCCAGGAATTATGCTTAAGACTCTTTTTACTTTATAATGAACAAAGTCAAATTTGACAAATCCAGAGGGAAAAGAGAATGGGAACATCAGGCTATTCCTAAGGACATCCACGAGGCTCCAGCATCTAGAGCTTCCAAAGGGGAGTGGCATGATCTCAAAAGCACGCAGTGCACTGACATCATGAAAATGATCGAACTGTTACTCAAGGAATATGTCCCCTTCAATGGTGTACTACTGTTTTTAAAGTAATGTTTATTAAAGCAAAGATCTAAGCTGTTCAAGTAAATAGAGCCTGCAGAACCACAGCATGGCCTAATGTGTCTTGACTATAAAATACCATTCTAGCATTTGTATATCAACAACAGGAGCAGCACAGAACAACACGTCTTCAGCCCCCTCTCAGTAAAAACTATTGGAAGGAAGTATAGTTCTGAAGGAGGTAAAAAGATAGAGGAATCCTGTATCCAGAAGCAAATACGTTGTGAGGGCTCTGGTTATACTTTGTAAATGAATTGGAAGTCCTAATTCTATTTTAGCTTAGAAATCTGATTATCCTAGAGCTTGCAAGAAATCAGCTTTAACCCTCTTTTAAATGTCATTCAACAGATTTGCTGCCGTGCATGTGATGCAAATGAATTTTCTTCATCAGATCCTTTCTAATTCACTTTCTTTCCACCAGACATTTCAGAAATAATTTAAGACTGGACTCTGAAAATTGTTCCAATCTAGAATAACATGTTGGAAGCATATTGTCTCTCTAACCAGCAAGTCACTCCTGGGTCATTATTTAAAAGCAGATATCCTTGTTAATTCACATAAAAATTAAACATGAATTTTTTCCAACATATTATGTCTGCATCTAAAGCTACTCTCTGTATATTTCAGTGTCAGCTCAAAATGAAATTTAGAAACCTCAGCATTGTTTACCCTTTTCAAAAGAAATGAGACTTTCTTACTATTGTGTGATCATAGCCAAGATTGCAAGGGGTTGGGGCATATAATTCAAATTTTGTTTTCTTCATATAGAGAAATATAGTACTAGCAAATACTCCCCAAGCAGACCATGAGGAAAATAAACACTGAAATAGAGTCCAAGTCCTGTTTTCAGGGACAGATCCCAAGATAACATGGGAAAACCTACATCTTCATAAATTAATATGAGTTGGAAAGCAAATAAAATGTTGCTGGTTTATTGATAATTAAGCCCTTTGAGGAGGCATAGCTGTTGAAATGTGCCTTTAAGCAGTACGAAATATATAATGTGTATGGTTGAAAAAAAAATCTATATGATTGGTTGAATCCATGATTTGGAGATTTAAGATGAAATTTATATAGCTTTATTAGCCATGTGCGGACCAGCTAAGAAAGACTTAGGATGTGATAATTTGTATTTCTCTCTTCAATTAGTTGTAGGCACTTATATAAACGTTAAATGATTTTATGTACTCTACACTGGTATTAATTTTTGATCTTTTTAAAAGGAGCAATTTCATTATTTACACATCAATATTATGCTTAGAGCTGTCAGAAGATCAATCAGTAATTGACATTGTCTTTTGTCCCTTAAATACATTTTGTGTCATATATATAAATATATATACTAGGTATTTATTTATATTTATATACATTATATATTATATATATAGGATATAGATGTGAAATGTGTACCATGTGAAGTTAAAATGTGTGACTCCCAGTATTTTCAACCCATTCCTATATTTTAAGAATTCTTCACTTTGTAGGTCTTGGCAGGTCTGTGTCCCATGGGCAGTAGGGGGTTGGGTATAAAAATCTAGATGCTGGCTTTTGTGACCCCTCTTACAACTAAGCAGGACACACACCAGGATTGGCCAGTCACAGACAGCTGCTCCAGGTTTGATTCCTGGAGCCAGTAAAACAAAACTTCAGGAGTGGTGGAGGATCTATGCAGGAGGCACTACCAATAGTTCAGGATAGCCTCCAGGGCTCAGCGAGTAGGGAAGCAGACTTGCCCTTGCCAGAATGTTCCTAAGGCATCACTTATGCCCCAGCTTTACACTCCTTTACCTTGCCTGTTCTCCAAGCCAAATTATCCAATCTCCTGGCAATTCAGTGAGCCATTCAAAGTCTTTTCAATAACCTCCCTTTCTGCATAATCAATTAAAATCAGTGTGGGTAGCTTATAACAATGAATCTTGACTAGTGCACCATTCTGTGAATGAGAGAAACCTAGGTCTTTGCAGGTAAGATATCAAGTTATGAAATATTCTAGCTGTGGTATATGGCTATCTTTGAGCGAACCATAGCATCCAATCTCTTAGTCAGAATTCCCTTAATAAAATAGCAATAACTGGTCACTCTAAAATTAAACTAAATAAGTAATGAGCAGCTTTCCCTTGACATGCTTCTTCCACCAGAGCTTCCACCTATCAACTCAACATGCAATCTGGAGCCTGCCTACCTCTTCCATTCAGTAATGAGTGTAGATTTTAGGTTATGAGTGTAGATTAAACAGTCTTAAAATACATTCCTGAAATTATGTTCTGTCTACCCACACATGTGGTCTTTGCCCCAATCCCACCTTCAAACAGACTGTAAAATTCTTATGCCAGTTAATCTCAACTAACTTCCTCTGGGATCAAAAAGATTATTCTCCACCCTCTGGTCCCTTCTCTATGCCCCAGTAGGCTTACCCTGTAGACTATAATTTGGACTCCATAGTCTCTTATTTTTCCATTTGGATTTGTCAGTGGATGGCAACAATGATACAATGTCTTTGGCAGAAGTCATGTCTCACCTTGACTGCAGCTCCTTCTCAGAGACTCCTTCCAGATGATTCAACTCTCACCCGGCTCTAATAACACTATTTCCTCGATTTTCCCCTTCAGTCCTAGCAGTGGTCTCCTACTGTTACTTTTTCTATGGCCTACAATTGTTCTCTGGGTAACTTAACATCATCTTTTTAACCCTAGCCACATCTCCATAAATAATCCCTTTATGAAATTCTAATCATTTATTTAATCTAAGATGAACTCTGTTTCCTGCCATAACCCTGACTGACATGGTAGACCAAGGACAGAGGCTGGATCTTACTTCCAGTGATTAACAAAGTGCATAGTACACAAAAAGTTCTCAGAATATGTTGATGGGCCTGAACTCAGTGTAAAAGCAAAGCTCCCACACAGCTTCCACCTTTGAAGTGTAGATGTCTGGTTTTCAATGAGCTCCCAAAAATCTATTTCACTGCATCTCCTAGGACCATTCCCATTGTGTCTGGAACTAGTGTGGTGCCATAAAGCAAGCAGGGAACTTGAAGACTGGAAGATCTGTGTATCTTAGACTAATCACCTAATTTCTCTAAGTTTCTTTTTCCCCTTGGTAATAAAGCTTACCTTAGAAGACTGAATGGATTATTTTATAGTCTAAACTGTGGTATCAAAGAAATATAAAAACATAATGGCTTTAATGAAAGAGTAGTTTACTTCTCTTGCACATAATAGTCCAGATAAAAAGAGTCTCACACCACCAGTAGAGCAGGTCTGTTCAGAGTGGTCATTCAGCATCCCATGTTCTTGCCATCTTGTTGCTCTTTTACATCCAGGACATTATCTTTCTCTGCTTGGTTGAAACTGAGTGATGACCACTAAAGGAATGAGTAAGCAAATACTCCAAAAACGCATAATTTCCTTTAAAATTGTTTTTCTTTTTCCATTTCTTTAATTGTGGTAAAATATACATAACAAAATTTAGTATCTTAACCATTTTAAGTGTACAGTTTAGTGGTATTAAGTATATTTATATTTTCATGCAACCATAACCATCATCTATTTCCGGAACACTTTTCATCTTGCAAAACAAAAACTCAGTTCCCATTAAACCATAGCTTCCCATTATCTCCTCCCCACCCAGTGTCTAGTAACCACTCTTCCACTCTTTGTAACTATGAGTTCAGCTTTTTTTTTTTCTCTTCTTTTTTTTTTTTTTTTTTTAGATCTCACATAAAAGTGAGATCATATGGTATCCATCTGGCTGTATCTGGCTTATTTTACTTATCATAATGTCCTACAAGTTTATCCCTGTTGTCATAAATGGCAGGATCTCTTTCCCTTTAAACCCTAAGTACTATTTCATTGTGTACACATACCACATTTTCTTTACCATTCATACATTGATGAATACTTAGGTTGTTTCCATATCTTGGCTTTTGTGAACAATGCTGCAATGAACACAGAACTGCAGACATCTCTTTGAGATAGTGATTTTATTTCCTTTGAATATAGTCTCCAAAATAAAATTGCTGGATCATATAGTAGTTCTATTTTTACTTTTTTGAGGAATCTCCATACTGTTTTCCATAGCTGCTGTAGCAACAGCTGTGTGTGTGTATGTGTGTTGCTTAACAAGACTTTGAGGAAATGAAACACAGATAACCACAGACTCTGAAGTAAGACAGTTAGGTTTGAATACTGACTCCTGCTCTTACTGTATAGGTCACCTTGAACCAGCAACAGGTCAGTTTTTTAGCTATAAGCCAGTTTTTTATCTATGAATTATGGACAACAGTAATGACTACCTCATAGAATTTTGTTAAATATATATATATATATATTTTTGCTATATGGTAGTTAGCACAGTATATGGAATATAGTATGTGCCAAATCAATCATTATTAAGAACTACATTTCTGTGGGGACCAAGTACGGCAGAGATTGGTCCATTTATTTCCCAAGACAGGCAGGTTGGAGTAGAACACCATGGCAGGCACCACCATGACCAGCTGTAGGACTGAGTAGCTCAGAAGCAGTAGCATTAAACCTCATGAAGGTAAGCGTATTCTTTTGTTCACCTTCACCTGGGCTGAGGATGGCGTAGAGACTTTAAAGTCTCTAGTGGAGGAGATCAAAGGAAACACAGAGACACGAATGTACAAAAATATGAAGAAACAGAAGAGAAATTACCTCCTTGAACCATTTTAAAATTTGTATGAAGAATATGACAAAACTCTAGCAATCACTCATCTCTTCTCCCCAACTTTAATGTTTTTGGAACAATATAGGAATTCTCGGACTGAACAAGAAAATAAAAAGCTCCAAAGCGAGTGTCTTAGCGTTCAGGGCAGAGCCTTTTCCAGTTTGGGGAGCCATGCAGAATCACTTTCACAACATTCTATTAGTTAAAGAAAATTACTAAAGTCAGCCTAGATTCAAAAAATAGGCATCACACACACGTGCACACACACTACAGGATGGAAAGCATGTAAAAGATTTTGTGGACAAATTTTAAGACCTCCACATGATGCATTACTATGTTTTTGGACTCGTGTCCTAAGTTTTTGTATATGTATACTGAGTCTGGGAACACGCCTCATATCTTGAGATCTACAACTACACCTTAAACATTATATTTAAAAAGCTATTAAATAGTACACAATAAGTATTTTTTAAAGTGTTCTTCATCCTTCACCTTAAATTCTCTTTTCAGAGCTTGTAAATATCTATCAAATGTTAAAAACAGAATATATTAGCAAAAAAGCATTTGTCATAGCAAGAACTTTCTCAAAATAATTGTTAAAAATACAAATTAGATGTAAATGCTATGTATTTTTGTAGACAACAGATGATATTAAATAGTCTTTTAAACAATTTTCCCAAAAAACTTCTCTCCCTAGAATTACCAATGCATTAGAAATGATGTATTTGTTTAAAAAACAGACTCCTTAAGCCTAAAAGCTTGTATAATGAATTGTATGTTTTCCATATTTTAATTGTCAATATTTTAATTAGGAGATATTCACCTCAATTTGTTCCAAATCCAGTCTAATTTCTGAGTCTGTGGTACTCTGTTCACTAACTTATTACTTCAAAAGAAACTCAATTTACTGTTCAGTGACAAGAATAATATCCTTATTTAAGGAAGCCTTTAAATTGTAGAGCATCTGAAAATGATCAGATTCAAGCACAATTCACCAAACTTGACTCTAAACTCATGCTTTTGGTTTGATATGATGTGACCCAAATTTCTGCCCTGATGTAATTCTCTTATCTAGTTATCATCCAAGCGTTCCTGTGGGAAGTTCAGGTTTATGCTTTGAATGCGAGTATTATTTCTTCTGTACAGCAAAGAAAACATGAGTTTCCTGAAAAGAGAAAAGCTTCATATGAAGGGCAAAACAATAGCCATGTTCTAATATAAAAGTGGGAACATAAGATTATCGGTAAAGAATTAGAGGTTGAAAATGTGAATAAATATTATGATTCTGGGACCCCGATATTTAGTGCCACATATCGATGCCTTGGCTACGACTATGTTGTTTGAGAATGTTCCTGTTCACCAAGTCCAAGAAAACTGACCTTCTACACTCTGCTTGATGTCACATTTTATTACCACATCTTACCATTCATTAGAATTGATTTTGTATTATTAATTAACTTTTTTCTTATATGTGAATACTACATCCCCAGCTAGGTTTTAAGTTTCCCAAATACTGAAAATTATGTTTTAGTTGCTTTCTAAAGTTTTCCTCACTATCCAGTAAAATATTGGACATAAATATAATAGGTGTTTACTAATTACTTATTTGCTTTGTTTGAATTTAAATAAGTTCTTGAGAATTAACAGGTTAAACTTTTATCTAAAAAAGTGTAAAAACCAGCACTGAGTACCAGAATCATTTTAATTTTGTATAACTAGTCACTGCAAATTAAAACAAAACTTTGATGACAAATAAATCAAGTCATGACCTTGATTGACTACTAAGAAAGCAATAATACCAAGAAGCCATCGTCAGAATGAAAAGGGAGTTCACTGTATGGGAGAACATATTTGCCAATGACACATCTAATAAGGGATTAATCTCCAAAATATATAAAGAACTTATACAACTCAACAAAAGGAAGACAAACAATCCAATTAAAAAATGGGAAAATGACCTAAATAGACATGTCTCCAAAGAGGACATACAAATTCCAAGAGACATATGAAAAAATGTTCAATGTCATTAATCATCAGAGAGATGCAAATTAAAACGACAATGAGGTATCATCTCACATGTGCTCGAATGTCTATCATCAATAAATCAACAAACAACAAGTGCTGGTGAGGGCGTGGAGAAAGGGGAACCCTAGTGCACTGCTGGTGGGAATGCAGACTGGGGCAGCCACTACGGAAAATAGTGTGGAGGTTCCTCAAAAAATTAAAAATATGGAACTTCCACTTGACCCAATGATCCCACTTCTAGGAATATATCCTAAGAATCCTGAAATGCTAATCAGAAAAAATATATGCACCCCTATGTTCATAGCAGCATTATTTATAATAGCTAAGATCTATAAATAGTCCAAGTGCCCATCAGTAGATGAGTGGATAAAAAACTGTGGTACATTTACACAACGGAATACGATGCGGCTGTAAAAAAGAAGGATCTCTTATCCTTTGAGACAGCATGGAGAGACCTGGAGATTATCATGATAAGCAAAATAAGCCAGAAGAGAAAGACAAATATCACGTGATCTCACTTATATATGGAGTCTAATGAACAAAATAAACTGATGAACAAAACAGTCCCAGAGGCATGGAAGCATGGAGCAGACTGACAGATCTCAGAGGGAAGGTGGGAGGGGGCCAAGAAGAGGTTAACCAAAGAATTTATCTGCATGTATGCACTGCCCATGACCACAGACAATAGTGCAGGTGATGGCCTGGGATAGGGAGGGAGCTGGGTGGAGGAGAGCAATGGAGGAAAAATAATGAGGGACATGTGTAATACTGTCAACAATAAAGATAAAGTAGAAAAGAAGGCAATAATCATAACATGTTTTCACAAAGATTCATTATTCAGCAATAGTATGAGATAAAGGAGATAGGAGTAAAAATAACAAATAAAGTGTGAATTGTCAGAAAAAAAGAAATAAAAGCTGAAATAATTCTGATGATTTCAGCTTGGGTTGATCACTAAAATTTCCATATTATTTAGCTCTGTATTAAAAACAAGCTAAAAAGAGTGACTCAAAGACAACTTTACCTTAAATAAGAATATCATGATAAAATGTGGAACAAAAAGGTCAGAAGTTGGAGATGTTCAGTTAGACTCAGAAGCTCGGAGCTTGAAGAAATCTTGAAGCTGCCTAGCATACCTGCCTCATGTAAGAAATAAGGCACCAGAGCCCACTAGCTTTGCTATGGGTGTGAAAATTAGTGACTAAACCAAGAATAGAAAAACAAACAAACATCTAACTCTCTGTAAGTGTCATTTTCCCACAAAACAGACATTCATTTGTTTATCATGAATAATAAAGCAGATTGGCTCAATTGTAACTGCTGTTATTTTAAATTCCCTAAAAATACTTCTCTTTTAAGGAATGCCTCGCAGTGTCCATTTATCACCTGAACAGGCTGTCAATAGAATATAAACTGTTAACCTTCCCAGGTGGTAGAGGAAACATAATTGTCTCTGTCATACAATACATAATGAACAAAGAAAAAAACCTGCATTGAAATGGATTCTACCAAACTGAGGCTACTTTTCAACAATAGATAAAGTTTGGGCCATCAAGTGTTGACTTCATAGTCCAATATCTCACTGTATTCTTAAAAACTAAGTGTACTAAAATTAAAGCAAACTTTGATTCTTAAATTCATTTTTAAGTAAACACATTAGCTTGTATTCTGGCTAAGGAAAGCAAAAATTCATCCAAATTAAGGGTTTCTTTCATTAACTTAGATTGCATCCAAAACATGTAATCAAAAAATAATTTCAGAAAATATACCATGAGTAAAAATCAGCAGAGTGCTTGTACAGAGTCGATAATCAATAAAAATGTGTTTAATGAATAAAATCACTTTTCTAGATAACATTGAGGCTTTCATCCCTTTTAGCCTGGGGGCTTACTGTCCAGTAAAGTTAAAAATCCTTGTACAAAAATAAGTAGGAGCACCAAAAAGTAAATTATCAGGGCCAATGTAGATGCATAATACAGACACTACATGTTCCAATGGTTCAGTGGAAGGCAAAACGCTTGGCGGGACTGGATGTTGTTGCTACAGCAGACACTCCTCAGAAGAAAATAAGAATGATTCTGCAATTAAATCCTTTGAAGAGTAGTTTCACTGTTTCCATATAGACAGCTTTTTAATGCAACATGTAGGACAGCAACTGAAGTGCCAAAAGCCTTTTTAAAAAAAAACACATTTTTATTACCTTAAGATCAAATAATAAATAACAGCAATAAATGCAGCTTGAGAAGGAAAATCCACACTTCCATTTATTCCTTTTAGTGTATTACCTTAAAAGAAGCTTTGATATTTTTATACATCAGTCAGCATCCCGCTCATTCCCGTGCTGGTGTGTTAACCTTCTCCCTCCGGACACGTGGGATATTAATATTATCCTCTGTAACAATCAGCAAAAGAAATAAAGCATTTATGCAAACACTGCAAATTAGATTCAACCGCAGTTCTGATGGAACCCTGTGACATACAGTTTCCTGCGAATTAAAGCCAAACGTACAAGCATTTAATGACTAATCCTTTTAGGTATTTTAATGCCCACATGAAGATTTATTGAGGAGAAAGGGAAAGCATATGTGGTTTTCCGTTAGAGCCTGCCTGCGGGCGGAGGATTGAGCAGATTGGCTTTTTTTTTTTTTAATTAATATTTCAGGTCTTTGTGTTTGGGCGGGCAGGTTGCGCTGGCCCTGGTCCTGAACGGACAGCTCCTTCCTCCTGCGCTGGGCGCCGGGGGCTCGCAGGGGACGCGCAGAGCCCGGGGAGAGGGGAAAGGGGGGACCCGCCAGTGAGAGCAAGTGCTGAGCGCCCCCGTATTCTTATGCCCCACACAGTCATAGGCTTGCCTCCTGCAGAGGTCAACCTACTGATCTGTATTAGTCATTTTAGTCATACTAGGAGCTCTCTCAGTTCAGCCACCGAAAGGGGGGAGAAAGCTTGTCAGACCCTCCTCCCTCCCCTGGGCTTACTACAAACAACTTTTCTGATGCTAGGAGACCTTTGAAGATAAAGGGGAGTTCGCTTGCATTTTAGGAATCCCTCCCGCAAGATGGGAAGGTCCTAACTAATGAAATCTCCAAGATCACATTTGCTCTTAATGTTGCAAAAGCTTGTTGAATGAAGTAATGTATGTGTGTGTGTGTGTATGTAGAGATAGAAATAGGTGCGCCTGGTCAACCAGCTTAAAAATATCAGTGATCTTGAAAAGTTTTTTTTCTTCTATATAATCCAAATATGTTCGGCTTTGAAACAAAGTTTGAGCTTTATCTGAAAGTTCATCTGGGTGTAAGAAATGGATTTTAAAAATGGTGAGCTATTGGTAATCGCACATTGCATTCATTTGAAAATGTCATAGAAATATAAATGGGAAAATGTAAGGATCTTTTTGACTGTATGTTCAACATCAGTGCTGATGTCCTCTGACTCTACGTCTCCTAAATAAACTACATTAGGCATATATCAAATGTCATAAACTAAGACCTACAACAGGTATTTGTATTTACGTTTCCTTCTTATGATAAATATTATTATTAATTTTCAGCTCTCCTCTTCTTCGGGGCATATGGGAAGATTACACTCTCTCCCTGCCCCATAGTTAAACAGAGACTTATAACTAGACCTGGCTAATGTGTTTCTGGAACAAAGGACTTAATTACTTGTCCAAGACCCTCCAGTCCCCGAAATCTTCTGCTAAAGCAGAGATAAAGATGTCACTAAGTCCCTGAGCTTCCAGGAGATAGGGGTTCTGGGGAGGTGCCCAAACCCACATGGATTGTGTGCTTGATGGAAATAAACTTTTGTTGTGTTAAGCTACAGAGATTTTTAAGTTGATTGTTATCACAGAGCAGCATCACCTAATCTGACTAATAAACTCCTTTATAAGAAAAAAATAGAATAGTGAGCTGCTCATGATCAGAATGGTCATGGGACATTATATGCTGTTCAACAGAAATAAAACTAAAGCCACATAAGTAACTTTAAATTTTCTTGTATCAACATTCTACAAAGAAACCGATAATTTTACATTTAATAATATATTGATTAATATATCTAAAATATGACCTGGCTGGTGCGGTTCAGCAGTTAGAGTGTCAGCCCTCCCATGTACTGAAGGGTCAAGGATTTGATTCCCTGTCAAGGGCAAGTACCTGGGTTGCAGGTTCAATCCCCCGCCCTGTAGGGGCACCTGGGGGAGGCAACAAATCAATGCGTCTTTCTCACGTCAATGTTTCTCTCTCTCTCTCTTTCCTCTCTCTCTCTGCCCCCCTCCCTTCCTTCTTTCCACTCTATCTAAAAATCAATGGAAAAATACAGTGGGGTAAGAATTAACTATATGTTATATATATTATATTATAACTATATATAGTATATATTAACTATATATAAATAACTATATATAATATGTAATGTTATAAATATAATCAATTAAAATTATAAGATATTTTGCATTACTTTTGTTTGTTTTATTGTGTTTTTTATTGTCCCAAATATGTCCCCTTTTTTCACCATTGACCCCTTCCACCCTGCACCCCCAGCCCTCCCCAGGCCTTCACCACACTATTGTCTGTGTCCATGGGTTGTGCATATATGCATATAAATTCTTTGGTTAATCTCTCCCTACCTGTACTCACCCCACCTTCCTTCTGAGATTAGTCAGAATGATCCATGCTTCCATGTCACTGAATCTATTTTGTTCATCAGTTTATTACATTTTTTACATTCCACATATAAGTGAGATCATGTGATGTTTGTCTTTCTTTGCCTGGCTTATTTCACTTAGCATAATATTCTCCAGCTCCATCCATACTGTCCCAAAGGGTAAGAGATCCCTCTCTCACAGCTGCATAGTACTCCATGGTGTAAATGTCCCCAGCTCTTTTATCCACTCATCTACTGATGGGCACTTGGGCTGTTTCCAGATCTTAGCTATTGTAAATTGCACTGCTATGAACATATTGGTGCATATACTCTTTCTGATTAGTGTGTCAGGATTCTTAGGATACATTCCTAGAAGTGAGATCACTGGGTCAAAAGGCAGTTCCATTTTTAATTTTTTGAGAAACCTCCATACTGTTTTCCAGAGCGGCTGCCCCAGTCTGCACTCCCACCAGCAGTGCACTAGGGTTCCCCTCTCTCCCATCCTCTCCAGAATGTGTTTGTTGACTTGTTGATCATAGCCATTCTGACAGGTGTGAAGTGATACTTCATTGTGGTTTTAATTTGCATCTCTCTGATGATTAGTGACCTTGAGCATTTTTTCATACATCTCTTGGCCATCTGTATGTCCTCTTTGGAGAAGTGTCTCTTCAGGTCCTTTTTCCATTTTTAAATTGGATTGTTTGTCTTCCTCTTGCTGAGTAATATGAGTTCTTTGTACACTTTAGAAATTAGCCCCTTATCAGATTCATCCTTGGCAAATATGTTCTCCCATACTATGGGGTTCCTTTGTATTTTGAGGCTGATTTCTTTTGCTGTGCAGAAGCTTTTTAGTTTGATGTAGTCGCATTTGTTTATTTTTTCTTTTGTTTCTCTTGTCCTAGGAGATGTACAGGTGAAAATTACACTACGTGAGATGTCTGTGACTTTACTGCCTATATTTTCTTCCAGGATTTTTACGGTTTTGTGACTTACATTTAAGCCTTTTATCCATTTTGAATTTATTCTTGTGTGTGGATTAAGTTAGTGATCTAGTTTCATTTTTTTTGTATGCATGTACCTATCCAGTTTTCCCAATACCACTTATTGAAGAGACGCCTTTACTCCATGGTACGCCCTTGCCTCTTTTGTCAAATGTTAACTGGCCATGATGGCAGGGGCCTATGTTCTGTTCCACTGATCTGTATCATTGGTCTGTTGTACCAACACATGGCTGTTTTGATTACAGTGGCTTTGCAGTGTAGTTTGATATCTGGTAAAGTGATCCCTCCAACTTTATTCTTCTTTCTCAAGATTGCTGCAGCTATTTGGATCTTTTTTGGTTCCATATAAATTTTTGGAATATTTGTTCTAGCTCTGTGAAATATGCTGTTTCTATTTTAATAGGAATTTTATTGAATCTATAGAATGCTTTGCGTAGTATGGACATTTTAATGATATTAATTCTTCCAATCCATAAACATGGTTTATTCTTCCACTTGTTTGTATCTTCCTCTATTTTTTTTTCAGTGTCCTGTAGTTTTCAGAGTACAAGCCTTTTACATCCTCAGTTAAATTTATTCCAAGATATCTTATTTTTTTGTTGCAATGGTAAATGGTATTGTTTTTTTAGTTTCTCTTTCTGAAAGTTCATTGTTGGTGAGTAAAACTGCGATCGATTTTTGGATGTTAATTTGTATCCAGCTACTTTGCCAAATTCGTTTATCAAAGCTAGTAGTGCTTTGATGGAGTCTTTAAGGTTTTCTATGTACAATATCATATCATCTGCAAATAATGACAGTTTTACTTTCTCCTTTCTAAGTTGGATACTTTTTATGTTTTCTTCCTGTCTGATGGCTGTGGCAAGGACTTCCACTACGATGTGAATAAGAGTGGTGAAAGCAAACAACCTTGTCATGTCCTGTTTTTAACGGAAATGGTTTTAGTTTTTGCCCATTGAGTATGATGGTGGCTGTAGGTCTGTCGTATGTGGCCTTTATTACGTTGAGGTGTGATCCCTCTATTCCCATTTTGCTGAGAGTTTTTATCAGAAATGGGTGCTGGATTTTGTCGAATGCTTTTTCTGCATCTATTGATATGATCATATAATTTTTGTCCTTCATTTTGTTTATGTGATGTATCACACTTATTGATTTGCGGATGTTATACCAGCCTTGCATCCCTGGAACAAATCCCACTTGGTCATGGTGTATGATCTTTTTAATGTATTGCTGGATCCAGTTTGCTAGTATTTTAGTGAGGATTTTAGCATCTATGTTCATCAGGGGTATTGGCCCATAATTCTCTTTCTTTGTAGTGTCTTTATCTGGTTTGGGGATTAGGATGATGCTGGCCTCATAAAAAGAGTTTGGGAGTTTTCCCTCCTCTTGAATTTTCTGGGATAGTTTGAGGAGAAAAGGTGTTAATTCTTCTTTGAATGTTTGGTAAAACTTGCCTGTAAATCCATCTTGTCCAGGACTTTTGTTTGCTGGGAGTTTTTTGATTACTGCTTCAATTTCATTAGTTGTTATCGGCCTATTCAGGTTTTCTGATTTTTCCTGATTCAGCTTTGGAAGATTGTATGTTTCTAGGAATTTGTTCATTTCACCCAGGTTGTCCAGCTTGTTGGCATATAGTTGCTCATAGTATTTTATTACAATCCTTTGTATTTCTGTTGGGTCAGTTGTTATATCGTCTCTTTCATTTCTGATTTTGTTTATTTGGGTCCTCTCTCTTTGTTTCTTGGTGAGTCTGGCTAAAGTTCCATCAATCTTATTTATCTTCAATGAATCAGCTCTTGGTTTCATTGATCTTTTGTATTGTTTTTTTAGTCTATATCATTAGTGTCTGCTCTGATCTTTATTATTTCCTTCCTTCTACTTCCTCGGGGCTCTTCTTGCTGTTTTCTTTCTAATTCTTTTAGTTGTTGTGTTAGATGGTTTAGTAGAACTGTTTCTTGAGGTATGCCTGTAATGCTATGAACTTTCCTCTCAGGACTGTTTCACTGTGTCTCATAGATTTTAGGTTGCCGTCTGTTCATTTTCATGTGTTTTTTTTTTCAAGAAGTGTTAGATTTCTTCCTTGATCTCATTGGTAACCCATTCATTGTTTAATAATATGCTATTGAGCCTCCATGTGTTTGAATATTTTTGAGTTTTTTTTTATAGTGGTTGATTTCTAGTTTCATGACATTGTGATTTGAGAAGATGCTTGATATGATTTCAGTCTTCTTGAACTTGTAGAGACTTGCTCTGTGACCTAACATGTTGTCTATTTTTGAGGATGTTCCATGTGCACTAGAGAAGAATGTGTATTATGTTGCTTTGGGATGAAATGTTCTGTAAATGTCAATTAAATCCATTAGATCTAGTGTGTCATTTAAGGTCTCTGTTTCCCTGTTGATTTTTTGTCTTGATGATCCACCCAATGATGACAGTGGGGCGTTAAAGTCCCCCACTATAATTGTGTTGCTGTCAATCTCCCCGCTAAAGACCGAAAAGAAATGTTTTATATATTTAAGTGCTCCTATATTGGGTGCATGTATATTTATAAGGGTTATTTCCTCCTGTTGGATCGATCCCTTTAGTATTATATACTAAATATATAATACTATTTACAGTATTATAAATACTATAATTATTATATTTATAATACTATAATTATAGTATTTATAATTCATTGTCTCTTGTTATGAAGCCTTGTTATGTCTCTTTATTTTGAAGTCAATTTTGTCAGAAATAAGTACTGCTACTCCAGCTTTTTTTTTTCCTTCATTTCCATTTACATGGAATTTTTTTCTCCCATCCCTTCACTTTCAGCCTGTGCTAATCTTTTGCTCTCAGGTGTGTCTCTTGTAGACAGCATATATATGAGTCTTGTTTTCTTATCCATTCAACTACCCTATGTCTTTTAACTGGAACATTTATTCCATTTACATTTAAGGTTATTATTGATATATGCTTATTTAATGCCATTTTTTCCCTTCATGCTGATGTACCTTTCTCTCAATATTTCTTCTTCTTAAAGCAGACGTTTTAGCATTTCTTGCAATGCTTACTTAGTGGTACTGAACTCTTTTAGCTTTCTTTTGTCTAGGAAGCTCTTTATTTCACCTTCAATTTTGAACGATAGCCTTGCTGGATAAAGCAGTTTTGGTTGCAGTCTCTTGCTTTTCATAACTTTGAGAACTTTATGCCAATCACTTCTGGCCTGAAGTGTTTCTGTTGAGAAATCTGCGGTCAGCCTTATGGGGGTTCCCTTGTAGGTTAGTGCTTGTCTCTCTCTTTTGCAGCCCTTAATATTCTCTCTTTGTTCTAGACACTTGTTCATTTTAATTATGATGAGTGGGTCTCTGGGTTTCTCTTATTTGGAACCCTCTGTGCTTCCTGAACTTGTGTGGCTTTCTCCTTCACCATCTTAGAGAAGTTTTCTGCCATTATTTCCTCCACAAGGTTCTCTATCCCTTGCTCACTTTCCTTCCCCTCTGGTGACCCCTATGATGCAAATGTTGTTTTGATTCATGTTGTCTCGAAGTTTCCTTAAACTGTCCTCATGCTTTTTAAGTGTGTTTTTTTTCTTTTTGCTGCTCTGATTTTTTTTACCTTATCTTCTAACTCATTTATTCTATCCTCTGCTTCATTGAGCCTGCTTTTAATTCCTTCCAGTGTATTTTTGATATCAAATACAGTATTTTTCATTTCTGCCTGGTTCTTATTTATCACGTCTAGCTCTTTTTCCCTGCTTTCACTAAGTTATTTCACTAAGACCTTCCCATTAAGTGTCTTGTGGTTCTCATTAATTTCTTTGAGCATCTTTATAACCATTACTCTGAACTCTCTTTCTGATAGCTTGCTTAACTCCATCTCATTAAGATCTTTTCCTTGCAATTTTTTTTCTTTAGTTTGAGGGTTGTTTCTTTGTCTCCCCATTTTAATGACTCTTAGTGTTTATATCTGTATGTTAGATATATTTGTTGTCTCCCAGTCTTATGGGGTGGGATTTTGTAGTGTATGACCAGTGGGGTGCAGAGATGTGTTTTCCTTATACTTCTGAGCTATTTGCTCTAAGCATGTCACTTTTGTGGGTGTCCCCTTTGTGGGTTCTTTGGGCTCTCCTGTTGTGATTGCGTCTAGATTGTTGTTGACCCTTTCTTGAGAGTACTCTCCTCTCAGGTTGGCTAGCTGTGAGGCTCATCCACAACCATGTTGTGTGAATTACTGTACAGGGGCTGACAGGGCAAAACAAAACACAACCAAACTGCCAGGAAACAAAGAGTAACTTACAAAATATCCTGAAAATCACAGTGGAAACAACCCAAGATAAAGTAAAATTGGGAGAGCAAAGCAAGAACAGAAGTGCTTAAGCAAAGAGAGAGAGAGAGAGAGAGAGAGAGAGAGAGAGGAAGAAGGATATTATTGCTAATAATAATAATAATAATATAAAAAGTAAAACATAGAGAAGCTACTGGAAGATAAAAGGGGCATAGACAAGATTCTGAGAAGAAAGAAGGGCAAGCAAAAATTAAGGATGGAGAGTAGAAATAGGAAAATGGTTGAAAAATAAAAATAAAGAGATACAAACAAACAAAAAGACAAGAAGACAGAGAATAGAGGGGGAGAGGAAGAAAAGAAAGAAGAAAAGAAAAGAAAAGAAAAGAAAAGAAAAGAAAAGAAAAGAAAAGAAAAGAAAAGAAAAGAAAAGAAGAAAAGGAAGAGGAGAGGAGAGGAGAGGAGAGGAGAGGAGAGGAGAGGAGAGGAGAGGAGAGGAGAGGAGGGGAGGGGAGGGGAGGGGAGGGGAGGGGAGGGGAGGGGAGGGGAGGGGAGGGGAGGGGAGGGGAGGGGAGGGGAGGGGAGGGGAGGGGAGGGGAGGGGAGGGGAGGGGAGGGGAACAAGAAGAGACAGGTAAAGCAAGGGCAGGGAAGGAGGCCAATAAGAGATATGGAGAAAACAATAGAGAAAAGCAATAAACTTACTGGTTATAATGATAATATCCCAGCAATAAAGCAGAGAATATCCAGAAAATCTTGATAATAAAACAAAAAACAAAACAAAACAAAATAAAGAAAAAAAAAAGCAAAGCAAGAAAAAACAAAATTTTAAAAAGATTAATTAAAAAATTGAAAACAATTTAAAAATTTTAAAAGAAAATTTTTTACTTTTCCCTAAAAAAAAAAAAAAGTCAATCAGGTGAGTTTTGCCTGGGCAGCTTATATAGCTTGTGGCTCACTGTTTTGTGTGCTGATTTGTGTCTCCTGGGAGGTACTTGTGTTTCAGCCAATGTGAGGAGCCGTCTAGGTTTGGCTCTGGTGTCCTTAGGTAGTTGGCTGGTTTGAGGCTCTCTGCAGACCACCTCCTCTTGTCAGCTATTTTGCCTCCCCCTTGTGGTTGCCTGGTCTTGCTCCAGAGTCTTCTGTAGAGTCTTTAGGGTGCAGGGTGGCTAGTGTAGCCCAGGGTGTCACTTCCCTTAGAGGTGTCACTGTCAGGTGCTCACTCTGCAGGAGTTAGTCTCTGCTCCACTGCCGGCTCCTCATTCTCTACCCTGTCCTCTGATTCTAGTCCCCCAGGCTCTGTCCTGCTGCAGCTTCAGACTGATTTCAGCCTGTTGCCTTTTCTGTCTGGGCTGTTTCAGCAGCCTGGGCTCAGTGGGTTCGATTAAAAACATTACAGGGAGCCCTTTACCTGCCCTGCCCCCAGCAGGGGCTTTTAGCGGTTTCCTCCAGCTCCCAAACAACAGTCCCTGAGAGTCTTATTCTTGTACAGTCCTCCTGTGAGCTGCTCTCCTTTCCCCCTCAGGACTGTGCCCTGCGGGGGTGTCTGGGGCCTCAGTGAGCTGAACCAGCCCCTTTCCTATTGGGGGCAGTGCTCCCGGGCTGCAAGAGAGGCAAGCATGCTCTACTTCTCCTTTCTCAGATCTGGTTGGCTGATCTCACAGGATGCTCAGTTCAAATTCTCCATGATGCAGACAAAAATCCCAGCTTTTGCTCACCTGTCTCCCCAGTGTAAGCCAGGAAGGCGGATGCCCGTTCAGCAATAAAAAATGCACAAAGCAACAAACAGGTAGAGAACCTGCCCTGTGAGGTTCTGGCATACCAGAGCCTCTGAACCACGCAGGAGGGGTCACAAAGTCAGCCCCACACAGGTGATCTCAGTGAAGCTGGGACAGCCCCTTGAGCACTATCTGGCTCCCCTCAGAGCAGGTCAAAAGTCTCCAATCCACCCCACTGGCGGCTCCAATCCCTCTTTGGTGGCAGGATGGCTCTCTTCCCTTCCCCAAGCCGCACAGTTCAAATGCTTTCTGGGGTTCTACACACTCCTTTAGAGGAAAGCAGAGGGTCTCTTTAAGTAGCTGCTGAGTGCAGCCTTCTGGCCCCTTTCTATTAGGAAGCCACCCTCTGTGGGGCAGCCTCTCCTCTGATCAGCACCCAGGGTGAAAGTCTCCTGCCTGGCTACTGCCATTAGGCACTTTGTTTCATTGGGAAGGGGCAGCCCCCTCCTCACAGGCAGGCACATTGTTCCCCTGGCTCCCTCTGCCCTCCATGCGGGGCCCTCCTTCCCTTCTCCTCTGCTCTGGGTGTGAGATCCCCACTTTTGGATACCAGTCCACAGTCCCAAGGGGAGGGAGCTTTGCAGCCTCTACCCCTCTGGCCCTGCAGCCTAGCACTGGCTTCAGGGGTCTCCCCCTTTCTGTACCTCTTCTCTCTTACCAGACTCTATGATGTTTCTTCAGTGCTCCTCACTCGCAATATGTCCACTCAGGTATATTTCTCTTGTTTTTCCAAGTTGGTTACAGTATTTTAGCTATAAATCCAGTCTGTGGCTGGAAGCGAGGGAGCTCTGCTTTTTGTCAGAGTGCTCCCATCTTTCCTCCTCTGCATTATTTTTTCACACTAAGTATTTGAAAGCCAAAGGTGTATTTTATAATTACAACACATCTCAATTTGAAGTAGTTTCATTTCAAATTGCCAATGCCTTCTAGCCAAAGACCACCAAGTGCACAGCTATGGCTGAATGGATTGGATTCATAACTTGCAGTGATGAAGGACTCCCATCATGGGAAGCAATGGAACATTTCAGTAAACAGGTGTTGCAAAGTGCTTGTAGGATTTGCACTTCAGTTGGACCATTACAATGGTGGTCCAAGAAACAGAGGCCCATGCTGGATTGAGTACTCTCAAAAAGAGAGGAGAACTTTATGATCAGGTATCTCAACAATATTTCTAGAGAGAGAAGACTAAAGGTAAAGCTGTAATTACTAAAGAAGCAGCAGTCAATCCTATTATCTGGGAGAGGAGTAGGTTTTGGTATTTTGAGGCTTGGACAATGTTCATGTTTTGTCTATGTTCAGACCTGATTACAATGTAGCCTTATTTTCATCTTGGTCCATCACGGTCACAGAGTGGATCTATTGATGTTTCGTGAGGTGGTTGGTATTCAACAGAACACCAGATCTGACCATGAGTGTCACGTCAGGCCCAGCAACACCATGGCTGGGGTCATAACCCAAGTCTAAATCCTGGCTGTCATGGGCCGTTTTGTGTGTTTTTTTGTTGTTTGTTTGTTTGTTTGTTTTTTCCTCAATTTCTATGTCTCAAGGATTTTGAATTTTGCTGTCAACTATATCTGAGACACATTTGACTTTGTCAATGAAAAGTACATCTAAGTGATGCCTCTAACATTCTGCATTACTATTCCGCCCTAGCCCCCAGGGGCCAGATAATTAATGGAAGTGCCTCCTCCTCTAAGTCAAAATTGAGTGTACCAGGGCAGAACACTTACATGTGCTCAGTTTTGTCACCATCTAAATTTCAGCATTCAGAATAGAACACACTCCTAAAAGACTAATGTTGTTTCAACGTATTTAAACTAGCAAAAGAAATCTGTTCTCTTTACCTGCCAGCACATAAATCTATGAGAAGTAGATAGTGTTCAGTTGTACAAGGAACCTGACACTGTATTATTTAGCAGAATGTCTGCATTCATTACGTATATTTCTAATACATGGTACATATTTAATACACCACAGTCTATACGTGATTCCAGTGTCCTGTACTAGAGAGAAGCCTCAATGCTAGAATTTGTCCCCAATTCCTCCAAAAAGGAGGGCTTGAGAAGTGCCATTTTGACATCTGACAGATAGCAAAGCACAAACCCATCCTGCCCCACTTCACCCAACTTCTTAAAATGGATATAGCACAAAATAACTTACACCCTGCCAAATTGACAGGATTCCCTTAAGGGAGGAGACTCCAAGAGTCATTTCCTCAGTAAAGACTCTGTGTGAAGACAGAGAAAGGGAGTGGTTGAGAGAGGGAGAGGAAAGGCGTGGACAGAGGATTACCCAAGGGCAGGAGTGGTGAAAGGCTGCTTTGGGGACTGAAACCTTTGCCGTTTTTGGAGATCCTCGAGAGACAGAGGGAAGCCAGGGGGTGCTGAAGCTTCCCGCAAGGATTGCATGTCAACAGAATGAAGACAAAGCTAGAGCAAAAGGTGTCCCCTTCTGAATCTAGACTCTTAGAACACAGTCCTCTGACCTGGGAATCAGTAGAAATGTCTACCTCAAAGACAGATAAGCCAGAATTTAGTGTTAGAAAGGATAGGTCATGGGAGAGAAGCAATACTTTTTATCACTATTAGAGTTACAAACTCAGTGAGGAGGCTTGGCCTACTGGCAGGAAGGTAATTTAGAAAAATAAATCATATCCTAGCCATTCTAAAACACGTTATCAATGGCAAGTGGTTTCATATATATTTACCCCCATTTAATCCAATCTGGCTGTGAGAGAGAACAGAGTGATTAAGTGACTTGTCTGAAGTCACAAAGCCAATCGGTGGCAGCATATGTGCATTCTTCACCTTCAAAGATAAATCAAAAGAGAGAGATTCATCCTAACAATTGTCTGATGCCTATATGATGCCTATAACCAGAACTGACTTGGGAAGAAAGGCTGCTGAAAATGGCAGGGGGGAAATAATTTTTTTTAATGGAATGTCTTGTTGGGTAAGATGTGTAATAAAGCAGAACTGGTACAAATTTCTGGACAATATCCCTGGGCAGCCCAGACAACAGAGGGACTGAAGGAAACAAAGGACTGCAGTAAATAGGGGTAGAACAGTAGTTTCCCAGCGCAGCTGTTCAAGGGTAAGTCAAAGACAGATGTGAGGTCTGAACAGCATGCACAGAGCGAGGAGATTCGGCAGGATTGCATAATGAAGTCAAGAAAGTGTAAAGGCAAACACTAGCACAGCCACGTTGAAGAATAAAATGGCCATTGCACCAGAGATTAAGATAAATAAAATTATAAGGCATTGTTCCAGTACATAAGGAAGCAAAAGGTCAATGGAAAAAGAAACAGAACCTCTGAGAGGCTGCTGAGTAGCTGACATGAGAGGCAGACAATGCTCTTTTAGGTTAAAAAAAAAAAAAGGAACTGGAGGACTTGGTTGCCTCAAAGCTCCACAAGGCTGCTGGGCGGGAGAAGAGGCAGGGGCTTGAGGCTGGCAACAAGACAGATTCACGGGGGTTGGTTAGAAGATAAGGGTGGAGATATGTACCAGGGTGCCCAGAACTTGAAGTATTGTGGGTAGAGAGGCAACTCTCC
Organism: Miniopterus natalensis; assembly: GCF_054644295.1. NCBI lineage: Eukaryota > Metazoa > Chordata > Mammalia > Chiroptera > Miniopteridae > Miniopterus > Miniopterus natalensis. The sequence goes on from NC_142085.1 coordinate 21,272,816, forward strand.
CACCCCGGCCACCCCCGTGTCACTGAGAAGATGCCCAGGATATTGAGGCAGAAGTGAGAGGAATCTTTGGAGAGCGAAAGGGAGGGAACTCAAACAGAACAAGAATCTCCGGAAGGCGTGTGGAGGGCGGGAGGGGCGAGAAGGGGGTAGAGGGACAGACGGAGGGGCGGAGGGAGGGGCAGAGAGAGAGAAAATAGGAAATTAAAAATTTTTGAAAACCAAAATGTTCATTAAGCCAGGAGGAAACTCTGATGAGCCAAGTAGGAAATGGAATTTGAGCGCAGAGAGGAAGACTGAGCTGTCCGTTCCCCGGGGTCCTGAATGAGGGGCTTTGGACTGAAAGGACGCAGCGTCTGCATTCTAGCTCCAGCCCTGGCCTTGTCTCTTGCTCAGTCCTGTGACTTTATAGCTTATCTTTCAGTAAAGGGTAGGCTCTTATGGCCTCTGAAGTCTCTCCCAGCCCTATTTGCTTTGGTGCCATCTGTCCAAAGGCCGGGAAAATGGGCCCTGGGGAAGCAAGGATGCCCTAATAACGCCTCTCTTCAGCCGCCTCCTTAACAGCCCCCTCCTTCCAAATTAAATCACTCAACATGTATTAAGCACCTCCCTCGAGTCCAGGGTGATGTATGTATACACGCATACAGTCTCTTAAGCCTCACAACAGCCGCTGGAGCCGTCAGTGCTATTTTTTCCCATTTTACAAGTGAAGAAATTAAGTAACTGTCTCCAGGAGAATCCGGCTTGAAGCGCAGGACCTATGGTTCCAGATCCAGCGCTCCTACTGCAGAAAAATTAACCACCTCGGCTTCTGCGGCTCCCGGGAAGCCAGCGCTGGATCCACAAAGCGACAGCCGCAGCCGGGCGGGGCTGAGAGACTGGCGGGCACCGCGGACTCCCTGAGGCCTGGCTCCGGTGCGCGCCCAAGGCTCCCACGGATCCGGGCGCGGCCAGCTGGAGCCACTGACTCCCATAGAGCCCAACCGACCAGCAGGGGAAGGGACACGCTCTGTAGCCCCCCCCGCACCCCCCCCCCACACACACACACAGTCAGTCACCAACCAGATCAGGGAGGCCTCATTTGCAGCTGCGCGAGTCCTGGACAACTTCCCCTCAAGGCAAGTCCCCTAACTGCAAAAGAAGCCGGCCTGGGCCTCCAAGTGCATATTTTCTGTTAGGCTTCTGGAAAGGAATGGGGGACTTGGGATAAAAGGAAGACAAGTTATATGTAGCAGCAGAGCCCAGGAGATGTAGTAGGAAAAAGTCTTTTTGAATTTGAAGCCCAAATGACTGGTTTCAAAGCCCCCGCGTGACCTTGGCAATCGTTCCTGCTTCTTTCCTTGCGCCTCACTTTCACAAGTGCCTCGGTGTCCTCGTTTGCCCGAATACCTACCTCACGCTGAGGCTAACGCCTTCTGCACCTACCCCTAGTGCATTTCCCGTAGGGCTGTCGCAAGAATAACGTGCTCCAAAGAGCCGGGAACAAGGCCTGACGCCCCTAGGAGTTCCACAAGCGCTGGCTGTTGCTGTCACTTTGTTGTTATTTTGGCCCTATGAAAGGAATGGTAATTACACCTGTCCTCACTACTGGAGTCGTGGGGAGAAGTGATGTCTGGAGTAAATGAGCCAATACCTGTAAAAGTGCTTAGTGACCCAAGGCCTCACTTTTCAAAAACCTCTCATTGCTCACAAGGTCAAAGGACTGAAGGACCCCAGAGAGCGCAGAGACACGGCCCTTTCGGAGCGCACGCGTTTCTAGTTAAATGACGCAAGTTTTGTGCCGGAGAGCAAGTCCTTAGCCAAAGGGACAGACTGCTTCTTGCCACAGAGAGCGCAGCCGGGGGAGAGGCCGCCGGCGCGCGCCCCCCTGGTCCCGGGAGGGAGCGCCCTTGGCCGCAGAGGGCTGGCGAGGCGCGCTCGCTGCGCCCGGGTCGGCGGGAGAGGGCGGCGGGCGCGCGCCCTGCCTGCGCCCAGCTCCGCAGCCGCTGCAGAGGGCGAGGCGTCTGGCCTCACAGGCGAGGGGCTCACTTCTAAATTTTGCTGTTATCAAAGAGAAGTCTTAAGACAAGAGAGTTCTTCCATTTAATTTTCGACTAATACTTTCTCCAGGCTTCTTAATTGCTTGCAAATGCATTTTCTCTGTACGATTCTGGAACCCGTGTTGCCTGTTGGCAGCAAGGCTGAGGGCGGAATACAGAGCCCTGTTAAGCTTTCCACAACAGCCCAGAGGGCGGGATACGGTCGTGCAGCAAGAGGTTAAAAAGGGGGAGGGGGGAGGAAAGAAAGAAAAGGGAGTTTAAAAAAAAATCAGGGTCAACCTTTAAACTGAAAGGACTGGGGAATCTGTCGCGTTAATTTCCCCTGAATATCCCAAAGCTCTTTTTCAAAATGGTCTTCCATTTTTATTTTGCAACTAGGTAACGTTTTAGGCCAAGGGGCCCTTCTGTTGCTGAAGGTGGAATGGAGGTGGGGGTGGGTTAGGAGAAGAGGGCATATAGAAGAATTACCCAGATCATAACTAGAAAAGAGAGGGGAGGGACCTTTAGAAAGAAAAGTAGTGTCAGCATCAGCTCCGGCTAACAGGAGTAAGAAAGAAAATAAATTCATTTGGGGCAGGGAGGGGATCTGATCCCAAGTGCCTGAGCATTAGTCCCTCGGCGGACTTGCCTTTTCTCTTCAAATATTACTGTCCTTTTAACTGGGTCAGGTTTTAGATTCCTGGCGCCTGCCCAGAATTCTCTTGGTATTTGAAGAGCTCTTCTCCCTCCACCTTGCCTAGTGAGTAACCATGCATGAACCAGGGATTGGGATGCTGTGTAGTGGACCCAACATATTTGCCTTTCCACTGCCTGAAGGACGGCACCCACCCACAGAAGCAGTAACTGGAAGAGGTTAGGAGAAGCACATCAGAGTAGGTCCTCAGATTAGAAGACCTTTCAGGTCAAAATCCTGAGTGAGTGTGAGACTCTGGCCCCTTGGGAGATGACGCTGAGATGATCCTGTGTGGTTGGCTCTTGGAGACTCCAGGCTGAGCTTATCTTAGAAGCCTACCCAGAGTGAAGGCCTCGGAGGCCAGGAGATTCAAGAAGTGGTGGAAGGGTGTCTGCGGGCAGATAGAACCAGAAGACCACTAAGAGAGGAAACAGCAGCCAGTGGATTTCTTTGAATTGCTCTACAGGCACCTCTGCTCTCTCTGTGCATCCGAAAGAAGCAGTGGAAAGACAGAGGCCTGGGAGCTTTAAGATAGGTACTGATATTCAGATCTACACCTCTTGTGCTTTGTGGAAAGAACATCCAAAGACTACAGTGGATCTTCAGTGCTCCATTGTTCTCCAACGCCAGAGTCTTTGGCATCATGAAAGCTGTCTCCTATTGTGCAAACTCATGTCTGGGTTAGGGCACTGCATGCCCCACTGGAGCAGAGCACACTACAGCTCACTCTTAGACAATGTGCACATTCGCTCTCTTAAAGCATAAGCTTAAAGGAGCCAATCTCATTTCTATCTTCCTGTAAAGGGGAAGGAGGGAAGGAAGGAAGGAAGGAAGGAAGGAAGGAAGGAAGGAAGGAAGGAAGGAAGGAAGGGAGGGAGGGAGGGAGGGAGGGAGGGAGGGAGGGAGGGAGGGAGGGAGGGAGGGAGGGAGGGAGGGAGGGAGGAAGGAAGGAAGGAAGGAAGGAAGGAAGGAAGGAAGGAAGGAAGGAAGGAAGGAAGGAAGGAAGACACTCTGGTTGATTAGTGTATATGAATATGTCTTAAGGAAATATTTTTGGTTGAAAATGCCCAAATAAATACAATTCTTAACTACTCCACTTTACTTAGCATTATTTGACAATTTTGTGGAAAACAACTCTTCAGGATACATAAAAACAAATGAGGCCATTTGGAGAAGAAAACGAAGTTACAAGTCGAAATAAGGAGGAGGAGAGGAAATCTATGTTTAATAAAACTAGTGATCGGTACTTGTTTGCTGGTAATTGCCCACCAACCCGAAACCCTCAACGGGTAACAGAACCTTTCAATGGAGACGTTTAATTTAAGATTGGGTAAGAACTGGGGTTTGTATGGTATCAGCCTAGAAGCTCAAGAAGGGACCTGAGCTTCCCACAGCTGTGTTTGAACTGTAGGAAACAATTCAGAAACTGTCTTCTCTAGCTCTGGATTGTAATCAAAACAATAATGATAGCAACAAAGATCCCTCTGCAGATTCCTGAACCAACTGCAGTAGAGCAATCCCTCCTGGAGTGTGGAGCATAGAATCAGAAGGCAAAATAGAAGCTCTCAGCGCTAAGGGAGACCTTCTCCAGCTTTTAGGGCGCAGGGCTGGCTGGGTTGTTCCCTTACTTTTACGAGCTATCTCGAGTGGGCGGGAGCCGGCCTTGGCCTGGGGCTTAGGCTGGGATGCTCACTACAGGTTTCTCCAGGGAGGGAGCCCCAGGCGATTGTCACCAGTCTCCAACTCGCCAAGGCCAGTTAATTCAATTACTCCACCCGCTGGAGAATGTCTGGCCAATCGCTCTCCGAAAGGGGCAAAGCAGAGAAAGAGGAATTAGCCTTTGGGTCAAGCAGGATGGCACTTATTAATTGCTCTGGACTATTAATTGGACGGGAAGGGGAGACGGTGGGGGGGACTGTCTGTCAGAAATAAATCCCGTGTGCGCGCACAACACACACACACACAGACACCAAGCACGCCGCACACCTGCCTCGATGAGTTTCTTTAGAGAAGGGGCGCGCTGAGCAACCCTAGAGCAGATGGAAGGGAGCGCTGACCAGTATGTGCATATGGCACGGATGCTTTCCCCAACTTTCCTTTCAGGGACAAATAGCTTTTTTTTTTTTTTTTTTTGCTTGGGATGAGGTGACAGGGAGCAGTTGGCCAAACGGAGTTTCCTTACGGTTCAGCCTCTGGTGTGGGAAGCCAGGACACCAGAGTAGGGGGCAGAAGAGTTTTCCAAAAGGAGATGTGGTACCCTGGCAAAGTAGGTCCCTAAATTAAAAAACAAAAAAACCACAAAAAACAATGCACTTTACCCTCCCTGCTTCATCTCCTCTAAACAGGACTTTTCCTCATTCTGCATTTTGTTTCCTCTGATTCCCCAAGGGTTTAAGAAGTACAGGAAATGAACCCCCTTTTATCTTGGTACTTAGAAGTCTCTGCGGGAAATGGGGTGGGGCAAGGGAGTGGAATGGAGAGGTGCGATGGCCAGTTCTTTGGCCATGTCCTGAAGTATTCAGATGAGGCAACCAGAGGTCACTCTGTGGCTGTACTCAGCTCTGGGCCAGAACTCATCATGGAGAGTATCAGAAGCTCCGGGACGGCACGTGCATCTTCTCCTGGACACGGACAAACACATGGGCCAAACGCGCTGGGACAGCAGGCAGAGCAGGCGGCCACGACGTCCTGAGCCTCCTGGCTGTTCCCAGGGGAGAGGATTTTGCGTCTGCCTCCTGGCCCTAAGCCGAGGAAAGAAGGTCCCTTTGCCTTCAATGAAGATGTATCTGACAGTAAGGGAGTGGGGGGAGGGGGTTGCAGCTAGTCTGAGAAGGGGCCATCCTTTAACCTTTGAGTTGGACTAACTGGGAAACCAACATCATCCAAAAAAAAAAAAAAGCGCGCCTGACAATTCCCAAGATAACCTGTGGGCCCTACGCATCCTTCTGTGGGGAGGCTTGTTTCTTCTCAGGGGCAGGGGTTTCTGGGGTAAAGTCATGGGGGGGATCCCCAGATCCCATGGGGGATTATTTATTTTATCACTGGATAGAATATAGAGGCCTCACCCAGACCTGGCAAACAAAAGATTTCACTGCAAGCATTTTGGGATTCAGCCCCTCAGTGCCCACCGCACTCATCTTCCCCTCCCACTTAAAGATCAAGTTGGGCATTCTTCCTTTTCATCTTCCCTGGGCTCTCAGTCTCCTGACTATATTAGACCAAAACATGAAATTTCAAGAAGTTGGGGGCGGGGGCACCTGCGCACCTTGAAAAGGGGAGCAAGCGTTGGCTGACCCTTGCGCAGGGCTGAAGCATCACGGATCTCCATTCCAGACAGTGCATTTCAATTCTTGTCGTGTGCCTTTGTCCATTTATATAAAGCAAAGAGTGCTGAGTGACAGCTCCAGTTAGCCTGCATGAGCAGATCCTAATAAACCCTCCCAAACCCCGACCTAAAAAAAAAAAAAAAAAAAAAAAGCCACATGCCTGTTTGCCTGCGGCTTATTATTAAGACACCTTCTCAGCTTAAATACTTAAAAGCTAACCAAATGAAATGGCAATTAAGACTAAATTACCCCTTCTATCTTCGAGAGGACTCTGCAGGGCCAGCCAGTTCTTATGAGGCAGACAGGTTTGGAGAGAGGATCTTCCACGGCCTCAGTATTGCAGGCATGTAGCCACCGACACCCCCGCTCCAGGAGCTAGACCCCTTGGAGCTGGAAGCCAAATTCTGAACGCAGTAAAACTCAGATACTCCTTGAAAGTTGAGAAACCCACAGAAGAGCTAGAGGTAGTTGTGCGCTCCCTCCTTCCCGCCCTCTCTTTGTAAAATATAACTTTCAAACATTTAAGGGTTATCTGCGGGTAATGGAGTTCAAATACCTGGTGCCACTGCTAAAAGGTCCACCCCCACTCCCCACCCAGCCCTGTTTCCGAAAGGGAAGAGAAACACAAAAGAGGGGGAAAGCGGGTTGAACTGGGGATCGAAAGACATCGTTTCCCCTAACTGTGGAATTTCATCACACACGTCTTTATTCTCTTGTATTTTTCTTAAACGTAATGCCAGTTGCACCGTTTTCTTAGGAAGGAAACCTGGGACTGTCCGTCACGGTTATTTATCTTAAAAGCTGCCGAAAGTGTAAGCCGCCTCCGGGCGTTGCCTTCCGAAAGAGGGGAAAGAACCCAAATTCGATGTAAATGTGGAAAGAGCAGTATTGTTTCTACTTGGGTAAAGGCAGGCACCCCAATCAGGCTGAAATTGATTTGGGTGCTTGTTGCAAAAAGCAGCTTCCAGCATCCAGGGAGTGGGGCCAATAGGAATGACCACTTACTCGTGTAAAAGAAAGGTTTAATTAATATATATTTCTATCTCTAATGTCCCCGCGTGGGGGGCTAGATCTTTATCTTCACAATAAAACGTGTGCGAATCCTCTCGGCAGAGAGGAGTCCCCACCTCAGCCGGTATAGAAAAGCACCATAAAGGTTAGAAAAAATGGGTAAAAATGTTGAAAGAACCTCCAGTTCCTTATTAGGCGAAGATACAATATTTATTCCCTGTCTCCTGGGATAAATCTCTTCTGCCTATTGTCCTCCCAGTTCTCAGTGCTGATGCTTAATTTTCAAAACTTCTATATTACCAAGGGACCTACGACATCAGCCAAAGAAATACTCAGCAAGTACAAAATCTGTTCCAGGGAGCTGCTTTTGTGCAGAGGGAAAATTTTGTTCCTACAGGTTTTTAAGTGGGTAAGAGGCAAGGAGCTATCTGATCCGGGCAAAGCCATTACAATTTAGATCTCTATCTATAGAACATTTTTTTTTTCCTTAAAAAAAAAAAATTGGAAAATACAAGAAGTTTGGATTTTTTTTTTTTTCCCGATTCTTTTTTTGGAGGGGGAAATTGCATCGTAAGCTTTCGGAGAAACCCAACATGTCAACTACCTTTCCGGGACTAGTCCACGATGCCGAGGTATTATTACTTTTTTTTTTTTTTTTCCTGAGCGCGCGTGTGTGTGGCGGCGGCGGCGGTGGCGCGGTGGCAGCTTCCCCCGTCCCTAATCTATATTGGACCGCTACGTTTAATTATAATCTGGCTTTCGGGAGAAGTTAAGGAAGGAGAGGGGAGAAAGTTCGCGATGACATCTGTCGCCGGGAAGGGCAACTGTGCCACGTTAAGAAACATTTGCCGTCAGGAGGGGGAAAACATAATCCTAATAATAAAGAAAGGGAGGAGGTGCCGAGGAGAAAGAGAGAGGTACGGAGGGAAGGTGCTCGGAAGGCGCAGCAGAGAGGCGGCTGGGGGGAGCCGGTCGGTGGACGGGGCGGGGCGGGGTGGGGGCCGCGCTCCCCTTTCCGATGGGCTTACTCTCGGGAAGGAAGGCGGAAAGGGGGCTCGGGCTACGGCCCCAAACGGTGAAGGGAATGAGCGAGTCGAACGGTTGGCACGGACTGGATGTTTGTGAATAGATGGGCCATGATTTTGCACAGCTCTGGTGAAACGTTCCGGCCTGGACGGCGGCGGGGTCTCGGGGCCGCGGCCGGCGCTCGGTGCGCGCGGACCCGGGGCCGGCGGGCGAAGCTGGGGGCTCCGAGCGCCCGGCTCCCCGCGCCAGCCGGGCAGGGGCTGTGCGCGTGTGTGCGTGTGTGTGTGTGCGTGCGCGCGCGCGCGCGTGTGTGCGGGGTGTGGGGTGCGTGTGTGCTGTCACCGCACCTATATAGGGTGGGGGATTTTTTTCCCCCCCGCTCTCCACTGTGAGGACGGGGCCGGCGCCCCCAGCCCGCCCGCTCCACGGGCTCCCTGGCACAGGCGCCGAACCCGGGCTGCGGCGCGGCCGGAGCCCCGCGCGCTCGCTCTCCTTGGAGAGCCCGGGAGCGCTCCTGGCTCCGCCAGAGCCGCGCCTCGGTTGCAAAATGACAAACCTCAAGTTTTTCTGCTCTCCCTTTTCCCCCTCTTCCTTCCAGATACGTCACGACGGATCAAACAGCTACCGTTTGATGCAGCTGGGCTGTCTGGAGTCCGTAGCCAATTCCACCGTCGCCTATTCTTCCTCCTCTCCTTTAACTTACTCCACCACCGGCACCGAGTTCGCGTCCCCCTACTTCTCCACTAACCACCAGTACACCCCGCTCCACCACCAGTCCTTCCACTACGAGTTTCAGCACAGCCACCCGGCCGTCACCCCCGACGCCTACTCTCTGAACTCGCTGCACCACTCGCAGCAGTACTACCAGCAGATCCACCACGGGGAGCCCACCGACTTTATTAACCTGCACAATGCGCGGGCGCTCAAGTCGTCCTGCCTGGACGAGCAGAGGCGGGAGCTGGGCTGCCTCGATGCCTACCGCCGCCACGACCTGTCCCTCATGAGTCATGGCTCCCAGTACGGAGTGCACCCAGATCAAAGACTCCTGCCAGGGCCCAGCCTGGGGCTGGCCGCCGCGGGAGCCGACGACTTGCAGGTAAATAAGCGCGCGGAGAATTCCTCCGGCCCTCCCCTCCGCGCCCTCCCCCGCCCGCGCGGCGCGGCGCTGCGCTGCGCTGCCTGCGAGCCGGCGCTCCAGCTCTCTCCCTCTCTCCCTCTCCCTCTCCCTCTCTCTCCCTCTCTCTCTCTCTCTCTCTCTCTCTCTCTCTCTCTCTCACACACACACACACACGCACACGCACACACACCCCACTTATGGAAAGTTATCAAAACAATTAGAGGAGGCGCGTGCCATTCGGTCCCTCTCATTGGATCAAGGCATTTCCCCTGGACGCTCGGGAGTCGGGCTAGCTGGGGGCCCCCACTTTCCGTGGATCTGCACGGAAGCCTTTTGTGAATCCACGTTTCTGTCCCCCTAGGAGATGGGGAGGGGGAGCTCTAGGAGGCTGGAGTTGAGACCACTGGACTTAGAGTTAAGACTGGAGAAGTGGGTGACCAATCGCACCCTCAGACCCGGCGTTCTGCTGGGTCTACCCTCGTGTCTCAGGCGTTTGTCCCAGACTAAGCTGTGGGGGGGGGGGCTTACAATTGGGGGGAGCTGCCTCGTTCTGGGGACATTGTTGAGACCCTGAGCTCCAGCAGAAGTTTCATCAAAGATACTAGATGGATGTGGAGAGCAAAGAATCCCAAGTGAAAACCTCAGAAATGTACCCAATGAAAGAATCTGCAGAAGGCACAGGGTGGGAGGACCGCCCAGTCCCGCCACCCAGTTGACTCACAACTTTATTTTTCCTCTAATCCGTTAACTTTTATGTAAGATTCAACTCCTTAAGAAAAAGGAGATGCAGAAAGTAAGAGAGAGAGAGAGGGAAAACAAAAAGGAGAGAGAAAGAAAGGGGAGGGAAGGAAGGAAGGAAGGAAGGAAGGAAGGAAGGAAGGAAGGAAGGAAGGAAGGAAGGAAGGAAGGAAGGGAGGGAGGGAGGGAGGGAGGGAGGGAGGGAGGGAGGGAGGGAGGGAGGGAGGGAGGGAGGGAGGGAGGGAAGGAAGGGAGGGAGGGAGGGAGGGAGGGAGGGAGGGAGGGAGGGAGGGAGGGAGGAATTTAGATACTGTGGAGGCCACCACTCAATTAGACATCTCTCTCCTACTTTATTTCTTAATGCATTTTTGCATATTCTTTGCAACAATAGAATTTATAATTATGCAAGCATATTGTCACAGCCTCATTTCAAACAAATAAGCCCACAAATGTTCAAAAAAGAACCCAGAAGACATGAGTTTGCAGGGTATTTTGCCTGAAAGTGCAGCTAGTTCCACCTGGGAGCCCCTACTTTTCCAGTCAGCACGGAGCTGGCCACCTTCTCCACAGTCGCCACAATGAAAGGCGAGATACTTGAGGAGCACAAGTTGGAGACGCCAGAGAACCCTTGTTGCGCACAGAAAATCTTTCCCCCTCATTTACCTCCAAGCGAGGGATCATTTTAAAATTAAAGTGAAAGCCCTTACAGTCCCAACAAAGGGCCGTAGCAGCAAGATCGGCACACGAGAAAAAAGGTTTGGCCCCATAAACCTTGACTTTCTACATTTATATTCACGAAATAATTTTATACGCTCAGGGCATTTTTACATTTTTCACAAGGACCCCCTTATGTCTCAAGAGGGGAAAAATCTGCCATTCAATGCTTTGCTCAACTAAAACCTATTTACTCTTTTTAATAGCCACGTCTGCTGCTGATTTTTTTGTATCTGTACAAATTTTTTTCCTTTGCTAGGCACAAAGCCGGGCATTTTTCAAAAGAGGGGATTAGAACATTTGCAAGCACCAGACAAAGAGCGAATCCCGGTGCAAAAGAACACCGTAGTTTATCCAATTTTCGACTTAGTGCCATTCAACTGGTCATTTATGCAATGTCATCCGACCAAACAACGTTTTACTTATGAGGGGAAAAAGTTTGTTAAGTGAAGCGTCCAAGATTCGTTTCTTCTAAGAAAATAAACATCTTAACGGTGCGCCAGAGAACAGAGGGAAAGGGTTCACTCTCTCGGGGAGCTTCACGGCCTTTTATCTTCTTCATTTCAGATATTTTGAACCCGTGTTTTTTGCAGCCTATGTGGGTTGTTTTTCTTTTTTTAATTTTAACCTTATTTTCCCCATTAATTACTCATACTGAGGGAATATTCACACTGAGAAAAACACTCCAAGGTCCTAGAAGAAATTGAAGAGTATGGCATATGATCTATTTATGTGTCTGTGTCTATAGACATACATATATATCATTTTATTTCTGTGTACGTAAGGAACAAGTTGTAAATCTGACAAATTATTTTCTCCCACTCCTCCTGGGCTTAGCAGAATGAAAAAGAAAGAAAAAAGTCATGGCTACTTTTAAAATGAGAAATGGGGAGGGGATGTGTGGGAGAAACCCGTCTCTCTCTTTTTATTTCTTTCTTTTTAAAACATTCATCAGCATATGCCTCATTTTAAATGCAACAAATGTAAATATACTTTTCCCTGCACAGAATTTTAAGTGAAAGTCCAATGGTTTGGAGGGCAGTCTAAGTCTGCCTGACAGATGCAAACAGTCTTGTGGCTTCAGTTCCATCTTTGAGTCCCCTAAAAAGATTTGCTATGGCCAACAAAGGAAACTGTCACACCTTTTCCCATCACCGCTTTAATTTATGCTCAGTTTCCAAGTTGTTTTTTTTTCATATTGATTTGATAATCACTTTAAGGCAGAACGGTTCAAGTAAGAAAGAGCTCGTGAGCGGGTTGAAAAGGGGTCTCTTACAGGCCAGCCTCAATATGGTGAAAATGGGGAAGCGAGAGGGAGCCAGGGCTGTAAAGGTTGTTTTGTAAAATGGGTTTTTATTATGCACCGACTCTCTCCGCATTTACTTAACTCTTCACGGGCTGTTGGGTAGGTTAACACCCTTCAAGGCCTCTTTCATGTCCAATACCTCGTTTGTTTGTAAAGGAAAATGAGCCTTTAACACATTTGGACTCAGAGGGGGGGAAAAGACACAGAGAGAGAAATTTTTATTTTTCTTAATCAAAAATCAGCAAACCCTTACCTCCTTCCCAGTCCAAATGATCCTTCAATCCATTAGGCTCCTGAGGATCTACAGTGAGTGAACCTGAAGGTGTTTCCTCTATAAGGCCCATTGTGGGTAGCATTATAGCATGCTCCTCCAACTGGGCTAAAGCAGAATCTTCATGAGATAACTTGAATCTTCCACCTGAAATGGCTCTTCTGAGCTCCCAAGAAACCCACAGTGCCAAAGTTGGCACCTTTGGTGTAATTTGCCTTGTGCAGAATCTGCCATGGAGACTATATATGCTATGTTCCTTGATGGGGACTCAAAGAGTTTCTCATTCTCTTATGTCAAGATGAAAAGCACTTGGGCTCTTTGAAGTGTATATTTCATGGTACTGTAAAGTGCACCTTAAGATTTATATAACTTTTAGATTGTGGTTTTCTGGCAATGTTTTCCCCCTTAAAATCAAGCATGCTACCAAACTTGCTCTAGCTCAATGGTTGCGTTAAATGTCTACTATGGGGTTATGTGCATACGAGGTTCAGGGATGGGATAGATTGAAAGACTTAACCCATGTGGTCATGCCTATTCTTATCTATTTGAGTGATTTCCTTTATTTTCCTTTTATTAAGGGCTCCGTGGAAGCCCAGTGTGGGCTTGTGCTCAATGGCCAAGGTGGAGTGATAAGACGAGGTAAGCAATGACATGTTAAAACTAAACATTCTTTTTTCATCTATGACTTTGTTTTGAAGATCTGGTGGTGCTTTTAAACATCAGATCCCTTGTCTGATGATTGAGAAAACAATTACTCTTGTCCCACACAGGATTACCCACATTAAAAAGGCTCCTTTCCCCCACCAAGGCCTGAACTTAGCCTGTGCCCGAAAGACCTGTGATTGAAGAGATTGGCTGTTTCTCACAGAACAGTGACAGAATCAAAGTTCAAGACAAAAAAAAAAAAAAAAAATCCTCACACCTCCTTCCCCCATCACCACATCCTGGAGCAGAATTTCTGGTCTTTTTTCGTCTTAAATGTGCCAGCCACAGCCTGGGTATTTGAGCTGATGGTGTTAGCTTGAGGCTTTGAAGGATTCTGTGAAAGGCTAGATTCGTGGAGGCTGGAGGGAAGGCTAATGAAGCACCAATATTGTAGCTGCCCTTATTTTTCTAAGTGTCCCGAACATTTCTTTCTTTAAGGGAGGGTGGGAGGAGGAGGTGGTGTTAACTGCACAGGATAAAGCTTTCTTGTTCCCATCTGTTGAAGAAAACATCTGAATCCAGAGTTACCCATGGAATTGGAAGGTGGGGGGTGGGGGCAAGAGTAGAAAGCTGTTGATTTGGGCTCAGACACTGAATGGGGCTGCACCTCAGATGTTCCATTTTGACAAAAAGTTTTGAACTATGACATTTTAAGGGCCTCAAGGCAGTGCAGATTTTGCTGGCTTCCCACTTAACTGTATCCAGAGCCTCTGAAGCTTATTTTCCTAGCAAGCTGAGTAACCCGAGGAGCACACAAGGCAAGGGGGACCAGCTGTTATCCCAACTTCATATGAATTAATAAGATGTGGCCTATTCACCAGGACTAATTCCAGCTCCAGGGCTGCAGTTGTCTTTAGTAACTGAACCACTAAAGACTGAGTCACTTTTGATGGCACCAAATAAATGTCCTTCAGTCCCTCTCCATCTCTTTTAAAGCTCATTTAGAGATTCCAAAAAAAAAGAAACGCATAAATAGACAGCAGTGGGTTCTTTCATGTTTAAATGGCAGGTTTTGCAGCCCCATGTCCAGTGTAAAATTCCATTTAAATTGAGGGTGAAATAAAACAAAGAGTCTTTCCTTTTGGAACTTGACTATTGTCATAGTGGATACTTGAAACTTCCGTTAAATGCAAAATAGCTATTTAATTATATTGTTTCACCCCATGGGTATTTGAGAACTATTTTTTTTTTAAATTACTAGTGTTGCTCCACAAATATTTTTATTTTTTAATGAGCAATATTAAGCTTGTCAGCCAGGCCAATACTCAATCATATTGACATGACAGGAAATAGGCTAGGCCTAAGACTAGTGAAAATGGAAATAAAATATACATTCTGTTGGGGGGAGGGATTAAAAATACGGAGTGAAAGAGGGGCCCGATGAGAGGTGCTGGTTGGGGTCTGTAGGGGCGGTCACACTAAAGGTGAGGCCGAGCACTCGGGACGCACGGAGACGTCGGTGGTGCTGAAGGACAGCGCCACTAATTACGCCGGAGCCGGCTCCGCCCAGAGCACAGCTTGCGCTTCTGCGGGTTTTGAGTTCACCTCCGCGCTCGGTCACCCTCTCAGTTGCTTGGAAATTGCGTCAGATCGTACAATACCTGACAGAGGGTGAGAGTTATTCGAGGGCGAAGGTGGGAGCTGGATGAGAGGTGGCTGTGCAATCAGTTGAATTTTCGGAGAGAGCCTTAGGGGACCCCCCCCAGACCATCCACCCCAAAAAGGCGAGCGCTCTTGGGTAACTACAAGCTCAGACGGAGCCGCAGTCCTGTCCTATCAGAGCCGCAGAAATAGTCTTCCTTAGGTGATGTTTTATTGTTCTAGGATTCGGTGCCAACTCGCTTTATCTAAAATATCAGCACCGAATCTGCTATTTTAAACCAAATGTTGATGTTTTTAGAACAGCGTGGCTCCAAAGAGAAAGGGAAGGTAACTTGGGGTTTTTGTCTGTATGGCTTGAGTAAATCCCCGACTTCCCCCACCCTGCGAAGGAATTCAGAATTTAACTGCCGAGTTTATTCCTGTTCTTTGTGTCTTAGAGATAGGCCATTCACTTGGTAGAGCCCAGGAGGCCAGGGTGCGCTGTTTACCCTGAACCGATCAATGTTCAAGACAATTTACAAATGGGTAGCAAGGAAATCAAGGAAGTCTTGTATTGAAAGGTGGTGTACATCCTGCCAGAGCATGCCCAGCCCCTCATCTCAGGACTGCAGATTTTTGAAAAAAAGCTAAGGAAGCCTCTTATCTCTATTGTCATGATAGTGCGCAGGATTCCTAATATCAATAGCTCCAGTCATCTTTGTTCTTCAAAAATCGGGAGGACATGTACTCAGGCTCTCTGCCATATCGCCATATTGTGCCATAGCTTAAATGGGAATGTCTGTTTCTCTTCTGACTCATGCTTTACAGGTCACCCTCCACATGAAACATAATTTCTTGAAAAGCACAACTTTTCACTCTTTTCCTTCTCCTGCTAAGCCCTCGGATAAACTTACATTTCTAATAATTTCTAGAATTTATTGTGGGAGCCCCCCCAAAATGGATTTCACTTCCAAAGACCCCTAAAAAAAGAAAGATCCCTAAATGCCCAACATGAGTTCCCCAGGGAGAGGCTGTCCTGGTTTGCAGTGGTGTGTGTGTGTGTGTGTGTGTGCGTGTGTGTGCTCGCGCGCGCGCGGGGCATGGAGAGGGCGGGGGGAGTTCTAGTTTTTAAAATTTGGCCACTTCTCTATGTAAAGATCAAAATACCATTTCCCTGACTCACTTTGGTAAGCGGCAGTTACGTTGTCTTCGCCTATAATGAGGGCCCCATGGCCAAAGGAAGCGGCGAAGAGGGGGCAGCAGCGAGGTAATTACCACCCAGATAAAATATTTGCCACCGCCTCTGAGGTGCAGCTCCCCGCGCTCACTCCCGGTTAATGGTGTGCGCGATTTTGCCCGCAGCTCCGCCACTCGAACCATCAGAACCAATAATCTTTACTCTACCCAGTGCTCGGGTATCGATAGCTTCTCTCGCCTCCGGCGTCGGCTTTGATATGTTAATATTTCTGAGTAGCAAATTCTGCAGAGATCATATTAATGTTGTACGTACAGAGTGGAGCTTTGCCTTCGTTGAATATTCAGATACTGGATTTCAAAAGGCATCTCTTGAAGAGAGGAGGCTTCTATTTACAGGAGTCGTCTGTGTTTTTAATCATTAAAAAAAAAAAGAAGAAGGAAAACCCACTCTCCTTTTTCCCTAGGACTCTTCTGAGACTCCCGCGTGGCCCCCTCCCCTTTGTCAGGCGCTGGCCCCTTTCATTTCTCGCTCTGAGAATTTAATAGCAGGAGAACAGTGAGTGGCGGCGACGATGAGGATGATGGAGCTAGTAATGAGTAGGTCCAGGTTGGAGTCGCAGGGGTAGGGGCCCCGTTGGGCAGGGAGCTGCGGCCTCCAGAAGAGGATGGAGGTGAAATGAGAAAACCCAGTTTTTCCATATTTGGGTGGAAAGTGACATTTTGGCCCTGGTCTTTTTTTTTTTTTCTTTTTTTTTTTGGTGAAATCCGGGTGGCAAACTCAAAAAAGAAAAAAAAATAAAAGGAAGAAAGAAAGAAAAAAAATGAAAAAAGTGCAGAGGGGCAGCGCCCTTGTTTCGCTTTGTGATCACTCCGCCTTGCAGCCCCAGGCTAATTTCAGAAGCTTAAATACCGCGGTAGCCTCTGGGCCGCGCGGAGAGGGAGCGGGAGCGGAGCGCGCCCGGCCTGCGCGGGCTGGAGCGCTTTCCGGATTGCCCGTGGCTACACAAAATACAAACTACTTTGAATCAAAACATTTTTGGGGGAATTAATATGATCTGAACCCTGCACGTTTTAAGAGAGCTGGAGTTTGTCAGATCGCTTAGAGGTGACTGGCACGCCGGGCGGAGCCATCTACGCTGCGGTATGAGCATTGTCAGATCCGATTTAATTTAAAAAAAAAAAAAAAAAGCTTCGGCGAAACGGAGCTTAGCATCCACCGTCCAGTCTGCCAATACCGGGGTGGATGGATCTGACCGCGATTCCCCTCTGCAGCCCTCACCGCCGCCCACGGGCTTCTTGCGCAGGAGGAGGCGCTTTCCTCCGCGTCTTCGGGTTTCTCCAGGCCCCTGAGCTTTGGAGAGAGTTAGTTAGAGCCTTTGGGTCGTTCAGCAGTTCCTGGAGCGAGTAAGATTGGAAGACAGTAGGGAGACTTGTGCCTCTAGAATCTCTCTTTACTTGAATACCCCAAACTCATCTCTGTGGCTTATTTATTGTGAAAATAAAGCCAGAAATACACCTGGAGCCTCGCCTACCTTGTTAGGCCCCAAATACAGGTTCAGGATTTAATCACTTTTATCTGAAGTCTAATGTTCATATACCAACTGACCTAGAAGCATGGTTTGTTCGAAATCCATTTTGCGGGGTTGGTGGGGGGGGGGGGGGGCTGCCTTCTCTCCAATTTCCTTATTGCTTTGAAAATCACCCGAAGCCAAAAGCACTCTTTGCATTGGGAAACGGGTTAATCCCCCCCTTCCACACACACACACACACACACACACACACACACGCTATCACACATGCACCGCCACATGTAACTAGTAGGTGTCCACTCGCAGACCTCCCTTTCTTTTGTTCTGCCCGGAATGTGCACCTGGAGGAGTGCTTTCAGACCTGGAAATCCAGTTACACCTGCCATAACCGCCCCCAACAGCGCAAGTCGCTGCTAAATATCATCTGCGGCCTATTTGGTTACAATTGAGCCCCTACCCCTTTGTTACTTGGTGACAATTAGTATCTGCGGCCTTGGCGCAGGGGAGGAGATTACCGGGGGGAATTGGGCCTGGGAAGGGCAAGAGGCTACAGGGCAAGCGGTGCGGAAGGATCCTGCCCCACCCAGTTTAAACGCGTACCTCGAAGAAACGCACCCGCGGAACAAACCGGGGCAGGAAACTCTCGTAATCGCTTACACATTTTTAATGTGTCAGGGGGAAAAAAAAAAAGAGCGATCACTGGAGATGAAGAAGGGGAGGAAAAAAATCCCTGCCGTTTGTATTTCTTTCATTTGAATTGTAAACATCTGTTTGGCTGTAAGGCGAACAGAACATTTATTTTGCTCTCAAGATTTGGTCTAATTATGTCAACACCGAGGCGGCGGCGAGCGGGCGGCGCCGCGGCTTTGGAGAGGCTGCGCGCACCGCCCGCGCCCGGAAGCCCGCCGGGAGCATTGATCGCACCTGGAGAGCGCGCCGGGCCCTCCCGGGATCACCCGCCCCGATCTTCGACCGGGGAGGCACCCAGAGGGGACGCGAGGCTTGCAGGCAGCTTTGGGGGCGCCAGGGGAGCGGCGGTTCCTTGGAGACGGCCGTGGCTGTTTCCTCCGCCCTAATTGCCTGGGAAGAGAAGAGTAAAAGCGCGTCCAGGCGTCAGCGCTTGGCTTTCTACCCTGTAGCAGCGCAAAAAGTGGGTGGGGATCTTGTCATGCTCCACAGCTCGCACCGGTGACGTGGGAGTTGTTCAACACAGTGGTGGGGCTGGGTGGCTTTTCTCGGGGTGCTGAGCGCGCGTGCATCCATTTCCCGTGGCGCCTGCTCACAAGCTGGGAAGATAAGTAGAGCAGCGGTGAGCATCCCCATTTTTCAGATGGCCCGACTGAGTTCCAGAGCTACTCGCCTAAACTCCAACGGATGGACAGCTAGCTGGCCGGCCTTTTCCTTGCAGCCCAGGCCTCTTTCCCCTCCCCCACACCGGGCCTGCAGACACAGGGCCAGACGTTTCCAGCCGGGCCATGTAGGGCGCAGCCTCAGCCCCCTGCTTCTTCTGGAGGCCTGGGATCTAACAGGGTCTGGCACCTGGAGGATCTGCATCTATAGATTTTGTGCATGGTTTTGCCATACTCACACAGTAAGCCCTTGGCTGACATTTTCCTATAAGGATGGAGAAGTTAATCCCTTTTATAATAACCATGTCCTAGACAAGTGACCTTGAGCAGATAGTCCCTGATTTCTTAGGCTATTACTGTAGCTACACATCTAAGTTCACAGCAGCACTGGAAATAGGAAGCCCTATCTCCAGGTTTCAATTTTAAAAATAACGATCTTCATCACATAGTGCTTCTGGGCACTATGAATGGAAAAGAGATGTACTCTAGAGAAGTTCTGTGTGTGGACCCTGGCTGTGGCACCAGAGACACCCCTAACAGGCGTGCTGGATCTAGAATGAATATTACATAATTTTAGTAAGAGCTGACACGTAACCCAGGCACCGTGAGGAATTTCAACTAGCAACATTGGAGATGGATGCTGTAAATGGCTTGGCATGGCCCACTCTTTCATGACTTTCCTTCTTTGAAGTCTCACCATGGCCGTCAGGTGTCTGGGCCCCCTTAAAGAATTCCCACCTCCCTGGAACCTGCATTCCAAATGAAAAACTCTGGTTACGCTGACCTATTACTTTTTAATTCTTCTCTAAAAAAAAACAAAACTAAACCAAAGAAACAAAAAAACACTGGGAAGAAAAATATCCGGTTCCCCATGCCGCTGCAAACTTTACAAGTTGCCAAATCTTTAGCCAGGACAAGAGAGTTCCCCAAGGCTGCAGCAATGCCAAGTATCAAAGCAACAGAAATTCCCTTTAAAGATGCTATGACATAAAAAATAAAAGACTCTAGAGTTGATGGCTAATCTGAATACAAAATAAATCCCCCAGGCACTTTGTGTGCGCATCAAGCATACTTTTAATATGCAGCTGGTGTAACGTACCTAATAAATGCTTATTTGAGCATAAGCCAGAAGCCCAACCTGGATGCAGGAGAGAAAGACCCAGGGCCCAGAGAGTTAGCACTCAGCTAGGTAGCTGACCAGTGACTTCCCTGGGAACAGCTGGTTTTCAGAACACGGGGTTGTTCCTTTCCCAAAGGGCGCTGCTTCCAAAGGGAGAAAGCCTGATTTAACTCCTTTTACAAAAATTATAATATTTGCATCTCTCTAAATTAGGTTTTAACCCACTGTAGATTAGTAAAGATAGGAAAGGTCTCATCTTGTGTCATTTCTTTTAGCAATCAGGTAAACAATGCATGCACAGACCCTCTTCTTTCATGTATAATTGAACTGGAGACCCACTGGGTGAGCGTCCTTGTGTACTGGCTAGTGTGCAAGAGAAGGAGCTTTATGTAAGAATATACTTTTGCTTATGATTCATAGTGACCGTGGGTGGAGGCCCATTTTCAGTAGAGGGCTGTGTGAATTTTGATTACAGACAATATTATTTCTTTTGCTAATATTTTTGCTTCAGATGACCTCACAGTGACCTAAATTCTAAAGTTCTCAGGTTCGCGATTCTCACAATATGACATAAAACCCAGCTTCACTGATATCTAGCTTGCTTTCCTGTTCATCTCAACTTTTGAGAAGTCACTTTTGAGTTTATTTTTTTAAATGCATTTTGCATCTGCAGGGACCAAGTGAGAGCATAAACAAAAGTATAGTGTTTTTGAGCTCAGAAATCTGGGAAAACGTCATTTTCATCATCACCATCTTCTTCATGATTATTATAGTCCCTTCTTATCCTTGATTTTACTTTCCATGGTTTCAGTTACCAGAGGTCTACTGCAGTCTGAAAACATTAAATGAAAAATTTCATAAATAAACAGTTCATAAATTTTAATTGCACACCATTCTGAGTAGTGTGATGAAATCCTGGGCCGTCCCACTCAGTCCTGCCCTGGACATGAATCGCCCCTTCACCCAGTGTATCCGCACAACATAGGCTATCTGCCCATTAGTCACTTAGTAGCCGTCTAGGTTATCAGATCAACTGTCACAGTACCCAGTGCTTGTGTTCAAGTAAGCCTTCTTGTCCCGAATAATGGCTCCAAAGTGCAAGAGTGGTTAGTGATGCTGGCAATTTGGATATGTCAAAAAACAGCAGCAAATTGTGTGTATGCATAGGGAAAAACAGTAAATACTGAGTTCAGTGCTATCTGTGGTTTCAGACTTCCACTGAGGGTCTCAGAACATATCCACTGTGCATAAGGGGGTACTATTGTATTATTATTTATTTTTAAATTGTCTCTTAGAATGCCATGTGGGGAAGCACAGGTAATTTGTGTTTCCAGCTCTGGAGGAAGACAGTTGCATGGCTTTCCACGGTGTTGGCCACAAGTTTAATATAAAAAAAAAAGAAAAAAAGATTTCAGTTTGACAATTGAGATTATGCTCCCTCAGATTTTATCTGAGGGCAGGTTTCAAGGCACTTGCACTGGCAATTTAACCTAACGTACAGGATCCGTCTCCCAGCTTGGAGGGGCTGGTTTGACTGATGTTCTCAATATATTCTTTTGTGTCTCTGGGGGACATACAGAGTGATCACCAGCTGCAGAACGCCCAGGGAGAAAGACATTGGCACCTTTCGGGGGAAACTGTAAGCCGGCCAGGAGGAATTCCAGAAAGTACCGGGATAGAAACACTTTAAGAATAGGGCAAGGTTAGCCTGTTCTCTCCACCCAGACCCAGGACCCTTTGGCCTTTTTAAACATCCTTTCACGTACCTTTGCCACTGTGCCCAGAATCTGAATACCAGAGACTCTACCTATATAACATTCCATCTGAGCTGCTTAGCAAAGGAGGGCAGGAGCTATGTGGGAGGCCAGTGGTGAGTCCTAGGCCAGTGCTTCTCAAATTTAATGCACACGTGAACCACCTGAGGGTCCTTTAAAATGAAAATTCAGGCTCAGAAGGTCAGGGATTGGGCCTGAGATTCTGCATTTCTGACAAGCTCCTGAAGGCGCCAGTTGAGGACCACCTTTTGAGTAAAAAGATTTCAGACAGCACTCTCCTGACCATTTTTCTTCCTCCACCTACTCTTTTTTCCCTTGTAGAACTTTATCTAAGATAGCCCATAACTGAAGAAATCAAGTGTATGCTCAGAAAAGCAAACTTTGAATTTGACCTCACCACCTAGTCTCCAAAGCTTTCCTCAGTTTACTCAATGGATTGGGGAGGGGAGTGCTTGGGGCAGCTTTGGATCCCTGGGCCACATAGCCACCATGTAGCAGTGTGCTCATTGGCTCAGGAATTTTGCAGTAAGGTTGGGCTGAGCAGCAGGAGACTGTCCCCAACAATGATTATCTTGGTCCTCAGGTCTACTTCAGCTGCCTGAGGTTAGGGCATGTACTCTGTTGTTCTTGGAGGAGAGCAGAGCTCCAAGGGCTTTCTGGACCTTGGAGATGGAAGGTTTTTGCACTAGGAGCAAAATTGCTTTGGTGATTTTGCTATTAGCAGCTATCTTTTTCTTGTTCCCTAATAGTAATAATGATAACAACTGCAACAATAATATTATTGGCCACTGACATTTAATGTGTTACTATATTCTAAGTGATGTGCTGTGTTTACTGTGTGTGCTGATCCTGAGGGCGGACAGAAGGTAGAGGGATTGGACCTATCATCCACCCATATTGGTTGAAAGTTTCTGGAAGTGGGCAAATGATTTGTTTATTTTTTTAATCCTGGCCTGAGGATATTTTTTCCATTGCTTTTCAGAGAGAGTGGAAGGGAGAGAGAGACAGAGAGAAACATTGATGTGACAGAGACACATCGATTGGTTGCTTCCTGCACGCCCCCGGACTAGGGCCAGGGATCGAGCCTGCAACCGAGGTACTTGCTCATGGCTGGAATCTAACCCAGGACCCTTTAGTCCATGGGCTGATGGCCTAACCACTGAGCAAAATCGGCTAAGGCTGGGCAAATGATTTTTGGTGGTGACTGGGGACCGAGTGACTGTAGATGTACGCAGGAAATGAGTGGTGGCTCTCAAATGTTTTGGAGAAGAGTTTTCAAAATTTTTGCCTGTACATTAAGTCATGAAATTAAAAAATCCATCTATGTGTGTGAGTGCATGCACATGCACACACACACACACACAGCCATGGATAAATAATGCCTACCCTTTGCATGGTTAACTGGTGGAGTTTGGAGGTTTTAACTAATTGAAGAGTTTCTTGGTGTGGGTGATGTCAAAATTAACACTGATGGCTCAGCCAGCATGCCACAGGATGCGAATTTTCACTGAAGTTAAGATAGTCTATCATAAACATTTCCTGTAGATATCTGAGACAAAACCTTGAGTGTCATCTTCAGAGCAGCTTTCTGAGCTGATTCGGCTGCTGTGTGCATGAGGAAGGTGTCCCATGTACCCCCAAATTCTGAGGAGTGCCTCGGTGTGAACTGTCCTGCACGCAGTTACCTTCTCTCACTGCCACTAATACACAATATGCTTTTTCCTCCAAAGGTGGCACCTGTGTGGTCAATCCCACAGACTTGTTTTGCTCTGTCCCTGGCCGTTTGTCCCTTCTCAGCTCTACTTCCAAATACAAGGTGACCATTGCGGAGGTGAAGAGGCGTCTCTCGCCACCCGAATGCCTCAATGCTTCACTCCTGGGAGGCATTCTGAGAAGGTAAGCTGAAGCTGTTTTCCGACACGGTGCTCCTCCTAACTGTACCGACACCAGCCTTCTCAACCCTGAGCCCTTACATCTCCTGTCTGATGTTGAATTCCCCAAGTGGTCAAGGCTTCTCATCTTTTTCCTCAGAATGTGAACTGTCAAAACCTAGTTTTCATTTGTTGTTGGACAGAGCAAAATCCAAGAATGGGGGCCGCTGCCTGAGAGAGAAGCTGGACAGGCTTGGCCTGAACTTGCCCGCAGGAAGACGGAAAGCAGCCAATGTCACCCTCCTCACCTCCTTAGTTGAAGGTATGGCTTCTCAGCTCTGCAAGGTAACGATGAAAGCTTAGCAGCTCTGAAACTCAGGATTGTTAGAGGCTGCTGCTTCATTTTTGTCTATACCAGTGATTCTCAACCTCTTTCATCTCATGGCACACAGAAACTAATTATTAAAATTCTGTGGAACACCAAAAAAATATATTTTTGCCTATCTGACAAAAAAAATAGGTGTAATTTTTATTCATTCACATTGGACCGCAATTGTGTTGGCTGTTGGCATTCTTTTATTTGACAGCCTAAGGGAAAAGAGGTCAGTGCCCTTGACTAAATACTCAGGTATTGCATGTTTTAAAAATTCTTGAGGCACACTGGTTGAAAACTGCTGATCTATACTATTAAGTAGTTAACAGTTACAGGTGAAGTTTCCAATTAATCTTAACAATTACTAAAGTATACATAAAGATCAGATAATTCATGACATTATTTAACTTACTGATCTCAGCGATAACAGGGAAGAATGCAGCAATGGAAGGTTGAGGTACTTTAACAAGCATACCCTAAAAACCAGCATCGAACATCAGATGTACTATTGTCATTTTTATTATTGTTTATTTTAGAGTTCAGATCAATTTGACTTAAATCATTGTGATTCAGTGCAACATGATTTACAGGATAAATAATAATTCTTTATAAAGAGGTCGTGGGCGTCTCGGCATGATTCCGAGCCTGAGAACACATTGCTTTAATCCTGGCAGACATCTCCTAAAGCACCGCGCAGTCCCATGGCTTATGGGCAGAGAAGGTTAAGGTTAACCAGTGGGGTAGAGACAGAGGTGGCGCTATTTCTCAGAAGTTATTTTTCCCCCATTTACTTTCTCTCTTTTGTTTCTTCTATGAGGACTAAAGTTGGCACATTCTCATTCGATCTTCTTTTAAGAAGAGGCATTATTGCAGATTTATTTTTAACTTTGTTGGGGAGCTTATGAATGTCAAAGGAGAGTTCTTCCATAACGCAGAATGCTGTTGTTCTAAATATGAACGAAGAAGCTTATTGCCAAGACCCACTTAACCACTCCCATGACACCTTTCTTGCATTGGTTGCTCGCTTGTCTGTAAGGTGCTGTAGGAGGTGAAAAGGGACACACAGGAACAAACATCTGGCATTTTTCCAGATTATCAATACACACCACTCGCCACTTGGTGAAGTAGTGTGTTCTTGACATTTGTCTTGTCAAAATTGCTTTGGTGATTTCGCTGTTAACAATGATCTTTGCTTTGTTCTCTAATTGTAAATAATAACAACCACAACAATAATATTATTGGCCACTAACATTTCATAAGTATTACTGTTACTGTCTTCTGTGGCTGTGCTGTGTTTGCTTGTGTGTGCTGACACTGAAAGCTGACTTAGAGGGAGGTGACCAGTCATCCATCCACATGGGGAGGGTCTAGGGGGGGAAAGGCAAAGTAGAAAAAATGATTAATGGGTTGATTCTAAAAGGAGACAGATTGACGCTCAATTTAAGTAAGAACATCATTAAAATTATAGCTATTTAGCAATAGAACACAACAGTATAGAACACAACACTTGTTCAGGATATAACAAGAATTGTATGGGTGATTCAAGAATCACGTGGATGGTGGGACTTGATTGGTTCTTACACCCAAGTCCACAGTAGAAACAACTGAGAGGTTTATTTAAAATGCCTGACCCCATCCCGTAATCAACTGAAACCATTCTCTGAAGGTATGGCCCAGCCATTTGTATTTTTTTAAAACAACCCCAGTGATTCTGATATATAATGAGGTTTAATGATCACTGATCTAAATGTTCCCTGAGATCCCTTCTACTAAGTAGGATGGATGGATTATGAATTCTCATGAAATTTGTACCGATGTGCAAAGTAAAGGCCCTAAGAAGGACTTTTTTCCTCGGTGCCTGTGAATGCACTGGCCAGTACAAGCTGATGAGCCATAAAAGGGCATATTCACAATTCTTATGGATTGTTATGGTAGTTAAAAGCACTGGACTGTCCTGTGTGGGACTCATTGATTGATGCTAACAGAGAGGATGCAGTTTAAATAGGTGGAATCCTAGGACGACCTCGTGATCTTGCCATTTACCCTTTCAGCTGCCTCTCCTACCTCAAGAGTGCCTAACTTCTGTTCTATTCATTTGGCCTCTGCTTACACAGGAGTCACATCAGCCTTCACTTATGAAACTTAAGATTTTATTCTTCCCAGATGCGACTTAATTTAATTAGATGCTGTTGAAGTCCCCCAAATATTCATGATGTAGAGAAGATATATCTTTTATTGTTGAATTCCAGACACTTTGGTTGAACTGAAGAAAAGAGATTTAGGGGCAAAGGGACCTTTCCCATCCCTCGACTGCCCACATATTCCATTATGATCCTCAAACCCATGCTGTCTTAAACACACACACACGTTTTAAGTTTCATCACTATGTGCCATGTTTTCTTATCTTTTTATTCTATTCCATATTTTTGCATTTTTAAAAAATCCTGATTGTAAACCCCAGGATGCCAAGAAGAGCAGTTGCATTGTTTAGGACTCTTCTATTTATTTATATTCCCACATTGCAGTTGGGCTAGTAGTGACAACTGATGGTTCTTTTCCAGCCAGCAAGGTGCCATGTACTCTGTTAGGCTCTGAGTCCTTGGAATCCTGTAGGTGATGACAGGTGTACACAGAACAATGGTGACCCAACTCTGATTTACCAGCCTCCTGGGATACTGAAACAGTTGGTGCTTCTCTTCGGTATTTCTGTGACCCTGATCCTCTCTGTGCTAACATGGATCTGATTCCATTGTCTCAGGTTTGTTTTGCTTGTGCAGTTTTAGGTGGTGAATTAAAACTTCAGCATGTTGACCAGTTGGTGTGATTATAAGACTTTGAATTAACCATGCCTTTTCCTTTTCAATCAAACATTTTTGCAAAAGCTAGCAACATTTTAGATTAATTTTTGTCAGAAATTCTAAACTAGATTTCTAGTCTTCAAAAATGGTCCACCACCTTTCTTATAAATCTATGGTTTTGTGGGAAAGAACACTTATTTTTTCTACCATTTAAAAAATTGATATTTCTCCCTTTCCCCCCGGATTTTCCTACATTAACTCATCTGTGCATTTTAATCACCAATACTTATATTAGCTTCTCTTAAATGTCTCTTAAAACTGTTGATTGAAACTCATAAAAAGTAGACCGGTTCTTTCTCAAACATCGTGATGGCCCAGTACCTTGCTGGGATTCAAAAACACTTCCTTCCTCATTTTGGTACACTATTGAGCATAAGAATAGATAATATCTGATTTTCTTTTCCCTCATAGACCAGACTTAGAAATAAATCTCATGAAGGTCAACCTTCTATGACTTTATAGTACTTGTCTCTGCCCCTTTCTGGAGAAGATTTAAATACCTTTTTGTCATTTTTGCAATTTTTATAGGAATCCCATAGAAAGAGTAGTGCATGGGGATTATGCCTGCTCTCCATGCACAGAGAATTTAACCTTTGTAAAGATCCAGTCATTGAACAGTCAGATATCTTATGATGGTAATAAAGCTAGCAAATGAACATATATTTTTCAAAAACTACCCTTGTCACTAACATAACAATAGTTTCATCATAATATCCCTAGATTTCCATGCCTGCCTAGGGTTTTAATCATTTTTATTTTTATTACTTTATAATCTTTCCCCCTGTGTTTCTTTTAAATTGAGTCACTCGACTAATAGCTCCCCCCTAGCATTGTCCTCAAATCAACATATTAGAGTCATTATTTTAGGGATTTATAAGAGAGGGCAACTTAGTGTCAATTTATAATATATCTAAATAATTTCCAACATTTGTTACAAATACCATTGCACCTAGTAACCAATGGTATGAAGAACTCAAGATTGGCTGCTTTTTTTCAACCTGACAAATTAAGGCCCATATTTAGAGTGGGGAATATTTTTGTTCACATAACATAGGTATATTTGACCTAGAATTAGATATGAGTATTTGAACCTAGAGTCTCCTGAATGTAATATCAGATCATATCCCTTTTGTACACACATGTCTTCATTTAATGGGGTTTAAATATATGACTAATGATTAGTACTATTTTTTGTACCCCACCTTATCATAAGCTTGCAGTTCTTTTCATTTCCCTTTGTTGTTCACATGACTATGAGTTTTTCTTTGCCCATCCTTGTATTTATAACATCCGAGAGATGTCCCTCTCTGGAAATTCAGTGGATTAGAGTTGTTCAACCCAAAGCATTGATCTTCCTGAGATCTTGGGATAACCCCGGACTCCTCTAAAGTGGAAAAATATATCTCTTTGGAAAACGTTGAAAGAATTTGACCAATATTATTGTTCTAGTTCTAATACTCTTGCTATATATTTGTTATTTATGAATTGGCAATTTCTATAGCTTCCACCCTGTATTTGACTCCAGAAAAATCTTTGCAAAGTGGAAGGAATCAATTCTGTAGTCATTCCTGCCCACCTCACTTGAAAGGAGTGTTGCTGGAGGGAAGTTTTGTTTATTTGAGAGTGGGGTACTTTCCTGGACAGTTCTGGTGAATTAGCAAAAGTTCATAGAGCGTTCTCAGGCAACACCAGGAGTTTTGAAAGCACAGTTTAAGTCTTTAAACACATGGCTTGCAGTTTGTCATGACAAGTGGTCAAATTCTGTTCATATATTTTTTTAAAAAAACAGTGTGGGGCAGTGAGGGGTGAAATATATATCAGCAAAAAAAAAAAAAAAAAAGAGGAGGGGGAGACCAATTACAAATATCATGTATCATCTCCATTCACTCTCTTCAAGTTTAAATGCTTTGTCACTGTTCCTTCCTTCCTTAGTTTCAAAAAGTGTAAGCTCCCAGGTCCTGCCTTGCACTTCTTACCTCTTGTGAGCTAGTTGTACCACTTGCAAAATTTATTATCCCTTGTTTTAGTAACACTCCCCACCCCCAATAATATCACTTTTGAAATTTTGTCTGACTTTGAGCTAGTTACTTATCCCGAGCGAGTTTCAGTTTCTTAATTTCTAAATAAGGACTACAATATCTGTTATGGTTAGGATAATGCAAGCTGTTATAATAGTTGATTCTCATATTTTTAGTCACTTAACACAATAGACCCTTATTTCTCGCTCATCACAGTCTGACTGGATGTCCCTTGTCGGGGGCCTTCCTTCTCCTGGGTCTCTTTCAGGAACCCAGAGTCCTTCCAGCTCACGTGAGGAAAAGCATGGTGGTGAAAGTACACACCTTCTTCTCCACCTGGCCAGGAAGTGACCCATGTTACTCCTGTTCACATTCCTTAAGAACTAGTCACATGGCCCTGCCTAATTCCAGAGGTGGGTGTGGGGCATACTGGAAAATGTGGCCTCTAGCTGGGCAGTCTTCTCAGCAACAACTCTCTGAATAGTATGTAAGGAATGGACAGTTACCTTTGCCCTGGCTGGTGTGGCTCAGTTAGTTGGGAATCATCCCGTGCACGGAAAGGTTGCCGGTTTGATTCCTAGTCAGGGCACATGCCCAGGCTGTGGGCCCGATCCTGGGTAGGGGACGTGCAGGAGGCAGCCAATCGATGTTTCGCTCCCACTTTGATGTTTCTCTCTCTCCCTCTCCCTTCCTGTCTCTCTAAAAATCAATAACAAATCTTGAAAATTAAAAGGACAAATCTTGGACAGTCCAGCACCCATCTCTGCCTTTAACATCTGCATTATGTGTCTTTTGTAGGAATAAACACATTCATGTAGATTAAACACTCAGTACCATGAGGCACAGAAGCACTTAATAAAGATTAATACCTGTCTTCTACCTTCTTCCTTTCTGAACAACATTATTTAATAACCAGATTTACACAGAATCATAAAGCTTTAGTTCTGGAGGAAAATAGCAGATTGAGTAGCATAAAGTCACCAGGTCGTAGCCACTAAGAATGTGCTTCTTGAGTCAAATAATCTTGTTTCAACTCAATTCCACCATGGTTAGCTACATGCTATAGGGAAACATACATAACGTCTCTGAGATCAGTACCCGCTTCATAAGGTAGATGTGAGAGTTAAAAGAAGAACGTTTGTAAAGCACTTAACATGGTGCCCAGCACAAATTTGGTGCTTGGTAAATTTAATTATCATTATTTTCGGATGAGAAGACCAAGGTCCAGTGAGATTAACTGCTCTGCACAGGCTCACAAAATTGGGAGCACCAAGGATGAGAACCCAGATCTTCTGGTTTTGTAACCCCACCATGTGTGTTCCCCTTGAGTTTGCGTTTGTGGCGTGGATCAGGGACAGTCGCACTGCTGAACTACTCTGAATTTAACTAAAGTATAACTGAGGCTTAGAAAGAAGGTATACATTTGTGACCTTGTTTGTCACTGTGGATTGGCCCTCCAGGCTGCTAGGAGTCCTGGACAGGCTTCTTGAGCTTACTTGCATCCTCTAGTATATGTTTTTATTTACAGTCCTGATGAACCCTCTGCCACTACTTAACTGTTCAAAGTTAGAATGACATTCCATCTTGGCTCGTCCCTCTTTTCTGGAATAATTATCGACTGTGTCTCTTGTAATTTCGATAAGGTGTCCATTTAGTCATTCATTCAGTTATAAGATTATTCTATAAACTCTTTTCTTTCCAGTCCAGACAAACCAACCAAAGGTATGAGAACAAAATGCTATCACTTGGTGCTATTTCCCCTTTTTCAACACTGAGCCTATGCAATTGCATTTCCAGGGAACAGCGGGAAAGAGCAACAGGCTTGGTAATGAATTCTTTCCGACAGAAGACGTAATAGCAGGTGGAGGTATATCGAGTTTGCCTGGTGTGTGACTAGTCCATGGCTTGTTACTTTAGGAAGAGCTACTGTTCACTGCTCGAGGCTTGTTAGGATTCAAACGTCAGCGCCCTTTTGCGAAGTCTTCGTGACAATACACACACAGGACATGCTCATCCTTAGTTGCTCTTCCCATGGGATCGAGGGCAAAGCTAATAAATAGTCTCATTGCCTTTACATGGGCCCCGCAATGAGCATTTGTGGATTGTGGAGTTTAAGGCTAGCTTCCAGGGACTCACGGCGATTGTAGGTCTGGAAGGACTATCATCCCAAAATAATTCCTCCATTAGCCATTCCAGGCATCACATTCCCAAGTTATCCTTCCTTTGGAATAAAGGATTTCAGCTTTCTTCTAAAACTGTATGTGATATCAAAAAATAATAAATTGACTTTTTGTCGTAATAACTCTAATTGGTGCTTATTTAGTCTGGCAATCACCGGGAGCAGCCTGATCATTAGGGGACCCTGGTGTCCCCTTTTGCACACAAATGCTCTAGCACTGAGTTGTGCATATAAGAGCTGCCCAGTAAAGTAAATGCTAGTAGAGCCTTTGTTAGCCATTCATTTCAAGGTCTCGGGAAATGGCTTTTTTTTTTTTTTTTTTTTCCCCCAGACCAATAAGTATTGTCTCATCTGTAAATTTCTTATTCTAAATCATGGAACAGTTTCTATCTGAGAGACTCTGCTTTAATAATTGGTAATTAGACAACAATTGGATATTTTTATCTAATATGTAAGAACTAGTTAGTAT
Organism: Miniopterus natalensis; assembly: GCF_054644295.1. Classification (NCBI taxonomy): domain Eukaryota; kingdom Metazoa; phylum Chordata; class Mammalia; order Chiroptera; family Miniopteridae; genus Miniopterus; species Miniopterus natalensis. The sequence continues at coordinate 21,304,058 of NC_142085.1, forward strand.
TTATCAGAATTTTCAATAATTGGTCTCAGTGAAACAGAGATCGTATCATACAATATTATGGACAAATAAATACCTTAGAAAATGACATCTTAAATCATTTGCTTACTTTCAAATATTACCTGCATCTATGATTTCATTCATTTTTAGGGGGAAAGGCTGAGGCAGAGGAAATAGGCTCCTACACATATGACTTTGTGTTTGACTATGTTCTTGGAGTGTCTTTAAATCCCTGCTTCTACTCATGATGACTGTGGCAAAAAAAAGGTGAATGTGTTCAAGCCCATTTGGCTGAGCCCTGCCCTAGCCCCCTTTGGCCCAGCTCATTACACATTGTTGTAAAGCATAGTGTTCGCTTAAAGGCAGGTCTCTGCATTATTTTCCTTGGGATTTCATTTTCTTTTCTCTGTTACTCTCTTTCAGACTTTATGCCCCATTAATACGCTTTTCAAACACTCAGTTCTGCTTTTTCCCCAATATTTACATGTATCAACATTCAAGGATATTCTAATAAATTGTAGACTGTAATTGATCCACTGTCTGAATGGCAGTGAATGTTTTAGAATTGCTCATGTTTTAATGTATAGCAATTATTCAGATATTTGAGTTTAGAATTAAATCTAAGAACAGGGTCAGAGAGTAAGTCTGCGTTTGAGTTCATTTAATTTTAAATTTACAAATGGTAAAAAATTCAAAAGTTACAAAAGAATACATAGTGAAATACTTCTTTTTCTCTTTGTTCCTCAATTATTCGGTTCCCATCCTGGAAGAAAACAAATGTCATTAGTTTCTCTGTTCCCTTCCAATGATATATGTATGTATGCATGGGTGTTTTTACTGTCCACACCTTCAGCTCGTTGAATTTTTTCCTCATATTTTATTAGTGTGTTTTGTTTTTTTTCAGTGATTACAAGTTGTCCATTCTTTAAGACACTCATAGTATACCAATGTTTGAGTGCATTAAAATTTATTTAACCAGTCCCCTACTGAATATCATATAGGTGTTTTCAATCTTCAGCTATTACAAATAGTGCTGTACAATGGGTAACCTCACACCTTTTACTGATAATACACCTCTTCCCTACTAGTATGAAAAGCAAACTTCAACTTACATGAAATTTCCCTATACAAATATATTTTTTCAAGAGACGGGTAGCTTTGTTTCCCTAATATTGCTGCCTCCACTTCTAGCACCACATTTCCTATTTTGTTTCTAGAGTTTATACTGTGTCAGTCAAATAAGGCAGAGCTTCTCCTGCAAGAGCCCAGACACAGGCCCGGACAGTTCCACATGAACTCTATAATGACTGCCTTCCCTTGGTATAAGCCACAGATTCCTTGTGCGTGGGGAAGATATATAGCTCATCCCTACGTAATGCTTTGGCCCACCTTAGGGCAGTGGTTCTCAACACTGCCTTGCAGTGACTGCAGGAGCTTTCAAAAAAGCGCAGGTGCCCTGACTGCAGAGATGAACTGATACGAGGCTGAAACCAGACATTTGTTCTTTAAAAACAAACTCTCAGGTTATGAAAATAGCAAGAGCTGAAAAACACTGCCTTCAACTATAGCCTAGGAAGTGGCTCCAGTGATAACAGTGCATTGTATTGTTCTGGGTTTGCTATATATTTTGCTCTAGCTTTTCACCATAGGCTTTGGGAAGGCTGCCTCACACGGCTGTTATAATTAACCAAGAAAATATTGGGCAGCTTTTTCACTGGACAAATGTCCACTGAGTGCCTAGTGGGAATCAAGTGCTGTGCTAAGCTCAGAGAATGGCAGGCGGGACAAACTATCACTGTGACACGTAGCACTGCAGAGTACGTCTCCTTCAGAATACTCCGGGGGACCTATGACAGGTAGATTAACTTTGTCCGGCAGCTCCAGGGTTCACTGTAGCTGGATAGCATAAGATAATTTATTTAATGTAATGTGCAGTTTTGAACATATTTTCAAATTTGCTTTCTAATAGGTACTTTCTTGAATAATCCCCAAGATAAACTTAATTGTGCTCTTGCCCAATACACGTAAATAAAACTGAAATCATAGATATGTGACTGGAATTAACACATACGGATTGCTCCTTTTATTTAATAACATTGAGTAGTGCAGTACTAAGTTAAACCTGAATTATTTTTAAGGCAATATTTATAGTGACTGTTGGTAAGAATTATCTAGTTAATAACAATGCAGAAATGTCCTTTAGTACAAATCGGTTTTAGATATTGATACTTAGTTATCTAAAGTACATGTTCCCCTAAAACACAATGATTTTAAAAGAAGGAAAAAGCCTTAATGACCGCATAAAATGTTGGAAATCGGTGTATTTGTTTTCATTTAAAAATGCATCGAGATCTGCTTCTGGTAAAATAACGTGGGAACCCAGAATCGCAGCAAAATGAGCAGTCAGCGTCCTCAGGAAACAGCTTGCCATTAGCTTTCTATGTCTGGGGTGCATCTATCATTGCTGTTCAAATTTTTCCTAATATTTTCCTTTTGTTTTTCACTTTTTGCTTCTGAGTGTGAAATTTGAAGGCCCTGAAACCAGGGAGCAAGTTCCCTTAAGTTCTTCCATCATCTGTAATTCCACTTGTGCTGATTTTTGAGAGTTACTCTATTTCTGCCATCAAGTGCTGCAGCTACTGCTGAAACTTTGAATAGCCCTCAGTGGTTTCCACTTTTTTAGAAGTAGAGGGTAGCTCTTCTTGGACACAGAGCCTAAAGCCCTTCCCTTAGAATATTCCCATCAGACTGACCCAGCCCCCGAATATCCACTTGCCCTCCTTCTAAAATATCCTTGAAATGACATGAACTACAGGGGGTGCACTCGCCTTAGTGTGTGTTCAGTTGTGTAAAAAGAAGAGGGGCTGGGGGACTGGTTTGCCAAGTGGCACAATGCATGGAAATAAAGGAATACTTTAAATCTGTTCTGGGGGGAAAAATAGGAAGAAAAAACCAGGGCAACCCACCTGGTCTTTCACAGAAATGAGGTGCTGGCCGCATGGGGCAGGAGGGAAATGACTTGGGCCCTCCCCGGGCCGCACTGCTCACCCCGGGCTGCTGCACCCGCTTGCTGTCCCCGTGGGCACTTTGGCCCAGCACAGAGACCGAGGCGCTCCTAATCTCTCTTTCACAGATCAGTGAGACCCCCTGGCATTTTATTCCCAGGCCTTCCTGATCCGACTGTTCTACTTTTTTTAAACCTGTTGACTCTAAGATATCTGCTTACAGGATTCAGCTCTAGATTTGCCCTGGTTGCTGAATGCCGCATGCATTTTAATTCACGGATCCATTGCCCCATTCCTTCTTGGGCCCTCGCACAAAGCTTTGGTGGCACCATGCACACATTTTAACTGCCTAGCAGAGTGTCATTTCCTGTCGCCTCTTTTGATGTAGCATCTCTGTACATGCAGGAGCAATGTTTGTGGTGAGCGGGAGGAAGCAGTAAACAGGACTGAGGCGGGAGGCAGGCGCTAGCTGTCAGGGTAAATGCAAGAAGCAGCTGCTCCATCCAGGCTGCTTGTAAAACAACCGTGTGCGGGGAGAGCTTTGCCTTAAACGGGCCACAGCCGCAAGAATCAGGTTTTAGCACCAAATTCGAGAGGCATGCTGCTATCCTCCTGTTCTCACTGATCCACTTTCCCACTATGCACAGAAGTGGAGGAAAAACATATATAATAGTCTCTGTTACAGTGTTATTTAAATTTGCAGGTGTATCAATGTACAGAACTCGCCTCGCTGCGCTAAGACGACACTGTGAATGGTGTTATTGCGTTAGTCCCAAGGTACTTGTGAGTCCCAAGGTCACCAGAGTTTCTCCTCTGGTCAGGTGCTATGGCCACTATTTCATAGATACATTTTACCTCAAATTTGAAGTTTTTAAAATTATCTCCCTTTTGTCATTTTTCTAGCAAAAGTGACCATCCTATATGGCATTGCAATGTCCTTTTAAAAAAATATCGTTGTGCCTTTGTGTGTGTGTGTGCGTGTGTGTGTGTGTGTGTGTGTGTGTGTGTGCGTGTGCCAAATATGCACACATTTCCCCCCCTAATTGGGTAGGGTGATAAAGTGCTGGTATGAAGCACTTTAAAAATATCACTTGTATATTGCAACTTTATTCAAAACTGTGACCCTTCAATAACTAGCACTACCCAGGCTAATAAACATAGAGACCCTTTCCAAGTAGTTATGTCATCTTTCTACTTAAAATGGAGGAAACACAATGATGTTTTCTAGCGCATGAATCTAAAAGTCTTAATTAAAGACCTGCATGCAGCTGCATTGAAACAGAGCACAGGGAGCAGGGAGATCATCATGGAATAGTTCACCAAACATTGTCTGATCTGATATGTTTACCTCATTGTAATATTTATATATTAAACTAGACCCTTCCAAAGCCTAGAACAGGACTTCTCACATTGCAGGAATAATAATAATAATAATAATAATAATAAAGTTGTTAAAGACTCAGTGAATGGGTAAAAAGAAAAACGACATTAGTTTCTACTGGTAACACAAATAAAAATTAAACACACTTGCATAAATACAAGAGTAATTTTAATGCTTGTTTAATATTGGTGCACATTGACACTTCAAATCAGGATATTGATTAATATCTGCATATAAATGTATGTTTCTGTCAAATAAACAAGAGCAAGGACCCCATCAGTTCCTCTTTACTCAGTAGGTATGAACCATACAAATAAACCATCGTCAAAGAGATTTCAGTCTTGTTCCGTCTTAATATACATCAGGGAAATCTTTGGAGATAAAAGCCTTCAGCGGGAAAAACCTATAAACACATATTGAACCTATTTAATTACATAATGAAGTATTTGGGGAGACATATACTGAGGTTTATCATTTACTCTGAAATGTATAAAATGATATAGATTGATGAATGAGTGGAAGTAAAGAAAGATGAATGGATGTGTGATAAAGCAAATTTAGCGCAACATCAAGGGTGGACATATGGGAATTCACTATCAAAATCTTTCACCTTTGTTATATGTTTAAAGTCTTTTATAATTAAAATGTTTGAAAAGAAATCCTCACGAATTTATTTACCTTTTTTTTTTTTCTCCTTAGGATTTTTAGTTGTAAGAAAAACAAGGTATCCAAGAAAAATTTAAGATAAAATTACTCTTAGGATTATATTTTCTCAGCTCTATATTATCCTAAAATGTTTTCCTGTTTTCTATTATTGGTAATTTTCTTTGTCCTTCATTATAAACATGTTTCCCAACCTGAAAAATTAATATTTCTTGTTTCTAGAGAAAAAGAATATATTTACTGAGGAAAATATATGAAAGTTTCATTAATAGTAACTAGCCTATTTTGTACATTTATTCTGTATAACTATAAACTTTTCCTCCTCTGTAGTACTCTTAACAATTTTTACTTCTTCCTGGTATTAAATTATCCACTACTTTGCTATTGTATGAATATAAAGCAAGATCAAACCTGTTACATCTTAGACTGTTACTTTGGCTAATCACCAAACAAACATCATATGATTTAGCCATGAGGCCCGACTTTTTTCATGGCAAAATTTGATTGACCTTGTGGCTGTTGGATTGCCTCTCCTTGACTACCTTCTCCCCCTTTGAACTTACGTGAAACATTTTATCTCTAACACTCATTTGAAGCTTGTAATACCATAGCTTGGATTATGTATAATGACAACATATGTCAATTAACATGCACAGATTATAGATCATGCTTCTATAGGTACAATATAAATTATAAAGTGCTACTGCAGTATTTTTGTGTTTGTTGTTATTGCTGTTACTAGTACTGGTATGATTGTCACCTTCCTAGAAACAGGGATGATCTTTGGTGTCCTTTTATATCTCCCATTACTCCTACCGAGCGCTGCACCTTGAACAAAGCAGGTGCTCTATATAAATGTGGTGAAAGCTTGCTTTTTAAATTTGTTAAGGGTCCAGTAAGAGTGGGCTTGATTGAGCTTTAAAAATACCGTGCTTTTCCAGACCAAAGTCCATCACCAAATCTTTACCAATAAACCATTTTTAGCTCATTTCTTAAAAATTTCCTTGGATTTAAGAGTTTATGAAAAAACAAAGTTATTTATGATTTTGTTATACTTAAGAAGCAGCATATGTTTCATAATGTACTTAAGAAGCATTGTACATAGTGCTGTCGGTACTGAAGCTTACCATCGAGCCTGGCAATGCTGCTGCTATAATCATGCAATATCCTCTCTTTAGCAACATAATGATGCGGAATTGATAGAATTCACTGATCTCGCTTTCCGAAGGGTTCCAGCTTCTTTGAAAAATTATTTGGACCCTTTGCCAACATTTTGATAGGTCTCCTGGAAAAAGATAGCTGAATATTTTGGAATATGCTGAGAACAGGCTGTTGGTTGAGCAGCAACAAAATGCCACTCCCGTGGAGCTTGTCCCAAGGGCATTGGTGGGTAGGGTCTCAGGCGCCAGCCTGGAGGGGAGGCAGGGCCCCTAGAGGGTGGCTCTGGGTGTCCCCCCTTGATTTCCCACATACCCCAACCTGGTAAGTAGCTTCTACTTCTCAGTGTCTCCTCAGCCTCCCGCATCCCCCCAAGTCCTTTCCCGAGGACTGTTGAAATGACTAGCAAAGCTGATGCCACCGGCCACGGGCAGGAACGAGGCCCGGGGACATAGGCGGTGCTGCCCTCGGGCTGCGCTTGGTCCCTCGGTCGGGCCTGAGAAACTGACTTTTCCTGTCCGCCAACAGGGGAGGCTTTACACTTGGCTCGGGATTTTGGCTACACTTGTGAGACAGAGTTTCCAGCCAAAGCCGTAGGAGAACACCTTGCCAGACAGCACATGGAGCAGAAAGAACAGACGGCGCGGAAAAAGATGATCCTCGCCACCAAGTAAGCGCAGCGGGAGCCCCCACGTGCCTTACCTTTCGCCTGCCCGATTCCTTGGAGCGAGGGAAGCAGGGGGCACCGGGCTGCCCCGGCTGGGTGGGGAGGAGCCCTCTCATGCCCTGGGGCCAGGCGTGGCACACAAGGGCCCCCTGCACCCCTCTGGTGCCCGCAGCAGGACTTACAACCTGCCCTGGGTTTCGTGATGGGCCTGCTGGTGAAGGTTCTTAGAAAACCTCTCCAGCATATGCAGGCATTTGTAGGAGAAAAACGTTTCGGAGATGTCCATCCCAGGCCAGTGGGCCTTTGGTTGCTATGTAATTTGTTGTAAGCCACTCGTTTTGCCTCAGCAAGTGGGGATAAGGGTCTTAAAACACTGTGAGTGTCTGGGGAATGTGAAAAAGCTGAGGATCTAGGTGCGTGGGAGGTAACGGGGAGGCCTCCTGGACCAACGATGGCCATCGGTGCCCCCATCTTGTATATAAATTAAGCAAATGGTCTCTGTATCACCCCCCTCCTAGGGTGATATTGTAGGGGAAAAAGGTGTAATGTATGAGAAACCTTCTGAAACTTGGAAAAAAGTCCAATTAAAATGTGCATTTAAACAATGAGGGAGACAGTGTAGGAAAAAGGAAGCTTGCTTAAAATGACTTCAAATTCCCTTAAACTTGAAAGTTCTTTGATAATTAAGAAAAGAACTGCCACTTATGGGGTGAAAACCCGGCAGAACTGTACATACTCCTGCGAGTCATGTTCAAATTATTAGAGAAAAATCTTTCAGGTAGTAGATAATTCTAGCTCTCTTCTCTTTATTAAATTATTGCTACATATAGACCATTAATAATCTTATCTAATTTCCTAACTCTATACTTAGCTTTTAGAATGAGTAGTTCAAGGTGGTTAAATTATCATTTATAAGTTAGTTTCTTACTTGGAAAAAAAAAACTTTTAAAGAGAAAGCATAAGGTAGATAGTGTTAGAAACATTGCTTCTTATAAACTAGTGAAAAAAATTACAAGATGTTGGCTAGAATTTAAATTATCTAAAAATGCCTAAAACCACCAACTTCTAATGTAACATAGGTCTTTCTACAAATGTAAGGGTTTATATGGGACCCCTACACCTAACAGGCTTGCCCAAGACACTTGAATCCTTTACTTGGGGTCTGTGCTGCTTGTGGCTAGGTCTGCATGAGTTTAGTATATATTTATGCATTGCTCTTCTCAGAGCACCAGAAATGCTCTTATCTTGCCCCAAAGAGAAGGAAAGCAAAGGGTAATGGCCAAAGGAGGAGAGAACAGATAAAACAAGGCAGTAAAGAGGAAAGGAACAGCAGGAAGAAAGAAGACCAAGAGTCAGAGAAAGAAAATTATAAGACAGGTATAGCTTTTGGATTTAAAATTTAGGGATAAACTTTGTGTGTGGAAGCTCCTGAACACTTACCAGTGGAAAGGCCTAAACCTGGACTCTTTGCCTGGTTTATTTCCTGGCAGATTGTGTGTGAGGGGAGGGGTGTCTCCACTACTCTTTTCCTACTACTCGTTCCCTCTCCCAAACAGTTTCTTGACCCAGAGGGGTCTTTATCAGTCATATCTGAGTTTCTCCAGAAGGAACTGGAAGTACATGTAGTTAGTTAGTTTGGATCCTAATATAATCTCAGAAGAATATAAAGGCTTGTTATAGATCAAGAGGAATACACAGTGCTAGAAGTTAGGTAGCATCCCCCAGGTATGTTCCCAAAGCGTAATATCATTCTAGCTCGCAGGGTCCTATGGGCTTCCCAGCATGTGTACCCATGTGATACAGCCGAAGGACACTGTTATCCCAAAATACAAATTACCCAAGAGAAAACGCCTTCATGTTTTATACCTCGAAATTTCTTGGCTGTGGTTTCGTTGGACATGTTGTAACTCTGTCACCCTCTAAACCAGAGAGCTCCTTCTTCGGGCCCTCCTTCCCCCAGGAATGGTTTTATAACTGACCATTGCTGCCACCACAGCCGAGCTAGCACTGCAAGCACAAGCCCCTTTTCTTGGGAGCTTCCATCACTCTGTTTAAGTGTTGGGGAGTCAGTGTATTCAAACCGATGCTGAGGTTTTGTTTTCAAGGAAATCAATGTTAGAAGAACTTGAGGGAAGTAAGAGAAATACTTCCATATTTATCAAAGTTATGCTGATACGTCTATTGTAGAGCCGTGGATTCTACTAGGAAGCCGTATTTTCTTTTAACCTGGGATCTAAGTCATGCATATTATTTTAGGTGATATTTTGACCTTTGATGTCATAAAATATTGTGAAATCATGTAATTTTCTTCAATTCTTCTGCCCTTTGCTGAACATTTGCAGACCATTTAATATCAAGCAAAAATTGAGTTCACTGGTCTCGATGACCTTATTTTACATGAAGTATATAGGCCATAAAAATAAACATCTAGAAATTAGGAGAGAGCTTTTATAATTTTTTTGCCTGTTCATTTATTTATATCCATCCCATCTTCTTACTAGATGGCGTGAAATGAGAATTAAGAATCAGAGACTATGCAGTAACAGCAAACATGCACAGTACCAGTAGTCATCAATATAAGTGGATAAAGTAAGGGCTGTGTAGGAATAATGCCCATTTTCTGCATCTTACCAATGGATCCAACATGTGTTCTGCGTGGTTTCTAATTCTTCAATGGTAAAGCATTGGCTGTTTTCAATTAAAATACTCAGAGTTGAAATTAAGTAGCCTACATGGGTATTCATTACATTCTTATGGCTCACCTTGATTCACAAGACTGACAGTTGTGTCAAAAATATGTAAAAAATTCAAAATTCTTTGTATGAGAGATCCAATTGCTGATCTGCATCTGCAGACTGGCTTACATATTTCTTTTTTATCTCTATGAATAACAGATTCAGTTGTATTTAATTATTGTCAAGTATATAATTGTATGAAGGCCCATCGATTAAGTACTGTTAGCCCCCTGATTCCTCTTTATTTCTAGTGCTTTGTCGATCAACCAGAATACTTTGGTGTAATTAGTTATCTATGAGGAGAGATAGAAATTGAGTTAGGCAATTTTTGAAACCTAAAATGTACTGGACAAAACATTTAGTCGATTTATGGAAACACATTTAAATCTCCTTATTAAATTTAGAACTAAATATGATTAACATTGGATCTCCATGAAGGTAAAGCAGAATAGTTAGCAAGTTTTAATTGAGTGTTACCATACTGTTAATCATCAAAGGGGAAAACACAGAACTTTCAATTCAGACATCAGCTAAAAATGATGTCCTTAAGGACAATGACGTAAGTGACAAAGTTAGAATTTATGATTCATCGAAGATCATCTTGTGTTACATAATTCATAATGTGACACTTTGAAGAAATAAGAATATTCTTATTGTAGCTTCATAAATAAAATTTTAAATAAGAATAAAACTTATCATAAAAATAATAACTTTGTGTCACGATGAGATGATGATGATAGTTGCCTAAGGGATATCTACAAAATTGTCATCTGTTTTTAAGTCTAGAAGCTGTCCTAAGTCAGTGAGTTAAGCAGCAGAATCGAATATCAAAGACTGAGAATTCTGGAAACGTCTCCTGATACAACTTTATGTCTGGTGTCGTTGGATTGTTTAGCATAAGTTAAATTTGCCCATGCTTTGCTTTTTTCTCATTTCTTCATCAACTTTAAGTTAATTGTAACTTGATGTATTGTTAATACAGTAAGGGAGTTGATTTTCTAACTTATAAGTTAGTTTACTCAATTTTTCAAATAAGTCTCATCATAACACAATGTTTCAACCTTCATTTTAATTTTTTAATATATTTTAATCTGATAGAATATTTTAAAAACACATCTTTAAACAACTCCAGTATTTTATTGTAACAATGGGTCATATTGATGGCCCACCAGATAGTAATTTATTTTGCTAGCCTGAAAAATAATAGCATCAGTCTGCCTTTAAAATTTTAGTTAGAAATTTCCTAAGAACAAAGATAATATAGCCAACTATTAAATAACACAAAACACAACAGATAATGATGCCCACAAAGGTCATCATTTGATGCCATCAAACACTTAACTTGAATTGCTATCTATTCAAAATAGGTTATGTACCTGAAAGTCAGCCAACTGAGTCTAACTCAGAAGAGAAAAAGTGAGAAATTCAGATAGAATATTTTCAATGAAAGTGCATACATACTGTTGCAAAAACATGCATTTAGATGCTGTATCTCAGACTCAACAGACATTAGCAGGGGATATGGAGGATCCTGTTTTCTTCAGAGCAAATAAGGACTTATCTCCGTTCATTTGTTTTTCCTCTCCCCATGACCCTCTTTACTTTCCCCTGTGTTCAAAACCAACAAGGGAAATTCTGTGACATGAAGCAATATTTGAACAGTGGCAATAAACCTGAGGCTCACTGTTCATTTAAAAAAATCACAAATGCTCTTTGGAAGAATTTAATACGTTTTAGATACCTCATGATAAACAAGACTCCACTGATTTAAACTCCTTGATAAATTATGTGTGCTTCAAGACATTTTTTCCATATTCTAGTAGTTTTTGTTAATGACACAAATGCTTTGGAGAGGAATTAGTGGCTGGGTCCATGGAATGACATCGCTTGGAATAAATTGATCCTTCTATACTTGTCTTTGGCTGTGTTGATAATTATGGTCAGGGCTACAGGACTACATTTTGTGTCTGCCCATTGTAAATCCAGACACACCTAAGCACTGTCCTGTTATCCCTTGAATATGGAGTGGCCTCGCCTTAGAAGCTACATTCTTTTTAATTACTTCTGGGGAGTCCTTTACTTCACTCTTTAGCTACCGTATTAATCTAGTGTTTCGTTGTTGTTTTAACAACTGTTTCTTTATGTTTTGCTTCTTTAGAATATATCATTTGGACTACGTATCACAAAGCCTTTACTGTTATACATCATACATGGTAATGTGGCCATTAAACTGGAACCAATGATCAGAAATCATAATCAGTTAAAGTCAGAAAAGCAGCAAGAAAATGCCCTTACATGGAGCATGACAGTCACTTTTGTGAGGCTAGAGGGTGACATCGTGCATAAGTAATTGAGTCAGTTATTAAAATGCAAATTTAGTCCACAAGAGTCTGAATTATAATGAAATATTGGGAAAAAAGGGATTTCCCAAAGTTTACTTGAATTGTGGCTCAGAAACAAGCCTATAACTTGATTTAAACTTCTTGACAGATATATCACCCCAACATCACATTTTAATTTAAAAGATAATTATTAATCATGATCCTTTTGCATAGGTTTTTCATTATCCTGAGGTTAACTTATGAATGCTCACCTTAAAATTAACCTTGGTTTTAGCAGTGCCCCTGGACCGTTGCTCACTGGAAAGTTTATATCGTACTATGTTGAGAGCAGCTTTGCCCCTGTGAACCTCACCTTGTATGTCGGGGATTGAATTTTACAGGTTGCTTTATGAAATGTTGTCCAGCCCCTTTGTAAAAGAGAAAACAAACCATTAATAAAATACCGTGAGATGACTTTAAACCCCTGTTTCAAGAATTCAACTTCAACTTTGAATCTTATTTTAGACAAATTTGTAAAGAATTCCAAGACCTCTTGAGTCAAGATAGATCACCCCTGGGATCCTCCAGACCCACTCCAATTCTAGACCTGGACATCCAGAGACACTTAACACATTTCAGGTAAGACTGGGTTTCTCATTTGCTTGGACTCTCTTTTTAAATTGTCCAAACTGTCTTTACTAACCCGGACGTTTTTGTGTTTCTATCACAATTCCATTTAGAGATATGACATATATGTGTATGGCAACTGACTGGAGTTTTTGAAATTCCAAGCATCTAAGATAAAATTTTAAAAATAACTAATGCATGAAGCATTTTGGATAAGAAGTTTTAATATATTTGTGTGATTATTCAGAACTTGTGACTTTGAGAGTGGACATTATAATTTCAAGTAATCACACTTTTGGATCAGGAGTCTGAAATCCTTTAAATAGTGTTTTATCTTGACTAGGTAAATTGTTGAATGAACAAATGATGTGCCAGAAATGAATGAGATACTATAGACTGATTTTCCAGGACTGATTTTCTACACAACTAGAAACTGCAAATGGTTCTTAAATTAGTCCACAGAAACATATTTAAAGGGCTTGGAATGTATTATTAAAGGCACCTTTTGAATTACACTTTTGAGAGGCATTGGTAAAGAATAGAATATTTTCCCTGGTTAACTTATGCCCCGGATACAATGTGGAGAAGAACATGTAACTATTCAGGGGTCTTCCGATGTAAAACTTTAGAATTCTATGCCTACATGATATTTCTCAGCAATATAAAAATATTTATCCTCTTTTAATTAGTATCATTAGCTTAAAAACAATGCTAAGAAAGAGCAATACACATTAAATTTTAAAATGTTTTTAATACTTCTCAATGATTATAATGCTCTTGAGGAGAATATTCCACTATAATAAAAAAATGGGCTCTGAAATACGTTGGAATTTTATCTGCAGCATCAGAAACTTTTAAATAGAACATTTTCTTTCCCATATCACAAGGCTCCTCAAGATGTAATAGATACATCTCTGAAGACTAAATTTAGGATTTCTCTTCCAAAAATGCACAAAATGTAAGTGATAGTTCACAGGACTTTTCTCCTATGACTCAGCTGGGTTAGGGAAGTGAGTGCTCTAAGCCTGGAAGGAAATCTATTGCCAAGGCGTGCAGCGCAAAAGGCTTTGGAGTCAACAGGACCGTTTTCAAGTTTAGACCCTTACACGTTGGAGCTGGGTTGTTTGGGGCAATTTATACACTCTTGCCAAGGCTGTCCTTCCTTAGCTGTGAGTGGACTAAGCGCCCCCCCCCCCCCCCCCCCCCGGTATGTGGTAGCGAGCTGAAGTGAAGTAAGCTTTCCTATAAATAATGTATCGTTTACTCCACTGCTGGCCCAGGTTTAAAAGGCATAGATGGCTCCACTACTATTTGTGTACACACTAAGCGTATCTATAGTTTTTGTAGAAGTTTAAGTCAGGGCTAAATAATTTTAATACAAATTCAGTTCTCAATTTAAGGACGTTTAAGTTACAAATTTACTCTAAGGAGGAACCTGCTGTCAAATACAGAGACCTGGAGCTCTGTCATGTCTACCAGGTTATTTCCAACTATAGACGCTGCAGCCTTCATCAGGCAGTGAGCTCGAAATAAAACACAGCACCGATGTGTACATCTAGCGTCAGCTACTGTGTGAGATAAACAGCCAAATCCTTTGTTTGCTCAGTATGGGCACAATCTGCTACCTTGTTGATACTTTAGTCATTTGCCAACTTAATGCCACAGAACTCTTTAGAGAAAACTTTCACTTCTACCTTGAGCTAAGTGTTTCCCACATGGGCTTTAAATGCTCTTATTTACGTCCCCATGCAGAATATGGCACCAGAGAAGCTAATCTGGTGTCTCCCAGAGAAGAGCAAAATATATGGTAAATTGCTCCCCCAATTCTCAATTTATTAAAAAAAGAAAGAATAATTATATTTTGAGTGTAAAACTCTCAAGATTACCTGTGGCTGCAGATTCTCAGTCACAACCATTTGAAACTCATAACCACACCTTAAAACATTTAACACTAATGATGTATCTACTTCTAAAAGTACGATCTATAAAATTTTGGTGTTATCTATATGTTGAGTATTTTGTTAATCGAGAAGTTATTGATTCCATTTATTATGCTCTTTTTAATGTTTGCCAGATTTTAAATTTATTTTTCTTTAACTATACTCTAGATTATTTATGTAGGTGAAAACTGTTGATTTTATATTGGGAGGTGGTGTGATGATAGAAGTAATTTAACCAAATTCATTTTATAGCAAATTTCCTAAATTACATCTTTTCAAAGTTGTGGTAAAAAAAAAACCACAACACCCCACATAACATAAATTTCACCATCTTAGCCATTTCTAAGTGGGCAGTTAAGTAGTGTTAAGTATCCTCACATTGTTCTGCAACCAATCTTCAGAACTTTTTCATTTTGCAAATCAGAAACTATCACCATTAAATAACAACTCCTCATTGGCCACCTCCCTCAGCCCCCAGCCATGACTAGTTTACTTTCTGTCCTGTTGTCTTGGCTAATTTAGATGCCTCGTATAAGTAGAATCATATAGTATTTGTCTTTTTGCCACTGGCTTATTTCACTTAGCGTAATGTCCTCAAGGTTTATCTATGGTGTAGCATGTTTTACATTTTCTTCCAAGACCGAATGATATTCCACTGTGTGTATATGTGACGTTTTGCTTATCCATTCAGCCGTCGATGGCCCCTCGGGGTGCTCCTGCCTCTTGGTTGTAAATAGTGCTGCTGTGAACACGGGTGTGCAAATGTTTCTTCAAGATTCTGCTTTCAATTCTTTTGGATATGTACCCAGAATTAGAATTACTTTGTAACTCTCTTTGGGAAACTGCCGTACTGTTTTCCACTGTGGCTGCACCATTTTGTATTCCCACCATCGGTGCCCAGGATTTCATTTAAGGCCTCCACAACCTGACTATCTCTTGTTACTTACTATATTTTTTGTTTTTTGTTTTTTAGTAGTGGCTGTCTTGATGAGTGGGAGGTGATTTCCATTACAGTTTTGATTTGCATTTCCCCAATGATTTGTGATATTAAGCATCCTTTTGTACGCTCGTTGGCCATTCCGCGTCGTCATTGGAGAAATGTCCATTAGTGTCCTCTGCCCATTTTTTAATCTGCGCATCTGCTTTTCTGTTGTTGAGCTGTAGGAGTTCTTTATATATTCTGGACATTAGCCCCGTATTAGACGTATGGTTTATAAATATTTTCTCCCATCGTGTAGGTTGCCTTTTTATTCTGTTGATTGTGTCCTTTGATGCACAGATGTTTTTTAGGTAGTTCAATTTGCCTATTTTTACTACTGTTGACTGCTCTTTCTGTGTCATATCCAGGAAATCCTTGCCAAATCCAATGTCCTGAAGCTTTTGGCCTAGTATGTTTTCCTGTAAGAGTGTTATAGTTTTAAGTCTTCTGCTTAGGTCTTTGATCCATTTAGAGTTGATTTTTATATATGGCGTAAGTGACCGACTTCATTCTTTTCCATGTCTTAAATTACATTAAAGTCTCACTTAACTTCATCAATAGGTAGATAATGAATCCAATTTTACTATAGGCTAATTGATACAAACAAGAGTTAAGTTCCTACAGCATCTCATCAGTGTTATAAAGAAACAATGTTATTTGAGGACCCCCGTATATCCTTTTAAACACGGCTTAAACATTTCCAATTAAAACCCAGATTGGATTCTCCTAATGCAGACTGAATCTAAAGGTGTGTATTTTTGTTTCTACTGTGCATTTATTTAAAGTAGCCTCAGTAGATTATCTTAACAGGACTGTAAAAGTCAGCTCGTTGCCTGACCTTGAAGGAGACTCCACCAGTTCCCTTAAACCTGGCCTCACAGTGTACTCTTTCTTGGAGCTTTTGAAAAATTTTAAGAACTGGGGTATCCTTTAAAGATCTGATTCAACAGGTCTAGAATTGCACTCAGGCACCTGTTATTTGCAGGTCTGAAGTTGATTCTGATAGGCAGCTTTAAGAACCACAGTTCTAGGATATTCCTTGACTATGAGCACAATTCTAATTCATTTTTAAAGTGACACTGAGAATTACATAAAGTTCTGTCCTGTACACTAACATATTAAAGAGATTCGACATCTATTATTCTGCTAATAATCTAGGTAACAATGTTAGCATAGAGTATGTCTCTTTCATAATTTCCTACTGACAGCAGTAACTTTAATTTTGATGGAAGCTATAAGCTCAAGAGAAAAATGAGCTAGAAAAGAAGCAGAGTACATCTAACTTTGAAAACAAGCCATTGGCAGAATCTGATTTTCCACTTTTTGCTGAGTGCTGGCTGGGAAAGAAGGAGAGAACATGACTGGATGAACATAGAGAATACTCTAGTAACATCACCTCGTGCTACTATTTTCTTCAGTCAAAATCTCCTTCCCAATGCAGACCACTTGAATTGCACCTTACAGGGTGGCCGACTTGGGACCTTGAAACTGTGGCTTCCTTTCAGCAGATTGAGGTGTCCAGGTAAGGCCGGGGCGTGACCTGGCCTTGTAAAGCACCGATAACTACCTCCCGCTTTCCTTGGTAGTTGACATGTCAGGGGGCTCAGGAGCACGGGGTGGGCAGTGGCCCTCCTCGTAATTCACAGCCTGGAGAGCTGCTGTCTCCATCAAAATGACAGGAGGCAGGTTTATTCATTATTTATAATTTATTGAGTAACGTAAAAAATGTGTCTTGCTGCAGAGAACACAGCAGACACCAGAACTCCACCTGGAAGGGGGAAGAAAATTGACTGAAATCCGTGGAAGACCCTGCAGACACAATGCCTAGGAGTGGCAACTGCCGCCAGATCAAGGGGGCCTGGGGTTCCATGGATGGAACTGATTCCACTAAGCCAGAAACCCAGAGCCCCGATTTTCTGAAATGTTAGGAATTCTCCTCGTTGAGATCTCAGGAAATCTTAACAACTTTTCCCTTCTTTGCCTCTTACATTCTCATAATTGCGCTGGACCTGAAGTCAAGTGTCTGGCAAAGTGAACAAGGGGCTCCTGTTAGACTATCTGCAATGCTTGGTTTAGAAAGAGACATCTATCAGAAAAATTAGGAAATTTTCTTTCTCAGCACTCACTTGGCAGCCTGAAATGTTATTGTTTCTAGTATTTTACTGTGCTAATGGCAGGTGGTTCAAGATAACTAAAGGGCTGTCCCATTCCTTAGGAATTTCTAATGTGGAAGACAACTACATCCAAAGACTTACATGAGAGAGATTTTATAATAGAGAATTAAACAGAGTGCAGGTAATTACCTGGGGCAACCAGGAAAGGCTTTCTATCCACACTACTTAGCACATAGTATGTGCCCAATAAACACATGCTAATAAATGTAGATTATGATGTTATCTGTGTTAGGTCTTAGATGAATCTTCTGCTGATTCATTCTCCAGGGCCATGGGCTGGGCAAGTGAAATGATCAATGTGCTCAATTCTCCTGTTGAATCAAAAGGTGGGCTGACATCACACCTTAGAAACAGAAGCTCTTACTACTCCCATAATGCTTTGGAAATAAGAAATGCACAGGCATTCCCAGATACCTGTGTGCCTGCTGGTGATTAAATCTGTTCATTGAGTCTCACTGTTGAAACCGCTTACATGTCCCTCTCTTCTTCAATATTTGGATCTTCCATTCAGCATCCCTGTCAAGTTGTCACCTATTCCAGGCTCGAAAACTTGCAATGATAGACTGTTCTTTGCTCGCCTAGGCGTCCCTCCTATCTCTGACAGCTCTGTTAGAAATGCCTTTTTTTCCAATGAAGCAACATCTGTCTCCATAACAGCCCCCTCCTTGGGGTCCTTAAAGAGTCAGTTCCATCCTGTTTCCTTCCCAATCTCTAAAGACAGCTCTCATGTCTCTCTGGGTTTTCTCTTCTTGGGCTTTTCATCCCCATTTTCTTTAGTGTTCCACATATGTCTTGCGTCCCAGTCAACTCAACTAGCATCTTCTGAGTGCTGTGCTTGGCAACATGCTGAAGAGAGGATGTTTCTCTTCACTTAAACGTGAGCATGCTTGGTCTTCTCCAAGGAGCCTACTGTGTGTGTAGTTTACCCCTGCCCTGCCCCTTGCGGTGGGAAAGTGCCTGGGAAGGTAACCTGCAGCAGATGAATTTCTTAATCTTGCAAAAGTATTTTTAATGCCAGAATAGAAATGAAGAAATTTCAGTTAAATGTCTAATCCCAAAAGAAAACATCATGAAATAAATTACACTACTAAGCTTAACATTTAAGAAATAAAAATATTAAACCTCCTTCAGAAGGTTCTGCCCCATTCAAGGGGACATCTAAGCCCATTTTATTTAAGGATATTGGAAATAGTGAGCCTGAACTGTGAAGGAAAAAAACTCCTATGTTTCCCAAACTTAAGCTCCTTTACCTAAGGTTGAAATTAAACTTTAAAACTTAAGCTCCACAAGTGAGTGCCATTCCCAGGTGCGAAGGAAAACACACTCGTCAGGTCTTACTCACCAGTTAAGTGAGGATAGTCTGTATTTACAGAGAAGAAAAGAGTCTCCCTTGAAGTAAAACTTGCACTAGCAACAATATTGACTAAAAATAAAACAGGCAACAGTTTTCACTTCCTCAGCAGACAAATGGAACCATGATGCACTTCTCGTGTGAGCACTTACACTTATTTAACACTAAGTGGGTAATTAAAGAATTAAATCAGTTTCCAATATTTATTGTACTTCACAAGTTGTATGGCACCAAAACAAATGCTACAGGAGATACATATGTAAAAGCAGGTCATTTGATGACATTTTCATGGATTTTTAGGTTCAGCAGGTAGGAGATTAGTAATTCAAATAATAGAAACCAGAGGCAACTATTTCTAATAACAAGTGGCAAACATGGCCTGCAATAATTACATGTGAGTAATTGATTTGGGAAATGCATATTTTGGGGAAGAAATTCAGTAAACTTTTATTTAAATAATTTGTGTTTTTCAGCTATGGACTGGGGAACAGTCCTAGGGAGATAGCTTGGGATCATGGGAAACACTGGGGCCCTAGCTTAGTGTTGTCTTGATTACCAGCTGGAAGTGTGGATTGAGGGCTGGAAATTTACCTGTCCAGCCTCTCTCTTTCATCTGTAAATTGATGCAGTTAAGCTGGATGACCTCAAACCTCCTTCCCAAGTTTGGGGAACCTTTTTTTCTGCCAAGGGCCATTTGGATATTTATAACATCATTCTTGGGCCATACAAAATTATCAACTTATAAATTAGCTATGAAAAAAGCTTCTAGATTTATTGAATTTCCAGTCCCACCTGTGATTACCTGGGCAGGGCCAGACTAAATGATTTCTCAGGCCATGTAAAGCCAAGGGCCTGATATTCCCTGCCCCAGCTAGACCAATGCTGTTTTACCCCATTGTTGATTTACTGCTCTGTTTTAAATCATTATTTATACTGTATTTCCATATTACCTCATTTCTTCTCTTTATGTTTTAGCCACTCATTTATTTTAAAAAGTCAACAATAGAATACAATTTAGCTAAAAAAGCACAAGAGTCCTAAGATTAGTGTCTCCATTCCCCTGTATTATAGAAACTATGAATGGTCTAATAGAGAGAAATATAAAGAAATAATTCCTTTATCCCAAAAAGCTCTGTTCCCATATGTAAAAAAAAATAGGATACAAATGTTAAAATAAAAAAAAATGTATTTACCTTCAAAAAGTTGACTTGGATGTGATTGACTTTGGTTTCTTGTAAAATGTGTGCAATGACTGTATCCTTAGCGCCTTTTCTAATGAGCCGGATTGAAGTACAATGAAATCCCAAGGTCCCATTTCCCTTTGGGGCCTCAGGGTAAGCGGCTGAGAAGAGCAGGAGGGAAGTGACCTTCTGGGGGCAAAGAGGCAGCACATCTCCCAACCCGACAGAGATTCAGGGCCGTCATAAACACATTTCTCCAAAGCGAGTTTCATAGAGCACCAGTCCCATGGGATGCAGCTTGAAAGTGCCTCATGATCAAGTACTTTTGGATCAAGAAACCCTAACTATTAGACTCCTCTTGAAGTTTGCCAAAGCACATTAGCATGTCAAAGACTCCCAGAACCTTTTGAATGGAACCATTTTTAAATGGAAGGAATGCTTAGTCCCCTGTTTTCAAAACTTGATCACAGAAACATTTTCATTTTCCTCAAATGCTTATTGACATGACCTGGAACTCAGGTTCTGCAGAAGTTCTTGGGGGAAAAGCTGAAGAATTTCAACCCCTCCTTTCCCCAGAAAGGACAGCAGGCATGGTAATTCCGTGTCATTTCTTGGCCCACAGGGAACACATTGAACACCCTAGCTGCATTTAAACTATTTTTGAAATACTGATGTTTTGGACTTCCTCTCAAACTAGCAAAATCAGGACCTCTGGGGTGGGACCCACACTTTGGTATTGTTTCAAAATAAGCTCCCTGGGTGATTCTCATATATATTTAGGGCTGAGAACCACACCAGCTGAAGGAACCACAGAACATTTGTGAGTGCTGGGAGGGCCTCGCAAATGAGTAAATTTCAATGATTTCTAGCTAGCAAAGAACTATGTGCCTTAAATATACATCTTAATTAAACTCCATTTTAAATCACTTGGGGCCATGGGCTAATATAATCTATTTAGGAAATTGGTACAATCAGCCAGTTTCCCTTGTTCTCTACTTCCTCGACCAGTTAGGCTAAGATAGACTCCATCAAGTTCTAGAAGGATAGGACCCAGATGCTTTCCTCAGGGTGAGGTCTCTCTCCATGGCCTATATTTAAGAGTTGTGCTGCTTCAGAGAGATGAAGAGCCTTACTTACCCATAGCTCTGAACCGAAGGAAGTTTTTGCAGAGAGCACCCACAATCTTTTGCTGGTGTTCTTTAGGGTCTGTTTCCCAGCCTCCTGCCCTCACAGCTGTTCTGGTGAGTGCAAGAAGACACTTTTCTGGACACCACCAAAAACTAGAGTGGGGAGTACATACTGAGCCTAGGGCAATATTTGGACCTAAGCCTGCAGTAGCTGAATAACCCAGGAGGGAAGGAAAAGGAGATTTACCTTCCCTTTAAATCTTGCTGCCTGCATGCCTCCTGGAGGCCAAAAAGTAGAACTGAAGTTGATGACAATGGCATCTGTATGCAATTCGGAAAATCAAAGGGACACGATAGCAAACACCCATTGGAATAATGCACCATAACAAAATAATAGGAATAATAGCCCAAAGTCTTCCAACCTTTACACATACCAAAAGAAATGGAGGAAAAGAAGTTTGCTTGTCAGACACTGTCCAGGTAGAAAGTTGAATTTCAAAAAAATAAAATTTGCTTTTACCTTAATTACCTACAGGATGATGGCAGTAGGCTATTTTCTCTTGATTTTCAGTCTTCTAGTTTGTAGCATAATAGTATGTATTACTTCCAGCTTTTTGTGTATCAAAAGAAAGCTAGAATAATCCATCCGTGGTTGGCAGACACAACTGAACAACCCAGTCTTCAGTGGCAAATACTAATGAGGCTTTCATTTTCTTTTCAATACATATTAAATCAGTGTTTGCTTAGTAGGTGGAAAGAATGTGCTGGAATCAGGGCCTACCTCTTGCCAAGATAGGAAGAATCCAGGGGAAGATTCCACAGGAGTTTGCTTTAGGCTATGCTTTAGAAAATTGCTTTAGTGGTTTAATTTAAATTAATTTAGACAAATCAATTAGAATAATGATAAAGCATTTCTGAAGGACAATTAGAGCAATATGGAAACAGCTTTGTAACCTGTCTGTGGCATACAACAAAGCTAGTGAAATGTAAACCGTATTTACTCAGATTAAGGAAAGTAAAATAGCTCTTGTCCCTCTGGTAGATTGTCCATTCAGAATCCTGTATTAATTTCCATTTCAAATAAACACTGAAGGTTTGGTGATTTTAAAGATAAACACATAAGGCCTTGGCCCCAAGAAAAAAATACCCTTAACCAAGAAGTGTGAAAAGAAGTTTGTAAAATTTCTATTGTATGAAAGTTTCTTGATAGCTCTCATCATTAATGTCAAGTACAGTCATGTGCCCCTTAATGATGGGATACTTTCTGAGAAACGCATCCTTAGGCAATTTTTTCACTGTGCAAACATCATAGAATACACTTACACCAACCTAGATGGTGTAGCACAGTCATTCAAAGAAAGGTCGTTATGGGGCACATGGCTGTAGGTTATAAGGATAAACACTGATTTAAAAATGCTGTGTCACTAACATCTGATTAGCAAAACCACAGAGGGAAAAAGAAAAAAAGATTATAATTCATTATCGTTCAATTTGCAGTCTCTTCTCTTTCATCTTTTATTACCATTTTCATTTCTGAGTCTCAATTTCCTCATTTTAACCCCACTGATAGAAAATACAGCTTGAACTGTTGCAATATATTTTCCTTTAAAAAGTTAAAGTCTGTATCAGAACTTACTCATGTAAAGTCCATTGGCCAAGAAGAGCTTAGAAAGCCACCTTATAAAAAGGCAAAAACAATGTAAGTCCACAGGTATGTGCGCACGGACACACACACACACACACACACACACACAAGATCTCTCCAGAAAAGGTTGTTCTACCCAGTGGTGTCCCTTCAATTGCTGAAATGTGAACACGCCCTAACACTTAGGGGAGAAGCCAAAATGTAGAGCTTCACCTCTGGATCTGTTATCGATGGGGAGTCCTCCATGTCCCCACTTGTTACCAGTAGAAGTGGCCTTCTTGGGGTGCCACTGGGACAAGAATTTCTAGAGGCCCCCATGGGAGGATGGGGTATAGTGGAAAGTTGTATTTCTGTGGCATTAAACCCCTGAGTTTCCAAGGTCCCATCTACTTCTGTTACGCCAAGGAAAAAGTCCCATTTCGTCTTCAGCAGAGCTAGGATAAAAGCCACTGCCCTGAGCCTCTGTTCCGTATTTGCACAGTCCAGCAGTCCAGCATCTGGCTAGCCCAGCTTGTGTTCCCAGGTGTAGTCCATTGTAGGTGAGGTCCACATGGCCATGGGCCATGCAGCTTCTTGGGCCACATGGCTATGGGTGGAACAAGGGCAAGTGCGAGGAAGCAGGAGAAAAGCAAAAGGAACAAGAGAGGGAGAATTCCCTTGTCTGGGAATTATGTGTTCCCAAATTTTCACAGGCTCTCTGTGGCTCCACCCCTCGCCAATTATTTTTGTTCCCAGGCTAGACAAGCACCTTTCTTACGTCACCCTGACTTTACTGCCCATATGTCCATCTTCCCCTTTGTTGGACCCCTTCCCCCAGTGATCTATGGGGAATGGTGGTTCCCTGGGGAGTGTAAATCTGCAGCAGCTCTCTGGTGAAGCTGCCCAGGTGACCATGCTTATACTATCTGACCTCCCCTTTGCCTTCTTCTTATTATTAATATTCCTGTTATTAATATTAATAACTAGCTAATTACAATGGTAACAGATCCAACAAACAGTCACTATCTTCTTGAACTCAGCCAATTTGAAGCGATGGATTATGTTGCTGAAAGATGCTCTACAGAATGTTAATTGGGAGGTCTAGCAAAATAAGAGTTTTTGAAACCATGAATAAAATTAAGAAGATGACTCTTAAATATAAGTTACATTTTCTCTAACATCAGGCAGCATAAACTATCAGTCTAGATTTTCTCAGCAGGTGATTATATTGCTCACAGTCAGCTGTCAGAACCTTCCTGCTCCTCAGTGTGAAATTAGTAATAGGAAAGTGAAATCAATGAGCTGGAATCTAGTTAGAGACAGAAAGAATGATAGTTCGAGGTAAATATAGCTACTGAGCCTGACGAGCTATGATTCACACCTCAAATTTTGACCCTTGCTTTTTTTAGTTTAGGCTTACTGATTTGGTAAGACGTTTTCCTAAGAATTACTCTTGAGTCAGATCTCTCTCTCAGTGTATTGCAAGTGGATATGTTTTCCTTAATCTCCCCTAAATTTCACATTATTGATTTTGGCCCACCAACTAAGCTTTTTACCACATTAAGGTATTTCTGCACGTTGGTTCTGCTATCCAATGCAGGAATTTTCCTCTCTATTTTAATGCCAGCCATTAAGTTACAAATCCATGATGCCTTCAACCACATTGTCAATTAACATGTTGAGCAGAGTGGAATTAATGAGAGAGCCTTGCAGGGCTCCACTAGAGATGTCCTTCAAGGTTGACAACTGCCCTTAAGTCTACACTTTGGATTTTCCTATTCAACCAACTGTGACTGTGACTCTTACTCTGCTGTCATCTAGCTCAGTTGCTCTCACCTCTACCCCCAAACTTATCACATGTGCTTTGGAGAGAATTTGTCAGATGCATTGCTAAAATCCTACCGAAAATTACATTGTTACTGCTGTAATAAGACTTTTATGGAAGGAAATAGTACAGTTACTTTACTAGATTCCTTACTGAGCTCAGAAGGCACTTCAGTGATCACCTCTACGTTTCTAAATGTTAACACTTCAGATTTGTAATAACCCATTACAAGAACAAATTGTGATAAACCCCTTCACTGTAGCACTTACAGCAATAAAAAGAATTTATTGATAAACACAATGATGTGAGTGAATCCCAGAATTATTATGTGAAGTGAAAAGAGGCAGTCACAAAGTCTATAGAATATATGATTCAGTTTAGATGACATACAGAGGAAACAGCGAAAACTGTAGGGGTAGAAATTAGAGCACCATTCTCAGTAGCTGGGAGTGGGGAGAGTGAGTGCCCTGAAAAGAAGCACAGCAACACTTTTTGGATAATGGTGGTGATTACATGACCCTATGGGTTTGTTGAAATTTAGTGAACTATATACCCCAAAAGACTAAATATTAACATATGTAAACTCAAACCCAATAAACCTGATTTCAAAAATATCTCATTACAAGAAACTTATTAAAGGACTAATTAAATGTAATTAAAAAGTGCAGAGTTTCTCAAATCTGTCTCTTTTTCCCCTGCTTTGATTATAAAGGCATGTTTCTCTGCACCATCTCACTCCTTCCTCTCTCATATCCCATGATTTTTCAAAGATTAAAATTTTTTAGAAAGCAAAGCATCTTAATTACCATTTAATCTTTCATATGCAGACATAGCACTATCTCCCCCAACCTCGGGCCTATCCCTGCATTATTTCTCTTCCCAATTCTTGAAACATAGTGTTAAATCCTACGAGCCTGGGCTTCAGACTCCCAAATGGAACTGAAGAAACTTTAGCCTTTGTTAACTTGATGATTCCATGCACTGAAGCCCCCACCCCTTCTCCCCCAGGCTGCTGCCTCCTGGAGGTGACCGTTACCCAAATGCTGGCCACAGACAAAGTCAGGTAGAGTGTCCGTTGATGACAGTAGTGCCCCACCTCGGCCTCGTTAGTTTTATTGTTTTTGCTTTTGGTTTGTTTTTACTTTGTTTTAACACTCTTTGTGTATATATATATATATATTTAAATATATATCTTTATTGATTTCAGAGAGAGGAAGGGAGAGGGAGAGAGAGAGATAGAAACATCAATGATGAGAGAGTCATTGATTGGCTGCCTCCTGCAAGCCCCCGACTGGGGATCGAACCCACAACCCAAGCATGTGCCCTGACTGGGGATCCAACTGCGGTCTCCTGGATCCTAGGACGATGCTCAGCTGCTGAGCCACACCAGGCCAGGCAATATTTTTTTTAAGACCAGACTATAATCGTGATTACCAATTAATAGTAAGAGCCCAAACACATTTTTAGAGAGACATAGCATCTTATTTCCCACTTACATGAAAATCTGAGAAACTTTGGTGATCACTTATGCTGAACTATATACCCAAAAAGAACCCCCTCTTCTTCCCCACTTTGATGACTGACATCTTACCCTCATGGACCTACTTTCTTCCCATTGTCTTCTCTCTGCTCTATTTCACATTTTCGGAGGAGGAAATGTTACCCCTTTCTCCTCAGGATTCTATCAAAGTCCTCTCATCACTTTGTCCTCTCATCACTTTTTCAGTATTTTAATCAAGAGATCAGGAAACTAACTCCCTTTATTTCAGTAGTGTCAGAGGACCTTTAAAGGGTGAGTGGACTTTGGCTAAGAAGAAGCAAACAAAGGTACCTAACTTCGAATGGCCGTCGTAAGTTTGCGGATGGAGAGGACATATGCCTGAGATAAGCCTTTTTAAAACAAAGTCATAGAGCAGGTGATTACCCAGGATGAAGAAAGGAGACCTGGGAAATGCAAATGTGTTAAGAAATCAGATACAGCATTTGTATTCCCTGGCACTGTTCAGCAAAAAGTTTTTAAGTGTGGCATGAAGATGACACATTGCTAGTTGTCTCTTTCACTTGTCTCATGAGGATAAACTTTTAGATGAATTTTAACTTAGAGATTCTAGATTTTGACTACCTACCTCAAACCATCATGGCTACTATTTAACCCAGGTAATATTTGCTTAGGAATTGCTCCCTGATGTGAATCTTATGAAATTATATGCAAATGCCAAGTATAATTTAAATATTATGTCTGTGGTTAAAAAAAAACAATATTTTCTAAGGACAAAAGCCATCTCCATTATCAAAGATGTTGGAGATTTGACTATAGTGTATTAATTACCTTACAGATTACCTTAGTTTATTTTCTGCCAAGTATTGAAAGTCAGCGTTATCAGTTCTGTTTTTCTTCTTTTTTTATGTACATTCTGCATTACTTTTTTCCCCCTTTTTGTACGTCACTAAGAGTGAGATATACACCTGTTTTTCTGGAGTGGTTGGGGCCAACAGAATGTCATGATATTCCCAGAAGTTTTAATCTTTTTAATCATCTTGTGATTTTATGCTTTTATCTGTGCTATTCTAAAACAATATTAGATTACTGTAATTATTTGGATTCATAAACCTCACTGAAAACTGCTAGAACAGAGGCCATGCTTTTCACTTAGTTTCACCCATGCAGTGTGCCACTCACTCTTTCTTGTTTTGCAGGTAATGTTAAATTAAGGAAGCTAACAAAATTTGCATAATGTTTTTCATGGGGAAAGATAACCCTTTAAGCAGTTACTTTTCTTATGTTGAATATTCCACAATCAATTTTTGACTTCTCTGTTGAGCTCAGTGTTCTTTCAGCTTTCATAACCTTCTGCTCACGTCCTGAGTTTCAAGGAGAGCACCATAAGCATTAATAATGATGAAGCTTCGAGTTGGAAAGAACCATGCGGGTATTCTAGTTAGACCATTGTCATCTTACAAGGCTACATAACTTCCCCCAAGTCACAAATTGCCTAAGGTCAGAGCCAGCGTGAACACTTGGTACACCTGGTTCTCAGTGCAGGGCAAAGATGACAATGCAACCAGCTAATGAGCAGATACAGATTTCAGAAGCAAGAAAGGCCATCAGCCAAGAAGGGACCAGCTTCAGAATCTTTCTTTATGGTGACAACTCTTCTCGACATGGAGAATGAAAGCATTTATATACACCTATCCACTTTGTACTTGATTTTTTACAACCGTGGTCTCAGACAGGAAAGTGAGCACGAAGAATTAACATCTTCTGGGCCCACACGTCTGCCCACAGAACAAAGTTAGAGAAACTAAGTTAAAACTGCCAATATAATGTGATTTTGCAATGAAAAGGAATAAAACACACCCTCGGCCTGAGAAGAACTTAAGCACAATGGCAATATAGAATATCAGATATCTCGGCAAATTATTTCACTTCTCTGGCATTAGTTTCTTCGTCTGTAGAATGGAGATAATAATACCTACCTTAGTGTTGAGGTGATTCAGAATAGAGCACTCAGAACAGGGCCCGCCATATGGTCATAACTCAGATACTGGCTATTGACTTTAATATTTAACCTAGTGGAACTAAATTCTGCATATTCAGCTGTAAATGAAGAAGACAGTCCTAGCCAAGAGGACCTGGCAGGAGAGAGGAAAATAAAATTCATCTAATGATACAAGGATCCCTGAAACAGGAATAAAGCATGAAAAAGGTAGCTTGTTCCCAGGGCCAAGCATCTGGACACTGATGGATGGCCTCCCCCAGTGCTTTGTGTGGGTGCAGCCATGATGAATTCCCCCACCACTCTCATCATTCCATTTGTTGTCCAAACTCCCTGACAGACCCTACCGCACATGGATTCCTCTCTGGTTACCTCACTGTAGAAATGGAGGGGAAGTCAGTATTTCTGCTCAGCAGTACAAGCATTGCAGCAAAGATATGCATGTGCTTGAACAAATTTGGTGCACATAGTTACCCAAGTACTGACCATTCTCGTTTTCTTAATAATTGGAGACTGAAGTCTTTTTCCTTTTTAATGTATGTTAATTATGACTTAGACATAAGGCAAGTTTTGCAAAATGTCCAGATGAAGGATGCTAGCAACCTGTGTAGTATAATGAGAGACATGCAGAAAATCTTACCCTCACCATGAAAATCCCACAGCCAACAATATCTATCATTTATTGGACATTTACTATAGGTTGGCATTATTCTGAGCCTTTTAAATGGATTAATATAAATCACAGTTCCATGTGGTAGATCTTATTATTATCACCACTGAGGCGTATCAGTAGGCTGCATTAGGCCCTAAGTCCTTCCTTTTCATTGTTTTAAAAATCTCATTATTTTTGTTCCTAAAGATTACATAGCCTTTGGGGGTAACTAGCCAGTTAACATATTGTGAAGGGTGGTTCTACCTGAGTTAAAAACTTCTAGCCTGGCAGGGCATGGCTCAGCGGTTGAGCATCGACCTAGGATCCAGGCGATCAGGGTTCGATTCCCAGTCAGGGCACATGCCCGGGTTGCGGGCTGCAGCCAATCAATGACTCTCATCACTGATGTTTCTAAATCTGTCTCTCTCCATCTCCTTTCCTCTCTCTGAAATCAATAAAGATATATTTTTTAAAAAATTTTAAAAAACCACAACTTCTAAAGTCGTAACAACTATAAAACCTAAGGCTTGTAAGCAGTTAATAGCTTGTTTTTTGGATATACAATATATACCGTGTTGTATATATAGTAAAACATATGCATAATGTATGTCAAGCATATTTTTATATATTTTTATATATTATTACAAGTTTGAATAATGGGAAGCTACCTGGCAGTGTTACTTCAGAAACAATTTAACAACCTGGGTGGCTTCTGTTCACAAGAGGAGTGAATCTGCACTTATTTGTTCAATTAGAAAGGATATTTGTCATGGTTGGTAGGGCTACGTATACTGAGGTTGCAATGACCCCCTATATTTGCTCACTAGTTATGATTGTTAATTAGCTGCTAAAACCCAAACACAGAGTGATTTACATAAGATAGAATTTTATTTTTCGCTCACTAAAGAGACTGGGAGTGAGGGGGTTCCTTCTATGTTGTTCCATCCACATCACCAAGGTGATTATTCTCATCTGTACAGTCACATAACTATTTTGAGAGGACATAAAGGGCACTCAGTTTCCTTTTGAGCAGGTGGTAGTCTCATATATCCCTTCATATTTTATTGTGGGAGGGTTAGTTCCATGTTCAAATCTAGCTGCAAGGGAAGTTTGGAAATATAGTATCTAGTTGGATGGTCATGTGCCCAGATAAAACTCTGGTACAATGAAGAAGAAAAGAATGAAGTCAGAGAAATAGCCGTCAGGCATACTCAGCCAATTTTGATTTCTTCTTATATGATCTATGCCCAATCAAGCATGGATATCATTCTTTAAAGCAAAATGGTTCCCACCCATAGAAAGTTGCATTTTCTCACTTTTTTAATGAGATAGAGAATCAGAGTTAAGCCATGTGTTAAATACTCAGACTTACTAATAATTGATAACTGTCAAATCTATGAATGATAAACCTTCCAAATACATCCCACATTTCTTATAGTCAAAAACAATACACTGACTTCCACAGTGTTCTGTCTTCCACAGTGCTTGGCACCACTTAGGAACATAATAAATGCCTGTTGAATTGAATGTTCCGGGTTAAATGGGGGAGTTGTCCTCTATCGCACTGTAACTTGTTCTCTCTTTTTCCTACCACTTCTCCTTTCCAGCTTGATCACTCACGGCTTTGGGACTCCAGCAATATGCGCAGCCCTAAGCACTTTCCAAACGGTCCTCAGTGAAATGCTGAACTACTTGGAAAAACACACTACCCACAAAAACGGCGGAGCGGCAGATTCTGGCCAAGGACATGCCAACTCGGAGAAAGCCCCCCTGCGGAAAACGTCAGAGGCCGCCGTGAAAGAAGGCAAAACAGAAAAGACAGACTAGCTACGTCAAACCACCTTCTTCCAGAGAGTCTTGCTGCTGATATTTTTTCTAATATATATATCACTGAGGGTGATTAATCTTCAGTGGATCAAATCTTGACCCTTCCTCGAACCTCCATAAAAAACAAAAATGGAAATGAAAAATGAAACAAAAAAGAACAAAACGACAAAAAAAAAAAGAAAGAGAGAGAGAGAGAGAGAAAAGGAATACAGCAGTGTAACCGTGTAATGAAATTGTCACTTTTTAAATTTTATGTTATGATAAACTCCTTTTGTGCACGTAATTTATTGTTCTGAATGATATACACACAGTGTTAAGCGCTCCTGGACTTTGGAGAGGCAGCTCATGCTTTTTCACATCTGACTGATGCACTTTCTTACCCAGCTCTGTAGGGAGGGATCAGAAAGCATGACCCAAGTGGACTCCACCGCCAGTGCTCACAGCTCCAATCTTTCTTGACTTAACTCCCTGTAACAAGAGTGCCTCTTTCCATTAAGTAGACCAATCTGGCAATTAATCCATCAATAAATACTTTGGGAACTGAAAAGGGCAGTCACGAATCTTTGTCCTGTGAACTGACAGAAATTCTAAAACTTCGGTCACCCCCAGCCCACTGAACTACCAGTGCCTTGGTGGTATTCAAAAATTCCAGAAAACTCTGTCCCCTCTACGTATGACTATTCCCACCTCACCCTAGGTCCTTCTTTATTTTTGCCCAGTAGTTAAGAAGAGAGTCAGCATGATATTGAAGAAATAAGAAAGAAATGAACTCTTCTACCCATTCTCCTCACAGGCCCAACCTAACAGTTCAAGGAAACAGACTGCATTTAATGGGTCAGGGCAGGATGGACACGGGAAAAGGTAGCTTTGCCACTCTTGGGCTCCCGGTGGAAAGCAGTGGGATTGTGTTGCCTGGAAAAGCATGGGAATGGGACCAGTGATCTCTCCAGGAAGCCCTGCCCCTCAGAGACAGGAGAGGAGCCCAGGGGACCCCTGGAGGTCCACTGACTTGCTGGTGACCAGTGGTTGTATGAGTAGAGTGAGAGCCCTCCTTTTTTCTATCTTTATGCTTCTTCTACCTGCTTGATAGCTGTGTTCTAACCCTTCAGGAGCACAGAAGCATTCAGGTCTGTGTTCAATAAAAACAAAAAAAAAAACAACCCAGAATGATCAGAGAAGACTTTGCTTTTAAGATGCTTCCTTTTTTTATAGCTTGTCCTTATAGCTTCAGTGTCCTTTAGTTAAGACACTGAAAACAAGAGGTTCCAGGCTGCAAAGGCCAGAAGCTAAATGAATGAAAGTCAGGACCATTTAAACCTGAAAGTGTCAAGAAACCTGATTGGTACTACATTATTCTAATCTTTCTACTGTGAACATTCCTAACCTGACACTAAGCGGAGCATGAAAATATTGTCCTCTTGTTAACATATTTCAGTTACTTTCACTAAGTATCTGCCATAATATAGCCCCATGGGGAATATTAGTATTATTTTTAATTGGGAAGAAATTGCTCAAGATTTTTTTATGTAGAGATCACAAAAAATATTTTACCTAACAATAATTTTTTAAATTATTTGATCTTTATCTTCAGTCTTGTACAGAAAAGGGGAACCATAACCAATAAAAATCTAAATTTTCTAGACTAAATTCAATTAACACAAGACACCACTAAGGAATTCTATAATAGAGGGGTTCTACAGTTACTCAGTAGAGAAACTTAAAATAAAGAAATGAATTGTGATTTCATGTTTCTCTAGATCCATTCTTTAAATTTTACCATTATTTAAGGCTTTAAACAATTTTAAATAAAATAGAATAAAGTTGAGATTCTGCTGCAGTTCCAAATTTCATCACAAAATAAATTATTCCATTTTAAATGAAATTTTCCATATTGTAATATATACACCTGAAAAGTGATGAGTATTTCAGTTTCATTAGTAGTAGGAAAGCTATATACAGGTCATGTGGACTGCTAATATTTCCTTAATAAAATTTCCACATTAAGTTTCTTTTATTCCTTTTACTATTAAAAATACATATTTAATATGGCATTTTGAAATGCATATCTGCTAGGTACTTAATGTAGTTATATACCATGTCAAATGTTCACCAATAATCAGATGGAAACTTAGATCTGGTTTATAGTGCCAGCTTATTTCTCCACCTGTAGTTGTTACTAGTTGGGGTTCTTAACACCTCAATGGGGTGTTATTATTTATTAGCCTTGGAAACAAATGTACAACTATAAATAATTACAGTGCATATTATTTACCAGGATTTGGGGTGTCTTAAGAGCCTTAAATGGACAGCACCCATCATTTAACTTTACCAGCCATTGGGACATAAATGAATTGATGGGCTGGTCATGTTTAGAGTCATTATTTATTATCATAGCCTAATAGACATTGTTAACATATCAACTTTTGCCTTGTATATAATAGGTACTCAACACTTTTTAAATAAATGGATAAACGAATGTGTGTGTGTTCTTTGTCCAAAATGGGCCAAAGGACATTTTACTTATGATTCTTTTTAATACTCAGTGCTTCAATCTGGCCTGCTTCTTCCATGGTAATTTATGGATAATTCTTTTATATGCATAAGGAAATAGTTCCACTATATCACATTAGTGGCAAGTAGATATAGTTAATATAGAACAATAAAGAGAATTAGATATGTATCAGAATTTCAACAAAAATAAAGATACCATCATTATTAGTATCATAGTTTATGGTAACAGAAGATAGCTCACAAATATCTACCTGATTTTCAGTGTTATAATAAGTAATAAAACAATGAAAAAACTGTTCAGATTAACTATTACTTGCCCAGAAAATCCTGCAAACCTCTCATAATTACACAAAATCAATAATGACAATTAATGTAAATTTTTTATATTTAAACTTGTAAAAAATTAGGTCAAAAGTCTATAAAAAAAAAATGTTTGTTTTAAGGCTGTTTCAAGAATCAATTTCGGGGCCACCTCTATGGCTATTTTATTAGCATTACCATTTGACTTAAGTTTTTGGTAGTTCTAGAGAAATAAATGAAAACTGAATTACTCTACTTTTTCTTTTCTGGAAAGATCAGAGCCTTGGAAAGATCCCTCATTTAGTCTCCTGCTCCCCTGTTGTGAGAAACTACAACAATAAGGATAACTCTTTCTGGCTTTAACTTCCTTTTTTTCCTTTCCCTTTTTTGAGGGTGTGTTCTCTACAATATCCAGGACATAACATGACCCTTTAGCACCTAAGAGCATCTTCACCCTAGTGTGACAGTGATAGAATTTGACCTTTTGTTACTTGGTGCTTTTAAGGTAAATGTGTCAATAAATTATTCTTATTAATAATGAGTAAAACAATATACTTTCATTTCCCTGTATTTTTTTTTTTTTTCTGTTTTTTTGGAGGCATTTTAGACCAGTGCACTTTTAAAAATTTATCAGAATGCTTTACAAATGACTATGCCATCTCCTTACAAAAGCCAAGTCAACATAAGACAGGTGCCATGGCCTAGTCACTAAGAACATAGACTCTGAAGCCAAATTACCTGGGTTCAAATCATGGCTCCTTCACTTCGTACTCTATGGCCTTGGGCAAATTGTTGAGCCTCTCTGTGCTTCCATTTCCTTTTCTATAAAATGAGAGTAATAATAAATACCTACTCACAAAATTACTGTCAGAATCAAAGAGTAAATGTCTCTAAACTGCTAAGAGCAGAACAGGGACATGGTTAGTGCTATATGTTAATTACTGTCTTTAATACTTGGACAAACTATTCCTTTTATCTAGATATCAGCTTCTCCTCAGTTTATTGAACCCTTTCTATATGGCAGGCTCTTTCTTAGAAACTGAAGATACAGAGTGGAAAAGAACATTTTTCTTGCCAGTTTCCCACAGTCTCCCATGAAGACCCCAGGCATTAGCACCTGGTAAGTGCCGTGGTGGAAACCTGCACAAGCTGCCCCAACGCAAACCAGACCAGGGGCCAGGGAACTGGGGAGAGGCTGTGAAAGGTAGAGGGGAAGATAGAAAACCAAGGAAGGGGGTTGTGATCAGGGGATGGGAAGGTGAAAAATCAGGATAAAGGGACTTTCTGGTTCTGAGTGAATTAAAAACATTTGGGGCAGGATTCTATTTTGAAAACTAACAGATGCACCTTGTGTTTGTGGTGATTCCTCCCTCCCTCCCCCACTTGGGGCAGTTGACATTTCATCTGGCCTGCCTCAGGGCAGAAATGCGACCCAGTAGAATGCAGGCAACAAGAGTTGAACTTTTGTACAAGTTTTCAGTTTCAAAATCTTAGGCCCTAAGGAGGACTTGAGATTTAAAAGTATATCTGCCAGGACCTTTTCTTTCACACGCACACACACACACACACGCACGCACGCACGCACGCGCGCGCACACACACACACACACACACACACAGAAGACCATAGTTCCCAGACTGAGAAAATAAGAAGAAACTAAAAGATTAATTAAAAAGGCTTAGCTATCGTTGCATCTCTCTGAGGAGGGGCCATAGGGTTGGAGAGAGAGGGAACTATGTTCCCATCTCAGAGAGAAGCCCAGGGAGGAAGGGCAGCCAGCAAGCATAGTGAAGAAGCAGAAGGGGTGCCTCTGTGGTGTGTGTCTAGCAGATGGTTCTCACACAGCCTCATGGGGTTTATCTCCACATGGCACAGAGAGGCCAGGTTGATGTGAGTTCTCTCAGAAAACAAAGAAACAGCACTTCTTGCAACCCGGAGGAATGCAGCAGCAAAAGCCTATTTCGGGCGCACCCAGGAGCAGCCCAGGTAGCTGACAAGCATGCACAGTGCCCCCAGGTTGGACACAAGTACTCATGCGAGAAACCTGCAGCATGTCCCAGTCAAAGACCAGATGGGAATTCATGTGCATCAGTTAGAGTCCAGTCAAGAGAACAGAATCCTCTCTAGGGATTTCAAAGAGATGGGACTTAATAAAGAGAATACCTTATCAGGTGTTAGAGACAAAAATGAGACACTGAATCACCCAAATATCTGTAATTTGAAAAAAATTGTGACTTCCCCTATAGATGGGAAAACAAAAGGAAGGAGGTGAGGTGACTGCATCTGGGAGCTGGGAGGAGAGTGCCGTCCTCCCCATGGTTGTTGCTCAAACCTCTGAGACTGGTGCTGGGGGTACCTCTGAGGGGCTAGAGCATGGCTAACACTGGAGATGCAAAAGAAGCTAGAAGCTGGGGCCATGACCTCCTCTGCTGCTTGATGGCTGCTTACAGGAACTGGAAATATGTGGAGCATCCTTTCCTGTCCTTCCTTTGAATTCCCACCAGGGTCTTCCATTGTCAGAACCTGATTAGAAGCCGGGAGACAAAGGGTTATGAGAAAGGTAGTTTGCAGACTTCCAGCCCCAGCATCTCAGATTTGGGCCACATGTTCCCCCTAAAAACCTGGTGCTAAATAAACCCTTCTCCACCAACTCTGAGACATAGATGCAACCCAAGAATACCCTAACTGGACTGAGATCAAATTTCTGCCGCATTTAAAATAAAGCTCAAATATAGAAATAATGTCAGGTTATAAAAAATACAATGACATTTCTCATGCACTCAAATTGGAAGATAGACATTCACATTTAAAACTATATTTTAACTACTTCCCATCTGCATCAAGGAAGATTCAAAAAGACCAAGACACTTAAGAGAATTTGAAATAACTCAACAATTACCCATGAAAGCAGAAAAGAATACAAATAAGTAAACAAGGACATATGAGTTTTTGCCAAAGTCTAATGTAAGTTTTCAAAGCTATTCTTCCTTTAATATTGTTTCCTTAATCATTTCTTTCAAGTGAAAAGATATTTGAAGAATGCACACTAAGATGATATTTATGTTTAGTCTTCCTTCCAAGTCCAATCATAATGTTCTTACTGTCAATAAGGCTCTGGGCATAAATATTAGGATTTTTTCCCCTCTCCACACACATTCTCCCTGGGCAATATCGTCTTCTATCATAATTTCAACTATCATGTCTTTTCTTGTGGCAAAGACCAATAGCCATCTAACAAAGTCCATTTAGGATCTTCATCCTAGGTATATATCTATTCTAGGTTTTGGCAAACTTTTTCTTCAAAGGGCCAGGTAGGAAGTATTATAGGCTATACAGGGCATATAGTCTCTGTTGCAGCTACTCAGCTCTGCCATTGTAGCATGAAAGTAGCCATAGACAGTAGATAAGCAAATGTACATGACTGTTCCAGCAAATCTTTAGGCATCGGGCTAGATTGGTTTTAAGGGCTGTAATTTGCTACTCCATACCTAGATTAAATTTCCCAGTATGTCTAGCTGTTTGTAGCTATGTGATTAAGTTCTTTCCAGTGGGGAAGTGGAAGTGATATTTGCCACTTTCAGGTTTTTCCAATGAAAGCCAGTTATGCATTTGCCTCCATTTCATGTTCTCTCCTGTCAGATGCATGAGATGATGATGAGGCCTTAGGGCAAAGATTCTCAGTGTTGGTACAACTGACATTCTGGGCCAGACAATTCCTGATTGTGTGTGTTTGTCAGATGTGTAGCAGATCCTTGGCTTCTATGTACTAGAAGCCAGTAACATCTCTCCTAATTGTGACAAACCAATCTTGTCTCCAGACATTGCTAAATGTCTCCTGGGGGACAAAATCACTGCCAGTTAAGATCCACTGTTAGAGATGTCAGAAACACAAGATTAAAAAGTTCCCGAATCCCTGAATGACCACATAGAAGTGCACATCCATCTGACCTAAACTTCTATTATAATAAACCACTGGAATTGTGGGAGTAGAGGGAGTTGTATTTGTTACTATTGTTAGCCTAGCCCAACCCAATGCTGATGAATTATAAATCCATATCTTCATTCCAGAATATTCTTCTGCACTCCAGATCCGTGTAATCAACTTATCAACTTCATAGGGGTATCTCCTTATGAAAAACAACATCTTCAAACTGAACCAATTCTTTCTTTTCTTATGTTAATGTTACCCTCAAGCTGTTGCCCAAGACAGAAACCTATGAGTCATCTTCAGTGTTTCCTTCTCTCTACCCCTTCCTACAGTTAATCACTAGGTTCTGACAAATCAATATCATAATGTTATAATAAATTGCTTTTTAGGGCCCAGTGATTGCTGGTATGAGATAGTCATTCCCCTAGTTCAGGCCTCCATCAAGTCATGATTGCAGTAACCTCCTAGTTGGTTTGCCTGCTTCCAGGCCTGCTCTTCTTTATTCCATTCTCCAGGCTGCAGAGAATCATTCCAAAAAGTAAATCTGATTTGCACATCTCAAAACTCTTTGTGTCTGGTCGTTGCCCTTAAAATAAAGTCAAACTCTTCTAGAGGATTTATAATATCCTTCTAACGGGGCCTTCACTCTCTCCCCCAGCTTCCAGCTTTATCTTGTATCCCTGTTTCCCCATCACATTCCCTCCCCTGCACCACTTACACAGTCCATAGTCCAGTCACACTAAGCTTCTTTGAATTCCTGAAACTCTCCATGATCCAAGACTTTGCCTATATAGTCTTTTTAGCTAGGAACATCATGTTCTCCCTAACCTCCTTCACCAAGCCAGCTCCTACTCATCTTTTCTGTTTTTGTTTACCCTCACCGGAGGATATTTTTTCCATTGATATTTGGAAAGAATGGAAGGGAGGGAAAGAGGGAGAGAGAGAAGGAGTGGCATGTCCCCCGCATGCGCCCTGACTGGGACTGGGAATTGAACCTGCAACCCAGGTACATGCCCTTGACCAGGAATCGAACCTGTGACCCTTCATCTAACCACTGAGCCACACTGGCCAAGGCTCCTACTCATCTTAAAAGTCACTAATTCAGTGCAACTCTGTGAGTTTTCTACTGCTGCATCACATATTACCACAAACTTAGTGGCTTAAATCAGCATCCATTTATTAATGCACAGTTCTAAAGGCCACGAGTCCAGTGAGGCTCAACTGTGTCTCTGCCTAGACTCTCATAAGGCTGAACTCAAGATAAGAACCAGGCTGAGCTCTTATTGGAAGGCCCTGGGGAAGAATCCTTTCCAAGCTCCTTCAGGTGGTTGACAAGGTTAATTTCCTTGTGGTTGTAGAACTGAAGTCCCCATTCCCTTGCTGGCTGTCAACCAGGGGTCACTCAGAGCACTCAGTCTTCATTACATGACCACCTCCAAATTCAAATCCAGCGACAGTGCACTGAAGCGAGCAGGTATCTCTCTGACTTCCTCTGCTACCAGGAGAGAAAACCTTCTGCTTTTAAAGGGTTTGCATGATTAGAATGTGTCCACCCAGATGGTCTCCTTTTTGATTAACTAACTCAAAGTCAACAGATTAGTAGCAGTATTTACATCTGCAAAATTTCTTTGTTACCTATGGTAACATAATTATAAATGTGACTTCACGTTATACTCATAGTCCCAGGGATTAGGTTGGGAAATCTTGGGAGTTCATCTTCAGAATTCTACCTACCACAGAGCCCTTCTCTGATATTCTGAACCAGGGTGCTTTTCTCTCCTTTTGCTCTCTTACCATCATTTATCCCAGTTGTGTCACTTATTAAAGATTTTTTTTACAATCATTTGCTTAATACAGATGATACCCAGTCTCTACAACAGTAAAATAAGGATAATTATGGCATTTAAATCTATAGGATGGTGTAAGGGTTAAATGAACTTCTCCATGTAAAACAATAATAGTATTGCCTGAGACATAGCTAGGGCCCAAATGATGTTAGCTATTAATATTATTGCAAATATTGGAATTGCTAGTATTAAATATCATTAGGTTTTGAAGAGGGAATCTATGTATCTTGCCTATAGTTGCATTCGCAGGAGCTGGCCCAGTGCCGACCTGGCATATTCCTGCCTGGCAGGAATGAGTGATGGGCAAATGCGGAATTCAAGGGCTAACCTAAGGTCTATAGAGTAATATTCTCTGAAAGAAATGGAGACAATCATAAATTACTGGAAGCCCTAGAAGTGTTTTTAGATTCACAGCACCAAGTAAAAATTGATAGGCACAAAAATATCTCCTGCATTAACACAGAAAGTCATTATCACACTGTCTTCAAGGCATAAATCCTCTAAGTGTATTGTTAAAACTAAGATTTTAAATAAAAGAGAAATGGAAAATAAAACTGACAACTTATTGTCTCATCTACAGCACCATGTTCTTTGTACAAATTATTAGATCCTCAAACAGCACCGAAATGGGTATAAATGTTATTGTTCTTAATTATCCTAATTATCTATTCGAAGCCTGTTTACTGGCACAGTAAAGATGGTTTTTTTCTGAGGGTGGTCAGTGGGGTTAGAAAAGCTACATTTCCTTTCTGGCTTCACAAATGTTTTCCTTAATTAGTTAACTCTCATTTTATAGTAGATACATTTTGGTTTTCTTAATGAATGACAGAATCCCACTGGAAATTATAGTCTTTTTTATTTTTTTATTTTATTATTGTTTAAAATATTACAGATGTCCCTTTTTCTCTCCAATGACCTGTTCCACCCCGTCCAATCCCCCTCCCCAGCCCCTCTCCACACCATTGTCCGCGTCCTTGGGTTGTGCGTATATGCACATAAATTCTTTGGTTACTCTCTCCCCCTCCACCCATCCGCCCCCTCCATCCCTCTGACATTCATTAGTCTCATCTATGCTTCCATGTCATTGGAAATTATAGTCTTTTATCCTAGAGGTTATAACGCTGTTGTAATGGTGTTATAATAGTGTGTTGAGAGAGAAGGCTGTTGTAATGGTTCCATTGAAAGGGTTTTGGAGAAGATTGCTATGACTTCCTTAGAACATGGAACAAAAAGCAGCACTATATGCGGAGGATACTACGTGTACATTTTCCCCTGTTGTCTGGCTACACTTACCCTGTATGAAAGCACGTGCTTCGCCCTGGCCGGTGTGGCTCAGTGGTTAGAGCATTGGTCCTCACACTGAAGGGTCTTGGGTTTGATTCTCAGTCAAGGGCATGTACCTGGGTTGCAGGTTCATTCCCTGGTTGGGGCGCATGCGGGAAGCAACCAATTGATGTGTCTCACATCGATGTTTCTCTCTCTTTCTCCTCCCCTCCCCCCTTCTACTCTATCTAAAAGCAGTGGAAAAATATCTTCAGATGAGCATTAACAAACAAAACAGAAAGCATGTGTTTAATTGTTGTATGAACATATAACTCCTAGAACATGTAACAGTAACTTTGAAAATTTCAGATTTTTTTTTTTGCGCTAAAATTCTAACCATTAGGAGCAAATCATATTTAGTCAAAAGAGACTTTCTTGAACCCAGGAATTTTAAAAATAAAATCCTCTCACAGACCTTATTTGAATGAAGACCAATTAAGTCCATTCATTAATTCCTCTTTCGAAAAATACTTATTCAGAATTGAGTATAAGCCAGTCACAAGGCCAAGCATTTAACAGAAGATGCTGAATAAGTTTAGCAATAGAACTTTAAATTTTATTCAATCCTTCGTTTTCACTGGGCTTGTTTCTTTAAAATTCATATTAATTTTAAGTCTTAGATCTGGGAACTCATGCTCATTTCCAGTGGCTATAAATAGCAATTCTCATTATGTACTTATATTTTAAGTCCTTCATTCCAGACTAGGAATACTTTATTTTATGCATTTATTTATTTATGCTCCTAGAGTCTTCAAGAATAAAATTTAATGCAGCTTTCTTGTACAAACAGTAAAATATTATAAATTAGAAATAACTGAGAAATAAAAAGGCAAATTAATGGTAAAGTTATAAAATAGAGCCAGAAATGAGGCTAATAAAAATTAGGGTTGTGAGTATTAGCTACATACAGGTGGGTAACAAATTTAACTGAGCTTTCTAATAGCCATTGCAAAATGATCATTTATTCAATTTTGTGTTTGTGCCTAAGACAAAGACAAAATAATCCTTCAGCAGAAATACAACTCTTTCTAACTTTTGATAGATAGTGGATTGTGGCAATTTCAAGATTGTCCTTCTAGGTAAATTCTGTTTCGAGTTGTGTTTTTTGATTGCACCGATGGCTCCAGTTCTCCTACCCTCCTGCACCCACACCCCTGGTGGTGCCCTCCCACCCCAACTCTGGGCTTAGCCATGCAGCTTTCTTTAGCCACAGGAAAGTAACAAACTTGATACAAGCAGAGGCTTGAAAAAGTACTTGCTTGTGTGCCCCCCCAATTTCTCTTTTCCTGCCTCTGCCGAGAGGACAAATTCAGGCTCGCCTGCTGGAAGAGAAGGGGCTTCGTGGAAAAAGATGAGTTACCAGCTAACAAGCCAGGTGATCGCCTTCTCATGCCAACCTGCTCATGCCAGATGCAGGAGCAAGACCAATCAAGCACAGCAGAACTGAACCCAGATCAGAGGAACAGCCCAGGCAACCCTCGCCTTACAAGAAATAACAAATGGTTGCTGTTTACATCCACTAAGTTTTGGGGTGGTCTGTTACCTAGCAACAGATGCCAATTAAACACTGCCATCCTGGAAACAGGTTGACGTGCTTTTTGAAAACCTGTGGGGCCAAATGTAGGCCTTCTTACCTGTGCTCTGAGCTGACTGTCTGCTGAAAATGCTCCCAATACTAGCCAAAAGCACTGGGCCAGTGATCGAAGACGGGGAAACTATCTCACAGCTTCGCATGACAAATGCATTAGGAAGTTTTGGGAGAATAATTTCTGATGAGAAAATATTTTTATTTGAGCAAACAAACATTTCAGCCATGATTGAAAAGACCAACACTGTCTTTTCCTTCACAGGACAAACATACAGCCATTCGTTCCTTTGACCTTAGCATTGTGCTGGGTGTGGAATACTAAACAAAATAGACACCCAAGGAGCCTGAGGGGAGAGCAGCACTGGGGGCCACGTACAAGGCTGGTTCAAAGCAGGGACTGAGATCAAGTTGCCTGGGTGGTCGTCTTGGCTTGGTCACTTTCCAATGAAGTCCCTTAGTTGTGCAAATATATACTTTCAAATTGGGTACAACCTTAGGCAAGTTGCTCTCCATGCCTTGTTTTTCTTATTTGTAAAACGGGGGATGATTATATTAATGGTACTACCCTCCGGGATTGTTGTGAGGCTTACCTGAATGAGTGCGTGCAAATTGCTCCCAGGTCGCCTAGCACAGAGCAAGTCATTTTGGAGGCAGTTTTGGAAAGAGTCAGGAGCAAAGAGGGTGCTGGAGCCACGCTGCTTCAGTTGGAATTTGGGCTCAGCCACTTTCCTACCTGTGTGCCCTGGGAAAGTTCTATCACCTCTCTAAAACTTGTGGAAAGTAGAATAAATAATATAAGGAGAATTAAAGAAGAGAAACCATGTAAAGTACTTAGCGTATGCCTGACACACAGTAAATACCTATCCACTTATCTATATTTTTACTTAAATTAATTAACAAATACACAAATTATAAGTGCCATTAAGAAGGCAAAATGACAGAGACTTAATTTAGGCAAGGAGACATAGGGCAAATCTCTCTAATAAAGGGAGACTGACTGAAAGATGAGTAGTATTTACCAGTCCAAAGGGAAGACCATTCCTGGTGAAGGCACAGCATGCGCTGAGCCCCTGAGGAAGGAGAGAGCTTGGAATTTGTAGAAATTGTCAGAGATCAGTGAGGTTGCCACACAATGAACCAGGAGAAGGTGAGCCAAGGATGAGGGTAGAGGGGAGGCTGCAGATACATTCTGGATCTTGTAGCCCCATTTAATTGTAAATGCAATAGGGAGCCACTGAGGGTTTTTAATTCAGAGGGTAATGAAACAAGTGGGAGTTCTCAGTCCTTAACACCTCTTAACATCTGACTTCTAGACCTCTGATCCTACACCTTTTTTTCTTCTTCAGGCTCCCTTCTAGTTGAGAAACAGGTGGGTGACTTAGAGAACTTGGAAATAAATGTTTTAAAATCTTATTATGAAGATGCTCAAATTCACTAGCTATAAGGGAAATGCAAATTTTAAAATATCTTATTAGGAACCAGGTGTGTGCCAGGGTGACCATGTAGACAAGAAAAGTTGGCAAGATCCCGAGGGGAGGCTCTAGCATTTGCTCTGCCCCCAGCACCCACCCTACCCTCAGCCAGAGGCGAGCAAGAGAATCCTCATCTTCAAAAACAAGGTTGCAGAAGGCCTCAGGGAGGTCACCCACACAAAGATAATCACAGAGCCACTCCTTTCAGCGCCCCAGGCTTCTAATTCCCTGGAAAGAGTATTGTTGATAGTGGATCTCACAACCACTTGATTCCCTTAGGTGTGCCCTGTTTTATCTTCAGTGTGGATTCTTTTGAAAGTGTACTTGACATTTTAGATGTATTCCAAGTATTTGTGAAGACAATAGTCATATTTTCTTTTAATCAAGATATGATTGACAT
Organism: Miniopterus natalensis; assembly: GCF_054644295.1. Lineage (NCBI taxonomy): Eukaryota > Metazoa > Chordata > Mammalia > Chiroptera > Miniopteridae > Miniopterus > Miniopterus natalensis. The sequence goes on from NC_142085.1 coordinate 21,348,158, forward strand.
ATAACATTCTATTAGTTTCAGGTATACAACATAATAATTAGATATTTGTATATGTTGAGAAATGATCAGCACAATAAGTCCAATTAACAGCCATCACCACATAGTCAAGTGTTTTGAACATGCCTGTGAGCTGAACTTAATTTTCCATACAGACAAGATCCACAGTTTTCTTGCAGAGTGGTGAAAAGAACAGTATGTTAACATACTGCTAACATGTGCTACATAAAAAATAATCTGGGCTTAATTTAGAGGAAATTCCATTCAAAGGGATCATTGCAAGAAGAGAAGGGAGCCTATTCCAATAGGGAGCACAACCCAAATGTAAGACCTGCGGGGTCTCAAAGGTCAAGCATTAAAGGGCTTTTCTTTGACATGGAGGGTAAACGAAGTAGAAAGGATCTGGTGTGGGAAAGCGGGTGGAGTGACAGGACAGTTAACCCAGGAATGGCTGTCCCTCTCAGTCATCCATTCTGAGAGGGTCTGTTAAGGAGGGGTTGTACACTGGCTCCTGATGAGAGATCAAGTTCAGGGGTGAAGGGGAAGGAGAACAGCTTAAGCACAGTTTGGTCAAGTCAGCTATTTGGTTCTGATTAGTCAGTAGGTACAAACAAGTCAACTAAGGATTTAGGAGACAAGGGATGGGATTTTAGAGGGTGTGTATCTGTTACTGTCAAAGGTCAGAAAGGGGGCATCTGGGTCTTATCTAAGGCATATGGGCAAGGGTGTTTCTCTGCAGTAAGCCAATCACAAAAGAGTGGGAGGATTTTTGAACTGTTGCTATTTTCTGAGAACACAGGGCTCAGGTAGAGTTTAATGTTTTCGCATGAATGAGTTCCTCACTAAGAACTGACACACAAAATAAACAAGAAAACTCTGAGACTGGCCTAAGAACTCCAGCCCATGATATGTTAGTTTTTAGAACTATGAATATTCCTGCGATATCAAGAAATATAAACATTGATGATATCTGAGTAAAAATGCCAAACCTAGCATCTTTCAGAGGAAAAGGGAAAAAGCTACTTCCATTTGAATCCTTGATATGAGAGCGATATATTTGCCATGCAGTTTTTTATGTAAAAAAGAAAAGACAAAGGATTTCAAGAAAATTCAGTATGTGAAGTTGAATGTTGTTTTGGATCGATCAAAAGTTTAAACAAAATAAATCTTTCAAGTGTGATTTCTTTTCTAAAAAGCCCTATGCCTACCTAAGTAAGCCATTGGTCTTGTCTCCTGTAGTATTTTTAAAATCCTTTTATCCATGCAAATCCCCAAATTGGATATTTTTGCATGGTTGACAAGAATAGCATTTCTCATTTTAAAAATTCATAGTAATTAATTGCATAAGGAAGTAAATACATGTTCTGTAAAAATATCTCAATATTAAATTTCAAATTAACTAGACTTCTACGGTTCAAAGTAATAAGTAATAATTAAAATATTATTTTAGCCCTGGCCAGTGTGGGGCAGTGGTTAGAGTGTTGACCCACACACTGAAGGGTCATGGGTTTGATTCCTGGTCAAGAGCACATATCTAGGTTGCAGGTTTGATCCCTGGCCCAGGTCAGGGCTCTTGCAGGAGGCAACCAATTGATGTGTCTCCCTCCCTCTCTTCTCCCTTCCTTTCCTTTCACAATCTCTAAAAACCAATGGAAAAAATATCCTCAGGTGAGGATTAACAAACAAAAAATAAATTAGTTCATTAAATTAAATATTATTTATAAGATTGAAAACGCCTTACAGGCACTGACAAGTGACCATCAAAAAGAATCCTCAATTTTGGCCAAAATATTCTGTGACTATTTCTTAAGAAATACCACCTGGATAGTTTACAAATTAACTTTTAAAAATCCTCACTGAGGATATGTTTTTATTGATTTTAGAGAGAAAAGAAGGGAAAGAGAGAGAGAGAAACATCAATCCATTGCCTTCTGTATGTGTGCCCCAACTGGGGATCAAACTTGCAACCTAGGTATGTTCCCTGACCAGGAATGGAACCCGAAACCTTTTCGCGTATGGGAAGATGCTCCAACTAACTGAGCCACCCAACCAAGGCTACAAATTAATTTTTCAGGAGAAATTTATTTCTGCTTATATTTGGCATACTTAGTTCTTACCTTTTTATATATGCTTACATAAGTTTTCACATGCTTATGTTTCCATAAGTTCAACATAAACAAAAAAAGCAGCCTTGAAGTGTCCTAAAAGGTGTAACAACTTGAAGCAGTCATAAAAGGGAGTGCATAGTACTCTCAGCCCTCCCAGCTGCTGTGAGTACATGTCTGTAGACAGGACCAAGCTTACAGACTGAGTGCACTGAGGCCAGCTATTTACAAAAGCTCGCCTGTGCAGACCCACTGAGGATCTATCTCTTGCAGGCAGCTCGAACAGCATAGGTGTTAGACAGGTGGGGTCAGACTAGACCTGGGGGCAGCAACCTTCGTACTTGAGTTTTGGCTAGGAAGGAATTCAGAGCCAAGACTCAAACTATGAGACAACATTTATTTGGAAAAGCACAGAGGTAGAAGAAATAATTCATAGAAGAAATGGGCTTAGGAAATAAGTTACAGAGGTAAAGGAAGTGCCCTTGGGGCTTGGGAGTGGGGGTGGTAAAAATGACTGAATGGGGGGGATAGAAAGGCGAGGGAAAGGCTCAGGTATGTTCCTGGAGGGAGAACATGCTGAGTCCTTTGTCCTAAGGGTTTTAAGAGTGGCAATTTTAAGGGAGGTCCCGGGGAAGATCTCAGTAGAATATTCAGCAGCTTTCCGTGTGTGTCCTCTCAGGGTTGGGGTCTCCAGTGATTGATTGGTCAGTGCCAGGGCAGGGGGTCATTATTCAATGCAGCCGATCCTGAGGTCAGCCTTGCTGTCACTTGTCTGGTTTTGCTGCTTTTCTGAAATACAGCTCAGGCCTAGATGTTATCTCTAGGGAGGAAAGATCAGGGGTTCCAAAGTTCATGACCATGGATATGGTAAGGGAGGAAAAGTCACCCTGGGATCGAGGTCACACACTACAAGTGTCCTTTGCTAGGCACCCAGGGCTTTCTGCCCTCGTAACCTTCTGTACCTGACCCATTGCCCTTGCTCTGCTCATGTCTAACTGCCTGTCTAACTGCCTAACCCATATCCAGATATACTGTTTCTAATAAAAGAAGCTAATGAAGTTTCATTATCATTTTGGCCATGTAGTGATTTTGGGCCCATGCTTTTAGTAAAACAAAGACCAACCTGTCAGGAGACAATTCTCCATAGGTCCTTTGTGTTTCTACATGTCTTTTGCACTGACTACTTTGGCCTGAATGATCTCTTCAAGGATGTTTATATTGTAAACCGTCATGGAAGGTGGAGATGATACCTCCCTCTGGAGGTATCAAACATGCTTTTGTTCATGGCCCTTTATAAATGATTTATATTTTCTAAGCTCAAGTTTTCTCTTTTCTAACACAACCTGCTGTATGTGTAGGTATCATCTGGCCCTCTTCACATTGTCCTGTGGGAACTGGGAGCTGTGCAAATGTTTGCACTCTGGTTATTGCTATTACCATGAGTAATAAACTCCTTTGTCTCTGACCTAGGAATCTTGCGTCTTCCACCAGCTTCGGCAGGCTCACTTGTTAGCTTCCAGGTAAGGTAAAATCTCAGACCCATCACAGTGCTGGACAAAACCATCTCCTAAGGAATTCTTTTCTAATTTATGCCATCAAATGAACCTCCACATGGAGAAATTCAATCTGTTTTGTTCACTGATATACCCCCATCACCCAAAACAGTGCCTGACATAAAGTGTTCACTTAAATATTGACAAATAAATGAATGAAATTAGAAGTATTCTTTGAACAACACAGGTTTAATACAGGGTCCTTAGCAAAGAGAAAATTAAAAAAAAAATCTACCATCCCAAAAGTAAAAGTTTACAAAATAGAAATGGCACCCTGTACTAAAGCATATTCAGACAATGTCTTAAAAATTTAAGCAATTTCATTTAAATGAATGTTAGCTTCCCAGTACTCCCATGACAAAGTCCAAATACTTTAACAAGATATAGGGACCCTTTAATTTTATTTATTTGTTTGTTTATTTATTTTAGCCCCATTAGCCTCTCTTCAGCTCCCCCCACCCCACCCCACATTCACTCAGAGCTCCTGAGAAGATTCTGAACTATTTCAGTAACCTGAGAGGGCAAGTCATACCATCTAGATCTGGCCCATACTAGAGCGCTCTCCACCCACCATCTCCCCCTTTACCCCTCACATCTATGCATCCTTTGTGTCTTAGTTTACATGTCCCCTCCTTTGGTGAGCATTCTGTGGTGTCCTTCACAGCTCCCAAAACCACCATCTATATCTGGGTTAGATGCGATCAGAGCACACTCTTGTCACATTCACTCCATGTCGTATTACTCTGCTTACTTTTTCCCTAGCATGTATTACTACAGGAAATTATCTTGTGCACCTGTTTAGTGACTTATTTCCTGTCTCTATGGTAATAGGGTACCTGACACAGAGTAGTTCGTCAATAAATACTCACCAAATAAATAAACAAAGGCTAAATGGAGGGAAGTTATAATTCTTTATAACATTTCTCCTTTCATTTCCGAGCTCTACAGGACTAGAAGGTCCACAAGAGAGAAGAGACCTCATCTCCCTTATTCCTACAATGTCTGGGACAGCAGAAAAAGTTGTTGATAAAGATTGTTATATCAAATCACTCAGACAAACACTCAGGCAAAATGAGCTATTTAGAGAATTTGGAGTTGAAATGAACCATAGATTTAATACAATCCAATCTCTTAGCCCTAAGAATAAGAATTAATACAATATTTGAGATTATATAGACTTAAAATCTTATCCAGGAGAGCTATTGAAAGATGCAGTGTAGCCCTGGCCGGTGTGGCTCAGTTGTTTGAAAGTCACCCTGTGCACTGAAGGGTTGCTAATTTGATTCCTGGTCAAGGCACACTCCCCCGTTGCAGGCTTAACCTGGTAGGGGGCCGGCAGGAAGCAGCCAATAGATGTACTACTCTCACATCTATGTTTCTCTTTCTCCCTCTCCCTTCCTTGCTCTCTAAAAAAAAAAAAAAAATCAATAAACATCTATTTTTTTTCTTAAATGCCATGTATGTGAATTTGCTCAGCAAACTCTTCCTATGGCTTCTGTTTTGGCCTATTTTTCTCCCCTACCTATTTTTTTCCCAAATTCCAGTTTCCACTTCATCATGGCTACAATGAAGTATGTCCAACTGAGTATTTCCAGCACCAGGATACCTTGAGGAGTTGTGACCTGGAGAAACATTTAGATTTTTGCACTCCCTTTACTCTCTATCTTCTTAATTGGAAATTGGCACAGGCAGCGATAACCACAGTGGAAGGAGGGACAGTGTGGATCCTGTGGAGAATAGAGATGAGTGCATGTAAGTGACGGGGGATGAAAATATGATCAAACAGGTAGTAAGATCAAAGGCGAGGATTGGGAGAACTTTCTGCATATCCTAACATGTTGATAGGTATGCCACGAACAAACAAGGTTTGCAAGAAAACTGTCTGTGGAGGTGGGGCTCTGGAAAAGGATCTCTGAGTTAAAAACTTTTTAAAGTTATTTTTAAATGTTTCTTGAATGACTAAGAAATAAACCAATAATGATAGAGAACAGATTTATCTGATTCCTAAATATTTTAGTAACTATAAGTCACAGGTTTACCTTTCTAAATAAACAAGTAACCATAAGGGCAGATTTATTGGCCCTGTAACCCATTTCACAAGGAAATACAATATGGATAAAATATTATTTAAATATAAAAGACAATTAACAAAAAAACTTAGAAAGTAGAGGATTATGTGGTGATGAATGCATTTAAATCACACACCAATTGCCAATTTGCTGAAGTAGAAGAAGGCTACAATAAAAAATAGTTTTTATTCTGATTTATAACAGGAATCGACGTAACCCCACTTTTCCTCTAAATTTTTTTTCACTTAAAACTCTTGCATTACTCTTTCTTCAAATATATCTGAACACAGTACTTGCTTTCAAAATATCAGTTGTGGCTCCCAAGCCTTGGTAAGCTAGAGAGTGTATTCTACCGCCCTCTGCTGGAAGACGGAGAGAGTGATCACCCGTCAACTAGATTGCTACAGCAAGCGGTGGAAATGGCTGCTCTCTCCAAAATTCAATTCAACTAGTTATATGTCATCTGACAGCCAATGTACCATCTCATATAAATAATAGATAGATATATGAAAAGTATGATAGTGATTGATAGATAGATGATAGATAATAGCATATTATTCAGAGACAAGACTGCAATTATATTAGATTACTTACAGAACTAAGTTAAACTTGAGCAAACCTGCAAAAGAAAACTAATATACTCCTTTAAAAATCATAAGCGTTTGATAAGCAGGGAATGTGGAAGGGGTTGATTTTACCCAGTGTGCAGATAATTGATAAACTGAAGCTGCTCAGTAGAGGGAAAAGGTCTAGGTTAAAACAGAAAAATTGGTGTCAAGTAAATAAAGAATAAATGGATGGGTAAAGAAGACCTTATCACAACCATATAATTCTTTATTACATTTCTCTACTCACTATGAGCCCTATTGGGCCTTGAAGTCCACGAGAGCACTAAATAACAACATTCAGTAAATAATTACATTGCTCTCTACCTTAGTTCGACCACACTTAAAGTAAAAGTGTTTATTCCAACATTACAAGCTTACTGAGGGTGACCAACAGTTGTGTGTATTTGTGGGTGTGAATTTTCTTAAAATACATACGTTATATTTTATCTCATCGTTTTATTTGAACCTTAGATTTAATTCAGAGTTTGCAGAAAATGTATGTGAAATATAATGACATAAAAGTTAATGGGTCCTATTTTGAGAACATGTTGCAACCTCCCTTTCCAGGTACTGTTGATGTTCTCTTTCATGTCTGAATGAGGCATCTTGACTCACTGGGGCTGTGTTTGGGCTTGAACACTGGCTCAGTAATGTTATTCCGATCACTGGGCGAGGAACTAGCATGGGTTTCAGATTCAAACAAACTTGGGTTTGAATATCTGCTCTAACAAAAACATGTAATAATTGCTAGATCAATCACTTGCATAATAGATATCATGTATAAAAGCCCCACGAGGGAGGTGCCTCTCACAATCCTCACTTACCAATTAGAAAACTAAGGCACAAAGAGTGTTAAGTATCTTTCACATATGAAAGAGAGCTAGAAAGTGGTGGAGTCAGGATTCAAGCCCAGGACTCAAGGGTGTAGAATCCTTGCTTTTAAGCCCTAACATATGCCACCTCTCTTCCCTGAAACATATTTTCCTCATTTATAAAATGATAGTAAACTCAGCTTGCTGGATTTGGGGGAAGATTGGGAAAAATACATATAAAGTATGAAGCACCAATCCTGGTATCTAGTAGGTGCTGCATAAAATGGTTGCTAATATTTCGTCCCTTGACTACTCGGTGCTTATAGACTACCTGACGGTTACCCAGTTTTTGATGGCAACAGTTCACTCAGTGAGGCCGTTACAAAGTCTTTCTGCAGAGTGCAGCACTAGAAGAGAAGCACAGGCCCTCTTTCCCACAGCCTTCATTTTAGAGGTAAGGATAGCAACGCCTAGAGAACATGAAAGGTTTGTCCCAAGAAGCACTGAAACCGGACTCCGGAACTCATCATTGTCAGATTGGTTTGTAATTTCTATGTCTGCTTTCACTTTATGTAGATTGTTGTCTGAATATCCTCACCTCTGAAAGTTTTGTGAGGATGTCTAGAGTGCCTTTTGGGGGAGGGGGGGCAGATCTTAAATCTAATCAAATGACATATCAGTTGAAAAAGCACAACAGGAAAATAATGAGAGCACATCTCCCCTGTTAGGTTATTAGACCTCATGGCATCTGATAAAGATTTTCCCTTTTCTCCCTCCAGTCAAACATCCTTTCTTTCTCCTTTGTCATAATAACTTAACGTTGCCTGGCCAGATGTGGCTCAGCAGTTGAGCATCGACTTAGGATCCAGGAGATCCAGGTTAGATTCCGGGTCAGGACACACACCTGGGTTGAGGGCTCGATCCCCAGGTGGGGGCCTGCAGGAGGCAGCCGATCAGTGACGACTCTCTCATCATTGATGTTTCTATCTCTCTCTCTCTTTCCCTCCCCCTCCTTTTTCTGAAATCAATAAAGATATATTTAAAATAATAATAATAATAACTTAACCCTGAATTTTCAATATGAGCACATTTATTCAAAAGGAAGTTTCATTTTACACATACACAAACACACACACACACTACAAAGTTTCATAGAACCGCCTGAATCTAAATTTTCTGGTCTTCTTTTTTAAAGAAAAATTCCTAAGCCCTACTCCTAATTTACTGAATCAAAATTTTAAGAGTAGAGTCTGAGGATTTATATTAATTGTGCACTCCGCACTAAAACACCTAAAAGTTTGAAAACTGTTACCCTAGAGCAGATAACTAAGGTCATATGTAGGGAGCAGCACAATACAATCGTAAGGCCTGCATTTCCAGGACTGAGAAATCTGGTTTCCCTGACTTTCTTCTCTGCTCCTACCTCTCTTCCACCCCCTCCCACCATAGTGTCTCTCTCTCCCTCTCTCTGTCTCTCTTGTTTTTGCTTTCCCCTTCTTTGTAAAAATGGGATCTGTGTAGGTTAAAAGATGCCTTTGATTTTTAGAGCAGTATTTACGGTTGTGCATAAGTGTGTGGTAAAGATTGTCGCTTTTAATCATACTTCTTAATTTATAGCAACATATTTAGATTCAAAATCATAACTCATTCCTAAAACTGGCAACATCTCCATGGAAATCACTAGGCAGTTCCGGGTGAGTTAATCACCCAGAATAAGGTTATCTCAGGGCTCTGGAGGGTCAGCGGGTTTCAAGGACTCTGCTCTGGCCAGTGTGCTGAGAAAATGAATCAGGGGAGAAGAAGCCCAGAGAAGCACACCTGCCTCCCGCAAGGAGCTCAAGCACTGCCAGGGAGCCCTGCCTCAGGAAAACGGGGCCGGGAGACGGAAAGGCTAACTGGGAAGCTGGAGGCCCCTGAGAATGTGGCCCGCTGGGAATGCCCATGGGGCACTGGGAAGGGAGGAGAAACACCTTCTCTCCACGTGGGCTGTGGCTTCCCCTGTTCTTCTTTCCCCTCACCTATCTATCCATGACCAGGTTGGTTAGATGCAGCCCTTCCCCTACCTCACTGAACATCTGTGCCCAACCAGAGTGGCTATGAAGGTGACATTTTTCTACCCCCGGCACTCACACCTTAACCATCCCATGATTTACTTAAATGGTGGGTGCAATCCCATAATTGCACCTAGATAACCTAGATCTGGACCAGCCCACTCTATTTAAATGAATTAGTTATTATAACAATCTACAAGTCCCAGATGCACAGATCAGGTGAAAATCAGTTTATTCTCATGAGTCGTTATTTAGACCCAGAGACCACAGGAGGGATGTCCTAGAGGTGCCGTTCCAGACTCACACAGCACCATTAGGCAACGCAGGTGCCCTCCCCACAGGCCCACGGCTTCAGGAGAGATGCCTTTTGTTTCCTTGCAGCCTGTCTTCAGCCCCGATTACTCCACTAACCGTTCCGTAATGTCTCCTCCTGTACAGTGTTTACACTCCCTGGTTGCCTCGACCATTTGATGTGGTTTTTCCAAAGGATCGAAATGTTATTCTTCAGATCTTTCCTCATGTGCCTGCTGCTCCAACCTGCATAAGTAAATAACCAATGGGAAGGTGTCATTACTACACCTTACTGTGAGCCGCAAAATTACATGGTTCATTCGTAAACCCTCTGGTAAAATAGGCTTTTATGATTCTAAGTTGGAAAATTTGAGGGGATTTCCATTTAACTCCAGGTTAGATTCCATGGTACTAATTAGGACATGTCAGCTGCATGTGATATCTCTATTTTTTAAAAAATACATAAATTTTTGATCCTGTGAACATTTCCACCTAGGAATCCAGCCACCTATCAACAATGAGGAATGATTAATACAGGTGTAGTATTTGCAGCAGGTTAATAGGTAAAAAATCTAGCCCTTACTCCCCCATTATCTGTTTGCCATACTTCAAGCAATCCTGTCATGTGAATGTGGAGATTAATCTTATGCATATTTTTTGTCATAAATATACCTTATATTTTTATTTTCTTCCCACAGTCAAATAGATTAAACTTCTCAGCTATATGTTTGTGGTCCTTTTTAATAACCAAATTATTATCTAGGCTCAAAATCCCCCATTCAGTTAATCAATGCATGTTTATTGATGATCTACCATGTTCCAGACATTCTTCTAGACACTGGGGATATATCAGCAAATAAAAAAAACAAACCCTGATGGCCTGCCCTCATGGTGTTATGTAATGGAAGACAAAGGTCTAGGAAATCAGAGATTTGGGTTCCAATTCTTTTTTTCCAACTTACTCTCTATTAAACGTTTTGCTTTTCCTAGCCTCGCAGCTGCTCTTCACATTAAAGTATTGTTTTAAAAATACCTTTTAAACACCTCACTGAAGTGTTTTGAAATTTAATAAAACAGCATGGATACAAAAAGCCATGTACACAGTGACCCCACTTCTAGGAATATATATCCTAAGAATCCTGAAACACCAGTCAGAATGAATATATGCCCCCCTATGTTCATAGCTGTGTTATATGCAATAGCTAAGGCCTGGAAACAGCCCCAGTGTCCATCAGTAGATGAGTGGCTAAAAAACTGTGGGACATTCACACCATGGAATACTATGCAGCTGTGAGAGAGGGATCTCTTACCCTTTGGAGAGTGTTATGCTAAGTGAAATAAGCCAGTTAGAGAAAAACAAGTACCACATGATCTCATTTATATGTGGAATCTAATGAACAAAATAAGCTGAAGAATAAAATATATCCAGAGACACTGAAGCATGGGACAGACTGACGTATTTCAGAGGGAAGGGAGTGGGGGGTGGAAAGAGATTTAACAAAAGAATTTATATGCATCATATATGCACAGCCCATGGACAGACAATAGTGCAGTGAAGTCCTGGGGAGGGGATGGGAGAGGAGTGGAGGGGGTCAATGGGGGAAAAAGGGAGACATCCCTAATAATTTCAACAATAAAGATAAATTAAAAAAAAACTAAAACATATACACACACAAAAAAAAGCTATGTACACAAAAGTATATAAGAGGCACCTATGGGATATACTGAAAGATACACTGTGCTGTCTACCTTCAAGGAAATGTTAATCCTGCCCAAGGAGATGGCTATGTCAAGAAAGATGTAATGAAATGGATCATTAGGGAGAAAAAGGGACATCTGTAATATTTTAAACAAAAATAAAATTTAAAAAAAGAGAAAGATGTAATGATGATTAATTACTAACCTATGTGCTGATGACTTTCATTGCAATTGGAGGAATCAGTGAGACTCAACTAACTGGAGGGCAATTTTAGGAGAAAGTGGAACTTGGACTGGGTCGTAGGTAATATTAAAATTAGAAACTTAGAAAAGTCTAGAGATGGAAATTGGAATGGTAAAACTGATGTAGAATGATGAGACTTGCTTGAGAAAAATAATCAGCCAAATAAAGTGAGTGGAAAACACTTTGGAGGTCTAAAAGTCCAGAAGAGGGTTTGATGCAATAGAGAGCCAGTTGAATCCTCAAGCATAAAGGAGAGATGTTTAGAGGGTCTGTGCTGGATGCTGATTCTACTGTAAGTTTCTCTTAAGAATGGGCAGGTCCTGACATTTTTAGCCTCTCCCAATGATCAGAAGCCTTTCCTTTCCAGACCTAGTAAAATTCTGGAGTCTTGGAAGAAGTGGAGAAACAAATATACCCCTGTGCCCCAGAAGAAAACTGTCATCAACACACATCTGGTCGTCTACCTGTACCTATTTGGGAAAATCCAAATGGTAAAGCAAAAGTTTTGACTCAACCCTCCTCTTCAAGCTCAAGAAAAATACCTTAGCCTTCAGCCACATACTCATAAGGCATGCCCAACTTGGAAGACGGGTGAAAATCTAATTAATATAGGTTTGATTCCTTAATATAGCAAGTGCCTGGAGAAACTGTTGCTGAGAATCTCAGAGTAATTTGGTGAATCAGTTAGGAAAAGTTTTAAAGTATAAATGGCTCAATTAAGATGAAAGTTTATTTCTCTCTTATATAAAAGCAATCCAGAGATAGGCAGCCTGGCTTTGGTGTAATGACTCCAGCTGTCAGTGGCCCAGGCTCTTTCTATCCTTCAAGCTCCACCATGCAAGCCCCGGCTTCCCTCTTTAAGATTCAAATCATGGTCCAAGGTGACTGCCATGGTACCCACAATTCAGGCAAGGGGATGGGGAAGAGACTTTAGAGACGTCTAAAGGTACCCTTCCCAGCTGCACCCTGCGAGCACCCTTCCTGAGTCTCTCGCTACATTGCGCTGAGGGCTCACTGGCCATATGACCACACGACCATCAGGGGCTGGGAAAGACAGCCTTCAGCAAGGTCTATAGAGCTGAGCCCACCAAGGCAATAAAGTAACTGCGTTTCCAAGGCTGAATATAAAGTCTTCACAAATGGAAACAGAACAATGTGAAAAACATTGAGAGTTGAGGTAAGTAATCAACAAGATGTCTGAGTATGTTTCCAAGGATTAGACAAGAAATCAAAAGAAGGACCAGCTGCCAAAGCTCAGGTAATCCAATATTAACATTCAACCTCTTGCTTCATGCACATCCGTTTGAGAATAAATTGAAGACCTAGTACTGTGTTATCTGAAATACTTCAGTTTCTGTTTCCCAAATGCCAAAGATCCCCTGAGATAGCAGCAACACAATTTTCAAAATCAGGACCTTAGTATCAAGAAAATACTATTCATAATTTATTACCTTATATAGATTTTGCCAATTATACCAATGACATCTTTTATAGCAAAAGAAAATATCAGGTCATTCATAGCATTCAGTTGGCATAGCTCTTTAATCTCCTTTAAAATAGAGCAGTTTCTCAGTCTTTCTTTTATGATTCTAGCAATTATTTTGTAGTCTATCACTCAAATTGCGTTTCTCCAGTGTTTCCTACTCATCGGGGGAAAGAGTGGCTTTATGGAGGAGACACCTGGCAGACACTACTAAAGCCAGGCAATCAGTTAGTTAATGCCACCAGATTGGCATCATTTGCCTTCTGACAAGACACAATGAGAATGTACAATTTCTATGCTATTCCTGCTGAAAATGCATAACCCGAGTCTAATTTAATTCTTTCATTTCTTGTAATATGATAAAACCATTCAAAAAATGACTTCCACGCTTCCCTCATCTATCTGACTTAATTGCATAATGAACCATGTGCTTTTATATCACAAGGACTGAGGTCAACCACTTTATTTGTTCAAGATCTAGATAGTTTGCAAAAGAGGGGTGAGTGCTCTAAAGCAAACACCAAGTACATTTTTTCATTCATGATCACATCTGGATTTCTGGGCTTCCATAACTTTCTCCACCCTTTGTATCTAACCAATTACTGTATGTCAGATACACAATATTTCACTATTCCTTTGTGTATAAATATGTAGACTCAGAATCTGGAAAATTAAAGGGAAAATTTAGCTCCCATCCAGTGTTACAGAATTTGAAAGAGCGAAAAGTATTGCTCATTGCGTTATTTTTGAACCAATTCCTAAAGTTGGTTTAGGCTCTCACTCAGATCAAAACGAAAGAAAAGAAAAGAAAAGGAAAGAAAGAAAGAAAGAAAGAAAGAAAGAAAGAAAGAAAGAAAGAAAGAAAGAAAGAAAGAAAGAAAGAAAGAAAGAAAGAAAGAAAGAAAGAAAGAAAGAAAGAAAGAAAGAAAGAAAGAAGAAAGGAGGGAGGGAGGGAGGGAGGGAGGGAGGGAGGGAGGGAGGGAGGGAGGGAGGGAGGGAGGGAGGGAGGGAGGGAGGGAGGGAAGAGAAAGAAAGAAAGAAAGAAAGAAAGGAAGGAAGGAAGGAAGGAAGGAAGGAAGGAAGGAAGGAAGGAAGGAAGGAAGGAAGGAAGGAAGGAAGAAAGAAAGAAAGAAGAGAGAGAGAGAGAGAGAGAGAGAGAGAGAAAGAAAGAAAGAAAGAAAGAAAGAAAGAAAGAAAGAAAGAAAGAAAGAAAGAAAGAAAGAAAGAAAGAAAGAGAGAGAGAGAGAGAGAGAGAGAAAGAAAGAAAGAAAGAAAGAAAGAAAGAAAGAAAGAAAGAAAGAAAGAAAGAAAGAAAGAAAGAAAGAGGAAAAAAGATTTTAAAGTATTTGTTAAAATGAACTTTGCCTCTTTTCCCACGAATGTCCAAAGTATAATATTGCAATTATTTGCATAGAGAATGAGCTATATTTTCCTCAGTGCCTGATAGCCACCAATGCCAAAATTTAAATTTTCACAGCCCTAAGAGGTTTCATTTCTCATGAAGCCCAAGCTACATGGTAATGAAAAGAAACATGTTTTCTTTATCAGCATTTGTTATTTATCTTCCTTTACCACATTTCATTCATTTTAATTTGATTCATTTTGTATCAGGAATTAATCTAGAATGTCTGATTTTAATTACAGATCCCCTTTACACAAAACTTTTTAAATATGATTTTTAATATAATTTATTCCTAAGTTCAAATCCTGAGGACAGGGAGTGTCAACAGGTTCTAATAAGTTCCTTTTAAAGATTACATGAGTAATGATCCAGAGAACAAGGCCAATGAGAACCACTGGAAAAAAGTCGAAGAGGCAAAAGCAAACATAAACCAGTAAGTGAAAATAGAGCAGGATTTGCTTTAAAAATCGAATAATCTACTCCCCAGTTACCCAAGAGATGCCTCTCACTCACTGCATGGACCCAGGGCTGTCCCCTGACCTTATCTTTCTACGTTATTTCCCTACATACCAAAGATAATAACCAGGCCTCTCTGTATTTGTTCAACTAGAGGTAGCCCCCTCCCCCCACAAATTATTATGGTAAATTAGAATATATTTTTAACATTTGTAATGAAGGACACAATAAAATTTTGAACATGGGCTTTAGTATTTTGTTACAATTTCTCTAAAATATTGTTTTAAAGTAATCAAGTACTGTTAGTGAAACCAAGGTACTGTTATTGCTGATTTTTTTCAGTCAACTCACTCTATATAATATTTAAGTGAATTACACCTCTGAACAAAAATAGTTGATTACGTCTGAAAGCCAGTTCACCCACCATCCGTTGCACATTGAATATTGTGTTGTTTGTTGTTTTTTCTCCCCTGAGTGAGGTTGTTGGCTGGATAAAGAAACAAACTGTGGGATGCACTTAGGTGTGCGGACTGACTCAGCACCATCCTGGAAGGGAAATCTCATTCATTTTTGTGTCAGGAAAGATCCCCAGGCCCTCTGCTCAGAGCCCTGCCCTGGTTGCCTTCTCTCTGGCTTGAACTCAAAAACTTCATGTACCAAGTTCAGGAAGCTCACGGTGCACCCAATTCCTCTCGAGTACTTTCATTAGCTTTAGAACTGCACCTTCAGCTCTAGCCATGAACAAATATCTCAGTCAGACGCACCTTCAGCATCATTAACATGCTTTTCCAGTTGCAGTTGGGAGGGGATGTCCTTATATTATCACAACGCCTGGCGCCCAATCCTCCTGTGTCTCTCTGTGTCTTTTCCCTTCTCTGCTTCCCTTAAGTTTGAGCTGTACCCCCGCCTTCTCCTAGGAACCCTCTCTGATTAAAACCATGCTCCGTGATCATGGTCATCTCCCCTGCCAGAGAGGGATGGAGGAGGGCGGGGGGGTGGAGGGGGAGAGAGTAACCAGAGAATTTATATGCATATATGCACAACCCAAGGACACGGACAATGGTGGGGAGAGGGGCTGGGGAGGGGGAAGGGATGGCGTGGAATGGGTCATTGGGGAGAAACAGGGACATCTTATTATACTTTAAACAAAAATAAAATTTAAAAAAAAGAATATAATTTTGAAATATAAATACATATAAAATATAATTTACTCAATAAATATGTATTAAGCTCTTACTACAAAAAAAACAAAAAACTAAAACAAAAACAAAAAATCCATCCTCTGGCTAGTACTGGCTTTCCCCCCTTTCCAGTCCCCTTTTAGACTAGGTCAGGTATTTCCATATAAAAGTGGGTTTCAGCCTCACATGCATTGCTTCCCCGATTAAACACATAGTCCCAAAGGACAAAGGAATCTTATTTCTATTCCTTCTCATCTCCAGACGGTGCAGTGGGCTAGGGCAGTACATGAGATAACACCTACAACACACACAGTCAGAACTTTGCCTGGCACAGAGAAGCACCTATCAAGTGTTAGCATCACCACCATGACCTAAGGTGTTGAAGAGAGGTAATGGGCGTCAAACAAATGCTTGTAGGCTGGCCGGTGTGGCTCAGAGGTTGAGCATTGACCTAGGATCCAGCAGATCGCAGTTTGATTTCCGGTCATGTGCCTGGGTTGCGAGTTCGATCCCCAGTTGGGAGCATGCAGGAGGCAGCCGATCAATGACTCTCTCATCATTGATGTTTCTGACTCTCTCATCATTGATGTTTCTCTCTCTCTCTCTCCCTCACGCTTCCCCTTTCTGAAGTAAATAAAGATACATTTTAAAAAAACAACAACAAATGCTTGTGTGTTAATGCATGGTGTATTTAATTTTAATAATTGAGCTCCATTCCCCCACGGTTAAGTTACGTTGATAAGGAAATTAGACATTTTAAAACTGCATTAAAGGAAGAGAAATGGCAAATTAATAGTGTTTTCCTCAGTTACCATAAGTTATAAAAGTTTACAAACTACCATCATAGCAAAACTATAACCTGGTTCTACAGAAGGCAGTACTTCATTATTGTACTTCTCTTCTCAAAAGAAAGAGCAAATGTTTTTCACTCATCACAAAACTTTTAAGAGAGCCCGTCAGTGTTAACATGTGTGTGCTCGGGTATGCGCTTGCTGTGACCAACAGACCCGAGGAGTGAAAGAGAAACACGCTCAAGTTGTTTCCACGGCGAGAGGTAGGAGTGAACTGCAGGAGCAAACTTGGTGGAGGAAGAATCTAAGGATTAGAAGGTAGAAGAAGTGGAGTTTTGTCTGACCCATGTATGACCTTGGGCGAGTCCCTTCACCTTCCTGAGCCCTACCTTCCTCCTCTGTAAAATGATGGACCTGGCGTAACAGTCCCTTGTGTTTCCTCCCAGTTCCAATGCTGTAAATGTGGCCCAAGTCAAGTTCTCATTTAATTCCCTTGGCAGCTTTCACATAATTTCATGCTGAAAACTCCACATTTCATGTATTGACCAAAATTGTGAAGGAAACCAGTGAGAGAAAGACAATTGCAAACTAACTGCCCACTCGGCCAGTGTGGCTCAGTGGCTGAGCATCGACCTAGGATCCAGGAGATCACGGTTTGATTCCCAGTCAGGGCACATGCCCGGGTTGCAGGCTCCATCCCCAGTAGGGGGCATGCAGGAGGCAGCCGATCAATGACTCTCTCATCATTGATGAATATTTTTTCACTCCTTGTTTAGGTCATGATGGTAGAGTTATTAAAAATACTTTACAATGCAGCAGGGAAATAATATATTTCATAATTTCTTTATGAATAATAGTGAAAATTTTATAAAGAATCTTTACATTTCTCTGCAATTAAGAAAAGATTTAGGAATAATTGCTTTTCTGTTGGTTGCGGGTTTATTAAATCACCTAAAGATTTTTTGTTGTTGTTTTAACAATATTTATTGAATATACATTTTTATGAGTTATAGTGACTCAGTATTACTGTAGTATAAAGAGCGAAAAGATTTGTTTATACAGAATAACCCAGATATAAAAGTTACTTTTCGTTGTTTAGAGCGACAAAGCTCTAACTAATAGCTTAAAGATTTTTGAAACTTGCTCAAAGGGAGCCTGACTTGGAGTGTGATCATTGGATATATCTTCTGTAAAGGATTTATTTCTTTTAGAAATCAAACAAATTCCCCTCACAAATGACTGCAAATGAAAGCTTAAAAGGCCCTTCATCCATACCCTAAATAAATAAATGCCCCCTTTTTTTCATTCTGTAAAGCCACCCACAGAAATCCTATTAAATATGGGAAAAAGTGATAATGACAGAAGCAAAACAATCAGAAACTGACAGACCAAGGCTATTGAGTATAATTACTGTGTGATGTTATTTCTACTAACAGAAGTCAGATAGCATACGCAGTACATGAAGACACAGGCTCAGTAAACGCACACTTCCCCAATCAGATAATACTCACATAGATGCAAAAATAATGGGATCTTCCACACACACATCTCAATGCCAGTCCTTTGCAATGATTAATCTGCTAACCGTGCAATGCTGAGCCTACGAAGTAGAATCCCAATATGTTGGCGTTGTAAAGGACCTCCTGCCCGGCATTCTATAGGAAGACCTCCTGCCCAGCAGTACCCCACCTCTGACAGAAGTGGTCCAGGCTCTGCTAGCATCCTGCAGCGACTGGCAGTTCACCCCAATCAAAGCTGTCCTGTCCAGCCCTAGCTGGTTTGGCTCAGTGGTTAGAGCCTCAGCCTGAGGACTGAAGGGTCTCTGGTTCGATTACAGCCAAGGCCACATACACATCGAGTTTCAGGCTCGATCCCTACAGGCAACCAATCTCTCTCTCTCTCTCCCCCTCCCTCCTTTCCACTCTCTCTGAAAAGCAATGGAAAAAATATCTTGGGGAGAGAGTTAAAAAAAAAACAGCTGTCCATTCCTTCAAATGTTTAGAAAATTTCTTTCTCACACTTAGTTAAATCGGCCTCCTAGTAGCAACTCTATATTGATATTTATCCTGTATCTTCAGAGGGAAAGAGATGTTTTCACCTAAAATTCTTTGAGCGATTTGGGCCAGCCACTTTGCTCTATGCAGGCACTATAGCAGCGGATAAGACAAATGCTAATTTTCCCCTCTACTCTGTCTTCCCCAAGATCAACCCCAAACAGTAGAAGACAGAGTTCACATCTCACAGTTGTCTCTGTTCTAGGATAACTATCCCAGTTTTCTCAATCCTTTCTCCCTTGACCTGGCTTCCAGGACTTTCTTCACTCCTATTACTTTCTTTTAGAGACCTTTTGGTTTATCAGGGACAGTCTAAAGCAGGCCGCCCC
Organism: Miniopterus natalensis; assembly: GCF_054644295.1. Classification (NCBI taxonomy): domain Eukaryota; kingdom Metazoa; phylum Chordata; class Mammalia; order Chiroptera; family Miniopteridae; genus Miniopterus; species Miniopterus natalensis. The sequence goes on from NC_142085.1 coordinate 21,367,282, forward strand.
CATTGAACACAATGGCAGAAATCCAGTTTGCCCCAGGACTGCAGCTCCTCTGGACCTGGCCGCGTGCTCCGCTGTGTTAATCAGTCTCAACAAGTTGCTGCGCAGGATGCTGATGTGACTATTGCCTTCCAGAAGCAGTAAGAACCCCGAGCTGTGGATAACTGTGCGTATTTTCATGTCTTTCTCTGTCAGTCTTGGACCCTCCCTTTTACACTTGTGTTTTTGTTGCTTTTACCTTTGTTAAAGTATAGCTTTAGGGATTTGTTCCAGAGTATTAGCCTGTCAAAATATGTATGAATCTTCATTCTGTGATCCAGTGCACTGACTACTTCCCCCAATGTTTGGGGGAAAAACACATCTTCTAATTCTTCTTCTGAGGCACAGTTTTAAAAAGACATATATTAGAAAGAATAAGACTAAGAACAAAGTTCCACGGTGAGCTATTAAAGCAATTGCCTCAAATTTGTTTTTATTTATCAATCAACTTTTGGGGGGAGAGTATCACTCAAACAGCTGCAAATCTGTGATGGTAACAGTAGATTCCACGTACTTAGTGGTTTGCTTATGCTGGAGGCCATGATAAGCATTTATATGAATTATCTCCGCATCATGACCACCCCCATGCAATGGTTATTGCTATGTTCATGCCTCATATAATGAATATGTCTCATGTATGGAAATGTGTCTCAAATGCCTCATATAAGGAAATTGATGCTCTGGGAGGTTCAGTAATTTTCCAAATATCCAGGAGTGTAAGTGGCAGATCTGGAGTTCACACACATCTGTCCCACTCCAAAGCTCATGTCAGAAGGCAGACTGGCCCCAAATACTATCGCTCACCTCAGATGGGGGAGGCAATGAGAAATGTTTGAAATGTCTCCATGATCTGTGGGGACACTATGTCCCCTGCCTAGTGAGTCTATAGCAAAAGGAAAGGAGAACAGGAATGACCTGTCCTTCCTGAGTCCAGGCTGGTTCCTAGGGATCCCCTCCTTCCCTTCCAGAGTGCAGGACTAACCACCTTGACAACCTACACTATTGTTTTTTGAGGAAAACTATAGCATGATTCCTCACCTATTGTTTCCAGTACCCATCTTCTCCCCTCTTTCTGAAAATGAAGTGTTTTCCAGCCTCTGCTAGTAGATGTTGTTTCCCTTCCACATACTTGATCAAAGGTTACCGACCATAATTTCAAGATCAAAACTGCAAACTCTTGTGCTACATTAGGATGTCATTCTTTTAGACTTAGATGCTTGACCTCTTTCAAAGTGCCTATTAGGCACTAACTCTGAAAATGATATCCCCTCCCTTCAAGTTGAATCTTCTCTTTTCTTTGTTTGTTTTCTTCTAAAATGATATTTCCTAAAAATTTTGTGTGTGTGTGATTAGCATTTATGGAAAGATTGGGGTCAATTCTCTTAAACGTCCCTCCAGAGGGTCACAGGGAGCTGAGATATTGTGACAATGTGTTCAGAAAGGAACACGTCCACCTTGGCCAGTGCAGCTTGGTTGCAGAGTGGCCCCGTACATCAAAAGGTGGCGGGTTTGATTCCCGGTCAGGGCACATACCCAGGTTGCGGGTTCTTATGCAGGAGGCAGCTGATAGATGTTTCTCACAGCGATGTTGCTCCCCCTCTCTCTATCTCTCTCTAAAATCAATTTAAAAAATTTAAAAAGTGCAACACTTCCATTTTTAACTTTCCACTAATTTCTGGTTGATGCTTTCATAAATCTCATCAAGTCCATTTCTAAGGAAAAATCTTGTGTATCCACCAGTAAATTAGCCTCATTTTATAGATGAAAATGTAAGGCCTGGAAAGGCCAAAGGAATTGCCCAACACAACACAGCAGGTAAGTGAAGGAATCATCTTATGTTAAAGAAATGGAAAGGGCCATGAAATGAATATCACTCTCTGTTTCTATCAAAATTCATAAATGTGAGTTTTAGGCAGTGTTTCCAATAGGCCACTAATTTCTCCTAAAATGTCCCTTGTACTTAAGAGATACCTCAGCTCTGATGCTGCACATTGTGTGTGTGTATCCATGCTTTAAAGGTTATATTTCTGCTCTACATCTTTCCACGTCTTTATTTGCAAATTTTCTCCTCACAGATATGTATTGGTCTATTGGTTGCATTTTGAAACCAGATTGTTTAGTGTTCCCAGCCTTCGAGATCGCTCCTTCTTAAAGCAATAACATGGAAAATGTCCACGATGATGGAAACACCTGTCCTCCTGCATTAGTCACGCCAGGAAAGAAGCGCACCTCTCACATTTTGTATGTCAAACATCCACTCGTAGTGGAAACAACTGTTCTGTGGCCTTTTGCATCATTTACTCCAACCCCCCCAATCTTCTATTCCTCAACCTCTTTATCTACAGGAAACAGAAATTTAAAAAAACGTCTGCTTGGCAACTTTATACCCCACAATTAAACAGAAAAGCCTAAGGACTTCAGAACCCCTAAAATATATGATAAAATTACTCCTGCTCCTCAAAAGCCAGGAGAAAGTAGGAGTTTCCACAGTCACAATGATTCTCATTTATGAATTCATTGATTAAATACTATGGTTGAAGTAAGAAATGCTATTTCCTTTGTAATGTTTGCCTCCATCTGTATAATCATGAAGAGTCAACCTAGAGATAATGCCACCCTTGTTTAATTTTTTAAACTGATAATGCAATCACTAATCCCTCTTAATTTGTTTCCTTAAACCCAGATCACTAAAACCTCTGTGGTAGCCAAGCCCTATACATCCAAGGGCAGGTGTTTGAGTTGTAGTTTTACACATTCAACTATAATTTCTCCAAATTAATCATCAAAACACATCATCGAGATTCCCTCAAAACACGATCATGAGAAACCTGGATGCTAGACACATGGGAGAAAAACAGAGTCAGGTCATCACAATAAAAACTGCAGCTGTCATATCTTAGGAATCAACTCAGTGGACAAGAATGCTTCCGATGGGTAAGACCTGGGGGTGGTATCTGGATATGTCAAAGTCAGTCAGTGCTCCTTTTACTCTCTCCTTTTGCCTGTTTATAAATCCAGGAAAAAAAAACCTCTGGAAAAACTTAGTAGTCCCCAAATACTGCCTTTTTAAAAAATATATGTCTTTGATAGAGAGAAACATCAATCGGCTGCCTCCTGCATGCCCCCTACTGGGGATGGAGCCTGCAACCCAGGCACGTGCCCTGACCAGTGACCTTCTGGTACACGGGACCATGTTCAAGCAACTGAGCCATACCATCTGGGCCCCATGCTGCCTTCTTAACCTCAGGATGAAAGGGGGAGACAGCATCGTGGTGCTGTGGGAGAGCGGCTGGGTGCAGGGGAAGGCCTCAGCTGGGGTTCTCACCTCCACTTTCTAACCAGGAGCTTAGCAAGTCCCTGACTGGTGGAAGCCTTCCCTTTGCTGACACCCAGCTCCAGTGTCTTGCGTCAATGTGGAGAAATTAAATTGCTGTGCAAAGTGGCAGCATCCAATGTCCCTTCACAAGCGTCATTTTAATGAATTCTCACAAGCGTTCCTATTTCATAGCTCAGTACACTGAAGTTCACTCTGTTAAGAAGCTGGCCCCACCCTGAGAATGAGAAGGGTCAGGGTCCTGGCTTGACACAATCATTCTAATTCTAAGTCTTTTTATTTTTTATTTTTTGACATTCTATTATTTTTACATTTTGGGAAGATGGAAAGGGAAACCCTGGCCAAGAGTGTAACGTGTAAAAGAAAAAGCAGCCCATGAGGCAGCTGCAAAGAGATAGTTTATGAAGCCTTAACTCACAGGTGCGAAGGTTAGGGATAGGGGAAGGAAGTCTGAGAAATTTGGATAATTCATAATTAGATTTTTAGAAGAAGAAGAAATAAGACATGACAGTGGTAATAGCTGACCTTGGCTGAATGTGATGATACTTTTGGGTAACTTTTTTTTTTTTTTAAGTTATAGAACTAGTCCAAAAACCGCCAGCAGAGGGCTCCATGCTAGGTGCACTCACTTTCCATCAGTGGCTCGGACATTTATCCTAAATTATTCCCTCTCTCCGAGGCTGAGGAAAGGAGGGTATTATTAACTCTCCCATCTGCTGTTATAAACGGACATAAATATAAGTGAAAGGGGGAATGTGAATATAACCAGAATGTCTCCAGCACGCTTGGACCTAGGCGAGCCCGTGCGTGTCCTGAAAACACACACACACACACACACACACACACACACACACACACACACAAAATGGGCACAAGGCAAGAATACATGAAAAATAAAAATGATGACGAAAATGCATATTAGTCACTTCACTTCACTTCGAAACCAGAGTTTGTTTCGCCTGTGCGTTTGCATTTATTGAGTCCTTGAGGGAATCTTTTCTTACATTACGTAATTGGGGGTTAACGCGAAATGCGACCGTAAATTAAGGGCAAGAAAAGTCAGCTCAAGTTAGGAAAATTTTCTCAGTGGAGATTAAGGTTTTATTTGTACATTTTTAAGACGTTTGAAATTTTTAGATGCTGAAGCAATCGTTTCTAGAAGTAGTAGATATTGTAAGAATTCAACTTAAATGCTCTTTGCAATAACAGGTTTTCAAGACCGAAAGAAATCGCTGTAGAAGAAATCGAGCGGCCGTGCAGGGTTTGCTTATACAGAATCCCGACAGAGGGCGCTGTTGCCCGCTCAATGGCTCAGAGAAGACTCCCTAGCAGAGATTTCCCCTGCAATTTCTAAGATTTTTTTAATAATGCCCACGTTGAAAAATTGACTCGGTTTTAATTATCGTTATGTATTTCTTTGGTTGTCTCTTTATTTCGTTGTATGTATTTTAAAATTTATGTTTCATTCTTAATAAAACTAGATTGGTTATTTTCAATTTTCCTAAAGAATTTATATAAATTTTAATAAAATATTTCAAGACGTTTCTAATTTTAAAAATACTCACTGTTAGCATAAAATAAAATTCATATGAAAAATTTGAAATTATACGTATACAAGGCTATAAAGCAGTTAGATCAATATATGTTTAAATCGTTTTATATATAAACTATCTCAGGGTTTTTTAGTTTAAGGTTTAGAGATTATTTATTTTAGACTAATCATTGATAGACCAAAAAGAGATGGAAAATTTGTTGGAAGCATTTGAAAAAAATTAAGACTTTTCCAACTTATTTTCATTTTGGGTAAGAATGACCTTTAGATTAAAAAAATAAATAAATGGAAATATTGATTTGAAAGGGAGGCGGCCAATTAGTCCCATTAACAAAATCGTGTCTAGAGAGTCTGAGTTTCCAATTCTATAATCTTTATCTTTGCAAAATATTGATCTGGGGCTGATTTTAGGTCTGGAAAGGGGGGGAAAGGGATGGTAAACCCGTTTCAAGTCCCACCACACAACCAAATTAGGAAGAATGCCTTTTCCCATGTCCAAACCTGCTCTGGGGCAAAGAAAAAAAAAATCTTTGCTCATGTTTCTAGTGGAAAATCTGTATAGATTTTGTATAATTTAAGGTGTTAGCATTTAAAGTAGAGGAAAGGAGGAAGGAAGGAAGGAAGGAAGGAAGGAAGGAAGGAAGGAAGGAAGGAAGGAAGGAAGGAAGGAAGGAAGGAAGGAAGGAAGGAAGGAAGGAAGGAAGGAAGGAAGGAAGGGAGAGGGAAGGAGGGGAGGGAAGGGAGGGAGGGAGGGAGGGAAGGCAGAAAGGCAAAGTATAAAAATTAAAACTGGAAATGAAGGTCGGGTTTATTTCTAAAGTTCCTTCTGAAGCACCTTCTTTGTGTCCCTTTCATTCTACCTGTCATTTAAAAAACTCAATTAACAATCTGCCGAACTGTTCCTTCTGCACTACGGGAAGCGCCTTGTTGGCTTTTATGGAGTCGCTACCCACCGCGGTGGTCCGGGGCCCTGTCCTCCAAGTGTCCGTCCCTGCTCCAGCCCGGGCGCTCAGCAGTCCTGGGATTTACAGACGACCGCCCTTTGCAGATTCATTCTTATCAGCTTTAATAACGTCCACCCCAAATTGCCCTGGTCCCTCCTCACTCCCTCCTGTCATTTGTTGTCTGCCCCTGGGGCAGAGAGCCTGCACCGGCCTTCCCTTCTGGCTGTGGGGATCCTCCGGCACCCCTGAAAAGGAATAGGAAAAAAAATAGAGAGGGTGGGGGAAAAGGGGAACGAGGTGAATATTCTGATGAAATTCAGAAACCCTGTGCCTTCAAGGGCGCCCATTTTCGAGGCTTGGTTAACTTCGTTCTTGATCTTAAGTTTTCTGTGTTTGTGGGGTTTTTTTAAACTATACAAATCACCTTACTGCGGAAAAAATACTCTCAAAACAAACAAACCAACCCTTACAAATCCCCAAATAGCTTCACTATGTCCTTAAAGATTAGTCTGCTCAAACCTTCCAAGGGTTTAGGCGACTGCTTCTTGATATTCCATGGTTGAAACCACTTAAAAGTTAGTTCCAGAGAACAGAGGTAGATATAAAATGTGCTGTGTATCTGCAAAAGGGCACCCAGTTCACTCATTGTGTAGAAGGGTGTGTGAGCCTGTGTTGCTCCCAACATCTGAAAACAGAAAACAGAAAAAAAGAAGAAAAACTTCATAAAATGGAGACTCCGGCCAAGAAAAAAAAATGGCACATGCAACCTCTCCAAAACACGTACAAACAACCCCTACAAGGACAAACGGCACAGACCGAGGTGTTCATATGGTCTTTAAGTGATCGAATGTGTTGGTCAAAATGACCCGAAAATATCAGACATGGTCACTGTGGCGAGCTGGCTTTTTGTTCTGCAGTGACACAGAGATACAGTTTGGGGGGGGGGGAAAGTTGTGTAGCCATCAACCCAGAGATCACCCTTAAAAAATCCCCAAATCCAGCTTTCAAAACACCCTCCCGCTGACCACACATGAACAGCAGCTTTTGTGTTTAAAAAAAAACACAACACACCTCAGTAAATGGTCTCCCTTTTAAAACCCAGATAGAAAACGGGGGGACTGTTGGGGGCCCCTCGCTTCTCCTTATGAATGTTAAAAGACGCGAGTCGGTGGCTACAATGATTCATCGTTTTCTACATCGAGGTTTTTAAATGTGTGTATTTGTGGGACTCGCAGGCAACCACCCTCTCTCCTCCTCTCAGGGCTTGTGCAGGGTCCGCAGACTGCCTGGCCCAGGGGTGCTTATGTAACTAAACGTGGGTCTCTGGGTGTAAATACGTGTTTGCGATTTTTTATCATATATATGTCTGTGGGTTGCATCTAACTCCCGCGTGCGCGCGTGTGAGTGCGTGTGTGTGTGTGAGTGTGTGTGTGTGTTCACGCTTTCTCTCTCTGCCCAGCCTTACTTCCCCAGCCTATTGTTTGAGACAACAGATATAAGTTGCGATGGGAGAGGAGCGTCGGATTTGGTGTGTACCCCCCATTTCCAATTATAGATGGATCATTACAGACAGCGGAGCCCTGAGAAGCCAGACATCTGCTCCTCACATGAATGCACTCACCTCCTAGAGACCAGGCTGCCATCATGCTCTGGAAGCTCGTGGAAAATGTCAAGTACGAAGATATCTACGAGGTGAGCGGGCACCCCGGGTGCGTCTGAGCGTGTTTTTGCAGATAGAGAATTTGAGCTTCTTGAGACCCCGACCGATCTCTTTTTTTTTTTTTTTTTTAAAGCTATTTACTGGCAGGTTTCCGGGCGGTTTTCTCTCCGCTTTTCCCTAACTTTGGGGAGACGCCGCTCTTCTGAAAAGGGACTTGAAGGTTGGGATCTGGCTCACTTAGAAGATTTCTCTTTTTTTCTCTGATTTTTCTTTCTCTCGCCCTCGCCGACCGCCCCCCCACCCCCAGCCCGCGCGCGCCCCGCGCTCCGACCGGGAAGGTGCGCGGAGCACGCCGCCCGCTGCGGGCAGGGGCGCGGGTCGGGGCGCGGGGGAGAGTCGGGTGTTCAAGCCCCGTCCGCAGCACGCTCGGGCTCTTAGTTTTTATTTTCAATAAAATTTCTGAAACCGACGACAAACGGACCCAAAGAGAAGACGGAAACTTAGAAGGAGGGAGGTAGACAGACGGGTGTGGGCAGAGCCCAAGCCCAGGAGTCCTCGCAGTTTGGGGTTTTTTGTTTTGTTTTGTTTTTTCCTTTATTTCTCTTTTCCTGGGTTTTCCTTCTCTGAGGGTCAGAGCGTCCAAACCACCCCATGTTTGGGCGTTTTGGGCGGATGTGCGGCTCCCCGTGCAGTGCGCGCGGTTCGCTGGCGCAACTCTCCCGCCGGCTGGAGAAGTTGCCCGCAGCCCGGGGCGCCGGCAGCCGCGGGGCCCGGCCGCGCCCGGACGCGCTCTCCCTCGGGCGCCCTCGCCCTCTCCGTCTCCCCCGGGTGCCCTCTCCGTCTCCCTCGGGTGCCCTCGCCCTCTCCGTCTCCCTCTCCCGCGCCGAGCGACGCGGTGGCCGGGCGGCTCCAGGGCCGGGCGGGGCGCGGGGCGCGGGGCTCGCGGCGGGACGGGGGAGGAACCGCGGGCGGCGACCCTCGGAGACGCGCTACCCGAGCGGGTTGGCCTCGGAGACCCCAAATTAGGTGCAAGGGGAAGGGCGAGGGGCAGGGGAGCGAAGACTTCGGAGGGGAAGTCGAGGGAGGGAAGAAAGAAAAGCCTGGAGAAAGGCGGAGAGGAGTTGGAGCTGGGGGAGGTGGGAGCCGGAGAGCCGGCCGGGAGGCTGCGGCGCGGGCGCGGAGGGCGGGCGGGCGGGCGGCGGGGAGGCCGAGGGCGCTGCGGGGCCGCAAGAAGCGGTTGGGGTCAGACGCACAGAGCCCCTCCCCGCCCCCCGTAACCAGAGGGGGAAACGCGACCCCGCCGCTCCCGACGACTCGGGGAGCCCGGCCCGAGCCGCGCGCGGACACTGGGAACCCGCCGCGCCCAACAGGGGCCGCGAGCTCCGCCCGACGCCGCGGGCCGCGTCCTGCGCGAGAGAGGGGCCCGCCCGCCGCGCCCCAGCTCTGCCCTGCCCTGAATCCTAATTTTGGGGTGGGGGGGGACTCTTTCTGAGGACGATAGGAGACGCTTGGGGCTTTCCTGTCCTCGCTGTGGTTCTGTGTTGACCGTGACCGAGGGCCTCGCCTCCGCCCGCGGAGTCGTGGGCTCGGCCTCCGGTTCTCCCCGGGCGGGAGGCCCGCGAGGCCGGAGACGCCGGGGCGAGAACACGCGCGGCCGAGGGCCTGGCGCGAGCGGGAAGGGGCCGCGGCGGGCGCCGCGCGGGCGCGCAGAGGGGCGCCGGTGGGCCCCAGAAGTAAGCGGGTGTCACCCGTTGTTCGAGTATGAAAGATATAAGCCGGCTCAGTGGGGGGGGGGGGGAGAAGAAAGGGGGGAGGGCGGGAGGAAGAGGAAGGGGTGGAGTGGAAGAGGGGTCGAGAATAAAGGGGGGGCGAGCGCAGAGAGGCAGGGAAACGGAGACCCGAGGCCGCGGGTGAAGTCCCAGCTGCCTGCATTTTGTGCTCAAAAAAAAAAAAAAACCCAAACAAACAAAAACACAAAAACCACAGGCGACCCCGCAGCCCGCGGTGGAAGGAGCCTATTTAAGTCGGGAGGAAGGTTGAACTTTAACAGAAACGGCAGTCGAGCCAGTCGAACGGGTTCCTGAAACATCCGAAAGGTTTTCTGTTGCCCCTGGCTTTTGCCTGGAAAGGAGAAGTTTAGTGAATCTGAAGATTGATTGCATATAATTTTAAATTGAGGTAAAAAAAAAAAAAAAAAAAATCACAGACTGTGTGAGCCTTAAGGAGGGGGGAGGCTGCTCAGGCGACGAAAGACCCCCCCCCCCCCCGTCCTGCAAGACGCGAGCAGAGCCTCCGCCGCGCGGCGAGGGCCCGCAAACCACCGCCGAGCGCGGGGCGCGCCGGCTCACTCCCCGCTCCCCTCGGGGAGACGAGGCCGCGCCTCTCTATTTTATAATGATGATGATCATGACGATTTTTAATCTGCACACAAAGCACCCAGGGCGATCAGTTCTTCCCACCAGGAAGGTCCCTCCCCAGGAGCAGGGGGCCCCGACGCCCCGACGCCCAAGCCCCCCGCTCGCTGCCCGGTCCGAGGCACCGGAGGCCGCTAGACGCGCGTCCCCAGCTCCGCTCCTTGAAGTTCTGCCTCTTTCCTGCTAAACTTTTCCCCCCCCAGCCTGCCTTTGCCAGCCCCCCTCGTCTGATTACATCTAGTAATTCTCCACTGAATGAACGTCATTTACAATAGTCGGGGAGCTCTGCGCGGGCTGCTGCTTCACGCTCCATTTGTCCGCCATTCTCCCTTTAAAGTGCTCGTGTAATATTAATAGTCATGAATATCAATTATTATGAGGCGGTGTAGGCAAGCGGAGGGAGGAAGGGGCGCCCCAGCAGTCTGAGCCCAGCTTCGGGTGGAAGAGGAGCGCTTCTGGAGCCCCGGAGAGCAGAGCAGAAGGAAAAGAGGGACAGCGGGGGACCCATGAGCGGCTGCGCGTGTGACAGGCAGCGCCAGCCTCGTTTGGGGGGGGGGGGGATTTTATTTTTTTATTTTTTTATTTTTTGGATGGCTTGTCCTGGAAACACCTCCAGCTCGGCTTCTGTGTCCAGCTTATTTCTCTGCTGGACTCCTTGATTTTTTTTTTTTTTTTTGGATTTTTTTTTTTGAAATCATTGTTTGATTTTGAGCAGTAACCAGGCTTTTTTTTCCAGATGTTAGTCCACACTTATTCATCCATGGTGAGTTTGGATTCATGTTGTACCAGAATTGCATGCTCCCTCCTCTCACTGTCTCTCTCTCTCTCCCTGTCTCTCCGTCTCCGTGAGTGTGTGTGTGTGTCTCTCACTCTCTCTGTCTCTGTCTTCCTCCGAGCGCCTTTGGCTTGGTAATTTAGCACCATAATTGGACGAGCCTGCAGCTGCTTCTCTCTGCATTGTGTGTTCTCCCTCTGAGCTCCTGGAGTCAGCTGGGGAGGGGGGGAAGCCAAAGAGAAAACTTTTTATTTGCCACTGCAGTTTGGAAATTTAGGTGGCTATGGGGACTTCATCGTGGCATTTCCACAGAGGAGAGGGAGAAACTTAAACACCCCCCTCACACACACACACACACACACACCACCTCCTTTCTGTCACTTCGTGTGCCACTCCAGGTAGGACCAGGGGGGAGCTGTCTGGGCTTCCTCTCCCGGGCCCTCCGACCTCAGGTCCTTCAGCCTCCCACCCTGGACTATATGCTAGCATTAGGTATAGAAAAGCAACCTTAGGAATAATTCCTTCGAACCACAACTCAACTGAACGTGTGTGGGCTTCGGGTATGCTTTCCAATGAGACCCATTTCAGCCAAACAGCATTTAAATGAATCCCTCTTGGGGCGGGAGGGGTGGCTGGGAACGCAGATCCCGCAGGTCCCTGGGACCTCCTGGATGTATCAGGTTGTGCCAGGAGCTCCTGGGCCGCCCCCTGGGCGCCCGGGGAGGGAAGAAGTCGGGTTTGAACCGGAGGAGCCGCACAGCTGATGGCGTGAAGTTCTGCGTGTTATGCTTGGGAACTCGGGCAGAGTGAGGAGGGACCGTTTAAAACAGCCGGGAGAGCAAAGGCTCTGTGTCAGGCTGCTGTGTTTACACTCAGGGAATTTAGAATCGCCCTCCACACACACGCACGCACCCTTGTCGCGGGCTCTGCAGTCCCAGGTGGACGTTCAGAGGTCGGTTATGTGGGTGATCCCGTCCCTGTGCCCCCCAAGCCTTGCGTTTGGAATGGCTGGAAATCATTTGCCCTCTGGGTCCGCCGGGCAGGAGAAGTTTCAGGCTCTTGCCCGCCCTGTCCCGGGAAGAACGCAGCGAGGCCGGGCTTCTCCAGTTGTCGCTTGTATTTTTTCTTTCCCCTTTCCCTTCCCCTTCTCTGTCCCCCTGTCTCTCTCCCTCTCTGCCCCCTTCTCTCCGCTCCCAGGACCGGCACGATGGCGTCCCCAGCCACAGCTCTCGGCTCTCCCAGCTGGGCTCGGTGTCCCAGGGACCCTACTCGAGCGCCCCGCCGCTGTCCCACACCCCGTCGTCCGACTTCCAGCCGCCCTACTTCCCGCCCCCCTACCAGCCGCTGCCCTACCACCAGAGCCAGGACCCCTACTCCCACGTCAACGACCCCTACTCCCTGAACCCGCTGCACCAGCCCCAGCAGCACCCCTGGGGGCAACGGCAGCGCCAAGAAGTGGGTTCCGAAGCCGGCTCCCTCCTGCCGCAGCCTCGGGCCGCCCTGCCCCAGCTCTCGGGCCTCGACCCCCGACGGGACTACCACTCGGTCCGCCGGCCCGACGTGCTCCTGCATTCGGCGCATCACGGCCTGGACGCGGCCATGGGGGACAGCCTGTCGCTGCACGGCCTGGGCCATCCCGGCATGGAGGACGTCCAGGTAACCGCCACCAACCAACCAACCCGCGAACAGGCGCCAGCGGCCTGAGGAGCGATGCCCCGGGAGGGGCGCGGGGGTGGGGCCGCGCTGTCTCCGTCGGGGGGCCGCTTCCAGCGTCGGCGCAGGACCCGCTGCGCGCATCCTGTGGAGCTGTGTCTGTGTGCGGCTCTGTGGTGGCGATTTCTGCAGGTCCTGTCGGTGATGAAGGGAGAACCTCTAGATAGGAAATCCTGAAGGGGGGGAATCTGTGTGTGTAGTGGGATAATTTAGGACCATCAGAATCAGGGCTAGATGTTCTCGTCCGGCCTTACCTACCCGCCTTCCTATTTTCTTGTGTTGTGCCTGAGAAAGCTGGGGACCCTTCCCCACGCATGCCGCCCCCCAGGCCCCTTGCACGTCCCATAGTGGGCCTGGCCGGGTGACCTGGCAGGTGAAGACCAGGCTGCCTAAGAGCTGGGGCTGGTGCATGATTCCCGCTGGGCTCCAGAGGTTCCTGCTGGATTTGCAAAGGCTCGGTTAAGCGTGACACTGCACATTGGAAGGAAACCATGTGCTGCGTCTGTCCAAGCCAGGTATTACTTTGAATGTCCCATAACTTGCAGGGTCCTTTTCCGGGATCATTGAATTCCAGAGTCATCCCCCGCACACACACCAGACATGGAATATTTGTGCGGAGAGACCCGCCAATTCTGTTTGGGAGTCCACGAGGACAACTGGCGCTTTAGAAATTCTGGCCCACCTTTTGGCCTGCTAAAGGGTTGTGAAGCAGTACTCTTTACATCCCTCGCCAGTCCTCCCCCTCCGTCCATACTCTCTCCTCGTGCCCGACGCCACCATCCCAGCGGAAAGGCATCCCGTGTTTTTATTTCTTAAAACAAAAGGCTCCAAACACTCCCCCTACCCACGCACTATCCCGTCTGCAGCCTACACAATGGAGCCTGATTTGGTCGAGAAGGCTTGATTAAACTAAACAAAGAAACATCAAAGAAACGCTTTCTAAAACCCTGCCTGGGTGATTCTAAGCGGGTCTCCTTTTGCTCCTTAGTTTAAGTAGTCTCCAGAAAATATAAATACTGTAGGACTGAAAGGCATTTAATTGACACTTTGGTCTCACTGGCATAGCTGTAGCCTGTATGCATCATTTTAGACATACCTCCGAGGCCAACCAAACTGAGATGGGAGAGGGAAAGGGGCACAAGCCCTGCTCTACTTGGGTGGAAAAAAAAATGTATGTTGAACAAGTTAAAATGTGGTGGGAGCATCCAGTGCTGTCTGTGGGTAGTCTGCGGTGGTTTATTGTTTGGAAGGAAATTCAGTTATTTATTATTTCCAAAAATGACACTATCACCTGATTTGTGGCTGAATTTACCCACAGTCCTAAGAATGATAGTTTTGTTGATTTAACCGAGCTTGACTGTCCCTTGTCTGGAGATAATGCTCATTTCAAAATATCATGTGAGAAAAGGAACGTTTGATAGTTGTGGGTTTTTTAAATGCATTGGGGTAATATGTGTCTGTGTGTGGGGCGGGTAGTTTTTAAATTAACCTTTCTGAGTACGGTTCAAAGTGCTGAATAATGAAAGTGGATCAGCTCGTCGCCATTGCTGTTGGCAAGGCTGACACTGGCTGTCACCTCACCCCCACCCTGCTGGCCGAGTGGCTCAGGTGACCTAACACAGGAGTTTCCCCCAAAGAGGGAATGGGTTTATTTGGTTTTAGATTTTTTTGTGTGTGTGTAAAGATAGAATTGTGTGGAGTTTTGAGTGTTTGGCAAAGGGCGAGAGAAAAGCAGGGCCAGGTCTATGCATTTGAGAGAACACCCCTGTGAAAGCGGGGTGCAGAGGGTCCAGTTGCTGTGGGCAGGAGCACAGACTGCAGGGGTGAAGAGAGCTCAGAGGGAGAAGGTGCAGGCCGGGGCCTCGCATGCTCCCCGCCTCACCCCACCTCTGCCAGGCTCCTTCCCCAGAAGCATCCCAGCCATTGGGCCTGCTAAGTGGGGAGGCCCCCCGGGCTTTTTCTTGATGACCCCCCCGTGCTAAGGGTCGCAGGGGATACACCTCCGTTCCTTTCCCAGATCTCGCCAAGGTGTGCTTCGGTTGACACAGAACAGGTGACAAAGAAAGACAGGGGAGAGGAGAGATGTGTCTAGGACCAGAGCCCGGATCCAGAGGTTCCACTTCCGACTTGGGGATCTGGAGCTCAGAGGCTAAAGTGACAGGAACCTGTCGGGGTTTTTAATGCTCCCTGCAGCTATGGAATGTGTCGGCTGCACGGGCTGGGTCTTTAAAAGGGACCAGAGAGTGCCTAGGCCTGGGCCTTAGTCACTTGTTCGGTCTGAAGGGCCTAGTGTGTGTTCCAATCCCCTCTGTCCCCACTCCAGCCGCCAACCAGACAGATCCCGAGGGTGCTGCCCTGTTCACAACGAGGGGCACTCACCTGGTGGAGGGTTGGGGGACGGTTGTGTCACACACACACACACACACACACGCACACGCATGGCCACCACCCCAACCGTGAGAGAAGAGAGCTAATTAACCAAATGCTTCTAATATTTTTTTTAAATGAAACTATAAAACCCTGTCAATTTCTATTTCAATTTACTCACAGGGGCTATTAAACTAGCAAATCGCTGTTTGGGTTCTGGGTATGCTACATTTCACCCATGGGGGGGGTGTGTGTGTGTGTGTGTGTGTGTGTGTGTGTGTGTGTGTGTGTGTGATGGGGGGAGGGACAGCGTTTAAAAAAAACCCCAGAAAAACAGCCCCAGGAAGAAAGAGGGGCTGAGATGACACCTAGTTTGGAGTTTGTGCAGTTACCAGGAAAACCTCCCCTCTCCTCGCAGTCTTTGCGCGCTAACCTCGCATCGCCTCTGCCACCCACGAGGGTAAACACGAAGGAGGCTGAGCCGAAGCTCCCGGCGCGCGCGGGCGCGCACGCTCCCACGCACCCTCGTGTCTTACAGCAACCCCCGGTATCACTTTTAACTAAAGAAGTCTAGTAATTACGAGTCTGAGTTGTTTTTCCGCGCTTCCGCATGCAGTCCTAATTAAATCTTTACGATCCTCCCTGTGACGATTAAGCGCCAGCATGCTGCGTGAATATCCTGTACGAAAACCCAGCAGGCGGCCGTAATTAGATAGAAAATCAGACAAGAGCCTTCTCATTAACTACCACAACCACCCCCGTCGCTGGCGAGGCGCGCACGCGGCTTTACGCACCGACGCGAGGGCCAGGCGAGGGCTGGGGCGCCCGGCCCGGCCGCGAGCGCGCGGGTCTGCCCGCCCACGGGCGCAGGCGACCGCTCTTGTCCCGCGTGGACACGTCGCCCCTGCAGACACGTGAGCGTAGTGGGCCCTGAGTCGCGCGTGCGCGCCTGGTGGGGTCTCCTGGGGAGTTTCGAACAAGTCACAATCCGTCTTTTTTTTTTTTTTTTTTTTTTTTTAAGGCTTTTGACTGTTTCTTGAGCTGTACGTGGCATGTCGCAACATGGAAAACGTTTCTTCCTGAGAATAACAATTTTCCTCATCTTTCTGAGCACAGAGGAGTCACTATTAAGGACCCAAAGAAACAGATTAATAGGCCCCTCCGTAATTAGATCATCTCGTTTCTAACATGCTGCTTGTTTGGGGGAGACAGTCTCCTCCTGTGATGAGCACACCTTGTCTGGGGATGCGGCATGAGTGGGTGGGAGGTGCTTGAAAAAAAAAGCACACCTGGCTCTCAAGCCCTTTGCTTTTTACTTCTCTGGACAGTGGGTGACAGATTGGTCCAAACTTGGGTTTCTGTGGATCAAGGAAAGCAGCTGTAGATTTGAGAAGGACCCAGCATTTATTTTCCTTGCTGGGGGTAGGGGAAGGGAATCCAGTGCTTTTGGAGGCCCTGGGATGCACAGCCAGACAGTAAGGAACTCATTCCAACAGCTATTTCCCTTCAGAAGTGCTGCCAACACCCAGGGTGGAAACTTTCCTTCTGAGGGATGAGACTGTGGCACAGAAGATGAATGCTCTAGCCAATACCTAGGCGTTGACAGGGAGCATCCGGGCCTCTGTGTGTGTCTGTATGTGTGTAGTTACTGCCTTCCTAACAGGTGTGCTTCTTGCTGGGAAGCGGCCGCAGCAGGGGTGGGAGGGGGGAGCAAATTGTGCAGGTTCCTCGGAGGGACCGTTGTGCACCAAGAAGTTCATAGCGCGCAGGGGTGTGTGTGGACTGCAGCGGGTGTGCGGTCCCGGCGGCTTGCAAACGTGTTCCTATGTGTTGCTGTTTGCATTCCATTCCAAATTGCTCAGACTTTAATTAAAATCCCATAATGTAAACTATTATGTATTTGTAAAATGACTCTGGAGTTAAGATGCACTGGGATAGATTAGAAAACTGAAATTGCTCTTACTAATATTGGTGGAGATCTTTCAGCCGTTGCCAAATTTTCACAATTCATAAGAGCAAATAATATAAAAGTTTATATGTCTATGTAATATCTGTGTTTAATAATCACTAAACCAATTCTGCATCCCAGATGTCTCTCACAGTTTCCTTTTCCCTCTTCTTTCATTGGAAGAATGTATAATTTGGGTGAATTTCATCTCTATGTCGATTTGGAGATAATAATGATAATAATAAAACCTCCCTTTGTGAATTAATATAAATGGAAATAACAGAAACTCCAGTTTGGAATGACATGATTTATGTGTGCGATTCTTTCATATCCAGTCAATTTGAATAGTGATGTTTTTATATTCACAGTCAGTTGAAGATGCCAATAACAGCGGCATGAATCTATTGGACCAGTCTGTCATAAAAAAAGGTATGGATTACTCCCCCCCAAAAGTAAACAAAGTTTTCCTGTGCATTCATGTCTTTACGATGAGTTTCCACTCTGGGGGAATTCATTATTTTATAAGACGCAAATGTTTGTTCACAATTATCGAACAGCGGCTGTCAGGGTGAAAGGGCATGTCGGGGAAGAGGAAATGGGGAGGGAGGAGGGAAAACCGCAGGCCGAACCCGGACCAGAGAGACTGGGGGCAGAGACTAGTGCCTTTTTTTCGCATGGTGCGTTTGGTAGCAATTCTAGATACTATCTTCAATAACTGAGCTACCATCACGTGTGGAACTAGCTGGGAAACCCTGCTTTCAAAATGTACTATGTAATTATTTCATTGATAACTGGAGTTTGCCGAACTAAACCTTATGTCATTGAGACAGTTCCTGCTCTGCTTGTTTTTGTATTTGACTTTTTGGTGGTAATTTTGTTCCCAGGACCCTGTGTTTTATGAGTTGTTTCTTATTTTTTTTAATTGTGCCAAATGTGTTGCTAAATATGCGCATCCTGAGAAGCTGGGGAAGCCTATGCACATTTCTAAATCTTCCTACATACGCCTTCGTGATTTAGTGCTACTGTGGAATCACCCCATACTGTTAAAGGGCATGTGATATTAACAAATGTTTGCAGTCTCTTGTACAGCTGTAAGCAAAATAATTAACTAATTAAACTAATTAAATGTAATTACAATAACTCATTTCGGGCGTATTGCAGCTGCTTAATTTTTCCCCCCTCTTCTCTGACAGTCACTGAGAGAATGCCTGGCGATTAGTGCGGCTGTCAAAAGGCCCGGATGTCACTCACATGCCACAAATTTAGGAGCTTGAATGTGTAAACAGAACAATCTTTAATTATCACAAGAACTGGTGTATGGAGAAACAATTTTAACTACAGTAACCCTTTCTTCTCTATTCTGGAGAAGGCCCGTCCTTGTTTGGTGTCAACAATCCCTAGCTGCAGTCATTTATGATTCATTGGAGCCACATGACTTGCACAAAAACAATGAAAAGAAAAGATGTTTTGGAAAATAATCCAGAGTCAGACTGATATAGTAGGAGGGTTGTGAAGTAAGGATTCCAAAAAGGGTGAGATATTCTCTATTTTCTTCTGTTACAAAGGCAGAGAAAGTAGCTCTGAGAGGTGGGAGCTGGGAAGTGGAAGCTGTACTGAAAATGATGCCATTTGGTTTTGGAATCTAGTATCTGAAGAGTAGTGCGGTTTGGGGCAAAACTATTTAATTGTCGCTTCACACATCTCTCCCTCTCTTCTTTAGATAGTATCGTTTCTTCAGATTTTAATGCCAGCTGTTGGGTGTGCTCGGTGTCTCTTGGTGTTTAGATTTGCAACTGTGCTGACAGCTCACTTTCACCATTTCCTCTTGGGTCTTCTCTTTTGGTTAATTGCTGGTTAATGGGGGAATGGGGTGGGCGGGGGAGGCAATTCTTCACTGGCTGCTTTTATTTCTTTTTTGTTTTAGTTCCCCCTCCGTTTTCATGGAAAGCTAGAACTCCTTAGCTCAGATTCTATATCCTAGGAACAGCATTTGGGCTGGCGGTGGGACATGCCCAACCGATGACCAATCAGAAATGTCGTTAATAGCCAGGCCAATAAAAATATTTGGAACTCAGCTTGCCTAACCAAAGGGAGCTGAAAGTATTCTTACGTGTGTAATGCTTTTCTTTCAGGGCTTGGATATGTTTGTCAGCAGGATGTGGAGATTTATGTGTAAAGGTGTCTGCGGGAATAGGGAAAGGAGGCTATTGACTGAAGTTACTGGTTTTGTGTTGGAAACATGCAGTACTTGTTATGGGCCCAAAAGCTTTTCTTTTTCTTTTTCTTTTTTTATTGTGTAGCTTAAAACATCTAAGTGGCACCCTTGTGGCATCACTCATTGATTTAGGGGGTGTGTATTATGAATATGAAATGCTAGGTCAACTCCATTATTTAATATTTTAGGTATTTGCTTCATTACATGGAGAAAAGATCTTAATATCATATTTTTATCTTTAGAGCCACAGGCAAAATAGGAATAAGTGGTTGATTTATTTTTCTAGATTACTGTGAACCTGTTAAAATAAGGTTATGGGTTCATCAGCTCCTTCTCTGCTCTCTGATCTCCCACCTTCGACCCTCCCCCCAGCTTTACGAGGGATGCCTCCAAAAGATTAATTTCATAAAAGAGGAGGTGAGAAAGTTTTCTGAACGACATATTCTAAATTTCAACAACTGGCAGGGGACTCCATTATAATTTATTTTCTAATCGTCTTTTAAAGAGATTTAAAAAATTCTACCTTGTTAATAAAAGTATCCCAATTGGCCCAGGTTTGGGTGTCTCTGCCTCTGTTTATGAAGCTAGAAAATTTAGGCATGAAGGGTCTCCCCTCCCTCCCTACCTACCTCTCTCTCTCTCTCTCTCTCATGGAAGCCCACCCCACTTCTAAAATTTAACCAGTCCAGTTTTTCAGCCGTGTTGATATCACTCCCTAGATTATAGGCTAGCTCTCTTGTTATGTTTGCTATCTGGGCTTAGCTGACATTTCTGAAGTAATTTAGTTAAGAGGAAATGAGTTGTTCCCAGTAGAGAGAGCAAACGAGTGGAGTGAAGGTAGCCAGCGTGATAAATGGCTCTTTCATTTGAGGATCTCCAGAGCTCGTTTACGGCTAATTTTCTGTATTGGCCCCCTTTGAGCTATTAATGCAATCGGCAGGGACCGTGGCCCCTCTCCTCTTAGCTGCCCCATTAGAGCTCCCATTAAGCTGCCAAGTTTCAGAGTCTCAACTCCATGGCAGGAGTGGGGGTGAATAATGAAGGTGCTTTTTAAACTCTCCTAATCTAAACCGGCAGAGGGTGGTTAATACGATTTGAAGGGGGCTGGTCAATGAGCAATCAATAAAGTAATAATGAGAAGGATTCGGTACATTAACAGTCTAAAAATCCAACGAGACATTAAAAAATCATTCTTAACTCTCAGTTCCATTAAGATTGGGAATCTGGGCTGGTTGGGGGTGGGGAGATGGTGCCCAGCTAATATCATGATCACTGCCAACATCCTCCAGATACCTTAAAAAAAAAAAAAAAAATCTCACCTAGGCTTTAAGAAAAAGTTTTTGGTGCAGTTGGAAGCCAATATGCAATTGGTTTCACACCTTAGGCATCAGAAAAAATGCTGGGATTTCTTGGAAAGGATAGCGTGGCTGGAGTCCAAGGTCCAAATGTTGTGACTGTGGGGCATTTTCGTCGGTCTTAGGGATATCCTGTTTGGTTAGTTTCAGTTCAACCTCCATTCTCTCCCTTTTTCCCCGTTAGTTCTGGCCCCTTCCCCACATAAACACTTTGACTGGCGTGGATTTTCTTTTGGGTGGGGGAGAGTAAAGAATTTGCCAGTTGCAATTACCGTGGGTTCTGCTGGGATTCTCCTGACTTAATAGGCATAAACCACCCAGAGTCCGTCAGTGCCTCTGAAAGGGTAGGAGTCTCCTCTTAAACGAAGAGGTTTGCCTTTCCAGAGCTGATCTGTATCCCCCAAAATATGGATTCAAGTGGGAACTCTGAGAGACACTCCAGCCAAACAGGGAGTCATCAGAGTTCATAGAATTTCAAAGCTGGAAAGTTAGATGCTCTTCAGCACACCCACCACCCACAGCGTGGGAACTCAGAGAGGAGGTAAATGACTTTCTCAAGGTCCCACAAGGCGAGTGAGCGATGAGACCCAACTCAGTTTCCAGCCTCAGACTTTGTCCGGAAAGGATGCCAACGCTGGATGTTTGAGGCTTTTTTATGTTCCAACTTTCTTTGTGGGAACCCTTTTATTTTTCTTTCCAGGATTTCAGTAGTCTTTTTTCTTTTACACTTGTTATATATACATTTGGAATAAAATTTAGCCCTCGGGTAGATGAAAAGCGACGCAAGTGTAAGGAAAGGAGTGCTCTGCTGGTGAGAAGTAATTATTTCAAGCAATGCTCAACCTCTTGTGAGGCTTCCTGGTACAGTTTACATATTTAAGTCCACGTACCTTTCAGAAGGACTTAACCCTTGAATCTATTTCTCCCCTTCAGATTCACGGAGGGTCTCTTTCCAGGCAAACACATAGATCTCAAAGCCACAACTGCACTTAAGTTTAAGGAATGCAGATTAAGAGCTTGCCCTGTTAACATTCTGGTTCTCTATAGTCCACGAATACATAATATTTTCTCTAATCAGCTTTCCCTCCTCTTTCTTCAATAAAACTCCAGTCCTTGTAATGAAAAATTGCTGAGTTTTTAAACCTTTCCCTTCTCCCTAAAATAATTCGAGGGAAAAGGGAGGAGGGGAGCAGGTTCTGAGGGTGTACCCTCCAGAATTTGGCCAGGCTATCCAACTGAAAACTGAAGAGAGAGAAAGAAAAAACAAACAAACAAACAAAAAAAATGAAACAAAACAGTTTTAATGTATGCACAGAAAATTGTAAACATGTAAAGAACCGAAAGCTTCACGCTGAGTTTTGCTATGCTCCATTTCCCCACCATTTCCTGCTGTCGCTTTAAAGCGATCTTAGTTGTCTCTGGGTTCCGTGAGCAGGAACAGTGTACTCATAATTACTAACAAATCAACCGGGCCCTGTTGCTCTCTGGGCTTACGGATAAACTGGAGGAAAGCAGAAGGGAAAAGACCAAGAATAAAATATAGGGTTAATCAGCTGAGCTAAGCAGGTGTGGGAGGGGAGGGAAAGGGAGGGGAGATGGTGCCAGTGCTACGGGCTTGAAGGGACTTGAAGGGACGTTGGGACCAGAAATGTGTCGGCTCTAGTTCAGGGGACCAATGCTAAGGTCAGGGTGGACAAGAGGTTTATAACCCGAGGATGAGAAAAATAGAGGATAGAAATAGGATTGATACTTACATTTAGAAATGGAAATATCCGAAGCATGTCTGTTCAAATAGTTGTCTGTGGGTAAAGAAACAAACAAAAACAAAAACAACAAAAAACTCCCCCCCCTGCAGTGTGCTGACAGAAGCTGACTGGATTGGTGATATTTAGGTGATAATGTAAATGCAGAGAGGAAGGTACAGCCCTCGGGAGGGAGCAATATACATTCCCCAAAGGAAATAGCTCTTGTCAGGTAAATCAGGCAATTAACAATAGTGAAATTAGAGGGCAGGTTATAAAGTGTCTCTGAAGGCCTGGCTCTTTAAGAGATTTGGCATCTGGGACTGTGAGAAGCAGGTAAAATTCCAGTCCTCAGGAGATAATCGTTTATCTGGGAACTAGGAAATGCACTTACTATTTTTAGCTTCGTGGGGTTTCTTCTGTGAAAATATTCTAAGTAGTATTTAAATATAAAAATGTTGCTGAGCATCAAGTATGAGATCTGTATACAGCTTATTTCTATAGTTCATACCATGTTAAAGTACCAAGGTCCATCTATGCATGGGGGGGGGGAGTTTTCCAAGGTTATCTAATGTCGGTTCTCATGATTGTAAATTATTTGTTTATAGTGCTTGAATATGAATCTGACATAGGGGAATTAGAACCGCTGTGAGGAATAGCATAGGTTAAAACAGAGGTGGACGCTGCATAAGAGAATTAAGTGATAGATGTCCCCAGCCCAGTCCCTGTCTATTAAGTGAACTTAACTCCATATTTTACTCAAATTTAATTAAGACTCACACTTCAACTTTTCATTGGTTCACTCTCAAATGGGAGGCAGTTTCCCCCATGGGAACATGGTGATGAGATGAGAAAGCAAACCCCTGTAAGTCACCACCACCGTGACCACGTCAGTGCACAAGATCCACTGTGTTCCCTAACATCACCAGTCTGCCCTGGGGTAAGGTCTAGGACTCCGTGGACAGAGCCAGAGATCCAAAAACATCTGCTAAGAAGCCGCAAAAGGGAGTGCTTCGGTCCCCACCCCCACTCCCTAGGAAAGCCCTTTCCCACTAGGTCTTTGTAGAGGGCTGAATTCAATTCTTGGTAAATGAAAGATTTGGGACCTAACTGGCTCTTAGGGGTCTCTCAACAATCACGGAGGTCTGAATGCTGGAATATGCGGTACAGAGAATAAGCTGTTGAGAAAATATTGCGTTGGGCAGCCTGTTTTATACGAGGGAAATTACACGACTTGTTTGACATCTAGGGTTCTAGGCTCCAGATGGCGGAAAGCGTATCTTTCCACTACCAGGACTACCGGGTGAGGCGGAGTCTTTATTAAGAGTGGGAATGGAAGCCTCCTTTTTCATGCCAGATGCATGTTTCAATAAACCCCCTAGACTGGTGATCTACAAATACTGTTTGAGAGTCTGAATATATGGAGGAAGCTAAGGTGCGGGGCAAGTCGAGAGGAGAAGTCTCCTGCCCAGGGGCGTCCAGAGCCTGCAGGAAGAAAATGGGTTTCAGCAGCGTGGGCGTCCAAGGGAGCCAGAGCGCCAGGGAACTGGGAGGGCGACGTTGGGGGTTCCTCATTCCCAGCCTTCTGGCTCTGCTGAGCCCCGCCTCTTCCTGAGGTACAGATGACACTGAAACGATTAAACAGAAATACAGGCTGGAGAGACTGAGTGCGCCTGGGCAGAGCGGTGGCAGCCAGCTGTCAGCTCTTATTAACTTCTGCATAAAACATACCTTGAGTGCGGTTTGTTATCAATTACTTGCCGAAATGAAACAACTGGGGCAAGGCAAGACCGCAGCTCACATGAATTAGAGTGATTGGTTGATTGATCAGGGCACCTGTTGTAAATCATAACCGCTCCAAACAATCACCAGCCGGTGTTTTACGTTAATTGGTAAACAAAATTCATGTCACTCCGGAATTGCTTTCCCCGGAGAGGAGCGTTTGGGTTCATTTCTAAATGAATCTGCTGTTACGACGGAGAAATGAGCAGCTCTTTTGGGCCCAGCTCCCCAGCTGAATGGGTATTACCTGGCTGTTCTTGGGCCCCACCCTCCCGATCCTCTCCAGTGATGACCATGATTCGGGTGCAACGGGAGAGGAAGGAGGGTGTCCCCCGAAAAGACCCTTGGCATTACCATCTGCTATCATTCCCTTCAGCACCGTATGTGATTACCTTCAGGAGACCGATGAGAAAAACCAAGATTCAGAGAGGTTCAGTGAGATGTCCGAGGTCACACAGCGTGTGACGGAACAGGATGTGCTCGGGTGCCTAGCACAGTCCACACTCTGGGCAGCGGCGTGTTTCCTGATTTGTGTAGCCAGCGGGGGCTGTGGCAGGCGACACTCGTCTGTCTCCACACTCGGGGTAAATTTCCAGAGGCGTGATGGCTTTTCCACTTGTTTGCACACAGTGCTCTGCACGCCCCGCAGCCCCGCTGGGACCAGCCCTTCCCGCCGCCGCGGTCCCCTGAGCGCGCGTCCCGGGGCCCCGGCCCCGCGCGCCCCGGCACCAGGATGGAAACCCGGTCACCTTTATGGCATCTATATATTTTTTCTCTCTCTCTAGTTCCGGTTCCTCCCAAATCGGTGACTTCTCTGATGATGAATAAAGATGGCTTCCTGGGAGGCATGTCCGTCAACACGGGCGAGGTGTTCTGCTCGGTTCCCGGCCGCTTGTCCCTGCTCAGCTCAACCTCAAAGTACAAAGTAACCGTGGGGGAAGTCCAGAGGCGGCTCTCGCCCCCCGAATGCCTCAACGCGTCCCTCCTCGGCGGCGTCCTCAGAAGGTAAACAGCCTCCGCCCCGGTGTTCACGGGCTTGAACCGGAGAGAACCGCGGCCGAAACCGAGACGGGGCGGCCGCCGAGCGCTCCGGGCCCCGCGCGCAATCCCCGCGCTCGGACCCGCGCGCCCCGGGCGGAGCTGAGCCGCGCGCCGCCTGCTCTCCCGCGGGCGCGCGACCCGGGAACCTTGCGCTCCCCCGGCCCGGCCCCGGCCCCGGCCCCGGCCGGCGCGCGCTCCCTCCTCCCCCCGGGCCACTTCCAGGGCCTCCGAGCCTGAGGGAGGCCTGAAGCTGAACTCACTTACCTTACACAGAAGCTGCACGGAGTAACCCCGCCGGACCTGCAGGGTACCCTGATCAATTTATTTGGATTAAAATTCAGTTGGCGGCTCAGGTGGTCACAATCCACTAAGGCACTGCGCCCTACAGTTTGAAAACGTCTGGTCTACACGTGTGGCACCCTTCCTTCAGTAATACTACCGCCAATAATAACAAGGACCCCACGTTAGAAGCATTAATAATGATTCCTTGGGGACATTAAGATGCTCCTCAATATTGGGGGAAGACAATCCATGGACTTCTCCTGGAACATGGGGGAGGAGATGGCTTTTATCTTAAGATTTCTTAAGATTTAAAGCCTCCCCCAAAGTCCCTGCCAACACCCGAACCTTTTGGTAATGTCACTGATGTGAACTTTTCCAGGTAGCCTGTTTCAGGTGTTGAAAGTCCCTTTCTTTCCTAAAATTCGCTGTGTGAACAGTACAGCAAAAGAGGTTCGAGTAACCGGTTTTTTTCTTGTATTTTTTGCCCAGACCTTAGCATTATTACAGGGGAGCCATGGGAGGAAGTAAGGGTGTGACCCACAGGCTTTTCTCACTGTGACTCCTCTAGCTGTGCTCCCCTTCATTTCAGTTTTCCAGTGAGTGCTTTGAGCCCCAGAGTGTGGAAGTTTCTTTCAATCACCCCCAGGCCTTGAGTGTGTGTGTATAAAACTTGCTGTGAGATTAAGTGAGATAATATAAAGTGTTTATCACATAACTAAACTCCCTAAAGTGTTAGTTTTACTGTTGTTATGATTACCATCGCCATTAGTTTCAAGTTTCAGTCTTCCTTCCCCTTTTAACCCAACTCCATTTTATAGCGACTCTTGACCCCTTCCTAGCAAAGCCCACCTGTTTCAGCTAGTGCTCCTCCTCTCCGAACCTCCCAGTTCTTTCCTCTTTTCTGCCTGGCTGTGCTCGCCCAGTTTCTGCTCACCTGACTGGCTTGGTGACGAGGAAAGAGCTTGTGTGTGCGTATATGCAACTTTCGCCTCCCCTAGACCGACAACCTACACCCTAATTATTCCCATCTGCTATCATTTTTTTCTCATGAGATAAAAAAGAAAATGCTCAATTTTTTTATGCTCTGTATTGCAGAAATTAAGCAAACCTCAGCAAACTATCAGCAAATAACCAAAAGGAAGGGGGGAAATGTGCTAACCTCAAGTTAAAACCTCTTCAAGCTCCACTGGGCTTTAGATTGCTAAGTCTAAACTTTGTTTCAGGAACACTCCGAGGTTAATCAGAATGTTAATTCTTGCAATTTCAGAGCCAAATCGAAAAATGGGGGGAGATCTTTGCGAGAAAGGCTAGAAAAAATCGGTTTGAATTTACCCGCGGGCAGGCGCAAAGCAGCAAATGTCACGTTACTCACCTCCCTGGTGGAAGGTAAGCAAGACGTGTGGCCATTTCGCGAAGTGGCTGAGCTTAACTGTCGGCTGAAGGCTGACATTTCACACATTTCCTGATTAACTGGAAATCATTGCAATTGTTGTGCCCTTATGAGTGGATGTCAAGTGACTGTTGGAGAGAGAAGTTCAAAGGTCTTTTTACTTAGACGGAGCCAGTAATTGTAGAGAGGCCAGGGGACGCCTAGGAGGGTCCCTGTGCTGTGAGGGGTACTCAGGTTCAGCCTCCAAGCCAGTGCAGGGGTCACCTCTGTCGCCAGGTGCAGGACAGTGTCTCTACTACCCTCTGAACTCTTGCAAGAGTAACTCTGTAGATAGCAGTCCATTCTATACCCCTTCTCCTTCCCAGATTTTACTTCTGAATCAGTAGTAGAAAACAGAGTGTTAGTTATGAAACTATTATTACATTCATAATTCCTAATGGCTATTTTAAAATTCATGTCACTCCCAAAGCCCTATCTCCTGCTGATTGATTATGTGGGACTTATTGTTATTGAAACACACCTTGGTAAGGCCAGCGGTGCCTAGGAGAAAATTGGCTGGGGGGCTGAGGAAACATGGTGGGGAGTCATGGATGGTCTTCAATGTAGATTCATCAGTTGTGAATTAAAGAGACATAGTTATAAAAGACACATTATAATTTGCTCATGATTTTGGGGTGGGGATGATTTTTATGGTACGTAATAAAGAGGATCTTCTGCAGTCTAGAACAAGAGGATCTGCTGTTGAATTTGTGGAAGGGGGGAAGGATAGGAAGTACAGCCAGATGGTCCTAATAGTGGAAGTTGTAGAATTTTGTCTAGAGGCTAACATGTATGCTTTTTCTTCTGTTTTCATGGGTGTGATATTATGACACTTCAGGAAGGAGCTGGTTTTTGGAGAAGGGGATCTTAGAATATTTAAGCAGCAGCCATAAAGTCATCACATTTATGGGTACTGCACTTTGCCAGCTTTAAGGCAGAGTTGCCTGGCCCAAACTTTCCCTCCAGGGGCAACGGTCACCAAATATCTGGACCACACTTATTAGTAGTTGACTCTCAGCCTGGGGCTTTTCCTTTTGGCCCTTCAGGGAATTGGTAATATCACAATCTTCATTTTGAAAAGCAGTCAAGGCAATCTCAGCCCAAGACAAGGATTTGGATGGAGAAGGGAGGAAACTGAAATTCCAATATTTGGTTGGCAGTTTTCAGTTTTATGAATCGTTGTAAGCACCATGTCTGAAGTCTTTTGTTGTTACTATCATAATGGTGATTAAAAGTCAGACATGGTCATTAAAAATAATGTGGCTATGGGATAATTCAACGTGGTTTTTTTTTTCTTCCTGTTTGGGATCTTCCCTCGAATCCCTAAGGCTGTGCTTGAAAGGGTAATAATGCCTTATTTGAGAGGGGCTTCCACATAAGCTGAGGAATCTCTCTCAGATATTCAAGTTTTCTATAGCCGCCCTGTCACCTTTGTGCAGTAGAAAGTTCATAAGTAGGAGGGTGAACGGGGACCTCTGAAGAGGAGAAACCTGAAACCAACTAGCTGGAAACAGACAGGAGAATAAATATTTCATTGCTGGATAGAAATACTCATTCCATATACGTTTTACACATATTCATTAATATATGTGGGCATCTACACACATAGATCTATATTTGTGTATATTGGTTATTAAGAAGAGATTTTTTTCCTAATGCAATTTGTAGGAACAGAAGATGCAAAAGATAACACAAAAGATAGGAAGACTTTTACATTTGTGTAAAGTGGCATAATGCTACTAAGAAGAGGGGCATCTGGCTTGAATACCCAGCCTAGCATCTAGGTGCAGTTGTAAAGGGGCTCCTGAATATATCCCCCCACCTCTTCCTCAAGACAAAGCACAGGGTGTGGGAGACCTGAGGCTATTCAGGGAATGAAAGCCTCGCTAGGACTTGGCTGGAAGGCTGATCAGGGAGCGTCTGGAAAAAGAGGCAGGAGCAAAGTTTGTTCCATCAACTTCAAATAAAGCCCGAGAATCATTTTTTACTTCGGGCGTCTGTCCCACCTTCGCTTTTGCCCAGCAACAGCTGGCTGCTTCTGTAAATAATACGAATTGACCAGGGAGCCTCTCCTGCCCTGGGACTGATGAGGGTGCTGATTATTTCCTCTGTGGCTGCTTTTTCAGGAGAAGCTGTCCATTTAGCTCGGGATTTTGGGTACATCTGCGAAACAGAGTTTCCCGCCAAAGCTGTATCTGAGTATTTGAACCGGCAGCACACGGACCCCAGTGACCTGCACTCCCGAAAGAATATGCTGCTGGCCACCAAGTGAGTGTCCCAAACCCCCAACTTCTATCCTGCGGACTCACCCGGCTTGGGGGGACTTGCAGGGGAGGGCAGTGCACACCTCCTTTTTTGGGCAGAGAAAGTGCCCAGCCCTGGAAGCAGCACTGATTGCCAGCGGGTTCACTGGGGGCTCGGAAGCCCTCCCTCCTCAGCCCCCTGCCCCCCCTTCACCCTTTCCTGCCCCAGTTGATTATGGGCTGTGGGTTTGTCTCCGTCTCCTCTGTTTCCAAGTTTCTGGGGGAGGATGGCTTTGTGAATCCGAATCCAGGTTTTTCAGGGTTCTCTTCTCCAACCCCGGGGATGTCAGGCAGATCTTTTCCAGGTGGGTCCTCGTTCGGGTCCTTCCCTGGATGCCTGTGTGCATATTCCTGCCTGGGCTCCACTTCTCCCTGGCATATCCAACCAGCCACCGTGCGCTGGCTCAGGGTGTCTGTGTGTCACCCACGTGTGCCCATCCCTACCCGCAGCTCTAATGACTCCCTTCCCAACGTTGCTGTTTGGCATCTTCCACAGACGTGAAATTTACTACAACTCCAGAGGGGAAAATAGTAAATCTCTGGCTAAATTTAGGTCTAGAGCTCATTTGAACTTTTACAGTGGGTTTTCTATTTATTTGATTTACTCCTGTCTTTGGCTTCCGTGTCATATTGTTGGTGTTTTATGGCCAGCCCAGGCCTGCAGTGGGCGGCGCCGCGTGCGCCCGCGTTCCTCTCGCAGGCGCGCCCGAGCAGCGGCGCTCATTTATTTAGTGCTCCAGGACGCGGTTTGTTCCGTTGACAGCGTAATTTAAAGAAATATATGGAAGGCTGAAAAATCATTTGCTCAAATTTGTCCAGATGTTTTTGAGACGTGATTGGAATTTGATTGCCCCTTTCCGCAGGGTCAAAAAATATTAATGTCCCAGAACTTTAATTGCTTACAGACCCTGGTTTGGGCTTTGAAGATTTAAAACGTTTGACTTTAAGCATTTGTTCTCCCCAGTTCAGAATTTCCTTCTTGGCACGTCGGTAATGAGTACAAACTTAAGAAAAGACTTTAACCATCTCTCCCAACGATCAAATCCTGGCACCCACCCTGTTTTTAGAAGGTTTTCCTCTGATGTAACACTAGCAACATAATAGGTCTTTGTCAGTAAATTGCCCTTCCACCCCTTGCCCGTGTGTCTGGTGGCAGGGGACCAGTTGGTGCTTTATAAAAGAGTAAAGGTACTTTTGGGGGGGGAGGGCGTGTAAAACCAAACTGTGTAAATTAGGTGAGAGGATTCCACAAACGACTCTGACACTTCCCTAAGGAATGCTTGTAAGGTCTCCCCTTGAAACCTGGTGGCTTCTCTCAGGCCAGCACTTCTTAACCCAGGGTGAGTGTCAGAATCATCTGGGAACTTTACCAAGAAGTGTTTTTGTGGACCCAGCCCCAAGCCCCCTGAGCTGGAATCAGTGGGGGTGGAGGCCTGAATGTCTGCATTTGAACCCCACAGGTGATTCTGAGATACCTCTGACTTAAGAACTGCCCTGTTTAGGTCAGACCTGTTACCTGTTTCTTCTTTGGTGTGAGGATGTACGTGTGCATTTCGAATGGAGAAAGCAATAGAAAGGGGGTAGAGAGAGAATGCCTGTTAGTGCTCTCCCACCCCCAGCCTTTAAAACAGAAAAACCTTTCAGCTGCTGCGTGTGGGGGTGGGGGAGGAGGTCTTCCTCATCTAGGTTAGCCATTACTCCTGGGGGTACTCTCCTGGGAAAGGATGCCCAAGGGTCACTCAGATTGGCCTCTAGGTACCTGCCCACATTACCTGTTGGCCAGGCCAGGTGTAGCCAGATGTCAGGTCATCCCAAGAGGGCCTGGGGCTAGAGTTCGGTAGTTTTTCATTTCTCCCCACCCCCCATAGACATGGTGGACACAGGCTGATGGAATGAGCCTGCCAGTCGGTAAAAGGCTGTGGCCTTTGGGATGCCAAGCCTCTGACTGCCAGCAGAGCCAAGCCATTGGACCTTCTGGGTTAAAACTCTCCTCTTCCTCCTGTATTAAATTTTTCTCGAATAAGCTCAATCCACAGTTAGGCCCACAGGATTTCTAAGGCTGGGAGATTCCTCTAAGTTGTAGGTGCCTTGAGGAAATAAACAAAAAACAACAACCTTCAACAAATAAAAATCTACCCTCCCCAGTGTCTTAACCATCTACCTTTAGGTTTTATTTAAACAACGTAGGACTCCTTTTATATTGACAACAATTCTGTTGTACAAAGATTTTCAGTCACCTACACGTGAAAGAAAAAAGAGGGACAGAAAAATACCTCCCTTCCCAAATACTGCAGGTAAACAGATTTTTTGCTTTGAATGGAATCAGCATTCTCTTCTGCAATAAACAGTTGCTTGCCCTGGGCCATGCAAGGCTCCAGCAATCTGCTTCTGTGCCAGGGACAGGCTTGTGGCCGAGGGGCCTAAATCTTTCAGGGCTTTTTGAGCCTGATAACCAAGAGGTTGGAGAGACAGGGGAAAGAAGGGGAAAGGGGTTTTTTTGTTTGTTTGTTTGTTTAAGAATTACCAGGTTAGAGCTAAAAATTACTGAATATTCAAAACCAATCACTAAAGGCTAGAGGATCTCCCAAAGCAGAATTATGGGGCGCGGGAACGCAGGATAAAAGACTGGAGGGGGGGAAGGCTAGGCTTTGGGATGCAAGGGGCGCATAATCTCCCCACCCCCGCTTTCCTTTCAGTCCCAGCTGCTCTAGAAGGGCGAGCGCTGGGAAAGGAAACAGAGCGGAATCGCTCACATTAGCCTCGCTCTTTGGCTCTACGGTGACCAGGCGCCTCTGGGCTTGTGTGAGCCTCTCCTTTCTAATGTCAATGACAACGACACTAAGGGTGAGTTTTTTTTTTGTTTTTTGTTTTTTGTTTTTCCTGTTTCCCTCCCACCCCTTTGCAGGCAACTTTGTAAAGAATTTACGGATCTGCTGGCGCAGGACCGGACGCCGATCGGGAACAGCCGGCCCAGCCCCATCCTGGAGCCCGGGATCCAGAGCTGCCTCACGCACTTCAGTCTCATCACGCACGGCTTCGGCGCCCCGGCCATTTGCGCCGCGCTCACGGCCCTGCAGAACTATCTCACCGAGGCGCTCAAAGGCATGGACAAGATGTTCTTGAACAACACCACCACTAACAGGCACACGTCTGGGGAAGGCCCAGGTAGTAAAACTGGCGACAAGGAGGAGAAGCACAGGAAATGAAAAATTAAAAAAAAAAAAAAAAAAAGGAAAAAAAAATGTTTTAAATACAAAAGGAAAACAGAAAAAAAAAATTTAATTTTAGCTTTAAAATATTGGATTGGCTTTGGAAGAATTCTATTAGGTAGAATACACATACAATCAGAATTAAAACAAAAAACTAAGTAACTTAAAAACTGAGGCGTACAACGGAGCAACAGTATCGGTTCTCAGTGTCTCTTTCAAGATACATTTGGAGACAACCGTCTGGATTTTCCACCTCGGTTCTTTCGAGCTTAGTAATACTGATAATAAAAGAAAACCCATGGTTTTTTTTTTCTTCCCCCCCTCCCTTTGGAAAATAAACATAAGACTAAACATGAGAAAACGCTAACTTATTGGAAGAAAATCGGAGAAACTGTTGGTGTCAGTGCTTTGACAGCTGGTTGACTGAAACGCACGAACTTTTTAATTTTTAATATTTTTTTAAGGAAACTGTCTCGAAGACCCCGCCCTCCCCCTCCCCTCGCCCCTCTCCCCACAGCCCCTTTTCTACTTTCCTCCAGCTGTCACGGGAACCTTCCGGGAAGAACACTCGTGTGGGTAGCCCCCCCTCGGTGCCCCCGCCCCGCCCTGCCTCGAAAACTCACGGCTGCCCAGCTCCGGGGGGCCCTCCGCTCGCCTACTTAGGGGGGGCTGGGGCGGGCGGGGCGGGGTGGGGGGGCGCGCGCAAAGCGCGCAGAGGTGCGAGCTTGGCTGCAGCTTGCCGCCGAGGAAAATCCGGACTAATAATTTGATTCAGACTCATCATCAGTTCCTTTCAGAAATGTTACTAGTTCCTGCCCTTGCCAGACTCGGCATACAGAGAATCTTGCATTTGTTACAATATTTGTGTCAACTACCAATTTTAAGAATAATAGTAAAACACACACACACACACACCTGCACCACAGTATGAGTACGTTGATTAGTATGTAATTCCTTCGGAGGGGTATGTACCATTTCATTCTCTTCTGTTTTCCAAAGCTTTGCCCGCATGGTTTATGAGCTTCTTCAAAGAGGACTGGGGCTTCCTACACAATCTATAAGGTACAGAGAAAAAAAAAAATCGGATCCCTTTTTAATCAAAGCCTGTGTGTCAGAATTCTGCAGGTGCACTTCTTTAAAGAAGCTCAAAGGGAATAATTTAGAAAGTGGCCAATAAGAGGTTGAAGCAGCCTTGAGTCTAGTTGCTAACAGATACCTCAACATGGAAATCTGGGGGATGGCTGAGCTGCAAAAT
Source organism: Miniopterus natalensis (assembly GCF_054644295.1). Taxonomy (NCBI): domain Eukaryota; kingdom Metazoa; phylum Chordata; class Mammalia; order Chiroptera; family Miniopteridae; genus Miniopterus; species Miniopterus natalensis. The sequence continues at coordinate 21,400,638 of NC_142085.1, forward strand.
GGATTTTAGGGGAGAAGAGTACCCAATCTGTTAACGATATTGCCCTGCCTTTAGAATGGATTCTACCTCCTTGGGCTCTTTGTTGATGGCTGTTCTGGCAGGCAAAGAAACAGCTTTGGAAGTGGTCGTGGGGAGGAGGGTGGTGCAAGCTCCCATGTTTCAGCAACAATTGCTTTCTTACAAGATACTTTATGAATGAGGCATTTTTCCTCTCCCAGACGTGCACTTGTTTTGGCATAGGATGGTAAAATAATGCAAAGTGAAAGGAGATGTATTTCAGCTTTGAATTTCACCGTCTGGATACACTGGGAGTATTCCCAGTGGATAAAGTTTCATGCATTTAATATCTCTCACTTCTGGCAGCCCCTCTCCTTTCTCGGGCTTCATCTGGGCCTTGTCATGAAATAAGATCTGGAATCCATTGTCCCCACCCTCCCAAAAGCAGTGGGAAATCCCCTGGGGATATGGGTAGGTGAGGTAGGTTTCTAAATTTAGTATCCATACAGGCACCTCTTTCTACAAAGTAGACGTTAGGACCTTTGCAACATCCCTTGAAGATAAAGATCCAGGTATCTGTTCCACAGGATTTACAGTTAGGACCTTCTAGGACTCTCATTCTGCTGCTCCTGTGGGTCTTGGCCTTGGGAGGTTGAAGGGCTGGGTTTAGGAACCTATAGAGAGCTTTGCGCTGACATTTTTATGGGGGAGGGAGTTAGGGAGCTGGTTTCAGGTCACCAGGAGGGCCCAAGCAAAGTTAAAGTCACACCTCAGCCCACCCACCGCTAGCTCCTGTGGGGGGCTCAGCCGTCAAAGAGTTGAAGGAGTACCAAGGCCGGGAGCTAGACCTCATGGGGAGTGTAGACACTCCCTGCCTCCCCTGCTCAGGAGCCTGCGCCTTGGCCCGAGGGCCTGGCCGCTTGCATTAGTTGTGTTCTGATTGCGAAAGGCCGGGAGAAACCACACTGAAAACCATCGTCTCCTTTCCTTGCAGGGCAACGCGCCCCACGCGTGTGACGTGCGAGAGACGCGATGGAAGCGCCTTGCTCTTACTGTGCAGGTCCTGAGAGCGTGTGGGCCACTCGTGCCCAGTCGTGTTGAGGACATAGAATCAGCCGCTGGAGGGGCCGCGGGCTGCGTGGGCCCTTCCCGCTCTCGGTCTCATCTTAAGGGCTAAGGCGACCGAGATAGCCCCATTCTCCAGTAGGTAATGGGAAGGCGCCCCGAGGGCTGCAGGCTGGGAGGGGTCTCAGCCCTGCCTAGTCCCTTGGCTACCAGCGGCCACCCAGGGCACCTGCTCCCCGAGGGCGAGTAGCCTAGAAATGTCCGGGTGTCCCCCACCTTTGCTAGGACGAAAGCTCTCCATCCCCAGGCTCCTAAAGGCGGGAGATGGGATAGGAATGGTCTTACTTGGCTACGGAGGCTTCCATGCCCTTCATCCTCTTTCCTACCTTCCTCCCACGTCCCACAAAGAAGAGCTGGGTGCGCGTCTCCTCTGCCCCCCTGCTCCCCCTGGAGACAACCCTGGCCCCCTCACCCTCCCGCACTTCTCCCTTCCCGTAGGACCCCGCCCCCTACCTTTCCTTAGCCAGGCCTGCTATGTTTATCTGATAATTGAGTTATTAAAATATTTGGTTTCCTTGGGCCCATAAATCAATAAACAGTAGGATTAACACAAGAGTTTGCCTCTTAAATCAAGGGAAACGTTTAAAGCAAGCCTTTTTGAGCTTTGTTTTCAAACCAAACAGGTGAGTGCGGCTCTCCCCTGACCCTATCCTCTTTAGACATATTTCTGGGCCCCAGGCCCCCCTCCCAAATGCAAGGCCCCAAACCGAAATGGTGCGAAAGATAGAAAGGAGCAGTCAGGATGACCCGAAGCAGAGCTGCCTGCACACTTTCCACTGCAAGTTCCTCTGGAGGTTCTGAAGGTCTCCTGACCGTTCTCTGTCCGCTGGGAACTGTGAGTCTCAGGGGAGCCCCCCCCCAAAAGTATTGGTCCTAGGTGAGGATTCCATCTCAAAGTGATGGTGAACTTCTCCCCCAAACTGGGAAGGTACCCCACCGCTCCCCACCCCAATTATCTTGCACTTTCTTGCCTTCTCTCTGTCTGGCTCCACATCCTTAGCTTTCTCCACCCCCACATAAAGATCCTGAGAGGCTTTTCAAAGACCGGGCTGTTTTATTTTCTTTGGCCAAGGAAACTACTTTCTCTCAAGCAATTATTTCATATCCTAAGAAAACTTTGGTCGAATGGAAAACCTGAAATCCCAAACTGATCTACACACTTTCCTCCGGTACAAAGCCTTACTTCAAAGGGCAATTCGTTCCTACTTAGAGTGTTTATAGAGAATTTGTCACCACATCTGATGTCCTGGGTGCGTAATGCGTTATATGGAAAGGAAATAACCTTAAACCATCTGATGTTGCCTCAAGAGCCCAAACAGTGTTTCCCCTCATGTGCTGAAGTATGTTGAATTATCAGAGGGGGAAAAGACAGAAGAAAAAACATCAAAATTCATTTTCTTTTCTTTTAAAAGTGGAATGAAAATTATTCTTTAAATGCCAAAATCAACTCCTCTGTTGAGTTGGTCTCTAATTCACTAACATAGTTTTTGCCACACAATCAAGAAATATCAATCTATTGACTCTTCAGGAGAAGAGCTCTGGAGGGTATCCATGTTAAGTTTGTATATATTTATTTATGCTTAATTTAATGGGAATGTGTAAATATGGCGAGCAAGTAGTTTGGGATTATTTATCTGTGAATCTATACCTCTGTGAATGGGTGGTTTAAAAAAAAGAAAAAACAAACCCCGCTTGACCCTAGATAGAATCCTATCTGAATTTTTCTGTTCTTTATAGACAAGCTGTTACGGTAATGGGTAGAAATTGGTTTATTGTCCAGTGTTGATCTGATTTACATAAATAAAAAGATCGTTGTGTTTTTGTTGTGTTTTCATCTTCAGTTTCTTGAATATGGAAATTGTTTAATTCTACAAACAGAAAAAACACACACACAACTATAGCCAAGAAGAAAAAACATCAAGATTTTTCTTTTTGTCCCCTCTCATCAAAACATAGGCAATGTTTTGTTACGTCACAAATACAATAAATTTTGCTTCTCAGAAAAAATGGACACTTCTTTTCCCTAGGAGGTGTTTTTAAATTTTTAAAAATTCCACATTGACACTCTTCTCTCCTGTTCCTAACCAGATTTGCAATAAAAGCTCATGTTAATGGTATTTCTTGCATTTTTTTTTTTTTTTTGCCCTTTTAAAGAATGAAGTGTTAAATGTACATCCTAGTAAGTAAATTTAGTTACATGTTCCCAGCAACTAAACAGCTCTGGGTGCAAGTCAAAGATGATGTTCCTCTCCTCCCTGCTAGGAGTACAGTGTTCTAGCACAGTGTTCCTTAGAGGGGATGGCTCCTGAGAGATGCACATGGGACCCCAAACCTTGGGATCTGGAGGAGCTAACTGGCTCACTTCAGGACTGAACCCAACCCTGACCTCAGCAGCAGTACAAGGCCCTCCGTAAACAAATGAGGAAAAGCACCCTTGACCCAGAGGAGGAAAGGCCTAGCTGTCTTAGGACGTTGGCTCTTACCTTAGGCTCAGAGGCTGCTTAGAGAAGCCAGAGCTTTTCTCTTTTGGGTTAATAGGCTGCAGCCGAGTCCTAATGGGCTGCAGTGATCAAACATCTCAATCTGTATTTCATCCCAAGGCTGGGGCGTCTTCCCTGAGGCTAGGAAAATAAAGTCGTCCAAGATGCTACACAGTTTGGACGAGTCACCGTTTCTTTTTGTAACTCAGGGTCTTTATCTATAAAATGTGGGCCTCCTAAGGTCCTTTCCAACATCAACATTGCCGAGTTTAATTATAAAAAGCAGAAAAAGCAATCTGTATATACATTTGGGGAAATTCTGCAAAGTTAAATCTTGATAACCCCAGATTATGAGACTATATAACATATAGTTGGTGCTCAGTTACTTAATAATATGCCTCCTAGATAAATTTTGTGTTTTTCAGGTAATCCTTCCCAGTTGGACTTCCTTACAGGAAAACAGAGAAGGGAGAATTTAATCTGCTTTACGTGAGATTGATTCCCCACCTTCATGGCTAGAACTATAAATGATTTTTTTTATATCTTTATTGATTTCAGAGAGAGGAAAGGAGAGGGAGAGAGAGAGAGAGATAGAAACATCAATGATGAGAGAGTCATTGATCGAGCCCACAACCCGGGCATGTGCCCTGACCAGGAATTGAACCCCGATCGCCTGGATCCTAGGTTGAAGCTCAACCGCTGAGCCACGCCCAGCCGGGCTGAACTATACATGATTGAATCAAAGCAAGGTCCCCCTCCAAAGGAAGGGAAGTAGAAGGAAAGGAAGAAAACCAAGGGACATGTCCTTAAGAGGGCATGCAATCCATTCACCTAGAAACAATATAGGTATCGGTCTTTGTCTCTGGCTCAACTGTATTACATGGCATTTCCTTTTCATTTGCTTTTTGGAGAGTGTTTGGTTACCACTGGGATTACACAAAGCGGGTGGTGAGTAATGTCCAGATCCTATGGCATAGTTTTCTACATAAGGGATAGCTCTAGCTCTGGAGACATGGACCTGCCATCGATTATTCCAAAGGCAAATTACAGGCTTCCCTCCTTCCCATCACCATTGGACAAGGAGAGGGTCTGAGACCATCACCTTTACTGGGTAAAACCCAAGGTCCTGAGGGGCCTGAGTGTGAGAAAAACAATATAAAACTGGAGGAAAGACCTGGAAGGAAAAACTGGGAAGGAAAGGAAAGGGTAGGAAAGCCTTAGACAGCCCTGGCTAACAAGATAACCCTGGGCTGCTTACCCCAGCTCCTCAGTCCCTTTGTCACGGTCTCACCGGGCTGCTGCGGAGAGGGTGGAAACGAGCCGCAGCTGGGGCACTAGGCCGCGGACCCTGACCACAGGCCCCGCGCGGGGCCCCGGGGTGACCTTGGAGGAGGCGTCGCTGCGCCCCTGCGGCCTCCAGGCAGCCGGCGCGCGTGAGCGGCTCCCAGGGCTCCCCAAGCCCGCCCGCTGGTATCAGCGGCTTAAGGGCCCTGATTAAAAATAATGCTAGGAGGAAGACCCGAGGATGATGATTTTTTATGAGGCCACATTCTTTTTCTTCATTTGCAAATAACAGCCCCGTGGGATCTCTGCCTAGGGGCCCTGGGCAGTGTGAGCTGAGAGCCACCGGAGAGATGCTGGCCCGAGGGGACCCGTCCCTTCTTCGGGGCGCTCTGGACTCCCCGACGCAGGCTGCCTTCCGCGCCTGGACTTCGGGGGCGGTTGTCTGTCATGTTGAAGCCTCAGAAATTAAACGTGCAGCTCACAAGTCCATTAATTTTAGCTTCCCATTAATCTATTTATAAGTGAGCCGGCGCGGGCTCTATAAATACAGTCCTATAAAACGGAACTCCTTCCCATAAATCTTCCAAGTTGTTTATTTACATGTATTCCCTCGCCCTCTAACGAGCCTCGTTTAACTTAGGGAAGACCCCGCGGACCCCACCAGCGACGGGGTGCTCGCCCCTCCCCGGCTTCCCCGCTGGCATCGTGGGCTCCCCGGGGAGGGAATTGCGCGGGGGGGGGGGGGGGGGCAGGGATGTCTGCGGGCGGGCAGGGGAGGGAAACTCATTTCCCCTCTTGACTTGGTTTCCCTGCATCCAGCCTAAACTCGCGCTCTCCATATTCCCCATCACAAGCGGCACGTTGATTTATATCGTCATAAACGGCATGCTTCCCACTGTACGTGCCTCATAGCTCGGGGTGAGCTCCTTTTTCACTCCCCTGGCAGCCACTATTTTAAAATCAGGCCTCATAAATAAGCTCCAGGCTTCCTTAGGCTGAGGTCAGTCAGTCAGCCGTCTCTCCGGGTCCACTCTCTCAGAGGGCTCGCGTCCCTCCTGGTCCCTCCCGCAGGTCACACCCGGCGCACTCCCGGAGCCCTTCCCGCACGTTGCCAAAAACTCGGCGCGGCGGAGACTGGGCTGGAGCGCACACGGCGCGCCCCTGGCAGCTCTCGGGCTCGCAGGCGGGGTTCCAGCAGCGCGCCCCCGCGCACCCCACGCGCCGCGGCGCCCCGGGGCAGGATTTCAACCCGCCCCCCTCCCCCGCACCGGCCCGGGGCTGCGCCCGCACTCCCCGCCGGGCTTCTGCGGGGCGCTCCGGGGTCAGGGCGCAGAGTTTGCAAGTGGCTGCCTCGTGGGCAAGCTGTTTACGCGCAGAACGCGGGAGCAGCTTTGTCACGCTAGCTCAGCGCGTTCCCCGCGGGTCAGAAGCTGGCAAGGTCAGGTCGCGACTTTTTGCCCACTTGCTGGAAACCTGTTGGTTCCTGCGCACCTGGCTTGTTTTCCCCGTTTCTCTTTTTCTCAAAGGGCTGCAGCCTTCTGGAGCCGAAACTCAGGCGAGAGGCATCCAAGCCCAAATAGGGGGGTCACACCTGCTGCCCCGAGAGGCCTCTGCATAAAAATGTTCTTAAAAAAAAAAAAAATTAAAGCAGCGTAATAGCCAATGGACTTAGCAAAGCGTGACGTGCCCAGGCCGCGCGGAGAGCAGCGCTGGCAGTCATCTGTGACTCGGCCACCAGTTAACGTCCCGGACGTGCCTGCTCACGGAGATATTAGCAAACATTTCAAGGATGTGGCTGTCAGATGTCATTAGCCAACGCACTTAACTGGGAGGAGGGCATGGCCGGGGCATATGTGTTCAGGATATTTTGGGGAGGTCAGAGTCTGCCCTATGTTACAGCCAAATGTTTTGACTCGCATATTTTATCAAGTGGCTGGAAAAAAGGCACCTGAGCAGTGGGATACAGAGATGCAGGAAAGGGGGCTTGACTGGGACTGGACATGCAAGCCTTTCCCTGGTGGAAACTAGGACCCAAACAGACCGGTGCACAGGGCAGACCGAGGTGGGTGATCAGGTCACCCCAATGAGTACTAGTGCTCACCCTGTGAAACATTGAGTCCTAAGTGAGAACTGAGAAATCTGCTTCCAGGATGTGCAATTAGGGGTGGGCAGCTGGGAAATACCCGATGACGGAAGGGCCTGTGGCTGTTCAAGTGGGCAAAGTAAGTGGAGAGTAAACCGAGTTTCCAAGGAAATACGATTTTTAGATAGTTTATACACAGGGGTGGATTTTACTGCTAAACTGTTCTAGGTTTGGAAAGGGGCGGGGAGCATTTGTACTTCATGGTTGGGAAAATCCCAGTCAGTACAAAGAAAACAATCATAAAACCAAACCAAACCTCAGCGCTCCATTAGCCAGCTTCGTTCCCCCCCCCCACCCCCCAGCTTCCACCCCCCCCCACCCCCCAGCTTCCACACAACCCTCTTCCCCAAAAAAGTGCCACCACTAACTTGGAGATCAAAGTACCGATCTTGGACCAGGATGCATTTTGTGTATATGTTATCCTCCTAGACAAGTGATTCTACCAGCAAACTAGGTGAGAGACCTTTTTTGGTTGGGGTTGTTTACACACACACACACACACACACACACACACACACACACACACACACACAGACGCACACACATGCACACGCACACACACACAGACGCACACACATGCACACGCACACACACACACAATATCAAAATGTGGGAATTCCCCAATACCGGCACTAACACAACAACCGCAACAAAACATTTACTCCTGTGAATTTACTTTGTCATGAGAGTCCCATGTGTTAAGGAATGAAGATAAGATTTTTTTCGTTTCTTGGGTATTAGGGCTCTTGCTTTCAAGACGGAATTCTACAGGTTCCTAAAGATAGGAAACGCCCAAGATTTGAGGCAGAAGCACAGTTCACTCTTTTTGTGGGTGGTTTCACACACTCCCCTTTTGCTGTTTTTAGGAGGGGGGAGTGTGGAAGGCAGGAGCCCTACCAACAGAATGGGCCTCCTGAGTGATTCATTCACTTTTCTGTTCAACCTAAATATTCTTTTCTTCTTCAACGATAAGGGCCATTCAAGACAATGGGGCTCAATAATCCAAAGAAGGATCAAGCTGATCCGGTCCCTGCGACCTTTCCCCCTTCCTTTAATTCTCAATAGTGAACATCTGTGTTTGGTGGCCAATGTCTGAAAGTAATAAAGACAATTAGAGCTTTTTATTTTTTCTTGGGGGAGAGGGCTTTGGGTGTCAGTGTGGAGAGGTGAAAACCTTGTCTATGGTACTGTTTTGCGCGATGACACTGAGGGAACAGCAGCCACCAGGCCTGGCTGCCTTGCTGGCCCTGGGGAATCTAGGGTGGTAACCACAGGCCCTGAAACTACAGGTGATTCGTATGGCTCCTTTCCTTATTACACTGTGGACATTTTTTCCAGTTCCGTCATTTGCTACGTCTATACCAGGAAAAGAAGATAACATCTACCTCACTCCAGCCTTGTGCTTACGTCCAGCTGGGAGGACTGTTATGCTAGGTGTCTGAATACATTCTCACTCTCCCCCCCCCCACTTTTGTGAAGGCTCTTCTCTCTCTTCCAACTAAGAACAAACTAAAACCAAACCAAACCTAAACAACTTGCCAAAACACAACCCCCCACCACATGTTAATCAATGTATCGAAAAATGTTTCAGTTTCCAGTGTGTACAATTGTGAAACCCACCAATCTTGATGCCATTTGAAAGGGTTAAAGTTTTGAAAGAAGCTTTTCCAGAGATAACCAGTTAGAGAAATGTACCTCCAAATCCAATATCAAGAGTGAAATAACATATTTTCTTTGTATGTGTCGTCCTTATGGCACTCTGCTGTGGATTTTTTTTTTTTTTTTTTTTTATGACCCAAAGCTTGTTTCTTGTAGAAGACATACATCTGATCTTAAATGATCCAACCTATGCTTGCATGAAACTACGTAACCATTTAAAACTCTTGGGTGGTGTTGAAGTTGAAAAGTAAAACCGTATCTGTGTCTATGTCTATAACTGTATATCTGTCTCTTGGAATCTCAGTGGCAATGATGATTTGGAAAACCCATCCTATTTCTAATATTCTCAAACTTGTAGAAGGAGGTGTGTCTAAGAACATGAGAATGAAACTTTAAAATGAAGGTAGAGTTTCCCTGTGAACTGGACTGGACACTGGATGTCTTCCCTGCTTTTCATCAGTCTAACGTCTGTATAGAAACATGAGTTTGCAGTTGAATTTTTCTCCATTTAATCACATATGTGCGTAGGCACAGACAGAAGACTGTTTTCATTCATCGTTTCTCCTTGATGCTAAACATGTGTTGGGAATTTTGGAATTCTGACTGCTCTAGATCACATTTGTGACTTTGTTCTTACATCCGCAGTTTAGAAACCTACAAGGTGATAACTAGGTTATTCTTTCTCCCTTTTTTTCCCTGTTAATAACTCTGTCCTTCTTTTCCTCTCCCCCACTGCCTCCCGCCTCCCCAGCATTCTGTCAAGCAATAGGCTGTAAAATAGTTATCCAGACCAGCAGCCAGGCAAGTGCCGTTTGAGAGTAATTTCTGCCCCAAGCGTTTAGCCCAGGGCAAAGCAAGCGTGCTCTCTAACTGATCAACCTGGATATTTCATTATTCATTAATTTACTGTTTAACCAAATCCCACTCATTATCAGAGGCAACGCCTGGCAGAGCCCAGCGAACAGTAGCAGTTGGTGTCAGGCGTGGAGAATTGGCCCATTTGATCCTGGGCTGTTTTATTATTCAACACCACTGACTGAGAAAAAGGCCCATGAATAATAAAGAGCCAAAGCGTGTTTGAACTGAGAAGCATGACACAGCCTTACAAAACAGCAGTTAGAAAATTAAAGGCAAGGTGGCCCAGACTTTGCATTTTTTATCTTGGCTGTGGGCACAGACATTTATATCCTACATTGTTTTCAGCGATTTTTTTTTTCTCAAGTCCTAAGACAGAGGCATTTGTTTCAGTCAGTCTCACCCTTTCAAAACAGACCATTGAAGAACTCGGGAGCAAACTTACACAGCAAGAAACAAACATGCCTCCAGATGGGAACTTGAAAATGGAATTTCTAACCTTATAATCAGTTAGGTCCTTTGTGGCCCTTCTCAGCTATGAGGAAGATTTGGGTGATTTTAATTCTCCTTTGGACCTGCCATCATTCATACCCTGGTTGGTTTAATAATATAATTCATGATGCTGATCAAATGCATGTTAAATTCCTTTTCTGTCCAATGTGTTCTTGGGAAAGTTTTTGGATCCCTAAGCACCTGGCCACAAAGGGCATATAGTAAAGGTTTTAGGGATACTGTAGGTAATATCCACAATCTTTTGAATATGAAAGAAGGGTCTATGAAATACATAGCGATAGAGGGAAGAGTTTATACTCCCCCAGAAGCATGTTTTCTGAGTGTACACAGGCAATATTGGTCATGAATTCTTTCAGGCTCTGTTGGGTCTGTAAGCGCACAGTTGATTTAGACACACCTGTTGGATCCATTGGTGATGGGCCTGAAGGTGTAACTGTCTTTAGGACTCACCTGTCCCGCCATTCTGTTCATATGTCATTATTTATTGATTTATAGTCCTTGAATAAGTATGATGAGACCTATAGCAGAAATGATAACCATCCTTTGTGTATTGCCTTCTACCTAGCAGCCCTTTCGTTTTATCCAGGCACAGCCTTATTTACAGAGACCGAGAGCACTTGAGCTAAGGCTCTTTCATTTAGATGAGTAATAGCTGTGTAGGAAAAAGTTCCTAGGGACCAATAAAGTCCATATGGGCTGCCCATGCTCATAAACATATATATAACAAATATAGGTATATATTACATTTATGTAAAAAATCCTCCAGGATTCTTTAGAACTTAGAATATAACTGCCTTGGAGCTAAGATACTTAGAATGGTACATTAAAGGCCCTCTCCAAAGGTGGTGGTGGTGGGATCAAACTTCAAATGGTTTTTAATGTTGGAATCTGTAAACAAAGGTTGGAAGCATTAAGGGGAGCTGGCTTATTCTTACCTGAGGATATTCTCTTGCCTGCCTTGAATGCATTTGGAAATTGCTGTCAATAGGTACAATTGGGACAGAACCTTTGTATGGAAAAGGCTCTTTTAACGTCATCAATCTTGACTACCTCATTTTACAGATGCTTAGAGACTGGCTCGACCAACCTTATGCGTGTAGTTCCTGGTAAAACTTCAATTAGAACTTTAGTTGCAGCCTGCCCTTTCCTCTACACAAGAGCCTAGGGCTTTGGTTTTTATTCTGGATGTTAGTGTCAAAATGTTTTACTACATATCTTTCATTAATTTTAAGAAGAGATCTTAAAAAATTCTGATCCCATGGGACTGAAGTAGAGTCTTTTAAAAAGGAGATCCATTACAGCAAATACTTTTTTGGAATCACAATTTTGGGCATTAATTATAATTAATTCTTATAATTATTAGAATAGGGTGAAAATGGGTCCTCCAACTTAGTTGGGATCGGAGGGTCAAGATAATGAGATCAAGAACTCCATCATTTTCTTTCCCAATATGGCTCACCAGGTACTTTACTTATAAATTAAAGAGAGTATGAGTGAACGTAACTGCGACCATGATTGAAACTCAGGACGGATAAAGATGATGTCTTTTCAGATCATGCCAGTCCTCATGCAATCATGAAACCACATGCCCTTGAGTACAACTACATGTGAAGAACTCCCAAAGTGAAGAAAATTAGACAGTGTGAGGCAGTTCATCCACTGGAGAATTACAGGGTCCCAGTTCTCCCCTTCCTTCCAGCCTAGCTTCACATTGAGGTATCCAAATGAAGTGTGATTTAGGCCTCCTAAGATTCTCCGAGGCCCCTTTAAATCCACGGGACTTGGAACTTCAAAGGGTTTGGAAGAACAGTGTGTGGGAGCAACTGGTCCTCATAGTCCCTGTAGAAGAAGCACTGTTGGAAATGGGGAAGGGGAAGAAATCTTAGCATTTTTCTGGGCTTGATGGATCATAGGGATAAACAGGCTTAGTGTAAATATCACCTCATCTGGGAAAAATTTCATTCCTAACTCCTTTACCTCCTGTTTTAATTACTCCTTTTAACTTCTCTTGCTCAACCCCGGCAACACATTAAAATTGCCCAGAGGGAGTTTAAAAAAATACTGATGTCCAAGCTCCATCCTCTGGTTTATTTGATCTGAGACACTGGTATTTCTTCAAAAGATCCGCAGGTGATTCTAATATACAACTGGGATAAGAAACCTACACTTTTTATGTTTTCAGAGCACTTTCTTCATCATATGTCACTTATAAGTCCCTCTCTGGCCACCTCATATTATAAACATTAAGTGGAAAGACCACGTCTGAATCAGCTTAATGTGGCACATAGTAGTTGCTCATTCATTCTGTAGGTTCTTACTAAGCAGTTACTAAGATGTAGAATCTGGGGCTACATCAGTAACAAGACAGACCTGGTTTTTACCTTGTGAAGTTTATAGTCTTTTATCCTTGAAGGCAAGTATGTTGATCCTGAATTTGTGAATCTATCTAGGGTTAGCTGATAACTGGCCAAGAGGCATCCTAGTGCAACATATTGCTGAGTATCTCTTCTGTTCTAGACATTGAGCTAAGTCCCTGCTGGACTAGGACAGGTGAACCAGGCTGGTTGGGCACACTGTTTGATCTGCCCTTTGGATTGGCTCATCCTGTGTTTCCTAAACCCTGTCTGTTTGTGGGAATTTTATTTAAACCCCACTTAGGTAAACAATGACTCTCAGATTTTTAAAATCTAAAAGGTTCTACAAATTGATAAAACACCTTATAGTTTCAATCCCTGACACTGCACTCTTGGTGATAAATAGCATGAGTAGGTGTTTACAGATTGCTTCCATTTCCTTTACTATCATTTCACCCCAATCTAGGGCATAATATATTTTTCAGGTAATAAGGAATTTGAAATTTATATCTGGATATTTTTAATATGGTATGCTTCATCGATATTTTCGTCCAAGTTAAAGATAAGTATCTATTACATTGATAAAAATAATTATAAACTATTTGAATTTCGCTTTTTGAAATACTTTCCTTTATTTAGGTAACGTCATTTAATTTGATCCTTGCAACAAGTTTGAGGTGTAAGATGAATGCTAAAGCACCTTTCTTGATTTTACAGATGAGGAAACCTAGGCTCTGGTTGAGACCCAACCTCACCTTGCAGGAAAGAGGCAGAGCAATTAAGTTCAGTGTTCTTTCTACTGTTTCATGCTGTGGTAATATAAGTATGTATCCATGTATACCACAGACATTTGGAAATACTAAGTTTTGTTATAGTACTTGAAATGCAAAAATGACAAATCTAGGATATTAATGTATAAATAACATGATACATATTTTAACAGGCTACTAATATGATACACCAACTGGACAAAGATGTGTAGACATTTGTGAGAAGTTTGAACTATACAATATTTAAATAGTATGCAATTTTACTTCTTTCAAGTCTATAGAAGAAGTGGACCTGCAGTAATGAAAGATTCTTTTTAGAAGTCCTTGGAGTACTAGCTTTGATTAATACCTAAGGTTGCTTTGTAATTATACTCTCAATTATTTGTATTGTAAATGGGTGCTCCTAAATGCTTGAGGATACTGTAAACAGTGTATCCTCTTAAACAGTTTATGTACTCTCCCTGTAATCTTTATTTACACTAGTAATTTGTTCAGCAAGTCTTTTCTCCATTGATATGGTAAAGGCAAACTTCTGCTCAGCCAGACCTTTGTTGGATCAGAAATTCTGAATTAAGTGAGTCTGAATTAATGAGGTTTTTACTTTATTTGCAGCTTAATAGCTTTTGCACCATATATCTGCTTTTACATACACACATAGCCTTGTTAATATATATGTTTTTATACATTTAAAGATATTCTGCAGAGCTACTGACTTGATTTATCAATGACCCTGAGACGTTTCAAATTATTTTATAGCTGCTTAGCATAGATTTGCCTTAGCCCATCTGTAGTGGTGAAGGAAAAATTCTGTTTCCTTAAGTCCTTTTATGAGGGTGCCAAAAGGTATAAAAATATGAAGCCATTTAATAGCCAGGCTCTTTGAAAATACCAAGCACACACAGTGAGCATGCTAAGTTTAATCACACTGATGGATTTCCATGTAATGTCTCAATCCCAGACCCCCTCATTAGTGCAGTCAATCTCAAAGTTCTCCCCGGTGAGCGAAGGGTGAAGGTGACTTCGGCAATGATGAGAGGACGGCTGGATATTGCCAACACCCAGAAAGAGGCAGTGGGAAAAATCTCTACCATATGAGCCTATAATCCTAGCTGTGGTCAATGTGTTGAAAGCTTTATATTTCCTGACCACAGGATCTTTCTATAAAATGAACAGGGAGGAGGGATATTCCCAGGATTAGCCAGCTGGCTATTTCTATATGCTTATTAAAATTTCTGGAAGAAATGGTGGGGCCTTTAAACCCTTTTAAAATATATCCGCTTGAGAAATCATAGGCTTTCCCTTTACCCAAACTATTTAGTGTAAGAGGGCCGGATAAAGTATTTTCAAACTTAAATGTTGACAGTTGCAGCAAAGAAATGGGAATATAGAAAATGGTGGTAAAAACAGCAGTAGAAGCAGAAGCAAGGAAAGAATCCAGATGTCACCTCGTAGGAAATCTTTTTCTCCTCCAAGGACCCGCAGGTCAGGCTTTTTAATTTTGGACAAAACAGTTTCATTTCGTCCCACGCAGGGCGCAGGGGCAGCCTCACCCTTTGGAGGCTGCGTGTGGAACCTGCTGCCGCTTTGTATTCAGTGCCCACATGCTAGGCCCCAGCCCGCTGCGCGAAGCCCTGAACAATAGTGGCATTAAGGAGAGCAAAGCACGGGCGATGCGCTGGGCTCTTTGTTTAGGGAAGAAAAACAAGCAACTTAACATTTATCAAAGACACTGGGTCATCAGGTACGCTGTAGAAGCAGCGTTCAAGTTGGGCGCGTTATCTAAGAAATCCCGTGTTTAGCTGGAAACGCCAGACCCAGGAGTATTCTGTCCTATAGGGTCCTTGTTTCCTCTTCATTTAATAAGTGAAGCCAAGAAAGGCTTTCTCTATCTCAGTATCCCTCTCTTTCTATCTATCATCTACCTACCTATCTACCTATCTATCATCTATCTATATCTATCTATCTATCTATCTATCTATCTATCTATCTATCTATCTATCTATCTATCTATCTATCTATCTATCTATCTATCATCTATCTATCTATCTATCATCATCTATCTATCATCTATCTATCTATCTATCTATCTATCTATCTATCAATCATCTATCTATCTATCTATCTATCTATCTATCATCTATCATATCTATTTATCATGTATCTATCTATCATCTATCATCTATCTATCTATCTATCTATCTATCTATCTATCTATCTATCTATCATCTATCATCTATCTATCTATCATCTATCATATCTATTTATCATGTATCTATCATCTATCTATCATCTATCTATCTATCTATCTATCTATCTATCTATCTATCTATCTATCTATCATCTATCATCTATCTATCTATCTATCTATCTATCTATCTATCTATCTATCTATCTATCATCTATCTATCTATCTATCTATCTATCTATCTATCTATCTATCATCTATCTATCTATCATCTATCTATCTATCATCTATCTATCATATCTATTTATCATCTATCTATCTAGTCTATCTATCATGTATCTATCTATCTATCTATCTATCTATCTATCTATCTATCTATCTATCTATCTATCTATCATCTCTCTATCATATCTATTTATCATCTATCTATCTAGTCTATCTATCATGTATCTATCTATCTATCTATCTATCTATCTATCTATCTATCTATCTATCATCTATCTATCATATCTATTTACCATCTATCTATCTAGTCTATCTATCATGTATCTATCTATCTATCTATCTATCTATCTATCTATCTATCTATCTATCATCTATCTATCATCTATCTATCATATCTATTTATCATCTATCTATCTAGTCTATCTATCATGTATCTATCTATCTATCTATCTATCTATCTATCTATCTATCTATCTATCATCTATCATCGATCTATCATCTATCTATCTATCATCTATCTATCTATCATCATCTATCTATCATTTATCTATAACAATAGGTAGACAGATGTAGATATAGATATCAATGCTCTTCTCCATTTTGTTCTTTCTTTTCTCTGAGGTAAGAAAATCTTCATTTTCAGAGGTAGGGCTCCTAGGATATGCATAGAGAAAATCCAATGCACTTTACTATCTTAAAATTTTACCATTCCAGTTGAGACACAATGTCTTTTTTTTCTTTTTAATCTTAAACATGTTTTTATTGATTTCAGAGAGAGGAAGGGAGAGGGAGAGAGACAGAAATGTCAATGATGAGAGAGAATCATTGATCGGGTGCCTCCTGCACGCCCTGTACTGGGGATCGAGCCCAGCAACCAGGGCATGTGCCCTGACCAGGAATTGAACTGTGACCTCCTGATTCATAGGTTGATGGTCAACCACTGAGCCGCACAGGCCGGGCCTTTTGTTTTTGTAAATTGATATCTTCAAAACCAGTGCATAAGCATGCATATTAGTTTGGGCCTTAAGCAAACTGAAAGAAAAATATTTTTTTGAAAAGTATAATGAAAACAATAGTTTATATTTGTTTAGCTTTTTGCAGTTTATAGTGTGCCTTTACAAATTTTGTTTTATTTAATCGCTCACAAGTTCTCTGAAGTACTATGGGTAACAGAGTTGGTTGAATGAAGGGAGGTTGGAGCAAGTTAATAGGCTTGTCGGGTGACGAGCAGTGAAGAGATTTTCAGCTGATTCTCTGAAAGTCTTCAAGCCTTCTAATTGGCAGGGGACATCATGCCACCCCAGCGTCCTCCAGATGATAATAGAAGATGCACAGCTATCAATTTGCAACTATTTAGTTGAATAATGTAAGAATGAATTAGATAATTTTAAAGTGTGTGTGTGTGTGTTTCCAAATCACCTAGTACCTAAGGAGGGGTTTTCTGTCCAGGCCAAGTGCAGTGGTAGAAGGGAAAGAAAGGGTGCTGATTTTTGAGACATATCACTGTTTCCTGGCTTCTGGCCATCAGGACTGTGAAGCACAGGAATTCAAAACTATGGTCAAATGACTGTCCAAAGAAGGAAGGAATGCAGGAATATAAGGACAGAAAGGAAAGCAAGGCAGAAAGACGGAAGGAATAAGGGAAAGGAAGCACTAAGGGATGAGCAGGTGAGTGGAGCGGCTGGTAATACCACTGTTCTTTCTCGCTCAGAGCCCGATCTTTAGGACCCGGAAATATTATGTTTAAATTAGAGTCAGCCAGACAAGTAAGACTCTGAGACATAAGAAGACTGTCTTCCTTCCCCCTAAATATCTCTTCTACTCGATTTTTGATTCCAGAAATTTTCTTGACATCAAGCAAAGTTTTCCAGTTCTTTATTAAAAATCAAGGATTTAAAAACACAAATATACAGGTGAAACAGAACAAAGTATAAATTATTTTCAGTCAAAATATAAAGGGTGATTTCAGCTTATTTTCTGTTTGGATATAGGGGAGGTATTTATAATAAAATGTTCTTTGTGCTTTCGATAACAGGATGGAGTTGCTACTGAATCCCACTCTCTTAACCAGTTCCATGTGTCCCCCTACGTGATACCCAAGAAGATGTGACTTGGGTTGTCATTACGCACTTTGACATCTTGTAAAAAATACATAATCTGAATTTGATCACAAGGAAACATCACATAAACCTAAATTTAGGGATGTTATACCAAACAACGGTCTGTCTGAATGCTTCAAAAATATCAAGTTGTGAAATATAAAGTGTGGCCAAGGAACCATTTTAGATTAAAGAAGACTAAAAAGACATGCAACCAAATGAAATTTATGATCCTGTATTAGAACCTGGAGCAAAGAAAATTTTGCTATTATAAGGATTTATTGGGGAATTGGTGCATTTAAATATGGTCATTATATTAGAAAATAGTGTTGCATCAATGTTAAGTTTTGTGATTTAATAACTGTATTATGATAAAGGGCGAGATGTGTGCAACTTATTCTCAAGTAGTTCAGGAGAGAGAGGGGGAGAGAAGTTAAATATAATAAAACAGAGAATCTAGGTAAATACAAAAGTTCTTTTATTCTTGCAATACTTGTGTAAGTTTGATAATACTTCTACATAAAAAGTTTTTAGCCTGGCCGGGCGTGGCTCAGCGGTTGAGTGTCGACCTAGGATCCAGGCGATCGGGGTTCGATTCCCGGTCAGGGCACGTGCCTGGGTTGCGGGCTGGATCCCCAGTCGGGGGCGTGCAGGAGGCAGCTGATCAATGACTCTCTCATCATTGATGTTTCTATCTCTCTCTCTCCCTCCCTCTCCTTTCGTCTTTCTGAAATCAATAAAGATATATTTTTAAAAAAGTAGAGAAAGTATTTTCTTTTGGAGAGGATTTTTTTTCTGCTGAAGAGAGGGAAATTGAATTATGTATTTGGGCTGTGCTTCTCTAACTGATAACTTAGCAGCTCTGGCTGGTAAGAGTCATGGGCTTAGATAATGTCATATTTCTTTACATAACCTGTAAAATGCTAGTCATTGTTGAAGGTCCAGTTTGGTCAGATAGCATAGCTCATGCATGTGTAACATATGAGATAATATTATGTCCTCAGCATAAAAGTATAATGTAGGCTATATCAACATAGGGCGAGGGCTCGATCAGAAGACATAATTTTGTTTAACATGCTCACCTGGACATAAAGATCTTGTTTGAAAACCTAATTTGGGACATTTTTGTAGTTTCCTCTCTTTAAAAATGGTCACATAGAGTTGTTGAGAATATTTATAAGATTCTTTAAAAGATAAAAAACTACAATTAAATGCTTATAATAGAACGAAATAGTTGTGTTTACTAAATCGTTAAATTAAGCACAGCTATAGAAAACAACAAACTCTAAGTAATGTTTGGAAACAGTGATATTCCAGGTCTGTGTTCTCTCTCAATTTCTTTTCACCATATGCTTGGGGAGCAGCAGACATGACTAGGAAAACACCTCTGTCCTGCTTCAGGTCTGGCCACTTGTTTTTTCTGTTATCACCTGGTGTCCCATCGATCCATGTCCCATGCTCATCCCTTTCATCTCACAGTGGCCCATATAGGCCTGGTCACTTCTGTGTGTCAGGGCTGCTGTGTGAATTATGGAGAATTCTTACTCTTATCTGCCACAATGCAGTTTAGCATTCGAAGTACAAGCTCCTATGTACTGACTTTCAT
Source organism: Miniopterus natalensis (assembly GCF_054644295.1). NCBI lineage: Eukaryota > Metazoa > Chordata > Mammalia > Chiroptera > Miniopteridae > Miniopterus > Miniopterus natalensis. Next base: position 21,419,933 of record NC_142085.1, read on the forward strand.
GGCCTTAGCTATTTGCTTTCCATCACCTACTGTATTAATTCATGTTAATACTGGAAATGGGACTCGCCTCCCATTTGGTACTTGTTCAGTTATTCTACCTAGAAATAAATAGCTTGCTTTTGCAGTAACACGGGAGAGGTTTCAAAGGTTCTTTTGGACTGTAGGTGTGGGAAATAGAACAGAGTTCAGGCTGAGCACTAGTTAAAAAAACTCTCTCCCACTACTCAGAAGTCATTTACTTTATTGTGACTTCCTGTGTTTTGCTATCAGCAACGCCCCATGACATCAGCAGCCCTTGCTTAAAAGCTGTTCCCTGGCTGCCTTGACAGGCTTTTGCTGTTTAACTGTTTCATGCCCACTTAAATATGTCATATATATGCATTCCGGTGATTTCAGTGGGTTTTTCCATAACACAGGTCTTAGATCCAAATTACCATTTTTAAAGGCATGTCTGTTTTTTGAAAGCCAGCAGGTTTAGAATTGAGCTATGGCGGGGGGGATGACAATGCACAGAATCCACGGGACTCCCCCGAAATTCTTTCCTGTCAGATTTCCACCATAACACAGACATAGCTGGGTGGTAGAATGACAGTGGGAATTGGGGGTTGGGAAGGGGAGATGTGGGGGCTTTCTGCTTGTGTATAAACTCCCTGATCCTCTCTTGTTCCCTGAGAACTAAAGGTTGTACCACTGTCCAAACCTCCACCAGAGAGTGATTTCTGCCATATCTAAGTTAGTTTGGTACCAGGTCAGTCAGAACACAGCCGCTAGCAGGAAATCACAAATACGGGGCAGCCACACAGCTAAGAGAGATTCTTCCTTCAGCAGCAGCCGTTCCTTGGGGGTCTCTATAAACATAGCCTCCCATCAAGTTGGCTTACAGATTGCCATAGTGTTTACAGATTGTCCTGAAAATGAGATGTCATGTGTGGGGATCCCAGGGTGCAGTTCTGGAAGCGAATTCAATATGAAAAATTAAAGTGAGGTGGGATCTTAGTACAAGTCAAAAACCCTATGCAGAATGGTGGATGAAAGAAAGTTAGTACTGTAAATTATGTTATCATGGATGGGGAACATTTATATCAATCATTAGGGCTGGGGGATGAATATATGTAGGGGTAATTGATGAGTCACATTATAAAAAAGCTGATGTAGATAATAGATGGGTAGAGAAAAATACCCCTGGTGTTTGGGCCTGAAGCTGTTCTCTGGGTCACAGTAGCTAACAGTCAGGAAATTATTTTTAACGGTGTATGTAAGAAAATGCCGAGCACCTTTTCTTGTAGACATCCCTGAACATCCAAAGTCATTACAGGTGCCGAAGCCGTGTAAGGATTTTAAAGCACGACTTACGGATTCCAGAAGAGAAGGCCTGTGTGGTCCATTTTACTGCACAAACAATAAAAATTAGTGGGCCCTTTATTCATTACTAATCTCGGGGCAGAGATGTATCTTAATTCTTTGTGGGCTTTAAGTGCCGCTGCTATTATTTGTTGGGAAGTTTTCCCTATTTTTCCTATTAAATCTTTATTCCAGGAGTTGTGTTTATTTGGCACTAAGTTAAAAGGGGAGGATGTTGTTAAAAGAAGGGACCACTTTACTGTTTCTATTAACACAGCATCGCAGTCCCTACTGCTACTAAAATCCAGTTGATTCATTCTCTGAAGTCCGTCATCAAAGGGTAATTTGGACACTATTAGAATTCACAGATAGAATTTTTTAATCTAAAAATATATGTCTCTAGGTTTTGGTAATAAGATATTAACCATATCATATTTTAATTTTATTATTTTTCTATGATATTCATAGATTACTTTAGAGTTTATATCCTAGGGGTACAAATGCATTAAAAAAACACAAAGAAAAGCTATTGGTCAAGAATGCTGTCTACGCTGACATGTACAAACTGGAGCATTTCAAAACTGGAGCAGATGATAGGCATTACCTGAAGTATCAGAAGATTTAAGTGGCTAATAGGATGTATCTGGCCATGTTTTAAAACCGAAGTACAAAGCACAAAACAGAAGTTTAATGAAATCCAAAGAAATATTAAATAGTGCATTCTCTTCCTGAAGAGTGCTAATTTAATTGCTGAGGTGTCTCCCTTTCCCCAAAGAACTCAAGTGACTAATGGGGTTAGGTTCGTTTGAAGTGCTTTAAACTTCATGTTATATAGGCAGCTTTGAGCACTCCCTGTTAATGGATTGCATGTTTGTGGCCCTGAAACTTTCTATTTTGAAACTTTATCTCCCTTATTAGGAGGTGGGGTCTGTGGGAGGTAATCAGAATTAGATGAGATCATGTGGTTGGAACCCTTATGAGTGAAATTAATGCCCTTATAAGAGTCATAAGACAGCTTGCATCCCTTCTCTGCTCTCAGCCATGTGAGGATACAAGGCCCAAGGAGGTAAGGAGAACTGTACAAGGTCACAAAGCCGCACTGGTACCCAAGTATTCTGACCACTGATCTAGGTTTCTTCTCATACAGATAGAAATAATCTCTAGGAAGCTATTTCATTATTTTCATAGCTTAGAAATTTAACACAGTGATTCGTTTTGTTTTTCTCAAGTGTTTAAGTATACTTAAAGGGATGGCAGCCAAATCAATGTAAGATGCATCCAAACTTAAGTCAAAAATAGCCTTTGCCCTGCCTGGTGTGGCTCAGCTGGCTGCGTGTGGCCCCACGCACTGAAAGTTTACGGTTCAGTTCCTGGTCAGGGCACACACCCAGGCTGCAGGTTCAGTCCCTGGTCGGGGTGCATACAGGAGGCAGCCAACCAATGTTTCACTCTCACATCTATGTCTCTCTCTCTCTCCCTCTCGCTCTCCCTCTCTCTCTCTCTCTCTCTCTCTCTCTCTCCCCCTTCCTTCTTCTTTCCTCTCTCTCTAAAATCAATAAAAACATATTTTAAAAAAATAACCTTTTACCTGAATAGTCATAAAATGGTTCTCTATACAGAGATTCCTGGGACACATTGATTGGCCATTGCTCCCTACCTCCAAAATGCCTGTGAGAAGAGGGGCAGCCAACAAATCACAGTATTTACTTATAAAATGAGAGAACTAGGGTAGTCCAGTTGGACTTTCAGCTCTGTTATGCCATGCTTTACAAAGGTATTTTTTTTTTTAAAATATCTTTATTGATTTCAGAGAGAGGAAAAGAGAGGGAGAGAGAGATAGAAACATCAATGATGAGAGAGTCATTGATCGAGCCCGCAACCCGGGCATGTGCCCTGACGGGGAATCGAACCCCTATCACCTGGATCCCAGGTCGACGCTCAACCCCTGAGCCACGCCCGGCCGGGGAAAAAGGTATTTTAAGAACTAATATCTGACCTTCTTTATTTTATTTTTTTTTAATTCTCCTGTTGAGTATGTACCCAGATGACAGCTAGGGGCTCTGTTCAGTAAACTTATTAATGAAAATATTACTGAATTTGTTCAGAAGATTTGCAGATATGCTAATTGGCAGCTGCTCTATTCTTCTCAGGGGGTGACTCCAAGTGAAATATTTGGAATTGGGTTTGAAATACTTCTTCCTTATTTTTGCCTGGGGATTTATGTAGAAGAATAAAAAAATTTCCCTAAGTCAGAAGATTCTTTGGTCTGATCCACCTCTTCCAGGACTTTATGAGCAGGAGGGAAGGTTATGGCAGTTTTTCATTTTCTAAGAGAATGTCAGAATGTGGAACAATAATGAAGTCTGGAATTGCTCTTCGTAAAAGTGTATGAAATTATCAGCAGAAGGGAAGGGAAATGCAGCAGGTGAGATCTGAGATATGAAAATAATTTTCCTATTACAAAGTAGTTTTCTTTCTTTAAATGGCATGCAGAACTAATCCAGCCTGATATCCACGCTGGGTATTTATCTGGTAATTCATTTCTTTGCAAATAACTTCATACTACGTTATTATTGTGATAGATTTTCCTCTATTTGGCGCTTTCCCATGTGATGTAACACCCAAAGCAAACTTGCTTCTGTCAGTGATTCAGGTGACTGGGCACACAGCTTAGCACTCTAGACCATGCATGAAGCACTCCATGAAACAAAACATCCATAAGGCTAATAAAAACCCTGAACTTTGAAAGTCTTGACTAAATTTGCAAGAGAAATGGGGATAAGGCCACTCAAGTATCTCAGGACAAGCCAGCCACAATGCCTGCGAGGAACTGGCATTCATGTAGCCCTAAGAATGTAAATTGAATAATAATTTTGTAGACTTTAAAGCCACAGAAGATGCCTGGGGTAAATATTAAATGCAGGAAAAAAAGATACTGTGCTTAAAATTCTGTTACAGAAACTTGAAGACTTTGTCAGATTTCCAAGGCTTTCTCTACATAGAAAACATTCTGTGGAGCACAGGCATGATCCATTCATTATACATGCAGACATTCTAGGGGTTTCTGGGCTGTTGTAGAGGGAGTAATTATGGACTGCCATTTGGAGAAAAGGCAAGAGGGAAGGCAGAATTGCATTTTAATGCCACAAATATTTCAAAGACAAGCTGAGAGATTTTTAGAAAGGGATGAAGCTGAGCGATAAGATGCAGAGCTGTCTCCGAAGAGACGTGCTCAGAGCAGAGAGTCTTCCAGGTCATTCTCTGGAGAGTGGTCTTAGAGTTAGAAAGAATCATTGAAGACCTGGAGCTTAAATTTCATTTCCGTGCTCAGTATCTGTCTGGAAATGACACTTCACTTTTCTGTGTTTGCTTTCTCCCTTCTTAAGGAAAGGTTTCAGCGCTGGCTATTTGTTCCTCTTTAATTTATAAAATTAAAAATTTAATTCTTTAATTCCAAATGATTTGTAATTTAGAAGTCATTAAGTCAGGCCTATTTCAGTCAATTTCTATGTAATTCAGTTTAATTCAGAAGAACAGTCTATAGTTCTAAGTGTGGGTGTGAATATTGGAATATATAGGAGTTATTCTTGTTACTAAGCTAGCTAGACGCTACATATCACACTTCTGGCATCCTTGTAGAGATAACACTTCCCCATGCATGAAAACTATGATATAAATGAAAAGTTTGGTAATAATTTGCCCTGACTCAAAGAAAAAAAAAGATGAGCAGCCTTGTGTAGTGAGAAAGGACCACTGGGGAGCCAATCATGCCTTTCTGGCTTTATCACTTACTAATTGGTCTTGGGGAAAGTTGCTTAAAACCTGAGCTTCAGCTTTCTCATCTGCAAAATGGGTTTACATTTTTTACTGTATAGAAATATTCCAAATGGTGTAATGAGTAGGAAGTGTGAATCATTTCGCAAAATGCCTGGCAAATTACAGAATTCAAACATATACTAGTTTAGTTAATCCCTCCTACTTCAATCCCCCCCCCCCAATGAAAACTGCACTTACATTAAAGGGAATGTGTACTGGGAGTTATGCCCCTCAGCAGTGGTTGAACCAGTTTGTGTGTTAGCAACGCAGCTACACTGGGCTCTGAGCTGTGGCCTTCCCATCTTGGTGGGCAGAGCTCCTAACATCTCCCACCCTTCCATTTCTTATTATTACCTGCTTCTAGTTTTCTTCCTCGGGATCACAGATCTCTGACCTGAGGAGGGTAAACTAATTCAATTCCTGTCGATTATGGCTAAGAAATAACCATGGGCTACCCTTTCTACTACCTGCTAAACCATATCCTTTTTTGCAGTTTCTCTACTTAAAATTCAATATTACTGTTCCACTCTGTTGTTGAACTCATTTAATTGAAGATTTTATTAGTCCTTTATACACTTTTGATATTAATAATCATAAACCTATAACACTACATGCAAGCTGTAATATCTATAGAATTATACATTGGTACCTTTTTTTTTTTGGTTATATGTCTTGTTTCCCCCATTAAACATAGGCCCAGGCACTTGATTTGGTGATAGGTCTGAGGAATAACTCCTCACTAAGGCTGAGGTCTCCGGAACTAATGTCCCTTATGATGAGACCTTTTTACTTTTGTCAACAGGTTGCCCCTAATGTAGATGAAGGCTGGAGGCCTTCAGTGTAAACCTGACTGACATAACCCTATTATGAAACCCAATGATTTGACTGTGGCACCAATGCTGTGCCCGAAATGTGTGATTTTTGCTATATGGGGCTTTTTGTCATGTGTTTTAAAGGGATAGTGACACTTCATGGGCTTGGCCATCTTAGGGCTTCATCCTATTGACAACAGGCCAACCCTCTGGGCCAACCTGAGGCCACGACCTGCCCCACACTGAGGGTGTGTTTGCTGCATTCTGTAATCTGCTGGTGGGTGTTAGCCTGGCCCCCTCTTAGAGAGGCTGTGGAAAGGCCTTGATTCCGCTTCTTATCTTGGGGAGTGAACCCAGGGGAAAGGAGTGAGGGACTGGGGGGTGTGAAACCAGGGAAAAGGGGAAGCCAATCAGAAGGTGTGCTATGGACCCAGTCACGACTGTGTGCGACCTGGGTGAGAAAAAGCCACAAAAAACCCACCCCATAGGTCCTGGGTTGTGTGTGTGTGTGTGGGGGGGTGTTAGTGGCTGCGGACCTCCAGGCGAGCAGGTGCTTCAGAGCTGCTGCACGCTTCCCCATGGCCCCGGGCTTCCCTGGCACCCCATGGGGTGTACCTGAAGGTGGCTCCTCCTGGCTGCTTAGGGAACCTCTGAAGGAAAGAAAATGTCCTGGAAAGGCAGAAAAAGAATCTCATTCAGTACTGTTCTTTCCTTTCCAGCCCCTCGAAGGACCTACTTTCCTTGGGGACCTGCCTGGTTTGCTGAGAAACAAGAAACTTTTGACTTCACTCTACAGTAGGTCCACAGGCTTCAACTACTTTAAGTTTACTGTCTCCTTAGAGCAAAGCCTGTTACCAGATTTCGATGGAAGTCATTTATTTGGGTATTTTCAATTCAGGGAGCCAGAGTTCAGGAGAGGGTTTGATACAGAGAACGGGGAGGGCGAATTCAAGGATGCAATAGGATGCATTATTGTTTGGTCACCCTGGTGGCAACTGGGGCTGGATCCTGCTGGGACTTTTGAGGAATCTTATGAAATGCTATCTCTTTTATTTTCCACCAGGCTTAAGGAAGTTAAGTACATCTCTTTAGGTCACAGGGCTAATAGAGGCAGAGGACGGATTTTAATTCAGGTCTGTGTGACCTCCAAGGCCTTCCACCTAACTACCAGGCTGGAAAGCTTGCCTATAATTGCACATTTTCCTCAGAACGATCTCATGCCTATTCAAAACCCACCAATCTGGAAGATAGTTAGAAGGCAGGTAAGAGCAAAATATTTAGTTATCAGGCATAGATTTCTGTCTCCAGTGGAATCTTTTGTAGTGTGTTGTGTCATTATGTCTATTAAATTCTATCCATCATTAGACTGTTACTAGAATTTAAGATGTTAACAAGTAAATTTTCCTGCCAGGGGAAGTTCCCAGACTAGTCACATCAAATGCAGCAGTTAGTCTCTTGAAGGAAAGCATTCCTTGTCACGTGCATTGTCATTGTTTTCATGGAAAACAATTAGGGAATCTAATGCCTAGGGTGATGTTTGTCATTATAATGACTTAATAGTATATGAGATTTTGTACACCTTGGACAATTTTTCTGTAATGAGAATGAATGCAACCGTCAAAATAACATTTTGCTTAATCATAACATTGCTGGTATTTCTGAGATTGTCCGAGTGTGTCTGTGGCTTCATTGTTTATGTTGTAGGCAAGCATAATCATATGTGGATGGTGCTTTTTGATGTTAGTGGTCAAGTTGTTTATTTGTCTCTACAATTGCTTAGGACCCGCCTAAGGGAAATTACAAAGGAGCAATGCTTGTCTTTAATATCTTAAGCTTCTATTTGGTACTGGTCTTCCCTTTCTGCACATTCTCAGATGCCAAGTGCCTCTGTTCAATCAGGAAGGCTTTGCTATCCCTCATCTGTATACTTCAATATGGACTTAGATCAGTGTACTGGTGTTTATTACCCTCTGCCCCTCCTTGTCTCACTCCTTCTGCTCCAACAGCCCTGAATTATTTACAGTAGCTAAACCCAGCACGCTGACTCTGCTCTTTGCTCTACTTATGCCACCACCCCCTGCTTCCTAAGGCCTTTCTCCCTTTTCTTTGCTTGGCTATCTTCTCATCTTTTAGACTCAGCTCAGGGATCACCACTTTAGGAAGCACCCTTGACACTCCTGTGCTTTGCAGGTTAGGAGACTCTCTTTTCTGTTCCTATAATGTGCTGTATAGATCTCTGTTATTAGACTTGTCACATTGTTTTATAGCTGTTGTTTCTATTACACAGAGATCTTCTTGAGGGTAACAACTGTGTTTTATTCACATTTGTCAACTCAGCACCTAATAAATAGTAGACACTTCATATATGTTTGCTAAATTGAATTTGAACTAAATTTAATATTTTGGGGGCAGAAGTTCTTCTCTAGCTCCTAAAATAATATAATAAAAAGACTATAACATCTTCTACTAGGATTTATAACTTGGTGAAAAGTTAAGCTTGATCGACATAGTTTCATTTGATTCAAATAATTTTACATAACACTGTGTGGGTGCAGGGGTGGGGTGGGTGGAGAATGAGGTTGGTGTAGCAAATGTGTTTCTGGATTTTAACTGACACAAGAAACCAGTTTTCAAACCAAGAGCATATTGTTTGGTTATAGTGATGTTGTGCGCCAGTTCTGAATCATTGCATAGCTAACTGGAAGCTTTAGAATATTTTTAAAATATGCGTGCTCTGTAGATAATGGCATGTCCAGAAAGTTCTAACCTTGAACTTGTGTACTCAATGCTTTTGTTCCCGGACCTTGCGATTCCTTCACATATGGGACAATTACCATATATATGTAATCGTTTATACTTGAATGTTCGAATCTAGTGCTTAGGCAACCTACATAATTCTAAATTTTAAAGACTGCATAAATACATGCTCATGGATATTAAGGGAATTTCCAATTCCCATTTCATACATAATCATGGCATGCATTCTAAAGGCACAGTGTTGGGGGAAAATCACAAAGCAAAGTCATTTATATCTAATACCATTAGTGAGAAAACTTTAATATTAAAATGGTAAACATCAATTATTGCTATCACTATGACAGCTTGATAGCATGAACTAAAAAATTGAGAACTTAGATAAAATACATGCTTTGTTGCAATTTAATTGCTTGAAACTCTGTTCACATAAATATGTGGATATACATATAGTTCATTGTTCATTTGTACTGCCAGTGTCTCAAAATATTTTTCTCAATTTGTTCTTCTCTATTATCCCAACCAGTCTACATTCTCAACTTAATAAATTCATTTTGAAAATTTTCTGTGTACAAGCTTCATGATTTATATTGGTTTACTCTTATAATTTTTTTCTATTACTCAGCAGTTGTTGTCCAATTTATCCTGCTTTTTTTTCATGCATATATTACTTTGTCATAATTTTAATGTCTTAGGTTTATTCAGTGATACTAACTATGCACCCAAATGTGAGTTTATATGTATGTGTGTGTATGTTACCTATGGTGGGAGTTTCAAATGGAAAAGGTGGTTCTCTCCGCTTATGTATCAGTCAGGGTCGAACTGTCACCAGACCGGTCCCATGCTGGGGGCTGGCCCAGCCCGAGCAGGGTCTGGACCTCCAGGCTCTTAACTCGAGCAGGAAAGAATTCAAGAATGAGTCCCAGTGAGGGTCTGAGTGAAGCAAAAGCAAGTTTTTAAAAAATTTCATTTTATTGATTTGAGAGAGAGAAACATCGATTTGTTCTACTTATTCGTGCATTCATTGATTGCTTCTTGTATGTGCCCTGACTGGAGATTGAACCTGTAACCTGGGCATACAGGGATGATTCTCTAACCAACTGAGCTACCCTGCCAGGGGCAAGAGTAAGTTTTTTTCAGGTAGAGACAAAGAGGCTAGGACATGGGTACCTGGAGATAGGATCAAGGTTTGATCTGCCCGCTGCCCCCGAACCCCCTACCCCTCACTCCCTGTTGCAAGTCTCACAGGGCGCTGCTGTGGAAGAAGCATAAGTGCCTGTCTGAGTAGATGTGGGCATCCTTGTGAGTGAGTTGCACACTGGGTCAGTCAGTTTTTTGGGATTTTATCTTTTTTCAAGGGTGGATTGTTTCCGAACTTTGTGGTGCCAAATCCTGACTCTGCCTTTGTTTGGGGGGGATCTTGTTCCTAATGTGGTCACCCGGGAAGTGTCAGGGCATTCCTCTCCCTCAGCCCCACTTCCACTTGTGGTGTGTGTCAGTGTTCACGATGGCATAATGCACTTTGGGCACGTTCTCTGGTCAATTTTTTCTCCATCTTGGGTTGATCTGGTTTTAGCCAGTCCTTGCTGTTGACTTCTGTGCCAATGCAGGAGTTTCCTGTCATAGCTGACTTCCCTTAGATCATGCGTGGAGATGGGGCCTCTGACGCGAGGACCTAGCAGCCTGGCAGCCTATGAAGCCTGCCCTTTCTTCCTTGCTCCACTGCCGGACTTTCCCCTAACTTCCTTCTATCCTGTCTCACCACCGGAGAAGCAGAATCAGTAGGATGGATGTGTGTGTGTGTAAAACAAGGAATTGTTGCACAAGTAGGAGGGGGTTGGTTTAAGTTCAAAATCTGCAGAGCAGGCTGTCAGGAAGGGCCGATCAAACCTCTTTCAGCAGCTGTTCCTCCCAAGCTGCCTGCCTCGGCCCATGCTGCAGACTTTCCTAAAATCTCTCAAAGGTCCACAGACGCCAAATAAGCAGTGACTGTCCTTGGCATGCCCTGTACTTCGTGCTAAGTGGTTCCAACCTTGGCACTAGTGGCAGCTGGTCTTGGTTCACAGCATAACTCTCTCAGGCACCCTCAAGTCCAGCACCGGCAGCTACCAACCACAGATCACACTGTAGCTCCCAGCAGGTGGACCCAGGCCAGGCACAGGGAGAGGCTGACCTGGGCCTCCACCGGAGCTACTGCCAAGAGGCTCCAGAACTAACACCTAGTGGCCAGCTTCAGACCACAGGAGAGCACCGCCCAATTAGTTCCCTAAATGACACACCCAAAGGATGGACTCAGCAGGCACCGGAGCCCCGACAAAGTGACTCCTGATCTGTGAGGTCAGCCTGCACACAACAACTTGCTTGCTATAGTTATGGACAGTCCTCCTAGGCAGTCATCCTGAGGGCCAGTCTCCTCCTCTGACACACCAACAGCAATCAAGACTCAACTACAGTCAGAGGGCGCACACAGAGCACACAAGGGACACACCTGAAGCACCCAGCTCAGGGGGCCAGGGAATCTGTGCTACTGAGCCCCCAGAATACCTATTATGTAAGGCCACCCTGCCAAAACTGGGGGACACAGCAGATTTACCTAAGAGAAAAAACAAAGGGAGGCAGCCAAAATGAGGAAACAAAAAAATGTCTCAATTAAAGAACAAGAAAGTTACTTCAATATAATAAAGGTCATTTATGACAAATAAGACTGTGTTTATGAAAACACTATGAAAACTCTATGTATCGGGATATTAAATGTAGCTTTTCCTATTTTAGGGAATTTCTGCTGAGGCTCTGAGCTGAAAACAATGGATGACCTAACTGACCATGAATCACTCATTCGAATATGTACCTATATTTGGATCAGTATCTATACTATATCCATATCTAATCTATAATGTGAGAAGCACCATTCCAGATACTCTGGATACATCACTGAACAAAACAAAGACCATGGCCCTTGCAGAGTTTCTGTTCATAAGAAGACAGACAATAAAAATAAACATGATAAATAGAAAATTTACATAATATATTAAATAAGATAAAAGTGTTGGTCAAAATGTTTTAAAAGAAGAAAATCATAGCAGCATTAAAATTAAGAGGAGCGAAAGAGGTTTGTAGTGTTTAAAAAATATTTTTATTGAATTTATTGGGGTGACATTGGATAATAAAATTATATAGGTTTCAAATGTGCAATTCTATAACACATCATCTGTATATTGTACTGTGTGTGAACCGCACAAAGTCAAGTCTCCTCCCATCACCATTTATGCCCCTGTACCCTCTTCTTCCTGCCCCACCCCCTTTGCCTCTGGTAATCAGCATATTGTTGTGGGTGTCTATGAGTGGTTTTCTACTTAATCCCTTCACCTATTTCACCCAGCCCCACCCCCCTTCCCTCTGACATTTGCCAGCCTGTTCTCTATCTATGAATCTGTTTCTATTTTGTTTGTTAGTTTATTTTGTTTATTAGATCCACATATAAGTGAAATCATATGGTACTTGTCTTTCTCTGACTGTCTTACTTCACTTAGCATAATGTTCATCCATCCACACTATTACAAAGGGTAAGATTTCCTTCTTTTGCATGGCTGAGTAGTATTCCACTGTGTAAATGTCCCACAGCCTTTTATCCACTCATCTATTGATGGACACGGGCTGCTTCCAAATCTTGACTATTGTGAATAGTGTAATGAACACGGGTGCACATATTCTTTTGAATCAGTGTTTCAGGTTTCTTCTGACATATCCCCAGAAGTAGAATCACTGGGTCATAAGACAGTTCCATTTTTAATTTTTTTAGGACCCTCCACACTGTTTTCCACAGTGGCTGCCCCAGTCTGCATTCCCACCAGCAGTGCACAAGGGATCCCTTTTCCCCACATGCTCACAAATACTTGTTTGTTGATTTATTGATGGCAGCCATTCTGACATGTGTGAGGTGATATCTCATTGTGGTTTTAATTTGCATTTCTCTAACGATTAGTGACATCGAGCATCTCTTCATATGCCTATTGGCCATCTGTATGTCTCTTTGGAGAGGTCCTCAGCCCAAATTTTAATTGAACATTCTGTCTTTTGAAAGTGTTAAGTTGTATGAGTTACTTATATATTTTTGGATATTAACCCCTCATCAGATGTATCAATAGTGAATATGTTCTCCCATTCAGGAGGTTGTCTTTTCATTTTGTTGATGGCTTCCTTTGCTGTGCAAAAACTTTTTAGTTTGATGCAGTTCCATTTGTTTATTTTTTTCTTTTGTTTCCCTTGCCCAAGAAGACATACCCAAAAAAAACAAAAACAAAAACACACACAAAAAAACCTATTACTAAGAGCAATGTCAGAGAGTTTACTGCTTATGTTTTCTTCAAGGAGTTTTATGGTTTTGGGTCTTACATTTAAGTCTTAATCTATTTTGAGTTTACTCTTGTATATGGTATAAAAAAGTGGTCTAGTTTATTTTATTATATGTATCTGTCCGGTTTTCCCAACACCATTTATTGAATAGACTGTCTTTACCCCATTGTATAGTCTTGCCTTCTTTGTCAAATATTAATTGACCATATAGGCATGGGAAAATTTCTGGGCTCTCGATTCTGCTCCATTGATCTATGTGTCTGTTTTTATGCCAGGACGATACTGTTGTGATTATTATAACCTTGTAGTATAGTTTGATATCAGGTAACAAAGCACCTCCAACATTAGGGTTCACTATTTGTGTTGTACATTCTATGGATTTTGACACATGTATAATGACATGGACCCACCATTATAATATCATACAGAATAATTCCACTGTCCTAAAAACAAACAAAAACCCTTTAGAAATCTTTAAAGCTAGTGGAGTCTGTATTGACTTCCCATCCTGGTGTTCTCCTCTCTTTTTTTCTTTTTTAAAAGCTTCTCACCCTAATTAGATTTTAAGTCCACGGAGAACTTCACATTTGCTCCAGTTATGACCCATTAGGGGAAATAAGGCACCAAAGCAATGATTTCACTCTAAAGAGAAGTTCTAGGGTTTGAAACATGGTTGGGTCCAGGGACTGTTCATGGAAAAGTAGCCTTTCCAGAGGGACCATTCATAGACATGTTGCCTCCTAAACTTCCTAATTTCAATCATGTAGTTTTTCTTGGGCGTCACTTTCCCTTCTATCGATCTTCATTCTACCCATACTGGAATTAAACTCAAGAAACTTTGAGTCCCAAAAGCCATCTGAGAAGCTCCAGACCTTACCCATTTCACTCTTTCTGTATTTTTGTAACACTTGCCAATCTGTAGCTCTCAATGTAATATTTATCTGTGTGCTATTACTGCTTGCTGATGTTTAAAGTAATTTGATCTTGTCTCCATAATTGGAATCTGAGTTTCCAGAGGGTAGTGATCAGAGTGGTTGAGGCTATCTATGTTTATATATCTTCTGTAATTCCTACGTATAGCACAGTCTTCAAAAGCATTCTTAATGCACGAATCATTATAGGATCTCAGACGAGATGGTAAATAGAGACATGCCCTGCACCATTCAGAATAGTTATTTGAATTTTCACGTTCGCTTGCAAATTGTCAAGTCTTTTATTCACCAGGATCTTTTAGACCTAGGGATTTACAATCTATAGAATGAGCATTTTTTAAAAGACTCAGCATAATTATTCACTAAATAATTGTTAAATTTAATTTATTTGATTTCAGAAGTAATGTGAGAAATTGATAGTTTTATGTTTAGAAAGAAACAGGCCCTAGCCAGTTTGGAGCAGTGGTTATAGCATCGGCCCATGGATTAAAGGTGTCACAGGTTCGATTCCAGCCAAGGGTACGTATCTCAGTTGCAGGCTTGGGGTGCAGGCGGGAGGCAACCAATCCATATGATGTGCTCCTCTCACATCGATGTTTCTCTCTTTCTCTCTCCCTTCCACTTTCTCTGAAAAGCAATGGAAAAAAAATCCTCAGGTGAGGATTAAAATAAAAAAAAAAGAAACAGAAGAAAAATAGTTACATGAAATGTAGAAGAAAAAGTAGGTTGACAAAAATTATGCCTGAAGCATTTTAACTTCTATAAGTATAGGATAAGTATAAATAGTGAAACATTCTCCAGAGTATTAAATATATTCATGGTACAAATAAGAGAAAATAAGTATATTTATTTACAAGTGTCCTAGAGATCTATAAATTGAGACAAGCCCCAGTCTTGTTGAGCTTCAGAAACTCTTCTATAAAATAGGGCTGATATCTTTCTTAAAAGATTATTCCAGATAATTTCTTGTGACCCATCATGGCTCTAAAACCTTGGATTTTTTTGATATTTTTATGTTTTCTTCACTGAGTAGACAAAGTTCATTTGTGTGTGTGTGTTGGCGGGGGGGGGGGGGGGGGTGTCCTGTTAAGATCTTCTTATCCTAAAGTGAGATTGTACAGCCAAAGTAAAAGCCTCCAAGGAATCTGTGGAAATACTGACAGATTTAGCAGCAGGCTTAAATTCTGGGGGCGCATCTTAGAGTTTAGATGAAGACATCGGAAACCCTGGAGCAGCTCAGAGAGATTATGTTATTAAAGTTATCTGGATAGAATACAAAGTGTGGCAAAGCAGCATGTCCTTGTGTGGAGGGACGGTTGTTGATGATAGAATGAGGGGTGTTCAGCTGTGGGTGTGTCAGAAGGGAGTGCTTTCTGAGGCCTCTGATTTAGAGGAACTTTGGAGGGGTCCAGAGTTGAACCGCAAGCCGGGCAGCGTTGGTGTGCTGTGGTCCTTAAGTATGTTCCCTCTTGCATTGCTGTTAGAAGCTTTACCTGTCTAAGCCTTTTCTTCCAAGTAGCATACAGCCTTCTGGTTTTGGTGTTGTTGTTGTGGTCCTCTCCACAGTGCTCTGCCCGGAGTCCATTCTAGGGGCTCAATAGCTGCTTGTGGAGTGATGATGGGAACAACGGCTGGGAATCAACCAAAGGGGCCTATCTCTTGCAATGCAGCAGTTAGAAATAAGAGGGGAGTGGAAAGGCAGTCAGGAGAAGGGCTGAGCTATTAATAGGCTCCGTGAACAGACACAGCAGCTGTGAAGGGAAGGATCCACAACCTGAGAAGATTCAGTGTACCTCTGTTCCACACGGGTAGCTGACCCGGGCAGCGGCTGCCTCCCACCTCCAGGGCAAGTTAGGGAGCTAGAGGAAACAGTTCTCAAGTCTCTGAGGTCATTTGCTTTACTCTTCTTTTTTGAGTTAGAAGTTCATTAGTAATTATATTAGAAACTCAAGTAATAAACTTGAATCATTTTTTTGAAAATTAAAAAAAATGTTTTAGAGAGAGAGGAGGGGAGCAGGGGAGAGAGAGAGAAACATCAATACGAGAGCAAAACACAACCAGTTGCCTCCCACATGCAGCCTGACCGGGGATCAGCTGGAGATCCAGCCCCTAACCTGGGCATGTGCCCTGACCAGGAATTGTACTGGTGACCTTTCAGTGCATGGGATGACACTCAACCAACTGAGCCACACTCGCCAGGGCAAACCTGGATCATTTTTTTAAACGAAGATAACTATTTGTGAGTTTTCAGCAAATGAGACTCAATCTGAAAGGCACTGTCTTAATGCCAGGGATCATATTAGGCACCGTGTATTACAGACGGGTTTGGCGCAGTTGATGCTGATCTCTAGGGACAGCTTACCTGGAGTGACCCGGAGTTGAATGATGTTGAGTTCTCACTGGCCTGCTACTTCTGAATGCTTTGTAGTTGCTGCTCAACACCAAATGTTATGCCTCTTTCCAGCTATGTGACCATTCAGAAAAAATTTTTTCATACAAAGTCAAGGGATAGTTAAAGTAATCACAGAATACTCTGTTCTTGTCAAACTAAATACTGTGTTCTTTCAAAGAAATAGCAATCAGAGATGGTGGAATCATCCATTTTTACATTTGTTTCTAATGAAATTAGAAACATTGAAACACCTATCCATGGGACTTTCAACCCTCTGGATTGTAGCCTACTATGTTTGAAATAATAATACTGCCTGGAGTATAGTAGGTGTTTGATAAATATTTACTAAATGATTGAAGGACTATTTTCTTCAACTGCATTTTTAAAAGCTTAAAATTCTTCCTCATTGTTTACAGGTTAGAATGCCCTAATTTCTACAATGAGGAGACAAACATTGAGAATCTGTGGAGGGCTTATTAGTACCAGGAGCTTTGCTAAGCACTTTATATATTATTTCATTTAGTTCATACTACATCACTGTGAGGTAGGTATTTTAACCATATATATATACACACACACACATACACGCACACACACACACACACATATACACATACATATATTAAATATTTTTTATTGATTTTTTAGAGAGAGAAATAGGAAGGGGGGTGGGGAGAGAGAGGAAGGGAGAGAGATAAACATCAATTGGCTGCCTCCTGTATGCTCAGGCCTGCAACCCAGGCATGTGCCCCGAATGGGAATCCAACCAGTGACCTCATGGTGCATTGGGTGGCACTCAACCAACTGAACCACTCCAGCTAGGGCAATATTTTACAAAAAAAAAAAAAAAAAAAAAAAAGAAGGAAAAGAAAAAGATTAAAACTCAGCATGATCAAATAGCTCACAGTCCTAAGATGGTGGAATTAGGATTTGGTTCCTATGCTGTGCAGAGCTGTTTCAATTCATGTTGTGGTCTCTTGTTTTTCCTCATTGCACCCAGGTGAATTGAGACGATAACAATAAGAATTACTCTCCATACTTTTTTCCTAGAAAATTATCTTCACCCATAGTTCTCCAGTACCTAAAACTCAATGGCAAAAGTTGCATGAATACTTATTATAGATTTGGAGAAGGACTGTGGAACTATTTTTAAGAAACAACAGCACTTTTCTCCAAATGCTCTCTCAAATATTTGAAAAAGAGTCATGAGAAAGCTTGATTCAGGGCTAATAAATTAAATGATGCCCAATTTATATTGGAAACAAAATGCTTCCAGTTATCAAATTATCTTATCGATACTTAAATCATCTTGTTGAGAGTTGAGAATATAGACTCTGGCCCGACCAGCGTGGCTCAGTGGTTGAGCGTCGGCCTAGGATCCAGGTGATCGGGGTTCGATTCCCGGTCAGGGCACATGCCCTGGTTGCGGGCTTGCTCCCCAGTGGGGGGCGTGCAGGAGGCAGCGGATCAATTACTCTCTCATCATTGATGTTTCTATCTCTCTCTCCCCCTCTCCCTTCCTCTCTCTGAAATCAATAAAGATATATTTAAAAAAGGGAAAAAGAATATGGACTTTGGAGCCACACTGCCTGAGTTTGAGTCCCAGCTTCTCTCCTTACTGGCTAGTTGACCTTCAGAAATTTACTTAACCTCTGTTTCTCAGTCTCTTTATCTGTAAGATGACAAAATCATAGAACCACATGAGTTACGATGAAGATTAAATAAATTAAATTTTATAAAGTAATTAGAATATTATCCAGCACATAGTAAGCTCTATGTAGTATTTATTAAGTAATTACATAAAATTCCTAAAAGTGAGACCTTGTTGAAAAACTCTTTCAACACAAACAAACCTCAAAATTCCGTTTGTTTTCTGTTCTTGGAATGAGTGTAGAATCATACTTTAAATGAAGATCCTATGTGTTTTCAACATAAAAGAATTAGTATATTTGGTTACCTGCACATCTTATTATTATTTTTTATTGGCCTGAGGAAAATTGGAATTGAGGTTTATTCCTTTTAATTTATTTATTGCTTGACTGTCTCCACCTGCAAACACCACAGTGACCAGTACCAAGATCTAATCTTAGAACAAATTAGGAGGTGGGGATTTGGTAAGATCCAAAACTGGACAACAATTGAATCACAAAAGGTAAAATGGTCTCTGAGGTTTGAACTAGTTATATAAGGGACATGATATTTGCCACTGAGTTTATACCTCAGCAGGATGTCAAGAAATACTTTATATCCAAACCTCATTTCCTAATCACAAGTTAATACAACATGTATTAAAAATCTTTTCCTGGTGCAGATTTTAACTGATTGTATATACTTTGAAAATATACAGAAGACAGGATGGAGGCAAAGGATACGGAAATTATGCCAGATTACCTGTGTTACCTCTTTGGAATGTAAAGTCTTTGGATTCTGTGGATAAAGTCTTGACATTTAAAATAATTCTGATCTTTCTCAGTGTTCCAGTGAGGGCTAGAGACACTCTGAGAGTACATATATTCATTCATCTTTAAGAAGCCATGTAGTTGCTTTGCCAGCCAGCTCAGGGAAGCTTCCAAGCATGGAGACCAAATGGTGATGTCAATGTATTTAGCATTCAGAGGGGAGGAGAGAGGAAATAATATTTAGATACCTCTGGCCTAGCTTTCCTGCTTGCCAGTGGTGACTGTCACCATCAAATCTAAACATTGGAGCATCAATCTGTGCTTTCTGTGTGGTCCATTTGGTGCACGAATGAGCATCTAAGTCCTTTATGCATTTTGGCCAATAAAAGTAGTTTATCTCCCAGAAAGGCATTTAATCAAGCCATACTGAGGGTCAGATTATTAACTGAATTAAAAGAAATGATGAAAAAAAAAAGCCTCTTTCTTGTGCAATATATTGATTTCTTATTTAAAATGTGAACAATAGGGATTTGATTCCATAGTCCTCTGTGGAGTCACTGTATATTCTTAGAAAAATCACTTAACCTCTCTGGGATTCAAAATTTTTATTTCAGAAAAGTGGAGTATATTGCTATTTCTCAGCCATGTGCATGTGTTAGAATGATATATGAAGTCTTAGCTAAAAAGTTCTTCAAGGAGTTCGGATAGATGAAGGGCCAACATTAAAAGAACACAAACTTCATCTAGTTTATTTTGAAATTTATTTATAGAACATTGGAGTTGACATTAATGTTGGGGGGTTTCGTAGCCTATGCCTCTTCCATTTAGCAACGAGGCAGGTGTGTTCAGAGGAGGCCCATCTTACCTTGGATCTGTAGCAGAAGTGAGTCTAGAACCCAGGGCTCCTGCCTGAGCCAGACACAGCCCTAATTCTGTCTCACAAAGGGCACCACTTAAAAGATTTGATTCAGGTTTTAAAAAATGTCGCCACAGAATATGGAAGCAAGCCAGTTGCTTTATGATTTTTATTTTTATTTTTGGTATGAATTATTAGCTCTAATTTTGCACAGGTCACAGTGTTACAGGAGGGGGCTATTAGAAGACAGCAAGATTCATGGGTTGTCCATGTTGTGCTCAAAAAGCAATGTAAGAAGAGGAGGGGGTTCTGGGTGCACATGATGACAAATGTAATACATCACAACACAAACTTCTCCCAGCCCCAGCAGCAAAGCATGAGATAGCCAAAGCCTCTGGCAGCAAGCACAAGAGGGAGAGGGCTGTGAATCTTCCTCTAGAGAATACTCGCAGTATTGAGCTCTGAGTGGCTAAGAAAGGGATGAACTATAATATACTATTACTGGTAAAACAACAAAAAGGGCAACCGTTCTGTGAGCAGGACAGTAAAGCAATTTGCACATTTGGTAGCTGAAGCTGGAAAGCTCTCCTAAAAAAATAATTAGATTGTATACTTTTTTTTTTTTTTTTTGCATTCTTTGCTTTGCACCCCTACATAGAACCTTGTATTATTCGGTTTATCATAGCGTGATCAAATATATTATTGCAAATTGTCTATCTCCAACACTAGCTCTAAGTCTGCTGGAAACAGAGGCCTCTAACTTCATCTATGTCAGCACATAGCAGGTGCCTGAGAAATATTTGCAAAAAGAGTTAATGAATGAATGAATGAATGACACTTCCCTTCCCCCAGCCCCTAGTTTATGAATGGCTAAGAGTAAGATTAAGATAGAAAATGTTGATGTATAAAATGAAGAGTTATCTGCTTCAATTAATTTATCAAACAGTATTTTGAGCCTCTGATAGAATAATGTCAGGCAGTTTGTACGTTACTTTTTCTGATGGCATGTTTTGGACTTTGCCCCTCCATTAACTCCCTCTCTACAATTTACAATTGCTTACAATTCTATGGAGCAGATTGAAGCCGCTCCATAATCTTAATAGGGGATTGATGTCTTCTAAATCCGAGGTGTTGAATCACAGCCCCCAAATGAAATTTCCCCAAATCACAGTGTATAGTGATTGCACACTGAGGGAGCAGCACTGGGTGACAGTAGAGATGACTGGAATCATGGGGAAAAATGAAGGCACCCAGCTTGCTGACACAAATCTTCGTGGGCCTCTCATAAACCAGGAGGGTGAAGTCAGAGGCGGGGAGAGAGAGAGATGTTTGATCTGTAAAACTCAGGCTATGATTCCAAAGAAATAAAATAAAACATCCAAAAGTTAATTTCTGTGAGAATGTCTAACCCTCCATAACAGCTAATCTTTCAAAGAATGAAGTTCTTATAAGCTATCAAAATGGGGCAATTCTTGCCACCCCTGCCCACCACCCCAAGGAGTAGGCCAATAAACTAAAATCAATGGTTTGGAGCTTTCTTCCATTCTGAAACATGGCAGTGTCTTCACAGTAATTTGAATAGAAATTAAACACTAAGAGAGTAGGAGAAAAGATAAGCTAAATCATATCAACTCTATATTATTTTCAGCATTACACAGACTCTTTCATATCATGCTGTGATGCAGTTTACAAGTTTTCCAATTGTATTTTATTTTTACTACCCGCCTCTACTCCGCCTTTGGGTTACACAAATACCAAATGGATGATCTGATAATATATTTTCTAATCTCTCTCTCATATTCTCTCTTTCCCATAGCCTCTCTCCCTCCCTCTCTCTCTCATATTCTTCATATTCCGTCTCTCTCTCTCAAGCTGCAAAGAATGAAGCAAAAGCCAATCCTACTGATCTAAACACGACAATTTGGCAACTTCTGTTTCCGTAGTTCAGCCGATTTTGTGATTCTCATCAACTTTTCTAATTGTTAGTGTTCAGCTATCACGTTAACAGAGAGGTAGGAGGAAAGCTAGTTTGAATGTGGGCCTGATCCTGGAGGTCACAGGAAGATTATGTAACAGCACCGAGAAGCTTTGCAAAGTGTTTTAAATAGCATGGCATTTAGCTGAGTGCAAGAACATAAAAGTGAAACCACAAGCCCAAAACATTTTGCAATTACTGACAAAATTGTGCCTTGTCAGATAATGCTGGGGAATAGCTGCGGCAGAGGGGAGAGGGGCTAAGACGGCAATAAAGGCCACACATCCCGATTCTGTAGCAACTGATGGCTTGTGTCCGATTTCCTCCCGGAACGGTTTCCTTGAAATATTGTAGGATAGGTAGATAAGACAAAGGAGAAAAACAATTATATTCTCTGTGCGCATGAAGTGACCGAGACAATGGGTTATTTTTGGAAGCAAACTCTAAAAATCTTAGTTCCGAAGCTTAAATGTGGACCGAGGGACTGTGTCCTGTTTCTCCCTGCTGGGTTCATTTAGGATAAATCCCAGGCTGTCCTGCGTTTTAGTTGGAGCCTCTCACTGTGGGGTGATTGGACTTTCTCTGCCCTAGGCACAACATATGCTACTTCCCATCCCTTTAATAGGCATTAGTTCTGCAGACAGCACTGGTCACTTCACAATCACTTTAATGCAAATATGCGAGGCTGAGGGAGAAAACATGTCACAAAGAGGCAGCCATCCATTTCTTCTCCTTTCTGGTTTCCTTTTTTACAAGCTCTCTTGTATATGTTTGATTTGAACATAAATACAGTATAAAAATAAAGGAATATATAGCATCCATTGCGAGAACTATAAAATAGCTCCCTAAAAATTCCCTTGAAATGCCTTTTATTAAATGCCAGTAACTAGAACCCTATAAATGGTTTTGTTTTTATTGTTCCTTTTTTTTCATTTTTCTGGGTGTGTGTGACTATTTTTTTTTTTTTTAATTAAGTGGAATCCCTGCATGTACTCTGACACTGCCGCATTTATAAGAAATAGAAGGGGAATTCAAGCAAAGGGTAGAACTATATTTAATCTGTTAAATGAAAATAAAACACACAATTAGCTTTGCACTGCAAAAATTAGCTTCTGCCTCATTTTCAACCTCTATTTAAAGAACTTTGATTTCTCAGTAACAAGGCATCTGATCTGTAGCAGGGCATTTCTAAGACAGATTTGCAAATGTATATTACGCAGGCACGCATTTTAAATCTGAGCAGAGATTATGTGGTATTCGTCTGTCTAAACCATGAAGATAGAAATTACTTTGCCAGTAGTGAACCTGAGTCTTCCAAAATCATCTGCCAAATGTGGGAAAGACTCTGGATTAGTGAGACCTTATTTCGGAGAAGTTAAACATTTCTGTTTTGTTTTAGAGTGTATCCGGTGAATTTATTTATATGCAACTATTTGTCACAGGAGACAGCTTGACATGCTAAGCCTTGCTTTACATTAAGCACATGAAAGTTCTTACATGTGCAGGATGAAAAACTAAAATGTAACCATCTGCACATATTTCGAGGTCCATAAAATTGTGCCAAGGACCCTGAGAAGCCCATATGCATGAACAGTAATACAGAACTGAAACAATATGCAGAGTAATAGAACATTTGGAAGACATTGCACTTCTTAAAATAATACAATTAAAATGTTAAGCAAATCCTATGTTAGTCTAAGGTACAAGTGTAGCAAACATGTGCCATATGAAGGGGACAATATGCTTTCATTGTGACTCCATTCTATTAAGTTAATGATCTATATCAATGTGCTTCTATATATCATATAATACACTTTCCTGTCTTTTAAAAAGCAGTCACTTTAATCTACCTTTATGCCTGCTTGCTTACTGTTACGCTTATGATTAACTTAGGAAGTAGGGAAAATAAAAGCCAAATGGAGTGTCAGGTCAGCCATTATTATTTACTATGCCATTTTAATGTAGTCTTAACCTAAGATAATTACATTAAGAACATTACTTTTTTTCCTTTCTCCCAAAATTATTTTTTAACTGAAATAGCCAATTACCCAATAGATGGGGGAAGGTCTCTTCAGCTATTGGTGCCTGATGATTTACGTGGACACCCATTAGTGCTAATGGAAGGTTTGTGCATAAATCTCTCCACTGCAAAAGGTAATGGCCTCCTATTAGGCTCCTAGAAAAGGGGCATAAGCGAAGCCTGTCTTTATAAATGACCAAAGTAGTGAATTACTTAAGGGAGATTTACATCACAACTAATTAAATAGTTTTAATGATTTTGGTAGCATTTTGTTTACATTGTTATAAATTTTTTTAAATGCCAAGTATCTATTTGATTCTCTATAAACTGCCAAAATTAATTCAGGAAGCTATTGTTATTAATTAAGTACCTGCATTTTCATAGGCAAATATATTGCGATGCTGAAAATGGATCTCTCATTGTTCTGAGGAAAAATAATACCGGAAACTTTTGTTTTATTTCATTTTAAGTTTTTAAGAAACATTGTCACATGCCCAATCCTGACGAAAGAACCAAAAAGGTTATTTTGGATTGAATTGTATCCATTTTCGGTTAAATTTAAAAATAATGAAAAAGAACGAGATTTGAAATAAGAATGAAATGACTTTATTCAAGTGAATAATGCAGCCAGCATTAGAAACCATCTTCTGCAGTATCGAGGTAGGAGGGAGAAGGTGTGTGAGGTCTTATCGCAGACTCACCTGCTAGTCCGTCAGCAATCCCTGCACCCAGAATAGGTCACAGGGTTACAGCCCGTAGCCAGTCACCTGCACAATGGTGGACCTCACCCTTACCAGAAACAGTTCTTTGGAAAATGGCATTTCAAACCAGTCATCTAAGTCTTATTGGAAATTTGTTCATGTATTAAGACAGAGTCCTTGAGATCATATTAATACGCTACTGCCTGACTTGACTTTGGCTTATGGCATGATCTGAACTTTACTGGAGAGAGTGCAGGACAGGGTGGGGGATGGGAGGGGGGCGGAGAGGGGCAGTTTTGGGAATTCTGGAAAAAAGCTGAGAGGCTTGCAACTTGAGCATTTGCAACTCTACAGTTACATTGATATGGTTATCTCAGTCTGAATTTAAATGGCTTTGATTGCTCTCAATTCAATTCATATGAGCCCTTGAAGTCGATATTCAGGATGAGTGCTGGGCTACTTGATCTGGGGCCTAAATAAATGATCTGAGGTCAGGTTCAGGTTCTCCTTTTACTCTCTCAAAAACAGGACTATTCCGGTTATGCATTTCTTTTTGAATGCGTACTTTGTATCTTGCATGGAATTTTCCCTTTCATCTGAATTGTTAATATTTTTGGCATAAACTTGTTCATAATAACCTTTTATTATTCTTGTAATGTCTGTAGAACATGTAGTGATGACAACACCTTTATTTCTGATATTAGTAATTGTGCTTCCTATAGTTTCTTTCTGATTAATCTGGCTAGAGATTTATAAAATTTATGATTTTTTTCAGGGAAATGGATTTGAGTACAAATTTTTCTATAATTTTTCTCTTCTTTTCTGTCCTCCTCTTATCTTCATTGTTAACTTCCTTCAGTTATTTTGGAATTAAATTTTTCTTTTTGTTTCTGGGTGGTGTTGCTCCGTGGTTGAGCACTGACCCATGCACCAAGAGGTTGCTAGTGCGATTCCCAGTCAGGGCACATGCCAGAGTTGCAGGCTGGATCCCCAGCAGGGTATGTGTAGGAGGCAGCCAATGGATGCTGATGTTTCTCTCTTATCCATGTTTCTATCTCTCTCCCTCTCCCTTCTTTTCTAACCAAAAGCAATAAAAAACCAAACAAAAAACTCCCTTCCTTTTAAAAATTTCTTAATATCATTAATTTGAGATCCCTCTTTTCTATATAAGCATTTAAAGGTATCAGTTTCCCTCCACACTCTGCTTTAGCTGCATAATAAATTTTATATGATGTGTGTTAATTTGCTTTAAAACATTTTCTAATTCTCTTTGTAATTTCTTCTTAGATATAATTTCTTCTTGAATGAATGTATCTTTTTTTCTCTGATTGCTCCTACATTTTCTGTTTGTTACTGATACTCAGCCAATAGATCATGAGACGTGAGGAGCCTTGATGTGATTTCCTTTATGTTTTCTTGGCTTAGGGTTTATTGAGGTTCTTAGATCTGTGGATTTATAGTTTTGGCAAATTTGGAAATTTTTTTTCATTCTTTGTAGTCACTCCTCTCTCTTTTTCTTCTGATACTCTAACTAAATGTGTTTTAGACCATTTGTTATCCTATAGTTCACAGATCCCCTGTTCATTTTTTCTCAATTTATATTTATTTATTTATTTATTTATTTATTTATTTATTATTTTTATGATCTTTGCTTCTCTTTGTTTTTGGACAGTTTGGAGTTTTATATTTTCAAGTTCACTAATTTATATTGCTGTAGTGTTTAATCAGCAGATAATCCCTGATTGTATTTTCACCTTGTCAAGTGCCTTTTGGGTCTTTCTTAACATCTTGCATTACTCTCTTCATCGTATTAATAGCTTTGTCTATCTACCTTTTAACCATGTGAAATATGTTCAACATATTGAGCATATATGTTCTTACTGTTGTAACATCTTTTTCTGATAGTTCTGTTATATATGCAACCTCTCTGTTTCTTTCAATTAACTATTCTGAGTCATGGTTCATATTTTCCTCTGCTGAGCCTCAGACAGTAGCTGTCCCCTGCTGTGGTGTGGCAGTGCCTGTGTTTCTCTCCTGGGCAAGCCTGCCAACTCCAGGTGTTGTCAAAATAATTTTTACGCAAGGCCTGACTTCCATATCCCTCACCTTACACCAACGAATGTGTTGTTTTCTCTGTTTAAAAAGTTACCAAATAAATCTTAAAGTTAGTTTTTATTAGGATGGGTGTAGAGCAACTTTTATAGTGCTATAAGCCTAATTCAACCCTATTACTTAGATGATTTCCTTCTGAGGACTCTAATCAAGGACCCATGACTTAGGGAGTCTTTATGTGAACTCTTTCCAGCCTTATATGGGCTCTAAAGATTGCACAGCACACTATTTTCTGTGATTACTTTGCTGGCCTCGCAAACATGCAGAGATCAGTACTCAGCTAAAGAGTCAAGAAGATCTCTGTAAATTTCTGGATTTGGCCTTCTGGACTCTAGAACTGTAAGAGAATAAGTGTCTATAATGATAAGCCACTAAATTTGTGGTAATTTGTTATAGCAACTATAGGAAACTATACAAGTTTTAAACTTCAAGCTCTTACATTTAGGACTGTCATCTATTTTGTGTTCAGTTTTGTATATTATGTGAGAAAGGAGTCTAACTTTGTTCTTTTGAGTGTGGCTATTCAGTGTCCCAACAACAAGTGTTGGAGACAGTTTTCCCCCCCATTGAATTGTTTTGGCAACCTTGTAGAAATTCCACTGTAAATGTAAGTGTATACTTCTGAACTCTCAAATCTATTTTACTAATCTATGTTTATCCTTAGGCCAGTATTACACTTATTTGAATTCTAAACTTGTGTAGTATGTTTTGAATTCAGAACTTTTGAGTTTTCCAACTTTGTTCTTTTTCAAGATTATTGTGATTATTCCGGGTCCCTTGCATTTCCGTATGAGTTTTATGATCAGATTGTCAAATAATGCAAAAAAACGTACCTGGGATTTTGATATGGATCTGTAGATTAATTTGGGAAGTATTGCCATTTTAAGATTAAATCTTTCAATCCACGAGCATGGAGTGATCTTTCACTCGCTTAGGTCATTTAAAATTTCTTTCAATGAAGTTTTGTGATATTCAGAGTATAAGTCTTACACTCCTTTTCTTAAATTTATTCCTAAGTATTTAATCTTTGTTGTGCTCATGTAATTAGAATTGTTTTCTTAATTTAATTTCCAGATTGCTCATTACTAGTATATAGAAATACAATTGATATTTTCTGTTTATCTTAGGTCTTGTAATCTTTCTGAACTCATTTCTTAGTTCTAATATACTTTGGTGGATTCCTTAGAGCTTTGTGTATGCAAGATCATGTTACTTGCAAATAGCAATAGTTTTATTTCTTCCTTTTATTGCTTTTTCCTCCCTGATTGCCCTAACTAGAATGTCCAATGCTGAGTAGAAGTGGTAAGAACCGAAATTCTTATCTTGTTCCTGATCTCAGGGGAACAGTATTTACTCTCTCACAAATGAGTGTGATTATAGATATAAAGTTTTCATAAATGGCCTTTTATGTCATTTTTAAAAAATTAGTAGGCTTTTTCAGAAAAACTGGGTAAAAATACAGAGAGTTCCCATATAGTCTGCCCCCACATACAGTTTCCTCTATTCATTCTTGTATTATAAGACATTTGTTAATTTTAAAGAACTAATATTAACATATTATTAATTAAAATTCATAGGTTATTTTAGGATTCACTTTTTGTGTTGTACACTGCCACGAGTTTTAACAAATGCATAATACCACATATCCACCATTATAGTATCATAAAGAATAATTTTACTGCCCTAAAAATCCTGTGTTCCAACTATTCATTCCTTCTGTCTCTTAAATCCCTGGTGACTACTGGTCTTTTAACTATTTCTATAGCTTTCCCTTTTTTAGAATGTCATGTAGTTGGAATCATATATTATGTAGCATTTTTAGACTGGCTTCTTTCACTTAATAATACACATTAAAGCTTCCTCCATGTCTTTTCATGGCTTGATAGCTCATTTTTTATTGCTGAATACTATTCCATTGTTTGGACGTACCACAGTTTATTTACCCATTCACCTACTAACGGATATTTTGGTTGCTTCTAAGTTTTGGCTATTATGAATAAAGCTGCCATGAATAATCCATGTGCAAGTTTTTGTGTGGACATAAGTTTTCAACAATTTTCTGTGAATATCAAGGAGTGTGATTGTTGGATCAAATGTTTAGTTTTGTTGGGAATTACAAAACTGTCTCCCCAAGTGGCCATATCATTCTGCATTCCTAACAGCAGTGAATGAGAGTTCCTGTGGCTCCACATCCTCACCAGCATTTGGTGGTGTCAGTGTTTTGGATTTTGGCCGTTCTAATAGGTGTGTAGTAGCATCTCATCACTGTTTTACTTTGTAACTTTCTGATGACATATACTGTGAAATATCTTTTTTATATGCTCACTTGCCATCTGTATAGCATTTGTGGAGAAGTTTCTGCTTTAATATTTTGCCTACGTTTTATTTAGGTTGGTTGTTTTCTTATTATTGACTTTAAGTGTTCTTTAAATATTTGAGATGCAGCTCATTTATCACATACATATTTTGCAAATATTTTCTCCTAGTCTGTGGCTTCTTTTTCCATATCATTTACTTTTTATTTAGCATTTTGTTTCCTTAGTTTTCTCATTAATAGAAGAGGTATAATAATGGAACCCCACAGGGTTATTTTGAGGTTCATATCAATTAAGATTCATGCTTTATACCAAAACCACTTTGTGTATTTTAAATAGTAAGGTATTTAACACAGGTTAGTTGCGTGCTTCTAAAATTCTTGGAAGGCCGGAGAGCAAAAACTAGGTTGGACCTCTAGTAAAACTTCTTAGAATAAGACTACTTACTCAATTGGCCTGCCAGGAGAGCTGTCACACTTAGCAAGGTAGAGATTCAAGTGGCTGTCACTGGAACTGTGAGTCAGTAACTCGCCGAGTGGAGCCTGTCATTGCCACTGTCACTGTCACTACCACCGCACATCGGCAGCTGCCTGAGCATTGGGAAACTGAGCCAGATGCTAGCTCCAACTCTTTACCAATATCTGCAAAACCATGCACATTCGCTTCACAGGCTTGCTTGTCAGAAGAAAAGATGCTGCAAGCCACGGGAATGGGCTCTCAATTTTACTTTTGTTTCCTAAATTTCAGGGAAGTGCTTCTCACTGGTGGAACCTAATTTGCAAACCTGATGTACTTGGTTAGTTGAAAAGAAAATCTGGGGATATAACTTTTTACTTTCCAGCTTTTGTAATAAAGTAAGGTACTATAGAAGAAGATGGGAAGAAATTCCGAGTACTAATCTACCATACCCAGCACAAGAATTAGATGAGAGAGCACCAGTGACAAGGCCCAGCAGCCCTGATAGTGCATGTCAACAGTTGGGGCCAATGCAGTTGCCAGTACATCCACAGTTGGCCCCTTACCCCCACCACTATGCCGGTGTCTACAGCCATCTCCCCCACTACACAGGCACCTGCAGCTGGCCACAGCGTCTGAGTGTGTGCATAATGCCAGCTTCTGGGTTTTGGCTCAATATTTATTTTATTTTAATTTATTTCAATATTAACCTTTTTGATATAACTGAATTGACACAGGATTTCTGAGTTTGGAGACTGAGAAATAGAAATTGTTAGCTACCTTCTGAAGCAGATTTGTTTTTATAATGTAGCATTTTATTCCAGCTGTCACAGAATGGTAGGCAATAGCTCTGGGAAGGAAAGAAGGAAGGAAAGAAAGAATCACTGTACAAAATCCCAATTATGCCATAATGAAACTTGATTATTCTTGGTTATATCTGATGTAACAAAACTACGTTCTTTTAGAAAAGGCAGATAGTGCTGACAAACCCAGGGATGCTACAGTTCTGTCTAGGCATTGGAATGAAACTTTCAAATGGGAAAAGATACTGAGAGTCTTCTTCATAGCTTGCCTCGTGTTTCATTAAGTTTTGGAAGAAAGAAAATGTTTCCATACTGTTTTCAACAAGAACAGCTTGTTGAGCCCTGCTGGGTGTGGCTCAGCAGTTGAGCATCGACCTAGGATCCAGGAGATCGAAGTTCCATTCATGGTCAGGGCACATACCGGGGTTTCGGGCTCGATCCCCAGCAGAGGGCTTGCAGGAGGCTGCAGATCAATGACAACTCTCTCATCATTGATGTTTCAACTCTCTCTCTCCCTTCCCCTTCCTCTCTCTGAAGTCAATAAAGATATATTTAAAAAATAGAAAGGAAGAGCTTGTTGAGACATAAAAGGGAATAGTGTGCTTTTCCTTATATATGTACATCATTCCATTTTATTTTAAAGTTGAAGAGGAAGGTTAAAACACAAAAAGCACAATTAAATAAGCATTATGCAGTCAGATATAAAACCATCTCTATTCTTCTCTGCCATTTTGTTATTTTGAACAAGTCTTTCAGTTTCAAGGCTTCTGTCTCTTAAATCTAAGAGATGTGGATGACATGAAGTGTTTGTTAAGGTTCACTATGATACAAATGTCTGTAAATTACTTTTGGTGCTTTTATTTATTCATTCTTGAAATGTATAGTGTGTCTTGACCTGCAAGAGGCACCAGGAATACACAGTTGGAATTGGAGGAGACAGAAAAGCTAACCAGGATAGTTCCTTGGGGTAAGTGCTTTTATGAAGGTTGTCAACTGATGGTTGTTGGTGTCAATGCTAACAGGAACCCCCAGTTTGGGGTGTGGTAAAGGAAACTTTATTTAGTGTAAACAGCTTAATTGTGATATAGCAGGTATGTGAGAACAGCTTAATAGTTTTACACCTTAGTTATGAAGCAGCAAGCTATAGAACAGCATGGCTGTGAGGTGGCCCTGGGGCAAGGCAGCCCTGGGGTGAGGGCCCTCTCCAGCTAGGCAGCTCTGCGCTGCTTTGCCTTCCCCTGCTCTGCTCCACCCTGGCCCAGTGAGATGTCTTCAGTGTTCCATCTTTGATGTCTCAGCTCCAGCTGGGAAAGTTCTTCCTTCAGTCTTCAATGGAAAGGGAAAATGCACTCCCGAAGGCAGAGCGGAGCTGCTTATATAGAGAAAAGTTCCAGCTCTCGGCCCCTGACTGGTCCATCCTCATGCAAATGAGGACTTCAGGTCCCCATAACTTGAATGGAGCGATTCTGATTGGTCAATTAAGATACTGATGGGGTTGTAGCTGCACAACCCTGATCGGATGGGGAAACTCAGTCCTACTGGCTGAAGCATAATTCCAGGAACTCCTTTCTCAGCGCTGGCTCAGGGGCAGGAACACAGTGCAGGCAGGCAGTTCAGTGTGAGAGTCACCAGCTCAGCGCAGGCTTCTCCTTGAAGGCTGGTTTGTGTGAGAGGCCCCTCTTTAGAAATCGTCGCTAGTCTCTGCTTTTAAATTTGAGCTTAGTTAGCCACCAGGAGTCCATCTTGGTGGGTATCTTTCTTAAGGTTCACAAGGTGTACCCCAGGAGATTTGGAGAGAGGGAGGGAGAAGATTTGCTAAAGCAGGTAACTAGAGTTTCAGAGGACAAGACGAGCTACCAAGTGGAATAACTGGGGAGGTGCTGCGGAGGGGAAAGGAGATGTCTCTTCAGGTAAAGGAAAGTGTGGCAGATACTCCTAAAGGCATATCAAGCCCCACTTCCTTTTCCTTCTGGGCACAGGGCGGAAACTACATTTCCTGCCTCACTGTGGTTACATGGGGCTGATTTTATTCTCACCGATGGACTGTGGACAGAAGTGATTCACACCATTTTCAGGCACTTCCCGTAAGAAAACCTCCTGTGTGATCTTCCATGCATTCCTTTTCATTCTCTCTCTCTCTTAAGTCTTTGGTGGGCTGGTTGTAGATGATCTAAATAAAAATTTTGAGGCCTCAGATTAGAAGCTCTCAGCTTTAACTCCCAAGTGATTCTAACATAAGCCAACATTGATCTGGAGCAGCCATTCTGAGGATTCATAGAGAATCAAGCCCTATTGAAAAAATGATTTAGTGACTATTTTCTCAATTTTGCAAGGATTCGTGGGCGAAGGTTAATTCATCATATACAGTGGGTCGAAGGGCATTAGGGCTTAAGTGTCTCATGGGACACCATTTGCAAAGAGCTAACCTAGAGGATATTGGAGCTACTGGGTGAAAAGGACTGGGTTCCTGAATAACTGAATGGAGCAGAGAACCACGGCTGACCTGCATTGGATTGTTACTTCAGAAATAAACCTTAATCTATTTGTGACCAAAATGTTGGGGCTATTTGTTACATCAGTTAGCCTACTATCACTAATTCAAATAGCATGTGCAAGTATATTGTGGTTATAGAAAGCAAAAGGAATTGAGGAGATTACATAATGTATTCCAGTTGGAATAGTGGTTGCATATTTAGTTGCTATTGGCTTGAGCTGAGGGAGAAGAGGGTGTGGTTAAGGTTGAGGCTGGACAGCTAAGCAGTGGCCATATTACCAAGAGCCTTGTATGGCAGTTTCAGTTTTATCTCAAAAGTAATGGAATTCCACTTATTCTGAGACTTCTCACTTGATAGTTTAATAATTTCCACACTTTTGAATACTGCTTCTAAGTAAATCTATAATCAAAATGAAACCAAGGCCCAAGTGTGAGTGGAAACCTAAAAAGGATGACCACACTGCAATGTGTGCTATGTACAGGAAGCGGGGTAAATGAAACCTGGAGAAGGTCTCTTTCATATCACGGAAAATCGGGTTGTATTTGCCGCTCATTTCAACTACCTCCATCCCTGGAGATGTTCAGAGAAGGAAGCCAAGAAGCCGCTGCTTAAACTTACACGTTTTAAAATTTTCTTTTCTATGCTGCTGCGCAATTAATGCATCAGCTTATTGAACCGAACAATACAATTAGGAATACTAAGCCGCAGGCAGCAACGGCTACCTCGGTGCTGGAATCTGAAGTGGCATCCTGAGTAAGCACCATTCTCCGGATGCTCATTTAGTTCGGAATATTAGTGCAAAGCCACGCAATCAGGAGGGGCTGCTGACCTTCCCCGGCACCTCAAAGCGCAGCGGTGCTTGTGCGGAACCTCCTGTGCCTGCTTTTGCTTGCTTTTTGGTTTCAGTGGTGGGTTTATTTTTGATGCTGAGAGTGGGCTGACTGTATAAGTCTACAGACATGCACACAAACCCGCGGTTTCTCGAGCTTGCATGGTTTCTTTGGGCTGAAAGGTGGGAAAGAGAAAAAAAGCACTTTTGGAAATGCTGGAGTACTACTTTCTAGGAGCCTTAAAGGCTATCTGGAAGGAAACCTGAGAAATCAGGGTCCAAGTCTTTCTGGGTGTTTGTCTGAGTCACATCTCCCAATTTAGTATGAAAAACCTGGACGGGGCAATCATTCTGAGCGTGGCCTTGACCTCTCCCAAGAAGCAGCAGCCAATTACGTTCAGTCCATAGTCATTCTGCTGACAGGGCCTGCTTTCCTAAAGAAAGTTATTTTTTTCCTTTCTTGCTGCTCCTAGTCTTGTCACTGATGATTGTTCTACTTCAGGAAGCCTTATTTGCAAAGACTCACAGGTCGAACCAGGCTTTCTTCCTCTGGAACAGGGTGGATGAAGAAGAAAAGACTCTCCAACTGCCACATTCTTTATACTGAGTTCCTGTTGCCCTTTCCAGGATCCGCCTGCGAAGGGGTCCGTGTGCCGTGGAGAAGGCACTGACCTGCTCTGTGTCTCTGTTGTCACCTGTCTCTTGGCTCCAAGAAATGTTTATTAAATTGATGAGGTCATATACTTGAAGTTTATTACCTATTTCTCCTAAAAGGAAGTATGGGATTATTAATTCCCCAGTCATTCTAAAGTAATTAGTAATTAAAAAGTCATTTCAAGATAGTTTCTAGGGACATTCTTCCATAAAAATATTGATTTTGCCTGTGGAATGGTCTCTACCACACAAGTAAAATTTTTCTCAGGATTCTGTAGAAAAGCCAGAAATATTCAAAGATTAAATTTATACCAACAGAAGCTCCTCTAAGGAAAAATATGTGCTATAGTGAAGTGGTCACAAGGATGAATTTTGGAGCCAAGCCTAGTAGATTCAAAGCTCAGTCTGCCAGTTGGTAGTCATGTGAACTTGGGCAAGTCTTATAACCTTGCTGTTCCTAGTGTATATAAATTGTTATGTCATTTAAAGAATAAATATAGTTTGTTGATCCTTCTGCTTATCCCACCTTTTCTGGTAGGATATATGTTTTCTTTCTTTATTTTATTTTATTTTTTTATTTATTTATTTATTTATTAAAATATATCTTTATTGATTTCAGAGAGAGGAAAGGAGAGGGAGAGAGAAATAGAAACATCAATGATGAGAGAGTCATTGATTGAGCCCGCAACCCGGGCATGTGCCCTGACCGGGAATCGAACCCCAATCGCCTGGATCCCAGGTCAATGCTCAACCGCTGAGCCACGCACGGCCGGGCTCTTTATTTTATTTTTTAAATTTTGAATGGAACCTACATCCCACCTGCCTTTCAAGTCTTTAGTGAAATAGATCCTGTGTTAAAGGGGATCTAGGCATTTTCTTCACCTCACTAAGTTTTACAATCTCTCAGCCTGTCTCCAATATGGGAAGCTCCAGAGATTACTTAATCTTTCTGGTGAGGAAAAAAAATCTGTATCTCTGTCTGTCTATACAGATGTTCCATTTTGGAAAACAAATGCCATTGGAAACAAGGCCTTCGCTTATGTTTAGAGCCCTTTTCTTGTTTTCTCATGGACTAGTCTGCATGTTTTAAAGCTAATCACGATCATTAGTTTTCTGGATTATTAATGCCTCTTTACTTGTTTCTTGCCTTCTTTATAATTTTATATTTCCAGGTCTATCTGTAAAATGCCTCATATGTAAAATAAAATGCCTCATTTTCATGTATTAAAAGGATGTATGTCACTTACTGGTTTCTCAAGAAAAATTTTGCTTCTGCTAATTTTTGTCTAATAATTGATAGGCTCTGGATGGCTCATCCTAAAATATTTGATGCAGGGCTTTCCAGAAGATAGGATGGACCAGGAGTAGAGATGCAAGGATAAAACAGGGAGAGGAAAGTGGAGGAAAACATACATTCATATGGTTGCAGTACCTTCTAGTTCTGCAATAAATTCCATCCCTTTTTCTGATCTACTCAATCTCCTTTCTTTCCTGTGGGTTGTAACTGTTACCAAACAGATGAACATCCATCTAGTTTTTGTTGTGGCCATTCTCAACTTCTGTTTAGTTTTCAACAACACAGTGGTTTGGGAAGTATGGCTATCCTCTCTGCCGAAGACTCCTGTAAATGAAATCACAACATTATGTGTCACAAGTTTTGCAAATAGATTTTTATTTGCTTGTTGGTTGGTTTGTTCAAGGCATTTTTCCATAGTGTATTACTGGCCTAAAAGTGTGAGGTTCCAACCAGATGATTCTTTCCAGAAACATGCGTCTATGTAACTTAAAAATGAATTCTTTAAAATCATAAACTTTAAATCCTGATGAGACTATTATATACATATATTTTTAAATAGTCCAAGACACATGGCTGGAGGAAGAATCCATAAAGTATGTTTTATTTTTTCAACTCAAATGAGAAAGACTGAATTCTCAAGCATGAAATTGCCATCTGTGCTCCCTCTCCCCACCCCCCACATTTTAAATAATTTTTTAGTAAACCAGGTGAAACCAGAAATTTGTTTTAGAAAGAATGATGTCATCGTACAATACAATGTATGTATTCATGGAGCTACTGGGGGGCAACAACTTGTCACTATAAAAATGTGAATGAGATAAATTTTTTCTACCCCATTTGTTCCTCTGGACTCTAGCCTCATACTAATAATAACTGCTGCTGGTTTTGTAAGCATTTAGTACATGCCAGGCACAGTGCCGAGGCATCTTCACTATTTCTCTCTTAGTCCTTTTAAGAACCCATTTCATAGTCAAGGGCTCTGTACTTGGAGAGGTTTAATAACCCCAAATATCAAGTGGTTGTGGTCAGTGTTGGGAATCTATATCATCTCATCAGACTATTCTTTAGCCCAAGGATATATGCTGACCTTCCTCATGCATACTTCTTTGTTTATGGTGTTTCTCTGCCTAGATTGTTCCTATCCACCTCTGCCCATTGAAAATCAACACACCCTTCAAAGCCCAGCTGGAAGCTATCTCCTCTCTGGGACCTTTTATTGGCCTTGTCAGAATTAAACATTCCCTCTCCAGTACTCCCCCTATAAAACTTACATTAAGTTTAAATATATTAATGCCATTAGGGTATACTCACAAATAAAATCTTGTAACATAATTATTAGTGTACATGTATGTCCTCTCCACTAGGATGTAAGGTACCTGAAGAGAGGGACTGACTATTCTTTGCTGCAAACTCCTTGAGGGCAAATATCACATCTTAATCATTTATATAATTATTTATATTTATTTATATCTGCTGTTTTAGAGAGACTTCAAAGAGGATCTGGGATACAGAAAACATAATTGGATAGAATAAGAAACTAAAGAACAGGAACATAAAGTGGAACCACAAAAAAGAAGTTTAACAATGCTGACCATATGATCTACATATACGTTGATTCTGAAAATAAGCTTTCTAGCAACTCACATATTCTTCTCTTCTCTTCTCTTCTCTTCTCTTCTCTTCTCTTCTCTTCTCTTCTCTTCTCTTCTCTTCTCTTCTCTTCTCTTCTCTTCTCTTCTCTTCTCTTCTCTTCTCTTCTCTTCTCTTCTCTTCTCTTCTCTTCTCTTCTCTTCTCTTCTCTTCTCTTCTCTTCTCTTCTTCTCCTCTTCTCTCTTCTCTTCTCTTCTCTCCTCTCCTCTCCTCTCCTCTCCTCTCCTCTCCTCTCCTCTCCTCTCCTCTCCTCTCCTCTCCTCTCCTCTCCTCTCCTCTCCTCTCCTCTCCTCTCCTCTCCTCTCCCCTCCCCTCCCCTCCCCTCCCCTCCCCTCCCCTCCCCTCCCCTCCCCTCCCCTCCCCTCCCCTCCCCTCCCCTCCCCTCCCCTCCCCTCCCCTCCCCTCCCCTCCCCTCCCCTCCCCTCCCCTCCCCTCCCCTCCCCTCCCCTCCCCTCCCCTCCCCTCCCCTCCCCTCTCCTCTCCTCTCCTCTCCTCTCCTCTCCTCTCCTCTCCTCTCCTCTCCTCTCCTCTCTCTTCTTTCTCTTCTTTCTCTTCTCTCTTCCTTTGCCTTGCCTTCCTTCTCCCTCCCTCCCTCCCTCCCTCCCTCCCTCCCTCCCTCCCTCCCTCCCCTCCCTGATGCTGTGACTTATCTTGGATAGTGCTATTTGCTACTTCTTTGAGTTCTCAAATCCTTTTATTTTTATTTTTGGCAATGTATTACCTGTCACTCATCCTAACTAGTGTATTTTTGTTCTCACATATTGTAGTGTTTATCTCTGATAATTCGGTTTGAGTGTTGAACAAATCTTCCATGTCTCTCCTTCACTTTTCGGGTATATGGATTGCAGCTGTCACGGTCACTTTCATGTTCTTCTTTGCTACTTCCAGCATCCTTGTCAGTTCTGGGGCAATTTTGGTGGATTATCTTTCTTTTCATTATGAGTCTCATTTTCCTGCTCTGCCTAAAACTGATTGCATGACAGACAGCGAATTTTACCTTGTCTGTTAGTAAGTAGATATTTTTATATTCCTATGAATAGTCCTGAGCTGTTCTCTGGGGTACAGGTAAGTTACGTGAGAATACATCGGTTCTTTCAGGTCTTGCTTTAAGATCTAAAGTGTGTGAGTGGAGTAGTGCTCTCTCAAGGGTTAATTATTCTCGCTGTGGAGGCAAGACGCCACTGTGTACTCTACCTAGCGCCCTTTGAATCTAGAGGTTTGCTGGGAACTACACCTAAGTCTGTGTGGGTCTTGGGCACTGTTGCTTCTTACTGTTTCTCGTGGCCATTTCCCTGTAGTTTCCTCGCATGCATGTGCTTATCGGTACTGAATACTGAAGGGTTTTTCTGTAGATAGCCACAGTTCTCTCTCTGTGCAGCTCCCTCCTCTTTGGGACTCTGTCCTATGGATTCTAGCTGCCTTGGTCTCCCCAGACTCTCAGCTCCTCCCTGTGCTGGAGCCTGGAAACTCTCTCAGTGCAGTAAACTGTGGCGTTTGTAGGCCTCACTCTGTTTCCTGCTTCTCAGGGATCACTGTTCATCCTTGCTTGATGCCCAATGTTTTGAAAACCTTGCTTTATATATTTGAAAACCTTATTTGACCTGTATTGATGGTTTCAGGCCGGAGAGTGAATCTTTTCTCTCCATAAAGGCTCTAGATGCAAGTCTAGGCATACTTGTTTTGAAATCCTGGCTTAGTCACTTAGATATGTTTCTTAAGTTCTTTGAACTTAAGTTTTTTATCTTAAAAAAAATAAGTACAGCTAGGAAAATATCAGAGCTCTCTTAATAAAAATAAATGAGGTCACATTTGTGTCCAGCATGGTGTTGGGTATGTAGTATATTTTAATGTATATTTCTTTCTTCTCTCTTCCCACTCCCTTTTGCTCCTGATAGTGTAAAAAATATTTATTTGCATTATATTAAATAAATTTTAAGACTCCACATTCAATTCATGCTCTTCTTAAATATGAGGATTAGAGGATGACCACATTGCTGAAAATTGCCCAAGCATCTTCCTTTTTTTTTTTTTTTTTTTAAAGTATCCATGGGTAAATGAATCATCTGGATCTATTGATAAGATTCATCTAATTTTTCTGGGGAATTATTACATCTTACTCTGTTAATGTGAAGAGGAGAGAACACAAGTGGGACTCGTTGAACAGTGGGGTTTTTGATCTCTAACATCTGCCTTCCTGCTCTCCTGTGCTAAATGGCAGTTTGCAAGTGCCTCAATATTATTTCATTACACATGGCTTGAATATCATGTAGCAGAACCAAGGTTATCCAGAAATATCAGGTTCTATTACTCTATAAGCTCAATTCCCACACTACATTTATCCTTGAGGAGAGACATGTAGACAGAATGATAGTATTTTAACATGTTACTTGCCTCTACCATATGGTGCTTGATTTAAATACCGATATATTTAATTTTTAAATGTCATGAATTCTTTACTTAGCTCTATGACACAGGAAAGTAGTACATATGGCTAAATTTTGAGTGTTAGCCATAGACTAATGAAACTCGTTCCGAGGTGGCCGTAACAGCCACTGCATTTATTTCTAAGCACAGTTTATAGTCAATTTGAGAAAGAATCATCAAGCTTGTTCTCATCCCTTCCTCCAGTTGTCCCTGCATAACTTTACCAAATTTATTTTCCTTAGTCATTGCGTTCATATTGTCATTCCCCTTCTCAAAAAGCATTTAGGAGATCTGAGTTCTTATTGGCTTACAAGGGAACTCTTTGCCTTTCTTTTAAGTCTCTGGACACTTGGCCTCATTTACCTCGTAAAAACCTGCTTTCTCCCGCTCCCCCGTGTGAAGCCTCCAAATAGATCAGAACTTTCCTAGTTCCCCTAATCTGCCCAACTCCTTTCTTTCGTGTCTTCTCATAGGTTTGTTTTCTACCACACCTTACCAACTTATCTCTCCCCTTTTTCCTCAGATAGATCACTTTTACCTCCAATATAAAACCTTCTGTGAATCCCCCCTCACTGATACCCTTTTCTCCGTTCTTTGAAGAATATGTAATAATAGAATTATAACTAAAACTATAATATTATGTGGACATCATTTAGCCCAAGCCCATATATATATATATCTATATATATAGATATATCTATATATCTATATATATATATATTTAAATGTATCTTTAATGATTTCAGAGAGATGCAAGGAGAGGGAGAGAGAGATAGAAACATCAATGATGAGAGAGTCATTGATTGAGCCCACAACCGGGGCATGTGCCCTGACTGGGAATCGAACCCCGATCTCCTGGATCCTAGGTCGATGCTCAACCGCTGAGCCACGCCCGGCTGGGCCCAAGCCCTTATTTTTAAGTAAGAGAAATTGAGGCTCAGGAAGTTTGTAACTGGTTCAAGCTCACTCAAGGAGATAGTATTGGAGACTGGCCTAGAAGTCAGGCTTCTTGTCCTTGGGCCACTGCATTTTAAAAACTGTGCACAAAATTTTGTTAATTTGTTCATTCAACAAATACACACTTGTGCACCTTCTTTAATCCACACAAAATCCCTAAAAGGTAGATACTATTATCATGCTTATTCTACAAATGGGGCCCAATCTAAGGCATCAGAATTCAAACCTTAGTAGTTGGGGTTTAGGACTTGAGTGTTTAATCATCACGCAACACTGCCTCTGCTTGTTGCTGGTCTAGCTCCTGGCTGGTTTTTACATACTTGAAGGGTGAGACCATGTCCCATACTTTTGGGTTTCTCTGTCCTTACTTAGGGAGTAAGCACACAATGTACCTCAATATTTGTTGATTGACTGGTTCTCTGACCCAGCAAATTGCTCACTAAAATAGTTCCCAAATGTTAGTCAACACTGACAGTGATATATTTTTTTTTATTATTATTTTTAAAATTCATTTCTCCATTTGATTGTCTTTGTTTCTTTTAAATTTTTTTAATATTTTACATGATTTTAATGACTTCAGAGAGAGGAAGGGAGAAGGAGAGAGAGAGATAGAAACATCAATGATGAGAATCATCTATCAGTTGCCTCCTACACACCCCCTATTGGGGATTGAGCCCCCAACCTGGGCACATGCCCTGACCTGGAGTTGAACCATGACCTCCAGGTTCATGGGTCGACACTCAACCACTAAGCCACCCACACTGGATGGGCGACAGTCATATTTTTAAAGACATCATTTGAACTTAGCCTAGAGTTAGGTCTGCACACAGAAATTAAAGTGTGAGGCAATCATGCAGGTAATTAAGACAAAACCCCACCTTTTACTTTAATAATCTCACATTATTTTATATGTAGATTACTTACCTATCTGCAAAGATTCCTATTTTATTTTACCAGGATAACACTGTATCTCAAACCATTTGACCCGAACCAATCATTTGGGTTTTTCCATCAAGTCAGGCAAATATGCAGAGAATTTGGCTGGCAGTGCCATAGTACATGCTGTTAGCCTCCTGACTGAACTTGACTCATTCTTACCCCACAGTCCATGGTTTTCAACTGACTTCTGGCCTATGTAGACTCTGAATAGTCATCTCCACCCTTACTTGCTTTGTATGAAATATATGCATATGAATAAAAACATGTCACATCCATGTTAAAATAATAAGTGAATTTGAAACTTTTAAGGGTCCACTTGAATCTCCAAGAAGATTTTTCTGTATAATTGCACCATCTTAGTGTCTGGGATTGAACAAAGTCTGCAGTGCCCACTTTTACTACTCCCCCTCCCCCCCCCCCCAAATAATCCTTTCTTGTAGTCAGGCCATTCCAGACCAAAAACCCCCAAAATCCTTATTGCAATAAATATAGTATATCATACCAAGATAGTGATTTATAATACAAGGCACCACAGAGAAGATAGAACATTATGATTATCCTTTCATTTGACTAAGAGCGAGATAAGGTTGATTTGGTTTTAGGCTTTAAGTGAATGCTAGTAAGCTTAGGTTTATAGGACCAAATGTAGGACTTACTGAAATGATAATCAGTGGTATGAATCCCAGTATATTGAGATTGGTATACACACACACACGCACACATATATATGTGTCCGTGTGTGTGTGTATGTATATATATATATATATGTGTGTGTGTGTGTGTGTGTGTGTATATATATATATATATGAGAAGTTCTATTTAACTCATGAATTGCTGTCTTTTTTTCTCACAGGTAGAGGAGAGATAAACTCTTCTTGAATCAAAGTGGAAACAAAGGCCCATGTTTAGCCAGTCAAGGTATGGTGACTAGGAACAGAGTTGATTTGATCTGAAGGTCTGGAGCAGCAGCCTAATTATTGTCTTGATTCTTCACATGAATTTATTATAAAAACTACATAAAAGTTTATGACTTTTAAAAAAAGTTATTTTAAACACTGGTTTATGACTTTTGTCCTAGGAAAAAATGAAGAAGAAGATCCTTTATTTATTTATTTATTTTAGAATAATTGTTTAGATGTCATGTTTGCTATGAGCATTACCATTTAGAACTATTACTTTCTAGTTTTTGCTCAGTTTTCATCATTAGAAGTAAAGATAGAACAGTTTTACCCCTGATGGAAATGAAAGACTGTGATGATTAATATCTTTTAGCACAATAACTGTGCATGTTATGATTATTTAGCTGAATTCACTGGAAGAGACATAACATCTAACTGTATCTGTGTCTACACAATGGCAGCACGCAGACCATTTGCCAAAAAGAACTGCAATATTGCGGCCGGCATGGCTCAGTGGTTGCGCATCGACTTATGAACCAGGAGTTCACAGTTCGATTCCAGGTGAGGAGGGTACATGCCCAGGCTTTGGGCTCGATCTCCAGTAGGGGGTGTGTAGGAGGCAGCAGATCAATGACTCTCATTATTGATGTTTCTATCTCTTTCTCCCTCTTCCTTTCTCTCTCTGAAATCAATGAAATTTAAAAACATAAAATAAAAGAACTGCAATAGTACATCTCACTTGAGTTGAGTTTTCTTATAAACCATAAACTATATGATTAAGGGAGGAGGAAACTAGCTCATTTTTATGCAAGTCATCCGATCAGTTGGATCTGGGGTTGGAGAATGTAGATGTAACCCTGGGTTTCTGCACACTTGTGTTCTCTCTCCATTTTTATAGTTGGATATTTCTATTTATATTACTTGGGATAAGATTGCCACCATAATATGAAGCATCATTAGTAAACCTAAATGATGCCCAATTAGGAAGGAGCCATGAAAGGTAAAGGAGAATATTGACAAGAGAAAATCAAGCTTGGCAGGCAGCGTAGGAAGAGACCCTAATCAGTGCACTGGATCTATTTAATCACAATCAGAGATGGTAATTGATTCGGTTTCGGCCTACTAAGTCCTTGGCATGGATCTGGAAAACATAATGCAGAACAAAGACTGTAAGTTGCTTTAAGGGCCCTAGGCTAACGGTCACATTTCTTCTGTGACAAAACTACATAAATATCTGATGTCTTTTTTCTCAGCCTACCTGGACACACATGTGGATAGTCATAGTATCCACTTGTGAGCTTTTCTGTGCCATCCATACAGGCTGAGGAGATGATGTGCAGTGGTTTAGTGACTAATGCTGACTGTATAAGATCAGCCTTAATGGAAACTAATGTGCTCGGACAGCCAAAGCACCCGAGAGAAGTAAGGGAATAAAGAGCATCCCTGGCAGAGTGAACAGCAAACGAACAGGCCCTGATTCCAGGAGTGTGCCTAGCACACGGAGGGTGTGGCAGGCATGGCATGTGCAGAGGGAGAGGCTGGTAGAGGTGAGCTCTGAGTAGTGCGGGAAGGTATGGGTCAGAGAGGTTGGATTATTGCTTTTGTGGGTGTGGTTGATGTGTGTGAGTGTGTTAGCCCTGTTGGAATAATGTGGCAATTCTTGTGAATGATTGGCTGCCCAGGGAAATTAAGTGATAAATAATATCTCTAAAATTATTCCACATACCAGTATCTCTACATAAGACTATGCTGGCATGTTTAGAAGGGGGCAGAGAGCAAGTTGATCACAAGTCCCTTTGAGGGGAATAATGAAGACAAGGTGGACAGTACCCCTCATCATGATGGTTTAGTAGATAGTATTTTCCCTGGTCTTCAAATGACTGTCACTTAGCACTTGAACAAAATAGCTGCTTGTGAATTTGCTCATGTAAAAATGGTCAAGATGGTTTTCTTTTAAAATTTTTTCTATTTTTTTTTTTGCATTTTTGAG
Organism: Miniopterus natalensis; assembly: GCF_054644295.1. NCBI lineage: Eukaryota > Metazoa > Chordata > Mammalia > Chiroptera > Miniopteridae > Miniopterus > Miniopterus natalensis. The sequence goes on from NC_142085.1 coordinate 21,464,104, forward strand.
ACATCTAATACTATATTTCAACTTGAAACAATAAATAGGCCATATAATTTTGGGTGATAATCTCAAAATATATTGAGAACAGTTTTTGGAGCAGGGGATTATATTTTTGGTGATATCATTATATAGATAGCTAGATAGCTAGATGGATGGATGGATGGATATGTAGGTAGATAGATGGATAGAGAAAGAAAGAAAGAAAGAAAGAAAGAAAGAAAGAAAGAAAGAAAGAAAGAAAGAAAGAAAGAAAGAAAGAAAGAAAGAGGAAGGCAGGAAGGAAGAAAGGAAGGAAGGAAGAAAAGAAAAGAAGGAAGGAAGGAAGGAAGGAAGGAAGGAAGGAAGGAAGGAAGGAAGGAAGGAAGGAAGGAAGGAAGGAAGGAAGGAAGGAAGGAAGGAAGGAAGGAAGAAAGGTAGATGAGTCTTGCTTGCTTGTTATTAGTCTAAGTGAAATCACAATGCCTGGATAAAATATGTTTTAATTGACTCACCAAATGTTTGTCCTTGTGACAGCATTATATTCAGCTAACAGGTAACATTCTAACATTCTGACATCCTAAAGTAACTGAGAGATTGCTCTCTCTCTGCATTGCTCATTCGCCAACGTGAATTTTCTCTCCCGTGTTCCCATTATCATCTTGATATGATTCATGATGGTCTCTTAGATTGCTTCAAGGGATGGGGATAATTTAATGGGCTCATCTTTTTAAAAACTTCTTTTCTATTTCAGCAAGGGGTTTTCACTGGGATTACTATCTATGGGGTCCATAGAGAGGCTTCAGTTGTTCTCTTTACCCCTTGATATTGTATGCATGCATTTATGTGTATGTTTACATGTATATTATTTTATGAAGAGAGAGTTCTAACCTTAATTTCTCAAAGGGATCTGTGATCTGAACAATGTTGGTCTCCATATAGAACATGAGGTCTCCATATAGAAGACATGGCTGGGCATTGAGTGTGTTCATACCACTTAACAGGTGCTGAGACTTTCTATGCCAACCACATTACAAAGGAAATAATCCAAATAAAGAGCATATCAAAAGAAAAAATAAGATGAGGTTTCCAGGGACCGATAAAGTTACTTATAGATCCAATTCTTGGGCAAAGATGGATGGAAGGAGGTTGTTTTGAGCTGCCCAGTGTGGAAGTATGTGCTTTCTTGGAGGTGATTGTGCAAGTGTTCAGACATGTCCTTTAGGACCCCAACCTTGATTGGATTGCAGAAGCAACACGTGGAGGAAACAGTTCAGCAGTGGTTTCTGTTGGGAAGAGTTATAGAGCAGGAACGGCTCTGTTAGAAGGAAAAGAAGAGGCTTCTTCATGTTAGAAACTTGTGTTTACTTTTAGTTTCATGTGCCATTTGGCCAGGTCCTGGTGGACATCAAAAAGAAATTGTTTATGGAGAGTTAGAAAGAAGTCTGAGACTACCATTGTAAGAATCGCAAGGGGACTAAAAGACAGTACGAGAGATGTCACTGATGACAGAACAAGAGAAAGTGGATATTTCAATGCCACCGTTAGTTGAGGTTTAGGAAAAACTGGGAGGGGGCTTGCACTGGAAGAATCGTGGAGCACAGATGAACGTGAATTCCCTCCGTAGGCTCAGGACTTACCAATGTGCAGCGCCTGCTACACAAAAGCTGCCCAGGTGCAGGTCTCGGAGGAGGAAGCAGTGAGAGCTGGTCTCAACCAGAGCTATAGCGAAAACTCTTAGGACCAGCTTGCAAAGTTTATGTAAAAGCAATAAGGGTGGTCAGCAGTGGTGCCAAAGAAAGAATTTACTTTCATGAAAACCCACTGGGGTGATATAGATGCTGAAGACTAGAGATTTTTAAAGGCGCAAAGAAGAACTGAAAGGAAAAAGGAGCTAAGCATAAAAGGAGGAAACATACAGAGAACTGTAGCTTAATGCTTTTAATTCAATTAAAAGATATGTTATAGATACAAGGTAGATATAAGGATGCGGTGGCTGTGTGTCTTCAAAGAGCTTCCAGTGCGATTACATGGTCAAGAGCTAATGCTGCAGCAGCCCAGGCTACACTACGCTCCAGGGAACAGCATGTGCGGAGCGCCGTGCTAGGGGCTGCAGATGCAGGGGTGAGTCCTCACCTTACTACACTAGTGAGAGGGGTGCTAACCTTCGAATAGCAAGAATATGGTACCTGCCCCTAGAGGCAATGGGATCTGTGTTCAGAGAGGCCGGCATCTACCTGACCAAGGAAATTAGGAAAAGGCTTCAGAGAGAAGGGGCATTTACAGTGGGCTTTGACGAATGTATAGGAGTTTATCAGGCTATTAGATATGCTCAAATGGAACAGATGCATAAGTATCATAGGAATTATCGTGGTTTGGTCAGAAAGTACTTGTATCTATGAATAAGCTTTGAATGAAAAATAATCAGTGGCATCTTCTTCTGTGGTCTTTTACAGAAAACTGTATGTAAGGCATGTATTGTATATGCCTTTTAGAGGCATAGAGAAGAGTAAGATCATCCCTGGATAGCTTCCGACTCTATAATCCAGTGATTCTCTTAAGCCTGTACCCAAGAAAAGGAAACACAATTTATTTTAAATAAAATATATATCCATATCTAAAAGGACTTGAAAAAGTCATATAAATGCTTCTGTCAGTGCTAATAATAATTATAACCATGTTTTGCTAAATTTTCCCAAGAACCCTATGAGTTGTAGATTATAATTCTCACTTTTCAGGTAAAGATTTGCTCAGAGAAGTTAAGCCATTGTCCCGATTTCACACAGCTATTAAGTGGCAGAACTAGGACTCCAAATCTTGTCCTACTAACTCAAAGATTGTTTTCTTAACCACTACTCAGAACCATTCATATTACCTTTTTCTGGGAAGCACAGAGTAGAGTCAAAGTGGTTGTACCTGAGTTCCTATTTGCCAGCAACTAAATTCACTCCAGCTGATGGAAGTAGATTATTAATTTGTTAAAGGCCATAGGCCAGCTCACTGAATCTGAGGAGAGCCGGGAAGCCCATCCTGAAGGCTATGCGTCCAAAGGCTTACCCATTCCCACAGCCCCACTGACTTAGCAGAGACCCACCACTCCCGCCTCTGCACACAGCCCTGCGTGGGCGCTGCTGACAGTGGTGCGGGTGTCACTCCTGGGACCTGGGCCACTGCTGCTCCTCAACCCTGGATCTCTCCATGCTTCTCTTGTGAAAATAAATTCCACATGGCATCTCCTTCCTCATTTCACTTTCTTGAAGTTGTATGTGAGTGTCTAATTGTCAGACTTCCAGACATACATTATAACAAACTACAAAGTAATCCAGATAACAAATGTCTACCTTCCAGCTTGGGGAGGAGAGACTCATAAGGTAAGAAATTCCCCGTATAGGAAGCATTTTCAAAAGGTTCTAAAGAACTAGAAATCAGTGGCCAGCGAAGGTTTATTTTGTATAAGACTCTAGCATTTATCTAAATGTTCCCTCTCTGTCTGGAGTTCCCATTGGCTCCTTACTTCCTTGTATTTAGAAGGTGACCTTCCCAGCATCTCAGTTCTAACACCACGCCAGCAATGACCCAGGCAGTAAAAAATATATCACCAAATTAATTTAGTGGAAACACTAAAACATTCATGGTCTTAAAATTTTAACAGAAGCCTGTGTTTTCTCCATTAAAAAAATTAATCGGGTAGGATGTCTTTAATCAAAAGACAAGTCAACTGGGTCACACAAAAGACCGAATAATGGCATTGTAACTACAAATTCTCTGACTTTTGGCTGCTTTTTATAAGCCTGAAAAAAATATCAAAAGCAGTAAAAACTTATATTATTTCTGTCAGTAGTCCTTTTCATAAAATGTTGTGAAAACAATCTCTTTAAGAAGGAAGCAACATACTGAGCAGCAAGCCTCAGTCACAGGAAGTTCATTTTTTCTTTGGCTTACAGCCCAATGCCATCAGAACTAATTAAAAACAGAGCCACGCTGGTATGGGGCTCAGTGTTTGGATTTTACAATAACAGAGTCGCAAAGCAGGGGGATGTCTAATGAGAATAGTTTCTGAGTTTGTTTTGTAGCATTGGGCAACTATGTCAATTACTGGAACTGCAGCTCAGGGCCAGCACCCATGCTGGGATGGGAGAGAGTCTTATTGCCGTACAGATTGAGCTTCCACTTTGATACATGTGATAGGCATGTCACTTGTAAGCTGGTGCCGCTCCTTGGCTGCAGACTCCATCAGAGGAGGCCGATGCCAACTTGCGCCTCTTGTCTGAGGCCAGGTCAGATGTTACCGGGCCCAGATTTCATCTGCATCATTAGCTGTGCTCTAGTTAAAAAATGAAGCATGTCTTCTGGTTGGGAAATTGTTGGAAAGGAAGACTCTGACTTAACACGGCCATATGTATGAGCTGCTGGAGAATTAAGTGTGATGGGAGAGGGGGCAGAGAAAGACATGCATACCATGGAGAAGAGAGAAGACAACGCAGTGTGGCCACTTCCTAAACAATTCAGGGTTAAAATACCCCCCCTTGCTTTACGGTACATATACTAGTAATGAAAGCAAGATTTTTAAGGTTTCTTTTCTTTTTTTCCTTCTTTTTTTAAAGAATACCCTCCTCCCCCTCAAAATAACCTTTATTTTATCTCTGTGCTTAGGTGTATTTGTGATCATGGTACATGGTCTTCTGGTCATTTAAGAAACAGACTTGCAAGAAAGAGGTAGAGTAATGGGAAAAGCTGGTAGTTTTAGACAAGAGATTATCAGTAGAGTACTTGCAACTCCGAGCATGGTCTCTTCAGGTTTATAAGTTAATCTTGTGTTCCAGTGATTTTTCTTCTCCTTTGTACAAAACATGATTGAAGAGCATCCCAGTACCAAATGTAAGTACCACTGAATATATTAAAATAGAACTGCAATAAGAGCCCAGTAAATTTAGGATCCATTTTTGTGTGTGATTTAATACATTTAAAGACAGTTGTGTTTATTTGTATTCTGTTTCATTTATATTCCTGCTTCATATTCTAAGAATATATGCAGAAAAAATATAGTTCCAGTAGATGAATTCAAATAAATATGGAGATTTATTAATTAACTTATGTGATCAAGCAATTGGTCATCTCAATTATTAATAGCTCGTGCATCATATATCTTGTTATAGATGATCTTCCCTTATGCTTTTAAAGGTGTGAGCAGACAAGCTTATGACAGATGAGCATGTTATGGGAGCATGATTCTTAGAAGGTTGATATAAACGTTCTAGTTCAGCAATGTTTATATAAATTAATCTGAGACATTTAATGATTTACATATTATTTCTTCTTTTTAACTTTATTTTTATTGTTGACACTATTACAGATGTCCCCATTTTCCTCTCCTTTGCCCACCTCCACCTAGTCAGTCCCCCCTTTCCTCTAGTCATCACCACACTTTTGTCTGTGTCTTTGGATTATGAATATATGTTCTTTGGCTAATCCCTTCACCTTCTTTCATCCAGTCCCCTCCAGCTTCCCCTCTGACTGCTGTCAGTCTGTTCCATGTATCCTTGCCTCTGTTTCTATTTTGTTCATCAGTTTATTTTGTTCATTAGATTCCACATGTAGGAAAGATCATATGGTATTTTTCTATCTCTGACTGGCTTATTTCACTTAGCTTAATAATCTCCAGGTTCATCCATGCCCTCACAAAAGGTAAGATTTTGTGTTTGTTTGTTTGTTTGTGTAAATGTACCACTCATCTACTGATGGCCTCTTGCGCTGTTTCCAGATCTTGGCTACTGTAAATAAAACTGCCGTGAACATAGGGGTGCATATATTCTTTCGAATTGGTGTTTTGAGGTTCTTAGGATATATTCCCAGAAGTGGGATCACTGGGTCAAAAGGGTGCTCCATTTTTAATTTTTTGAGGAAAGCCTATAATGTTTTCCACAGTGGCTGCACCATTCTGCATGCCCAAATATAGTGCACTAGGGTCCCCTTTTCTCCGTTGGCAGCCATTCTGGCAGGTGTGAGGTGATATCTCATTGTGGTTTTAATTTGCATCTCTCTGATGATTAGTGACGTGAAGTCTTTTTTTATATGTCTCTTGGCCATCTGTATGTCCTCTTTGGAGAAGCGTCTATTCAGGTCCTTTGCCTATTTTTAAATTGGATTGTTTGCCTTCTGGTGTTGAATTGTGTAAGTTCTTTATATATTTTGGAAATTAACCCCTTATCAGATTTATCATTGGCAAATATGTTCTTCCATACAGTGGGCTCCCTTTTTATTTTGCTGATGGTTTCTTTTGCTGCGCGAGGCTTACTAGTTTGCTGTAGTCCCATTTGTGTTTTTGTTTTTTTCTTCTTTTGTTTCTCTTGCCCTAGAGGACATACTAGAAAAAATATTGCTACAAGTAATGTTCAAGATTTTACTGTCTATGTTTTCTTTTAGGACTTTTATGGTTTTGAGTCTTACATTTAAGTCTTTTCTCCATTTTGAGCTTATTTTTGTGTATAATGTAAGAAGGTGGTTTAGTTTTCGTTTTCCTGCATGTATCAGTCCAATTTTACCCACAGCACGTATTGAATAAACTATCTTTACTCCATTGTATGTTCTTGCCTCGTTTGTCAAATATTAATTGACCATAAAGGCATGGGTTTCTTTCTGGGCTCTCTATTCTGTTCCATTGATCTATATGTCTGTTTTTATTTTAGTGTCATGTTGTTTTGTTTACTGTGGCTTTGCAGTATAGTCTGATTATCAGGTAGTGTGATTTCTCCAACTTTGTGTTTCTTTCTCAAGATTTCTGTGGCTACTAGGAGTCTTTTGTGGTTCTATATACATTTTTGGAATATTTGTTTCAGTTCTGTGAAATATGCCATTGGCATCTTGATAGGAATTGTGTTGAATCTATAGAATGTTTTGGGTAGAATGAACATTTTACTGATGCTAATTCTTTCAGTCCTTGAACGTGGTATATGCTTCCACTTATTTGTATCTTCAATTTCTTTCTTTAGTGTCTTATAATTTTCTGAGTACAGGTCTTTTACATCCTAGGTTAAATTTATTCCTATGTATTTTATTTATTTTGATGCAATAGTAAATGTCACTTTTTTATAGTTTCCCTTTCTGATAGTTCATTATTGTTCAATATAAGTGCAACTTATTTCTGGATATTTATTTTGTTCCTGCTGCATTACTGAATTTAGTTACAATTCTAGTAGTTTTCTTGGGGAACCTTTAGAGTATCATGCCATTTTCACATATGCTTGTTTGCCTGTTGAAATCATATGTATGTTGCCTAACAGTTGGGATCCTGAATGCAGACGGTTGGTCCACATGTCTCCTGTGAGAGGACCCCTGAGGTCTTTATCTGTTGGCACATAGAGATTCCTGTACCTACTTTAGCAGATGCTCAGCTTCTCCTGTCCATATGGACCAGGATTGGAGAATCCCCATCCCCTCTCTATGGACATCAGTGCTTTTTCCAATTCCCAAGTATTTCATCAGTGCTCTGATGGGTAGTTTCTAAAACACATATTTGAAAAATTATGCAAGAATTTCTGTGGGGTAACCTCCTTGGATGAGCACTGCCAGGTGCAGGGGGCACCTGTGGACCTTTGACAGGTCCTGCCCACTGTTCTCCCAGAGGAGGGCCTTCCCCCTTCTCTCCAGGGGATCTACTGGGGCCTCTGCTGCCTCACTTTGACCCCAAGTCACAACCAGATCAGAAGCCTGACAGTGCTCTCTCGTCAGGGTTTACAGTGCATGTCCCCGTGGGGGAGGCTGGGCATCTCTGACATGTAGAGACATGTGCATTGCCTCTTGTTGGAAGTACATGTGTTTGCCCTTATCAAACACTGACTTTTGAGAGTTTTTAGCACCACAGGGAGGTTACACCTTTCTCTGGCCTTGGGTTGTGAGGAATGCTTTGCAGCTTGTGGTTTGTCTTTCCAGATTTCTGCATTTTTCTTGTTTTTTTTTGAGTGGGTGGCACACAGGAAGAGCCAGCCATTGCCTAACTGGCTTCTGGCCCTGGGGTCACACTTAACACAGCAGTCTCTACCCCAAGCTTATGCTCACACTTACTAAAAGGGCTTCTTTTTTCAATACATTTGATCTCTAATCCATCTGGGATTTTCCTTTCTTATAAAGAAAATGCTATTTCAGATAAAAACAAAGAAAAATATGTGAGCAGACACAAAAAAGACACCAATTGTGAGATTCCATTTATAAGAAATGTCCAAAATCAGTAAAAGAGCAAAGACAGAAAGCAGATCAGGAGTTTCCAGAGGCAGGAGGACCGGGGAGTGAGTACTTGTGGTGCATAGTTTCCTTTTGGGGCCATGGAACATTCTGCAGCTAGACTGTGGTGATGCTTACACAGCATCGTGAATGTCCTTCATGCTCAGGAATGGCACAATTTAAAATATAAACAAAAACATATTTATTAGAAGTTATTAAAATCAATCAAGCCATGGAGAAACAAAGAATAACAGAGAAAGAAGAATAGAGAAAAAAAAGACCCCCAAATACCCCAAATAATGAAAATTAAAAAATTAAAAACTGAATCACGTCATGGAGAAAAGAGAAACATCACAATGAAAGAAACTACAAGAATCAGGTTGAGGGGGGTAAACCAAGTTTTTCTGATGGGAGAGGGCGAGCAGTCTCAGCAAGCAGCTCTAGAGCTGGCCCTGTGCCTTTTCCAGAGGCGGCTCCCCCTCTGGCAGGATCCAGGGCAGGTTCAAGGGCGGGTTCTTCAGGCAGGGCTGGTGGGGCCTCAGTGAGGTCAGGGGGTGCTGCACAGGCCGGCCCAGCTCCAGAGCTGCGGATGGAGCGCCTGCCGGAGGAGCCACGGCTGCTGGGAGTGGACACCCCTCCAGCTCGGCTTCGGGCTCCTCGGGATGGACGACGGGTGTCACAGCAGGAGCCACCTCTGCCTCCTGGGCTGGTGCTGGAGTGGTAAGAAAAGAAAAGATCCCCCACATGCCTGCATTCCCATGTGCCCCCCAAAGACAGGACATAAGCCAGAGCCTTCTAGAGAAGCCACAGCCCAGGACCCACCACATGACGCCCTCCCAGGCATCTGGGCTGAGTCCAGACCCTGTGGCGGCCACGGCAGAACATACTCTTTTGAGGCCTTGGCCTCGGGACAGGGTAGACAACATCAGAACACCCCTTCTGTGTGAATATTTCTCTTGCCAACTGAGCAAGGCAGGGGCTGTTATGGAATGTGGCTGCCGGGTTACCAGGGGTCCAGGTTCTGTTGGGCTCCATTGTTAGGAAGTGAGGTCACTGCCTGGGTCCCCTGCCCCATACATCTCCTCCGACAAGAGCAGTGACCTCACTGCACTGAGCATCGACATTGGAAAGGCCAGCATGTTGTCTTGTTGTTTGCTTATGTCCCAAGGCTGAGGCCACAAAAGAGTGCAGGGTTTCCTCTTGGGGTGACAGAACATTCTGCAGCTAGACCATGGTCACGCTCGCACAGCATCGTGAATGTACTTCATGCTCAGGAATGGCATAATTTAAAATATGAACAGTAACTTTTATTTATTACTCAAAATGAATAATGCCAAGGGAAAATGAAGGATAAGAAAAGAAAATAATAAAAAATTTAAACCCCCCCCCCAAAAAATATAAAAAACGAAATCATGCCATGGAGAAAAGAAAAACATAACAATAAAAGAAAATAAAAGGAAAATGTCAAGGGGGTAAAGCAAATTCTTCTGGTGGGAAAGGGAAAGCATGTTCAACAAGCAGCTCTGGAGCCGGCCCTAATGCATCTTCCAGTGGCAGCTTCTCTGTGGCAGGACCAGGGCAGGTTAGGGGAACGTTCTTCAGGCAGGGGTGGTGGGGCCTCAGGCAGGTCCCGAGATGCTGCACAGGCCAGGCCCAGGTCCAGAACTGCAGCTGGAGTGGCTGCCGGTGGTGGCACAGGTGCTGGAGGTGGACACCCCTCGGGGCCTGCCCCTGCATGGAGCCCCTTGGGATGAATGGCAGGTGTTGGAGCAGGAGCCAGCTCTGCCTCCGGCGCTAGTGTTGGAGTTGCGAGAGGAGAGAAGATCGCCCACGTGCCTCATTTCCGTGTGTGCCCCACAAGACAGAACACAAGCCAGAGCCCAGAGCCCACCACAGGGTGTCCTCCCAGCCAGCAGTGCAGAAGATGGGTGGTGTGAGGCCAGCCTTTGCTCCTAGACAGGCTCTGGAGGTGCTCCCCTGTGTCTGGCGCTGACCCCTCCCATGAGCTCACATGTACCCCCACCCCCATCCTACCCCCGCTGCCTCCTTCCCTTCTCACCCTTGGAGTCAGAAATCAAGACCCCCTGGGGAGCCTGGGCGGCTTCAAGGGAGGAGTCTCTTTCCAGCCATCCACAGGCCCTGGTTCCCCAGACTCCTGGAAGGCCACACTCACTTCAGGCCTACCCTGACCCTGAATGGTGCGGCACACCTGCCCCCCCCCGGTGGGGAAGGGGCTGGGGCCTCTGTTGACTAGGTGTTCTTCCATGTCCTGGGTTGACCTCTGCAATGACAGTGACTGGCAGACAGGAGGCCTCAAGGCCTCCCTGCCCTTGTTGCTGTTTCTTCTGCACACTGGACCTTCTGCTCCCAGATCAGGCCCAGCCCTGTGTCTGCACAGACCTCCACCCGGGGGAAATGAGATTCACCTCCAGGGTTCAAGATAAACTTCGGTCAGAGGGCACCGCCCACACTCCATGTCCACCCGGCCAGCCTTGACTGGGGGTGTGAACGTGACAGGCCACCAGGCTTCTGATTCCTCCTCAGCCTGTTCCTGCTCAGGGCAGGCCCTCCCCACATGAACCCCCTTACATACACACACACTCTCACACACAGGGAGGGGACATAGGGCTGCTCAGGCGGGGTGAGAGTGGTGGCCTGGTCCAAATAAAACCACCCTGGGTCTCCCTTTTTATGGTGGGACCCAGAGGTAACACAGGGAGACTCAGTGTGTCTGCTCACATATTTTTGTTTGTTTTTATCCAAAATAGCATTTTTGTTATTTGAAAGGGAGATCCCAAATAGATTGGAGATCAGATGTGAAAAAAAAGAAGCTTTTTTAGCAAGTGTGTGCATAACCTCGGGGTAGAGACCACTGTGCTGTGACCCCAGGGCCAGAAGCCAGTCAAGCAGTGGGCAGGACCTATGGAGCCCAGAGGTTGTGTCTTCTGGAAGCTGGAAGCCAGGAGGATAGTTCTGTTGGATCTTCCTTGAGGGGAAAGTGCCAGTCAGGTTCACAGGAAGTGGGAGTTATTGTCCCGCCTCAAAGCCAGTCACTGACAACCTCCGAGTCTGCCCAGACTTCTACACCCCAGAATGTGCAGGTGACTTTTCAGCAGGGCTTAAGATCCAAAGGGTGAGGGAAGAGGGATTCCAGAAGGTGGGGTCATTGCTTTCTCCCAGGCTGATGCTGCTTGGAGGGGATCGATCTGCTCAAGAAAGATGGCAACTGCGGCACCAGAGAAGGACTCAGCACAGGGATCCCCGCAGCCAGCCACACTTCCCGCAGCTCAAGAACCCCAAACCCCAGATGCTCCCTGGCTGACTCCTGCCCCACTACCCTCCCTCTGCCGGTCAAGTGGGGTTAGAACATCAGCAGCAGGAATAGAAGGCATTTGTTTTTTGTTCTTCTGCTACAAAAAGAGATGAGAAACATGAATGTGTTTAGGGAATGTGTTTGGGGAGGTGTTTGGATGGTTTTACAGTTTTTACTTTATTTCCTGTTTACACTCAAATTCGTGGATAAATGGACCCTGTTTATGTGATTTTTGTCAAGCCGACACAGTACCTTGTATAATCCTCTTAGTGCACACATTGGTTTTATGATCTATGACCTTTAATGTTACAACCAGGGAGAGGGAAGGGAAGAGAAAGTACATCTAATATGGTACATGTCATGTGGCAGGAGCTTTATGGTGTATCTCATTTATTTCTCAATATCACTCCCAAAACAGGGGATGGTGATTATATTGCATAAGTAAAAAAACTGAGGCTCAGGTGTGATTAAAATAAAAGCCATATAATTTGTAAAAGATGGAACTGAGATTTGAATAGTCTTCTTTACTCCAGAGGCTATGTTGTCTCTATTCCATTACTATCATTTATATTTCTATTATATTTTTAAGGGAATTTGAAAGTCATTACAATCCAGTGGCAGTTCAGAAGGAAGTACCTTTCAGATACCTACTACTTGGAAATTCACCACCCTGACAAAGATAAAGATGATGCTAGGGCCCACATGGTGGTGGCTACTCTAGTGCACATTTGTGAGGTGGCTTACCATATATGTGGCCGATTCACAAACATCAATGTAGGAATCATTATGTAGGAGACTCATGTTAAAAATATATTGAAGACATGAATGAAGGATGAAGAATGATCTGAAATTAATTAGGAAGATCAGTATTAGCTGTGATTCCTTACCCCTCTTTATTTTTCAAAGATTTTGTTGAATAAGAATCTATTTGAAGTGGCACTTTATGGCAAGTTAATACTTTATGAAAAGTACTTCCATGGCCTTTTTTCATCCAGTTCTTGTAAAAAGATAAGTTTTCTGATAGAAAAAACTTTTTAAAAAAAATAATTTGCACTGTTTATGAGGAAAAACTTAAAATTAAGGAAAGGAAAAGCCTTTCATTGCCAAGCAAGTAAAAAAGAAATTCCAAAATAATTGCATAAGGGAAGAACTTTTTTTAAAAAAAACATTGCTGGCCACTGAAACATTCCCAGAAATTTAGATATGTAATTATGTTGGTGTCAAAAAGTCGAACAAATAATAAATGAAGTTGTTGTATTGATGCCACCCAAGTTCATCTCCTGCCAACTCTGTGGCATCAGATGTTCTTAATTTCCTGTTTAAGTATCAGACTCCTGCAATGGTGTAAGGGGCTAGTGTGTTGCTCTCTGAATGTGGCATAATTTCAGAGATGGTGGTGGGCTTCTGGCAGAAGAAGGATTAGTGTCCCTTACTAATGACCTCCCCCCACAATTAGGCAGCATTGTTGCCCCTGGTGTAAATTAAATAAGACTTGTGTTTTTATTATTTATTTATTTATTATTCAAAATATTACAGATGTCCCTTTTTCTCACCATTGACCCATTACACCCTCCCCCACCCCCCTCCCCAGGCCCTTACCACACTATTGTCTGTGTCCTTGGGTCATGCATATATGCATATAAATTCTTTTGTTAATCTCTACCCCTCCACCCACCCGTCCCCCTCCTTCCCTCTGAGATTCTTCAGTCTGGTCCATGCTTCCTTGACATTGAATCATTTCTAGGACTTGTGTTTTTAATAGTGTCCTATTCCTTTTGACTTTATTACTTTTTTATTTATAAAACATATATAAAGATGTAAGTCATTATGGATATGTTACAAGAAAAAGTTCTGTATTCAAGGAACTTCAATCTAGTAGGGAACTTAAGATAGATGGAAATGAATCAGTTATAAAGTGGCCTCAGTACAGTTCTGTGGGATCCATGAGGATACGATATTTCAGCAACTTTATGGTTCTCTAAATTAGTCATTCACTTTGGCTCTGAGATATTGAAGAAAGCAAATATTGATAGACAGACTTGGATTTCCTACCTCCTACGCCCCAAAATAAAAGTGAATTCTCTTTTTTATTAAGTTATTTTTGGATTTTTTTTTTGTTTGGTAACTTGCCCGTGAAATCTGCCTGTGAATAATTACTGCTAGTGATAAGTGTATATGGGGAAAGTGAATAATTGAACAATTACAAGGTGATGTAAGATGCTACCACTTCATTGAAAAACATAGTCATTATTGTAGCTATGACTTCTTCCAATAAAGAAGTAGACAATGTTGGTATATCAGAGTAATCCTTCTGTTTAATGTGAGTTTTGGTTTCTCAGCCCATCTCTAGAGCATGGCTTTCTCAAATGCATTCGCTGGAAATAGATCCATAAGAGCCTAACAATATGAATATTTAGTTGACAGTGGTCCTATAAATAATTGGAACTAGCTTTTTGTGTCCTCTAAATACAGACTCTGAGGAAGGAACCCATAAACGAAGTTCATTGACTTTGCTATAGCCATTGTACATGGGTTTGTCTTAGTAACATCTAATCATATATTAATTACTACCACAAAATTCTCCTTTATTGAAATGTTGAGTATTTCCAAGACCAGCAAGCCAAAGCATTAGAAGAGTCATGCTAGTGGGAGCTGACTTGCTTATCTTATGTCTTTTACTCATGAGAAACTTACATACAAACGGGCAGAATAAAGGAAAGAAAATATTAATTGACTAAATTGTTCCGGTTTAAGTGGGGCTCCATAGTACACATTTGCCTGGGTATTTAGGCTGAATAGGAATGTAGCCTGAGGTGGGAATGTAAAACGGTGCAGCACTTCAGAAAACAATCTGACAGTTCCGCAAGCTGTTTACATAGTAATTGTATGATCCAGCAATTCTGCTTCTAGGTATATACCCAAGAGAAATGAAAATGTATGTCCACACAAAAACTTATAAACGAATTTTTATAGCAGTGTTATTCATAAGAACCAAAAAATGGGAACAACACAAATGCCATCCATTGACCGGTGAATGGACAAAATGTGGTATATCTATGTAAAGGAATACTATTTGCCAGTATAAAGACATGTAGCACCGATATATGCTACAACATGGAATAGTCTTGAAAATCCTATGCTGAGTGAAAGAAGCCAGACACAATGCACCATACATTCTATGATTCCATTTATTTGAAATGTCCACAATAGGCAAATTTATAGAGTTAGGAGGTAGATTCCTGTCTGCCTAGATCTGGAGGTGGGATTGAGGGGCCAGGAAGGTGATAACTAAGGGGTGCAGGGTTTTCCTTGGGGTAATGAAAATGTTTTAAGATTGATCGTGGTGATGAGTGCATGACTCTGTGGATATACTAAAAGCCACTGAATTGTACATTTTAAATGGATGAAATATATGGCGTGTGAATTATATATCAATAAAGCTGTTTAAAAGAATGCTGCCTACACACACAGCCCCAGAATATAAAGCCAAACCATTTTATATTATCAGTTTTAAAACTCTCACTTGCATTATGCTAACTGACCTTTGGTCTCTTTTAATAAAGATTTAGTACGACTAGTATTCCATTTTATAAGGTGGGTATGAGAGCTTGGGGAGCTATCTGATTATCACATATAATGTGCCAGCAATACTTTTGGTCACTATGTAAAAGAGTCCCCTTTTAACCATGAAAAATCTGAACTGAAGTCAACCGTAGGAGAACCATACTCATTTCAGAAGGATTTTGTAAAAGCAAAAGTAATTGGCAATAATATATATAGCACTAGTAAATATTATATATACTTCACAAAGTTAGGTCTGAAATTCTGGGCTCTTGTCATGTGGTACTGTATTTATACTCTGTTCTTACAGCATGAGAGCTTTCAAATTCAAGAAGAAACATTAAGCATTTATTTTTAGCGGTTTAGGACTGCACTTAGCATATGAGACATAGTTGTCACATGCTCTGTGTCTCATCACACAGAAAACCATAAACTGGGACCTTGGTCTTCTGCTCACATTAAAGTACTGCTTGGCAAAACTGAGCAAACTAATATATATTTTTCTCTTTCCCACTCATCTTATTAACTGTGTAGTAAGGTGTCAGTAATTAAAAAAAGCACTGATTCTTTTCTTGTCATATTTAAAGAAAAAATACCATTAATATCTATAAAAGCAAAACTCTTAAAGTACCAACAGTAAAAAGTTGGAGATATCATCTTCACCCTGCATGCATTCAATAACTGGACGTATAATAATTAAGGCTACATTTTCTTTCATGTATAGGTTGAACAAGTGGTATGTTCATAAATGGTTAACAATCAGCTTTCCTGAAGAAGAAAAAAAGGCCCCTGATTTGTAGCAGTAGCTGATTTTTGTAGTGTAAATATTCCCACCATGACTGCTTTCAAGCTACCTGTGAGATGTCTCTAATGTGGAATTGAGCAAAGATGCCCACAATGGCTCTTGAGAGCTTGAGTAAGCTGGCTCCAGCACATGACAGGGTGCTTCCTAACACACATGTGCACACACACAGATACATGTGTTATGCACAGACAATGCACTATCATTGGTAATTCATATAACTCTATTGGGAAACTAGATCTTCAACATGTTTTCCTTGATAAACACAAAGTTATTTAGAATTTTATCCAAATTGGAGGCTTCCTTTTCTAAAATAAATTGTCAAATCCCTTGTTTGTGATATGGAATATACTTCAAGAAATGTCAACTTTTCTGGATCATTCAAAATCGAATGCCAGAATAGGACTAAGGTTCTTGTTTCAACTCAATCATTAAGGAGGTCTGTGTGTGTGTGTAAGAGGGTGGGAGACAGAGAGGCCACCTTAATTGAGCAACACCACAGTTATCTCTCTAGGCCTTGGTTTTACTTGACTGTTAATGAGCAAGCTGAGTCAGATCCATTTCCAAACCTGTGAATATAGTCATTATGAATCGATATATGCCAAACTACTGGTCTCAGTGCAACATGATCTAGAGTAATTATATCTGTTCCTTAAGATTATTCTCTTCAGCTGTTTTAGATATTACACGTATTTTTGCTCTTGATCTCTAGATTTCATTTCCCTACCTTTAGTTTGTTGCTCCTAATCTCCTATGGGCTTGAGAGAAGCAAGCTTATAAAAATGGTGTGTAAGCCATGAGCAAAAACTGAGGTTTGAGAGGCTGGCTATCCAAACAACAGAGTAAGAAGTGTTAGATCCTGTCATGAAGTTTCTTGCTCAGGGTCTTTACAGTGATTGGAGACCCTAAGTTGCTAATCAATGGTATTTGGATAAGTTCATTATATATGATTTAGTGTTTATTCTGTGTTTTGGTTATATTGTAATATTTTGGTAGTCTTTAATAATGGAGATTTCAAGAAATAAACCTATATTTAGAAGGCAGATTTTTAAAAATCTAATTTTTACTTATAGAAAAGTTGAGGAAGAGAGATTATCTCAAAGCTATACATTATATTTCAGACAGAAACAAGATTAGAATTCAGAATTCCTGACCCTTAGGGCCATTCACAGATTTGTGATTCATCATCTACCTGAGAGTTTTAGTAAATGGGTCCTAGTCCCTACGTTGGAGAAAATTTTATTTCCAGGGCCTTCAAAATAGATGCATAAAATATAAAATGTGGCATTCCACTCTTTAGAAAGCAATTTGATTTTGGTTCATCTTCCCTAGTGGGAAATTGCAACTCAGTCATTCTTGTGTGTCTTCTACATCAAGGTTTATGGGACTCGAGCAGAACCAAAGATGGTTACAGGCCTCTGGCTATGGACCCTCTCTCCAGCCAGGTTCCATCTCAGTTGTCCATTTGCCTTTTCTGCACAGTGGCTTTAGGTTTAAAGCTCATTATTGTTTTCAGGCCATAGTTGAGACATGGGAACATTTTTATGGCTTCCAGTAGTGCCATCTCTAAATTTTCAAAGATGTTATCTTTCTTGAAGGTCTTGCATCTCTTGTTTTTTTACTCCTATGGGATCTGTTGACCTGTATCCTTTCCCCAAGTTAGTGAGAAAATCTTTTTTTTGTTTGTAAAGATTAACTTTTTCCCTTGCTTTTTTTCAGACACTTTGCTTTTTCTTGCAAACTTTCTTTGTGGGTTTGCTTTTTTTTTTTTTTTTTTTGCCAATTCTATGTTCTCCCAAGGCCTAGACTTTTAGAAACAAAGGCAAATAGTCTGCCAGGCAAATTCTGCATTTTCTCCTGTTATTTACCACATATGACCCTTCCACCCTCCGGTGTTGAAAACATAGCTACTTGCTTGAATGTAGGAGTGTAAGAAATGTGTGTTAATACCAGTTACTTCAAGGAGAAACAGTTAAGGGTGACATGGAGAAAGATTATGAATATTTTCTCTATTCACTTTTGTGACTTTTGATCTGCCACAATTAGCATATAGTACTTTATAATTTAAAAATTCAAATGAAGTTTTAAAAAGGATTGATTGAAGTTTGGAAAATAGATTAATAAACTTTGCTAAAATAACTTTTTTTAAAATAAAAAGCTCTTTTTTTGTGTGTGTGTTTTGTAGGATCCTGTTTAATTTTCAAACTGTAGTTTTATTTTCCTATGTTAGCAACAAAGAATTGGAAATTGAAATTAACAAACCACTTACAATAGCATAAAAATAAAATACTTAGGGATATTACAATGGGGAAAGGACAATTTTTTCAACAAATGGCTCTGAAACAATTGGATATTTGCCTACAAAAAATCCCAAAATGAACCTCAACCATTACTTTACACCATACTTAAAAATTAACTGGAAATGAGACATAGACTTAAAAGTAAGAGTCAAAACTTTAGAAGACCTAGAAGAAAATACAAGAGAAAGTCTTTGTGACCTTGGGTTAGACAAGATTTTTTAGATAGAACACAAAAAGCATAAAACAGAAAAATTGGTAAGTCAGACTTTATCAAAATTTGAAGATTTTACTCTCTAAAAGACACTGTTAAGAAAATTAAGAGATAAGCCAGAGTGGGAGAAAATATTTGCAAAACACATTTCTGATAAAGGATTTACTATCCAGAATATATAAAGAAATCTTACAATTCAATAATAAGATGATAAACTACTTGATAAAAAGTGGCAGGTAATTTACCATAGAAGATACATGAATGGTCAATAAACAAACAAAAATACACTCAACATCATTAGTAATCAGGGAGATGCAAATTAAAACCCATTAAAATTGAGATACCTCCACCCACCCACTAGACTAGCTGCAATTAAAAAGAGGGAGAGTCCCATGTGCTGACAGGGATATAGAAGAACTGGAAATCTCATACATTGCTGGTGGGAATGCAAAATGATATGAGCACTTTGGTATATAATTTGTCAGTTTCTTATAGACTTGAACATACACTTGCTATAAGAAAGAGCAATCTCACTCTTAGGTTAGGTATTTGGCAAGAGAAATTAAAACACACACAAGTTTACAAAAGGATATGTGTATGAAAATGTTCATAGTAGTGTCAATCGTAATCATATCAAACTGGAAATAACCCAGTTGTCCATTACTGGTTGGATAAATAAGCAAATTGTGATAAATCCATACAATGGAATACTACTCAGCAATTTCAAAGAACGAGAAACGGATAAATGCGACAACCTCTAGAAATCTCAAAAGCTGTATGCTAAGTGAAAAATTAAAAGTTCCATAAATGTATGATTTCATTTATGTAACATTATAGAAACGGCAAAAGTATTGAAACAGAAAATAGATTAGTGTTTGCCAGGGTCTAGGATGGGATGTTTATTGACTTTACAAAGAGGCTCAAAGAAACATTTTGAGGGAATCAGCTGATAGTCTTTATTTTTATGGTGTTGTTGTTACAGAACTGTATACATGTGACAAAAGTCAATGAACTATGGCCCTGGCTGGTGTGACTCAGTTGGTTGGGTGTTGTCCGGTGCAGTGAAAGGTTGTCGGGTTCTGTTCCTCGTCAGGGCACATGTGCTGGTTGCAGACTTGATCCCCAGTGGGGGGTGTGCAGGAGGAAGCTGATCCATGTTTTGCTTTCACATTGATGTTTCTCTCTCCCTCTCCCTCTCTCTCTAAAAATTACTTTTAAAAATATTGTTTTTTAAAAAGTCAATGAATTATGAACTAAAAAAGAATGGATTTAATTTATGCAAGTATATTTAATAAACCCACTTTAAAAATATGCTTCACTTTCCTCGTCTGTAATGTGGTCTGTTAGTAAACCCTGTCACATAAGGTTACTTTGAGCATGAGTTGAGATAATACATGTAGGGGGCTTAGAACACTGTCTGGAATTTGGAGAAAATACTGAATAGATGTTTGAAATCTTAATTATCATTGCTTATGGTTTTTCTTTGTTTTACTTTGTAGTTCTCCATAAGATTTTATTTGGGGGAAAAAGGGTTTGCTGCCAAAAGGAAAATGATTTGTTTGTAACTATTTCTAAAAACGATGGTCTTCTCCGACAGGGTGGGCATACATGTCTCGGCAGCTGTGAAGTGATGGGTGAGCAAAATGTGGGAAGCTGTGCTTACCTGAAGCCTGCAGGACACTGGACCCCTTCCTCTGGAGGTTGCCTTGTCTAAGATTTTTCTGCATTAGCTGTGATTATGGAGGAATAGAGCTTGTTGGAGCAAAAAATCTGCTTAGATTTAGAAGGAGAGTCTCTCAGAGGGCCTGTTTCATTCTGCGATAAAATTTCAAAAACTCTGCTTTTCTGGTTCAGAAGTAAATATGTGCATCATTCTCATTTCTCTTCTTACTCAGTCTTTACTCTGCCTTTACCTTGTCTTCTCTTTTCACTTTCCTTTCACTTTTGTAGAAGGGCTAACTGGTTTCCTTGTATCTCAGCATCAACTTATGCCTTTCCATTGCCTATGATATTCCAAGATTATTTGTAGGCTTTCTATTAGTTTTAAATGTTTTATTTTGAAATAATGTTATGCTTAGAGAAAAGATGCAAAAATAGTGCATAGCTCCTGTATACCCTTCATGCCACTCTTCCAACATTAATATTATAATCGTATAACCATAAGACTATTAAGAAACCAGGAAATTAACATCAATACAATATAGTACCATTAATTTATCTATAGACCTTATTTACATTTCACTACTTTTCCACCAATGTCCTCTTTTTTGGTCCAAGATCCCACGTTGCTTTTACTTGTCATGTCTACTTAGTCTCCTCTAACCTGTGCGAGCCCCTCAGTCTTGCATCACCCTTAATGACCTTGACGCTTCTGAAGAGTACTGGTCAGTTATTTTGTAGAATGTCCCTCAATTTGAATTTGTTATTTACTCCTGCTTAGACTGAGGTTAAATACTTTTGGGTAAGAATACTACAGAAAGAATATATGTAGTGCCTTTCTCTGTTCATGGGCGTGATGCGAGACGCTGGTATGTCTTTTTAGTGGGGATGTTGACCTTGAACACTTGATTAAGGTAACGCCTACCAGGTTTAGCCACTCTTTTCTTTTTGTAATTAATGAACATTTTTGGGAGAGATATTTTGAGAATATGCAAATATCTTATCCTCATTATACTTTCTTCTATTAAATTCTATAAAGAGAATCATCAGTCTGAGTCAAACGGCTCAGAAAAAAATTAGCATTTCGGAGCCTCAAAACATAGGTGCCCATGAATTGGGTATCGGGTGTGCTTTAGCCCTGAGTCCTTCTGACTGTGCACAGTCCTCAAGACCGAAGGAGGAGGGGGGAGAGGACTGAAATGCGCTTTGCAGGTGTCTGAACAGCTGACTGACCCAGTCACATTCAGGGCATGTTCCGGGGACTTGTGTGTTATAGCTACTCCTACCACGCTTTGGGCCTCTGCTGTTCTCCACCTCCAAGCCGTTTCACACCGAAGCTTGTGAGAATTCCAGCTCAGCGTCCCGAAGGTGTTTATTTCCTAGTTTCTCAGAGGGAAGGCGCAGTGTGTCTACCCTGGGCTCCCTCTGCAAGCAAAGACCCAGCCATCTCCACAGATGCCCGTGTAAATCATCTTTAGTGGAACAATGAGAATCTGGGGAAAACCCCTCCTAGGGAAACGAGTGCCATTTCATTAACACAGAGAAAAAACAATCCTTCAAATCTGGTTCATCTCACAGTCTAAATGCAAGTTCTTAATTAAAAGCCAACAGAGATTTCTAAAGTTGGAGAAAAACTGGAGCAACAACTTTTAAAATTATCCTGTGGGCTTTTTTTTTTTTTTCTCTTAGTCTCTTAAAGGGAAAAGGCTCATAACCATTCAGTGGCAAATTGCTGCTCCTTCAGAACAAGAAAGTGGAGGAGAATGGAAAGAGGCATCCCAGGGCAATAGGGAGTCATCCTGTAATTAGACTGGGCACCATGCAGAGAGGCAGCAAAAAATTACTGGGATGGATCAATGAGAAATTATCCCATTAAACCTTAGTGGTTTATTCTCATTTCTAGTTTCTGAAAGAAAAAGTAAAATATCATGCCTGACACTTTTGTGCTTTCCACAGAACCTGAAACAGTGCTGAGCATGAAGTAAGAGCTGGATCCTTACTTATCGATTCGAGGATTCCATAGTCCAAGTCTCTGATGCTTTGGTGGGCTATGGTTTTTTGTTTGAGCAGATCAGTACTGAATGGTGGCAATGGTAACAGGCTCTTTATGCTCAGTGTTTCTCTACTTTGTATTATGGGCATTTTAAGCCAGATGATTCTTTGTTGTAGGGTCGTCCTGTGTATTATAAGATGTTTGCAGCAGACCTGGCCTCTCTGCAGTCGATGCTACTAGCACCCCCAAGTCATGACAATAAGAAAATGTCTTATATGTGGAATCTAAGAGCAAAATAAACAAAGAAATAAAATAGAAGCAGACTCATAGATACAGAGAACAGACTGATGGTTGCCAGAGGGAGTGGGGTTGGGGGGCTGGGTGAAAAAGGTGAAGGGATTAAGAAGTGCAAATTGGTAGTTACAGAAGAGTCATAGAGATATAGATTATAGCATAAGATATAGTCAATATTATTGTAATAACTATACATGGTGCCAGGTGGGTACTTGAAATATTGGGGGGACCATTTTGTAAAGTATATGATTGTCTAACTACTATGCTGCACCCTTGAAACTAATACAAAATAATATTGAATGTAAACTATAATTTAAAAATAAAGTTTAAAAGCTAATAAAAATACAACAAAGTAGTAAAAAGAAATGTCTCCAGACATTACCAAATGTCCCCTGAGTGTGGGAAAGGGGGGCACAAAATCACCCCCATTTGAGAACCATGGCTTCATTTCTTTATCTCAAGGTCACATGATGAATAAATGGTAGGACTGAAACGGAGGCCCAGAAAGCCTGATAGTGGCTTCCAGTAATTTTCATAATATAACCCTACTCATTGCATTGTCTACTGCAAGGATATGAACGTAACATTAGAAGCACTGATATTCCTCGGCATGGATTTTTCCTTCGGAATGGATTCTGTCATGAGGCAGGTTCACTCCCTGGCACGGAGACCACTCTGAAAACGCAAGAAATGTTCATTTTGCAGGAGAATGCACAGATCCCAGAGACACGAGATGATCTAAACAGAGGGGGTTTGGCTTTGGCTCTTTCTGAGCGCTGGCAGAGGTCTGGGCAGTTCTGAATCCGAGTCTCTTTCCTTAATTTACATACTGCCTCCATTTTAGCAATGCAGAAGGGGAATGAATAAAAACAATTATCCTCAAAGACATTCAGTCTGGTCTTGACTTGTTAAGAACGATAAAAGTCAGCAGTTAGAAGCATTTAATACAGCTGAACAAACCATAGCATCTCAAACAGCATCATCTGGTGCATTTCCTCTCAGTGGCAAATAAAAAGGAAGACCATAATTAGGGCATGACTCCTGTTCAAGCTATCCAATAAAAGCTTTTAAAAATGATTGCCCTTAGAAGGCAGTGTAAGGAACAAAGGAATCTTGCATGGTCTATTATTTGCTTATTAGTATTATTGTATGATAATCTCTACTTTTTGCATTTTAAACCAAAGGGAAACACTAAATGCTCACATGATTTTTTAAAGTATATTTTTGACAACATTGAAGTACACTGGCTTTTTAAATTTGAAAGCCATGTCTTAGATTTTCAACTGAAGTGTTTGCTAAACCCCATGCTATTTTCCAGGTCCAGGGTATAGGTATTGCACAGATTTTGGTGGAAAGATCTGAGTCTTCTCTACATTCCAGAAATTGAAAGTAGAGTGAGAAGGAGAGAAATCAGTCACCCTCAATCTTCAGTGTGCACAGGAATCACCTGGGGATCTTGTGAAAATGAGTTTCTGACTCAGTAGGTCTGGAGTAGGACATGAGATTCTGCATCTCTAAGAAGTTTCTAGGTGATGCTGATGTTGCTGGTCCAAAGATCACACTTTGTGTAGCAAGAATCTAAGTGACAAGTCAAGAGTACATAATATAAAATAAGCAGAGCTCTAATGAGCTCAAAGTATGACTCCTCTAGGCTTAGAGAGTTATAGTCTTCTCATCTCTGTGGTGTGGCGACAGCTGAACATAGGCACGTGTCCCTTGTTTATGCACTGCCAGCACTGCATGCTAGTTTTCATCCATGCAAACCTCTTTGCAATTGTATATACGGGGGCAGGGATGGGCTTCCACTGTTGTGCACCTCTGACAAGTGTCTAAGCTGCTCAAAAAGCCATTTGAAACTCTGCATTGGCTGGTGCCCTAGACTTCCACTGGAATGCCCGTGACTCTTCTGTTTTCTATTCCAGTTTCATGACTGTCCAGAATCTTCAGATTGGGGTCTTTGGATTCACCCTACAGTATTCACCTAGTCCCTGAAGACAGTCATTGTCACTCTCTGTGACCCAGATGCAGCTTGGGAGAGAAGCAGGTATATTTAGAGCCCTGCTCTCTTATTTAATGTGTGGAGGTCCTCTCTCTGAAGATTTGCTCATGGCTGATGGTGACCTTGTGTGCAGTTAGGAGCTGAGCTTCCCAGCCAGTGCTGTGCAATAATCTATCTGTGAGGATGGGATTTCCTGTTTCCGTGCTGTCTGCTTGGTAGCCATTAGCCACATGTGGCTATTGAGAACTTGAAATATTGCTTGTGCAACTGAGGAACTGAAATTTGAATTTTAATTATATTTAATTAAATCAAATTTAAAGCTAAGTACGACATGCAGCTAGTGGCTACCATACTGGACAATGCAGGTAGCTGGCCTTCTCAAAGCTACATACACCCGTAGGAAAACATCAGGAAGTGGTTGGATTCAACCAGGACTAGACTACTTTTGACTTGGCTTTCTAATTTATTAAGGTTGTGAACTGACCTGGTTGATCTGAGGAAATGTATTAATTTCTCTGTTCATTTTTGTACTTTTTGTAGAAATATCTGAGACACTAGATATTTAATTTAAATTTTTAAAAGCCTTTTAATTTGTTTCATAAGAGATAAGTAGCCATTATAGAAAATTTAGAAAATATTGTTATACAAATGACTAAAAAAATCACTTGTAATCCCATCTTCTAAAAATAATACATGGAACACACAGTGAACATTTTGGTGACTAGCTTTATAGTTTTCTGTGTGTATCTCACATAATGATCTATACATTTATAGATCTATCCATAAATATTATATAGAAGAATTTTAATTTAGATACATTACTTTTGGGAGGAGTCAAGTGACATAGTGCTGGGGAACATGAACCCCAGATGCCACTGAAAGAGGGAAGATAGGGC
Source organism: Miniopterus natalensis (assembly GCF_054644295.1). Lineage (NCBI taxonomy): Eukaryota > Metazoa > Chordata > Mammalia > Chiroptera > Miniopteridae > Miniopterus > Miniopterus natalensis. Next base: position 21,489,319 of record NC_142085.1, read on the forward strand.
AATTTACTTCTTTTTTGGAAAAAGTAACCCTCTGCTTTGCATGCTTTGCATGCTTTGCATGTTAACTATGACCAACCTATGAAACTCTTGTAGGCATCAAAGAAATGGAGTCTGCGAGTCACTGATCAAAACTCATGGGTTAACAGACGGACTCTAATCTAGGAGCCCCCGATGAGCACTTAGCCATCTGAGTTGCTGTCAGTATCACAGCAAAATAACAGATGGAAATGGGGCAGAAAGTAGACCCAGCAAACTCCAGGATGAAGTTTGTCTTCATCATGTAGCGTTAAGTACTAAACAAGATGTTCTCTAGTTAGTGGAGTTGTTTTCCTAAATGCTCTTATGTTACTGCTTAAGCAGCCCCTGCCTTTGTTCAGGCCCACAAAGGGGAAAAACAACACATTCTCTTGAGGATCAAGATGGCAATGTGTCTGGGGGCAGCTGAGTGGCGGGGGGAAGTTCCTTTGCAAACTAAGCTTGGAAATCTGGAATTTAAGCTTTTATATGGGATGAAATGCAAGTCATTTTCAGGAATCTAGATGGCTTTCTGTGGTTTAGGGGAAGGAGTAAGTGGAGGAGAGAGGCTGCAGAGGTCAAAGTATAAAGGAGAGATTCACTCACTGAGCTTTGGCAACGGAAGCTCCCTAAAGGCCACTCTGTCTGCCTTTAGGTTACGTGCAGTGTTAACTGCGCTTGAGTTCATGTGCAATGTTAGGCGCTTAATCAGTCTGAAAGCACTATCATAATAGCAGCAAGCAATAGTGCTTTTATTCTTTTCTGGCTGCTTCTCAGACTCACAATGAATGACAAGCTCAAAGTCTATGAACTCCAGCAAGAGAAAAGTAGACTTTTCCCGTGTACTCTGTGAAAGCTTTTTATTGTCCTCCTTGCCACCTAAGCCAGAGTACAAATATAGGTGCAAGGAACTGGTGATCCCATTTCTGAATTACCAAAGGGTTCTTCCTTCTCGAGTGTTCTGACCTTTTTTTGACCAGTCCCCTGCTTATTTAAACTTATGACTCTTGTGGTATTTTCAGTCTAGAGTGCTGGCTTTGGTGTTTGGTCGCATCTTGGGGGACAGCACAGTGGCTCAGAGCACAGACTCCAGAGTCATAATGAGCGATATGGAGTCAAACACTGGCTCCATCATTATTTGGATACATTTCTAAACAGCTATGTGTCCCAGTTTCCCCTTTTGTAACATGGCAACAACAATAATAACATTACCTATTATTCTTATCTATTATGGACTGGAGATACTTATTCCAACCTCCTAAGTTGTTGTGAGGCCAAAAGTAGTCAGTCCTTGTAAAGTGCTTATTACAGTGACCAGTGTTCTAAAGTGTTTTGGCACAAAGGGCTTAAAAATGTCAGGTATCCATTATGTCATTTTAGGGTTTCATCTGTGGCTTTTCAGGAGAAATGTTTGCCCATGAAGGGAGAGGGGGTTTTTCCTTTAGCTTGTTGCCTTTGGTTTTGTGCCCACATGATGTAGGTAAATACTCTAGAATCTAAGATCTAAACTACTCCGTACATGAGCCAGACCAGAGTAACAGCTATATTAATTTTAACACACGTATCTGAAGATTTATAAGGAGAGATGAAGGGCCCTGAGCTTAGAGTCAAGAAATATACTTGGTTCAAATCCTACCTTTATCACTCACCAGCTGTGTGACCTTGGGCAAGTTTCTTAGCATTGCTTACCTTCAGGGTTCCTTATCTAGTTCCAACCTCACAGAGCTGTTGCAAGGCTGAAATTAGAGAATCCCTGTAGAGTGTTTATTATAGCAGTATAGTGATCAGCACATTAAATATTTTGAAGTATCTATTAGTAATACTTGCATAGTTGTGCCATTCCTCCCCTGAGAGACATTACATAGCCAAACTCAGAAAGAACTTCTTTTCTGAAGAATATTTATTTATGGTTTGAATAACACCTACTAAAATCAGGTTCTAGACTGGTGCCCCCTGCTGCAGCATTCAACTGTGGGCATACAATGGGTGTTTGATTCTCAAAATGCACATCTACATATAAATATATAAATGTATATGGAAATGTACAAATATAGGAATATATATGTATATCTCATTATGTGCCAGCCCTAAGTACTTAAAATATTAATTAAATTTTTGTATTAACGTCCGTGAAGTAGTACTGTTATCATCACCTCCATTTCACAGATAAGGAAGCCGGGGCAGAGAGAGGTTAGGTAGCCTTTCGGGCCCCCAGAGCGAGCACGTGGTGGAGCTGGGGCTTGCACTCAGGAACCGAGGCTCGTGGGTCTGGGCTCTGATCCATCGCACCGCGTTGCAGCCCTGGCCCAGAGTGTCTCTCCTGCGAAAGGCAGGCGAGGCCACAGACATTTCTCTTTACCTGCTTCATTTTCCTCTGAATCTGGAAATCAAACAACCAAATGCGAAAGAAATATTTCTTTTTAAAGTCCCTTCCTTCCCTTTCTCCTTCCCCCGCCCCCATTCTCTTGCCACCCCCTCCATGCCCTCTCCCAGGCCATTCCGTTTTATGCAAGTCCCATTATGGGCGGCTGCTGTCACACGCTGGACACGATATAATTCAACATGACACATGGTGAGCAGAGGTGTGTAGAAATACCCGAAACTATTAGAGCCAAACAGCTCTCCGTTAAAGTTTTTACTGCCGCATAAATATTCTCCTAGCTGGCTGGAGTCTCCGAGGTATAAATACTCCATTAGAGAATATATCCACGGAGGCGGCATGGCCCTCTGGGTCTTGTCCAGGAGCCCAAGAAAATGCAAGGCTCTGGTGGCACCTGGTTTCTTTGTATTTAAACAGCCTTCTTCAGTTTCCAGAGTACAGTGAGGTTATTAACAAGGTCCACTCGACTTATTTCTTCCTTAGAAGAAATCTCAAGACCCCTGGGCACAGATTAAGGATCAGTTAGGCAACTTTTATTAATTGAATGCTTACTATGTGCCCAGCCCTGTGACAGGTTCTATGGTAGAAAGAGGTGAGTATTGAAATACCACACCCCATTGTCGCTGAATATACAAATACCTTCATACGAGGTGTCTAAAGTGCAATCTGTACTTGAATGAGGTAAGGGAACTCTTTCATCCACAAAGATTCCTGAAAGAAAAATGCATCATTATTTGTTTTCATTTGACCAAATGTTGCTTTCTAGAGTAACAAACCACATCTCTAAAATGCAAACAGAAAAAAAGACTGTCTTGATTGTCTCTTTTTTTACAATATTTTCTGAAGAGGCTGAACTTATCCCTGACCCTTCCGGGTAGCTGACAACACCATGCCCCTGATTACTTAGGAATTAATATTTTTTTAGGAGGGATGGCTTAGGAGTAAGGATGCAGGCCAACAGTGTTCAGGCCCAGCAAGACGACATCATCAGCTTGTCCTCGGATTTGCCTGGTTCATTCACCCTTGTTCTGTCTCTGCCCCGGGCTATGCCAGTCCACAAACATGGGAACAGAGTGGCAGGACACAAGCTGGCCAATGTGAATATGAGAAGGGCATGCCTCGGTCCTCTCCGATCCACAGGTCAGGAAATTAAGGTCAGTATCTCTTTGACCTGTGATTAAGGTCAGTATTCTCATGCCAGTGAGAAGAGGGAGAAAGGGGGCAGTCAGCCTTATCACCATTTCGCAGGCCGGAGAATAGAGACCTCGAGAGGCCACACCCGCAGAGGGGAAGACATGTAGTCTCTCTCCACTGATGTTCCACTGCTTTCCATTTGGTTGGCTTCCTTAAACTTGGCTAATCATCAGTGTCACCTAGGTGCAAGGGTTAAATGCATGGACTGGAAAGCTATTCTGTCCCTCAGAGACTCTGATGAAGTAAGCCTGGGTGCCAGTAATCCATTTTATTTATTTATTTATTTATTTATTTATTTATTTATTTATTTATTTATTTATTTATTGTCCTCACCTGGGGACATTTTTTTTCATTGATTTTTTTAGAGAGAGTGGAAGGAAGGAGTAAAGGGAGAGAGAGAGAGAAACATCAACATGAGAGAGACACATCGATTGGTTGAGTAAAGGGAGAGAGAGAGAGAAACATCAACATGAGAGAGACACATCGATTGGTTGCCTCTGCTCGAGCCTTGACTGGGGCCAGGGATGGAACCTGCAATCCAAGTACATGCCCTTGCCACGGAATCAAACCCACGGCTCTTCAGAATGAGGGCTGACGCTCTAACCATTGAGGAAAACCGGCTAGGCAGGGATCCATATTTTTAACAAGCCCCCCCGCTTGACTCTAAAGATCAGCACTGCATTAAACTACTGCCCTTTTGTCTCCGTAATAGTTGTGGCTGGGAAAGAAAAGTTTCCATTCAACAAAATGATCAAAACCACAGTCAAACTGGGATTACCCTGTTGCATGGGATTCGGTTGGGTCTTACTTAGAGGACATCTCTTGAAATTAACAGCTTTTGAGAGGAAATAGTCAAGCTAGACCCAAGTAGCGGACACAGGTCCTGCCAACGTGTGATCAGAGGAATGGAACATGAGGCCTTCTTCCACCAAACATTTATTTTTGTTATAGAAACTCCAAATTATTTTGTTTGTCACTTAGGTTCTCTGGGAGACATTCCATATGGTTTTGAAGTCTCTGGGGTGTTTCAATGTGAGAGGAATGTCGAATTCGTCTCATGAGGGGATATCCTTTAGTTAGGGAATGTTTCCATCTCATGGTGTTTGGCCTGTGCCATTTTCAAGGCACACTGGTGTGAGGCTTGGCCTGAAGTCTTGCCCCATTCTGATGTTGGACCATTTGGGGAGGGTTTTGCTCACCTTTAGTTCAGCCAGTGGGCAAATCATTAGATCAGAGGATGAGAACTCTCAGAAATGAATTAGAATAAATTCCTTTTTTGATAACCCCAATTTTGTTCAATTAATCACCAGCTAAACATTTTCTATAATAAGGAATGCTAATAATGTAGATAAATAAAACACACATACTTATTTCACTTTCCCCTCAACCTCATGAGAGTCCAACTCTGTTAGTAGAAAATCAAATAAGTTTATTTAAATTATTTCCCTTTCCTTGCCCTTTTTACCTTCCTGAGGAGTTATTCTATTTAAAACACACACATCTCTTTAAAAGGGAAAGGGGATGGGTGGGATTTTATCATCCACTTAGAAATACGGAAAAATTCAATTGTACTTACTCAGTAGTCTGTGCGAATAACTCCAAGATCCAGATGGACATATTGACATATTTGGTGATCCGAGGAGCAGCCTGCAAAACCGGAATTTTCAGGTGCATATAAAAATACAATGCTATGCTTAAGCGAGGAAAGATCCAAATACTTGGTTAATTCAGTTCTGCTGTGTATATAAATAGACATGGCTAGGATTTTGCAAAATGTTTAAAACTAAATACCCAAGGGAGAGAGTATCAGTTCTCTGCCTGTGGATGTCTTGTGGAAAGTCCTACGTGCGTATAACTTGCTAGCTGTTGCCAGTCAGCACTGCGAGGGGAGCCCCAGAAGCTGGTTGCTCCTGTTAAGTGGCCGGCTCTGTGCTTGGGTAGGGTGACAGTGACGGTGAAATGGGCCCAGTCTTTGCCCTGCTTTGCCACACGAATTAAGGAAGAGAATACAGGATAACCCTGAGGTGAATTCAGGCCTGACTGTAATTTTGTTGCTTCACTCCCGATGCCAAAGTTTAAACAATTTTCCTCCCAGCTTTCCTCATGGCTCTTTATGAATTTTTGCCAGTTTCATGGTTTTCACTGCCCCGGAAGACTTTTCTAAATCATTTCATGACTAGCCCTCATTGGTTGGCAGTGGTTTGATGAACAATTCAGCTTCCAAATCCTGTCAGCCCCTACCCCAAATTCCTCTTAACGGAAATCTCTGGAAACTGTTGCTTTGCATGAATGCTGCCTTCCTTGCTAACTTTTTACTATCAGCAGGTCTTGGATGTTAAATATAAACAGCCAGTAAATACACTCGAAGGAAGTTTGCGGGTTGGAACTAGATTTTGTTTAATGATGCTACAGTGTTGGACTTGGCAGCATAAAGAATTTGAAAATGCGTCATCCGAACAGGACTGGAGGTATAAAATGGTAATCAGAAGACTTCATATCAAATGTCTGTGGAGAATGACTTACTCTTTTGAAGTCCTTCTCATTAGATCGGCAGAGTTTTTTTAAAAAATTAAATTTATTTACATAGTAGAAATATACATTTATTATTTTCTCCTGCCATTGAAGCCAAAACAATTTGTTATAAACTCAGCCGTCTCAAGTTTTCATGATTGCTTCCTAAACCTGTTTCCCCCTCCTTTTGTCTCTAAATGTACTTTATCTTCTACTCACCTTTTCTTCAGATTCTGACAATAGACTTCTGCTTTTATAGAGACTTTATCAAGATTATAGATGATTTATCTTCTTAGATCTTTCTTTTTAACAGCATCACACAAATGTTTTCTTTGTAACCAGCCTTACTCCACCCCCTCCCTTCTGTCTCTTGGTTTTGGGGAGCGGACTCCAATTAGCTGTGCCATATAGAGAAAGACTGCATGTTCCCATGACTCTTCCTCCCCACGCAGTTATTTTAATAGATGCCATCTTCTCTCCTGCAAGAATGTTGGTTTCGGTTTGTAGTTTGGCATAGAAGCATGTGAAGACAAACCTAATGATACCTTCTAGTGATTCTATTTTTTTGCATTTCTCAGAGGTTTTTAATGTTCTGAGCCTTCCTCTGTAAACTTCCTTTCTCTGGTTGAGCTCACATATTTAGGGCTAAAATCATTTTTTTTAAAAAAATTATATCTTTATTGATTTCAGAGAATGGAAAGGAGAGGGAGGGAAAGAGCTAGAAACATCAATGATGAGAGCATCATTGAGAGCCCACAACCCGGGCATGTGCCCAGACCAGGAATCGAACTCCGATCGCCTGGATCCCAGGTCGACCCTCAACCGCTGAGCCACGCGCAGCTGGGCAGCTCACATATTTAGGGCTAAAATCATTCTCTCCAGCCTTCCTTTTAGGAGGTTGATTCAACAAATGCTTGCTGGGTACCAACTGCGGGTCAGACACTGTGATGGCCCTGTGGAGAAATGGTTTCTTCCTTAAAAGTGTCCTGCTTTAAAGGGCTGCTTTGGGATGAGCAGAGAAACATGAACTGGATGAGCATTTGCTAGCATTTTCATGATCGAATAGGCCAGGCATTACCGTTTGTTTAAAAAGCCTGTTTCATCTATATTTTTGATGTACATCTGCAAGATTGTTTTCTTCTTCCAGTCCTGAACCACCCAACCAAGCAATTCAGTTGACATCAATTTCCAGCACCATCCTGCTTGTCTCCAGGACTTATACCGTATCTGTTTATACGCAATGTGCCACCTTTGGTCCAAAATCTTACTTCCTGATCTCAGATTAAATCAGCCTTTCATTCAGAGCGCTGCACACTGTCCTGTAGGCTTCTTGCATTTGTGCTATTTTTATTACATGCTCCCCTTTACGTTGTGTTTATCAGTATGTTTTTGAAAATTTATCTAACCTTGAGGCATTCCTTCTTCTTAGACTCTTGCCATTCAATTTGAAAAACAAAAGCAAATCTTCTTTCTCATTTTTCTCCCCTTCTAGAACTTTGGCTCCATATATGTTTTCTATACTTTTACTTTGTCTTAATTTCTCTGTTCTCTGAATGCTGTTTTTTTCTCTCCTAAGAACTGAACTGCCTCCTTTGAAGGGTTTGTTCTCTTTGGCATCTGCAGAAGCCACCCTTTCTTTGATGTTTGCTCACTACTCCTCTCGTCCCTCAACAGCGTATCAATTTTTCCGCCGTGATGTGAGATTCTTATCTTCTTGAGGTCTTCTTTGGCTGAGTTTTAATCCCAGGAGGGTATTAAACAGCTTTCACTCTGAGCCCTCAATACTGGCTCAGCTTTGCCAGCCTTCCTTTGCCCGTAACCCATCTTGCACAGGTGGCATTGCAGTAAGTGTGTTCTTGTTGACCGGATTGCTGTGGGCTTCTGGGTCTGCTTATAACCCTTGTCCAGACTACCCAGTGCCTGCAGGAAGGCAGCTGCGCCAGTGCACGGGCTCGCAGGCCACGTGCTGCAGAGGCCTAAAGGCCCAGGAGGCTGGAGAGCCACCATGGGGCACAGGGGAGGGCCAGGGGCCTGGCCTGGGACCTCTGCCTGTGGCGCCAGCCTGAATTCCTCTTATGTGTTGGGATTCTGTGTAGGGTTTACATTTGAAACAAAATGGTTTTACTGCTGATAATATAATTGTGGAAATGGTTGACCTAGTGAAGGAACATTGGCCATGGAGACAGAGGATTTGTTCTGTGCTTACCGGCTGAGCAATCTTGAGTACTGTCGTCTGTAACATAAGATTGCTGTATCCTGTCCAGCTCGCTTGGCATGATCACCTGAGATAGTGTGAAATGCATGAATAACCGAGAAAGAGCTGAAGGTCTGAAATAAACCTCTATATGTACATGTATGCGCCTCAAAAACAATGTTTAATGGGGGAAAAAGGAAGTTGCAGAATGGTAGGTACAGTGTGATAACATTTGCACAAATTTAAAACAAATACAGAATGATACCTATTATTGCCAGAGAATTAGGACTGGGCATGAAGACAAAATGGACGTGAGATTGATATGTAATGCTGTTTTAAAAAATGAAGCAATTAAGCCAAATAGTAAAAATAATTGTATTTGTTCTGTTATCTTGAGTTGTTTTGTGTGTGTTTTTTGGTATTTTTAAAGATACTCCTTTCTTCCCAAATCTGTAAAATACCATTTAAATGTGTTCACAATATTTTATTAAATTGTTTATTGATATTATATGTTTATATATCTATATGTCCTTTCTCACTCTACACACACACACATATTCTTTCTTTGCCGAGTCCTTGAAACAGCCTGTTTCCAAATGGAAAGGGGGGAGAAGATGACTAACTGATGTTTGCTTTTCCCGGCGTGTTCATGCATTGGAACACACTCACACTAGTTCATGCCCTTCCTTTTCCTCATTGTTTTATTCCTGAAAAAAGTGAAGAGAAGCTAGGATTCTGGGTGCTTCCCTCATTTACTTTTTTTCAACTGTCTCCTCACTTTTCTCTGCTCAGAAACAATTTCTAAAGTAAATTCACCTTTCACTGCCAATTTGAAACACACGTCAAACTTCCTTCTTCCCGGGACTGAATGCCTGCCTGTGGGCCCTTCGAACCCATCCCGGTGGAGTCACTCTTCGGGGTCCCCCTGCTTTCCCTGCCCTTCCCTAGCACCCTGAGCGGTGACCTCCCGCAGGGGGCCCCCGCCCTCCGTGAAATCGAGGAGCCAGGACTGTGTTTCCTTTTCCTTCTTCTCTCATTCCTAACCGGTAAGGAAGGCAAGTTAAGAAGAATATCTTCTATTTCTTTGGCTTTTTACATATTCCCAGAATTCCCCCCCCCCTTTCTCTCTTCTTTGACTCTGCCCTGACTCACCATTTTAATACTCCTCTGGATGTCCTCATTGGTGGCTTAGAGCTGATGTCACTTAGGAGATGGAAAGGAGTTTGGGGCTGGGGGCTGGGGTTATGGGCTGTGGCACATTTAGAATTAGCACAATTTATCTTTAGCCCTATTACCGGCCTTTTCTCTTCTCAGTGTGGTGTGGGATGTCTTAGGATCACACCTCTTGCCTCCTAGAAGTGCCCCATTGTGGCTTCTCACAGGAAAAACGTCCTGTGTCTCTTATTAACTATAAGGGTGGGGCAGGCATGGACGATATACTCCATTTGATGGCTTAGGAAGTGGGCATGAAGAGATCTTCATGCCAGCCTATGATACACCTGTGTTTCAGGGTTGGGTCTTTGGATGCCTAACTTCAGCCTCTTTCTACTGCAACTTCTGCCCTAACAAAGCAGTCGTTTCAGTCTTGTTGGATCCTGCTTCAGTCAGCCCTAAAAAAATGCCTGGACATTCTGTCCAGCTGTCCTCACTCTCTTGGTGATCTCTTTCAGTCCATTTTAAATACTGTCTATATGCTAATAACTCCTAAGTAGATACTTCTTGCTCCGATCTCTGCTCTGAGCTGTGATTTCATTTATCTTTCTTACTTGACCTCCATCAGGACTTTTAATAGGCATCTCAAACTTAGCTTTTCCAAAATCTTAATGTCCCTCCATCCCCACACTGACCTCTTCCCAAGCTTCCTCAATGTGACAATATCATTCACCCAGCTGGCCTTTGCTAGAAACCTTGGAGTCAATACTGATTTATGTTCCTTTTATACCAATTATTCAAGCTATCTATTGATCGTGTTTGCCCTGTTTTCAAAATATATCCCAAGTCTGGCCTCTTCTCACTCCTGCCACCCTATTACAAGCCAGTCGTCTCTCATCTGGTCCTTTATGGAAGACTCCTGGCTGGTTCCCTCGATCCTACTCTGACTTACTACAGTCTTTTCCACGTAGCTGCCAGGGGGGTCCTTTCAAAACATAAGTCAGACCAGGCCACTTCTCTGCTCAAAGTTTTCTAGTGGCTTCTCAGCATAGTTTTAGGTATTTCAAACTCCCTTTGATGAGTGATCACCTACAGGATGGGCTGCTGGCAGCTCTCTAACCCCATCTCCTGCCTCCTCTCCCTTCCTCCCTCTGCTGTGGCTACACTGACCTGTTTCTCCCAGCTTGCCAAACACACTTGGCTTCAGCCTTTGCTATTGCTGATTCCTCTGCTTGCCTTATCACAAGATATTTGCATCACCCCCTCATTTGCTTCCTTGAGGTCTCTGCTCAAGTATCACCTCCTCAGAGATAATTGACCATGCGAACTAGAAACAGTAGCTCTACCCTCACTACCCCCTTTCCTTCTTTACTTCTCTTCACAGAAGTTATTACATCCTGACATTAAACATCTCTTTTTATATTTGTTTTCTTTTCCCCCTACTCTCATGTAAGCTTTCTGAGAGACTGACACTATCATTTCTTCACCGCTGTGTTCCCTATTTAGGAAACTAGGACATTTCCTAAACCCTAAGAATAGATTAAGTCAACAAATATTTGTCAACTCAATGACTACGGTAGGATACTTCAGGCTAAGCCATTAAGAGTGCCCAGATCAAAAGAAATCCTCTGCTCAGGAGTGATCCCACTCTGAACCTCACTGGGATAGGGTATACACTATGTACATCATAGAATTCAAACATTTTGGGGCCAGGTCCAATTTCAAATCATCTCTCCTACCTTAGCTGTTACTATTACTTTGTTTCCATCACTACACTTAAGTTTCTTGGACTACATATTTATTAGGTGGTTGCTAGAGTCCAGGCTCTGTACCTTTCTATTTATTACCTCATCTAAGCATCACCAGAGCTCAAGGGTACTATTAGGTTTTAGTAGCCTGCCCAAAGTATCATGGCTGGCAAGTAGTTCAGCCAAAATGTGAACCCCAAAAGCCTAACAAGAACAGCACATTCTCAGCCACCATAGCTCTGTATCATAGTCTCATACTATTCTTTGTGTCTCCATTTTTGGATGAGAAGATGTGACCATCCTGCCACGGCATCAATGCCTGCAGAAGATTGACAGACCACCGCGTATTTATTGAAGTATGTGGTGGTATGGCATTTTTCTTTTTAAGATTCAACAACTCATTAATTCTGCAATTTTAGAACGACCTGCTTAACAGATATTCTTTCTACATGTGATCATTGGACAATAAAGAAACCATGTTCTGGCCATCTCTTCAACCTTCACCCTGCCCTCCTTCCCTTAAGAACTGATTGTTTTCTGTGTTCTGCATGCTGCTCAGTCAACCCGGTCACTGTGATACCCTGAGTGCTAAGGACACCGGGAGCGGGAGTCAGGTTTGCACAGTTAGATTGATAAGCAGATGCTAAACCGATGTGACACAGCTGCTACTGCTGAGCCAGGAAAAGCAGGTCAAGGTTGTTAGGAGAAAGTGTGGCATTTGCCCGTAGCTGGGAGCAAAAATATCCCCATGTACTGTTTTCTTTCCCAGTCTATCTCTCTGAATTTCTTATCCTTTCTTTTTGTTTCTTTATGTCTTCTCTCTTTTAGGGGTTGTGGTAAAAGAGATACATATTGAAATCACTGCAACTTTCTAGGTGAAGGACATCTATGAATCGACCATTTTGGATTTTTTAACTTTATACGCATTATTGGCTCTTCTAAATAGTGTCATGCTTTAAAAATTAGATTCAAAGATTATCAGAGACCATTTGCCATATAGTATTTGATTCTGTTTATTTTAAGACATGGCTTTACATCTAAAACACACTGGGTGTCTTGTATTCATGCATCAGCTACTCATGGTATATTATCATAAATGCTATCCAGGGAGTCTGGTTTCTTGTTTCCACTTTTCATTGAATTGAGTTTATTGGTGGCTATGTTTGAATTTTCATCCAGAAGAACCTGTATCCCCAAGGCATTTCTAGCTGTTTCTGTATAATTTTGAACTGAATATGATTTAATTAGGTGAAAATGACCACATGCGATAAACCAACCTTAAAACCGAAGGCATTTAAAAATTATTTTCAGATCAGGAGTTCACCAGTATCTACTGGTAGATCTTGAAGCCTTGCCAAGACCACTAGCTGGTAGATTTGCTCTGCCCCTGTTTGAGATTGCTCTAATTGTTACCAGTGTGTGGGGCCTCTTACAAAACCCATTTTCTCCTCCAGGATCCCCCACCCCCACACCTTGCACCTTCCTTCTGGCCAGGCCTTGTCCTCTGCCTGGAGATCTTCTGGCTCATGAAAACTTTGGAGGTCTCTGCTTTTTTCCATTTATAGTCCCTTCAGGACGTGCCATGTGGAATATACTAAGAACACTGGGCTGAATTCTTGGTTTATATTTGAGCCCTGGGCCTTATCAGCTGTGTGAGTTGAGAATATTACTCCCTGAGCCTTGGCTCCCTCATTTGTCTGAGTAGGGAGGTGGCCATGAGACAAAATCCACAAAGTTTCTAGCATAATACGCCTGCAATAAACAATAGCTATTTTGTATAATATTATTATTGTTACACTGAACTAGATTTAGTGTTTCTGATAACAAACCACTCAAGGTAGAGTATGGTAGATGGAGAATAAATTAAAATGTCTTTCACAAGTTCTGCTTATTATAAAAGATAGGAAATTTAAACAAACAGAACAAATTATTGCACTCGGGCCTCATAACTAGGCCATGGAGAAGAAACCTCAGATCTTAAAAAAAGGTAAAAAGTAGTTCCAGGATTGAATAGTATATTTTTAGGTGACATCTGTAAAATGACAATAAAATAATGTTTATTTCATTGGGTTGTTATGAGCATAAAATGATTTAATACATATAAAACACCTAGAACACACAGGAAAAAAGTCAGGTATTGTCATTAATGGGTAAAAGGACTTAGATTTTTATACCTGCCGGCATGCCAGTGATCATGGAAGTTTGTCTCTTCACTGAAATGCTACAAGTCTGATTATGGTATTTCTTAAGCTTTGGAAGGTATCTAAACTGCCACTACTCTGAGGCATCTATCTATCTATCTATCTATCTATCTATCTATCTATCTATCTATCTATCTATCATCTATCTATCTATCTATCTATCATCTATCATCTATCTATCATCTATCTATCATCTATCTATCTATCTATCTATCTATCTATCTATCTATCTATCTATCTATCTATCATCTATCTATCATCTATCTATCTATCTATCATCTATCTATCTATCTATCTATCTATCTATCTCTATCTATCTATCATCTATCTATCATCTATCATCTATCTATCTATCTATCATCTATCTATCTATCTATCTATCTATCTATCTATCTATCTATCTATCATCTATCTATCATCTATCTATCTATCTATCATCTATCTATCATCATCTATCATCTATCTATCATATCTATCTATCTATCTAATCTATCATCTATCTATCTATCATTTATCTATTATCTATCTATCTATCTATCTATCTATCTATCTATCTATCATCTATCTATCATCTATCTATCATCTATCTATCTCTCTATCTATCTCTATCTATCATCTATCATCTATCTATCTATCGTCTGCCATCTTTCTAATCTTTATATGTTACCTCTTGGTATAGTGTCTGGCACAGACCTAGCAGTTGGGAATATTTACTGAATGAGTGGATGAACAAGTAGAGAAGCTACCTTTCTGTCTAAATCTGAAGGTTATTTGGTTGAGACCATATCATTTTAGCACAAACTGAAATTCCTTTATTTTTCTTTTCACTTTGCCCACCCACCCCATCCCAGCAGGTACTGAAACTTTAAACCAGACACAAAATTCTGCAGCCTCTCTACCTCTTCTCACTGCAGAAAACAAACTCTGTAGCCCATGGGGGCCAGGCAGAGAACATGAATGGTGTAAAGGGCTGGGTGGCAGTAGATTGTAAGTCCCCCCAGAAGGCCAGCTCTGTGAGAGTGATAGTCCCCTCTGTTTTTTTTCCACTCACATCCATGCAGCACCTAGAGCAGTGCCAGCCACAGAGTCCTCCGTGGGTAGATATTGGTGGAATGAATGAATAAATAAATTCTCAGTAGAGGCTGCCTATTGCAAGGTGGCCATGAGGACTCAGTGTTGTCCAACCCATAGATTTCTCAAGACAGTACAGGAATCTTACTTTGATGTGAAATCTCTTGGTTTCAAATGTTGGTGACAAATTTAAAACGCTAAAACACTATGGAAGACAAACAAAAACGTACCTAAGGGGAAAATCCAGCTCCGGAGCCCCAAGCAGTTTTAGGCCTCTCCTCTGTTGTAGCTCATGCAGGGCTTCATTTGCCACAGCATCGCTTTCATTGCTCCATTCCTTCTTCTCGTGTGCTGTGTATATAGCGTTATCTCCATTTTATAGATAAGGTTCCTGAGGTTCAGAGAAATTAATTGACTTGTAATGGACCTGGAACAAGAATCTAAGCTTTCTGGCCTCAAATCCTGTGCCCATTTCAGAACCCCTATGACCGTTCTACCACATGTCTGTTGGGAAGGTAACTCACAGGTCACGTGCTTTGTTCACTTCATAATTTTGGGTTTCTGTTCTTCTTAGGACTGGCTAGCACTTTCTTACTGATGCTTCTCTCCATCTTCCAACCAATCTGGTCCAAGAAACTGTAATGGGCATAGCAATTGTAATGAAAATAAACTTGCTTCCACTTTGGTATTATTAACTCATCAGTAGGCCCATTTCTCTTTTGTTACACTCCTGTATGTACTGATATTAATTTGAATAATTGAGAATGTATAGCATTATGCATTTGCATGCAGATTTGGCCATTGTAAAAAGACCACAATCGTGTTTTAAACAAGATAAAAGTAGTTTTTATTTTCCTTTAGTTCATGTAAATCTAATTATAAATTGCTCAGGGATGCTATGGTGGCTCCGAAGTGTGGCAGAGCTAGGCTACTTGCATCTATGATGTGGTCATCACCCTTGACTGCTCTGCAAAGCTATCTCACCAGCATGTTCATATTAAAGTCAGAGGGCAAAGCAAAGAGGTGAAGGAGCCACACCTCCTTCCTCTCATGAGCATGAAGTGGAGGTTGCACACTTTGCTTCTGCTCAAAGTTTACTGGCCGTAGTTGACTATTATTGTCACCTATCTGTAAGGGAGTGGGGAATATCGCTTTTTACCTGGGTGGTCATGGGTCCAGCTGGAAATTCTATTACCATATAAGAAGACAACCCATATTGGGGAACAACTTGTAGCCTCTGCCGTACTAGCTAAGCATTAATGTGCTATTTAGTGTTTAAGCAGTGTTTTCTAACTGATGAAGTATTCCTCGATTCAGACATTTGGTCCTGTTTTGCTTTCTGTCTGCAGTATTTAGTATGAATAGTAGATGTTTGTAACAAACAGTAACAAAGTGAAGTAATCAAATGTCTAATCAACCTAGAACAGTAATACAGAGTGCCCCCATTTCCTGTTCTCATCACCAAGTGGATTTAGATGGCATGCCTTCCCCTCCCTTCGTGAGGCCCTTTGTGGCTCCTTTTCCCATGGAGGCTGCCTTAGTGTCCATTTTATCTTCACTTCACCTGTGTGCAAAGTTGTGCACCCCGGAGAGGGGCCACATGCCCATGCAGCTCAAACTTGTCATAATTCACTCATGGGACAATTGGGGAGTATCAAGTTCTTTTACATAATTGGGTCCAGGACTCTTCTGGACTTTGGCATTACAAAGTTGGGTTACAAATGTCATGAGAACAAACTCTCTGGCAAAATATCTAACATTACGGTTTCTAGTCTCAACCAGATATAGCAAGAGGCTAGCTTTTCCCAGGGTATTTTAGTGCTTCAGGTTCTGGTCCCAACTGGAATCAAGTGGTAAAGCAGCTTCCAAGTAAACATTCAGAATGTGAGTGAAAAAGTTTAGTTCAGTATTAAGTGTACCAATAGGTGAAGTTGGGGAATGGGAGATGAGACTAAGTGGAGGGAATATGGGCATCTCCTCCCCCCAAAATTATCTCTGGTAAAGGCACATGTTGGAAAGGCCTGGCTGGATCTGTGGAGTATCTGCTATGCCATTTCCCAAACAGTTATGTGAGGAGGCAGGGCCAGCTCAGCTGTATTGCTGCTACACTAATGTGGTGGCTTAGCCATTTGGAGTTAATTGTTAATCAAGCCAGACATTATATGCAATACTATTCTGAGAGGCAGAAAGGCCAAAAAAAATAAATAAATTAAAAAAATCTAACATCTTATTCCCCTTGTCATTAAAAAGCTCTAAAATTTTTGTATGATAGCCATAGGAATGGCAGAGACGGGGCTATTTTAAGAACCAAAAATGCCTCTGGTTTTGGCTTCTATTTTCAAATAATTTTATCTATGAACTAAAATCAGCTGGGAAGGATCTGCCACATCCTGGAAATTGCAAAGGCTGGCTTCCAGCAGCACCCTCTCTGTGACACTCATTTTGCTATTAAGAGAAGCCACTTAACAAACCAATTGTCAACAGGGGGAGATGAAAACACAATAGTTAATCAGGTTTTACAAGGTCACACATCTAATTCGAATTGTAAAAGGACCCCATTAGTGCCTTCTTTCCCTTGTTCTTGAATGTAGTCTCTTTCCAAATTGAGGGCTCACCACTTTGGATCCCCCTACAAGATAGCAGTCAGTTAATAAAGGCTTGAAGTACTATTTTCCTTACTGAGGGCCCCCTTTGGAGCCTATTAACACCCTTTTTTTATGGCAAGCAGAGCAAGTAGCCTCCCGCCTGACATGTGTTGGCACTTTCTAAAAGGTCATTAATGCTCCATATTTCAGAGTATAACAAACCCAGGAAGGCTCACAAGGAGCCCAGCAGGGGTAAAATAAAAACAGTGAGTAATTTACAGAGCTTCTTGTCTCACCTAGGTGGTGCATGCCCAATAAGTGAGAGAGAGAGAGAGAGGGAAATAGAGAGAGAGAGAGAATTAGGACCCCCCCCCCCCCCATGGATTTGCAGGAATTTTCAGGGTCCTAGGAATTTCCAGGTAAAATTTAGAAAAGTGAACTTTTAAGAAACAGCCTTGATCAAATATCTGTGCTATAGCAAAGCAGCATCATAGTGGTTCAGATTCCTCTCCTTGCTCTTTAGAATGAGATTTCTACATGGGTGGGCATTTTTGCCTTCTGATTATTTATTTCTGAAGCTCTGGTGATTCTTTATTAACATACCACATTGAAATAGAAAATTAATGGGAAAATCTGGAGCTTTGTTTTATTTTCAAATTTTGGAGGCATTTATATATATATATAATATAAAATCTCATATATTTTCCAGGGGAGCTACTTGCATTTTAGCATGTTGCTAAAATTTGCATTGTACTCTAGGTTGATGGGGTTTAGTTTCTTAAATTATTATCATTATTATTTTTAATATATCTTTATTGGTGTCAGGGAGAAGAAAGGAGAGGGAGAGAGAAATAGAAACATCAATGATGAGAGAGTCATTGATCGGCTGCCTCCTGCACGCCCCCAACTGGGGATCGAGCCCACAACCTGGGCATGTGCCCTGACTGGGAATCGAACTCCGATCGCCTGGATCCTAGGTGGACGCTCAACTGCTGAGCCACACCCGGCCGGGCTAGTTTCTTAAATGATATGTGAAGTTCTGAGAATGAGCGTAGGAAGTTTTTTTATAAAAAATTAACTTCAAAGTGTTATCCCAAATAAAATGTAAACCTAAATTTCACTTACATGACCAGCCAATGACCTTCCTGTGTTTTTGAAGATAGATACCACCCCAGCTAACGCACAGTAGCCCCTTCTTGTTGGCCCAGAGGATACCAAGACCATCGCACTGGCCGTTCATCCTGGTGAGGGTTCCTGCTCCTCCTGGGCGCTTAGACTTATTTTTGTAGCCAGCCCAGTATTTGATAGCAAGGACTGTAGTGAAAGTATCCTCCAACCATCCATACCTCTGACAGTGAAATGGATGTTCATGGCCCATTTTCTACCATTTTTCTGCCCTGCTGTGGAACCAGAGAGGTAAGCAAGATGCAACTTGAATTACGGATGAAGGAATGATCCTGTAATAGCTTTCAGAGAATTATTCCTTCAATAAGGAGGGGGACTAGTGAGGGTCAGGGAGTTTTGATCATTTGTCGAATTCAGTTTTCAAGGCGACACCATTCCAACAACCGTATTAATCCCGTTATGTGACAGATGCTATGTTGAATTCTAAGGAAACAACAGTAAATAAAACAGACAAAATCCGCATTCTCATCGTGTGTGTGTGTGTGTGTGTGTGTGTGTGTAAAAGAGACAGAGAAATGATGAATAATATGTACAAGTAAATTAAACACTGTATTATATTATATACTACATTATTACATGAATAGTAAAACAGGGAAGAGACTTCACTGAGAAACTGCCATTTGAGGAAAGACTTGAGGAAGGTACTTTTTCTACTAAATTGGTAATTTGTGGATCAAATCTGATTATTTCTATGAAAGAATTTGTATTAGGAGAATTAAACAACTTTTACTTCCAGTTCAAGATAAATATGTCAAGTGCTTTAAGGAATTTATAAGCAAATCAGTAGGGTGGAAAGAGGAGGAAGGGACAGGAAGGGACAGGTCACCTCTCATTGGAATGATCAGAATTTGTTCACTAAACCTGAGGGACAGGTAGTTGAGATGTTTGAGATTCCCAGTAGGTATCAATTTCCTAAATAAATCTATGAAGAAGCTTTGCCTCAAGACTGCTGGTAATTTGGTAGAACTTAGAGGTATTATTGCTGGTAACTGTGGCTTTGCTGGCTACCATTAAGCACAGATCATAAGGGAACAGACCAGGCCAAGGACCCTCCAGCCATTCTGCCAGGCCTCTAGGAGAGGAAACATACCTAATATTTGGAATCTGTGAGTTCCCTCATCTTGCCGACCATTACACCGTGGTAAGGACTTTGGCCCAGTTCCCCATCTGTTCTCTTACTCAGGTAAGGAGGGTTGGCCTCCAGAGCTAAGTCCTTTGATCCCTCTAACCTCTACATTCCCAGTCACTGGAGTACCTGGCTCCTCGGCCTCTTGTCTTAGCCCTCTCCTGATCTCGGCATTTTATAAAGTCTCGGAAAAGAGTGAAAATGATAACTTGTCGTGGTCCAGATCTATTTATTATACCCTCTTATCTCCGTGTGGAAGTGCTCCCGAGGGTTCTATTTAGTACCTAATCCTTTCAGAGCTCTTCCTGTCTAGTGATGATGACTGGGAGAGGCCCCAGCTTATAATAGATCTTGAACATGGACTTCCTCTTCCAGATCTTAAAGAACATGATATTCCATCAAATGGAGATACCATAGTATTAGTTACTAAATATTTAGTAAAAGGCAATGTGTTTGTTTCTAGTCTCCCCTCTTGCCCCACCTGGCTATAGGGATATATTTTCTAGATGAAACTTTCCTACTCCAAGATTATAAAAACATTTATGTTTTATTACAATACTACCTTGATTTTTATTTCTTTTTATATTTTTATTCACTTCTGTTTTACTCTAGTAGTTTTATGGTTTATTTTTTTAAACTTTAAGTGTTAACCTTTAAGTACTTGTATTCAATAATTTTATGGTTGATTATAAAATATTCATCCATTTTTATATGAACCACTTGGAGTTTATTTTGGAATATGAAATCAGGTAGGAATACAACTTTGTATTTCACTAAATATAAATGCTAATCAATTTTCCAAAGACTACTTATAATTTCAAGTTCTCTCTCATCCCTGAATTTGAAATGCCCATTTTATAAGGTACTAAATCCCTACATATTCTTGGATATATTTCTGAATTTCTATTTATTCTAATATCTTTATTCTATTCCTGTACTACCAGCATACTCTTTTATACAGTGGTTAAATAGCTTTTACTAATTTAGCATCTGACAGGACAAGTATTCTTGTTTCCAGAATTTCCTTGGCTGTTATAACACATTTGTCTTTCCAGATGAAATTTTGAATTATTTTGTCAAGGCTCAAAAATAACTCTCTTTGGTATTTTTAATGTGGCTCACATTGGCTCTAACAGTTAATATGAGGAGAAATACTATTTTTCTATTACTGCTTCTAATCACCCAAGAAAGAAAATATGGCTTCCCAGTAATTCAAGTTCTTTTATTGTTTTCCAGCAATATTTTGTTTTCTTCACACATAATACATCAGTTGGGATGTGCTAGTTGTCATCAACAGAAATGAAGTCTAGTTAATTTAAAAAGAAAAGAAATTTATTCAGAGGACATTGGTAGCTCAGAAAATTGCTAAAACTTTGGAGAACTAAGTTTGGAAAAAAGGCAAAACTCAGGGCAGCCCTGGCAGGAAGCCCTTGGTAGTCTTGTCTGGGAGCTGAAGCAGGAGAGGTGAACATGGACCATTTTCTTATGTTCTTGCCTGAAACTCCTCTTCTGTGAGTGAGGTAGCTCATTTGCTTGGCTTTGACCACGTGTCCAGCCCTTGACATAAAAGACATATAAAACTCTGGTGAGTCACTGTATTCATATAAAATGTGTCCCATCTGAGTCTAAAAGGAAGATAGGCTTCTGGTGACCTTACCCTCAACTGGGCTTCATCTGTTCTGTTCGACAAGAACAGGGACAGGATTAGTGGGGACAGTCCAAAGCTATATAGACATCCTAGAAAAGATTGGAAGCACATACTGGAAAACAAACACATCATACCAAACTAGACTGAGCAACAGAGTGTGAGGGGAGTGAGATGAGAGAAGCCCTTCTGGGTGCTGTGCATGAATGTGCCTTGTCCCAGCCCCTCTGCCAGCATGATTGCCCCTATGGCCCTTTATTTAAATGCTATGTGTACAAACTAAAGCGATTATTGTTGATTTTACAAACTATGCGTGAATGTGATTGCAAAAGGGGAGTTGCTGAGCGCAAAGCTGTTTCCCTTCAGGTGGTAAGAGATGAGTGCTGAGGGTTTGGATTAGCAGCGGGGCTCTGATACATGGTCGCGCAGGTTGTACACTGCACAGTTTCAGGGACCGTCCCTCACATAGGCTACCCTGTGCGTATGCAGCTTCATGGCTGCGCTCGGTCGCTCTGCCGAGAGTCAGCATCCGCTGGGGCAGTGAGGACAGCGGTATCCCAAGGGAGCATCTGTGTTCTGAAACCGAGCAGCCACGACAGGGTGTGCCGTGAGCTGGCCCTACGTGACCAGGCGTGGACAATGGCCTGAACAAGGTCAGCGGCCTGAATTAGAGTGCTGCCCTGCAGAAACTCTTGAGTATTATGCCACGCTCCTGGATGCTTCCAGAGATACTCGGGTTGAGAGGAAATATTAAAAGGTGGAGGAGGAACTCCTGGTGTCTGTGAAAGTGAAGAGAAACTGGCTGTGTTCATGTGGCCTGATTTTGTAGCCCAGGTGTAGGACCCTGGAGTGTTTGGGATTATTTTAGTAAGCAAATACTGTTAATTTATTTTCAGACCTTGGCTTTATGGTTGGGTCCTATTTTTTCCTTTTGGACTTAAACCCCCTTGTTAATGGGGGGAGCGTTACTGCTGGTTAAGCCCACCACGTGTTATCTGGCTACAAAGGAGCGTGCAGCCACCTGGCCTGGCAGCCCCGGCCATCCATAGCGTGTTCTTTCTGAACCTTGTTAACTGGCACAGACAGTAAAGAGAAGGGACATTAAATGGACCGATGAGCTTAGTTCTCCACGATAAACCACCAGGAAATAATTCTTGGCCATGACACTTAGAGAAAGAGAAAAAAGAAAATGATGGTTTTAAAGAGACCTTCACTGAAGGGAAAAAGCTCAGAATTTTTGCTAAAAAGTA
Organism: Miniopterus natalensis; assembly: GCF_054644295.1. Taxonomy (NCBI): domain Eukaryota; kingdom Metazoa; phylum Chordata; class Mammalia; order Chiroptera; family Miniopteridae; genus Miniopterus; species Miniopterus natalensis. Next base: position 21,511,576 of record NC_142085.1, read on the forward strand.
CACACACAGAGGAAGAGAATGACCAGTGGAAAATTATTTTTCTTTCAACTTAACCATAGCTAGATAGACAGGATGGGAAATATTCATAAGAAACATTTCCCAAGGTGGAATTTCTAAGTCCACAGAGGTGTTAGTACCTGAAAGGCCCGATGGCTCTAACATTTGATAGAAACTGACACAAATACAACCCCTGCTACAGTCATCTCTGGAGTCCCAGCAGAGGAGGGTGGCGATGAGCTCAGGAAACGGTGGAGACGTGAGGCCGACTCGGGCCAAGGGGACCTGGCTGGATCTTTACTCCTTTTGAATGTCACCTGTCTGACACCCTGCTTGACCACAGGATGTTCACCATGATGTGCCCATTTTAACCTGAGCATTTACATAAGGCCCTCGGAAGGGAAGACACTTTTTTTTATTAGGATAGAAATGGAAGGTATCTCATAAAAGGAAAGAGAAAATTACTGGCCCAATACCCCACATGCTCTTCCTGGGTAGAACTAGTAAGAGGACTTATAAAGAACAGGCTTCTTCAGAATGGATTTTGAGGAAAAAGTGTGGCGCCTGAAACATTTGCAGTGAAGGAAAGCAGTGAACATATATGACAGGCCTCTAAATGCCAGAACCTTTATATTACCTCCTGTAGTGTGGACATAATCATGCCCATTTTACAGAAGAGGAAAACAAGGCTCAAAAAGCTTAAGGTATTGCCCTAGTCACACATCCAGTAAATTGTGGAGTCAGGACTGAACTGAGCTACCTTTAGTAGTAACGCCTGTGCTCCTTCCACCACCCCAGGCTGCCCTTCCTCCTGACCTCCCCCCAACCCGGGACCCCACGGTGCCCTCACAGCTGTAGATGACGTCCTCCCAGTGTGTGTTGGCAAACAGCCCCTCGCTTGTTCAGGAAGTTCGCACAGCATCTCTTCACTCTCCACTAGTCCATGAGGGGACCAGCTCTCTGCCATCCTGTACCCGACTCCCCGCTTACCCCGCAGCCCTCAAAGCCCCTGCCCATTGCTGCCCGTGTATACATCGGTTGGGATGGTGGCACTTACGTTCTATTGAGTAATTATAATGAACTCTTCTGAGCTTGGTTTGCCAAATTAAAAACTAATTTTAAACGCTAGAGGTGAAATTAGAGTCTTCTTTTTTAAACAAATGGACTGGTATGGCAGAAGTATCACATTCACCCAGCATGCCACTGCTGTTGGCCTTGCAGCCAGCAAGAGGGAGGGAGAAGGAGAGGTTTCGCCCATCGTTACTCCCGGCAGAGCACAGTACATTCTGGATAGGGAAGGGCTGGCTGAGTGTGGTTCCAGTAGCTGTTGGGTCCACAAAAATGTGACTGCAGCTGTGCCAGCAGGATCCAGAAGGTGGATCTGCAGTGGCACAGTTAGGAAGACTCAGCTCTTAACAGCAGAGCCCTTCAGGGTGGCTAAAGGGAGACAGAAGGCTTTCTGCGCTATGGGGCCATTTAAAAAAAAAAAATCTTTATTGATTTCAGAGAGAGGAAAGGAGAGGGAGAGAGAGAGAAACATCAACGATGAGAGAGTCACTGATCGGCCGCCTCCTGCACACCCACGACGGGGGATCGAGCCTGCAACCTGGGCATGTGCCCTGACCGGGAATCAAACCCCCATCTCCTGGATCCTAGGTCGATGCTCAACCGCTGAGCCACGTGCGGCCAGGCTATGGGGCCATTTGAGAGCCTCACAGGAGGGAGTGACCACTTTCACTGGCTAAAGTACCTGTTCACAAGTAGCATTATCATTCTTTCAAATAACAATGCTAAATAAACAAGTACTCATTTCTATCTAATATCACACTCTCGTACCAATAATAAAACCTTGCTTCCTCTTGCTTTTCCTTTAAGGTCTAAAGGTGACAACTAATTTAGAGGAAAGTCAGATGCTCAAGAGGGAAATATCTCTTTAATGGGTGACAGTTGATTGGAAGGCCTGCTCTATACAAAGAGGGGATTTTTTCTAGATACCCCTACTTTATCTATAGGTACTTCCCCAAAGCTGAAGTCCATTAAGAAAGCATTTACAATATTATGCTTATGTAAATGCTGTTCACTCTACACTAATGTCATGTGCCTCCCCCTTTGCCCCTTGACCAGTCAGGGTCCTAGGCTTAGGTAAAGGAATTCCTTTTACTGATACCCCTTAATTATACCTAATAGCCTTTACTCATACTCAAATCATGTCACATTGTAGTCTGTTTTATATTTGCATTATAACTCTTTAGAACAGTTTTCTTTTCCTGGAGATGCTAGAGGAAGAAATGTAGCCTCTGTAGCATATTATGACCATGCAGCTTCCTGCTCATTCCATCTACTGGGCTGGGTCCATGCCTTTCTCTGGCTTGTAAAGCTGTTAGCCGTGGAGCCCACTGAGCGTCTGTTCTAATCGAAGCAATTGCTTATGGGTTGTCTACACTGCTGTCAATCTCTGATTCATTTTTACTGGACTTGTGAGTCATTCCCAGAGACTGTTATAGCTCAAGGCTTTTTCTCTTTCTTGGATTTCACTCTTTGTTGAGTGTGTCTTCAGTTACTTCCTCAAAAAGACTGTACAGCAGGTAAACCTTTTTTTAAGAGATGTCTAAATTTTCCTATTACAATTGATTGATAATTTAAAGAAATGGAAAAATCTCAGGTTCAAAATAGCTTGTCCTAAAACTCTGAAGGGGCCAGGCCTCTACTGCCTCTTTTTGCATGTATTCTAGGCCATGCCTCCTCCTGGTTTTCTGCAAAAAATGCTTCCATATACTACCTATATTCAAGAAATTTGTGCAGATGTCTTTGTCTATTTTTTTTCTTTAATTTAAAAAAAATGTCTTTACTGTTAGGGATTTACTCCCTTTTAAAGAAAACCTTTATCTTTTATTATCAGTTTAACTATTTAACTACAACCCTGAAAGGAGAAAAGACAAACTTCTTTTTTACTTGTGCTCAATCCATCATCTTGAAAAAACAAAATCAAAGCAAACAAAATCTTGGCCTTCACCTGTGAAAGTGCAAATACCTTTGGGGTAAGGGTGAAATAGGCAGCTAACCATACCGTGTGCATTCCAATAACTAAATTATTCTGAATAGCTTGAGAGAACAGTGAATCAGGGCTGTACACAGTTTATTAATAAGTCTTCAGAATATCTCTTTGCTTTGGAACTAGAAGGCTAACTGTGGTGGTAAGTAGGGTTTAATCCTAGCTCAAGGAGAATTACTTCAGTGCTGTAAATCCTGTTTACAAGTTGCTATTGATTTATTTTGTCAGCTGTGTCACAAATATATCTATATATATTAGATCTATCTATCTATCTATCTATCTATCTATCTATCTATCTATCTATCTATCATCTATCATCTATCTATCTAGATATAGCTGAATATATGTGCCATATATTCACACACACATATATAACATATATACACATATACTTATATACATATATACTTATATATTCACATATATTTAAATGTACACATATAAATATGTGTTTAATCCTTAACTGGTTTCATTACAGACATACTTGCTTATTTCTTAACCCTCATAATAGAAAGTCTGGGTATTTGAGTAATGTAAGTCTTGGCGATTGCCACTTACAGAAAAATTTAGGGCATGTGTGTATGTGAACTTTGATGCAACCAGATTTTCTGGATCCTTTAACTCTTGGGAATATTCAAACTACTTTTCTGACAAAATTGTGGCCACTTTGCTGCTTAGTCTTTTTTTCTCCCCCCAAACTTCAGGGTGTCCTGAAAAACAAGTAACACCTAAAGTTGATTTTATTATGCAGATCTTCAGGCTGAGCAGTCTATCATTGAGACCAGAGTTCCTTTAGCTACAAATCATCCACCCTCATCTGCTTTCACCCTGAAAGTGTTTCAGGGAATTTTGGCTCAGAGAATATGTAGGTGGGCCAAGGCCACTAAGGGAAAAGGTCATTTTCTCAGAATATCTAACCCCTCACTAAATATTCACTTTGTCTCATTGTCTTAAATTCCACTAGTTGGGTTAATAAAGATTATTCATATTTAAATTGGTTTCAGTGTCTACTTTTCCCCCCTTTCCATCTACCTTAAGATTGTTAAGAAATTTAACTTTGGGGATAAGTAGGAGGAGATCAATGAGGAAGGAGGCTCTGAAGTGTGTGGGAGCAGGGGTGAGCTGCCTGAGACTTAGGGAGATGGTACCTAAGACAGTGTGGTCTACTGCCAAGTTCATGTCCCAGTATGCAATCATCTTGGCTTCTGAGAGCAGGATTCTGGCAGCCTCCTCCTCTGCTGTGACGACAGTGCAACATACTCATTTTCCCCAGACTTTACCGTTCTGTGTTTGAGGACCTGTAACCAATTCCCAAAGTATCCTGGCCTCTTAGGCCAGTGCAGTCCAACCATATTCATGCTGAGAGTTTTCTCCTCAGTTTCCTCACAGCTGGAGCCATATTTGATCTAGCGATGACTCACTGGACTGTGCACTCCAATTTCCCTGCAAGAAAGGTAATGAGAAAAGGAAATGCCTACAGGGGAAGGAGGATAGGCGTGGTTTTGGACATCTTCCTGAAAATATGAGGCAATATTTGTCTTCTAGGCCTCGGTGTGATGCTAGCTGGAGGAGGCAGGCTCTGCATTCTTGTTGAAGAAACCTTGCTGCCCCCCGCCCCCATTAGAATTAAGAAAGAGGGTATTCTTGAGTTTCATGTGTTTAGATAGTTGCAAAGTGAGCATGTTCCTGGGTCAGGCTTGCTAATCTGGTCTCCTGAAGCAGTAGAAATTTGGAGCCAAAACCCTGAAATAATACACCACAAATAGCTAGGAAAGGATTGAGTTATATGTCTCTTACAAGTCATTTTCAGCTAGCTTTTTCTAATCAGTGGGGTGGTATTATTTTTACTACATTAATAATTCATGTCTTATTCTAGAAAATGAAAAGATTCACATTTGGGATTGGTCAAAAGAAGTAATTTGGAGTTTCTGCATACACAGAGTAAATTTGGGTAGAGTAAGAATGAAAAGGGATGAACACTTACTAAACATGTTTTGTATGCAGGTATTGTTTATACATTTTCTTTTTTTATTCTTCACTGCAACAGCAACAATAACACCTCTTTGACAAAAGTATCATTAAGATATTTTATAGTTAAGCAAATTGACTTTCAGTGAGCTAAAGTAAATTGCCCAAGGTCACTTAGCTTGTACATGGTTGAGTTGCATTCAAATTCAGATTTTTGTGATGTCAAATCTAGGTTTTTTTCTCCTGCCCTTTGGTGTCTCTGAAAATGATGCTGAAAGTCTGTCTCATCAAAAATAACTCTGTCACTGATCTGCCACAGGGCCTGGATTGCCCTCGCTGAAGTCACTGAAAGACAACATTTCTAGAAGGCACTTATTAAAATGTAATTGTGCCACCCAGAGCAAGTACAGTGAGGGAATCGTGGAAATCAGCCCACCCATGCCCCAACCCCTCCCTTACTATAGCTGAATTATAGACTCACTATTACAGAGGAAAGGGGCTTTGGGAGGATTCAGCCTACGCTCTTCTTTTCATAAACAATGAAACAGATGCACAGAGGTTAAGTAAATGTCTCAAAATTATATAAATTGTGTGGTTAGTTATATCAGAAATCAGGGCCCGAAGGGGATGACACAGATGAAATTTTATTTAGGGAGTGAGGAAGGGACAGACATGTTCAATGTTTGGAAAGCATTATATAAATAGCACATTGAGGAAGCACAGACGGTCCATGGGTGCACTGCCTGGGGACCTGATGTGGAGGGAGCTCCAAAAGTAGGGGGATGGCTGTTATGGGGAGGTGAATATTGCAATTTCTCCAAGGACCAGTCGTGTTAGAAGGCTAGGATCATTAGAAATGTTTGGGAAGGCGTTTACCATTGTTCTTTCCTGAGAATGCCTTCAATCACTCTTATCTGTAGGTGATCAACTCCTAGTTGATGAAAGACTCAAAGTCAAAAAACAATACTTTTTGAGAATGATATATGCAGTTTATGCACAATTCATAGGCCAAAGCTGCAAAGTGCCTGGCATCTGAAAGTGGAACATCAAAAACCAATAGGTTAAATTGGTACCTCCACAAGATATTTGGCATGTTAGGGTGACTTCACTGGGCATCTATGCAGAGAGCTTCCATTTAACTGTTAACAGTGAAATGGCACCAGATGTTAGCCCTCAATCTTTGAGTTTGAGCTAAGAAAGAATTCAGAGCCAAGACTCAAATACAAGCAGGAATTTGTTTAGAAATTCACAGAGGTAGAAGTGAGCCATAGAAGAAGTGAGCCAGCTGGGCTATGTAGGCTCAGGAAACAAGTTACAGAGAAAAAAGAAAGGCCCTTGGAGCTTAAGAGAAAGAAAGGAAAGGTACCTGCCCCTGAGGAAAGAAGGGGGGGATAGGCACAAGTGTGCTCCAGAGACAGGGTTCTGATATGGAAGACTCAGGGGAAGATCTCAATAGAATATTCATCAGCTTTCCAGGTGTGTCTCCCTCAGGGTCATGGTCTCCACTGATTGGTTGGAGCCAGGGCAGGGGGTCATCAGTCATCACAGCTGGTCCTGGTCTTTCGAGCCCCCGCCCCCTTGGCCTTGCTGCTTTTCTGGTCCTGGAGCTGAAACACAACTGAGGCCTAGGTGTTATCAGTAGTTTGACAAAAACTCTGTCTTTGACACAGGCCAGAACCTCATTGTCCTGAGGACTTAATGCTTAAGGGCGTGGTCATGAAGGGCTTGTACGGGAGTCAGGTGGGGCTGTTCTCAGGCCCCCTTGCTTCTCCTCTATGGGGGTCGACAGCATGACTAGCAACATGCGAGGGAGGAAAGGTCAAAGGAGGGTCTGAAATGCATGACCAGCTATATGCTGGGGGAGGAAAGGTCACCCTGGGGGCGAGGTCCTTCCCTACAATTGTCTGTTGCTGAGGACCTGGAGCTTTCCACCCTGGTGACCTTCTGTACCTGGCCTATCAGTTCTACTCTGCTCACATCTGTCTAACTGCCTCCTACATCATAACCTCTCTGATTCTGATAAAGAGCGCCCCAGGGGAAAATGACAGGTCCTGCCAATGTGATGGCATTCTGACTGGAGGGGTCTGGTTTTAGTACTCATTCCATGTGAGGGAAGCCTTTTACCTCAAGCTTAAGAAAAAAGAGCAATTCTGGTTCCTGAAAGAGAGAAATGTTACCCCGCTCGCCTCAGCCTAGGAAATAGCACCACCGGCAAACTTGGCAGCTGTTCTGAGGAGAGTTGTGTGGCCAGCTCTTCAGGCTAGAAGTGTAATGCTAACTGCATAATGATGTCTGAGAAAATCAAAGACCAGAGGAACGATTACAGTTTGGTAGAAACAAATATACAACCAAGCCCAACTTTTGGGTAATTTCTGAAAGGATGCCCTTGGGTCTTGGGGAGACATAATGCTTAAAGATTCTGTAGGAAAATCATAATCACGAGAGGGCATTGGAAGCATCCAGTAACCTGTGGTTAAGCCTGTGTGTGTATGTAATTTTGATTAGCTGGTCCGGGGAGGGCGCTTGGAGATCAGGAAGCCAACAATGACGGGCCCAAGTTTAGCAATAGAACTGAGGTGTGGGCGCCTGCTTGGACAGACCACAGAACAGGGAAAAGAAAGCCCTCATTTCTAGGCTCTCTGTAGAATCACCTAGTGTTGTCTCTAACATTCAGTGGTCTCCTGTTCTTGAAAAATCATCTAGCTTACTTGGACTTCCGTTTATTTTCTTATAGAACTAACTGTTTTGACTAGATGATTTCAGAGGTGCTCCCAGGTATAAGTAACATTGCATAATCCAGCTGAAAAACACAATCTAGCTCTTTGGAGTATTTATGTAGTTTATTACTATTATTATTATTATTTCATTCTTTAGGTGGTTGAGTGTCTACTAGAGGGTCAATTTGATTGATGGTGGGACACTGGCAAAGAATAATAGGTTCTGTTTCCTTCCCTTAAGAGACTGATAATTCAGTGGTGTTAATGTACTGAAATATATGTGAAATTCAATACTAAAGGAGTATTTATTCACTGTGCTGTGCATGATGAGAGATGAAAAGGAACATGAGGTACTATATGGCCCTTTGAATTCAGGAGTCTGAAGTAATACACATGAAACAATTAGAAGACAATTAAGGAAAACTTTTGGGTGCTGACTACAAATGAAACTGGAATTCATAAAGTGGGATGGGAAGTCAGAGCAAGCATAATGGGGAAGGAGAGACTTGGTGGGGCCTTGGAGAGGTGCTAGGATTTAAATAGACAGAGAAGAGAGACAAGGAAATGCCAGCTGGGCGAAATAGTATAATAATTAATAGAAAAAATATTCAGAGTTTTTCTCAGAAGCGCTGAGAGCTTCAGCTGTCCTCAGCCAAATGTTAACCCAGATGGTATATCCAAATTTCATAATTAACAGTTCACCCAGTCACCACAGGTGCTTAAGTAAAAGTGTCACGTTATTTATTTGTGGGGCTAATGCAGAAGAAGGAAAAAACCTAGGAGTGGGGAAGGAGAATGTGTGGGATGATACCCTGGAGCAATTTTCCAAGATGGGTCAGTTTGATTAGTTTCTGTCTGGTCAGAGTTTCTGAAGCTGCATGTAGGTTTCATCTCTGTGTGCAGAGAAGGTATCCGTTGTTTTAGGAAGCCACAGATGGTGTTCACAAGGCCAGCACGTGCGTATACACAAGGGCACAGTGCCTGGCACAATGCTCTCTCTTCTTTCCCTTGGCTCTTGAGGCGGGGGAAGAGAAGGTGGGAATTAGTAAGGTAACAATCATCATTTCTGTTGAAAACACAAGTTGGAGTAGATCTGGTACTGCTGATGGACATTGGGAGGGAAGTGAATGGAGGAAGGACCCTCAGCACAGTTTCCAGACACAGGGCGGGAGCCACACTGTGTTACCTATGAGACTGGGTTCCCGTCTCCTAACTTGCTGCTCCCTGGACCAGCCCACTTCTCAGAGGCACACAGATGGCTTCTGCTTGAAAGGCTCTAAACAGAATTGCAAAGTGAGCACAGTTTATCATTTTCAGCTGCTTTTTTCCCCTTTCCGGCCCTCTCCTGCCTCCCATGGGGGAAGGTTAAACTTGGGTTATCCATTCCATCCTTGGAGTTCTGTGTTTAAATAATCCCCTGCTTATGAAGTAAGATGATGGTATTGTGTCCCAGTCTCCCAGGTTTTAGGTGACAGATACATGGTGTTTGGTTGGGCCTTGTCCCGTCTGAAGGTTTCTTATAGTTACCTGATGGTGGTGTTGTTTGTTGGGAAAAGAGGACTGTATTCTTGATGTCTTGCTACATTTTGTAGTCTTCCCGTCTGCCTGCCCCTGCCACACAGCTGTCCACCTCGACTGTGCATGGCCAAGCCACTGACCATGTAAAGAAAAGCTGGGATTCCTTCTGAAGGAAATAAAGAGGTTTCTTACTTCTTTATTCCTACAAAGTTCACTGATTTAAAATGATTTGTCCAAAACCACCAGCACACTGGGCCTACACTTGAACTATAATATTGGTCTCCCGGTACTCTTCAAATCCACGGATTTCTACTTGTCCAGAATGTTTCCTCCTTCACGAGAGGCAACATAATACATTAATATATTGATTAAAAGAATGGGCTCTAACCAGCTCCAGAGATGGCTCCCCCCCTCATGTATGTATGTCCAGAACTGAAGGGAGGGGTGGTCCCAGGGCTACTTAGTTGTGTGTGTGTGTGTGTGTGTGTGTGTGTGTGTGTGTGTGTGTGTGAGTCCCCAGTGTGAGGGGTTGCTGGGATGAAAACAGTAGACTAGTTACCTCCACTTGTTTTCTCTGCAGACTACAAATGTTAGGGTGGGCTCTTTAGGAACCTCTGCTTTAAAGATCACTCTGGCTGCTGTGTGAAGAGTGGACTGGAGGGAATACAACCTGTGAGAAGGTGTACCTGCATTGCATCCCGGTGGAAACAACCAATGTCTGAGCTGAGGCAATGGTTTGGGGAAAGGAGCAGAAAGGGATGGATTTGAGACCTGTTGTAGAGGTGGTGAAATCCATAGGACTTTGTGGCCAATTAGGATCAGGCTGAGAGAGAAGAAAGAACAGAGGATGGTTTCCATGTGGGTGGACAGATGTGCCAGGCTCTGAGAAGTGTGCCCAGCAGGAGATGCATTAAGTGTGAGTGCAGATAATATGACTTTAGTTTGGCCCACGCTGAGTTTGCAGTGCTGTTGGAAAATCAAATCAAAATGCCCACTAAGGTTGGATATAATAACAATAATGACTGAGGGATACATAGTACTTACGAGGTGACAGGTCATATTCTATTGAAATCTATCGCTGTAAACTGGGGCTTCCCAATCTCAGCACTGTTGACATTTCAGGCCAGAAAACTCCTTGGGGCTGCCCCTGTTGTGGGGGCTGTCCTGTGCATTGTAGGATGCTGAGTAGCACCCCTGGTCTACTACCCACCGAAGCAGCCCATCTGCAAAAAGAAACAAGCAGGTTGCAAATGCTACCTTTGAACTTGATAAGTAGATCCTCAGCAGTCATTTCCTTCCCCTTTGGATGTTGTTTCTAATGTACTAGGAGCAAGCAGAGAAAGGGGGCTTGTCTCTCCTTAATCCTGTTGATTACCAAGTGCTGTCATCTCGCCCAGGTTCTGTCATGTCAGGGATTGGAGGGAGGCTTGTTCTGGGGCATGGGGGAGCCTTTGCTGCCTCACCCACCTGTTTTACTCTGTAGAAATAAATGAGTCCTGAGGAGTAACTGCCGAAGGCCAAGTTTGGGAACCTGCTGTTTCCCAAACTTGGCTGGTCATTTGGATCACCTGGGGGAACTTTAAAAAATATAGATTCTTGGCCCTTCCCCTTGGGGAGTGTGACTTAGTAGGTTTGAGCCCTGCATTCTGGTTTATAAAAAACATCACATTCTGGATGATCCTGAGGAAATGCTGAGATAAAGCCTTCCTTATAGCAACAGCCTACATGCTTTTTTTCTATAAAGGGCCAGATAGTAAATCTTTTAGGCTTTGTAGGCCATACTGTCTCAGCTGCTATAGTGTGAAAACCATCATAGACACTAAGTAAATGAATGAGTGAGTCTGCGCTCAGATAAAACACACTGAAATCTGAATTTCATATACTCCTCATGTGGTATTTTCCTTTGCCCCAGCCCTTTAAAACTGTAAAAGCCATTCTTAGCTTGTAGGCCATACAAAAATAGGCAGTGGACCATATTTGGCCCATGGGCCATAGCCTGCCAATTCACGAGCTATAATAGTTGGGTACTTGGCTGCAAACACTGACTAACATAGCTTAGAATATGGGCTTGGATTCCTTCACCATCTCCAAGCTTTGTGACCTTGGGCAACTTAGTCAATCTCCTTGGGCCTCAGGTGCCTTATCTATAAATGGAATACTTACTCAAATTTCCTGGGTTGTTGTGAATATTAAATGAGATATTATGTATAGGTTCCTAGCAGAGTGCAGTGTCTGGTAATTGTAAGTGCTCAGTAAGTGTCAACATTTATATTATTATAAGGTACTATGCTTGGCACAGCGGAGACTGAACAAACAGATACAGCCGGTTCCTCGGCCTTAAAAGAACGAACACACTAACCAGCAGAACAAGACACTCATACAAACCATTCTTTAATGACAGAATATAAGTTCCTTCGGAGCTGATATTACACACACACACTTTGTCTTTGGACACTGAGGACAGTGTGGTGGGCAGAGTGCTGGGAGGCAGGTCTATAACCTTGCTCTGCATCCCTGGACTTCTCTGCTCTTCCTTTAGAAACACAGGCATGTCGCCCGGCCAGGCGTGGCCCAGCGGTTGAGCTTCGACCTAGGATCCAGGCGATCAGGGTTCAATTCCCAGTCAGGGCACATGCCCAGCTTGTGGGCTCGATCAATGACTCTCTCATCATTGATGTTTCTATCTCTCTCTCTCTCTCCCTTTCCTTCCCTCTCTCTAGAATCAATAAAGATATATTTAAAAAAAAAGAAAAAAGAAACACACGCATGTCAATCCCAGATTATGGAGCTCAGCAGTTATGAGAGAGCCTCGTGAAGACACAGGACACCTTGAGTAGGGTCTGTAGCTCTGGACACTTGTTTAATTGACTTGCATGTCTAATTCATTGTGAAAAATCAAGGGAGTAAACACAGAGCCCGTCTTTAAGATATAATTGGAACATACTTCTGGAAGTTCCCTGAGTCATTAAAAAATTTTGAAGGAGGGTAAAACACTTAAATTAGTCAGATGATTTTTTTCACTATTTGGTGGAGTTTATTTGAAAACAAAACAGAACAAAACAAAATGCTTTACATCTTCACTCTAAGATTTAAAAAAAATATATTGGAAAACATAAAGCAAAAGATAAATAATTTTTATTCTCAATATTTAGCTATAATCATTGCTGATATAGTTGCATGGACTCCCAGTCTTTTTGGGATTATATATGTTGATATATATCAAGTATTTTTTAAAAAAACAGAACAAAGCTGAGATTACACTACTTATTTTTAAAATCTTTTTTGGCTTAATAGTATTGCATGTGCAATTCATCATGTCATTAAGCATTATTCATCAGTAACTATCTCTCTAAGCTTATTCAATGTATAAGTATTTTCATATACCTAGGAAATGAAAATCACAACAGGTAAAAGAGTATTCTGTAGTCAAGGAGACGTGCCACTCGGAGCTCCCTCTAAGAGCTGTTGGGAGGAGAGTAGTTGGTTGACCGCCGCTGGCTGCCACACTTTCAGGATCTGCCCCATGTTCATGCCGAGGCCACGCTGTGACTGCGCTGGACATGGAGAGGGCTCGGAGCCAGGCGACTTCTGCCTGATGTAGGCTCTCTCCTAGGCACTTACTGCTCGGTGGTGGCCCACTGGCCCGGCTGGAACCTTCTCAGAGCTGCTCTGCGCTGCCAGGCTCCTCCCGCCTGAACCTCTTCCATGTTCTCCTTTCAGAGGCGTCAAACCCACATCACAGTCTCTCCCTGCCCACCCCTAACCTCTCTTTCATCGTTCAGAGATGTTTTCCCCAATAAGTCTCTTGTACTTCTGACCTCGTTTTGGCAGCTTCTTTCTGGGTGACCCAAATCTATACAAGTATTTTAAGTGCAAGTCTCCCCACTACCTGCTTCCCAGCCACTCACCGCCCTTCAAGGAAGCCCTGCTGCTGCTTCCGTGCGTTTTCTTCCAGAGCACTTGGTTCATGTACAAGCACCCACACATTTCCCCTTCTTTGCCTTTCCTCTTCCTGTCATTCTATATTTTTCTTCATTTTCTCTTCTTCTTCCTCTCCCTTAACAAGACCTGTAGCATACAGTGCATGTTGTCCTGCCAGTTGCTCTTTCCCTTAACACATCTTGGAAGCAGCTCTTAGCCTATTAGCACATGTAGAATTGCATTATCTTTTTTTCTTTTTGCCTGTATAGTGTTCAATTTTTGAATGTATTGTAGTTAATTTAACCTATCCTCTATCAGCTTATTTTCAACATTTTCTAGTCAAAGCAGTGCTGCCATGAATATTTCTATCGAAATATTTTCACAGCCGGGATTGCTTTTTCTGGAGGGTTGTTGTTGTTGTTGTTGTTGTTGTTTTGCTTTTTTGGTGGAGGTTTTGTCTATAGTAGAGGAAGTTAATATTATTATTTTTGTAAGTTAGAAAGTTTGGATAGACATTCTATATTGTTTAACAGAGAATGATATCCATTCATGTAGATAGGGGCCACTTGTAGCTATTAAGGTATTGGAATCAATTAGAAAGACACCAGAAGTAGGAGTTTATAGATTTAGGAAAAATAATTTAAATATTAGGAAGAATGCAGAAGTCAGAAGACCTGTTCTGTTCCTTTTTTCTTCTATGGTGCCTCAATTTTTTTTGCCCACTTACCTCATAAGGTTCTTGTCAGGACAGAATGCGAAAGCAAATGGAATACATAATTAATATGATCAGTTTATTATTAATAAGGGTAAGATACATTTGGGAATGTCAAATATCAGTGACATTCATTCATTCAACATATATTTATTGAGAACCGGCAGATCGACTTTTCTGGTGAAATTCCTCCAGTAAAGGTATCATTTTGGTGGAAATTGAAAGGGTTGGCCCCAGGGTAAGTGCTCACTTTTTTAGGCTTTAGTTTCCTCATCTGTAAAATGCTACTATTAATAGTAATTGCTTCATAGAGTTTTTAAATTAATGAAGATTGAATTAATTAATATTGGAAAACTCTCAGAAGAAACTCTTGCCCCTAATAGGTACTGAATAAATATCCGCCATCACCATCATTATACCACAGTTGCCTCCAACTTACCTTCTCTATTCTTCGAGTTTAAGGTTGTAAAGGGAATTGTTTATTAAGGATTAATTTAAAATTTAAAAACTGAGAAATAGCCCGAGAAAAAATACAACACAAACATTTCAAAAATTAGTAAAAATAAATGGCTGTACAATGAACCAAAATTAACAATAAAAAACAACCAGTAGCTAGAAATATCATTTTTGAAGCAAATCATACCAGTGAAAGTGTTTTTCCCAATGTGTATGCTATTCAATTGCTGAATGTGTGGCATGTGACTGTCATCTTCTTTGGCCAAGTCTTAGCAAAATTTTGAACCATGTAAAATATGTCTTGGGATTCATTCCTTTTTTTTTTGGTATCACCTCTGCCATCTCTTCATCCAGATCTATGATAGGGGCAGTCATCTTGCCTTCTCAGCTGCTCACAGCTATGAACCCCTCCCCAGGCCACAATGCTATACCTCAAGCAATGCAATTTGTTCTAATATTTTCTCTCCCTTCTTTTCCCATTGGAAGTAAGTAACATAAATTTGTTCACATTAGACTTTAGTTATATCTATCTTTATGAAAAGTAGATGGTTGGGCTAGATCTAATTCCTATTATACAAATGGAAAAAACAAAATCCAAAGGATTAGAAGTACAGTACCCCTATATAGCATCCCTCCTCTCCATCTGTAGTCCTGTCAATTTTACCTCCTTAATATCATATGAATTCATCCCCTTTTATACAGGTCCACTGCCATAGCCTTAAAGTCCTCTCAACTCTCCCCAGTTTCCTAAGATAAACAATCTGGCCATGTCTCTAAAAGTCCTCTGATAGCTCCATTTGACGTGGCATAAATGCGTCTTCATGCTCGTGCATCCCCTTACCCCTGCAGCTTTACCCATTCTCATTTCCCACTCTCAGCCTACACTTAGGACCTCTGGAGGGCCCACTTACCTCCCTACTTCTTTGTTTTATAAATGTTTAACCTGGGAAGTGTTGGCTTTTATTTTTATTTCTTCTCTCTGTTTGATGATTATTTCATAATTTCTCCTTTTCGCTTGGTTGCTACAAGGCTTGGAACCAAATTTGTGGTCATTTTACAAATACATAGACATTTAATGGCATGCATTTAATTTTACTCCTAGGTCCACTTGTTTTTTCCACTCTTCTCTTTACTCCCTCCCACCCAACTCTATCTTTAAAAAAAAAAAAATGTTTCTATTGATTTTAGAGAGAGAGGAAGGAAGAGGGATAGAGAGATAGAAACTGATTAGAGAGAAACATCATTGTTTGGCCTCCTACACACCGCCTGCTGGGGACTGAGCCAGCAATCCAGGCATGGGCCCTGACTGGGAATTGAACTGGCCACCTCTTGGTTCCTGGGTTGACCCTAAACCACTGAGCCACACCAGCCTCGCTCCCACCTGACTCTTTAAAAAAATAAAAACTTATTTTGCATTTCTGTTACTTTTGATACTGTATGTACCTTTAAAATTTTCCTTAAATCTTTTCTGGAACAAGGTAGGTACTAACCAACTAATCTCAAGTAAATAAATAAATATCTGCTCCTACTTATCTTTCCAAATCCAACCTAAATATCTCCTCCGTTGTCTTCTTGGACCATGCCTTCCTTGACTCTGTCCTCTATGATCCCCTATCACTTTGAGTTACTATTATAACTAATTAATCTGTATGATAAATGTTTGTTTGTTTCTCCACCAAACTGAACTTCTCCATGTGGGCATATTAACTTTTACCACTGTATTTCCAGCTTCTAGGGCAGTGTTTACACATGTTGAGCATGTGATAAAGTGTTCCCTGAATAAATGGATAAAAGATTGTACAAACCAAAGAAATAGAACTCTTTTTTAAGTTGGCAAAGTTTTTATGTTTGTTTTTTTAAAGAATATAGAACTTCTGATCAGGCCAACTCTACTACTAGGAACCTATTAGAGAATATGGTTACCTTCCTGAACATTAATATACTTCATCCTTCATTTCTCTCTTTGAAAATAAAAGGAGACAAGTTTTCTGTGTTTGCTTGTAGAGCTGATATTTTGAAGGCACCTGTCTCTAGATTGAGTGTGTTTGGTGAAAAGAGTGCCAAGAACACAAGAAATGTTTGTTTACTTTGTTGGTCTTTGAAGCCTCCCTTGAACAGGGAAATAACTTAGTTCCTAGGAGGAGGACGATGGCCCCTTTGAGCAAGCACTGAAGATTGGAGGATATCTCCCCACTTCCCCCATGACTAAGTTTCTAACTGTTAAATGTTAGTAATGAAAAGGCTTACAGCCTCGGTATTGGTCTTCCTGAAGCTCCCTGGATAGGCGTGTAAACAATAAGACATGCTGCTCTGTCCACTGGCAGCACAGTGAGTTGGCCATTTGGTGGTAATTTTCCAGTGATTTGTTAGTTGGGCTCTTGCCATGAGCTCCAGCAAGTCTTGTGTGAGTCTGTAGGGTTTCTTCTCTGCAGAACCTAGCAGCAGGCCATGTGCAATATTTCCTGATGGCAAGAAAGGGAAGTTGAAAGAGCACTGGAGAAAGATGAAGATACTTGAGGGAAATATTGATCATTGAAAGAATAAGTTGTCTTATTCATTGCTGTTGCTCCGTTCATCTGTTTGGATCAAGGAAAAAATAATGTTATGATTATGTCTCTTAATTTGAAACTCTGAATGAAGATAGCTGCATGGCACTTAGTGTACATTTGGGGTGACCTGTGATACATTTCCAGGTTTCCTTTAAGTGCTTCGGAAATGGACGCAACTGGTATAAGTTAGGCATGTCATCTTTCTTATGTCCAGCCATAGATTTATCACCAAGTTTTGGAAGTTGATGTCAGATTTGATTTTTAGGTCTTTTAGTTTGGTTATCCTGGATGAATTTAATATTCACTTTGATATCCCTCTAAGGTCCCCTGACATGAAAATTTATGTCTGTGCTAGAGGCATTTTTCTTCTATTTTTCCAATATATTCATGTAAAGGACACATTTTAGACCTAGTGTTCTCTCTAGAATGTATTCTGTAAGCCTAAAAAAGAGTCTCAGTTTTAAAGCATTCTCTCCTTGGTTATTAAAGGCAAATCTATTACTGGATACCATCAGACTGGCTATAGCGCATTGTCACTGGTTATTTTGATGATGCAGAGAGTTCTTCAGGGTAGAATGGGCTTACCCAATCTACCTGTAACCATGACGACAAAAGCTAGAGATGTAAGTGGCATCTCTTGACTGATGAGTGGAAGTGAAATGGAAAGGTTTCAGCTAAGTTAGAGTTTTGTGGAGTGCTCGAGCCTTGACATGCTTTATAGAAAGGGGGCTCTCTATCAAGTTTAGAACATTATATCTCCCTCTGTAGCTCCATAAAAAGGTTCTGAGACTCAATTTCAATGTGTGTGTGGGGTTTCAACTCAATTCAGATACTGTCCACACAGAGATAGAATCAGATTCCAGAGGGCTCAGTCCATCAGGACTGTATTCCACTTCAGATGCCAGTAGAAAGCCCAGGTTGTTACTTGTGCTTTTGATCCACCTACTGTAAATCAGAGGCTCCCATAACCCCTTCCTTGGGTTCAATTAATTTGCTAGAACAGCTCACAGAACTCAGAAAAACCCATTTACTCACTAGATTATTGATTTATTAAAGGACATTAAAGGATACAAATCAATATCCAGATGAAGAGATACATAGGGTGAGGTCCTTATGAAGCTTGGAGCTGGCAAGGTGGCATGTGGACACTTTCTAGTTTCCCAACCTGGAAGCTCTTGGAAGTAAAGTACCAATGATCTGTCCTTTCGGGTTTTTATGGAGACTTCAGTATATAGTCATGATTGACTAAGTTATTGGCCATTGGAGATTGATTCAACCTCAAGCCCTTTCCCCACTTTCAGAAATCAGAGGTCAGGACCAAAAGTTCCAATCCTTTAACCAGATGGTTGTCTCCTATAGCAACCAGCAAACCAGCACTCCTGCGTGGAGTCCAAAAGTCATCATTAATGTAGTAAGAGACACCATTGTTGCTCTCCTCACTTAGGAAATCCTAAGGGGCTTGGGAGTTGTGAACCAAAAAACTATAGATCAAAACCAAATATATCTGAGAAATATATTTTAGCCTGGCCATGCATGGCTTAGCAGTTGAACATCGACCTAGGACCCAGGAGATCATGGTTTGATTCCTGATCAGGACACATGCCTGGATTGCAAGCTCCGTTTCCAATAGGGGGCATGCAGGAGGCAGCTGATCAATGATAATACTCTCATCATTGATGTTTCTATCTCTCCCTCTCCTTCTCTCTTCCTATCTCTGAAATCAATAAAGATATATTTTTAAAAAAAGAAATATATTTTAATTATCTGAATGGTCATATATATGTGTGTGTATGTGTATACATATGGGTATATATATATATTTCTTATAAATCACAATATCTTATGTACTCCATAACACATATTAGTATATGAAAGACCTTAAAGGGCCTTGCTTACTAGATTAATTTTGTTTAATTCAGTGTTTCTCAGGAGTATTTGATAATGAAAGTTTTTATTGTAAGGTAATGTTATTAACATAAGGATCACTTTAGCATGCTGTTTTCACAGCATGCTGTTATATTTTAGGTCATGCAAACTTTCCGTAGTAGATGCAAACATCAGCTGTACACAGCAGTGATTCTCTAAATATACAGAGCAAAATTCCTGCTTTGGTTAATTCCTATAGGAAGTGCTTATGAAGTGCTGTGTGAGATATGACCCATGAATATGTAAACAATAAGTCAGTTATGATTTTTGTAGGGTGCAGTATTGTTTATACTTTATAGGAGGGAAGTGGTCACTGTGTGGCAGGAATTGCTCCTGGAGGAAAAGCGGAGGCCTGACATGGTAAAAGGAGCCCTGGACTGAATCACAGACCAAAGTCAGATAGATGCCTTATCACCAGACAGGCTTTTGATGGTGGTCAGTTTAACCGAGGTTCAGTTGTGCCACCTGCAAAGTGGGCTTGTGTAGTAGACAGAATTCTAAAGATGGTCCTTCCAAGATTCCTGTCCTCTGCTTATTCAATCAAACACGAATCTAGGTACTGCTGGGAATGGATTTTGCAGATGGAATGAAAGTTCCAAGTCAGTTGACCTTAGAATATAGCCATTATCTGGGTGGCCCTAATCTAATCACATGAGTCCTTTAATCGCAGAAAGCTTTCTTAGCCAATGAGGGAATAAGTGAGGGAGACAGTTTCTGCTGGCTTGGAGAAGGAAAGCAAACAGCTAGGCTCTGATCTCTCCATGGGGGCAAGTGGCTTCTAAAAGCTGGGAGTGGTCCCCTTTATCTGACCTTCAATTGAAGATCCTCTTTTTCACAGACAAGAAAAAGCTAGAGGAGTTCATCACCACCAGACCAGCTTACAGGAAATGTTGAAGAGTCTTCTTTAAGAAGAAGCTAATGAACAAAAGAATCTGACAAACTGAATAGATCCAGAGACACTCATGCATGCAACAGGCGGTCATATTTCAGAGGGAAGTGGTGGGGAGTGTGGGGAGAGAGTAACCAAAGAACTTATATGCATATGTGCATAGCCCATGAACACAGACAATAATGAGGTGAAGGCCTGGGGAGGGAGTGGGAAAGGGGTGGAGGGGATCAAAAGCAGGACATCTGTAATACTTTCAACAATAAAGATAAATTTTTAAATGTGATAAATAAAAATGAAAAAATTAAAAAGCTAAGGGTGATCCTGACCTATGGGCAGCAAGAGAATTATGACCTCAATTCTCCACTTGGAAGGAAATGAATTTTGCCAACGATCAGTGGGCTCAGAGGAGGACTGGAAACCTCAGATGATAGCCAGCTGCCTGATAGCTTGATTTCAGAGGAACCAGCTAACTTATACATCGAATCCTGACTGGAGTGCGTTGTGAGATAATAAATTTGTTTTGTTTTAAGCTACTAAGTTTGTTCTAATTAAAGCAGCAATAGGAAACTAAAACACCTTGTTACCCATCTTACCTTGCAAAGATGAAAATCAACAAGACACGATGCGTGTGACAGCACTTCATAAAGTGTGAAGACTGGTACATGTGTCAAAGTCCAAAACAGATCCTGCCATTTCCTCCCCCAAACCTGCTTCTCCCTGAATCTTCATTTTGGCCATTGGTACCTTCATCATCCAAGGCTAAATTCTAGGAGTTACATTCTTTATTTTTTTCTTTATCCTCCAAATCTAATCTACCAGCAAGTTCTTCTACTCCTAGCCTGGCACACAGAAGGTCCTCCAAAATATTTGTTGAGTGAATGATAATTATCCCCTGAATTAAGTCACTTAGAAAATCGCACCCATGAGTTCCTTCCTCTTTGGGCCGTCTGTCATTGCGGTCGATTAGAATATTTTTTCATAAGTACTTACTTCGTTTCTCACTCCTAGCCTCAGTGGAAGAAGCCTCCTTCCCTGCCTTGTTCACGTTCACCGTGGCCATGAACTGGCTTTAACTAATGGGAGTAGGTGGAAGTGGCATCTGCTAGTTTTGAACAGATTGTCTTAGGAGCACTTGGTCTGTCCACCTGCCCCCTTTGGGAGCTCCAAACTTTCAGAACATGCTCTAGGTATTTGCTACTTTCCAACTTGGACCTCAGAATGAGACATAGAGATCAGAGTTGCTCCAGCCACTCACATTCTATGAGTGAGATAGATAATAAATAATTGTTTAAGTCATCGATTTTTGGGTTGGTTTGTTATGCAGTGGTAGAAAAGCAATAGTGGACCAACACACTTTTCTAAGGCTGGAACACTCCTACAGTCTATGAGACAATGTGCCTCAGTTCAGGGATTTAATGGGGTTATTTAAAAACTGATTCTGTCAGTTAAATACACTGACCACTGACTCATTTTGAGGCTGAAGAGACATAAAACTGGAAGGAAAATTAGAAATCACTCAGTTTGCAACTCTCATTTTGAAGATAAGGAAACTGATGTCCAGGTGTGCCCAAGCTCATATAATTCATTCTAGAGAGGGGACTAAAGTCCAGAGCTCCTGAAACAGTGCCTTAATGGGAAAATTTGATGATAAGGAGACCAAATTGTGTGTCGAAATCCATTCATTTTGTAACTTTCTTTGAAATATACAAAGAGAAAGAAGCCAAATAAAAGGCAACAGTGGCTTTGGGGAAAAAGCAGGGCATATTTTTTAATGTTCTTTGGGAGGAAACTGCCCTGTGCTCCTGTTAGCTACCATCGGAGGTGTAATTTCAGCCAAAACTGACATGCTGATTAGACTCAGACTTATGTTTTGATCTCCACTGACCGGTAGGGCCTACATTTTTATCCCATTAAAAGAATAGGAGACATTCAATAGCAAAATTTTCTCATGTTAAACTTGGTTAAAGCAGTTAATTCCAAATCACTTCCACTACTGCCTATTTTATAAACCCAACTGCACTTTTCTTTGAAAAAAATCACATTGGGTACTTTTTAGGGGCTATTCCACTTAGATAAGGATTGCTATATTTTGCTGGATTTTTTAATTTAAGAGAGTTCAGTACCTTAGAAATTTCTTTAGAGTATAAATTGGTCCCACTTCAAAAATCTAATCCTATTATGTATGTATATTAATTTATCTTTATTGTTGAAAGTATTACAGATGTCCCCTTTTATTAAGACATTATAGGGTTGTAACTTCTGGAGGTTTCTGTATCATTAATTCACCACGTGACCCTTGCTATTTTTACCTGGTGGGCATCTTGGCCAAATATCACCTTTAATTGCCTTAGAAATTCTTTAAGTTTTCTAAATGTAGTAATTTAAATCCAGGTATATTATATTGAGATGATTAAATATATCTAATTTCTTTATTAAAGAAAGCAAATTTATTACATCATACATGTTATTTTGTAAGATGATGAATTTTGGATAAAGAGCCAGCTCACTGTGTGGTGCAAAGTAAGCAACCCTCAAAAAATCCATATTTACTTAATGACTAAAAGTAAGAAATCAGGAACTAAGTGAGTAACCATTAATACACTCACGTTTCTGTAGTTCTCTCAATGAATAATTCAGGCTCAAGCACATCAAATCTATTATTTAGAGCCAGAATTCACAATGTTGGGTGGATATCAGACTAATCTATGGAGTTTTTAAAAAAATGCACGCGCTGGGCTGGACTACTGAGACTCAGACTCCTCAGGACTGGGATCAGACTGGGCTACTTTTTTTTTTTTTAAAGCTGTACAGGTGATTCTGAGTTTTTTGTTTTTTTAAAAATATATTTTTATTGATTTCAGAGAGGGGAAGAGAGAGGGAGACAAAAAGAGACAGAAACATCAACGATAAGAGAGTCATTGATCTCCCGCCTGCTGCACGCCCCCGACTGGGAATGGAGCCTGCAACCCGGGCATGTGCCCTGACCGGGAATCCAACCGTGATCTCCTGGATCCTAGGTCGATGCTCAGCCGCTGAGCCACGGCCGGCCAAGCTGTTGAGTTTAGAGTTCTCTAAGACTTTTATTTTTATGACCTTAGATCTAGTTGGTTCAGTTCACTCCTCCATACCTATTTTGTTCCATGAATAGCAGAACACTTTAGAAACATTAGTTCTGTTACCATTAATAGTAAAATATGCTGACCAGTTATGTCCAAGTTTAATTTCAAGAACTTAAAGGCTTTTAAAAGCCCCCAAAATTATATTCTATAATTTGTAAAAGGAAGTTTCTCTACTCTGGACTTTTCTTAAGAGTTTTAAACTTTATTTATGTGTTTCTCTTTAATCTCAAGTGCCATGATCTGTTTTTTAAAATTGCCTTTCATTTAGAGGCTGACCAACAAATACTTGAATAGGTGAATGCATGCAATAAAATAAAATGAGATTTAAAAAAAATAAATATATCTTTATTGATTTCAGAGAGAGGGAGGGAGAGGGAGAGACAGAGATAGAAACATCAATGATGAGAGAGTCATTGATCGAGCCCACAACCTGGGCATGTGCCCTGACTGGGAATCGAATCCCGATCGCCTGGATCCTAGGTAGACGCTCAACTGCTGAGCCACGCCCGGCCCAGCTAAAATGAGATTTTTCTAAGGATAATTCTAGTAATCTAGATCTCGTTACAATAAATGTATATTTATAAATTATTTTTGAATTTTTTAAAAGATTTTTATGTTACCTTATGTTTTCTGTTTTTTTAAACAAAAACTTTTTATATAATCTGTTTATTTCCTTTAAAATTGGATATTTCAGAAAACACCAAAAAATGCAGTAATCTTATGATTAGCAATAAATATTTTTATCCATTTTGGTGTATACTTTTCTACCTATTTTTTTCTATACCTATATACATAAATATAAACTGGAATTTCTCAGACAGTACTTTTTTTGGAATTAGACATGTAAAAATAACATCTTATTAGCTTTAAAATTATAAAGTAACATGTGATACTTTAAAAACACAAATAATGTAGTTTTTACATTAGGAAAATACAAGTCTTCCCCTCTCCCCAATGTTCAATTCTACTTCCCCTAAGAAACCACTGTGTAGTATGGTTGGTTGGTTGCTTTTGCCTACATGTGCATATTTTAAAAAAATAAGTTAACTGCTTTTATTTCTTACATACTACAAATGGTTCTATATTTGTTTAAAGAATCATCTATAACTGATTTTTATTAGTTGCACAATTTCATCTAATAATTATGTTTATTAAATCCCTATTATTGGAGATCTTTACTGATGACTGTTCTTTTTTTGTATCCTCTGTTACCTCCTTATGATGAATTCCTAAAAGTAGGTTTTCTATGTCATAACCTCTATATACATGTGGCTAAATTTTGTTTCTAAAAATATTCAATTTTATACTCACCTAGAATTGTATCTATTTCTGTTTGCACTATATGGGTTATTGTTATTTTTAAAAATAGTGGTTTACACTAGCTCATTTTTATTTTATTTACATATCTTTATTTAATAAGTTTGAACATTTTTTTGTGTATTTACTGGACTTTTGCCTTTCTTTCTCTCTCTCTCTCCCCCTCTCCATCCCTTCCTCTCTTCCCTCCCTTCCTCCCTTCCTCCCTTCCTCCCTTCCTTCCTTCCTTCCTTCCTTCCTTCCTTCCTTCCTTCCTTCCTTCCTTCCTCCCTCCCTCCCTCCCTCCCTCCCTCCCTCCCTCCCTCCCTCCCTCCCTCCCTTCCTTCCTTCCTTCCTTCCTTCCTTCCTTCCTTCCTTCCTTCCTTCCACCTTCACCCAAGGATATGTTTTCATTGATTTTTAGAGAGAGATGAAGGGAGAGAGAGAGAAACATTGATGTGAGAGAGAAACATGGATCAGTTGCCTCCCATACACACCCTGACTGGGGATCAAACCCATAACCTTCTGGTGTACAGGATGGAACGTCAACCAACTGAGCCACCAGGCCAGGGCACATTTCTTGTTTTGAAATTTATTTATTGATTTTAGAGAGAGGAGGAAGGGAGGGGGAGAGAGAGAGAGAAAGAAAGAGAGAGACAGAGAGTACCATCGATTTTTGTTGTTCTACTCATCTATGAATTTATTGGTTGATTCTTGTATGTGTTCTGACTCAGGATTGAACCCACAACCTTGGTATATCAGGATGACACTCTATCCAGCTGAGCTACTCGCCAGGGCTGTATTTCTTTTGAGAACTACTAGATCATGAAGTTGCTTTTAAAAAATGATTTTATTGATTTAAAAGCATTCTTTAAAGATATTAATATTTTTTCTAAAGGATGTGTTGGAAGTGATTTCTTCCCAGTTAATTGCCTTTTCATTGTCTTATGAGTTACACATTTTCATGTGGTGAAAGCTATTAATCTGGCATTTTGCTTAGAAAGAACTTCTTCACTTGGAGATCAGATAAATATTCATCTATTTTTTTTAAAAAAAACAAACTTTTAGAATAGTATTCCATAAAAGTTGCAAAAATAGTACAGGAATTTCCCATATATTTCTTACTTATCTCGGATACATTTGTTACAACTAATGAACCAATCATGATACGTTACTACTAATTAAAGGTCATACTTTATTCACTTTTTTTTAGTTTTTACCTAATGTCCTTTTTCTCTTCTAGGATTTCATCCAGAATATCACATTGCATTTGGCCATCATGTCTCCTTAGGCTCCTATGAATGTGACAGGTTTTCATACTGATTTTGATAACCTTCACAGTTAGGACTACTGGTCAGATATTTTGTAGAATGTTCTTCAATTTAAATTTGTCTGAAACTTTCAGGTGAGCTGAGTTAATAGACTTCTTTGTCTTTCTTCTGAACTTTAATGAGAATATTCCAGTGTTTTACTGAAACAGTATATTTTAAAGGCAAGACAGATTTTTGCTATTTAAATAACTCTAAGAGCACACTAATACATATTTTGCAAAAGAAAAAAGTATCTATTATTTTCTCTTTTGTAAAACAGATCATACCTTTACTTATTAATTTTATGTTAGGAGTAGATATAACAATATCTTGCTTTTTCTACCCATTATATTAATATATAACTAGAGACTCCTCTTATTGCTAGCATCAGGAGCAATGGGATTAAATTTATTTGAGGTACAGAATCTAAATGAATGCAGAACTTTCATTCCCCACTTTTTCAGCTATAGTTTAGCATCTGTGTTACAGTACATTTTTACAGAAAGGACTTTAAAACAGAAAAAAAAAACCCCGAAAACAGATAGTAGTAAGAGATTTTAGAATTGAACTTTTTATTTCTTTGTTTTCCCAAAGATTTTTTTCTTTCTTTTTTTTTCTTTTTTGCTTAGCTTCAGTGAACTGTTTTCTGGGCAGGGCTGATATAACTATTGATGTGGCATACTAGTTGGTATCCATTCCAGTTGGTTAAATATTTGTTCTTATGATTATAGCCCATACTATATCAATGATAAATATATTGATGATCAACCACAGATTGTGAAATATTTATTAAAAAATAAGATTTTTATTCTCTAGTACCATGTAGCATTGCATTTCTAGTTATTGGAACATAAAGTCAATTTCAGAATTTCTCTCCTATCTACCAGAAGGAAATGTCAAAATAAAAAATGATAAAACTTGTTCCTATCAATCAATAACGATTTGCTGAGTGTCCTGTATCATCCAGATCATTAAGTGCAACAAGGGATATAAGAGTTACAACAACCGTTTGGTGGGCTGCAATTTCCAGTCCATGATTCTGGACAGTGAAAAGATAGTATTTAGTGCAACTTAAGCATAAGGACATTGTCTTTCTTTACTTTCTTCCAAACTAAGCATTGCCCATTCTCAAGGAAATGTCTCCCTTTTCCAGTGTGGAGTCCTGGCAGTTAAGGTTACTTTGCCTTTGCAGTTGTTTACATCAGTGATAGCTCAGAAGATCACCCAGGTTCAACGAGTGACAAATCGTTACTGACTGTACAATGTAATTAAAAAGCACAGGCATTGATTAGCGATGAGCTAAACCTGAGACCAAAAAGTGAGAGACCCAGAATAGCTGGCAAACTGCTCATTGAATCTGTCTGAAATGGAAGATGTTTGCCCCTGCAGGCATGGCGAGGGGCCCATTGTGCACTTCCATTAGAGATTCACGCTGGATCCGAGCGTGCCATTGATGTTGGCCTATTTATGAAAGGCTGTTGAAAGAGGGTTCAGAGCTAATTGAAAAGAGATGTTTCTGAACTAGAGTCACTTCAAACAACATGGCTCCAAAATCTGTTTCAGTAGTTTGGAAACAAGTGCATCTCCATAATTTGCACATGAAATTAAACAAATGATTGGAAATGAAAGCTCCATTGGCATTTAGTAAGAACTGGTTCTTTAAAAAATTCATTAATTGAACAGTTGCTGAGTTTATTATAGCAGTCCCTGCCCACATCTATCTTTGCTTTCATCTTGTCTATCTCTGTTTTTAGGGATGTCAACTGGAACTGCCTAAAACTACCTCGTCTGGAGACAGGGTATACAGTTTTAACAGGATGCTGTCAACTACTGTTCAATTATACACTTTCTTCTTCTAGGAAAAAGGATTCTTGAAACCTAATTTGCAAAAAAAAGCCCACATAATAATAAACAAACAACACTCTAAACATGCTTCCACAAGATTTTCTCAAGGTAGAATGTAACAGAAAAATCGAGGGTGAGCTGAAACTCAACTACACTGAAAATGGAGTGAATTTATGTGAACAGAATGCAAACATAATTATTAAAAAATGTTCTTCCCCAGGCAGTTTTCAATCAAGATCTGAAAGCATTAGCAAACATTGATTTCTCCCATAGCGCTTGTACTTACTATTGGACCTGATTTTTGTCTATTCTTAATGCAGAAATTGAGGTCTGTTAACTGAAGCTGGTGTGGCCCAGCTTACAAGTCAGCCATTGCCCATGGGGTGGGAAGGCGGGGTGGATGTATTGCTGCTCCTCAAAGCAGAGGGAGAATTAAGTTCATTGTTACTATCTCAGTTATCTTAATTACTCTGTTCTTAATGTTTTAACAACATTATTATTATTTTTTTTAAGTCGGGAAGACTAGTGCCAAGCAAATTTATCTGGTTAGGCATGTAGTTGATGCTGAACCAGGAAAAAAACCACATTTTTTACTGGTCCCTTATTCTAAGTGTTGAAAGCAAACAATTAGATTTTAAAAGTTTAACTACTGAGGGGAATAGAGTCCCAGTTTCTATGACTGATTTAGAAGCTTGTGTAAGGCTTAACATCAATTAGATTTCACCACTACTGAGATAATTTTTTTTAAAATATATCTTTATTGATTTCAGAGAGGGGAAGGGAGAGGGAGAGAGAGAGATAGAAACACCAATGATGAGAGAGTCATTGACCGGCTGCCTGCTGCAGGCCCCCAACTGGGGATTGAGCCCGCAACCCGGGCATGTGCCCTAACTGGGAAAATTGAACAGTAGTCTCCTGGATTCTGATCTCTTGGATCCTAGGTCGATGCTCAACCACTTAGCCATGCCCGGTGGGGCTACTGAGATAATTTGGTTGTTTGAATGGCTGAAGTAACTGGATTAAAGTGCTAGGTGCAGTTTCTTTGGCTACGTTTCTGATGAGTTGTTTTGACTTAGGAGAAATGTATCCATTGCCTGATGACTGGCTGGTCTGACAACAGAAAATGTCTCCAAATTATTCTTCATCCTGGCTTGAGCACTTAGTGGCAATTTTGTAACTATATACCCTTGTCTGCTTCTTGAGAGACAGAATGACTTTGAGAGATACTAGGATATTTAGAAGAGGTGGGGCAGATGACAGGGAGGATTCAAAGTTGAGTTGGGGCAGTAAAGAGAAAGGGGGGGGGAGAGAGAGATGGAAAGAGGAGAACTCATGGACAAGAGTGTGATGATTGCTGGGGGGTGGAGTGGGGGGTGGAGGTGGAAGCAGGTAGAGGGGGAACAAATGGTGATAGAAAAAAATAAAATAAAGAAAAACATAGGAAAGATTGTGTGATTCTGCCTCCTCTCCTGTAGATATGGCACAGCTCACCGTTAGTCTTCCACAGGTGATTATGAGCTATGGTGGCAGCGGTTTAGCATCTCTAAGACCACCTTGAACACCATCTCTAACTCCGTGGAACCGGTTAATAGACTTACTCCCTGTGATTTTCTTGAATTACAGCAGAATTCCCTGAGGCGACATGACCTTCCCTTTGAGTTTGATTCCAAATGGATTTCCTGGGGATGTCCTAGAACTTCAGAGCTTCAAGGGAGGTGAGAAGGGTAGATACAGGTATCAGTGGGGGACAGTGAAAGGGTTGAAAAGAAATGATCTCATCTGAAAGGGCACTAAGAGAGCACTGGCTAGGTGAGACCTCATATATAATGAATGTTGGTTTAAAATTAGAAAAGCAGCAATATGTTTTAATAGGTGCTAATTTTAGGTATCTGATTACTGGTTGAACATTTATGGGAAAAAAGATGAAAAGGAGCAGAGAGCAGGTCAAGTAGCACGGTGCTTATAATATGCTGGCATTGCTCTAACCTTTAACTGAAGGATCTCATTAGCCCGCATAAGCATTCTGTGAAGTAGACACGGTTATTCCCATTTTGCAGATGAGGAAACTGTTCTCAAGGCAGGGGAGAATTAAGTTTATGTTCAAGGTCAAGGTCACACAGTGGTTCTCGAACTTAATTAAATCTTACGCCTCACAACTTCCATTTATGTCAGAGTAAAGCAAAGAGAGGACACAAACGAAGAGAAAATTATTATAGACACAGAATCAAGATTTGGAGATCGTCTGACTCTCTGGAACTTAAATGTTTCTAAGTGATTTCCCCATTATTTTCTAGGGTTATGTATGAGAGCTAAGGTCATGGGGAGATGGAGTGGGTTAGCCACCTGCCAAATCCAGAATCACCTTACCAGTATAATAATATTGTATTTTAAGAGTATTAATATGTGTATACATGTGTGCAGGGCTGAGGGAACTGGGAAGCAGAGAAGAAGGCTAAGGCCAAAGTTCTCTTTTAAATTGTAAATACTGTTTGAGAATAGTAGTGCGGTTAATATTGAACATTAGTGTGGGTAGACTTGATTTTTTAGAGCAGCTGAGTACAGCGAACTTGAGTGAAAGCTATATTGGTTTCCCCTGTACCCCTTGCCCCGACACACGCATAGCCCTTCCCATTACCAGCATTCTCCACCAGAATAGCATATTTGTTACAAGCGATGAATCTACATGGACACAGCATTATCATTCCATAGTTGACATGAAGATTTACCCTTGGTGGTGTATGTTCTATGGATTTGGACAAATGTATGATGACATGTATTCGTCATTACGGTATCATACAGAGTATTTTCACTGTCCTAAAAATCTGCATTCTGACTATTCATCCCTTCCTACCTCCCTCCCCCTCAATCCCTGGGGACCACAGATCTTTTACTGTCTCCATAGTTTTGCCATTTCCACAGCGTTGTACAGTATGTAGCTTTTCCAGACTATTCTTTCACTTAGCAGTATGCATTTAAGTTTCCTCCATTTCTTCTCATGGCTTGATAGTTTCTTTTTCACACTGAACACCATTCCATAGTCTGGGTGTTTATCCAGTCACCTACTGAAGGGCATCTTGCATGCTTCCAGGTTCTGGCAATTAGAAATAAAACTGCTATAAATATTTGTGCACAGGTTTTGGTATGGACATACATTTTCAAATCCTTTTGGTAAATACTAAGGAGTATGATTGCTGGATTGTATAGTAAAATAAGTTTAGATTTGTCAAACTGCCTTCTAAGTCGCTATGCCATTTTGCATTTCCACCAGCAATAAATGAGAGCTCCTGTTGTTCCACGTCCTTGCCAGCACTTTGGCCATTCTAATAAGTGTGCGGTGATATTTCATTGTTATTTTAATTTGAATTTTATTGATGACATATGTTGTGCAACATCTACTCATATGCTTATTGACCATCTTTGTCTCTTTGTTGGTAAGGTGACTGACTGGCTCATTTTAAATTCAGGTTGTTTCTTATTGTTGAATTTTAAGAATTCTTTCTATATTTTAGATAACTCCTTTATCAGATGTGCCTTTTTGCAAATATTTTCTAACAATCTCTGACTTGTCTTTCATCCTCTTGGATAGAGAAGAAACTTTTAATTTTAATGAAGTACAACTTATCAATTCTTTCTTTGATGAATCGTAACTTTTGTGTTGTATCTAAAAGGTCATCATCAAACCCAAGGTCTTCTGATTTTTTTTTTATTCTGTCCTCTAAGAGTTTTATTGTTTTGCATTTTACATTTAAGTCTGTGATCCATTTTGCATTAATTTATTTTTTGAGTTAAGTTTATTTATTATTTATTTATTTATTTATTTATTTATTTATTTATTATAAAGGCAGTGTTTATTAAGACTTGAATCCATTTCATCTAGGTTATTAAATTGATGGGCATAGGGTTGCTCACAGTATTCCTTGATTATCCTTTTAATGTCCATGGGGTCTATAGTGATGTCCCCTCTAATTTCTGATCTTATTAATTTGTGTCCTCTCTCTTTTTTATAGTTAGCTTGGCTAAATGCTTATTAATCTCATTGATACTTTCAAAGAATTGGCTTTTTGTGTTACTGATTTTTAAAATTGATTTTTCTGTTTTCTAGTTCATTGACTTGGAAGCTTAGGTTATTGATATCAGATCTTTCTTCTTTTCTAATATATGTATTCAATGTCATAAATTTCCCTGTAAGCACTGCTTTTAGTGCATCCCACAAATTTTGTTGTTTTTTTATTTTAATTTAGTTAAAATATTTTTAATTATTTTTGAGATTTCTTTGCTGATCCATGTGTTATTTAATCCCCAAATATTTTAAAGTTTTCTGGGTCTCTTCTTATTACTGATTTCTAGTTTAGTTACATTGTGGCCTGAAAGCAGACATTGTATGATTTTTATTCTTTTAAATTTCTTAAGGTATTTTTTATGGTCCAGAATGTGGTGGTCTAACTTGATGAATGTTCCACGTGAGCATGAAAAGAATGTATATTCTCCTGTTGTTGGATAAACTAGTCTAGAAACGTCCATTATATTCAGTTGATTGATGGTGTTGTTGAGTTGAATTATGTTCTTACTGATTTTCTGCCTGCTAGATCTGCCCATTTCTGATAGAGGGGTCTTGAATTCTCCAACTATAATAGTGGATTCATCTGTTTCTCCTTGCAGTTCTATCAGTTTTTGCTTCACATATTTTGACACTGTGCCATTAGAAACTCATATGTTAAGGCTTATTAGATTTTTCTTGGAGAATTGACCTCTATCATTATATAATACCTCCTCTTTATCCCTCATAATTTTCCTGACTCTGACATCTGCAGTGTCTGGAATTAATACAGCTACTCCTGCTTTCTTTTGATTAGTGTTGGCATGTATATCTTTCTCCATCCCTTACTTTTAATTTATAAGTGTATTTATATTTATAGTGGATATATGTAGTTGGGTTGTGTTCTTGCTCCACTCTGATAATCTCTGCAATATACATTTACAACTGACTCAAGTCCACTTTCAAATAACATTACATTGTTTCACAGGTAGTATTAATACTTTATAATAACAAAATCATCTTAACTCTTCCTTTTTTGTCTCTTGTACCATTGCTTCATTCATTTTATTTATCCATGAGAATACCTAAGCACACACACATATATGTAAGTATACGTAATTGAACACATTGTTGTTATTATTATTTTGAACACACATCTCTTAGATCAATTAAGAATAAGAAAATTAAAAGTTTTTTTATTTTTTATTTCACTTACTTTTTTCTTCACTCCTTTTCCATTTTTTAAAATTTAGATCCAGCCCAGCCGGGCATGGCTCAGGGGTAGAGTGTCGACCTAGGGTCCAGGCGATCAGGGTTCGATTCCCAGTCAGGGCACATGCCCGGGTTGCGGGCTTGATCCCCAGTCGAGGGTGTGCAGGAGGCAGCCAATCAGTGATTCTCTTGTCATTGATGTTTCTATCTCTCTCTCTCTCTCCTTTCCTCCCTCTGAAATCAATAAAGATATATTTAAAAAAAAAAACAAAACAGAGGTCAACCACAAACAGTGGTACCTCGGTTTAAAAAAATAAATAAATAAATAAAATAAAATTTAGATCCAAGTTTCTCCCCTGTGTACTTTTCTTTTTTTAACACGTCTTACAAGGCAGGTTTACTGGCAACTAATTGTCTCAATGTTTGCTTGTCTGAGGAAGTCTTTATTTCTTTTTCACTTTTGAAGGGTAATTTTGCAGGGTACAGAATTCTACGTTGGTGTTTTTGTTTTGTTTTTTCTCTTAGTAATAAATGTTTTACTTCCTTCTCTTCTTGAGGGCTGATTTCTAAGAAGTCAGATGTAATTCTTGTCTTTGCTTCTCTGTAGGTATTTAGCCCTTCCCCTCTGGCATCTTTCAGGAATTTTTCTTTACCTTTGATTTTCTATAGTTTGAAATAATATGCTTACATGCAGACTTTTAATTTTATTTATTTATTTATTTATTTTTAGTTAGTTAGTTTGTTTGTTTTTGCAGGGGGTGCATTTTTATCTTGCGTTCTCTGAGTTTCCTGGATCTGTAGCTTGGTGTCTCACATTGATTTTGAGGAAATTCTCAGACATTATTATTTCAATTATCTCTTCTGTTCCTTTCTCTCTTCTTTTAATATTCTCATTGCATGTAGATTATTCCTTTTGTAGCTGTTCCACAGTTCTTAGGTATTCTGTTATGGGTTTTTTTTCCAGTCATTTTTTCTCTTTGCTTTTCAGCTTTTGAGGGTTATATTGATATATCCTTAAACTCAGGGATTATTTCCTCAGCTTTGCCCAGTCTCCTGAAAAGCCTTCTTCAATGCTGTTGCAGGGTTGCGTGTCTCTATATTTTCTACTTGTTCTTAGAATTTTGATCTCTCAGCTTACATTACCCACCTGTTCTTGCATGTTGTCTACTTTATCCATTAGAGCCCTTAGCATCTTAGTCATCGTTGTTTTTAATTTCTGGTTTGATATTTTCATCATCCCTGCTATATATGAGTATAGTTCTGATGCTTTCATTGACTCTTCAAACTGTCCTTTTTGCCTTCTATATGTCTTGTAAATTTTTTATTTTGATACCTGTCTGTGATATACTGGGTAAAATAAACTGCTGCAAATAGGCCTTTAGTAACATGGTAATAAGGTGGTAGGGGACGGAAAGTCTTCTATAGTCTTATGGTTTGGTCTCAGTCATTCAGTGAATCTTTGCCTCTGGATGGTAAACTTCACATATGCTTCTCAGCTTTTTTCCTTTCTTTTGGTGGAACAGGATAGTTAGAGTGGGCTGGAATTGGACATTTTCCTTCTCCCACATGGAAGGCTAAATGTGCTGGAACTGAATATTTCCCTTCCCCCAGGTCAGTTAGGCTCTTATAAAATCCCCAGCAGGTCAGGCTCTGGTTAAATAGTTTCTCCTGGGGGCTGACCATGTTAAGAAGGACAGAATGTTCTGGCATGTTTCAAAATGGTTTCTTTTTTTCTGTCCCTGCCAGGGGAGATTTTTCTTGGTTATTCACTGTGAAAACCTGGTGGAATCTCAGGAGGTAAAACTCACAAAAGTGTGTTCCCCAACCCCCACCAATGATTTGGTCCCTTGGAGTTTTTAACTCTCAGAATTGTCTGTACTGAGCCTATAGCAATTTGTCAATTACACTTCCCATTTCCTCTCCCTACACTGGCTCCTGTGGAGCTTTCTGCTCGTATGGGTTGTGATTCTCTGCATTTACATGCCAGTCTCTCCAATTTGGAGGGCAGTGGTTTTCCCTGTGACCTTGTTCTCTAATGAATCTAAGAAGAGTTGCTGATACTTTCAATTTTTCAGCTTTTTCCTTGTTGTTAAAAAAGAGTGTAACTTCCAAGCTTCTTACATGGTGTCCTGGAAACCGGAAGTCACAGATTATATTTTCTGTGAATAATTTTTATAAGAGTAGCCAACGATATTTCAAAAAGCAAATAGTATATCTCATTTTTCATGAAATTTATTTTATATTTGTTATTCTTCAAAATATTGTATTTATTTTTTAACTGAATAGTATACTCATGTGATCTAAGAAGAAAAAATATCATGAATGCATGGGGAAGGCTTGTGCACATAACTGTTCTTGTCCCCACTGCTTCCTATAGATAATTACTTATGTTAGGTTCTTCTGTATAGTTCTAATGTATAAAAGCAAGTGCAAACATATATTCTTATGAATCCTTTTTTACATAATGGTAGCATACAATATATATTTTGTCTATACTTTGCTTTTTTTTTTATTAAATCCTACAGATCTGAAGATCTTTCTATATCAATACAGAAAGCTTTCTTTTTCTTTCATAGAGCTGTGTAGTATTCCATTCACTTGTGTGGTGTACTATAGTTTATTTAATTGATTTACTATTAGTGGACACTTGAATTATTTCCAGTTCTCCAAACAAATAATCTGTAAAATGTCATTTTGTATATAAGTGAATGTATAAGATGTCATCTTTTATGTAAGTGAGTGCAAAAATTTGGTTGCTGTGATAAAGGATAATTATATTTGTACTTTTGATAGATATTGCCAAATTTTCCTCCATAGCAGTTGCATTAATATAATAAACTCTATGGATAAACCCTAGTTTTTATAAGCATTGACCATATTATAGGAAACGAAATGGCATGTTGGAAAGTGCAAAGGATTTTAAACCAGGGAACTTGTGTTAGGTTACTGTACCACTCTGGGTCTCACTTCCCTTATCCATAATGAGAAGGAGTGGGATATAGTAGTTACAAGTTTCCTTCTGCTTTAAAAAATGATAATATTTTATATTTCCTGTCATTACCAACACCATATATGTACTCAGGTTTAACATTTGCCTAATTCTGTGATCTTTTCTGATATCCAAAAGCAAAGTAAAGCCTCTTCACAGCTGTTTTACCCAGAACAAGTTTTCTAAGAATAGTAGCTACTTTTAGTCACTTAAATGAGATAAAGTGAATTTTAGGTTCTCCCTAGGGTAGAATTCAGCTACCAGGTATTTTGACCAGCTCACAAGCATCACATTTCGTTGCAAGTGTGGTGTGCGCTGGGAGCTGTATGGCGTGGGTAGCACCTGCACTGAACTATCAGGTGCATAGCTATGAGACAGCGAAGCGATCTGTGCCAGATGCTCCCAGCACACTGTTCGGTGGGTGGGCAACATCAGCCAGCCAGGAGGGGCCCTTCTGTCTTGGACTCATGCACTGTGGTGGGCTCTCCAGTAAGGATGCTAAAGGCATCGAGCTGACAACTGGCGGGGAGGGTCGATCATATCAGGAGTAGGCTGAATCTTGCTGTTTGTTCTTGTTTGAGCCTGGGTATGTAGGCACTAAGATTTTAGAGAGAAGGCAACAGCAACAAAAAAAGGCCAGTATTGATTGGTATTCTGAATCTGCTATTTTGCCATCTTATTACTAAACCACAACCACCTAACATAGTCCCAAGAGATTGATATTTGAATCAGAATATATTTATGTAGGTTAGTCCATTACATAAATATTTCTTTTTATTCTGGCTTTGAAAGTTTCAGCAAGAGAGAAGGACAACGTTTTGTGGCTCATGGGAAAAGGAGAGGAATATAAGAATATAACTATTTGTCAAAAGCCTACTCTTGGGCAAACTGAGCTGGTTGCTTTATATGTAAGCAAAGACAAAAGCTAGGTTTTTGTTTTCCCATGGAAATTAGCAAAGGCTTTTTGCCCTCAAAGTTCTGGGTAGACTTTCCGATCCGGAAAATGAAGACCAAAATCAAACACTGCATTAGGTATATACAGTTTTTTTTTTTAAAAAAAAGTTTTTCTTGATTTCGGAGAGAGGAAGGGAGAGGGAAAGAGAGATAGAAACATCAATGATGAGAGAGTCATTGATCGGTTGCCTCTTGTACACCCCCTGCTGGGGATCGAGTCCACAACCCTGGCATGTGCCCGACTGGGAATGGAACCATGATCTCCTGGTTCATAGGTTGACGCTCAACCACTGAGTCATGTCAGCTGGGCTAGGTATATACATTTTTATATGACAGGGAGAGACCATTTATTGAGGAGCTGATGGCGTTTTAGATGTTGTACAGAACACCGTGGATGCAACAAAATTAATTGTCTCTGTGCAGATAAATCTGCCTAGAACACTGACGTTATCAAATCTCCATCTCTTCAGTGCTCCATACCTATATTGCTCCTTATCAGGAAAAAAAAGAAAAAGAAAAACCTCATAGATAATAGTTCCCTAGGAGTAAATTTCTTGTCTTATTTTCCCTTTTCATCTCAGATAAAAATTGCAATATGAAAAGATAACTCTTCCCAACTGTCAGAACCCATTACAATTTCTACAGCCTGATGCTCTTTAAGGTAAACATGCTGTATGCATTTACCTCAATAAACTCATCGGATTTACATTTTGATTGTCGAACACTGTACAAATTGCACATAATTGCCTTCTCTATGGCTACGGTCTTGCTATTTGAAACTTTTGAAAATCTTCCTCATCTGGAATTCAGTAAGAGATTAATCTTCCCATCAAATAAGGGGGCAGGAAATTGTCTTTTGCAGTTGTATCCTGTGAGGACACTACTAATTAGAAGCCATTTCCTGCTCTCTGACCACTTTCTAGCAGCACTCCCCGGAGGTCCAGGGGACGCCACGTGACAGCATTTGAGGTAGAGCCCTTGGTGGTCAATGAGACTTGTCTATGTGCTGTGTTTGGAGATAGTAGGAATCCAAATTATTTCCAGATCTGTGCTGTCTGTAGAACAGACTTTCTCAACCTTAGCACTATTGATATTTTGGGTCAGAAAATTCTTTGTTTTGGGGGCTATCCTATGCACTGTAGGATGTTTAACAGTAGCCTTGGCCTTTGATCACTGAAGACCAGTAGCAACCCCCCTCCCCAAGTTTGACAACCAAATGTGTCTCTGGGGGCAAAAATCACCCCTGGTTGATAACCACCGCTTCAGAGCAATTGGAATCAGTTTAAGTATCCAAATAAGGGCAATGTTAAGATCCAATCATTTGGATGAATTTCTTCCCTGTCTCTACACAAACACCAAACACCAGCAAAAAAAGCCCAAACCTGATTCACACATTAACAACTTATTTTCTAAAATTTCTCTCTGGGTTAGGTTGAATCAGACAGAGACTTCTCTGATCCATTTTCGCTGTATGTGGAGGACATTCATTTCTAGCTTTCATGCAGAAGTTTCCAGAGTCCAGGTCTTGTTTTCTTTCTGAGACATGCAGTTGACAGTAGGTATAATTTCCAGGGATGGCAGTGCCATTTTATATTTAGGATTGGTAAGAATTAGAATTAATATATTCTTTAACTTCCATCACCATGTTTGAATGAGCTCAAAGAAAAATATAATTATATATCTCAAACATCTGTTTGCTATTTAGAATGGGCAGATTGTATTGTAGTTGGAGGGTAAGAGACAATTGACCCCAATACTCTATTTGTAAGTTTCTATAATCATGTGATCCACTATACATACACTTGGCACAGCAATTTTAACACTAATGATGCTTATTTATTTATACATATGCCTCCCACTTTCAGGTGTCTGTTTCCACAGGGTAGGAATCATGTCTGTTTTTCTGAGTGTCTTCATTACTTAGTACAGTCATTGGAAAATCCCGGGCTGACAACACTAGACTAGAAAGTCCAAGAGAGAGGAGTTGTATTTAGTTGTGTTCACCACTGTTTTCCTGGGTCCTAGCACAAGATATGGCACATAATGGACATTCAACACATGTCTGTGGAACAAATGAGTGACTAGGAGCCACACTGCAAAACTGGTTGAATCCTGAGTGTGCAGGCCAAAGGAATTTTGACTTCATAGTTCAAGTGAATTCAAAGAAATTCAATTTAATGTGTTTCAGCTAAGATTTGGGGGGAAAGTACTTTGCCCCTTTTTACATTTACTTTTTTTATAGGCAACCCAAAAGAAAGATGTCAGCGTCTCGATTAAATGCTTACAAAAGCACCTGACATCTTATGGATAAGTGAAAATTGGTCTGAGCATAGCTTTCTCCTGAGGAACAGAGTTTCTTCTATCTAATTAAGCTCAAAAGGATGAACCCTTATTTTTGTCTTATTTTAGTAGTCTCTTTTATCATATATATTAGATATATATACACACACATATATAATCAAACATACATACAGGGTGTCCCCAAAAATGTATGCATGCTTTGAATAATTAATAATTCCAGTGGGTTAAATCTGAAACGAAAGAAACATCAATTGAGCTATCAGAAAATGTATGTGTATACATTTTTTTTGACACCCTATGTATCTAAATATATATATATATATTATTGTACTTTAGAGAGAGAAGAATGGAGGGAGAAAGAAAGAGAAACATCTATGTGAGAGAAAAACATTGATTGGCTGCCTCCTGCACACCCTCTACCAGGGATCAAGCCTGCAACCTGGGCATGTGCCCTGGCTGGGAATAGAACTGGCAACCTTTCAGTGCATGGGATGGCATCCAACTGAGCCAACAGCCAGGGGTACCCTATATAATTTTTTTTAAAGGCAGTTTAGCACAGTGGTTAAGAATGCAGATGCTATAGTCAGGTTGCCTGAGTTTGGATCCTGGATGCACTATTTATTAAATGTGTAACCCGTTAAAAATCCCTTAAACTTGCTATCCTTGCATTTTCTTATGTAATAGGTACACAAGTTTAAAATTACTACCCACACCACAAAGATAATAGAAGGACTAAATGAGTAAAACTGAATAAATATGCTTAAAACTCCGAAAGGGCATACTGTGTTAAGTATACTTTTTCTTTTCAGATCTGATATACAGATACACATATGTACATATACATACAGGATTGGGCAAAAGTAGGTTTTAAAGTTGTTTGTATGGGCGATAATACAATAATTAATAAATAATAATACAAGAACAAGCTTTGTGTTTCTCTTATGTATACCTGGATCTGGAAAAAAGGTACTATCTAATGCAGATATACATATATATATATATGTGTAATACATGTGATACATTCTATATTTATCTTGATCTGGGGATGTGTGTATATATATATATATATATATATATATATATATATATATATATATATATATATTTCAGGTAAGGGAACTGGATGAATTCTTATGTTTCCCCAACTTTAAACATATTGAATAATTGATAATAAGGAAAACCTCACCCATAGAAAGTCCTAGAGGAAGAATGTCCAGTGTCAGCTTTGGAAGGGTTGAAAGTCCCATGCCGTTGCAGAGACATAGCCGGCCTCGTGGCTTTAGCAAAAATGAGATGCTAATGAAGAATGAAAAGGGAACAGCTTTAGGGGAAACAGAGGTATAATGTAGCAGAAATTGCAGACTCAGGGCCTTCCATTTTGTAAATATTTGGATTGGTGGA
The DNA here is from genome assembly GCF_054644295.1 of Miniopterus natalensis. Classification (NCBI taxonomy): domain Eukaryota; kingdom Metazoa; phylum Chordata; class Mammalia; order Chiroptera; family Miniopteridae; genus Miniopterus; species Miniopterus natalensis. The sequence goes on from NC_142085.1 coordinate 21,551,744, forward strand.
AATTGGTTAATTGAGGCAATTGATTTTCACCTGAAAATGGTAGCAATATCTAATTCATTAAAGCCTGAAATAACATCCTTTGGGCCAAATGGGGTCATTCCATTCTTAACCTCTTAGTGATATATTAACAGTAGGAAAGCATTTGGACGCATATCTTAAAAAGTGCCACATTAACAGGAATACAGGCTGGAAAGAAATTTCACAGAACCCCTGTCGGCACCCACACCGCCCTAAAGGGCGGAGAAAAAGCCCCGTGGCCTCCAGCCCCTGTCCTCCTCAGCAGTGTTTTAAGGGCTGTGTTTAATATTGCCAGGCCTGCTCGGGTGATAAATGTAACTGTATAAAAATTACTTATTACAAGCTGTCATCTTGCCTCACTCACGCGGCCTGGGCTGGAGGCGCTGTACATAAACCTTGAGTCTCCACCTTGACAGCGTCAGCCGCGACGGCTTTCAAGTAAAATGCTTTCAGTCATGAATGCGCAGCGTGATTTACCTTTTCGTAATACTTCAGTTTGAAACAGGCTGGGAAGCTCGTGTTACCCGCAGACCTTTTACCTGAACGGAGCGGGGCAAGCAGCGCATTCCGAGCTGTCACCTGAAACCCACGGCTGCTTCCCTGCCGCCCCTTTGAAGCGAACTTAAGCTGTTCAATTGCGGGGCCTCTAATTTTTAAAGTCGTATTTATGTGTAATTCCTTTTTGCAACTCTGCAGTGACAACATGTTGTCAAGGCGGATTAGCTCGTTTTCTAAATTGCTGTTTGCCCTGGAATTCCTGACCCAGTGGGTTTTTCTCTCCTTGAAGCTCTCAGCCCCCTTCCAAAGGCCCTGTGTGTGCAGGGGTCAGAAGCCTGTCCTGATGCACATGCATTGTTTAAAAAGGAAGCCCTCACCCATTTGCAAACACGGTCCAGTCCACCATGAGCTCTCTCAAACCAGGAAAACCTTTCGAGCCAGTGGCTGAGACCAGGACAGAGACCCCCCTGGCCTGGGACTTGTGGGCTAGTTCCCAATCTCTGCTTAATGGAGCCGCGGACCACAACCTGCAGATGTCAGGCGAATGGAAATCGAATGTGAAGGCTCCAAGGAGCTTCTCCGCAGCACAGCTGATTCATTGTGACTGTTTTTATGGTTGGTCATGATGCGTACAGTATGTGCGGCTGTGTCTGTGGGGTGTCTGCCCACCAGCCTCCCCGCCACGTTGGCCACCGAGGCCCCCACCAGCGGGCACTGGCAAGGGAGCCGCGGATGCCTCCCGTTAGCCCAATTCCTTTTGACAATGTTCACATTCAGTTAGGGCCCAAAGTGCTGTACTTGTCAGTTGGGATAAATGACGAAAGAAACAGTTCCCCTGTGGAAAGGGAAACAGAATGGCCAAAGGAAAGACTTTTCTTACGACTTCTCCAGGCTCCAGCCCCAAGCACCCATCTTATAAAGCAACGCCTGCATTTTCGACTTCTCTCTCAGTTTGCCAGATCATGATACTGGAGAAGAGACAGCTGACCTGCAGGGGCATTCAGTACCCTGGGCTGTTCTCTTTTGGAAATTTTAGGGCAAGTGAAAGTGATTCTGAAGGAAAAAGAGTGGGACAGGGAAAGTGTTGCTGCTTAGAAAGTCCCCCCAAAATGTTGGGTTTGGGTGGCATACTTGGCCTGTTTGTGTTCATATAACCTCTATTGCTAAGGAATTTAAAGCACTATCCAAACACTACTTATCATCTTTATAAAAGCCCCGTCAGTAAATGTGGTTGTCTTTTTTACCAGTCGTTTGAAGGTTTTCCAACCTGTAGCTCCAGGCTTCTCTTGTCCATCTCTTTGTCAGACACACTAACCTCCCTTCCCCCCAGAGGTACTTGTCTTAGGGAAACGTGCTCCATCCCTGACTTCCTAACCTCCCAGAGCCATCTTACATGAGTTTGCCACCACCTCGCCCTTCAGTGCTACCTGCTCTGATGGATGGAAATAACATTTTCTTTATTATACCAAATAATGTAAGTAAGGCACATCAAGTAAATCCCAAGTTAAAATGGTAAAGTCTCTTCCCTCTAGGGTTTGCATCTTGTGTCTCAGCTATAGGACCCTTGCAATGGACACCTGTAACAAAATATCACCTGCCATGCTATGCCACGTTGTATCATGTCATGTCCTCATATCAACAAAGTCCTTTAGTGATAGACATTTTGCCATTAGACTTTGTCTCCTGCTCTATCATCTCTTCTTTGTACATTAATCATGGGCAATAAGTATGTTTTTCTAAATGTATAGGACCTTTAGTGAGTGCCCATTTAATTGATTTTTTTTTTTCAGAGAGAGGAAGGGACGGGGTGAGAGAGAGAGAGAGAGGAACATCGATCGGTTGCCTCCTGCACATACCCCAATCTAGGATCCAACTTGCAACCTGGGTATGTGCCCTGATGGGGAACTGAACCCACTGCCTTTTGGTGCACAGGTCGATGCTCCAGCCAACTGAGCCACATGGGCCAGGGCTAGAGAGTGTGCATTTAAACTAAGAAGCATATAAACTATTGCTGGATCTAGGTAATTTGTTTTATGTGAGCTCTTGAATGGGTCCTCACTGGAAATAAATTTATGAATAATAATGTTTGGAGGTTTTTGAATATTTATTTTTAAAAGTGTCTAAAGGTAGTGGATTCTTATAGGGTCTGGAACAAAACTGTAGTATGAGATAGCTGTGTGAGGTCATGGTTATGAGGTCTGCATTTCTTATGTCCCACTGAAGCCACAGAAAGCACATTTATTCACGTGAGCATATATGTGTTCTGTTAATTTGTAATAACATTGCAGCAATGTTATAGAGTGTTATTTTGGAGGTCACTTCTGATTGGCTCTGTTCATACACATGCCTTAAACCAGGTAAGCTGATTTCAAGTACAAATGAAGTTTGTTCCATGCATTTAAATAGTTATCACATGTGTAGATGTGTCCGAGCATTTAGCTCTATGGGATGCAAATAGGGTCAGCTGGAATGTAGAGAATGCCTATAATTAAATAAGAATTAATTCAGAATCCACTCTGAGTTTATTATCTCATACTAGGTGCCAAGGAGGGTAAAAGATGGTAAGTAGTGATAAGATAAGCATATATTATTTATTGCCAAATTGAACAACATGTTACTAAGTACTATAGAAGCTCAGAGAAGTGAGAGATTAGTGGCTCCATAAAAAGGTAAGATGTGAGCACAATTTTGGAAAAGCAGAAAAGAAGAAAGAAGAGTGTGTGGGGGGAGTGTCTGTGCAGCAGATGCAATGTTTGTTGCTGAAACTGAAGGTGGGATCTTTGGAAGACACCAAGGAGATCAGCTTGTTTGGAACAGGAAACCTGGGCTGAGAAAAAGGGAGATGTATTTGTTCAAATGGGTTTTGAAAAAATATGACTGTAGAGGAGGTGCTGAGGAGACTGGATTTATCCTGGAGGCCATAGTGAACCAAAGAGCCACCTGCCCTAATGGAAGTGTGTGTTTGTGTAGTGGAAGGGGATTTATATTTGTTGAGCAGTAATAGTGCTAAGTATAGTTCTGTTTTACATTTATTTTCTCATAAAACCTCATAATGATAAAGTTGAAGTGGGTATAATTACAGGGTGGGGCAAAAGGAGATTTACAGTTGTTTGTATGGGAAATAATACAATAATTAATAAATAATAATACAAGAGTAAACTCTGTGTTTCCTGTACTCACAATGATAAACCTCCTTTTGCTACACCCTGCATTTGAAGTGAGTGTAATTATTCCAGTTTTCCTGGATACTGAGGCCTGGAGAAAACATTTCTTTTCTAAGGCTGTTCAGCAACTAAGTTATAGAACCACAATCTTGGGCTATGTGGCACTGGTCTCTAGGGTCTTTGGGGAGACCCTCCAGAGAGATTTGTGACTCATCATTTAAATATTATGGCTCACTAGTTTGTACAACCTTCTAGTTACAATATATTGGGCAGATATTTGATTTAACACGTAACCTATTAAGGGCCTCTCAGCATCTGCTTGCCAGTTTTAATGTAGCTAGGGTGGATTAAAGTGATAGACCATGAAAAGGAGTGTAGGTCTTTAAACCGTTCCAAATAGTGTTTCGTTTAGACTACTTATGACCTTGACTTTATACACTTTTGAAAATTTTCCTTTAGAGCTTCATTATTACTTTCTAGTCATTAGGAAACATTCAGGACTGACAGGCTGATATTAAAGTATTATTGTACCGATAACTTTTTAAAAAATCATGTTTGGGCACCATGGCAGCCCAGAGAATGTGCCTGGCAGACAGACCTCCTGTTAGAAGGCAATAACTGATCAAGGGCCCCAGATGCTGAACTTTGAAATCCAGAGCCATGTTTGCCCTGAGACTGCACTTCCCATGGTCTCTGTCTGCCAAAGACTTAGTGCTGCAGGGATACCAGGCTCCTGGAAGCCAGCAGACTTCATTGTCAGCTGACTTTGCCTGCAGGCCTTGCCTAGGCTTTGCCCCACCTTTCTGAGTCTCCAGGGCAGTCTAGGGCACTTCCACCCAAGGATCTCTGGTTCTCTCCTTCCCTCATGGTCTGATGGCTCCCCTGACCTTTTCTGACTCCTTATTTCCCCTCACACAAACATTTCCCCTAATAAAATTATTGCCCATTTAATCTTGTTTTGGTGTCTGCTTCTCAAAGGATCCAGGCTAATAGAGATATATTAATACAACTATTCATTTCTCAGACACCTAAATTTTGGGAAATAAGATAAAATAAATGTAAGATCTATATTAGAAATTGATAAATAGAATCAGAATGGTCTTCACACAAGAATATCTTAAAAGGAAGTTTTATTTATTTATTTTTTTTGGTTTGCACATGGATCTCTTATTTTTGAAAAAAATTATGCAGAACTATAAAAATATTTTGATGAAAAAAAATTGTCTATGCTCTCATAACCATAAAATGTATTTTCCTTTTTGCATAAAGCTTATTAGCCCTTGATTCTATATATTTGTACTTTGTGTATTTGGCTAATATATTCATATCACTTCATTGTCTGCTTTTTTATTTAATAAACATTTGCCATGTGTCCATGTAGTCTGAATATGTGTTTCATGACTGCACGATATCACAGTAGTTCCAAATTCCAAATACTGTTCTCCCATGATGAAATTGTTCTCAATTTCTCCCATTACAAATATTCTGCTATGATTTTCCTTAAAATATTTGGTTATGTTGAAATATTTCTTGAGCATAAATTCCCAAGATAGAGTCAGGGCCGAAGGTCCTGCTAGCCTATGTCACTGTTATATTTGGCTAGTCTGCTTTTGCAGCAGGGGAGCACCATGCCCCCAGTAGGAAATGAGAATCCCAAAGTCAACTTTACCTCTCAAGTACTGAGTGTTGGGTTTTATATATTTTTCTCATCTGCTAAATAAAATTTTAAAATGCTGTATGCCTTTTAAAATTTGTACTTACTTAATTACTAACAAAAATAAACATTTTGAATTGATATATATTTCAAAGTAAAAAAAAAAGGCATTTAATGAACATTAAAGCATTTATAGTAGATTTGAATATTAATGTATTAATTCACTTGTTATCCAAACAGGAATAAGTCTTTTTTTTCTTTCCTTATAGAGCACTTGCTATGTGCTTTTAAGGGCTTATTTCTTCCCTTGAGTGTGAAACAGCTATTTCTTTTTAGTTGTAGAAAACCAAGACAAAACAGCATCCATGTTCCACACTACCAGGTAGAACACATGAACATTGTAGATAACTTTACTTAGAGTCATTTACTTATATCTTTTTACCCCAGGAAAGCAATTACAGAAATCAGAAAATCACTTAGAGATTATATAACGGAATCTCATACCTCATGCATATTCACATTTCCAGGACCCACTAAGAACCTGCACACAGAGCAGGCCCCCGTGATGGGAAGGCGGGCAAGACTGACATGCCCTGTGGGCACCAGAGCCTCATTTTATCCTGGCACATGGTGCCTCCTTCCAGAGAGCTCAGTCATTTGTTTGGGACCTAGAAGGTAATTTCCACCTTGTTTTGTTTCAAGTGGGAAAGCACAGAAAGAGAATTAAGGAAGAAACAGTTTTAGACTATCTTGTTTGAAAATTCTTCCAGGGATTTCCTGAGATTTTTTAAAAAAATGAAATAGTCCCACTGCTGGCTCTGCTTCCAAAATAGGTTTTCCAAAACTACCCATTGTATTAATGAAGCAACTGCATTATGAAGTATGTCTTCCTCAAATCATATAATCATCGAAGTAATTATATAATCACTGAAATAAGTTTTCCTATGACAGAAGTTATTGCTCCTTCCTCTAGTCTCCAAAAGCATTTTGCATATAGTTCTATTATTTCATGCTACTTATTGTATTTATAATTTGATTTTTACATACCTAGCTCTCCTTATTAGAATGAAAACTTTTAGTAGCAATGTCTTGGTTATTATTTTATCCCATGAAACTTTTAATAAACTAACACTCAGAGGATGCAGCCCATATGGCAGGAAAGGTACTTTGCATGCTCTATATCATTTAATTCTCAGAACAACTTGATGAAATAGGTACTATTATTATCTCCATTTTACTGATGAGGAAAGTGAGACTTCAGGAGCTTAAGAAACTTGCTCAGGATGCAGTTAGTTAGTGGCCGAGCTGGGATTCAAATCAGATTTGTTTAACTTCAGAGCTTAAATTCTTTATTGCAACAGACTGGATTACTAGAATACCATATTTACAAGCTTGTAGAAAAACTTTGGCTCATGTGTTTGGACTTTTTAGAATGTCCAAATTTGGGGGGTTTATAGGACAATAAAGTATACTGCTCTACCACCCTACAGAAATTGAATTTATTTATGCATAGGTGCGAATCCCAATGCTCAAGTTTCAGTGCAGGTTTCAGGGTCAGAGAGTAGAAAAACGTGACATTAGAATCAGTGTGACCCGTGCTTTAATGCTCATCTCATTATTTTATATTTCTGACATCCTTGATAAATTACATAAGTTAGTGGAGCCTCAGTTTCTTCATCTGAAAAATAAGCATCTGATACCAACCTTGGGGCTTTTATAAAGATCAATTAAGATAATTTTAGATCGTAAAATCTGTGAGTGGGACAGTGTCTGTAGTTTTCACTGCTGTGTGCCCCGTGGTGCAGCTGGTCCCTCGCACTGTGTAGGGGATACCATTGGTCCTCAATAAATATTTGCCGAATCAATGAACAAATGAACTTACGTAGAAGGTGCTCGCTTATGTTAGAGTTTGTCCACTCAAACGTCTTTTTTATTCGCCATTGTTTAGCACTGTGTCCTTGACTCTTCCTCTTGACTTTGCGGCAGCATGTCTCCTTCGAAACTTCTATAATGATTTTAGTTCTTATAAAGTACCTTTGACTCTTACGTTTTCTCACCCTGTATGCAGTCCTTAGCAGGATTCGATACTGATTAAATGTGGGGCGTGAAGAAGAGAAATGAAGAAGGGTGCCCAAGTCCCAGTCCCGGGTGTCCGAGCGAATGGGGTGACAGAGGGATGCGGAGTTGTTGACAGTCAGAGTAGGCCAAGAGTGGTGCACACAGGCCCTCCTGTCCTCGCTGTCTGCTGGCAGGAGGCATCAGTCCCTTGCTATAGTGGCTTCTCCGTAAGAAGTTTATTTTCCCCCGAATGAGGGAAATGAGGGACTTGAAGAGAAGGTATGTGATTAGAAAACCTACAAGCTTATATTATAACCTATCCCCAGAGAGGACATCCCATTGCTTCTGATATATATTTCTTTTTTTTTCTTTTTTCTAAAAATATGTCTTTATCGATTTCAGAGAGAGGAAAGGAGAGGGAGAGAGAGAGATAGAAACATCAATGATGAGAGAGTCATTGATCGAGCCCACAAGCTGGGCATGTGCCCTGACCGGGAATCGAACCCCAATCGCCTGGATCCCAGGTTGACGCTCAGCCGCTGAGCCACACCTGGCTGGGCTGATGTATATTTCTTAAAAGTGAGTAAATCCATCCTACATTCAAGAAGATGGGGACTCCACGAGGGCATGGGTACCGACAAGGCAGGAACCACTGGGGGCCATCTTCAAGGTTTCCCAGTATATAGAGAAACTGAGGCACAGAGAGGGAAGTAACCTGTGGCTAAGTCACACAACAGATGGGTCTGACTCCCGAGTCCCAGCTCTTGGCAACTACATCACACTGTTGCCATAAATATGTTGTGTGCTAGGAAACCAAATAACCTACTTACTAAAGAAATAATACCCCCCCTCGAAGACTTCTCCTTTGGAGTTAAGCACATCAGGTTCCTGCAGGGAAGTTCAGAAAGAGGTTTTCTTCTTATTGTTTGCTTTATGTCAGGTTATCACAAAGACATTCACAAAGATTTTTGGTGTTACTGTTCTTGTTTGTTTTAGTTCGCATTTGAGTTGGATTTTCAAACGTTAGATTCCCAGATAACTGTGACATTGCTGTAGTTTTAAAACAAACAACAAAAAAATGTAGAGCCAACACTCGTACTCACTTAAGGATTCTGAGAACAGTGAGAGAGAGGATACAGGTCCACGAAAATAGCCCAGAAGAGACAAAGACAAGATCCCAGGCAGGTGCCAGTACTCAATCTTACACAAACTTTAAAACCAGAGTTGGATAAAATGTTCGAAAGAAAGGGGAGAGAAGATGCAAATTGATATATCCTAGTGCCTGCTTTTAATTTTTCGGTTCAAATACATATATTGTGATAGCAAATAGCACACCTTTGTCAAATGTAAGTTTGTTCAATTCCTTTAGAATGCTTTGCTTCATAGTCAACAATCTGATTATATTCGGGTAGAGGCTTTGGTCAGCTTCCTTGATGAGAGGCTCATCTAACACAGTTTAGGGAGGAAAACTTGGACAATTTTTTTTTGGTGTGTTTTTTTTTTAAAATATATCTTTATTGGTTTCAGAGAGAGGAAAGGAGAGGGAGAGAGAGAGATAGAAACATCTCAATGATGAGAGAGTCATTGATCGAGCCCGCAACCCGGGCATGCGCCCTGACAGGGAATCGAACCCCGATCCCCTGGATCCTAGGTCGACGCTCAACCGCTGAGCCACCCCTGGCCGGGCTTGGACAGTGTTAATTAACACAAACCATGTCACTACGTCCCCAGAGCTCTGCCCTGCAAGACAAATGATGCTTTTTGAGAGGAAGTTAGAGACGCATCTGTACTTTCTCTGACATGGAACAGATCTTTGCATACACATAGCAGGGAAGGAGCCTCAGGTGATTTTAGAACAGTTTCAGGCGTTCAGGAGAGCATTCGCACTCGTTTCTGTTGTAGATGTTTCTCCTGTTCCATGGGACACCAATACTGTGCCAAGTTCAGCGGAAAAAGAAAGTTCCGTGGAATAGGTCTGTGAATTAAATAAGCCTGCGAGGTGTAATCTGTCTGCGTTGGACATAGTCATAAGCTGGGGAAAGCAATTGTGATGCTGTAGTTGTGACCCCACAAGCCCTGTCAGATGAGTTGGTGCTTCCCAGAGAAGTAGGCAGGAGATGGAAAACCTTTCTCTAGGAACTGCCCTCATGAGGTGAGCTTGCCTTGTCCCCTCTCCCCTAACTGCCCTTTTGGCGGGCTTCCTACAAGCAAGTCATCCCCTGATCCTGAAGGAAAGCAATTCCATCTCCTTCCCTGTCTTTCTCCTTAGGCCCTGGCGCTCAGAATCTAGTCGGCTGTGTTCTACTTCTTTGTCCTGATGGTCGACTTGAAATGATCAAAATCATACGTAGCTTCTCATCAGTTTCAGGGAGAGTTGCTCACAGATGGCTGAGAGAGAGAAAAAGATGAATAAATAACTAAATGCTCTGAGATGTGACAAATGCTATGCAGACCTTTTAATGATAAGAGAGTGCACGAAAAGCAATGACTCCACATGAGAATGCTGGGCAGCCTCTCTGTCTCCTTCAGATTTACGCACCGGCCTTCCTTCTTTGCTCTGTGCCCTTGGAAGCTGACTTCTGTGGACGTCACTCCAGGCTTCACTTGCCCCCCCTTTTTTCTTGGGTTTGGTCACTGGGAGGTACCAGCAGAATGCCAGGTGACGGAGGTCAAGGTGTTCCTTCCTCTGCTTCTTGCCCTGCTGGAGCACAATTTGTTATTGGTTGCATTTCCTACTGCTTCTGAGTTTTAGTTCTTTCTTACAGTTAAGCTCTCACTGAATTCTACAGTGGCTCCCCCTCTTGTTCCAGAGGGTTTCCCAAGGTTGCCAGCCTTCCTGGACTTCACCGCTCATTCCCTGCTAGTTTCTCTGAACTCCACCTGCATCTTCCTCACACTCTCCCAGTCACCCCTTCTGAGTGTGTCATCTCCTTCCTCCTGGGTCCCTGATTCTAAACTGAATAAATGAAAAGAATGAATCACTACAGGACAGGACACCAGCTACAGGAGCTTATCCAGCCTGGAGAGGCATCTGGGCAGGGAGTGCCGGATGTTGTTGAGCCATCTCGGGGAGGAGTTTAGAAACTTTTCAAGATAAAAAAGATGTGTGCTGGTCACTTGGTACTTAGCTAGCAAATGCCACAGTCTGCTGCTGGTTTCCTTTTCATATTTGTGTGCTTTGTCTCATCAAGAGAGAGAGATAAAAACAAGATGAAACAAAGATACGATATATTTTGCCTACCAGAGCTGCCAGACTTAGCAAAACCAAACCAAAAAACAGGAAGCCGAGTTAAATTTAAATTTCATGTGAACAAAGAATTTTTACTGTAAGTATGTCCACATCCAAATATTTCATGACAATAGTTATACTGTATTTTATCTGGCAACACTACTTACAGGAATTTTTACATACTAGTGGGCACACAAGCTTCTTGATGGATAGATTTAGGTGTTACAGAAAACAAAAGTCCTCCAAAATAATCAGACACTGGCCAAGGATTGCCATGGGCAGAATGTGTCAGAACCCTTCCAGCATCCCTGCAGGCCACACACTCTTTTTCTATGGGCTCCCATGGTCCTAACACCTTTCTTATCAAAATGCATCTATAGTTTGGTTCCTCCAGGCTGTGAATTGGCTAGGGAGGCTGTGGAAAAGGAAAGAGGAAAGAGTGTTTGGTTAAGACGGAAGGTTTAAATTCTAGTTCTACCAGTGGGTAGCAGTGAGACCTTGGGCAAGTCATTTAAGCTCCTCAAACCTCTGTGTCCTTAGCTGTGCAATGGGAATGCACAATGCTGTGTAGGTTGATTAGGGTTAGAGCTGCTGAACCTTGAGCTCCGAGCACAGTGCCTGCAACACAACACAACAGACACTAAAAACCCCAGAAAGGTTTTATCTTTTTATTTTATTTTAATTTAATTTAATTATTTAATTTTATTATTTTATTTTATTTTATTTTATTTTATTTTATTTTATTTTATTTTATTATTTTGTAACAGTCCTTTTAAGGGCACAGAAATTATACAAGACCAGTAGCTTGCTTTTATAGAAAATACTATCTCTTAACTGAGGAATCCCCTCTGGAGTAGAGAAATTATGTAAAGACATACAAATTGGACCTTTTCATGACCCTTTAAATATTATGATTGTATTATTATAAAATTTTATTGTAAAATTTTGGCGAACTCTGATAGCATCAGCTATGAAAGAAGCATTTTAATACATGAATTCAGGTCTTCCACGTTAGCTAAGAGAGCAGTTAATTTTTATGAACAAGATATTGCTTCGAGCTTTCTTTTAAGCATGATGCCTTTAAGCACGTCCTAAAAGAAAACCTCCTCAAACATGTACATTTACAAAATCTATTTTACCTTCAAATCTTGCCAAATATCTATCACTTTTGTAAATTGCTCTATTTTTTTTTTTTTTTTAACTCAGAAAGGTATTTGGCTCCATCTCAAAATTTGAAAATCATTAAAGGAAAATAGTAAGTGATTACAATAATTCTTTAAGCTTTCAATTAATGTGTGGTTCAGTTTGACAGAATGAGATAGAGGGATTTCACTTTATAGATTTGCTTGTTGGGGAGAAGCTAATGTTGTACAGATGGTAAAAGATGGTTTAAAAGGATTAAAGAAAACAAGAACTCTTTGAGGATGCAGCTCAGACCTTTATGTATGAAAATATTTTCTAGTCTTTATTATATTTTAAAAGAATTTGCCTTCCATTGAGAAGTACCAAATGAACAGCATAATTCTGTAAATGACTTATAGGAAGAGATAATAATAGAGAATCAGCACACCAGGGCTAGTTTGGGTTTACATCTGTAACTAAACATTTTAGGTCTCAGGCTTTGCATTTATAATATAAGAGATGTTGGACTGGATCTTTTCTTCAAGATATTTCTTGACATTCAGATTCTCTACTGTGCATTTTATCCAGCATAGACAAATAATTATTTCAGAGCCAGAATTAGCTACAGCTAACAGAAGTCCTGAGAAATGGAGTAGATGGAGCCAAGAGTTAGTAATATCTGAGGAAGTCCAACCTCTTTAGAAGGTGTCCCTTTGGTCACCTTGGGTTACCATAAGTCTTCTGCATGTTGCTTCATGCCATGGGGCCCAGGTACTGCTTTTTCAGTGATATATGTTCTACTATGATAGTGTCTGGGGACTCAGACCTAGATAGTTCTGATGTAATTTTAGGCTGGAGAGGGAGGCCCAGATATAAGCCAGCTAGTGACAGATCTAATGAGGTCAATTGCATGGTTTTCCGTGAGGCTCAACAAAGGCAAGTTTGTAAAACACTGGGTTCGCATTGCTGTCTCCATCTTTCATTTTCATATAAATTCAATAACAGTCTCGAAGCAGCAGCAGAAACAGTGCACCGAACAGAATCCTTTCAAAAAGATCATTTCCTGAAGAATCTCATGAAGCAGCAGCAGCCACTGAAAGCAGCATGCATGTCATTTTCCGTGAGAAAATTGAGTTGAAGAAAGATGCTTTTCCATTGGTGTTATCTTCCTAAATCCTAGATATATTTATAGATGTGCTATAGCTAGAGTCCAAATATTTGTATTACAAATGGGCTTTTAACAGATTCAATCCTTGTTATCCCAAACCAAGATTTCAATAAAAACAGTTTGTACTAGCAAGCATGATTTTATGGTTCATATCACCAGAGACCAAATATAAAACTTGAGGAATATATTTTGCAAGAGAATTATATCTCTTTCCACATATTACCATTTTAAAAGCCTAGCACTTCAATATTTTTTTCTCAGTCATCATGGCGGCAAATTGCTTACATGAATAACTGTCCAGTGGAAATTAATGATTACTGGCAGAGGGCACAAGAACAGGCAATTTGGAATATATCGGCACGACTCGGTTTGGTGCCATAGGATACGAACAACAATTAAAACAACAATAACAGCAACGCCTGGTTCCTGTTTAAAAAAAAAAAAAGATTAGACTATAGATCTGCAATGCTGACCTCCTGGGACAGAAAGGTGAAAAGAGGTGTTTGTTTGTGAGTAATGTGACCAATTTTCAGAGAAATACAATGTTTGTTAATAAGGGCAAATTGAATTGTAACCCCTTCTTAGAAGTTTTGAGGTGCCATTTGTCACATCTTGATATGACATTTGGAAAGCCGAGTGGTTTGTAGCCCACACACAGGCCCAGGGGTCCTTAATTTCAGCCCCAGGGAACACATTAGGGTGCCTTGGGCTTTTCAGGAATCGGCAATGCCTATCTCAGTTGGCTTAAAATCACCCCAGAGGATCTGTAACACAAAGTCCGATAAACACTCAGAAATAACATTCTGAGAAGTGCAGTTAAAGTAACAGCACCATTCCTTCTCTTTGAAGGAGTTTGTTAGTTTTGAAAATTGCACATTCCCCTGGATTAGCATTATATATCATGTATTACCAGTGAGAACTTTGAAACGAAATGATCAGTCGTTCTACTTTGAAATTCACCTAAACGCAACACCTGCCCAAGTGTGAGATGTGCACTCAATGAGTGGCCTCGAGAGGCTGCATCTTTGTGCTTCTTCTTTCTCAATACACCAGCTCCCTGGGGGCAGACACACCATCTCAATATCCCTCTTTATTAGACAAGTAGATGGCAAATGTTAAAAAGGTTGGCTGACTGGCCTATGTTGGCCATTGAGAAAATAAAAATAAAAATGTCGAGTTCTTGTTTAATGGCTACAGAGTTTTGGTTTTGCAAGATGGGAAATTTTCAGAGATGAATGGTGGTGATGGTTACACTACAGTGTGGACCTGCTTAATGCCTCAGACACGTAACAGTAGTTAAAATGCTACTTTTTATGTTATGTGTATTTTAACACAAAATGATGGGGTTTTCAAAGGAGAAAGAAACTGGTAAAAGGAAAACTCAGACACATTTTCATGTTTCAGTTCCCAACTGTAGAATTTTTTTCTCTTTTCCTATTTTTTCTTTGCTAACATCAGAGTGACTGATCACCAAGCAATGGGGCTGTTAAGATCTGTCATTATTGTATATAGCCTGAAAATGTTTCCTCGACTGAACTGGAAGTTTCTTATTTTCTTATCTGATTTGATACAAAGAAAGAGAGAGGGAGGGAGGGGTAGAGGAAGAGAGAATGAGAGAGAGATTAGAAGGTGACCAAGGCTGAATGAATTGTAGGGCCAGAGTGTCTAAGCCAGAGCATCCATGGAGCTGCCTGGCTTGCTGCTCCAGCAACACTGCTGAGACCCCATCATCTTTCTGCCATTGCTCTGGGGCCCTGGCCAGCTTTTAGTCTTCTTCAGATGTGGAGGCAGGTCCCCAGAAGTTCTGCATTGGTGTCAGAATTGTGATCAAACAATGGGAGCAGAACCAATGGAGTTCAGAAATTGATTGATATTCTTAGCTCCAGCGAAAGGAAAGGAGACCGAAAAGCCTCTAATACCTCCGGTGGTGAATCTTTCTGATATGAGAAAGCTCTCATTTTTTAACTGTTCTGGAAAACCTACTCTGCACATCTTAACATTTTCCCTGTGTATCATTTAAGGCAAGAACTATATACATTGAATTTGAGTAAGTAGCTGTATTTATATAGCTGTGTATAGAACTGTAGATTAATACTCGCCTTTCCTCAAAATTTACTTGATATTCTTAGGATATAAAATGTTACCATGTTAAAGTATAAAAGGTGGTTTTAGGCATTTTTGAAATGATTAGAATGAAATAAAAAAGCAATAACAAGTCAATGAGCAGAGCAAAGCTGGTTTTGAATAGTTGGAATTTTAATATAACAGTCAGCTGTTGCAATAATTAATGTTTGTTTCTTTTGTGAAAAATACAACTAAATGAATGTCCTCCAATAATAATCTTTACAAAACATGAACTAAACTTGTAGCTTTTATTTGACGTTTAAGTTGGTGGATCCTTGAAGTATATCCTTGTATAAAGCAGCTAGTAAATGCAAATTTAAGTAAGAATTTGAGAGTATATATTTCGTACTGATTTTGTATATCGTATAAAAGATCAAGTACTTTGTAGAATAAGAGGACTGGAATGAATGGCTAGAAACTGGGCATTCTTCTATGAATGCAATTTTGAACCTGAACTTGTCCTGTGGCAGGTGACAGGCACTGTGCCATGATATCCTGATGTACTTGACAGTTCCTTTGAATGGAAAGTTTATTGCAGAATAGAGCATATATATTATTCTTAGATTCAAGAATAGACCTGCTGAGCTCATTTCATAACCATTTGCACATCGCTGCTTTTGAATAATACAGTTAATATGGTTGGGTTTTCTCTCCCTCTCTCTCTGTTTATATTTACCTTTAAAAACATTTGAAAATATAACTATTGCTAAAAAGCTCTGGGCTTGTTTATAACAATATCAAAATAACAGATTGTGTCATAGTTAAGTGGCAGTTGACCTCAAAATAGAAGTAGAATCTAGGCCTTCCCATCAATTTGCAAACCCGGAAAACTATAATCTAGGCTCTGCCTAATTTACATTATATTGATGGTTGAGAGGAAAGAGAAATTTGGAATTGTGATCATGGATGTAAATCGGCACCCCTGGCAAGAAAACACTGGAATTGACACCTTACAAAACTAAGAATGAATTATAGAAGAACACCTACATTAAAGGAAAGTGCTATGGATTCTGTTCCAGTTCGGCCTAATTATCTGCAACATCCATTATATTAAGTATGTAAAAATTAAGCTGTAGTACCCAAGGTACTGTTATTTGGGAAATGTTGATACAGGAAACTTTATGACAAGGTACAAAAGGGCAACATTTTTTCATTCTAAGATGGAATAGCTAACATTTTGAGGCCCCTAACTTTGTTCAAAGCATTGTTCCTCCTATTATTTCATTTAATCTTTAAAACATCTCTGTGAAGTTGCTACTGTTATTATTATTCTCTTTTTACAGGAAAAAAAAGGCATAAGAGGTCACTGCACTGTCCAAGTCCTTCAGTGAGCAGGGGGCAGAGCTGGAACTTGGACCCAGATAACCTGAGTCTAGGGTCAGCCCACTCGACCACTGCTGCTGCTCTTCCTCCTTCTCTGCCTAGAGAAAGGCCTTCCTGTAACCGATGCACCTGAAGACATCAGCCTCCAGAGGGGAGCTGGTCCTCGAAGGAAGACCTCGGCTGCTGTCTGCTCAGGGTAGAATGCACCCCCTGCTGCATTGAGGGGTAACTGAAACAGCACAGTGTAAGTTTAACCTGTACAGATAATGGTTTGACCCTCATATATTGTGGAAATATTGCCACAGTAAGTTTAGTTAACACTCCATCATCTCATATAGATAAAAAATACAATAAAACAAAAAATGTTAACTATAGTCATCACGTTGTACATTGCGTCACTAGTACAGCACTATTACTTGTCTTACAACTGGAAGTTACCTTTGACTACCTTTACCCGTTTCCCCCGCCCCCCCCATCCCCTTCCACAAATCCGATCTCTCTTTCTTTCTTTCTTTCTTTCTTTCTTTCTTTCTTTCTTTCTTTCTTTCTTTCTTTCTTTCTTTCTTTCTTTCTTTCTTTCTTTCTTTCTTTCTTTCTTTCTTTCTTCCTTTCTTTCTTTCTTCCTTTCTTCCTTTCTTCCTTTCTTCCTTTCTTCCTTTCTTCCTTTCTTCCTTCCTTCCTTCCTTCCTTCCTTCCTTCCTTCCTTCCTTCCTTCCTTCCTTCCTTCCTTCCTTCCTTCCTTTCTTCCTTCCTTCCTTCCTTCCTTCCTTCCTTCCTTCCTTCCTTCCTCCCTCCCTCCCTCCCTCCCTCCCTCCCTCCCTCCCTCCCTCCCTCCCTCCCTCCCTCCCTCCCTTCCTTCCTTCCTTCCTTCCTTCCTTCCTTCCTTCCTTCCTTCCTTCCTTCCTTCCTTCCTTCATTTAATTCTCACCCAAGGAGCTGCTTAAAGAGAGGGGGAGAGAGAGAAAGAGAGAAACATCGATATGAGAGAGAAACATCAATTGATTGCCTTCTGTACATGCCCCAACTGGGGAATAAAACCTGAAACCCAAGCATGTGCCCTGATGGAGAACCTAAATGGCAACCTTTTGGTGCATAGGGCAATGCTCAACCAACTGAGCCACTCCAGCCAGGCAGCCTGTCTTTTTTTTAAGATTCCATACATGAGTGATATCAGAAAAATACTGTATCTCTTTCTCTGACATTTCACATAGCAGAATGCCCTCAAGTTCCATCCATGCTGTTGCAAATGGAGAGATTTCCTACCTTTTTATGGCTGAATAATATTCCACTGTGTATATAGGGTGTCCCCAAAAATGTATGCACACACTTCAAATAATGACAAGGGCAGTGTTTATTAAAATACATTTTATTTTCAAAATTGAGCTGTTAGGTGTTAAAGTATGTGTACATTTTGGGGGGCACCCTGTATATATCCCACAACCGCTTTATCCATTTATACATTGATGGACACTTAGGTTGTTGCCATGTCTTGGCTATTTGTAAATAATGCTGCTACAAATATGTGGGCATAACTATCTCTTCAAAATAGTGGGTTTTTTTTCTTCGATATATTCCCAGAAGTGGAATTGCTGGGTCCTATAGTGGTTCTATTTTTAGATTTTTGAGGAACCTCCATACTGTTTTATATAGCAACTGTACCAACTTACAATCCTACCAATAGTGCACAAGTATTCCCTTTTCTCCACATTGTTACCAGCATTTGTTATCTCTTATCTTTTTGATAATAGCCACAGCATGCCATTCTGAAAACGAAAATACAAAGGTGATCGACGCATCATCTTAAGTCTGTACCGAAGACCCTGTAGTAAGTGATGGACATCCCAGGCATTACCCCTTCCCGGAGAAGACACCGGAGACTGGCTTAGAACTCATTGTTATTACATTATATTCAATATGGTTAGGAAGTTTAGATTTTTGTTATTGAAGAGTATGGGGCCAGTCATTTCCCAAAATCCCCCAATTGATTTCAAAAAACTTGATAGTATCTGTGTCAAGGTTTTGTCTTCCAGAATAAATAAAACCAGGTAAACATCATCTTCAGGTATTTGAATTCTTTTGTGTCATGTTAAACATGTCATATCTCTGAGTCTCAGTTTTTTAACCCCTGTAATGAAGGGATTTAAGCAGGTAAACTCCCAAAAGCCATTTTAACCACAAAAATTCTGGATTCCAAGGCACAATGTGAATCATGACGGTTTTGGTTGTCTGAAATAGCTCTTCTCATCTTGGACATGGACATTCTTAGAGTTCTTACCCAAAGCCAGGCAAAATGAAATTTGGTTACATGTGCATACCCATACATACTCCATGTTTGATGGGCATGGGAGCACAGAGTAATTTTCCTGGCTAGTCTTCTGTGTGTACCCTCCTCGACTTATGATCTGGGGGGGCCAGACTCTCTCTTAAGGAGGAAGACCCTTCCAGGCGTAATTGATTTCTGGTTTTATCTTTCTTCTCCCAGAACCACCCTTTACCTCAGGAAGAACAGGGACATGGACACCCTCATTATCGTTAAACAACAGTAACTACTGCCCAGCATGAGTTAGGTGCCTGTAAGTTTTGTTGGGCAGAATAGTGCTGGTATGTTGTGGCTTTTCATCAGTGCTAACTGGCTATGACTGTGTAGCTGCAAATGACTCGAACCTGAGGAGTGCTGAGAAAGATGCAATTCCTATATGATAATGGTAATATCCCTTTCCATTGCTCCTGTGACACAGAAAAAATATTACTTCTTTCTGTGTCACAGCCTTGTGGACACCAGGTCTGGCAGATTTGGGTCAGGCCTGTAAGTTGATCTGCTGATTTCTTTTACTGCATGTGTACATGTGGCCCCTGCTGGGCTGATCTTCCACATGTCCCTTTGGCACCTGCTCATGTGGAAGGGAGTCTTCAACACAGCACATCCGTTGTGACCTCACAGATTCTTCTGCTGCTTCAGATCTGTGTGCCATGATGAAGAGTCCTTTTGTGTGGAAACCATCCAGCCTCAACCACACAGTTCAGCAATGTTGCTGAAAGGGGAGCAGTCTCCGCTGCGCTTGGTGAATCAGGATGACATCAGCAACCTTGCCGTTTTCCTGCTTTGCAGAAGCAGTAATCACAGCTTCTATCTGGAGCTTGTGCTGTGGCCATATGGATAAGTCATATGGCTTTCATACTTGAGCTGTATTGGGCCTTTTCTATTTGACGACACCTTCTTTGTAAGATCTCATGTGGGTCCTATCTACAGTAACACAAAACTTAAACTGAAGGAAGCCAGCTGCCATGTCATAAGGCAGCCCTGTGGAGAGGCTCACATGGTAAGTGACTGAGGCATGTCAATAGCCATGTGAGGAAGCTTAGAAACTAATCTTTCCCATTCCTTCTCCTCCACAGCTGAGCTTTCAGATGAAACAGCAACTCCAGTGCCTGGACTCCAACCCCATAGTAACTGTAGGATAATATATTTTTGTTGTTTTAAGCCATTAATTTTAGATTGGTTTGCTATGCAACAATGCATAATTAATGCATATACAACTGTTTTTCTTTTGTTTGCTTGGTTTTGCTCATAGTCTTAACATAGTGATTACATGTAATAGATGCTCAATAAATACTTTAGCCGGTGAATGAATGAAAGAATGAATGACATGATTTTCTCCTAGCAGAAATTCTGCTATTAAAAAAAATTTAATACTTGTAAAGGTCAGGAACTATGTCTTAGAAATATTGTATTACCTGTACTGCCTATAATAATGTCTTGTGCATGTAGGAACTTAACCATTCTTAGTTAAGTTTGAGATCTTACTTTTTTTGGATGCATAAAAATGGTGAAGCTACCACCCTGTTGAATTAAAATGCAGAGTTGGAGCTTGTTTGGATAAAATTCAAGCTTGTATAAATAAGTATAATGAAGACCAGTGAATTGATCTCAAGCCAACTCATAACCTCATAATGTTTATTTCATTATTTTTACTTTTTTGACACGCATTACGTCAGTCATATCTTTTACCACTTCTTTAATTAGAGAATGGGAATGGGAATAGGCAGAGAATTTTGTGACTCTCACATTCATAATTAGAGCCATAAATTGAAAAGACTTCCTTATTTGAGAAACTGACTCAATTCCAAATGAGCAGGGACACAGAATTGGAAATAGTACTAGACCAGGAGTTAAGAGACTTGAGTTTTTGTCTCAGGTACTAACCATTCCTCTGTGCCTTAATGTCCTTCTTAGTAAAATGAGTGGGTTGGGCTCATGTTCTTTAAGTTCCTTTCTAGAAAAAAACAAAAAACAACCAACCAAAAGAAACTCCCCTCTGTGACTGCCTACTGGGAATTAGGTTCTGTGTAACAATAACAAAAGATACAAAATCATGCCTGTAAGATTTTAAAAGAAAGACTAAATTATTTGAATTTTTAAATATTAGTTATTTGTAGATCTTATGTAAATTGTGATAAAAACAAGCCATGGAAGTCAGAATGAGCCCAGAAATCAAGGTTCTGAGGATAAGCAAATGGATTCTTGGGAATCGCCAGTCCCCAGTAATAGTGTTACCAGCTCTGGGTGACTTCAGTCACATAGAAGCCCTCTGGGTGACTGGCCAACAAGATTGGGTGAGATTCAGTAATTGTCAGCAATTGACTAATATTTGTCTTTTATTCCATGTCAACATTTCCAGGAGGGAGCCTCTCCTCGGTCTGGCACAGAGTAAGCACCCAATAAATATGTGTGGACCGAATTAATTAAAATAAAGTTCTTCATGTTCCAAGTTCCTGTTTCATGACTCCATGATTAAGCATCTGGCATATAACAGGCACACTATAAAAGCCTGTCAAATGGACCCTTTCTCTAGCCTGGTAGCATAGTAAGATCAGAGTCTTTGGAGTTGGACTTGGGTTTAATGCTACGAACTTGCAAAGGGCATGTTCCTTAATCTTGCTAAGTCTCAAATTCACCATATGTAGAATGGGAGAAATAATACAAAATGAATTTTCTACTTCAAAAAACTTGTGGAAACTAAGAACAAATAAAAACAGTTAAGGATAATGTCTGACCCAGAATATCAGTTAAATACATTTCAGTTCCCTTTTCTTTTCTTTTCTTTTCTTTTCTTTTCTTTTCTTTTCTTTTCTTTTCTTTTCTTTTCTTTTCTTTTCTTTTTTCTTTTTTTTTTCATTTCTATTGTTATTATTATATCTGTGTAAAACAAAACGAGATGAAATGAAGTAATAATAATAGCATTGCTAAGCTGGTGTGGCTTAGTGGTTGAGTGTTGACCTATAAACCAGGAGGTCAGAGTTCCATTCCGGGTCAGGGCACATGCCTGGGTTTCGGGCTCGATCCCCAGTAGGGAATGTGCAGGAGGCAGCCGATCAATGACTCTCTTTCATCATTCATATTTCTATCTCTCTCTCCCTCTTCCTTTCTCTCTCTGAAATCAATAAAAACATATTAAAAATAATAATAGCATTAAAATCCACAATAATATTGGAAAGCTCTGTGTGTATGCATATGTATAATTCTCCTTGTGTGTTCCATTGGCCAGATAAGATCTGGTTATCTTATGCATAATTATATTGAAATTTTTGTACGTATTGAATTTTTTTAGATGTTAAACCCTTAGTAATTAAAAGCATATCTTTACTTTGTGATAATTTTGTAGTTTACATACACTGCCATGTGTTTGAAGGTGATTCATTAGTATTATCTAATAATGATGTAAGTTATTTTAGCAGTATAAAATATGACATCACTGGAATCTATGTAGGAGAAATTGTTTATATTTTACAATTTAATCTATCTCTTCTAAAAACTGTTCATTGGTCAAATTATTTTTATAATGTGCATTGTAGAGAGTGGGGTGAGGATAGGGCTGGGAGTTAATAAGGGAGAAATAAAATGGTCTAAGTATTTAAAAATGAGATTTCTCTACATAGATAAATTTTACCAGTCAATATAGCTAAAAAAAATTAAAACTAATGATTCTCACTTGTCTTATCATTCTTGGTGTATATGGGCAGTGGGATAGGTAGAGCTGGTCTATACTTAACCCATAGGAGATTTCACTGCATCCACAGATTATGGGCCTTCCGCAGTAATTAATGTTAAGATGGGAGTTTGTTGTATTTCTAGTGATGGAAAAGAGCAATGTTTGAAAATATATATGTCTATTGTTTTGTGACATAAAAATATACAAATGGTATTTTTTCACTCAGATCATTGGGTCAGCAGGAACAAATTCAGATACAATGTCATCTTCCCTCCACTCTTATTTCTTTGTTTACCCTGGGTTGCTGCATCTAGTCCCAGCTGGTAATTGTTATGGTGCTAATTCCTGAGAATTTGCACTGGGGATGAATGAAGGGAAAACTAAGTATAGACAACTATCCATTATGAATAAAAATGTTACTATGATTGCTTATAATGTATTTGTTTCTTACCTGTAATGGAATCTATGAAACCTGGTTGAACTGGACAGGGCCCTACATCAGAACTCTACATGCTGTGGCTTGTTTGAGAAGTCAGAGTCAATGTTGGCCTCTGTATTATTGTTATTTTGGGTAAAATCCTTTGCAAGGGCCACTGGACTAAGGAGATAGTACTTTAAGGAGAAAGGAGAAAGACTGGAAAATATTGTATTGCATCCCTGAGTTGAAAAGTTCTGTAGCAGAGGTTCCCATCAGTGTTTGGTCTGTAACCAAGTTTTTACTGGTTTGCTGCAAAATCAGAAAAATATAGATAACATTATATATTTTCCTTAAGGCTAAAATATTTCAATTCAAGTTTCTGTGATTCTGAAATTATAAAATTTTCTGCCTTTTTATTGGGAGTTATTTATTTTGTAAAGTAATGATAAAAATGAACCAGAGCTTTTACAATGTCATTAATTGACAAACTACTATTTCACTATCCTCCCATTTAAAAAATTATGATCTATGAAAAAATTAGGAAATCATCTCTTTTAATGCTTTTTTAAAATATAGCTAAACAATCTCTCCCCATCCCCCACAAATGAAATCTTATATGGAAACTTACTTGTCAAGTGAAATTTCTCTGATTAAAATGGAGTGAGAGGTGGCTCCACATCTTTCCCTCAGCTCTGAGATAGCCCTTCCTTAGAATAATTTGGCTCCCTAAAAATAGTTTTAAAAATTAATTAATTTAATTCAGCTTTATTGAGGTATAATAGACACATAAAATAGCAAGATATTGAAGTATACATCTTGGTGATTTGATATATGTATGTATTGTGAAAGGATTCTCACCATCTAATTAATTAACATATCCATCACTGCATATTTTTGGGGGAGGAGGGTGAGAACACTTAAGTTCTACTCTTAGCTAATTTCAAGTATAGAATACAGTTTATTGACTACAGTCACCATGTCATACATTAGATCCTCAGACCTTGATTATCTTATGGTTTTAGAAGCACTGGTCTAGACCAGGGTTTCTCAGCCTTGGCACTATTGACATATTAGGCTGGGAAGTTCTTTATCATGGGTCTGTCCTGTGCACTGTAGGTTTAGCAATATCCCATGTCTCTACCTACTAGATGCCAGTAGAACCCACTTTTAACAATTACGAAAGCCAAAAGTGTCCCCAGACATTGCTGAATGTCACTCCAGGGGTGCAAAATCACCCTTGGTTGAGAAACAGTGGTTTAGACAACAGATCGACCCACATAGTGTAGATATGGAGAGATTGCTAAGGAATAGTAAGTGATAGGTTTTGTTTATTTTTTTGCAGGTTTGTTTTTTCAATCTGAAATTATGCTTTGGCCTCCATGCATAAATGAAATAGGGGTTACAGGTGAAATTCAAAGAGAAATAAAATAAGGTAATGCTGAGCTTCTGGTTCCCCAAAGACTAGATCTTAGATAAAGCAATGAATGTGGAAGAATGTTTTACTATCCTGTTTTATCTGGCACAGGGAACAAATATAAAATCCTCTGGGCTGGTATAAGCAGGCTAGAATTTTGGAAAGGATGAAAGAGTATTAGGTTAAGTGTGAAAATTCTTTGTGTGTAGTGAGAGGGCAGACTAGAACTTCCTTTAAATCTGAGGGTCTGAGATAAAAGGGCACTCTGCCTCTCCTTGTTAGTGAAGCCAAAAAAGAATCAGAGAACTCCTCTGCCATGGGCTAGTTGCCAGAGCGTAGAAACGGCAGCGTGGTCTGTGTTGGTGTGAGAAGACCAAGAAACTATCGAGTTTTCTGCAACCACAGAGACAGATGAGGGAATATCTAAAAGTTCTTGTGCTGTTTCCCTCCTCTTACCAAGTGTGAAGGAAAATGAGTTAAGAAAGATGTCACAGACAACCGTGCAGTGGTTATCAGAGGGAAGGGGCTGGCGGGTGGGGTAGGGGGTGTAAAAGGTAAAGGGCGCCAAATATATGGTGACTGTAGGTGATTTCACTGTGGGTGGTGGGCACACAATGCAATATACAGATCATGTATCATAGAAATGTACACTTGAGACCTGTCTGATCTTACTAACCAATGTCACCCCAATAAATTTAGTAAAAACAAAAAAGATGTCAGTGCACATGCAGGGGTTTTGTCCTTGCAGAGAATGACACCTTGGAGGATGTGAGCAGAATAACCTTCTAGGGATTGGAGAGCCCACAGTTATGACTCAAGTAGTGGGGCATAGAAGGGACTCTGTCTGAGGACCAGGCAGTATACGATGTCTCTGAGATGATTTCTTTTCTTTTTTTTCTTTTTAAAAAAAATATATCTTTATTGATTTCAGAGAGAGGAAAGGAGAGGGAGAGACAGACAGACAGAAACATCAATGATGAGAGAGTCATTGATCGGCTGCAGCCCGCAACCCGGGCATGTGCCCTGACAGGGAATCGAACCCGGATCGCCTGGATCCTAGGACGACGCTCAACAGCTGAGCCATGCCCGGCCGGGCACTGAGATGATTTCATCACAGGAGAGACACTGATCAAGATTGAGAAGCAGATCCACCTACCCCTCTCCACCAATGTCTCAATACCAGAGTGTCAACTCTAACAGAAGAAAGGGATGCTGAGTGGCTCTTGGGTTTCACCCAGCTTATACCTGAAATACCTAAGGAAAATCATGATCATGAGAGCAACCGAACTTACCTTAGTGCGATTAGATTTCGTTTTCTACACTGTGCTGAATAGGGCATGAGATAGAAATCTATTCCTCTTCATATCCACTTTGCATATTCCCCATAATATTGCCAGTAAAGTGATCCAATACTGACAAATATATATGTTAAGAATAAGGCTAAAAGTACCAATGTAATCATCTGGTGCAGTGATTTTCAACCCTTTTCATCTCATGGCACTCATAAACTAATTACTAAAATTCTGTGGCACACTAACAAATGTATTTTTTGCCCATCTGACAAAAAGATAGGTGTAATTTTGATTAATTCACATCAGAGAGCTATTGTTCTGTTGGCTGTGGTCATTTCTTTATTTGACAATCTAAGGGAAAAGAGATCAGTGCCTCTGACTAAATACTCAGGTATTGCATGTTTTAAAAATTCTTGTGGCACACCAGTGTGCCTACTGCGGCACATAGGCTGAAAATCTCTGATCTAGTTACTACAGTAGCATCAGGATAAAAGAAAAAAATTAAAACCATTCTGAGATATGGAGGTACTGAGATGCTTTTCTGAAATGCTTCAGAAAAATAAGATGGGTGGATAGCAGGATGGGTAAATGGGTAGATAGGTGATAAAGCAAATATAGCAAAATGTTTATTATAGATTCTAAGTGGTACATGTATGGGCAATCACTGTAGAGTTCATTCAACTTTTATGCATATTTGAAAATATTTATTATCACTTGTCAGCAAAACAGTAAGGATAAAACCACTGTTTGTGCTAATACTTCAGCTAGTATTTGGATTAAGTTTATTATGTAATAATAGAAATGTAAGAAACCGTTTTAACTCTTCAAATGTGTGTATATATATATATATGTACATATATACATATATATATGTTTACATGAAGCTTTATTTGTAGGGTATGGAGGTCAATGTGCACAAGCAAGGGCCAAATGCACTCTCTGCCCTTCTCCAGAGCCAACCCAGCTGCTGCCTTTAGGAGCTTTATGCGGATTAGCCGGCATTATCCCCACTTGCTCTTGCTTCTCATATTTCACAGCTCCTCCTGGAATTTTCTAATAATTGTACAGTAGTGTGTTGTGGTTCATCATCTTGACTTGACACTTTTTTTGGTGGGGATGTAAATAAAAATACTTCTCACTGCGACTGAGGCCTTTGAAACATAAATTAGAATTCCTTGTCCTAATTTGCCGTTGACAAGTTTTAGAGGCAGAGGTAAAACAAAATTCTTGAACCAGCAAACTTGCTTCCACAAGTACAAAGGAATTTCAATAGTTGCCTCAGGAAAAAATGGATGAAACTGTCAGTCACATAAAAGAATTTAAGGGGGGAAGAGAACTGATGCTTCATCAAGTGGGAGAATTCAAATGTTTCAGCATGTCACTGACCTCAGCACCGAATCTTACATTCTTTGAATCCCTAAAGATAAAGAAGGTTAGGTGCCTCCATTAAGACCTACTGGGAAAGTGCTCCTACCTCACATACTAATTATGTGGAGCATCATTGTGCATGACAATACTAAGTCTTAAGAACTTCTGGTATGTAGCCAATTTGAATATTTGTGATATTTCTTTTAAAATTGAGATATAATTAACATGTAATAAGATAAATAGATCTTAACTATACAGTTTGATGAATTCTGACAATATAACTGCTATCCAAAATATTGATGATATTCTTAAATGGAGTCAAAACTTGCAAATATTTTCAAGCATCTCACTGCTGATTAGCAGTGGTCTGAAATCACAGTGGGTATAACTAAGTAATAATCTGAATAGTTCATGACCACACTTGAAATAGTGTGTGATAATGAATAGTCTTAAAGTTCAATTGGATACATTTCCTGGGGAAGAAAAAGATATAACTCGTTGACTATAAATGTTTGGCTTTTATAGACTTTAAAAATCGTAATGACTAAACCTGGGAGTCTTGACTGATGTAATTAATTTCACAGAAATTAAACTTTATTATGGCTGGGGCAAAATGAATTCCCAAGAAAAGAGTAAATTTGTGTTCGATTATTTTCACAACTACCATATACAAGGGCACTGAGCCCCCTAGAAGGAAGCTCACTGCTTTCATGGCCGCTAGTAGCCATTGGCAACAAATGCCATCCTCGCAGCACTGCCTGAGTGTGTCCATCACCTACAGAGCCTCCCTCATGTCTGCTATAAAGCCAGATACACTGCTGGCCTGTCTCGGTGTTCAGTGCTGGAACCCTACATCCTGGTCCAAAGGCTCTTTATGTAAAAGGAACATTAAATATACACCTATTCTGTAGCAGGTATTGGATAGGTGCACAATACCCCTTATGTTCTTGTATCCATTTACCATACTATCCTCATTTTCAGGATGAGGCATCTGAGGCTCAGAAAAATTAAGAAACTTCTCAAGGTCATCCAGCTGCTAAGTGGTGAAGCTCTTAAGGAGTGTTTGTTAACACTATTGTCCAGCAAATAAAAAATTAAATTAATTCATTAAAAAACTATATTAAAACACAGTTTCTTTTGGGGTGTTCAAAACACATAATAAATATTTAGCACCACAGAAATTGTCACTAATTTTTCAGTGGTTTCCAGCCGACATTCCTGCTCAAAGAAGAGAGGAAGGAGGCAGGCCACAAATTCAGCAAAAACTTCTCTACTTTTGTCTTATTAGTTTGTTTATGCTCATTGACTTAGACCATTTGGGATGGTATAACAAAATACCATAAATTAGATGGCTTTATAATAACAAGCATATAGTTGTCACAGTTCTGGAGGCTAGGAAGTCCAGGATCTTGGCGCTGGTAGGGCCTCTTTCTCATAGACAGCTAGCTTTTCATTGTAACCTCACATGGTGGAAGGAGCAAACTACCTCTCTAGAGCTAAGGGTACTAATCCCACTCAGGAGAGCTCCATTCTCATGACCTAAGCACCTCCTAAAAGCCCTACCTGCTAATACTTTGGAATTGGGCATTAGGTTTCAACATATGAATGGAGGGGGAGAGGGGTGTACAAATATTCAGTCCTCAGCACTTACGCTTAGTATTTCATCTGAATACAAATTGTCCTGGAAAAGAAGTATGAAGACCACTGATCTGGCCTAATTCTCCCAACATATAGGTAAGGGAACTGAGACAAAGTGGCTGGTATAAAATTTTACCGAAATAAGTGGGAAAGCCCAGACTAGTTCCATTCAGTTCAACAAAGAGATGGTCTCTGCTATGCACGTGGCCCTGAGCTAGAAGGACGAGGTAATATGAGTAACCCTGGCCCTCTAGCAGTTCAGTCTATGGGAGGACCCTGGTTCCATGATAACAGAATCAGTTTTGCCTCTCCTGCTGCTGCTTGTTTAATCCCAGCAGTTCATACACACTCTCTCATTGGCCATTCCTTAGAAGAATATACTACGCTAATTTTACATAAAGCATGAACATCTTTGCTTGAGACTCACTTGTAGATACGCTTCCCAGCTCTTAAAAGGATAGTCACAGAGAACTGTGTATTTTGGGAAAAGAGATTAAGGAGAGGGAGAAGGAATTTGTCTGAAAGATGAGGTAAGTGTTGAGGTGGCAGAGTAGGCGGCAGACTTGGGAATGCAGGAGTCATACTTTGTCTACATTACTGTTTCACCTACACCCTTTCTAGGCTCTAGAGTCTTGTTCCTGGTACAGCAGGATCTTGGGAACCATTGACTTTGGCAGGTAATAATCCTTAACAATGTAATAATAATTCTAATAAACCTTAACATCAGTTTTCTCATTTCTAAAATAGGAACTACAGTGGTATCTACCTTATAGGATTTAATTGGGATAATGTACACAAAGCATTTGGGACAGTGTTCAATAAATGTGCCCCTAGGCACCCCTGATTACACAGTGGTAGCCAGACTAGTTGAAGGGAATTGGCTGTACTTGAGGATGAATCACAGTGACCTTGCTTGGTCCATTGGCCAGTACAGTGGTTTTCTTTGCTTATCACAATGTCAGAGTTTTGGGGTTATAGCTGGAGAGATTTTCTCTGCAAGCCATCTTGAAATATTCTGATTTTTCACTTGCTTTCAGAGGTGGCTCATTCCTGGAGGGATAATCCAGATGCAGATTATAAACTTGCATGATGGACCTGCTCATGTGGGGAAAACCCAGAGCTTCCTAGCAGTGAACATGACTGAACCAACCAAGAAAAGAAAGGCCCTTGAGCAGTATTGGAGCACAGTTGCTTCCCTTGATGTTATCACTCCATGAACCAACACTAGACCTCTGCACAGGTGGAGGTTCAGGTTTGAGGGCCATTGAACACTACCCATTTCCCTAATGCATCATAATTAAACACCTGTGCTAAATAACTTCTTACTGATCCACTGTGGAAATTTGCTGGGTGCTCAACAGTCCTTGACATTTTCTATCTCTTACTTGGGAGGGTGGTCCCCAGGTTATGCTTTGGCTCTCTAAAAAAACAAACAAAAAAAACCTACAACAACCAAGTCAGCTTCCTTCCATTTTATGGAAAATTCTTATTGAGATGTGGATTTCAGGGCCTTTCAAGTATGCTTAGGGAAGACAACAGTTAGTGAATGACGAAGCCATTCCTGCCTTCTCAAGAGCAGCAGCAGTTAAAATGCACTGTCCAGTAGTAAGGTGACATGAGAGCTCTGTATTTTTTTCTTAAAACGTCACTGATGCAGCGAAGAGAATGTCTGCAAATACAGTGCCTTTTAGTGAAGTTGGCTGTGCTAATATGAGAAATATGCATAAACCAGGTGAGCCAGTGTTGATGTGTGTCACAGGGCTCAGCAAAAATGACCCTTTTAGGTTGTCATGTTCACAGTTGCAGTACACATCAATATTACATTGAATATTTTTCTTTCATCTTGAACAGCAGACAGCAAACAGGTTTGGCCCTAGGCTAAACTGTGGCTTGAGTGAAGTCTATCTTCAACTTGTATTACTTCCCTTTCTTGGTGTCTCTTTGTTCTTTAAGTAGTTCTCTCCCTCAAAACAAGAAACAGTAATACCTAATGGATACTTTTTATTGAGTATCTATCTACCTACCTATCATGTATCTATCTGTCTGTCTATCATCTATCATCTATCTATCTATCTATCTATCTATCTATCTATCTATCTATCTATCTATCTATCTATTATCTATCTATCTATCTATCTATCTATCTATCTATCATCTATCTATCTACCTATCAATCATCATCTATCATCTATCTATCTATCATCTATCTATCTATCTATCTATCTATCTATCTATCTATCTATCTATCTATCATCTATCATCTATCATCATCTATCATCTATCTATCATCTATCTATCTATCTATCTATCTATCTATCTATCAATCTATCTATCATCTATCTATCTATCTATCTATCTATCTATCTATCTATCTATCTATCTATCTATCTATCATCTATCTATCTATCTATCTATCTATCATCTATCTATCATCTATCTATCATCTATCTATCTATCTATCATCATCTATCATCTAATCTATCTATCAATCTATCATCTATCTATCATCTATCATGATCTATCTATTATCTATCTATCTATCTATCTATCCATCAATCAATCAATCGATCTGTCCTCATCATCTCTCTTACTTGTATTATTTCTGTAAGTTGAGTAAGGTGCATTTTTTAACCCCCATGTTATAAATGAGGAAATTTATACTGAGAAAGGTTAAGACATGTCTGTAATGTTTTTAGCATTTAGGTGTTATAGCAGGAATTGAATCTACTATCTGTGGGACACTAAAGTCTGAATCTACCACTCCAGAGGAGGATCTGTGCCTGGTGATTGTTTCAATAATTAATCTTTAGAAAATTTGTTTTCTCAACTAGGTCTTTCAATTTTAGGTTTTTCATTTCTAGTCCTGGGTTAAAATGCATGTTAAGGGTAATGTTGGACATTATCACGGAGGTAGGGAAAAGTGGGAAACCCCTTCAGATACATGACATATTAAGGCAATTCTCCAGATTTTCTTGATTCTTTCACTTTAAGTGACTGATTGAGGACAAGATTTGTTCCCTCAATTCTCTTCCCCTTTGTCCATTTTCCTCACCTTCCCAGAAAAATCTATAGCCCTGCATGACTCTTGGTCTGTAGAATGAACAAAACGCATCACTGTGGGCTTGGTGACTGGATGCTAAAATTTTATATTTCCAGGACCAAATACTCCCTCCCTCCTTCTCAGTGATTCTTTCCTATGTCCCAAGTCTTCCATTCTCAGCAATGTCTAGTCCATGTTTTTATCATGTTCCTCAAGATAGAACTACTTCTCTGATGATGACCTCACCTTTAATTCAGAGAAAATAAAAGTTCTCAAATTAGAATTCCCTAAGTTCCTCGGTGTTCAAGTGGATATTTAAACCCCATCTATTGATTTTTCAGAAAAAGGCATGACTGTGCTTTCATTCAAGGCAGTCCTCTTGCCTCTATTCCAGACCCTCTTGACTTCTGTACTTGCTTCATTATTTTTTCCTTTTGTCTTCTGCAGCTTTTATATTGTCATTTTCACTGATTCTTTCCTCTTACTTATCTTATAAACATGCTCTCGTTTCTTCTGCCTTAAAATAATAATTTTTAAAAATAACCAGATTTGCCCAGCCAGGTGTAGCTCAGCGGTTGAGCATCGACCTAGGATCCAGGCAATTGGGGTTTGATTCCTGCTCAGGGCACATGCCTGGGTTGCGGGCTCATTCCCCTGTCAGGGGCGTGCAAGAGGCAGCCGATCAATGACTCTCTCATCATGGATGTTTCTCTCTCTCACCCTCTCCTTTCCTCTCTCTAAAATCAATAGAGATATATTAAAAGCAAACAAACAGATTTCTCTTGACCTTGTTTCTCCTCTATCTGTTTTCTGTTACCTTATTTTTCTTTCAGGTTTCTTGATGTTTTCTCCCAGCTTTGTCTTCATTTCTCCACTGCCCACTGACTCTCTGGCCCCTGACAACCTGGCTTCTATCTGTCCATTCCATGAAGACTAATGACTTATGAATCACCCTACCCTATGGACAAGGTTCAGTCCTGATTTCACTAGAAGAGAAAAACCCAACTTCTTGGATTTTTCTTTCTCCACTCTAATATTAAATATAGAGTGGGTTCTTTTCTCAGCTGTCTACTCCCACTCTACACTCTGTCCTCGGGTGACCTTATCTAGGCAGTGACTCCAACTACCTAACTTCTGAAGATATGAAATTCTGTATCTCTATCTCAGATATCTATTCAGAGTTATAGAACAGCACAGTCAACGGCTTGTTGATGTTATCACTTCGATATACTGTGGGATCCTCAAACTCATCATGCAGATCTTCATCATTGCCCCTGACATACTTTATCCTGCATCTTATTTCTTTTTTTATTTTTCAATTACAGTTTATAGTCAATATGATTTTGTATTAGTTTTAGGTGTACAACATAATGGTTAGACGATCATATATTTTACAGATTGCTCCCTCAGATATTTCCAGTACCCACCTGGCATCATACATAGTTACTGCAAAACATATTATTGACTATATTCCCTATGCTCTACTTTACATCCTCATGACTATTTTGTAACTACCAATTCTTACTTCTCAATCCCTTCACCTTTTGCACCCAGTCTCTTACATGGTCTATATTTTTCTTTTCTGTCTTACTTTCTTTTGTGTTAATTCTCCTTCTTCCTTCTACTGGCTTATAAGTTATACTTCTTTCAGTGCTTATCCTGGAAATTACGACATGCATTTTAACTTGTCAAAGTCAAAAGTTAATCATTGCCTTCACCTTCTATCCTGACAATACAAGGTCCTTAGAACATTTAACTTCATTTATGCCTCTCTTGAGTTAGGTCATTACTGTTATATATTTCACTTCTGCATTTGCATTTTAAAACCCCAAGACATTATTATTACTTTATTTAGTAAATATTAATGTAGAATTACCCCCACATGTTCCTCTATCTTTGCTATTTATTATCACAACCCTTTTAAAAAGAAATCTAAGATCACTTTAGTTCTGCAAGAAGTGTGTTCCTTAGAGTTTTCTCTACTGTGGGTTGCTGATGCTAAACTTCCCATCATTTTCTGGGGGTGAGGGTGGGGGAGGTACATTAAATTATCTTTAAGTCTCTCTTTCTTCAAAGATATTTTTGGTATGCTTAGGATTCAGGGTTGCCAATTATTTTTCTATGAATTTTAAGAATGTTGTTTCACTGACCTCTGTAACCATTTGTTATTTTAAAGGCAGTTGTCAGTCTGTCACCCTTTTTGAGGCAGTCAAAATTTTTTTTTTTTTTTTTGGTGGCTGTCAATTGATTTTACTACTTACACTTTATTTTTTTGTGTTTTGCAGTTTTGCAATGTGTCTGGGTTTGGATTTATTTTATTTATACTGTTGCAGATTCCCTGTGCTTCCTGAATCTGTGGATTAGTCTATATTATTATATCTAGGAAATTCCTGGACGTTGTTTCTTCAAATATTACCTTTGCCATGTTATCTCTTATTTCCTTCTGAGATTCCAATTAAATGCATGTTAGATATTTTCATCTCATACATTTTCCATGTCTCTAAACATTTTAATTTTTTTCTCTCTCTTACATTCTGGAAAAGTACTTTTTACCTTACCTCCGATTCTTTAATTTTCTCTTCAGTTATGTTCAATCTATCGTTAAACTCATTTTTGAGTTCTAAATTTTAGTTAATTCATTTTTCATTTCTTGATTTTATTCTTTTACACATTTGCTGTATTTTTTTTTTAAAGTAGCTATTGGCTCCCAGAAGATAATTTTAAGCTTACCTTTTGTTTCTTTAATTATAACAAACACAGTTGTTTATATTCTGTCTGATAATTCCAGTGACTCCCACCTTGGAAAGATCCTGGCTTTTGAGCATCTGTGGACCCAGACATACTAGAAAACCAGAGTTTGCCAAATTCAGCAGATGCCTTAAGGTAAAAGTGACTTCACTTAGCTCTCTGAGTTAAAGGTTTTACTTAGATTTTAGCCTGCTAATTCTTTATACCTTGTCCATTCTTTGATGTTTTAAGATAACTAAAAAATATATTATTCTTTATCATCACACTTACTTTTTTTGGAGGTAGGGGCCAAGCGATGGTTTTAATAATTTTGCTTAGCAAATTCTAGAAATGGCTGTCCTCTGCTTGATATTTTATACTCGTATTTTATTTATATATAACTGTTTTATTCTAAAATGTGTATAAAATAGTTTTACCTAGTTTTTTTAAATGCAGAAAAAACATTTGACAAAATTCAACATCCTTATATGGTGAAAATTCTTAACAAATGGGGTTATAAAGGGAATGTACTTCAACATATATGAGAAGACCACAGCTAATATCATACTTACTGGTGAAAAGCTGAAAGCTCTTTCTCTAATATCAGAACAAGACAAGGATTTCACTCTTGCTACTTTTATTTAACATAGTAATGAAAGCTCTACCTAGAGCAATTAGGCAAGAAAAAGAAATAAAAGTCATCTAAATTGGAAAGAAATAAGTAAAACTCTCTTTATTGAAGATGACATTATATTACATACAGAAACTCTAAAGACTCCACCAAAAACTGTTAGAAATAATAACTGAGTTCAGTAAAGTTGCACTATACAAAAAGCAGTTTCATTTCTATATTTTAAGAACAAACTATTAGAAAAAGAAATTAAGAAAACAATACCATGTACAATAGCATCAAAAAGGTTAAAATACTTAGGAAGATCTTTATGTGCATCTTGTCTGATTTATTTTGTTAATGGGCTTAAAGATATTTTAAAAAGTTACTCACATTTTAGAAGATTTTTTTTCTGTTGTTTTTCAACCATGACCAGTTTTGGTAGCAGCACATGAGAAAAGTATCCAAGAGAGGGGTTGTAACAGGTTCTTTCAAGATTTGCCGTTATCTCACAGTCATGGTTGACAATTTTATATCAAAGCAAATGCAACAAAACTAATGGAAAAGTATTGGAGAACCTGGTTAAATAACCTCTTTAGTGTCTGCCATGGGATAACAGATTAGAGAAACTTGGCGGTCCTAGGCCGGAGAGTGCGTGAGGACATCTTCTAAACCCATTTCCCTGTTCCTTGTTAGGCGGTGTTCTCCCAGTTAGTGTTCATGCATTCTGTTAAAAAACCCATTATATCTTTTTGTGGGTTTCAATGCTTCAAGGCCACATTTAGTAATTGCACGACCAAGTAACAATGGAAAGGATTTGGAGGCTGTGATTGGGGGTGTGAGAATCTTCCCCTTCTATAGCTCTAGTGTCAAGAACACAGGCTGTCAAATCAGAAGGCGTGGGGTGACCACAGGAGAGTTACCCATCCTCTCTGCAACTTCTATTCTTGATCTGGAAAACAGGAATAATAACGGAGCTTCTTTCAGCATTGTTGTGAATATTAGGTGGCTTCATGTATGGAATGTGCCTAGAAGCAAACATGACATTTAGTGAGCGCTGTGGGAATGTAAGGGGAACGGAGCTTTCCAATGCATAGGGGAGGCTAAGCCCAAGTCTCAATACCCCCGGGCGAGGCAGCGCGCTGGCTAGGTTCTCTGAGCAGGCCAGTTTTAGGGAGCGAGGTGCACCAGGGACGAGGGCACTGAGTGCCTGAGGGGCGGGAATGAGAAGGCGTCTAGAAGGAAGGTGCAGGGCTGCCCTTTTTAGCTTGGTGCGCCTTTAGCCCAGGGCTACATGTTTTTCTGTTTTTGTTTTTCACTGCTCTGTCCCCCAGTTCCATGGGCCTGGTTCTTTTTCCTAGAAACCAATGAGTACACAGACTGATTTTCCTGTTAACCAAGGAATATATTAAGCGAGGTTGAACGTGAATTGTTATTGTGCCACAAGGGGGGAAAAAACTGATTCAATTTGATTCTCAAGTGTATTCCTACGTTGAATAATAATAACATTATCATTTAATTATTTAGACATTAGCTTTATTTGCATGTGTAGTTTGGGACCATTTAGAAAAAAAAACCTGGAAAGAACAATATTCTGTTTTTATTGTAGAACCCCACTGTTAAACATCTCACAGGCTAATGTTTAATCGCATTCTTAAGTCTTGCACAGTTCTTGATAATAATTAACCTGAAATAACTACTTCCATACGTGAGTTGGGGACACATTTGCTTTTGTTGTTTCAATTTCCTTTCTCAGGAAGTTAAATGGTTAAAACTTGCAGATCTAAATTGTTTGTGAATAAGAAAGAAAAGCCCATGAAATATGGAAACCGGGAGGCTTGATATATTTGCTGATACACACCCAAGCATTTATTAAACACTTAAAAAGTATATTAAAATGAATGTTTCTTTTCCCTATCATGTGACAAAATATTAGCAAGTTTGAAAGCCTTAGACTCCACTACGGGAAGGTTTTCTCTTTTTCTGGTGACTAACGTCAAGAGAATCTAATTATTAAGCCTCATTAAAGGTAACTTAGGTGAGCCATGTTAGGTCTGCAACACAAGGGCTGTATATATATTCCTTATTTCCCCCCTATTTTTCTCCTTTATTACCTCTACCTTATTTTAGACACACAATATATGAGCTAATCTACTGCTTTTTAAACTGTGACAAAAATCAATAATAGCATGTTTTGGAATTTAAAAAAATTGATGAATCACCCAATACATATATCTATTGTGGTAGATTATACTATGTTTTCAAATTTTTGATCCCTGCATGCCCAGGTACCTTGATAGGACTCAGGAAACATCTGTGCTACAGAATGAGGTGATCATGGCCACCATACCCAACACCAATGGGGATGCTTCATCTCAGGTCATCTCCAACCAGTGCATGTATTTTGCTGTGTATTTCCAACACACACCCAGAACTAGAGAAGGCTTTGGGGGTCAGTGGGGCAGAACAAGTTACCTTCTACAAGGTAGACATGAGTTTGAGTTTCAGTTCTAGTACTTAGAATGCTTATTAGCTGAGTTTCTTGGATAAATCACATAAACTCTCTGAATCTCAGTTGCTTCATTTGTCAAATGGGATAAATGGCTACTTCACACGCTTCTGGGAATGTTAGGTAATTGGGGTGCTTGCCACAGTGACTGACACTGGGCTGGACTGGAATGTCAGCCTCTGTGGTTATTTACATATTCAGTTCCTAATGCAATCTGGTGTATAATAAGTGCAAAATCAAATTAAGTTCAGTAAATAAACTCTATTGGACTAAATTAATCAATTTTTGTTGTGAATGCAGGGAAAGTAAGTTCGATAAAACTATGGAGAGGTTTATTCAATGGGAATCTTTATACAGCTGAAGAGGTGGAAAAGTCTTTCTCCTTGTAGCAATGTATGGAACTGTGTAATGTAACTTATGTGTCAGTCGTCTATTAAGCATCTTCCATGTGATTAGCACTGAGAGCACCTCTTTTGTGCTCTAATACAAACACGGAAGATTCAAACACAGTGAAGACAGAGCTGGCGTTGCACATTGGTGAAGAATTTGCCACCTCTGTTGTGGAATTAGAGAGACAGTGAACAAACTTCTGAACTGGAAATACCCGCTGCCATGGTGTCTGCAATTTTACTATTGGAAACAAAGCAGCCCTTTGCTGTTCATTAATACTTACCCTGAAGATACCACTCATTTGTGCAGCACCTTAGAGTTCATCAAGCATTTTAACAGATACCATCTTAATTTATTATCTTTTTACCAGCCCAATGAAATAAGAATAAATTATTATCCCTATTATGTAGGTTATCATATAACTGGAAGTTTATGAAGCCAGGAAACCTTCCTACTGGTCTAGACTCATAGTATTCCCTCTGTGAGCTTCCTAAGTCTTCTGCTAAGGAGAGCCATCTAGAAGATGTAACTTCCTATTGTGATCACTGAGAACTAAGTACCCAAAGAGTGCTAGCCTGATGTCTTCCTAATGCCAGGGATTCAAAGGCAGGTTCTTCGACCTCAGTGCACTGATGTTTCACTGGGTAACCCTTTGTTGTGGGGCCTGTCTTGTGCACTGTAGGATATTTAACATCATTCTGGGCCTGCATCCATTAGATGCCAATAACATCCTTCTCAATTGGGACAACAGAAAGTGTCTCCAGAAAGTGCCAAATATCCCTTAGGGGGAGGGGTCAGAATCACCCTGGTGGGGAACCAGTGCTCCAGAGAAGAGATAAAAAATGAACTTTACCTATTTTACAGTTTTTATTATGGCCAGACTTGATCAGAAGTCCCAGTCCCTGAACCAAAGTAGTTACCATTTTTCTCAGGTACAGGTACAACTCTGCTTCTTAGGACTCATTACTTGGTGCTGAAAGCTAGATAATTCATTGAGGGTAGTGGAACACTTGTTCCACAAGAGGAGATATGGCTGGTCTCATGAGGAGAAATCTTCTGCTACTATTCCAGGGTGTAAAGCCTAGTAAGACTATTTATTGAAACATAAAAAGGGAGCAGGAGGGAGAATTGTTCCATGAAATGTATCCAGGGTAGACTAACCCTACATTTCTTCTTTTGTAGTAAGCTATATAATAACCATAAGGTGGCACCACTATCTATTTCTGACTCCAAAACACCTTGGAGCCTTTTCTGCCATCGGAATCACTCTGCTTAACACTCAGAGTACAGTGGGGAACCATACGAGGTTGTGAGTCTAGGGACTGAAGATCTCACACTTTTTCAGGCACTAGTCACTAGTGTTTAGCCTTAGGCAAGGTACTTCACCTCCCTGGACCTAGGTTTCTGTATCTGAAAATGAGATTATTTTCAATATCTCCAAACTTTAAAATGATACATTTTTCCTACTTTTATGACCACAACTAAATCACTACTGTAACTTCCAGCTGGTCTGAATGTGTAATTATACCTCCATGCACATTACCAGAAATAATATGGGAATATTGGTGGTATCATTTTTGTAGAGTTAAAAAAAGTGTCCTAATGAAGCAGATTAAGGCTACTTACAATATATGCATCCTTGGGCTCAGGAGGACTAGGGAGGAAATGATCTACTTGGATATGAGAAATGAAGTAGCCAGGGCATTGAAATCCATAACTCACCATGGTTAATGAATCTTCCTCTCCCTAGCCCAATACCCCAGGCGAAAGATAGGCATTGGTATCTATTAAATAAGGGCTTGGAGAAAAAGGAATTACAGTCAAAACCCTCTTAAGACATTTTCAAAGGAGCAGTCATTAAAACTTCTAAACCAGGAAATCATCCTTGGAGAGAAATGGAAAATCACAGGTACGGTGCCATGCAAATGCGGCCATTTAATAAATAGTACTGGATGGGGAGCTGATACGAATAAATGTGTGCTGGAGGGGAAAGTGGGAAGCAGAAACCTTTTAAGGGGTAGTTAATTTTTTTTTTTACACAAACTCTGAGTTTGTACTAGTGGAAATGTTGTATGACCTAGAGATGGAGATTCTTAATGGACAGATTTCTCTCACTCCAAATCTGGGCTTTGCTGACTATTGTAGTCACATGGAGTTAGGGGCACATTTTCTGTTTGTTGGAGGAGGTACTATCAAGTTCATAGACACACTCTTTGAAATGGAAAATCTTGGCCTTCCCTTTCCTCCTCCATCACTATTTTCCTAATGGATGCCAGCCCCTTTACTTTGCTTTGCAACAGCAAATGAAGATATACAGACTTGCAACAATTAAATAATTGATTTAATTGAATTATTTATTGATTAAGGAAGTAGTGATCGATGGCGCCACAAGAGAAAAGTTAGTTTTTTAAGTACATAGGGTATTCCAAAAAATGTATACACACACTTTGAATAATGATAAAGGTAGTGTTTATTAAAATACATTTCATTTTCATAATTGAGCTATCAGCTCTTAAAGTGTGTATACATTTTTGGGGGGGATACCCTGTATATCGCAGCAACAGCAAAGCCATCTCTCAACAGAATTTGGAATTGGTGAAATTTGTTTGGGATCCTTACTATCCTCTCAATGGAAACATAGATATGGATAAATACTGGCATTCCCCGCCAACGCTTGCCCTTCTTGCCCTCAGGTATCCATTTGCTTCCTCCAACCCGAAGTTCCATCATTGCATCTATCTTCCCATCCAGGACCTCCAAACATCCAGTCATGATATGGTGATATAAGAACAATAACGGCAACTTGTCCACACCCCACTTCCACTTACTATGAAATAGAAGAGCAAGGACAGGCTAATTGGGATATAATGTCTGTCTCAGGCTGGTTTTCCAAGGAACACACCCTGAGACAGGGGTTACCATGCAGGAGGTTTCTCTTGAGGGCCCCACCTGTAGAAAGGAAGTGAGGAAAGCAGTCTCAACAAGGTCCTCAGCCAATCCCATAATGAAGCTGGATGGCCCTTCAGAATTGCCTGAGGTTGGGCAAGGAAGCAGACATTTATACCCTAGGCTGACCACTTATTTGATTTTTATACAAGGCATGACCTTGTATACAGTATGAGGCAGTTTTCTTCAGCCAAGGCAATTATTAGAAAGTACTGTCTGAGGTTTGTATTCAGCACTCCCAAGAGCTGTGGAATGAAATCCTTCTGTCTTATAGTGGGATCCAGGAGGCACATCATTGTGAGGACTACAAACTGCCATTCATAATAGGGAGTGACACAAGTCATTAGTGTGTAACAGTACTGGAAATCCTAGGAGTTTCTTTCCCCTAGAGAAGGAGAAGTTATTTGATGAGATCTCTGAGAAGAACTTTCCATTTTTCTCTATGGTTTCTGCCCTGTGGGGAAGTTTTTCCTTGTTTATTACCTTCCATGTGCTTATCTGAAGTGGGTGGGTGGTGTGGAGTTGTCCCTCCTTGGGCCTGTGAACATTTTGAGAACAAATTTCTGTTCTTGAAAAGTTGAGAGTCTAAAGGAGTCATTTTAAATCTTGAGTAGTGAGAAATTTTAAAATCTAGGTTAATGGTTTCTTTGACAATGCAGTTCCTTAACAACTTAATAGACTTCTGAACTATTTGTTTCCAATGAGTTCCATGTGTCAGAAATCATATCCAAATTTCTCTTCTGGAAACTATCCTTAAATGTACTTATTTGCTTCTTTACTCCTATGCATCTCTTTTCTCCCAACTTAATGCTTGTTACCTTGAAGTTATGGCTTTAGTGGGAAGGTCAACCCTTTGCCCAAGGCTGGATATTCAGGGTTCTTCGTCAACAGCATTATCAGTCTTACTTTTCTACTTCTTGGGGTCTAGAAAAAGTTAGTTTTTCTAAAGCTTTAAATCTTTAATTTTGTTCTTTTTGTTTCATTGTTTCCTACTGACCAGCCAAATTTCTCATGAGCTCATCTTTTCATTGAAATACCTTGGCATACTGCCAACACACATTATTACCATTTCCTTCCAACCACCTCCTATGGAATTGCCAGTCCAGTAGACATATGATCTCCTTCTAACATTATTTCAGGGGATAGTTTACCATTGCATAATATAGATTAACAGCCTGCTGTGTCTGTTGGTTTGCCATATATTTACTATATTTAATATATTTATTTTTATAAATATAAGCATCCCACTTCAAGCATCCCAATTTCTATATTTGTCCTAGTAGGTTAACCACTATAACAGGAAATCCTCAAATTCCAGTGTCTTAACACTTTTATAAAAGCATCTTTCTCATTTATATCACAACCAATGTGTGTTAGGTAGCTCTCCTCCAAGCACTGACTTAAATCTTTTGAATCAGCCTCCTTCCACCTTTTGGTACCACTATCTTCAACAAATGGTGTCTAAGATTTTCTAAGAGAAAGAAAGCAGAGGGTGGAGCATGGGGTATTTGAGAAGGGAGCATTAGCTTGAAAATGCCAGATATCACCTCTGCTCTCATTCCCTTGTCTATAATTCAGACACATGCTTCATTTAATAGCAGGAAGGCTAGGAAATATATTTTAGTGTATATCTAGGATGAAAAGGAGAAAGAGAGCATTGATGGGCAGCCACTTTGCTCCAAATGGGTTAGATCAATAATTAAGAACCAAATTATGAAGGCCCTTATATTAATATATCATGAAAATTTGACAATAAAATTGAAAAATAATTTAAGGGAAGTTGCTGAAAGAAAGGGGAAAATAAACATAGGTGAGAAGGCTTTGATTATGCAAACTGAGAAACAATAACTGGAGAGAGATGAAAAATTTTATGAGACAGTAATTTTCCAGAAGCCAAGGTAGGAAAGTTTTTCCAGAAGTAAAAGGTGTCAAATCCTACAAAGTGATCAAAATGATGGGACAGTGAAACAAAACCAAGTATTAGAAAGTTTGGGGAGTGGCTAGAATTTTGAAAACTGCATCTACTAAATGATAAAAAAGAAATGTATTTATATGTTATCCAACAAACATGTTTGGATGTTAATAGCAACACTATATGTAATAGCCAAGACTGGAAATGATGCAAATGTTCAGCAGTAGTAGAGTGGTTAAATAAATTATGGTATATTCATATATTGGAATACCATACTGTGATAAAAGTAAACATTACAAATAAATCTCTTGAGCAATATTACCAAAAGAAGTCAGACACAAAAAGTACATTCTGCATTATTCTGTTTATATAAAATTTAAAATAGGCAAATCCTACCTATAGTACTAGAAATTAGGATGGTGGTTACCCATGGAGGATAGTAGATATGGCTGAAAGGGTACATGAGAGATCTTTTTCAGTAAAGGCTACATGGCATGCTAGATAGATTAATGGCTCCCCAATGGTATCTATATGTCCTAATCCCTGGAATCTGTGAATATATTACTTTACATGGCAATAAGGATTTTGCATATGTGATTAATTTCAGCATCTTGAGTTTGGAAGATTATTCCAGAGTGTGTGTGTTTGTATGTGTGTGTGTGTGCATGCATACACACATATACACACACAGGCACTTCAGTAAAAGTTTATATTAAGAAAAGGATGGGCATGGGAGAATTATCATTGGGTTTGACAATTAGGAAATCATTTGTAAGACTACTGAAAGCAGCTTCAGTACAGTGTTGGAGGTATGAGCCAGATTATAGTGACTTGGAAGGGAAAAGGAAGTTGAAGAAGTAGAAGAATGGATGTGGACTCTTCATTTAAAAGTTTATTGCTGCCTGGCCAGGCATGGCTCAGCAGTTGAGCATCAACCTAGGATCCAGGAGATCGCTGTTCGATTTCTGGTCAAGGCACATGCCTGGGTTGAAGGCTCGATCCCCAGCAGGGGGCGTGCAGGAGGCAGCCCATCAATGACTCTCTCATCATTGATGTTTCTCTCTCTCCCTCTCCCTTCTCTCTTTGACATCAATAAAGATACATTTTAAAAATAAATAAATAAATAAAAGTTTATTACTTATAGAAAAGAGAAAGTTGTGGTTGTAGTTGGGAGTGGTGAGGTGGGCTGCATTGGATATTATTAATGGGAGAGTTATATTTAGGCTCAGAGAGCCTTGAGCAATTTTTTAGGCTAAGACAAATAAGCTAGAGAAGTTATAGGAGAGAATATTCAAATAAGAAAGAGATGAAAATAGTCTGTATTTTTTCCCTTTTCTTCCCCTTGAAGAGATCTGAATATTTATAAACACATAAAGGAATATCTGGAGATTTTACACATACAGTGAGGTGAGGGCTCCTTCTGCTCAATTACTGTAGGAGATACTGGACTAAGCTGTTTATATTTGTGTCAGTTAGCTATTGCTGTGTAACAACAAGTCTCAAAACTTGGTGGCTTACATAAAAAAATGATTTATTTAGCTCATGAATTTATCGGTCAGTTGGGTGGCTCTGTTAGTCTTGGTTGGCTTGGCTGATTTTTGCTAGGTTTTCTTATTTGTCTGCCATCAGCCAATGAGTCAGCTGGTCCAAGAAGGCCCAGGAAGGATGCTTTGTCTCCATCCCATACCCTCTTTTATCCACCAGCAGGATAGCCTCAGCCTATCTCATGGTAGAGGCAGACTTTCAAGAAAGCAAGCACAGGTTTGCAAGATGTCTTGAGGCCCAGGCTTATAGTTGGCACCCCGTCACTTCCACACCATCCTTTTGGCCAAATCAAGTCATAAGACAAGCCCAAATCCAAGCAGTGGAGAAATACATTCAACTTCCTAATGGAAAGAGCTACAAAATCAAATTGCAAGAGGCATGGATACAGAAAAGGTATAATCAGGACAGTTTTGCAATCAATATTCTAAAATACTGTTTCCAAGTCACAGACTTATGGCCAAGGCTAGCATTTGAGGGATACATTTCCATGTCGATTTAGCTCTAGCTTTATTGTTACTCTGACATCATGTTTTTGGGGACTGCCCTCTAGTCCATAGGACAGACTCTTTGGGTCACTGGACAGTGAAGATTTGGAGTGACTGGCGATATAATGTTTATTTGTCTGAGGTGTCCAGAAGCTATTGACTCAGTGTTCTGTAAGATCATACATTTGTACCTCTCAGCTAAGGAGGGAATTTTGTTCATTAGTAGCAGAGATATATAGTAAATACAATATCTAGGTTTAGATTTATCTCGAGATAA
This sequence comes from Miniopterus natalensis, assembly GCF_054644295.1. Classification (NCBI taxonomy): domain Eukaryota; kingdom Metazoa; phylum Chordata; class Mammalia; order Chiroptera; family Miniopteridae; genus Miniopterus; species Miniopterus natalensis. Next base: position 21,596,663 of record NC_142085.1, read on the forward strand.
TTCAAATTATCTCACTTAACAGATTCCGGATCTGTTTAAATTCACTGGAAATCTGGATCAAATATTAGCTTTCCTATTACAGGGATATCAAATTTCGGATATGCTTCATTATGACTCAATTTCTTGGCACATGCTAAAAAGCACCTCAGTAATCTAGTGCAAATAAATGTGGAGTAGATCACAAATCATGCTTTGGGTCAAAATATCCCCTCCTCCCCTCTATCTTCTCATTCGATTTTTTCCCCTGGAAAGGATATACCCCAAATTTATATGCAATACAGATACTGAGCATACAATTTATTATGTCAAACTGAAAAATGCCTGCAGCAATACAGGTTTTTATAGCTGTGGTTTCCTCCAGCTCAGATTGCTTCAAGTATCTATGTGTCGGCAGAAAGTTCGAAGCAGGATGGATACAGAAACCATGAGTGGACAAAAGGTACCTTTAGAAATGACAGACCAGCAACCAGAAAGCCTTTTAGCTGTAAGTCAGCAGACTTTTATGTCAAGCTTGGCTGACTAATTATTGCTTATAATTTGCATTAGGATTAATTAACTAATTAGAGAGGAATGTCTGAAGGCAAAGTTATGGCTCTGCTTGTCAAGCTGAGGACTTTAATTATTCTGATATTTTTAATTATAATCAGCTGCTGAATGAGTATTACATTGTCAGCTACTATTGCTACAACTAGACTGGGCAAAGGAGCTGGAGGAATGATGGGTCTCCACTGTTCCTCCTACCAGCAACAGAAAGGTATGACCCAGCCACCCATAAGAGGAAACCTTCTACCAGCAGCAGTCTTTAAAATGCACATAGAATTTGGGAAACCACAACAATTCGGGTGGATGTGCCAATTAAAGACTGAAGTAGAAACCTTTAAGCAGAATGAGGAAGTCAGCTTCATGCCCACCCATGTCTGATTGTAGCTGGCAAGAGGCCTTGTGAAATTGTCCTGCTAATGCACAGATGTAGCCACCTTACATTCTTTTATGAATCACAGTGTCAGCTTCCTAGAGTTCTGTAAACTGCTCAATGTAAAACTGAGTTCCTGTAACTTTCTTCTTTTCCTCTGAATGGCAAGTTAGGAGATTTAGATGTATATTCTGGAAACTGCTTTAACTGGTCCAAGGAAGTTATTAAATACATAAGCCTAGCACATAATACATACTCAGTGAAAATGTATTGAATGAATTGTGATATTGGTATATAATACACAGGAACTAGCAAACACCACAGCCAATTTCACAAGATACCTGGTCATTTTTGCCAGAATATTAGAAATTAAAATCAAACCCCTTTATCCTGGACATTACATTTAAACAATAGTCAGAAACATAATGGAAAAAAATGCCTCCAAATGATTCATCAAAAGATGAAACATAATAACATTTTCATGATGGTGGAAGAACTAAAAACTTCTCTATTCTCCCCAGATAATTACAACAAAGAAACTCGAAGCTTAAGTGATGTTAAAGGTTCCAAATGACTTGCAAACTGGCGAAGGCCTGCAGATTTAATGTCAAGGCCCAACACAAACATTGTGCTGATTTCTTTTCTTTTTAAAGATGCCCAGGAGTGAATTCACGGATTCTCAATCACACAGGCACTCCATGAGAATTAGCAGTGTTTGCTTTGAGACTGTGGCTTGGGAAGGGGGGCAGTCCATTAGCTCTTCATTATCAAATACTTGCTTTGCATTTAGCAGTTTTTTTTCCCACCATTGTGCAGAGGGGGGCAAATAAGAGGGCATAGCCATTCATAAAATCATAGCCCAGGAAGACCTGAAAGAGATCTTTGAGATGGGCAGCAATCTGTGAGTGTTTAAGAGTATGGGTGCCTTTATTTATTTATTTAACAAACACTTGCATAGCCTTTAACTTGTCCCAGGCACTACTGAAGCACTCTCAATAGCCTTATAAGAAGCGTCTATATTACTGAGGCACAGAGATGAGGTAACTTGCCTAAGGCGGCACATGTAGCATGTAGTGGGGCTGGGAATTGTGCTCTGGCTCAAGAGGCCATGCTCATAATGGCTATGACCCTGTGCTTTACCTGGTATTCTTGACTCCAGGCTTCTCTTAATCCTCAGTGTCTTCATCTGTCACTGGGAAATAGTAATAGTATTTATATCATAAGTTGTCAGGAAGATTCAATGAGATAATGCCTAGGGAGCATTTTTCACAGATCCGAAATATAGCACATGTTTAATATACATACTGTTTAGGTTAATATTAGGTCCAACTCTCAAGTTTTGCATACAGAGGAGCCAGGGTTCAGAGAGTAAGTGACTGGCCCATAGTCACTACATCAACAGGTACTGCAGCTATGAGAAAAATGCTTGGCCCCCAATTCTGAGTCCAGGCTCTTCCCAATGACTACACCATGCTTCTCAGAGAGACTCATTTGTCTCCCAGTTTGTTCTGGACTTTTACAATTTTAGCACTGACTGTCCTGTGTCACTAGAGACCCTTCAAGGCCCCTCAGAAATTGATCATTTCACTTTTTTATGTAACTGTACTCCGCAGTGGATGAGTAGGCTTGCCTCGCTCCCTGTCATCTGACTTCTTGGTAAAACTTTCCCTGGGCTTGAAGGGCACATGTAATTTTAATGCCTTTGCACAAAATATAAGTGAGAAAAAGCTCTTTATAGACTAATAGCATGCAAATCTTTTTACTGCCTTGAAAAAATGGAATTGGCTGATTTTGTTCCTGCTTTTATTGAGGGTACTTATGTTCTGTTGACACACAAACAAGATATCATAAAAGGTATAGCACCATGATAATGCTTTAATATACACTGCTTTGCATTTTCAAACGCTTTCAGACCCATTATCTTAGTTGGCTTTGCGTAGTCTTTGCAATGCTCTATCTCCATTTTGCAGGTGAGGAACTGGGGGCTCAGATAGTTCTGACTTGCTTAAAGTCACAAACCTGGGCCTCTTACTCAAAGCCTAATGCTCTTTTTGCTACCCTGTATTAGTGCATGGCAGAATTTTATAATAAGGGATAATTCTGCTCACTCAAGCAGAGACAGAAGAGGAAGGCACTTACTTTGATGCATAATTTAAGGAGTTACCAAAAAACTCAAGATAAACAATCAAGAGAAATAATATTGTTATACAATATTTGAAGATATCAAAACATATGTAAAAAACACGATGAACAAAATGTTAACTTTTTTTAAAGATAGGATTGAACACCCACATGAAATAAAATGAACCTAGACACAGACATAACACGCAGCACAGAAATTAACTCAAAATGGATCATAGACCTAAATTTAAAACAGAAAACTATAAAACTCCTAGAAGACAACATAGGAGAAAACCTAGATGATCTTGGATATGGTGATGCCTTTTGAGATACACCAAAAACATGATCCATGAAATAAGTAATTGATAAGCTAGACTTCAATAAAATTAAAAACTTCTGCAAAAGACACTATCAAGATAATTAAAAGGTAAGACTGGGAGAAAATATTTGCAGAAGGCACATCTGATAAAGAACTGTGTACAAAGAACTCTTAAAACTCAACAATAAGAAAAACAAACAGCCCATTTAAAATATAAACCAAAAACCTCAACCTATACTTAACCAAAGAAGATATACAGATGGCAAGTAAGCATATGAAACAATGCTTCCCATTATATGTCACCAGAGAACAAATTAAAACAACAATGAGATACCACTACACACCTATTAGAATGGTTGAAATTCACAACACTGGCAATACCAAATGCTCTTGAAAAAGTGGAGCAACAGAAACGCTCATGCATTACTGTTTGGCAGTTTCTTACAAAACTAAACAGTTTGGCAGTTTCTTACAAAACTAAACATACTGCCCTCATACAATGCAGCAATCATGTTTTTTGATATGTATGCAAAGAATCTGAGAACTTATGCCACACAAAAACTTGCACATAGGTGTTTATAGCAGCTTTCTTTATTATTGTCAAAAATTGGAAACAACTAAGACCTCTTTAGTAGGTGAACGAATACATAAACTATCCAGACAATGGGATATTATTCAGTGTCAAAAAGAAATGAGGTATCAAGCCATGAAGGAAACTTAAATGCATATTGCTAAGTGAAAGAAGCCAATCTGAAAAGGCTACAGACTGTATGATTCCAACTATAGGACATTCTGGAAAAGGCAAAACTATGGAGACAGTGGAAAAGATTAGTCATTGGTTGTCTGGTGTGAGGGTTGGGGGGAGATAAATAAGCAGAGCGCAGGATTTTTAAGGCAGTGAAAATACTCTATGATGTTATGCTGATTACTATATGTCTTTATATGTCTTTGTCCAGACCCATAGAATGTACAACACCAGGAGTGAACCCTAAAGTAAACTGCTGACTTCGGCTGATTATGATGTGTCAATGTAGGTTTATTCTTGGTTTAAAACAATGTACCATTGGTGAGTGATGGTGATAACAAGGGAAGCTATGCATGTTGCATTGTGGAGAGGGGAGGGGTGCATGGGAAATCTCTGTACCTCTCTCTCAATTTTGTTGTAAACCTTAAATTGCGCTAAAAAAAAAAAAATCTTTAAAAAAGGAGACAGGATCCAACCCTGTCGCCAAACCCCACCTCACTCACTCCTCTCTCCCTTACCCTGCTCTTGCACACATGTTCCTGTCCTGGGAAGATGGACAGAAATCAACTCCCTTAGTGCCCTGGAATAGAAATTCAATTAATTAACTGCTTCTTCAGGGTTCAAAAAACCTGCCCATTCATTTTTGATTTGTGTTCATTATCTAACTCGTTACCTTCTTGGAGTAGTTTTCTTTCTGTCAATACTTTTTATAATACATGTAAGAATCCATCTTATTTCTGGGTCCTAGACGGGTAGTTCCCCAGAACCCGGGCCTCCTAGGGAAGCGTGCTCTCTGCCCTAACTTAGTGTTTCCCGTGACCACAGCTCACGCGGCCGGGCAGGTCTGTTAATGGCCCGGGCCGCCAAGGCTGGTGAGAGGGATCCGGGTGCAGGGGTCTCTCAGAAGCTGGACTGTGGCTGGGCGGAAAGACAGCACCACAGGGCCAGGGGTTGGGGGGACGGGGGGTCGTCATGAAGGCGGCGGCAGCTCTGCTGGATGCAGGTTCTTGCAGATGTTTACGATTTGGGGCTGTCTCACAAAGGGCCCTTCTGCTCCGAAAGGAAGCAGTGTGCTCACCAGCAGGGGCTGACCGACTGTTCTCCATTAGAGAACATCTGCGGCGAGTATTTAAAGTAAACTCTGGAAAAAGTATACATGTTTGTGTCCTGGTATGCCTTTTGCATCACACTGGCTCCTCAGCAAACTATGTTTAAAAAATTCTCAAACGGGCTGCTGCATTTCTCCTCAGCACTCAGCATTCTTGGGCTTACAGGGCTTTCATCTAGAAGGCCACTTCCCCAGCCCTTAGGAATCAAAAGGATTGCATCAAGCTCAGGCATCAAAATGAAAAAAATTAAAAAATTAAAAATTAAAAATAAATAAAAAATGTAATGAGATTGTCAATGTGCAAAGACTAAAGCAGTTTATTGTCCCTGATGCAGATGTGGGAGACAAGAGTGGACATACCTGTAATTTTTAGAAAACATGAGGTGGATTAGCATTATTTTGTTTATTACATGATTAATAAAAATAGAGCAGAAATAAAAATAGGGGCAGACATTTTCACCTGAGAAGAAAAACAGATCCTTTATTCCCAGAGCACAAAAAAAGCAAAATACCAGTATGGATTACTTTTTTGAGGGGCGGGAGGAACCAGAAAGAGATGTAGAAGGAGCTTGCGTGTACACACACACACACACACACACACACACACACACACACCCCTTTGCCACGCTGAACAAGGAGAGTGATTCTCCATATCTGTATGAGAAGAATATTAAACCATGTAGAAAGGCAGGTCTTATGGTCTCTGAATTCTTATTGCACTTATAACAGAAATACTATCAACCCAGGGCCAACTCTGTAACCAGGCCTGGCTATGACAGGAACTATTCCACAGGAGTAAATATTTTAGGAAATGGGCATTTAAAAAAATTTAAATTAAATTAATTAATTTTTATGTTCAAAATATTACAGATGTCCCTTTTTCTCCCCAATCACCTATTCTCCCCCCTCCCACCCCCCCTCCCCAGTTCCTCTCCCCAACATTGTCCATGTCCTTGGGTTGTGCATATATGCATATAAATTCTTTGGTCACTCTCTCCCCCTCCACCCACCTGCCCTCCTTCATCCCTCTGACATTCTTCAGTCTGATCCAAGCTTCCATGTCATTGAATCTATTCTTTTCATCAGTTTATTAAGTTCTTTAGATTCCACATATAAGTAAGATCATGTGGTGATGTTTGTCTTTCTCTGTGAAATGGGCATTTTTAAGGTCCCCAAACAATACATTGATTCTTCAGCCATTATGTAGTGGGGACCAACTCATAAGACTCTTTATTAGCTACAATCAGTTTCTGTCCCGTGCTTTTATGTAGTGGTGCCTCCAGGGTCTATTTTTGTATACAGAGTTATTTGCCTCTATGCTAAGTGGCCCCAAGCTCTGCCTTTTCATCCAGTACCTTGCCAATTTCAGTAGTTTTTATATTCCCTTTGCTGACAACTATTACTGTTGTCAACATTTCATCACTGTTAATTATATCTGTCTCCACAGGTCTTCCTGGCAGTCCCAAATACCTCTTCTGATTTATCATTGTCATCTACTGTGAGCTGGTACATCAGGCCACCAAGCCTTTTAGATTTCTGTCTGAAATGAGGCTTTGAGAGGGCTTTTTGCAGATAATCTACATAAGCTGTAGGTCATGAGCTTAAGCTCATGATGACTTTGCTCCCTTACAAACTCTTTTCTCACTGTGTTCCAGATAGTTGAGACTGCTAGAGAACTGACTTTTAAACAAGTGGGATGTCTGGTTTTGACATTTTTACTAGGTCATCTCTCCAAGGTCATTGTAAGCTCCAGAGTGGTAGGGGCCCCTCTCGTACAAGTTTCTAAATTTCTTGCACTACCCAGAATGGAACCTTATACATAGTTGGAATTTCATGAATATGCGTTGAATGGACTTTCTAAGCCTCTTTTTTTTTTTTTCCATTTGTAATGCAGTGGACATGCTTATCATTGGCAATTCCGTGGGGACAAGGACTGATGTTTATGAAGAACAAAAGAGATTCACCATCCTTACATTGTCATAATATACATACCCTGTGACAAAGTAAAGATGGTGTGATATTGTTATGAACCCTATAACCAGGTACGGATGTCAAATCTCTCTTTTGTTCTTTCTGAGGTTATATTCATCCTAATTCTTGGTGTTCAGAGTCTTTCATTTATGAAACGATGAAGCTAATACATAATTCTAAAACTGCTTTTTGCTATGGCCCTTGCTGGGTGGCTTAGTTGGTTGGAGCTTCAGCTCACACACCAGAAGGTAGCAGGTTCGACTTCTGGCCGAGGCACTGACTAGGTTGCAGGTTCAATCCCCTGTGAGGGCGCATATGTGGGGCAACCAATCTACGTTTCTCTCACACATCAATGTCTCTCTCTCTCTCCCTTCCCCTCTCTCTAAAATCAATAAAAACATATCCTCAGGTGAGGATTAATAAAAAATGTTTCACTACGATAAAATACTACATAGGCAATGCTGTGCCATCATCTCAGCTGAAAGGAAAATAACCATTATTAAAAATCTGTTAAAAAGCACTGAACTAGAGAAAACATTCAATCATAACATTCTGCACATTTACAAATCTGTTTTATTTAAAAATTGAGGCAATCAACCTCAACAATGTAGTATAGGTCGAATACATAAGTATATTTAGGAAGGACTGGTAATTCCTACAAGAATAATAACTAATGTATACTTCAAGCAAGTTTCTGGAGGGACAGAGATGACCTTTTACAGCCGATGTCATCAAAGTCACCTGTATTTTCCAAGTTATCCCTTTAGTTCCTCAGAAATTCATACCACAGGCCAGAAAATCAAGTGTCTGATCCTGGAGGACAACTCTCAAGCTTCTCTAGACATTCTCCCTTCACATTTGATCTCCCCCCTCCCACTCCCCACTCCAGCTGCGGTTCAGAAGAAGGTGATGAGAAAGATGAAAGGATGGAGTAAGGGTGCAAGGAAGGCAAGAAGAGAGACACTAGTTTAACTTTTTGATGTCTGCAAACACCCTTGCCTAGAACTCTAGCCCGGGCATTTTTCACAATGCTGCAATGCCTTTCATTTTTATAACTTGGCTTTGTCACATGTGGCTTGGTGACAGTTGACATGCCACATGAGAAGCTCTCTGCCGTACCCAGAGGTGAGGCAGAGCTCCCAGTAAAGATGACGCATTTCATTCCTCCGCAGCTCTCTCTTCTGTGCTCACAAGGGGAACCAAGCATGTGTCTGAGGATGCGGGACAGAAGCAGCGCATCTCCCTCTCTGCTTAACCGGCTGCAGCTTGCTCAGGCTGCTGGCGCCCGACACCGCCACTGGGCCTGCTGCCGCAGCTTCTCCCCCTTCCCTCCAGGAGCCGGTGAGGGGATGGAGCAAGAAACCGAGCGGCTGGGACGGTGGTGCCCTTGGCAGCAGACACAGTCACCGCCGTGGAGGGGCCCATGAGGCGTGCCTGGGACATTACCCCATTCCATAGGATTTTAGGGCTGAGTGCTCAGCAAGCATTTGGAGTCTGTTGGGAGAAAGGCTGTGTCATGGTTAGGGAACATTCTGCTGGGCCGGTTTTCCTTCGTGACTTTTCCACCCCTCATCTAGAGAGCTACACAGTCATGGTGTTCATGCATTTATTCATTCAGCTCACCTTTATTCAGCGCTGAGCACTGGGTTAGGTCCCAGGAACACAAACACAGATCCTGCCTTTGAGGAACCCATAGTCTGGCGGGACCCAGGGAGAAATGAACACCAAGAACACACGACAGGCTAAAAGACAACGGGGAGTTCCACACTGTGCTAAGAACATGGGCAGGGTGTGTGTGTGTGTGTGTGTGTGTGTGTGTGTGTGTGTGTGGTGATAACTGCTGGCGGGTGGCAGTAAGCAAGCAGGGAAGATTCGCCTGGGGTGGGGAGGAGGGCAGTGATATCGAATTGGGTATTATGGAAGTGGAGTAATTTGTGCTATACGAAGAAAGATGGGAAGGTAGTTGAGGACAGAGGGAACCACACTCACGGAGGCTTAGAAGTACAAGCGCATTTGTAACAGAATAGATGAGTATGGCTGTAATATTGGGTGTGGTATTGCTTGAGTTAGTGGGGGATGCTGCTGGAAATGGGACATTTGAGGTCCCACATGGTTCCACAGGTTCTTATCCCACTAAGGAGAGGTAGTGGGTTCGGGATGCCTATTTCAGCTCTATTTCCTGCCCCCCACCTGAAGAAGGAAGGAGCAGAGAGAAAGGGGCCAGAGGGAACAAACCTGGATTATGTATGGAAAAGCCAGTCACTGAGCTAGCCCTTTCATATGATGTCTTTGTTAATCCTCACAACAAACCAGAAAATTATGAAATACCTGCATTTGACAAATGTAAAAACTGGGTCTTGAACAAAACTATACAATCACCATAATAGTCTTAGATTTCTACTCAGATCTGTATAGATTTAAAATTAATCTTTGCCTGGCTGGGCGTGGCTCAGCAGTTGAGCATTGACCTAGGATCCAGGGGATCGAGGTTTGATTCCCAGTCAGGGCACATTCCCAGGTTGGGGGCTCGATCCCCAGTCAGGGGCGTGCAAGAGGCAGCTGATCAATGACTCTCTCATCGTTAATGTTTCTATCTCTCTCTCCCTCTCCCTTCCTCTCTCTGAAATCAATAAAGATATATTTTAAAAAAATAATAATAATCTTTCTGGATTGTGGCTACTTTCAAAAAACTATTCACGAACCTCATATATAAAATATAAAAATTGGATTAATGTTATGGACTTGCTGAAAAATGTGGGTTTTATCTTATAGATGACAAAATGCCATTCAACTCACAGGAACAAGGAGCCTGGGAGCTCCAGTGGGACTATCCAGGGCTGCCACTAGCTATCTGATGACGCCCAGCAAGAGCAGGACCCCATCAAGCAGAGAGAAGTGAGCAGCAGATAGCCAGTTGTGAGCCCTGGAGAAGCATTCCAAAATCAGAGGATTTGCATAGTAAAATTGAAAGCATATTTGCATTCAGGAATCAAACGCATGCATTACCACTGTCCTGGAAATAGGCTGACTCAGACCATACGACTAAATAAAAGAATAATGTTTACTCAGAACTGATGTACTTGTTTAAAAAGTTAATGTTTTAAGCTTTCTGCCTCCTAGCAAAACATCGCTAATCTAATTAGAGCTCTCCAACCCTACTTGGCCAGAGAGCAGGCCTGCAGTGCGCTGGCTGCTCACCAGACAGGATGGACCTGGGCCCTGTCTCCCCACCCTCTCAGCTTAAAAAGTTCAGCTCTACCCCTCCTTCCCATCACCAACTGTTTTCTTCTCATTTCTAAGCCAGCCACCAGGCACATTCTAGCACTTTGCACTCCCTAGAATCCCAGAAAGCAAGTTCATTTGGGTGACATAAGTCTTCTCTCAAAGAAGTTCTTAGAACACTATATGGTGAACAACACATGCCTCATTGCAAAGGGAAGGAAATTTTAGCAGTAGAGGGTTTTATAATGTCAAGGCTGCTTGGGGAGGGGGGTCTTTAAGGCTCCCCACCTCAGATTTCAGCAAGTTAGTTCACTGAAACTTCCTTCCCATTCTCAAGTCAGAGCTGGCTTGTTTTTACTGTCCAGGGGACTGGAGGCTGGTGAGCTGGAGGGGTTATGGAAGATGAAGTTTAAGATTGAGGTGAAATGAATTATACACAATTCCATTCTAATCCTAGTTTGCTATTAATCAGTCAAGACTCAAGAAGAAGCAAGCCAAAGGCTGTTATGAAAAAAAATCATAAAAGTACAAATGCAAGTTTGTAAAGTTTTCCTGCGATTTACATAGACTAGGAATTAGTCTGGCTGCAGCAGAGTCTGGGGATGCTGTTGAGATCATGGGTGTGTGGACCCCTGCGTCCTTCCTGCCCAATTTCCACAGCTGCTGAGTTTGGAGATGAAGAAGGAATGGAGTGGTATTGGCATTAAGGTAGCAATGGTGAAAATTTGAAGTACAGGGCTCTCACAGTTTCCCAGCCCTCTCCTATCTACTCTTACCTCCTGTTTACATGACCCACGAGGGTAGTTAGCTCAGGCTTTGGTGTTCCCAGCTCACAAAGGAGTCATCTGACACAGATAGTGGTTAAGTGGTTTGCATAGCATTGCACAGATATTTCACACCAGAGGTGGAATTAAAATTTTAGCGAGCACATTTTTCAAAGCTCTGAGTGATTGGGCTAGTTAGGTAAGGCATCTATAAGGTTCCTCCCCTCTCATCGATGAGTTTGTAGAAGTGACATGGAGGGAGGCAAGATCATGACCATCTCGTCCTCATGTCAACCCCCCTCCCTGCCTTTGAAAGGTTGAAGCGTGTGAATTTGGTGTCTCTGGACAAGATACCATGGGATCTGAGAAGGTGCATTTTAATCCTTGGATCTCAGAACTCAGTGCACCACTCCTGGACCCCCTGTTAGGGCTGAGTAGCTTTGTTTCTTGTCCACCCCAAGTGGAACTCTACACCTTCAGTTGCAAAGGTATAGGGTACCTTTGAGTCTAATCATCTCCTTTTCTCCCATATCTCTTCAGGATTTGAACCTGACAAGTTCTGTTGGGTGAAGCTTAATAACCCTGATGAGGAAGCGTTGTTCAGGGGTGAAAACAGCAGTTTTAGAAAATAAACAAACAAGCCCTGGCCCTTTGCTCAGTTGGTTGGAGCACTGTCTTGTACATCAAAAGGTTGTGAGTTCGATTCCCAGTCAGGGCACATACCTAGGTTTCGGGTTCCAACCCAGTCAGGGTCTGTATAGGGGGCAACCGATCCATGTTCCTCTCTCACATTGACGTTTCTCTTTCTCTTTTTCTCCCTCCCTCCTTCGATCTCTAGAAATCAATGAAAGCCTATCCTTGGGTGAAGAATAAAAATAAAGCAAACAAATAAATAACAAAACCAGCGTGCTGTTCAGAAAAAAGTGTAGTGGAGGAAATCCAGCTTATTTTCTCCACTTGTACTCAGACATATTAATGTTGAATGAATTTTTGGACATATTCTGATTCAGTTCGTTTCTTCATGGTTTGTTTGAGTCAAACTCTGTTGTGTCGTCCCCTGAGAATAAAGCCATGATCCTGTTTCCTACCCGACCTATTAATTACACTCCGCCTGAACACAGCGGTTAACATTGCTATTATCTCACGGATCACACGCCACCTTGCACAATGCTTTCATTGTAACTCAGAACTCAGCCATCACCCAGTTGCAGTATAGGGAAGATTATATCAAAAGTAATGTTTACAGTGTACTAACAGCCTCATAAAGATAAACATCAGAAATTCATTTGAGAACCTAAATCATTGTGTCAGTTATTAAGTTTCCATAAACGGCTTCCTTATGTATCTGTCTGTGTTATGGGGGGCCTATATTTGTCAAGACTTTCAGCAGACTCTGCCTCTGACACATTCATGTAAGAGTGTGGGCATGGCCTGTGGACACAGAACAACAGTTGATTCCCTGGGCCACTGCCCATCTTCCCATTGGTTCCATGGACAGACACACAAGGAAAGGAGACTCTTCCAATTTAGAAGCTAAGCAGATCATTCAGTCCTACTCCCTGAGGATATGTCCAAAACGTCTTGTTCTATCTGTACTGCTCCTATCCAGGAACGAAGTTTGTGAGGCAACTTTCAGAATCACTATTTGTGCTCACATTTCTAAATCAAGAGGGCAAGAAAGGTGATTCAGGACACTCAAAAGGCCCACATTTCCCCAGGCATCAGAGAGGTTAAGGGTGTTGGCTTTAAAGTCAGAGAGACTTCAGATTGGGCACCAATTCCTTCACTGGCTAACCGTATAACCTTGGATAGGTTACCTGACCCCTCTGAGCTTCAGTTACCTGATACTTCAGTTGGGGACCATGAGAGTAACTACCTCATAGGGTATTTGTGAAGAGTAAATCTGTGCACATAAAGCACCTATCCCAGGGGTCAATACAAGCAAATGATCAATGGAGGTTAATTAGTAGTAGTATTTTGCCACCCTGGAGGACCACCTGCAGGGTTGTTACAGAAAATAAATAGGCTAATGCCAGCAAAAACCTTTAGCACAGCTTTTGGTCTGCCCTCAAATTTTCTGGTATGGCATGGGGGAAAAAATCTGTATTCATACTCAATTCCTGGATTTTAATTAGTGAGTAAAATAAACTCTCTTTCTAGTTTCCATCAGGACGCAGGTGTGAGATTCTCTTTTACACACCCTTCTCGCTTCTCTTTGCCATTCCTTTGTTCTGACACATGCTGGGTAGATGGGCATATTTCCAAAGCTGAAATGTCTCCATTTGGTCAAGAGTCAAAACTTTGTCTGTAGTTTATCTTCTGATCGCTGGGGTTATCCCAGGAGGCTAGAGACCACCCTGAGACTTCAAGTTTGGCAAACAAAGCAAACATCACCCTGTGTAGACGAGCACCCAGGTAGCAGGCATATATGCTTATTGATGCATAAATATATAAACAGGCAGAAAGCCAGGACTCTTAGCTGGTGGTGAGTCAGTCTGAGCCCCAAAGGCCAACGGGACTCAGAGTTACTTCTCATGCAGAACCTCGAGGCCTTAAGCTGAAGTTTGATGGGATTTCAGATCTAAGCTCTTCTTAGCAGGTAATAAAGCCACCTGAAATTACCATAGCATTATGTTCTTTACAAGGAACTTTCACATCAAATCTTATCACAGCCATTCTGTGATGTATGCAATGCCTAGACTCTCATCCCCACTTTAGGAGGTTCAGAGACACTAAGTGGTTCCAGGCACACACTGGGTTAGTGACATCCTGGAACATGAAAAGGTGCTACTGAAGCATAGAAGAAATAGCAGAGGTATAAGGAAGAACCCTGAGGAGAGAGTCCCCTGGAATGGTTAACATCAAAGAGGATTTGCCTCTGCTTTCCGGGATGGGACCTCCCTGTAAAATGAGTTATCTCTGCGGTCCCTTGGATCCTGCAAGCGCCGCTAATGTCTACTGATTCCCAGCCCTTCCTGCCTACCTCAAGGATCCTCTGTTAGCTTGTGGTTTCCATTTCTGATGGGAAATCTTTCCTCTGGCTAATTGCCTACCAGCTGCCGCAGCATTGCTACCTCTATGAAAAAGTTCTCATACTTTTATGTGCACCAGACTTACCTGTAGCACTTGTTAAAAATGAACCATGGATCCAATTGTGAAACCCTGATTTAAGAGACTCTGGATGGGAGTGTGTGTTTGTGTGTGTGTTGGTGTGTTTGTGCCTTCGTGTGTGTGTGTGTGTGTGTGTGTGTGTTGTGGATTCACTGGGATACTGGACCTGGCTTGCAAAAAGTTGCTGAGTGCATCTTTTCCCACCTCTACATTCAGTGGCATAGTATCTTGAAATTGACTATGGTGGAAGTTTTGGGCTCATGAAAATTGACAAATGCTATAAATCAGTCCCCTTTCTCCCACCCCAGAGCTGGTTGTTAAACATTTACTAGAACACTATGGAGGTTCCATTGAGTTCCAACCACATACTTGACCCTCAGATAATTCAAAATAAGGCTTATAAGTTATAGATGGGATACTTGGGAAGAAAGGTCATAACAGACAACCTTCATTGCTTCATGCTATTTTTCCTCCTGAAATAGAAAAAAAGTGCAATGTCTGTTTTCCCATCCCAAGAAGACTTAATTATATAATTTTATATTTCTAGCACATGTTGCAGCTTTTCCAATAATAAGAATCATTGAGCACCTACTATGTTTCCAGTCCTATTCTACTGAATAAAATAAAGTCCTGACTGTTTTGGGACATGCACAAATTTTTAATTCCTTGAAAATTCTATGGAATTGAAGGAAATTCCATGTAAATGAAGCAAAATGAGGAGAGAGAGAATGATATAAGGTAAGATTGGCTTTGTGGGCAGAGGTAAGTGAAGAGTTTGTATTTAATTTGAAGTTTAATAGGAAGCTCTCAAGCAGAGGAGGCACGTTCAGATTCATTTTTCAAGATCAATATAATCGCTGTGTGAGAACTTACTGCAGATGGCAAAAGGGAAATATGGATGATAACACTCATCTTTTTCTTAAATTTCTTCAAAGAAGAACTTTCTAAAATTTCCTTTGGCCCCTTTAACACAATTTTTTTTTCCTCACAAGGATAGAAATCCATATATTTGAGCCAAACACTGGGACACAATTGCGTCACTGGAGAATGGGTGAAATCACCTCCGAAGCTAGGTGTTATAAGAACTTATTTCTATAGTACTTTCTATTTTTAAGACATCTGGTCTCCTTTGACCATTTGGCCCAAGCTCTAGGCTTTAGGTTAAAAGACATTCAGCCAGCACCATCCAGTAGAACTTTCTTCAATGGGAAAAACATTCCATTTGCATTCTCCAATGTGGAAGCTATTGTCCACATGTGGCCATTTGAAATGTGGCTCGTGTGACTGAGGAGGTGGATTACTAGTTTATTTAGCTTTCATTAATTTAAGTTTAAATTTGAACAGCCCCATGTGGAGAAAGAATAGCTTCCATACTGGAGTGTGCGGGATTAGATCTTCTTTGTCTCCGGCCATGGAGGTGACCTCTCTGAGCCCTATATTTGTAATAATACTGACATGTTAGAAGGCAGAGAGCTAAATGGTGCATGTGAAAGCATAAGGCCTGGTGCCTGGCAGCTCACAGGAGCACGGGTGAAGCCGGGTCAATGGTGCGCCGGCGCATGTCTCCCAGCTCTGGGTTCGTGGACAGCGTACTTGCACACCATGGAAATCAGCAGCCGCTGCACGCTGGGCTTCCCACACTGCCCTCTTCTCAAGAGCCAGCTGTTAAAACTTTACCAACACACCACCGGTTGGATGCATTTACAAAGTATATTTATGTACAGACATTTCTACTACCAGAACTTTAATTCTTTCACTCGTCTTTTCCCTTTTCCTCATTTCTACAGCATCCTTCTAGTACTCTGTTCCTTCCCTTACCTGGCTTTCTCAGCCTCCTTTGCTTCTGGGTTTCTGCTGCTTGAAAGAAGCTTCTGCCCAAGGAAGATGGTGCAGCCTTGTTCTTCCTCTTTTCCCTTCTTTAGCACAACCTGTAAACTTCTAGTCACTTCAGTGTGCCCGGTCTTCCTTTCCTGGGAAGAAAGCCCCCAACTGGCTGTCTGATGTAGACACAAGGACATTTTCAGGAAAAAAACACACACGTGCTTTGTGTCTCCATCTCTCTACTCCCTCATCTTGGGCAGCTGCTCTCTCTTTTGTCCTAAGCGTTTACATTCACCAGCAAACTATTTTGTAAAAAATTGCAAATTACATTTTTACTTTGCTCCCATCTTTCCATTTCCAGTCATTCTAACCTGTGTTCCATCTGCAAACTAAATTAAAAAGATGATGTGTTCACATTACTGATGACTATCTTTTCTCAGCAACAGACTTTCAAGATAACACTTTAAAATAGAAAGTCCCAAAATCCCATCTCAGCCTGAGACTTGGTGAAACTTCTAGATAGTTTATCAGTTAAAAAGCTTAAATTAAAGATGATTCTGAATGAAGACCTTTTGCCTTCAAAAGTGCTCAGAGCCTGTTTTGACTTGTGGGTGTTGATCTCTGCCAACAGGTTAACCCTGATTAACTTCCCAGGTGCGATCCCATCTGGGTGAACTCTAAGAAAGTTTACCCCATCGGTTTCAAAACACTTTTATTTTTTAGGGCATTAGAATCCCTTCTTCAAAGATAATTTGCATGGAAATCCAGTTTACAAAATAGGTAAACACTGAATTTTTCTGGTTTTGGTGTGGGCAACAAGTCCAACCTGAAGGAGGGGCTTCGAATAGAATGGTTTGAAAAATATTGATAAGCCTGATTTGTTTTTTTGAAGGCAGTTCTTTCTTCACCAATATTATACGTCCATTCTGCTCGTGGGCAGTCTTTCTAAACTATACTCTATCTTCTCTTTTAAAGAACTGTAAATCTTGGTTTCCAAGGCCAATGATTTATATCATGATAAGAGATCAAACAAGTCTTAGGAATGTCTTATCTGTCATGGATAACTTTTTAAGCTCTGCAATTTTGTAGTGAATCCATCAAAATTAGTATAATGTTGTTTGTACCTTTATAATGTCTCTCTAACTTGTTCCTTATATAGAAATCAGTTATGTGATAAGCTACACGATTTCATATTGACAATCACTTATTGATACAAATGCAAAACCCTTATTTTAACCTTGACTTCAATTCTCAGGGGCTTCAGGATAATCCTCTGGAAAGAAAAAGTCAGCAATTTTAAATGCACTGAGATTTAAATCAGAAAAGTTTGCAACATATTTTGGAAGATCTGGATGCATTCCTCTTTGTCTTTCTTCTCCTTCCATAGGTTGATGTTACAGTTTTATTTCCATGAATGAGAATGGCCTTAGTGGACAATTGGTCATGTCATACAATTATCATCAGAAAAATGGAGTAATATCCACAATGCTGAAATCAAAAGGATTCTTATATTTTCCCAAACTTAATTGTTTTGTACCTAATAAACCCATAGTTCAAGTTGATTCCTATGGTCACTTAGCCAGAGCCTTTTTATCCCTTGGCCTCTTTGAACTCAGAGCCTAAGGACTATGAACTTTGCAAGGGCTTGTTCAGGTGTTTGAATCTGGCAAAGAAAATACATTGACCACAAAGTATAAAAAGAAAACTGCTAGACACACACACAAAAGAAAGAAAACTGCTAAATAAAAATGTATAACCATTGAATCATGTCTCTGAAAGCTAACATTGCATTAACTAGTTGAATGCCACCTTTTACATTATATGCCAATATAACCTTAAAAACAAAAGAATAAAGTGGAATTATTTATTATTCCTAAAACTCAAGACTTAAAAATGTACAAAACTCTTTGAGACAGTTCACGGCATAATAATAACATATTTAAAGTAGAATATTTAATTTAATATGTTTCTTATGAAATCATATAAAGCTTCAATAAGAAAGTCCTAGAAAGATCTTTTTAAAAAGACCTTTACACTTAGCAACTAGTTTGCCTTGGCACATTCATAGACCTATCAGCTCACTAAAAACATTAAAGAAAAAAAAAATTGTATATTTGCACAAGAGTGATTTTGCTAAGGAAAAGGTCTGTAACTTTCATAATCTTCTTAAAGGGATTTATATACCAAAAATGAAAGAAAGAAAGAAAGAAAGAAAGAGAGAGAGAGAGAGAGAGAGAGAGAGAGAGAGAGAGAGAGAGAGAAAGAGAGAAAGAAAGAAAGAAAGAAAGAAAGAAAGAAAGAAAGAAAGAAAGAAAGAAAGAAAGAAAGAAAGAAAGAAAGAAAGAAAGAAAGAAAGAAAGAAAGAAAGGAACCTCTCTCCTTGCATCAATACAGACTATCAAAAATTACATTCTTTATTACATTATCTTCAGCCTTGCCTTCTCCCTGCCTTATTCATTTACCTCCTTCTTACTAGAATAAATCAAGCTGAACTGTGTTTCAATTTAGAACTGAAAGTTTTGCAGAGGTTTTGAGAAATACACTTGTGAAGTCTTTAACTACATCTGTTTGGAATGTCGAGGATATTATTTATCACGTAATTGACAACCTTCCCTAAGCAGACCCATTTGAGAAAATTCCTTTAGAGATAATCTTTAAAAAAGACTTAGCTTCTCCTAAGAAACTAACGATTTTTTTCCCCCTGAAAAAAAGGCTGCAATCCACTCTGCATGTCAAAAGCCACCCGAGGGCTGTGCTACCTGCATAGGCCTGCCTGCTTCTGCCCCACTTGCTCCTGGTTTTGACTTTCTGCCCTTGCTGATACTTTCCTTTATTCTTAGCTATATGTTTTATTTATGCCTACATCATTGATGTAAGCCTACTCAGGAGAGAGTAAAGGGGGAAAATAAATAAATATCCAGTTTGCAAGTGGGGAAATTAAATTTCAGGTTAGTAGCTACTCCAAAGTAACAGAGCCCTTCCCCAGATGAGTCCTCGCACCCAGGGCTCTCACATAACAGACTTGTTCTTTTGGTGGTTTGCCATATAGATGGCTCAAAATAGATGTTATTGGGAAGCTGCACAACTTGAATATAGATCTACAGGGACATCCCCTCCCCTCGATTCCTTCCCAAGTTTTGAAACCATATCTTCTTTAGCTCTCTGGAAATAGTACCCTTTCTCTAGGCAACGTGTGGTGACTATGAAATCTGTCTTTTCTATTTACAACAGTATTTCAGGAAACTGTGGGATAGCAGCAGACTGAGACAAAAGTAGGGGCAGAACTATTTTGGTTGCATGTGTTCCTGCTCTCTGACTGTGTGTCCTCTTGCAGAGAGATAAAATATCATAATGGTTAAGGACACAGACTGTAGAGCCACATGGATTTATGCAGCCCGGTTCTGCACCTGCTACCGGTGTGACCTTGGGAATTACTTAACTTATCTGTGCAAAATGAGGATAATTATTATTTATTCCATAAGGTTGTTGTGAAGATTAAGGATTTAATATACATAAAGCACTTACAACATAATACAGTCGCAGTAAGTATTATATATTATTACTGCCAGAATTATAAATAGGTATTGCATAAGCCTTTTCACCTTGTAGAAGGTGACCCCTTGGAGAACATAAGAAAGGCAGCTCTTTTTCCTTTAAGGACAAAGAATTAGACTCACTCTTCCATAAAACACTATATTTTCACCAGGTCAAAATACAGTGGGTACAGAAAATGGGTTTTAAAAAAATCCAGATGCTATTTTGCGTATAAATCAAGACCAGGAACTGAATTTCAAACTGTTCCTCTGGTACCTGCCCAAATCCATTTCGAGTGACAGCAGAAGGGATGGAGGAAGCGATGGGAAGAAGTCGTCAAAATCGCATGCACAAGGCTGTTTTCCAACTCTGGATGTTGGAGTGAAGCCACCTGGAAGACTTGGCCTTGTGTGTTTGGGATCCTAGGAAATTTCTCCAGCTTTGAATTTGCACTTCAGGGAACAGAGAAGTAATGATTTTTGTATCTGTAAATAAGGCCGTTGCTATGTGTGAGTGGCAAGGTTCCATAGACATTAACTATTTTCACTTTCTTGTGGTCCACCCATGAATTACAAAGCTCAAAAGGGCGTTCCCTTCCAAGTAGAAAATAGCTCTTGGCAGCGTTTTCTGACAGTTCTTCACTGAGCCACGGGACCTGTCACCTCAATCATTTCGCTTTCCCTGTCATCCTCCCACCAAAGTGATTTTAAGGAGGGAAGGTAACTGATCAGATGAAGCCGAGGGATATGTGAGGATGTTAATAACAACCTGTCAAAACCTGGAAAAACCAGATGCAAACACATTAGATGAAGGGTGAGGTGGGCTCCTAAATGTCCACACCCTCATTTACCTTCAACTCTGGGCAAATCTCCTTCTACCTCCTCCCATCCTGAGAACAACACATTTTTCTCATCTTTATCACAATCATCCTGAAAATCAATAGCAACCCTTCTTTTTAAAGGATGCTCAAGGCTCTCAACTCATAAAAATTCACTCTTGGCCTTCTTGATTCCAAAAAGAATGAATGAAGTTACTCCTAGAATATTCTTTATTGGGAGAAATATAGTAGTATAATCAACAAGTGTTTTATAGAAATTTTAAATAAATGAAGCTCAAATCTTCAAGTAAGCCTTGCTGTTGGTACTGAAAATAAATGGAAGTCTTGAGAGATGTACTTAAAATGGATCACTTTGACCCAAGCATTGTTCCAAATGCTTTACTGATGTCGATTCATTTAGACCTCTGTAACAATCTCATGAAGGATAATTACCACCATTTTACAGCTTAAGAAACTGAGGCACAGAGGAATTAAGGGTATCGCTCGTGCTTGTACAGATAATTCAGTGTTAGAGGTAGGATCAAGCCCAGGCAGCTTGTCTCCAAATGCTTCTCCCACCATATAACACCGCCTCTCCTGAGAAACACAAAGTACTGGATGGGAATCCAGTGAATCCTCTGCTCCCCGCGTGACCTTGGAAATTACTTAACCTATCTGTGCAAAATGAGGATAATTATTATTTATCCCATAAGGTTGTTGTGAAGATTAAGAATTTAATATACATAATCCTTATGTATATTAGGTGAATTCTCCCGGCAGGCAGTGATAAGTGAGAATTCTTTAAGGCTTGTTCCCCTCTCACAGATTCACGGGAGTAGAAACATAGGAGACTAAAGCTGCAAGGTGCATTAGAGATCACTCAGGCCCAGAGATATCTCACAGCTAGTTGGTGAGAGACCCGTGGCTCAAAATCTGGCTTTCTTTCTCCTTGGTCACTAGCTCATCTCTCACACCATGGATGACTAGTTAAAGTGGGCTTTGTTGGGAAATATCCCCACAAAGTGTTTTTCTCACTTTCTCTTCTGCTACCCGAATTTCAGCATGCCGTTTTATTCCCAATGCTTCCTACTGGAGGACGTGGAAGGAAGGTGGGCAGGTGGTCAAGACCCCAGGTCAAGACACTGGACTGATATTTTGTAGCTGTGTAAAACCAGTCAACACCCTTTACTTCTGGGACCCTGTATTTCCTCATCCGTACAATAGTCATAAACCCCTGCCTTTTTTCACTTCACTGGGTTTTCTCAAGAATCAACATGTCCAGATCTCTAGATCTTTGCTACTTAAAATGTGGTCCACACACAGCAACATTGGCATCCTTGGGAGTGACTTAGACATAGAGGATCTGAGGCCCAACTTCAAATGTACTGAACTGATGGACAAAATAGATCCAGAGACATGGAAGCATGGAATAGACTGATGAATCTCAGAGGGAAGGTGTGGGGGGTGTGGGGAGAGATTAACCAAAGAACTTATTTGTACATATGTACAACCCATGGACCCAGACAATAGTGGGGTGAAGGTCTGGGGGCAGGAGATGGTAGCGGGGGTGGAATTGGGCAATGAGGGAAAAGGGGGACATCTATAATATTTTCAACAATAAAGATAAATTTTAAAAAAAGAGAAAATAGTAAGAAAGAGAAAAAAAAATGTACTGAACTGGAATCTTCATTTTAACAAGTTCTTCAAGGGACCTGTGTGTTCACTGCAGTTTGAGAAGCGTTGTGCAAGTGTCACACCCTAAAGCACAGGCCCTGCACCCTTGTCTCCTCTCTCACCTTTGCTGCTTTGAAAGTGTAGTTCACGTACCAGTCTCTTACTCTTGCGCCAGTTTTGGAATTTGGAATTTTTCGTATTTTAAAAAAGTAATTTGCTTCATATACTGCAGCTTTATTAACACCCCCAGTGGGGACTGGAGTAGCTCCCTTAAATAAAACGCAGTTTACACTAAATGGGAGAAAGATTTTTTTAAAAATCTTAATTATTCTCTTCAATGTGCTTACTGAACACTTGCAAAGTAACTTTTGGATTTAGAGCTGTTTGAGATTTAGAGTGGCCAATGGGGACTGGGGATGCAAACTTCTCAGGGAGGTGCTGACCTCGGTCTGGGACAGCTCTGCTGAGTGAGTCTCATCCAGGGAGCCCTTCCCTGGACCAAGTCTGTGAGGACTGTGGCTGGACAAGGGTGGGAAGATGAGAGACCAGGATGGTGCCACCCCAGGATTTTCTGGGGTACCATCCAGGGTTTCCTGCCTCTGCGAGATCCTATCAACTGCCCCAAACCCAAGGCAGATACACGGTTTGGGGGAGAGAGGCAGCTTATTTCTCGTTTGTCCTGGAATATGAAGCTCAAGCAAAGAGGGGAGCAGGCACTTCTCCACGACACACAAGAGAATTCATGTTTCCTAAAAAGGAGACTTAGCTTGCTGTCATTGTTTTTTATAATCTTTCAGAAATCAAGTGAGTAACCCAATAAAATAAACATGCTTCTTATTGAAGGTATTGATGATGAAAGTGTTTCAATCACAAAAGTTCTTATGATAAAATTTCTCTAAAAAGGTGAAGGAACTGTACCCTTCCAGTCTGATCCTTCCCACTCTCCCTTCTACAGACCGCCTTAAACTTCCTCAAATTATATCTCGGGGGCTCCAGTGGACAGAGCATTTAGGCTGATTCTCTAACATGGATGCCTTTGTTGTGGTTCTGCAGGGGGGAAAAATCCATTAGCATAGCTCCATCACTGATACTTCAAAAAAAAAATCTACCTAAAAAAGAAAACCTCTCGAAGAGCCTGTAAGGCTTAAGAGATGGAAGAGGCTGGGGACTCTGGTTCCAAAGAGTTGGCTCCTGAACCCCCACACTCCTGGGAGCAACTAGAACACTCCCCTGTATTTGTCCAGTAACCAAGACATTTGGTAGGCAGGCGGTGCTGGGGAATATAGGATAGCAGTGGTATGACTTTCCTTCCAGGAATACCTACCAGCTTAGGAGCATGTGTATCAGAATAGGTCTGATGAGGTCCAGAGCAGCTTCTTATAAGGGCATGGATTGCACTTGTATTATCTCATTTAATCTTCATAAAACCTTGGGAGATCATTGCCCCGATGCTATAGAGCAGGAAACTTAGGCTTAGAGAGGGTAGATAAATTTCCCAAATTCACACAGCTAGAAACCAGGTCTGACTAATTCTGAAAATTGTACTCTAAACCACTATGGTTTCTAATTTTATTCCAAGCCTTAGATCTGCTTTAGGAGCCCTGGAGTGCCGGCGGTAGGTGGGGTTGCTCTGGGCAACAAGG
The DNA here is from genome assembly GCF_054644295.1 of Miniopterus natalensis. NCBI lineage: Eukaryota > Metazoa > Chordata > Mammalia > Chiroptera > Miniopteridae > Miniopterus > Miniopterus natalensis. Next base: position 21,620,426 of record NC_142085.1, read on the forward strand.
CTGGGCAGGTGACATAAGTCCTGGCCATGGCAAAGGTGGGAATGGTGTTGGTTAAAGAGGGAGAGGGCGACAGGGTCTGGATTCATGAGCTCACAGTGGATGATTTATGGTTCCTTTCAACCTGCCTTCTATCGTCCTTCTAGGATATAAGTGAGATAATCATAGGATTATAGTGATGAAATGAAACTCCTGAAGCCAATCTATCCCCCTGCCTTTAGGCAGTGGTTCATTTAAACGAGACAATTTTCTCCCTTTGTTTAAAGATCTTAAGAGGAGGAATTTCCAAATCACTCAAAGTTACCTATGACAGGGGCTCACAGGTCTTGTAGTGATTAATCTTTTTTTGATAATAAACCCAGGTTAATTTCTAAGCATTTATTGAGTTCCCACATTATGCCTTGTGCTAAGGTAGGTGTGACAAATGCATGTGTGTCCATGTATGTGTGTTTTAGATGTTATAAAGAAACAAATAGCTTGCCCTTAGATTTACTGTTTTCTCAGATCAACAAAAGTAATACAATCATAATCATTAAGACCCAGTAAAAATATATTTTAAAGTTTACATGGTAAGTACCAGTAATTTGCTTTTACTTCTGCTAGAAATGAGCCATGTGACTCTGATTCTCAACTTCCTTTCCTGTAAAGTGAGGGGACAGACGATCTTGTCATCTTGGTTGCTTAGCAGCCTGAGGAATACAGATCTGAGCTGTGGTGGGACTACGAGGATGATAGGAGTTGGGAGAGGAGTGATACTGGAGGGACTGGTTTGTTGGGCTTTGGGGAGGAGAAGGGACTGAATTTGCTTTCTGGAGAAGAGGTAGCCTTGGCCTGTGGAGAGGGAAAGGCACTTCCAGGAAACAGCTTGAGACAGGAATGAGCATTGCCTGCTGTCCAGCTGGTGAGGCCGTAGCTGAGGGCACAGCCTGGAAGAGACAAGTAAAGCCAAATTACCTAAAATTGCATTTGGATTTGTGGTGCTTGGGTGAAAGGTGGCATCTCATTAACAACAAAACAACAAAAGAAGAAAGGCAAAAGCAGACTGACAGGAATTACATGGATAGAGCACCTATTTAAAGCCCCAGGTTATAACCCTTATAACCACCCAGAAAGTAGGGCTAGTTTCCCCATCCTGCAGATGATGAAATGAGGTTCAGAAAAGTTGTGTAATTTGCCCCCATCACCCTGTAAATAAATGGACTCTGGTCTATTTGACTCAAAGCCTGAGACTCCCGGGATGGTCCAGGATGTGAAGCAGCACATGTGGAAATTTTATGTAAAAGTGGAGTGAGACTCACCTAGAGTTAAGGAAGCCAGAGGAGTGGGTGAGGTAATGCAGGCTTACGTGCAGCTGGATGAGAGAGGAAACAGGCATTCTAATGGAATGTTCTGGAAGACTTGAAGGGAAGGTGGATTGGTTATGGGGTTATAATGCTTGAAACGGATAAAAAAAGATGACTACAACACTGGGCATATGAAAAACTTGGAAATCCTCGACTCCACTGATATCAAGTAGGGGGAGAGGCTGGTAGGGAGATGAAGGTGACTGAAATGTTGGAATGTGGAGTCTGAGGTGAAAGCGCTGGCCTCGGGTGGCAGTGTCCAGAAGGATGCTGGGTGCAGTGGACACGGGAACCTCAGCTTAAAGGCAAGGCTAACAAGGAGACTCTGGGAATTATTAGTGAGGAGAGATCACCAAAATCTTAAAAAAGAGGGAACTTGGCAATGAAGATAAGAGAGGAGCAGTCCCAGGAGGCCTGCGGAAGAGCAAGAGGAGTCCTCACGGGAGGCAGAGTGAGTATCCACGGAGAACCGAAGAAAACCAGGAGAGCGCACTGTCTAGCAGCTGAGGGCACAGTGAGTCGCAGGAGAGGGTCATAAAGCGGAGAGCCCGGGGTGGGTGCAGGCACCGGGGCCCGTTCATCCTCAGAGATTCTAATTACAACAGAGAAGACTGTTAGAATGAAGATGGAAAAATCCAACTTTTTGTGTGTGCATTATTTCAAAGATCTTTTCTCTTTTGTTATATCTTCAGGCAGTATTACAACTGTGATCCTTGGATTTTCTGCAAGATTAGAGGTATTCTGCAGAACTCACTCGGATCTAACTTTATGCTTGAGAACAATATGCTTTTCTAGGTTTCCGTAGGGTGTTAATTGCTGAAATTGTCACTCAAATCTCTGCCGTGCTCGCAGGCTACTTGATAAGCATTTGAGCTCCCCCTGTGAGCGAGGCCCTGTGCTAGGCCCGGCCCTGCAGTTAAAGTCTCACTCCCCCCCCCCCCCCCCCCCCCCCGTGTTAGCATTAGCTCAGTTAGACAAAGGGAGCAGCAAAGTGAAAGGATGCCCCTGGGAGCTGGAGGAACCAGCTTCAGTCTCACCCTCTGCCTTCATAATCAGGAGAGGCTAGAGATAAATTGCAGTTTGCTTCCAAACAGTGTGACCCTGGACTGCATAAAGAAGCCTGAGCTGAATGTCAGCTCTGGCCCAGGAAGCCATTCTCCCCAAGGCAGCTTGGCAGGGAGTTGAGGGGTTTTACCCCTTTCCCCTGCAGAGATCATCTGTTGGGATCAGGTGGGTGTCCCCCCAGCGATCAATACCCTGGGAGAGCTGCTGGGCCAGGGCAGGGCAGCACACGGGCTGGGCAACCTCCGACTTCTCCTTCTTTGATTAGTTTTTTCCCCTCTCAAATAGAGAGCTTGCCTGCCTGCTTTGCAAAGGTAAATCCAGCCTGTTTGAAATTAGTACAGAGTTCACTACAGAGGACATGTGTCCCTTCTTCCGTTGCTACTCATTTCACCGACAAGCAGTTTGGAACATTATAGTAGCTTCCTTGCAGCTCTCCCTCTATTCCCTGCCCCCATCCCAGCGACACGGCTTATACACACAGAAGCTCTTGTATTCTATATGTTTTCATACATGCAGCCAAGTGTGGAGGGAAGAAAAAAAAAAACACCTTTAAAAATATTAATCCTCTCTTATTTTTCTTAGTCAGATGAAAATTTCCTGCACTTTTGTTCATGTAAACGCAAAATTATCCTCCTGCAAGTTGAGGTGGTGGCAGTTCCTCAACACAGTTATATTTTGCAGATAACAGGATTAGCTTGGATGTGGGTAATAAGTTGGTGAATCTCCCCCCGGCCATTTCTCAACACTGTGAGAGCACTAATCCTTTATGCTTTGATGTCTTCTAGTTTTCCATCAGGTGCGCCACGGACTATTTGTCCTGGGGCAGTCAGCTCTCTTATAAGATCTCATAGTGTCCTCATTAGCTGCGCCTGTTTACCCAGCCAGCCTGTTGAACCCAATTTATAGTTTATGTGATTAATTCCCAAAGTACAGTAAACCCTAGCTCTAAGGCTCTCTATTATATGACTGCTTCTCCTTTAAGGGCAAACACAAGCTTCAGCTTTTTTGCTATATGACTGCATCATATATAACACGCTAATAATTTTACTCTCGACGACACATTAAACATCTTTCTGTACACTTTCTTTATAGCACACAGCTCATAAAGAAAAGAATGTTCCATACTGGACTGTAAAGTGCTAACTATATGAGGGAGTCATTGGGCTTTTGGCTTTAAAATTTTTATTTTGGCTGAAATTATGGCATGGCACGACTATCAGGTTTGAACAGTGAATTGGCAAACCAGGTTACTGTACAGCTCTTTATCTGCTGAATTATAAGTTTGAAAAGGCTTAAGAGGTAATGTGGCAGCATAAACCCGGGGGCTCCTTTTCATCTTTAACACGCGGGCTAGGAAGATAAAAGGTTTAAGTGCACGTGTGAGCATGAGCACGTGCGTGTGTGCAGAGAGAGCGAGAAAGGGAAACAAAGACAGACAGAAAATGAAAAGAGGCGCACTCAAGGCAACCTTTGTCAGCTTTGCTGGTATTTTTCTTAGAGCAGAAAGAATTACGAAGTCACGTATAATTGGTATAAAGGGAAAAATAAGCACTTTGCCAGTGGTTCTCAATTTGGGATATCCCCCTTGGATCATTTGACATTGTCTAGAGATATTTTTGGTTATCACAACTCAGGGGCATGCTACTGGCATCTAGTGAGTGCAGGCCAGGAAAACTGGGAAACATCCTACAGATAGCTTGCACAACAAAATTATTTGGCTCCAAATGCCGGTAGTGTGAAGGTTGAGAAATCCTGCTTTATAATTTGGGATGATGGAATCGAAAGCAAGAAGCTTGATTTCTGCTCTTAAATATATATATATATTTTTAATATATCTTTATTGATTTCAGAGAGAGGGAGAGAGAGAGAAACATCAATGATGAGAGTCATTGATTGGCTGCCTCCTGCAGGCCCCCGACTGGGAATCGAGCCCACAACCCAGGCATGTGCCCTGACCCAGAATCGAACTGCGATCTCTTGGATCCTACGTCGATGCTCAAAGGTTGAGCCATACCCGGCTGGGCTCTGCTCTTAAATCTTAACTGACCTCCAAGTTGAGAGAGCACAAAGGGTCAGCTGATGTTTGGCATCTGTGTGTCTTGAGTGTTGCAGTGAAAACAGATCAGGGCAGATGGATCCTATTGAGAATAGTGCAAGCCTCCTCTTTTCACTATCTGCCACCCCATGCGATGCATAGCAAACCTAATGGGTCAGTGGGCAAAGAAAAGTGAGAAGTATTATTTAATTTCATTCATTTTGTCATTGGTTAGTAGCTCTGGGAAAATATTTGACGAGCTAAGATGTGAAAATGAATGTCTTTGCAACTACCTATAGATTTCTATTATTCTTACTACCTCTATTCTGTTTCTAGCCTGCCTTTATTTATATTATCTCTACTCTCTTCCATTATTGGGAAAACAGACAACCATAGACATTTGCTGATGTGTTATTGGACTATTAATAATCCCACAATCTCTTTGGGCAGTCTCCTAATGATTATGGTTTTCATTGGTAGATGAATAAACTGAAGTGGTGAAGAGATAAAAGCACAGGAAACTGGATAATTATTGTCGTACTGTGAAGGGAAGGTCGTACAGTAACAGGCATCATTGCTGTGTGGACCTAATTGCCTTTGCCCCTAATTCCAGAAAAACTGAAAATTTTTTATAGCTGTATAAGTCACTAGACAGATGCCCAAATACTTTTTGGACTCACTTTCCTTTTAACATGGGTTTATGGAGCAAATAGCTTCTTTAGCGAATACAACTTCTTGGAGGAATCTTTTGTTTCTAGGTTCTTGTCCCGTGGACCTGCCAATGAAGTTTCTATCATTCAGGGTCCCAAGGAGAGGGCTTTGAGTTTATTGTTACCTATGTACTTTCAGCAAGTGTACAGTTAGGGAGGGCTCTAGGCTTCTCCAACCCCTACCCCCACATTTCTTTAGGAATTGGGGATCTCTAGCCATGTGAGATCCTCAGCAACCCAACGGGGTTCTGAGGCTTCAGCATGGGCTGTTTAGCCCAGGTAACCAGCAAGGAGATTACATAGAAATTTGGTGATTTTCCCCCTTAAACTGATGGAGTATGTACATTTCTGGGAATGTGCCATATATAGTAGTTTCTCTCCAGGAACTTGAGGTAGTCGTCTTCTTCTGGTTGGGAATGATGGCTTTCAGAAAACCCAATTAATCTCTCATCAGAAACAGAACTGACTTGGCTTTGTGTCATTTCAAATATTCTGACCCTCAGTTTGCTCTCCCTGAAATGCAGGTAGTGATGCTAGACTCTGCATGGGGATGTAGAAAGAATCATTCATAAAACATACTGTAAAGTTTTTATGAAAGTCCAAAGTACTAGTAATAAATTTGACTTTGATACCTTACACTTCTAAAATTCTCTGACTTCCTGATGCCAAACAGAATTATCACAATCTGCAAAAATTCAGTTGGTGGTACACTGTCCTGAGGCAGAATTTGATTCTGAGTAAGTGATGCTGCATTTTTTGTTTTGTTTTCCAAAATCTAGTCAACTCTTGATTTTCCTCATAAACAGAAAATTGATATAATCTCAAGAAGATGAAATTCAAAAATATTTTGCAATTGAGTGACATGAATTAGATGTTTTTAACATTAAAATCAGCTTATATTTTCAGAGCATGTAATAATGACAGATAATATTGATGAAGTGCTTACTATGTCTAGGAAGAGTGCTAAGCATTCTAAACAGATTATATCCTTTAATCCCTAAAATAATCCTGTGAGGTAAATCACTATTACTATCAGCAATTTACTGAGAGTAAACTGAGGCCTGCAGTGCTTATGTGACTTACTTAAGCTCACACCGTAACAGGCAGTGACAGGATTCAAACTAGAATCTTTCTGACTCCAGAATCTGATTACTCCTTTGCATAATGTTGCTTGAATTCTAATTACAGAGGGATTTCATTTCAACAAACCTGCATGGTTTTCCTATTATCTGCTATTGGAGCACACAGGACTAAAATCTCTTGAATTTAGCAGTTCAGGTATATTTTTTATAGTTGGTAAAAGCAGAGTAGTTCCTGACAAATGAGTAGAATATAGAACATTCTTTTTTGTTTTCTTCAGTTGCCTGAGGAAAGTTAGGGAGTGGTCCCAGCATTGTGGGACCTCAGCAATTCTTTGCAGAGCAAAGCTTTTTCTCTTCTGCCTGGAGGGTTTAGGATGCTAAGATGATCAACTCTGGACTCAAAGAGCAACAGTGTTGACTGGACACTGGGTAATCTGGAATAAAGAGCATGATATCAATGATGATAATAAAATAAGATTTGCCTTTCTTCTCTGACCATTATCACTACCCTCTCTGCTCAAAACAGCAAAACCAAAAACCAAAACCCCTCAGTACAAGAAGCCATATAACTGACACAATTTTTCTGAAATTTTTACATATTCTACAAAGTTGCCTTGTCATATAGAGGTTGGGGAGGCATAGAGTACTCTGGGTTTAGGAAATCAAGATGAAAACCCCACATAAAACAAAGACAGTGTTATGGGGCATCTGCTGTAGGCCATCGAAACGGTAGGTGAGGGAGAACCAGCTGCTGAGGTCAGTTGAACTCTCATAATCTTGAACTCCAAAGGGACTTGGATTCCCCAGACATCTGCTGGGTTAAAGACCCATGAAGGATCAAAGGAGTTACTGAATTGGAGAACTGTGACTCTCTGTTACCAACCGTAGCTAATGTAATTGGAGGAGAAATTGTGTTAGATATCCTGCTTATGGACAGGTAAGATTTTATTGAAAGGAAAGTGAGAGATAGGTTTAATATTATTGCCCATGTGATGATGTGTACATAGTAGAGTAAAAATGAGAAAACTGAATATGACAGTACCAGAGAATTACAGCTGAGGGAGCATATTAAGGAATCAAGTAAGTACAAGGAAAAATATTAAAACTCAGTAAAGTAATAGGGGGCCAAAGCAGTGTTGGGGACAGTAATAACTGCAACTGTTTAGACTGCAATCCTCAAAAAGAGAAAGGCAGAGAAACAAACTAATAAACCCCACTGAGGCTCCGAGTAAGCGTGGTGTGGGCTACAAGCAAGCTGTCCAGGAATTGCTACAACACCACATCAGTTAAAGCCGCCAGGGCAGTGGAGATAAGGCCAGCAAGACATCTAGAATCAATTAATGATAACAAGAGGGTTAAAGTGAAAAGGGGATTCTTTTTAGAGATATGCTAGGCAAATGGACGAGATCAGAGAGAAAGTTGTTTGGAGTGTCTTACTGAAGCAAGACCGAGAGTTCAGAAGTCATGAATTCAGATTTAATCCCAGTTCTTTGTGAGATAGGAAGGCGATGACCTGACTTACTGGTATCTGAAGTTTCTCCCTCAGTGAGAGTGAGAGGAACCAGCTTTCAAGTAACTAAGTAGAAAGATATCAAGTGTTGAAATTTCAGGGAGCCCTGAAAAGCTTCAGCGTTCCCCCTACATGTCATTGAAGCCATTAATGTGTGGCTTTTTTTAATTATAAAAAAAATATGCCTTGAAAAGATAACACATAGTTTTCACCAAGAGTACACAGGTGCATTCCTTAGGAGAGCTTTAAACCAGGCTTTGGCATTGGTTTTGCCATTCAAAGATGAAGGGCACCAATGAGACGAAGAAGTGGCCTGAACTGGGTGATGAGGAAGCTTGGAATATGGTCTTCATCTATCTCATAAGCTTACCTCAAGATAGTTACAAAAGTGTAAGAATTCTCACCATATCATGGCCTACCACAGGTGACACTTCTTTAGAGCAACTCCCCCCCCCCCAAAGGAACAATATACTGGGTGATGATCCTTCCTGCCTTTTCCTTCTATATATAGTGATTGTTGAGGGCAATAATTACTAGTTGTAGGAGAGAGAGGTGATTGATTAATCTAAATTCCCTTTTTGCCTTGGGGATACACACCTAGTTGAAAGGGTAGTTAGGAGCTTCCCTTCTCCAACTGTAAAGGACAATACTATACCCTTATAGAACTATAAAATAGCCCATCTGGAAGGGGTCTTAAAAGTGAACTCAGTCCTCCCTCCTCTTTTTAAAGATGAGAAAATTGAGGCTCAATGAAGATGTTTGGCCCAATCAGCTCATTATTAGTGTCAGATCCTGGTGGCTCTTGACATCAAAGAGACACTATTGGCAGTAAAGGGATTTACGGACTAACCCGAAAGCACCTTTCCTGCCCCAAGCACATCTAGTAACTTAACTATTTAGACTGCTGTCTCCCCTGCTCTCATTTTCTCTCACTTATCTCTTTTATTTTTATATTTTGGGAAAGTAAGAAAATAGTATTCACTCATATTTTCCTACCCAGAAAAAAGCACTTCTAATATTTTAGAAGCACAAGTAGTACATGAAAGCATCCTGTTTTTAAAGAACTTATAACATAAAAAATAAAACTAAAGTCTCCTGGGATGTTCCCTTTCCCATACTCTGGTTCTATATCTCCATTCCTATAGGTAATAACACATGTTGGATGAACTACTTTACTCTTTTTAGTCTTTTTACATACCTATATTGGAATCCACTGAAAATATGTCATTGTGTGTTTGTGTTTGCTTTAGATTATAAGAGAGCTTGGTTTTATTGTTTTTATTCTTATTTTTCATTATAATCAGTGACTGGGCTAATTTATACTTTTTCCTTTGAGAGTTATCTGTGTTCAAGTACACAGTATATTTTTTGAATTAAAATTTTCATGTAAGTTAGAAATGATGCGTATTCCACATCAATTTGATAATGGAGCAAGTTCTTTCTGATTCAATGATATAGAAATAAGAAAATAATTTTAAAATGCTTCCACTTCACATCCACCAGGATAGCTATAATTTTAAAAATGTAAAATAACAAGTGTCAGCAAAGATGAAGAGAAATTGGAACTTTCATACTTTACCAATGCAAATGTAAAATGGTGCAGCCACTTTGGAAAACAAGCAGTTTCTTAAAACGTTAGACACAGAATTATCATATGACACAGAAATTCCACTCCTTGTTATTTGCCTAAGAGAACTGAAAACCTTTGCTCATACAAAACTTATACAAAAGTATTCATAGCAACATTATTTATGACATCCACAAAGTAGAAGCAACCCACATGTCCATCAACTGAATGCATATGGGTGAACCTTGGAAACTTTATGCCAAATGAAAGAAGCTAAACACAAAAGCCTACAAATTGCATTGTCCCAGTTATATGAAGTATCCAGAATAGGCAAATTCATAGAGACAGCGAGTAGTGGTTTACTGCTAATGGGTATGGGGTTTTATTGGGGGGAAATGAAAATGATCTGGAATTGGATAGTGGTGATAGTTGCACAACCTTGTGAATATACTAAAGTCCACTGAATTGTGGATTTTAAAATGGTGAGCTCTACAGTATATGACTATAGTAAACACTGCTGTATGACACATAGGAAAGTTTTAAGAAAGTGAACTCCTAAGAGTTCTCATCACAAGAAGACAGTTGTTTTCTTTGATCTTTTTTCCTTTTAATTGTAGCTACACGAAGTGATAGATGTTAGCTGAACCTATTGTGGTTATCATTTCACAATAAATGTAAGTCAAACATCATGTTGTATGCCTTAAACTTATACAGTGATGGATGTAAATTATTCCCAATAACTCTGGGGTAAAAAGTCTCAAAAAAGTGGTGAGTTCTATGATATATAAATTCTATCTGGACTAAAAAAAAAACTTAAATACAAGTTAGAAAAATTTCTTTAGGTCTCTAACTGACTGAAGTATCTAATCACCTAAAAAGAATTTATGACTGTTTCCTATTTATTCTAGTCCCATTAATAAACTCAAAGAATATACAAGGGACTTCTGATTCAAGATGCCAATTATTTTTGTATGTGTGAAGTTAAAGGATTAGAACACTGCTTTATACTCAATTAGAATTAAACTTAAAGAGAGAAAGAAAGAAAATTAGTTCATTAAAAACTGCTCCCCCATAATTATTTGCTCCAGTTCACAAAAATTCAAGCAACTAATAGATTTCACAACTAGATCTCAAATTATGTACACAAATATAACTTTACATGACTACCTGAAAACAGCAAGCACTATTCTAGCTGGTCAGAGCAGAACAGGCATCCCCCGGAGCCATAAGGGCTCAAATACTGATATTGGAAATATCACGTTATTATAAAATCCTACTATATCAAAAATCTACTTAAATAATCCCTTTCTTTCACTGATCACCAAAGATATATCAGTATGTTCTCAACAGAGTTTATCTCCTTGAATTTAAATCAGCAACTTAAAAAAGATCATCACTTTGACAAACTAATGTATTTTGATAGCGTCTATAATCACAGAAAACATCAATTTAAATGCTTAAAAACAAAGCATTTAATTCAAGTGGTAAATTCCACAAAAGAACCTTTTAATAATTTGCTGGCTGGTAAAAAGCATTAGCTGTTGACAGATGATTTATTCCATAATATTTATCTCCTCCCCATAAAACACCATTCAAATGTGGTGAAACGAATCACATAAAAATCTCTCTCTTATTAAAAAAAATGTTTCTTCTTGGTCCTGTCACATTCTTTTTATATTAAGACCTTTGCATAGTAAGACATCCGTGTTATTACAGTGGTCTGGTATGCTCTCTGCCTCCTTCAGATCAAACATCTGTGAGGTGGGGTGAGATATGGCATCATTTTGAATATTCAGAGCAGTTCACAATATTTTCCAAACTTTCTTGGCATAGGAAAATCCCAGACTTGTTTTCTTTAGAAGTATTTCCAGGTAAATTTAATCCATATTTTATTGATTAGTTGATTGATAGTATCAAAAATATTTCACTAAAGCTTCATGACTAAAAGGGTTCTTAATTAACACTTTGAAAGAGTGTTAGGTATATTTCTTTGTTTTTTAGATATGAGTGAAAATATTTTGGCATAAGAATTTTATTTTTTTCATGTATAAAGTTCAATGTTGAAATCCTGATGATTTTTTGGAACTTTGAAATTTCAGAGAGGGGTCTGATTGCCACATGTGAGCCTTGAGGGCTGTAACGGGTGCTGTGATTGAGTGTGCGGATGTAGTCAAACTGTATCGGTGTAAGTCCAGCATTTACCAATTATGAGCTGTGCAATTTTATGCACAGTGTATAACTTTCTATGACTTTTTCTTATTCTTAAAATGATGATAATAACAGGGTTAGCATGAAGCTTAAATAAGTTAGTGCATGTGAAGCACTTAAACCTGACACATGATATATGTTCAATACATGTTGTTCGGCATTATGTATCATGCTACAAGGTATTATCAACTCCTAGCAATGAAATGGTTCCCAAATATCATTTCCCTTTCTTAGAACACATTCCCACCCAATCTGGTCAGCAACATTTTTACAATCACTGCAGGTGGCTGTGCTGCAGGTGGCTTTCAGGTGTCCGTGTGAGAAACATTGCTCTGGAAACTGATTTGGGAAAAAGAAAACATATTTCATTCAAGTATCAAGCCTAGAGGAGACTATGTAAATGATTTTCTGTTTACAAATGTAAAATTTCATTTGATCAATGCTGAAGATTTTCAAGAGCTCCTGTTTGGCAAATGACAGAGTTTACGGAAGCCCTGGCCTCCCTAAACCCACAAAGCACCATCCAAAACAACCAGATACATTCAATTCAATGTAATCTCTACAACCATGAAGATAGATTTGGTAACATTTCCATAATCCTGACACCACTCTCTCTGCCATTCCCTCAGCTCCACCAAGACCATAGGGGGCAGGTATTTATCTGGGACATGAACACAGTTGAGCACATTGGATGAGTTAGAAACACAGGATCAATGTTTAGTTCAGAAAGAGTGGTTCCTGTTCAAATAAAATTGGCATTAAGCAACCAGCATGGTGTCTGGTTGAGTAAACACCTTCCTTTGGCCTGTGTTATATAGTATCAAGTTCAAGAAAGTTAGGCCAAATTTTTCTTGGTCACTCTTTAACCCTAACATAGCAGACTTTTGTCTGGTAACATTTACAGGCAAATGGAGTATATACAAACTAAATCTCAGATATCAGCAATACTGAGCACCAAAGGGAGTATCTCAGTGCATGCAGTCACAGGCATGGTTGATATTCAAAATATTTAATGGCCATCATAGCTTCAAAACAGACTAATCAGAACAGATGTTGGAGGAAATCAGCTAGTGCAGCTATACTATTCTGCCAATACCAGCTGAATGAGATCCCTCCTATACTCTGTCATTTGGGGATTACTGAAGGCAAATATTAAGTGAAGACTTATTCATGGACATGTTGTGGTCAGGAAAACAGAAACAGTGTGCGAAGTGTCAAGAGAGAGAATTTAATAGAGGAAATTGTTAAAGAAGGGTGGAAGCACTGAAAAAGCTAAAATGTGGAAGTAACATAGATATAAGAAATTCAGAAAGCAGCCCCCATTTCTAGAGCCAGGGGAACAGAGTGGTGATATTGGAATTACTAGAAACAATAAATTCAGGAGAGAAGTAGCACAGATTGGGATTCAAATTTCTGAAAATTGTATTCTGCCTCCTTGGGAGCTTGAAAAGGGGCCTAAGGCGCTGGCACTCAGACTTCTGAGGAGGGGACACTGCCCAAATGGTGTAATACCTCTGAGGTGGGGTGAAGGTCCATTTCTGGAAATGCCAAAAGAAGCCAGGAAAACCAGCTCTGCTATTAAGCTAAGTCCCTGTTCTGGGGCAACATGGTAAGAATGACTAGGAATTTCTGTTTTCTTCCTTCAGTCTTCTAGACTCTCCTGTAGTGTCATAGGTGGCATATAACAGGAGGCCAAATAGGTAAAGGAGAAATGTATTTAGCAGAGTCATAGCCCAGGTATTATAAAAACTGCATATATGGAAGGATTGATTAGGAGCTGAGAGACAAGAGCTTCGAAGTCAGCAAGGTTGACTAGTTGTCTAAACTGGAACTGGTAAACTCAGAGACTCATAATTTGTGGCAAATATGCAGGGTGTTCCCCCCAAATGTGTATACATTTAACATCTGATAACTCAGTTGATGTTTCTTTCTTCTCAAATTTAACTCCTTGGAATTAATAATTATTCAAAATGTGTATACATTATTTTGGGACACGTCGTATATACTCATAGTGTCTATTTACATACACAGCTGTGCCCTGCTTTTTGAAAGTTGGTGTTCTGCCTCTGCACTTTCACGAAAGGCCTACATTAGTCTGTTTTTTTCCCAACCAAAATAAATCCCAAGAGGATTTTCCCTTTTATTAAAAAAGGTGAAAATGAAAATAGTGTCCAGCATTTGTTTTGCAACAAGCCCTTGTAGGGGCAGCTTCCCCCCCACAGCGAGAGTGGCCCTGCCAAGCCCCTTCCGGGGAACCACGCTCAGTGTCTCAGCATCAAGGCTCCAGAGCCTTGAGATGACAAGGATGTGTCACAGTGCACTACAGTCGGCGACCCTGCCCCCGCTCTACCGAAAATGCTCTTGCGTTCAACCAGATCCATAATTCCTCCTTATTGAAAGCTTCATCTGGACTCTCTTCTGGGCTCCCCTTCCTCCTCTCTCACAGCTCTCATTCTCTTTCCATATTTCCTTTCCCTTTTCCTACTAAACACTGGTGAAGCTCTGCTCTCATGTTGCCTCTCCTCTCTTCTTATTCCTTGGGGAATTTCACCCACCTACCTGATTTAATGCCAGGGTGAAAAGTATAAAATCTTCTCCCACCTAGCTCACTCTCTGGAGCCCTTCCAAATTCCTGCCACACACTTGTGTTTTCCACAGGCATCTAAAACATAGTTCAACTAATGATTGTCCCAGGTGTTTAGAGAATAACAATTTCTCTAAAACTTTTAAGCTGGGGTGTAGGTGTAGGTAGCAGACAGACCATGCAGGGGACCTGCATGTCACACCAGGCCACCTCTCAGGTCCTTCCATGGAAAGCCTGGGCCACTGGAAACTGGTGTTCTGAGGATATCTATCTCCAGAGAACACTTTCCCATCTATGGGACTCAGGGATGCAGACCTCCATGGCTTGAGGGACTCCTAGCATATCCCTGTAACCTCCGTTTAGGAGAAATGCCTTTCTTTTCAAAACCTTTTTTCCTCAGTGGGCTGAGGGTTTTGGAAACCAAAGCCAAGAGGCCATGCCACAAATTTCCCATTAGGTAAATGAATAGGATATGTTGCCTATTTGCTTGGTGGATATAAGACACAGGACTTGGAGAAATTTCTGATGACAGAGGGCAAGGTTACCCATGTTCAAGACTAGGGAAGATCCCTTGGGGCAGATGAGGGGCTGGTTCAGAGGGGAAATGAAGAGAGTGGAGATGGCAGTAGGTTCCCGAGAGGTCCTTGCCCACACCATCCAGGGCACATCTGGGTGGAAGTTAATGATAAAACCCTCAGATAGGTTTAGGACCTGAGGACATTGTACCCAGCCCCAGAGCAGCGTCTGCAAAGATGCAAAAACACTACACTTTCCCCACTGCCAGTATGATGTGAGAGCAGAAGGAATATGTATGCGGTTGTCTCTGTGGGCAGATGATCCAGAGGAAGCTTCTCAGAGTTTCCTGAGGTATGTCATTCACTGGAGTAGTAGGAAGTTTCTAGGTGCCTCAGAGGATCAAGAAGAAGAGTTTCCCACATTCCACGCTGCAGCTTTTCCAAGTGCCCCAGAGTAGCACCTGAAAAGCCATGGACTCTAGGACAGGAGGGGCGTAGGGGACCTGTGTGGATGGATAGCATCACAGTGCATGGAGCTGTGGCTGTGTCAGAGTGTGCCCATACCTGTGGGGAATATGCCAGAGGCCAGATGCTTTTTTAAACACTTTTGACCTTGTATCTGACTCCAGGACGAGAAGAGAGTGGAATCCCTAATTGACTGAATTTGAGTCCCCATCTGTGTGGGCTTGAAATAGAAGTAAATGTCAAATGCAAAAGTAAATTTACATTTGTATATATCTGATTGTGCCTACTTGGGACATTTTAATAATCTTTGAAAAGCTAAGTGGTTACAAACCATGTTGCTGAGACTTGAAAAACTGAAACAAGGGAGTGTAAGTGCAAAAGACCTCAAATTCAAGCTTTTAGGTGATGGATGGAAAATTTTAAAAAGGAGTATAGTTTTTAGGAGAGAATCTGTTCTTTAGTGGTGTTTCTTGAATTACAAAAGAAAGTAATTTATGAAAAGAGTTTTCTGGCAATTCTATTTTTTGTATACATTTACTTTTAAGAATTTGTTTTCTTTTTTAAATGCATTGCACATGCACTCAATGTTACCTTTAATATTTTAATCCTAATCCCCTATTTTTTTTAATGGCCCCTGATCTCGCCAAATATGGCTTTTCCCACCATGTCGCATTTAAAGAATATTGCTCTCAATTGGCAAGAAATTTAATTTCACTTTTTAAGAAGGATGAATGGGTGTACTTTTAAAAGATTTTCCAAATAGGTTGAAACAAACAGGGCTTAATTCCTTATTTAACAAAATTAACTACCTAAAACACTCAGTTACTGTAACATACCAAGTAACTATGATATACTTTTATTAAATTTATAATTTTTGCTTTTTAGTGGCTCCTTTTACACAGTCAGCTTTAGATAATGGAAGATGTTAATTTTTAGAAAAACTGTGTATTGACATATGAAAACTAGCAGTAAAATAAACTCTCAACTCAGATTTACAATGTTATTCTACGTCAGAATTCAGCATTTTCTGACACTTAATGAAACAGTAAGCAATATTTTTTGAGGTTGGAAAAGCAGAAGAAAGAAAATCAAATTTGAATTATTATGATATGCTAGTCATTGAATCTATTAAATCCACTTGCCCTTAAGACTTCTTGCTGTTGTGGAAGGCATTTCACAAGGTTATAATTACATTTTGGTTTTTTCCCCTTTTGCATTTAGGCTGTAGCTTTATTAAATTATTCATTATAATATACTAACTTTAAACCCAAATAGTGTATAAATACAAGATCATGTATCTTCAACACAGCCTTAGGAACTAAACAAAGGTATGTATTCTACTGTATTATTTTCTGATTTTCACTTGTATTCTCCATGGCTATAGCTTCTCCTACTGCCATAAATTCAGTACTACTCTTAGCTTTACCAACGTAACTCTCTAATTTCTTCGGATCTAACAACCGGATACCTAAGAACTACTGTATGACACTTACACTTACTATTATTTTTCACCAAATGACAATAAGCAACATAGTACGGAGAGTGAGCATGGTTGTGGATTTTTAAAAATTTTATTTTATTTTTTATGGATTTCAGAGAGAGAAAGGGAAAGGGAAAGAGAGAAACATCAATGATGAGAGTCACTGATCTGCTGCCTCCTGCACGCCCCTGACTGGGGATCGAGCCCGCAATATGGTCATGCGCCCTGACTGGGAATCGAACCATGACCTCCTGGTTTGGTTCACAGGTTGACACTCAACCACTGAGCCACGCCAGCTGGACATGGATGTGGATATTTAAGTGGAGAAACGAAGGTATGGAAAGTCAAAAAACAAACAAACAAAACACCCCCCCACACACAAAACAAAACAAAACCAAAACAACAATGTGTTTCAGTGAAGAAAATAATAGCATTTTATTATACATGTGCAAGCTTTTGTCACAGTCAGAAGTTAGAAGCATTGCCCTGTTTTCCATCTCTTTGACTTGAGGTCATTTGAGTAAAAGAACAAAGCAACATGGAAATTGAGGGGTCTTACACTGCATTTTGTGTGTGTGTGTACACTCATGTATATGTGAATGTGTTTGTTCTAAGAGATAGGCTGTTTTTAACTCAAAATTTTCATTGAGATAATCCCACCAACAACTTTGCCTATAACCTCATAATCCTACTCCTATATTTTCCTGTATCTGTGACTGCCTCCAGCATCAGTTTCCATCAAGCCCCACCCTAATAAGCTTGTTTTAACGTAAATAAAATCTAAATTCCCCTTCCTTTGGAGGCAGGAATTCACTCATTTTTGCACTCCTTATGTATCAGCTGTCATAGTCTGAACATCATAGGTGCTCAGTAAATGTTTGCTAAATGAATGAAAGGTAACAGTTGTAGCTGTCTTAATCATGGTTTTACATAATATACCATGTGTAATTGCAGAAGTGCATGCATAAATATGTACTTTCTTGTCAGTGAAGATTTAAATAGTATTGAGATACAGAACAAAAAGTAAGTCTATCTTCCTAGTTCTGTCCCAACACTTGATCCCACTCCCTTCCTGAACAGGAACTGTTGTTACCACGTTTCCTTATAGTTCCTTTTCTATTTATTTATGCACACAGAGAGATATTTTTTTTCATCTTCCTTACATAAACAGAGTCATACTGTCTTCTAAAATATGAGATTTGATGTAACAGGTATTTTTGAGGATTTTTTAAAACCACATCACTGCTTAGAAGTGTACAATATTATTTTTAAGATTGCAGAATAGCTCATCCTTGTATAGATGTACTGTAATCTCCCCTACTTGATGAGCATTAAGTTGCTTACTATTTTTCTTTTGCAAACTTTTATACTTGCACAATTTAATGGATGTAAATCACATCCCATTTTCAGTCTTGCATGATCCCGATGCTTCCTTTCAGGCATGCTGTACACATACTTTGCCAATTTTGTATTAGGTAGCTTCTCCCTTTCTTTTTTCTTTTTCTTTGCTGATTAGCATAGTCTAGGGATAATTAAACCTTTTCTTTATAAACACTGCAGATATTGTATTTTATTCACTTATGTTCTAATTTTGAGTTAATTTTGATGCCTTTATATCCAAAGTTTTTATGTGTTTGTTTTATGTGTACCTCCTGTAAGGCATCGTGTTTTTTTCTTACCAGGCCTGAGTTTCCTTTTTTTTTTTTAATCCTCCCCCAAGGATATTTTTTCTATTGATTTTTTTAGAGACAGTTGAAAGGAGGAAGGGAGAGGGAGAGAGAGAGAAACATCAAGATACACAGTGATTGGTTGCCTCCTGCATGTATCCTGACTGGGGCCTGGGATGGAACCTGTAACCCAGATAGAGCCTGCACCCTTGACTGGGAATGGAACCTGCGACCCTTCAGTCCTAGGGCCCACACTCTAACCACTGAGCCACAGTGGCCAGGACCTGGACTTCTTTTTTCATAGAAGAATTCAATAAGCTTAGATGTATGTGATTATTGCTGCACTTGGACTTGAGCTTGCCTTTCTTGTTGCTAAGTGTTTATTTGGCACTTGGCCTTGTTTTCTTTCCCTTCTGTTCCTTCTCTCCCTTTCTTTTTCCTCATGCCTCCTTTCCTGACTCTGTCTTATATGGCATTGATTGAATTATTTTTATTTATCTAATTTTCTTCTGTTTCTAAAATTCTGACTTAACTTTTAACATATGTAGTTAAACTTTGGGGGGGGGTCTTTTTAAAAATTTAATTAGTATGTTTCATTCCTCTGAAGATGACAAAAGCTTAGCATGTTTTCATCTCTCTCCTCCTCTCTGTCCCCTTATGTTGAGATCATTTGAGACTTTAATTGCTGATTATGTTTTAAATTTATGCATATGTAATTATTCAGGCTTAACTATAAATGTTCTGTATTTAAAATATTCTATTTCTGCTTTTTGTCTTAATGGAATGTAATTTTTTGTAAAATTAAAAAAAACTGATTTTAGATAGAAGAGAGTGAAAGAAACATCGATTGGTTGCCTCCCCCAGGAGCCCCAACTGGGGATTGAACCTACTACCTTCTGGTGTAGGGCAAGGTTCCTACCAACTGAGCCACCTGGCCAGGGCTGTAACATTTTTTAAAAAGAAAGTTTCTGTAAGCAGAAAATTTGGTTTGTTTTTGCATTGGAATGCTAGTTTGGGCATAAAATTTCAGATCAAAATAATGTTATTTCTAAACTTTGAGAATATTGTTTTATGGCCTTGTAGTACTCAGTCTGTTAGTGGGAACTCTGATGCCAATCTTATTTTTTTGGTTTTGTGTGCAATACTCTTCTTTTCAAAACATTTTGTGATTTTCTAATTGTCTTTCTGACATTTTACCAAAACATTCTTAAGATAACTATTTTCTCATTCCTTTCAAGAATTAGTCTATTCAGTATTGGATCCTTTAATGTGGAGTCTTGTTTCTCTTTAGCTCTGGCAAGTTTTCTACTATTACTCACTAGATTTTCTTCATTCAGCCTTTCCATTCTCTCTGGTCTCTTTAGAACTCTTTTACTTAGATGTTGGCCTTCTGGATGCAGTCTCAATATGTCTTTATTTTATTTAATGATTTGCATCTCTATCTTTTAGTCATAATTCTGGGAGGATTCTTTGACTTTCTTCATTTATTCTTTCACCTCTTCCCAACTTTGCTGTGTCCATACATTTTAGTATGTTTAAAATTTTGAGAATCATTTATTTACTCCAAGATTACTAGTTGTGTTTCCTTTAAAGGATGGCGTCACTTTTTTTATTTTTTTATCTCTGTGAAAGCCATTGACATTAATTTTTTTTCTTTTGCACTATTAACTCTCTTTTCTCATGTGCTAGTTCCTTTGCTGATTTAGTTTGGTGGCTCTCTTTCTTGGTGTTAGTTGAACTTAAGTATCTAGTGATTCTTCCTTGTTTGCTCTCATCTTTGTGAATTTCTCTTTGTCTATTCATGCATGTTAATTCTGATTCAAGATCTTACCTTTGGATGATTGGTGGGGAGGGGCAAGATATAGGATTGGGACAAGTGTCCTAGTAGCTTTTCATTTGGGTAAAGTGTTTCCCTCTTCCTTCTAGATGTCACTAACTCCTATGAGGCCCCTCTTCCTCCCTGCCCTGAGGATCCAGAATAAGTGCTTTGGCCTGGAGCTAAATGCCACGCTGCAACTTACTTCGGACAAGCTGCGGAGGAATGAAAGCCAGAATGCCCAGGTGCTCTGGATTTCCCAAATAATGGCTTCGATGATGGCTGTGGGGCCCTTTCCACTCTGTGGCCTCAAAATGAAGCATCCCCAGAACCACTTCCAGTTAGGTGGACATGTTCTTGTGGATATTTTAGTTGCCTTTTTCTTTTAATAGCTCAATCTCATCTTTTTTCAATCTTTCAAGAATTCTTTGAAATTTCTTATTACAAAATTGCATTCCTTCTTATTTCTCTTATTATTACAGATGAATAGATATCTCTAGCTCTCTATTTCTGTTTTTATCTCCATCTCTGTCTTCATATCCCTCACATCTACATCCATAACCATTTCAATAAATAAATCCTCATTATTATTATGCAAAGTTTTATGTCTTTCAGGCCATATGTTGGGGTTTGGGGTAGGCACCTGAGTTTATTTTTGACATCCTTTGAATCTTCAGAAATCCTCCTTAAATTAACCTTGATTCTATGATTTCTATAACAATAGAAAGCATAACATTACAACTTAGGTTATTGAAATCTTTTCTGCAAATGCCTAAGATAATAGAGCTGAATAACATTTCTGATATTTAACTATTCTAGGTTTGGAGCTCAGAGACCCTAAAGGACAGGAGTGTTAACATGTTGCTTACACTGTCTTCCCTAAATATTGGATATCTCCAAACAAGATTGTAGCAAGTACAGAAACAAAGGCAATTAAAGATTGAATTTCCTGAAAACTGCCTGAAGTGTCTATATTCTGGGTGGTTGATTAAACAAAGATCCATATGCTTGAGATGCCATATGTGCAGGCAGGAGTCGTCATTCTGTTATGAAAATATAAGAGCATAACTCTTATCCTTGCCCAGATGGAAGGCTGTCCTCTATCTGTGTAGAGGTTCACCTGCAGCTCCTTTCTCCCCTCAAACAACAAGCTTAGGCTGATCTAGAAAGCAGGCAACTATTCACTTGAAAAGCCACCATTCTTGGTCATAAAGCATAGAAGGAAGAAGAGGCCAAGGTATGAGTTGGGCTTTTCAGATCCCCTCCCTATTACTCTAATGTAATGATCTCAACATGATTCTTAACAGCACTTCTAAAGGATGGGTAAAAAATATTATAAGATATTTACACCACAAAAGAATCGTTATGAACTTAACTCTAAATTAATTTTCTTGTGTTTATAATTTGCTGCTTACATAAAGGATCAATCACAAACATTTTTAGACCAGGCTCACAATGAACTGGTCACTTGTAATCTAATCTAAATGTCCATATCAAGAAAGGAGAAAAGGCAAAAAATGGTAATTTCAACTCTTTTGTAAAAAAACCTTTTTATTGATTTCAGAGAGGAAGGAAGAGAAAGAGAGAGAGAGAGAGAGAGAGAGAGAGAGGGAGAAAGACATTGATTGGTTGCCTCCTGCATGCTCCCTACTGGGGATTGAGCCCGAACCTGGGCATGTGCCCTGACTGGGAATCGAACCAGCAACCTCTTGGTGCATGGAACAATGCTCAGCCAACTGAGCCACACAAGCCATAGCCCAATCTTGAGAGGCATAAGTAAAATTATTCCTCACTTATTTCCTTCATAGGTTGATCTTTACCCTTATGCGATTCTGCTATGAAACAGATTACCAATTTTTCTCTCTCACTCAATCATTCGCAGATCCTTGGGAGGCAATAATCCCAATACAGATGTTCTATGGACGAAGCTCCACTATATTTACTCATGATCCTGAATTTTAGACGTTTTATAAAATCTGTTAGTTCATGAATCCCAGTGTTGATAAATCAGTTCCAACATTTAAGGGAGCCAGAGTCTGAAAGCTACAACAAAATAAGAGAAAAAGATGAGTTTGTATAATGACAGGTAGCTCAGAAACTGACTTACTGATGTTAACTGAGTTCAGTGGGGCTAGTCTTCCCTTATGTTTTTCAAACTTGTTTTTCCAGAGGATTGGTTACGTAAAGGATCTAAAATTAAGACAGAGTTGGGTATCTTGAAAACAGATGCTTTCATTGATTTTTTTTGGGGGGGAGGGGGGAAGAAAGAGAGACATCAATCTGTTGTTCCACTAATTCATACATTCATTGGTTGCTTCATGTATGTGCCCTGACCGGGGATCAAACCGGCATCCTTGGCATGTTGGGGCAACACTCTAACTAGCTGTGCTACCCAGCCAGGGTCTGAAAACTGATACTTTTAATGATGAGAATACTACAGCCACTCTTCTTTGTTCTGTTATAGTCTAAGTGGTGGGAACTTTAGGGAGAGGGTGGAAGGATTTTTTGTTTTCCCCATTTAAAAATGCTCAAAAAGTCTCTGTGACTCTAAAAATGCAATAACTTGCTTTTCTAGAACTATTTTGTATTTAATCTATTTCAGGAATACATCGCTACATCTAGATATCTAAGTCAGCCCCCAAAACAGATTTTTATTTTGCATCTTTTTTGACTGTTTGCATTAATGAAACTAAACATGTAAGTGCTATATATCTTTTTCAATGAGTATCAGCATTTCAAAAAAATAATTTCAGACTAAACTGTACCTTTAGTTATTTTAAAGCCGGAAATGTAGGAATGTACAAACACATGTACATACGCACTCACATATACCTACCTGATGGTTTTAGCTCCACCATAGGAAGATCACTGCTTGGTGTGCAGGGACATGAATGCCAAGTTACCATGTGATTAGGTAGTCAAAAAAAAAACAGACATGGGCAGTGGAAATTAAATCACACAAATAACTTCTTAGAAGTTGTCATCTCCTTGCAATTAAAAGCACACACCTCCCAACTTCTTGAGGGGTCACTGTAGGTCTGAAGAGTAAGTATTTCTTGGCAGTCACTTTGTGTTTTCTCCCAGATGAGTTGTTTTTAATGGTTAAAGCAGTAGAGTGCAGCCAAAATATAGAAAAAGTGACAGGTGCCAGTTTTGTTATTAAATCCCAGCCTCTGAGCCTCTGAATTTCAAATGAGGCCCCTTATTGGCTGCATGTGTGAGGGGTCAGGGAATGGGAAAGCGTGACCGGAGCAGAATGGGTTTCACTTCACTGAGCCACTCCAAAGTCTTCATTAAACATGGACATAACATTTGCACTTGTTTTGTTTGTTCTAGATCGTTTGGATAATTACCCTCTGAAATGGTGTGCACCCATGTAGATTTGTGTATTTATCAAGGGGAGGGGGGCTCAGGCACGGGGACGTGGAGAATGAAGGTTCATTGCACTATTTATTTTAATCCATCAGTGATGATTGCATTTCTCAACCTCCATACAAAACCTCATCATTTGCTCCTTAAAATTGCTCATTCAGGTCATTCAATTGAAATTTCATTTGATTTTAAGGATAGCTTCTCACAGTTCTCATTCTTTCTTCCCCTCCCCCTCCCTTCTGGTCTGAGGACCCCCATTGACTTGGGAAGGAACTCTGCCCTCTACCAGGAAAAAATGAAGGGGAAAACTCAGCCTTAAAGAAAAAAGTCAACCAGCCTCTGAGCCTCCTTCCCCACAAAAAAAGAGATCAGACAGAGATGGGGGGCAGGGATCAGAGACCATAGTCATTATCTGGTCATTCTCCTTAAAAGAGTGTGTTGGGAGGGTCAGCAATTCTGTGAATGTCATTGTCTAGGGGTCTGAACACAGGATGAAAGACCAAGCACACCTAGGAATCATGCCTGAGTATTTCTTCATTAATTTTGTTAAGGAATTTAGCTTGTCAGTTAGTTGTTGGTTACCTGTTATTTATTTACTTGATTTTCAGATCATCAGCTCTCTCCCTACCTGAAAAGTGGAGGAATTTCAATATTTCTTTATAGTGAAGGGAGAAGACTGAGGCAGCCTGTCCTGTAATGCTACCTAACAAAATACTAGTTAGCATAACAATCACCCTGAGGATGGGGGAAGTTATTTCTGAAGACAGATTTTGTTAGAGCTATGGCATTAGAGAGGATTCAGTCATACCATCTTACATTGCAGAGCACTTTTAATTCCCTCACATACACTATCAAAGGTAGCTATAGTTTAGAGCTTATGTGGCAGATACTAGTCTAACTACTCAACACCTGTTCACTTATTTAATTCTCATAACAACCTCATACAACCTCATGAGGAAAGTATTATTATTGTTATTGTTGTAATTATTTTTGAAAATGATGATTCTAAGTCATTGAGAAATTAAGTGACTTGTATAAGTCGCAAAGCTAGTAAGCAGCTGAGCCGGGATTGAGCTCATCTGGCCCCAGAGTGTTTGATCTTAACCGCCATGCTTCACATGAGAGGCAGGTCGATCAGGCATAAGGTGCAGTGAGAGGCCAGGGGCTCAGAGACACCCCTTTATTGTCCAAAGTATTAAAGCTGGGTGAAAAGACTTGTGTCCTGACACCTTGCTCCAGATTTCCCCTACTGGTGCCACCTAAGGCTCGGATCTCTCTGGAAATGACACCTGAAGAGCCAGCCCTCCCAGGTGACTGAGCAAAGAGCAGTTCTCTTTCGTGGAGCTGCCATACCTGGGATGTGAAGGGTGGCACTCACCGAGGGCCTGTGTGTACATCATGCTCTACTAGGTATTGTGTGCAATTAAACCAAGAAACAGTTTTGAACTTAGGAATCTTAACAGTCGACTAGAGAGCCAAGACACGGAACAAATGGGACACAAAAGTTAATGGAGTTTTCTTTATTTCAGGATGTGCCTACCTGGTGATTTTTTTTAAAAAAGATCAACCAACTGATTATTTCATCTAACAACTTGATGCAACTTTTGATCCTTAAAAAAGGAATTAACTGACCTCACTGTTGAACTCAGAAAATGTTGGAGTGAAAGGGAGTCAATATGGACCAACGTGCTTGCAACCCAGCACTGTGGCTGGCACATTAAGACATTTACAAGGAGCTTATACTTGCATTGGAAATAGTATTATACAAATTTATGAAAAAGCTAGAGAAAATATATAACACCATAAACCCAGGTGCATAATTGTGCAGGAGTGAAACTCATAAGGAGAAAAGGTGAACAGTTTTAATGTTTATGTCAGCATTTGTGCTGTCTTATGATTTTGTAAGCCTATTTGGACTGAGAGTATGGAATGTATAATTTGTTAGTTTATGGCTTTAGATGCCATCTTCTGTATAATAAGCTTGTGGACTTGCTTAGCTCGAGGTGACCTGCCAATAGTGGTCTAGGGAGGAATGGACATACCTACTTGCCCAGTGTGTACAGGAAACCCCAGCTAGTCTACCTACTTTTCTACTTGGGCCTTGCTTTTTCCTTTGTGTGTTGAAAACTTGAGGCTATTTGCTGCCTGGTGCTTCTCCAGTGCTGGGGGGGGGGGGGGGGGGCTGTTGAATAAAAAGCTGTAGCTGACATTTAGCAGCACGGTGGGGGGGATTTGCTGTTCAGGGAGCCTTGGATATTCAGCACCATGCAGGGCTGGGTGAGGCCACCCAGGTTACCATTGCACATATTGTATATAACAAAAACTGTATACTGCTGGAAAAAAAAGGGGTGCATGCCTGATTTCAATACAAGGAGACATTCTTGGTTTTAGAACTTCAAGAATCATAGAAGACATCTGATTCTAGATCCTTCCATACAGAGATTCCTTCCAACAACACTGTGATCCCATATCTGTTTAAACTTACAGTGATGAGAGATTTACCAACTTTTGAGCTACCTCACTCTTTATAGGAAGCTGAAATGTGTCTTTCTATATCTTTCACCTGGCTCTTCCTTTCATTTTTTATTTTTTAAAAATAGATCTTTATTGATTTTTCTGAAAGAGGAAGGGAGAGGGAGAGAAAGAGATAGAAACATCAATGATGAGAGAGTCAATGATTGGCTGCCTCCTGTAAGCCCCCTACTGGGGATCCAACCCACAACCCAGGCATGTGCCCTGACCTGGAATTGAACCCCAATCACCTGGAACATAGGTTGATGCTCAATTGCTGAGCCACGCCCGGCCATGCTCTCTCTTCCTTTTAAAGCATCACAAAGTAAATAATTCTTTCTGAATCATCTATAAACCTGTTAACCTAAAACTAAAAGGACTTTCAAAGGGAGAGGCAACAGGTATTTGTTTGAAAAAAGGAAAAGAAAAAGGAATAGCTATTTGGGGAACATTGACTTAGTCAGAAGCCCAAATAATGTGAATAGAGTGAATTCAGACCACTGGCCACACCTTCTATGGGCAACTTCCAATCTTTCTCATGATATGAGTTACTTTATTTTTGAAGCCCTATGTGTTGTGTATCTTAAAATGTACAACTAAAAATTAAAGTCAACACTATAGATGTTTTCTGATAAGAGCTCAAGACATATGCCTACCTGGAGAAAGACACCATGTCCTATTTTAATAGAACCCAAGATGATATGAACTTGTTAGGAGCTTTATGTCCCCTAGACTAGTGGTTGTCAGCTGGGTGGTTTGCCCCCAAGGGACATTTAGCAATGTCTGGAGACATTTTTGGTTGTCACACCTGTAGGTTTCTAGAGACATCTTGTGGGTAAAGACCTGGGATGTTGTTAAACATCTTCCAATACACAGGACAGTACCCACAACAAAGAATTATCTAGTTCTGGCTAGAGTCGAGGTTGAGAAATCCTGATCTTGATTACAAATATCCTGAAGACAAGCTTCCCCTGATCACCGAAGCTAGGACTACAAGGAATACGTAAGTAAAAAAATGCATTTACTCTACAGCAAGGAGGAAGTCTCAGCATGTAGAAGGATCTGAGCTTCAGGATGATAGTCCTCCTGCAACATTAGCCACAGGCAAGGCTTTGGACATTATTAGAAAAACGAGACGGGT
Source organism: Miniopterus natalensis (assembly GCF_054644295.1). Lineage (NCBI taxonomy): Eukaryota > Metazoa > Chordata > Mammalia > Chiroptera > Miniopteridae > Miniopterus > Miniopterus natalensis. The sequence continues at coordinate 21,647,494 of NC_142085.1, forward strand.
GGAAAACTCAGTCACAGGGTATCAGATAGATATGGCAAGTCTCCCGAAGCGCAAGCTAGAATGCAAAACTGTTTCTCCACCAGAAAGGAAGCAATAGTAATCATATTTGCAGATTAAATACTTGGCAGAGAACAAAAGTCATGGTATGGTTAGCTGTATAAACACAAATTTTTAGACTTGAAGCAGTGATTCAAGTCTAAAATTTCTCCAGGACTTAAGGGAATGAGGTGATAGAGGAAGAAGCCACCTTTGTCATGAATCACTTAGCAAGCACTAATCTGGTTAAAACACAGGCGATGTGTTGATTCTCTTCAATAATTCAGAAAATGCAATTTAAAATGACATAACCCTGACAAAAATGAAAATAATATCCACTTTGCCTAGAGTGTGGATAAATATGCACTTACACAGTGAGTATGGGAATACAAATTGATATGCTTTTCTGAAAAATAGGTGAGAAAGTCTGTTAGAAAAGCCTTAAAATGTGTAGCCTAGTGACCCACTTCTCTGAGATTGTCTTAAGGGATAATTAGAGTTAAGGGAAGATGTTTAGCAATGAGAAATGCTTACTACTATACTGTTTTCATAATATATGTGGGTGCCAACCTAAATGTCTAACAAACAGTGGGGGTCATTTAAATAAAGTATGGGGTATCCACATAATAGAATATTGTGCAAACATTAAAACTGTATGTGGACATATTTATCAACATGAAAATACGGCATGCCCACAACATTGTATTAAATGAAAGAAGAAAAGAAAATAGGTATGTTTTGTAATGTGGACAGTAAATGAGTGCTGGCAGGGAGGAGTATGGATTAAAAATTTTGCCTTCATGTTTGTACTTTCTCATTTTTGATACTATGTACTGTTTTCTTTTTTTAACAAGAAGTTATTTTTAAATATAAGAGCAATCTTAGAAACAAGAAAGTCCATAAGTCAGTGAAGAGAATTTTATGCCCCTTTACTAAATAATTAATAAGCGTTGTATGTGTCACAGATGGATGAGTCTGAGAAAAAGCATTTAAAAATTCTGGGGAAGCAGCAAAATTAGGTCAAGAAATAATAATGAATGTCTTTAGTTATCATAACTTAGGTGGACAGAATATTATAAGAGTTCTAAGAGTTGGAGTTGAGATTTTTCACAAAAGACTGTGTCCTAGAACAAACAGATCGCAAGCAAAAGAAACCCCCTCTTTTGACTGTTGCCTTAAAGAGCTGATCCAGAAAGTAGGAATCATAAAGGAGTCCAAAAACAATGAAAAAGAACTTTATGAAAAGGGAAAGAGCCAATCTGACAGTCGTCAGGACTTCTAAGTATTTAAATAGTGTTGAGGAGAGGAATAAATTCAGAGATTAAACAAACCAACAACAATGTGTGACCCGCAGAAGATCCTCTGCCTAGAGCCCTGTGGGAATTTCACCGGCTGATCTCTGGGCCTGTGAACTGCCCTCAGTGTCCAGTGGCTGACGGTGGGGCTCAGCTGAAGAGACTGGAATGTGCACATAGAGGAACATGACTGAAAGGGAGTTGAGGCCATGAGATGCAGACACTGGTGATCGGGGCTGGCAGCTACAGCTCGGGGGAAATCTAGGTCTGACTGTACACATCTTTCCATAGCAAAGAGGACCATTCTAAGGTTGGCAGGCAAAGGGGGCAGTTCAAAAGAAATAGAAAATATTATTTTCGCTTTTTCTGACTGTGTGAGGTCTCAGCTTCTGGCCCTCCCTGTACCGTTCAGGTGTGAGAAGCTCCAGAGAGGCACGGTGAAGTTTGCAAGAATCCAAAGAAAGGCTGCCATGTGCATCGGAGCTACACCCGAAGGAGAAAGGAGAGGGGAAAACGCGGGAGAAAAGGGGGCAAGAGTGGCTGTTAATAAATGTTAGTTTCTTTTCACAGGATACTTTGTTTAGCCCTCAAAGCTCACTTACCTGGCAAACCACGCTTGATCTAGTAACCTGACTTTTATTATTCTCAGTTCATTGTGGGAACATAGTGGACCTCGGTCCCTCACTTTCTAGCTGTGTGACTGCAGGCGAGTGTGAACTCTGGTGCGCTGGTTTCCTCATTTGTGTAATAGGTCTGATAGTCCGCCTGTAAGGAATTGCCGAAATCGCTCAAATTGGGTGCTCTAGAATGTGGGGGCCATTGAAATTTGAGTTATGGCCAGGCGTTCCTTGCTCGTGCTCATGAAAGACTATGTCACCCGGTTGGTAATGAGCTTAGGGAAGTCCTTCAGGTTCGGTCTCATGTCGCGGTTGGAACTGACATGAATGGGGCTGCTGCATACAGCAGGCCTCCCGTATGTCTCCCTTATTCCTGTGTTTCCAAAAGAGAGGCAATCTGCTGGATTCACGGGCAAAAACATTTCTCTCTCTGAGCCACAAGCTGACACAAGGGCAAGAACTGAGTTAAATTGCTCCCATCAGCTCTTGGTTTTCAATGAAAGGAACGCAGATCCTATGGGATTGGCTAACTCTGAGAACCTTTGGCTGAGGCGTATCATTGCGGTCTCAAAGATGTAATTTTATTAAGAGAAAATATGAACTTAATGTCTCCAAATGTTTTAATTATTTATCTACCACTGTTGCAACTTGTCCTCTGATGTTGGCTGTGAGGCAGATGCAGATTTAAGCAGCATTTTAGTGATTATCATATCAGCATCAGCTCTTCCTTGGTACTGGAAATCAAATCCAAAGACTTATTTTCCCTTGTTTTTAACTTATTTTTGTTTTATGACAGGGATGAAAAAAATCACCATTATTGAGGCTACAGTAGAGCTTAAAATAGCTCAGAAAGTCATAAACATCTGTCAATTTAATTGTAAAAAAAATACATACAGGGTGTCCCCCCAAAATGTATACATACTTTAACAGCTGATAGCTATAGATTCTATTACATTTTGAAAATGAAATGTATTTTGATAAACACTGCCTTCAAAGTGCATATATGTTTTTTGGGGGGACACCCCATATATATATACATATATATATGTGTATGTATCTATATATATGTATATTTGTATCCTGGAAACATAGGGACACAACCTATTTTGGAGGGTCAAAGAATTCTTGACACAAAGAATGACCTTATATTGTAAGTCGCTAAAGCAATGTTGCAGTTTCCTCATTAGAAATAGGATACTCAAAATCCTGTTGCTCCTTATATAATCTATTTAATTTGATTTAAATGACCATGTTTTGAGGCTTCAAAGTATGGTTGGCACTTTGATGGAGCTGCACTAAACCATAATAATGTTTTAAAAGTACCAGACAAAATAACTTGCTGAATAGAAGCTAATTAAATCTTTTTCCTTCCTGTGTTTGACTTAGGATTAAATATGTACACATCTCCTTCCATCTTTAATTCCCTACCTCACTTGAGGAAGCAAATATCGAAGTGGCTGAATTATCTGATATGTAGAGGAGGAGACTACCTTTAGTGCCAGGGAACTGTGGACTCTGACGTGTGGTGGAGGCCTTAGCCGCCAGGCAGTAAACCTGCAGGGCTTTACATTTAAATAAAGGGAAACTGATTCAGTCTTCTGGGGGAAAAAGCCAAGTTGGCTTGGCCTTCATCTTTCACAACTTTGAGATCACATGGTTTTTTAAAAACTGTTTGAAGAAGAGTCTTTGTTTAAATGATTGTTTACTGCTGCATAAATTACAGTATTTTTAACTCTAAACTCACCTAGAAGCTAAAGTAGGCAAATGGTGACAAAAACCATGGGGAAAATACTTACTGTGCTTGTAAATTTCAGTTCAGCTAATATAGGCATATATCCTAAGAATTACATCAGTAAATCAAGATAGTGATGAAAAACACTGACCCTGGTGCTTGATCAATAAAATGCATATGAAATACCTGCTGGTCATCGTACTGAGTGCTTCAGAGAAACAGGTGAAGTGTGATGTGTGCTTTGTCCCCAGGAGGACTTTCCCCGTCATTCTCAGACAGGGTTTTCAGAGACCAAGGCCTTTTTTTCAGAAAGTCAGGGAGCCACCTCAGGGCCAAGGGAAATCCAAGAACACCACACAGGACCAGGGTCTACTTCAATATAAGCATCTTTTGGGGAGAGAGAAGGTCCTCCCTCTGTTTCATATGAAAAATATTCTACTGCTTTAAATAAAAATTAGAAGATCAGCTAATGCCTTTCTTTCAGAGATGGTAAAATTAAAATTTATGATCAAATATTATCCTATGTGCATATGTTTTGCATTTCCTTTCACTATTCTCCTCTTATATAAGCTCATCATAAATTCCTTAGAAGGAAAAAAAATTGTTTGCTTAACAGAATTTTAAATAACCACAAGTTATGGCCATTGTATTTCCTGTGGGTTGCTTGGTGTAGAAACTCTATAGGTTTCTGTTACTGACTCTCTTTTTGGATTTATTTTAGATTGCAAGTCCAATATGTTTTAATTTCTCTTCGAGAATTAAAATTAGATTTTTTTTAACAGAAAAGAATTTACTAAATCCCTAGTACAGATTCAGAATAGATGTCCATACCCAGGGCAGGTAGGGGAAGGTGTGGATATAAAATAAGTTTAAAACCTGGCCCTGCCCACGAGTAGCTCATAGTATGGCTGGGCAGACCAGATAAAGATACAAGAAGCCACAATGCATAAGACAGATTTCTTTACAGAAAAAATTGCTTTCTCCAGCTATCCTTCATGAGGTAAGGGTAATTAAATAGAATGTGTGGACTGAGTAAGCGTTGGGAATAAATAAGTTATGTGAAGGAGAAAGAAAAATTTCAGCTCTTAGGGTTTTCCCGACATCACAAATAAAATGTTAAACTAAGGAGAAAACCCAGTACCTTCGAAGCACTTTGCTGCCAAGGGGCTTGGCATTTCCATAATGGTGGGGAAGGAGAGACATCTCTGATTTCCATAGTATTTTGTAATTAATTTGGTACTCTTATGGAAAATTAATTGGTTTTTGGATAATGAAATAGAAAGAAATATCCAGACTCTGGCATATTAAAAGAAATTCTCTTTAATAGACACAGTGTCAGCCTGATAATGTGGTCTTGCTCCCTCAGGTGCTCAGATGCAGTTCCAGGGCAGCCCGAGAGAGCCTCGGCGGCTTAACAGTTAAGCAAGCTTCTCCCTCGCAACTAAAGCTAAGCAGATTAATTAAAACTTAAAAGCATTATGATTTAGTTATGAATAACAGTTTGCGGTGACAGAGCTCCCTGTCTATAATTCACCATAACAAAATGACACTTGGGCTCTCTGCTGCTATAATTAGCTTTTGATATACTATTTCTTGGAAATTTCTCACCAGCCACAGCCTGTGTGTTTCCAGATGTCCTGCACATACTTAAAAATGGTAAACATTAATTTATAGGGATGACAGCTGTGGGTCAAGTTTGAGGTTGATGGATAATTCCTTATTCAAATGTGTGCCTATGCGGCTTCATTTGTCATCTCCTGGCGAAACAGAAAGCCATTCTACACGTTCCTAGTTAATATTTCATTTTTTTTTCATAAATTATCTGTAAAAGCAAAAGCGATAGAATTTAGACCTTTCTCCACCATATGGCACAGAATATTAATGGAGCTGAGGGTTTTTAAAAATTATTTTGCAGCCAGAAGGGTTGTGATTTGTTAACCTGACACCTTGTATTTGCACAGCGCTAAGCACACAGTGGGCGCTCAATAAATGCTGCCTAGTGACTGTGAGGGAGCTCAAACATTTTCTTGGTGACAGGTCATAATTCCTCCAGGCAGCCTTCCCATTTTACAAATTAAGACATAGCAGAGCGGAGAAGTTTCCCTAAGAGGTAATAAAGTGATTTATCTCTAGGTCACACTCAACTCAAGAGTGTAGAAAATGACCCGTGCTCACAGAAAATGTATTCTCTCTGACTTTTTTATTGGATTAGACTCAAAGTTCACATCTCACCAAGCTCCCTCTCTCTCTGACTGTATGGAGCCAAAAGAGATCCCTGAAACATAAAGGGAAAGCTCAGTCCTTTGGCAGATTGTCTTATCTATGAAGCACTAAGCTACTTTGACCGAACTTTCCACCAAACTGGCTGATGCATTTTTCAGTTTTGAAATGACAGTTTGTGCAGAAAGTTGGTGCTTTTGGTATACAGCCATGTTCATAATCCTGTATCCCTGCTATGAATGTATAAGCAACAAAAATATCTCATCAGTGCAATAAAATATATAATGCAACTAGTTATTGGGCCTCGTGCAGACCAAACATCTGGAAAATGACCAATGTTGACCAAATCAAGGTGTTTTAGTGCTGCGTAACCTGCCACCTAGCCTATATTACTTTAACCTAATTTATCCACACAGGAGACTGGATCCTCTTATTGAACTACCAGAAATTGAGGTTTAAAAATAATATGGCTTCTGGAAACAAGGAATGCTTGTCATTTAATTTCCTAGTCACTTACTAGTCATGAATGGGTTATTCTGCAAAGCATCCCTGAAAACCAGAAAATGTTATTTCAGTGGATCCATATGCAAAATGAAGAATTTAAGACACAAAGAATTTTGATAACTTGCCTAATGGTCGAAGGTAAATTTGCAAGTGAACGAAGAATACAATTGTGTATGTTTGTTTTTTTAAGCTAAATTTTATGTTTTTCAACAAAACTGTTGGCATCATTACATTTTTATCCTTGTGTCTGTGCTAAATGTTCATGGAACTCTGAGTCTTTGACCATGTCATGTATTCACGTAGTAGGCAATCGTTTGATCATGGTGGACAACTGGGCAGGATAGGTTTTATTTAGTAAACTCATAAAGTTTTGTTGTTGTTGCTGTTGTTTTTATTTTGGGGAGTTTGCAATCTCTATTCAGATGGTTGGTTAAAACAGTGTGCATGGTTGGGACAGAGTTAAACAGAGCCAACCTCAGGTTGTGTGACAATTGGAACACTGGGACAAAAGGACAAGAAAACATTTTTAATATTTACAGTATGCAATTTGGAAACATTGGCAATAATCATAATACTTTATTCAGGATTCATAAAAGTGATACTAAATTCTCAAAGCAAATAAATTTTTTTTTAAAAGTATAAGCCTGTTAAAGGATGCCAAGTAAAAACAGAAATTTATAAAAATGTAAATGTTAAACCCATAATAATTTTAACAAAAATGTTAGTTGAAAATTAATAAAAATAAATCATTATGTAGAAATAAACTAAACCCCAAATTTTAAAAAAATCTTGGAAATGGAAAGTAAAATAACATTTGATCTTTTAAATTAAGTATTATTGGTCTAAGAAAACCTTGTATTTTTAAGAAAAATTGCCATCTGTAGTAGTTTTTCAGAATCTACACTAATTATAACTACATTAGTAACAAGCTAAATGTGAATACTTTATTTAAACTTCAAATAATCTCATCTTTTATTCATCCATGAGAATTTCCTTAACAATTGGTTTTTGAGAAGGAGGTGTGAGGACAACAATTTTTTTTTTAATAGTGGCCTTTAATTTCCTCAACAAAACCCACAGTTGTCTTCTTGGTCTTTCTCTTCAGCTTCAGTGGGTATCTTCTCCCAAAGCTGTTAGCTCATTTCCATGGGCATGCTCATTGTCTGTGTCTGCGACATCTTCGAGGTAGAGCAGGGGTTACTCAGATGATAGGAGTTTCACTCTGCCCATTCTCTTTTTCTTCCTTCCCTTAAGAATTATGGAGTTAGAGAACACTTTCTAAATTAGGACCACATTCACCTGATTCAAAATGTTAAGTTTCTATATATGTGTACACACACACACACACACACACAGAAATCTCACAATGTACATGACTCAGATTTCAGAGTTTTTCAGCCCCTCCATGGCCATATTACAGCAACGAAATCTTTGGTGTTTTGTACTCAAAAACCGCACTCTGCCAGGTAACTGGATATTGTGGGGAATATGGCCCGCTCTGCCACGCATCCCCTTGTTGTGAACTCCAATTTAATGTTCTCTCCGGCTTACCTCTCAGAGAAGTTGTGCTGCTCCTTAGAAGCTGCTGAAATGCTGCCAATATTTTGGAAACTTCGAATTATGCCTCCTCTGTCCTCGGTCGCTAGAGAACTCAGAGCCCATTTCCCATCTATTCTTGTAGAAAGGAGTATCCCACTTTGGGATACTAACTTTCTCCATTCCAATTTACTTGTCTACCTTAGATTTCCCTTTGCCTTTTGGCATTTTTTTCTATGATGATATGTGCATTCTGAAAGACTTCTGGTTTTTGTTGTTTTTTTTAAAAAACAATAAAAGTTAGAGGACTACAAAGTAAAAGAGCTAAAGGAACTACAGGAGTAAAATTAGAAGAAGTGGAAAAAAAGAAAGAAAAAAAAATATCAAAGGAGCCAAACAATGATAGAATTAATTTGGACTAAAAATTATAGAATTAATTCATACTGCATAAATAGCTAAAGAAATAATTTACACATCACCACTAATTTCTTTCTATTTTTTCAATCCTTACCCGAGGATATGCTCATTGATTTTGGGGGGGGGGGGGGGAGAAGGAGAGAGAGGCATCAGTGTGAGAGAAAAGTATACATTGGTTTCCTCTCCTGCGGGCCTTGCCCCAACCAGGGACCAAACCCACAAGCTAGGTAGGTGCCCTGACTGGGAATCAAGCCTGCGACCCTTCAGTGTAGGGGACAAAACTGAGCCAACTGACCGCACCGCCAGGGCCACCACTCATTTCTTAACAAATCAGATCTTGGAATGCTTTTGTCAGTGTTCTTTGTTGCTTAGCTTGTTATGAGCTTACTCTGACATGAGTTTCTGATGGGTAACCATCTAAGTGTTGCTCATCTTTGAATCTTCCACCCTGCCCCAACGTCTAGCCTTTTGTCTAGAACATACTAGAATCTCAGTAAGTAGGCACCGGTTGAAATACATTATGCAGTACTCAGGTTTTCAGGATAGTATGAAATATTTTGGCACTTATTTAATGTTGGTTCTTTCAATTATTTCACCAGAAGCACAATGGTCAGGTAAAAAAGAAACATCTAGGGCTTGTGTTGGGGGTGGAAGAGGGTTATGTTGCTGATTTTTCTTCTGCATGAGAAGGACACAGCTCTTTCAAATTCAGCAGCTGAGTGGATCCATATGCCTCCCAGGCAGAATGTAGCCTGGGTAATGCTTCGGATAATGTAATTAATTAACCCTTTGTAGTCTTAGAATTTCAAACTTCTAGGTAATGGCATTTTATAGTAATTTTCCTTGGCTCTGTATAAGATCTTTAGTAGAATCACAAAAATAAGTTTTGCATGTAAATGTAAATGGTGGAAATAAGGCAGTGAAAGTTATTAAAATGAACATGATAAATTTGGATAAAAGCGGCTTAATACAATAAACTATATCTTACATGATCATTTGTATTCTGTAAATCATTGGTGAATGCCCACTGTTTTTTAATCTTTGCTTTGTAACTTTAATTCTGGTTTGGTTTGATAATCAGCATCTCTTTTTAAATAAATGATAATTTCAAATTTTTGAAGAAAAACAACCTTATTTTATAGGAGCCAGTAAGTTTTAAATGATTTAATCATTTAGTATGTGCTCAAAGAAAGTCTGTAAGGGGATATGGGTGCATAAGAGACCCAGTGAATGAATGACTTGTCGAAATGAAGGTTGTCTAGTCAACTGGACCTCCGAATGAGACTCAAGATTGGAGTGTCATCTCATAGGCCACAGCAGGACAAAATGCTAAATGCATAAAGGGAATATTATAGCTAATAGAGGGACCAGGCATCAAAAATAGTAAACACACACACACAATTTATGTAAATTTATTAATTAATAGATATTCTTAAAGTGTGTCAGTCTTGAAAATTGACTACTATGTTTAATATTTACCACTGAGAAATGTCACATAATAAAAAGTACCCCATATTTGAAAAGAACAAAACGTTTTTTAGATGTTCTCAGTCTCTCTTAGTTTTCTCTTTCTCTCTCCTGCCCTCCTTTCACCTTCCCGATCTTCTTTTTCCATTCATTCATATCTCTAAAGTTGAGTAGGACATACATCTAAATAATTCTTTGGCTGTTATATTACAATTCTATACATTCTGAGAAAATGTTTTTCCTTCACTTACAAAAATATTTTTTACCCCAACTCTTCTCTCAATTGTGGAAATCAGTGGTATTAATGTGTCCAGTATGCATTTATATTAATGGTATTAATAGTAGCTATTTAACTGTGAACCTCTAAACAGGTATATTAGAAATATGCCACATAATCTTGCCCAAATGCCATTTCAATGTCAATAAAAACCTATGAATCAAGAATCAACTAAAAATAGTAAATAGAACCTGTAGCTTCACTTCTGAGACTGTACTCTGCACCAACCTAAGGACTTTTGCTGAACATGAGATTGGTTGTCCCAGTTTAATTTTAGAAGATAATTTATAACAAAAATCATTCATGATTATCACAAGGACAGAGAGAATGTAATGAGTGGGGTGACTTTGGAAAACATTAAAATAACACAATGGCAGGAGATGTGTAGGCAAGAGAAAGGAACGTTTTGCCAAAAGATACAACAGATGTTTCATTCTAGGGGAATTTAATACACGAAGTAAGTGGACTTTTTTTGTACACTAGTGTCAAATATATTCTCAGATATATGTTAATTTTTTTATATCAATGAATCAAGTTTGGCCATAGAACGGGATTGTGAGTTTCTGAATTGAGAAACACAACTGTCAGTTGAAGGCGTTGTCAGTTGAAGGCACAGTTGTCAAGATATTCAGTGCTGGGAAATGGAGGGCTTTCAAGAATATGGCCCGAGTACAAAGTTTGTGAGATAACTGTCTCCTTGAGCTAGCATTTGTAATCATTTCTGATTGCGTGCCATTCTTACATCTTGTAAGTTTAGGGTTTTGGATAGCTGGGGTAAACTGTTTATAAATAGAAAATAGTTTTATAATGAATATTCACATGGACTTATTTGACTTGGGTCATACTCTGTCACTCCTGCAATCCCTCGGTGCCCAGACGATGCCCAACTAACTGAACCACACCAGCCATGGTCATATGCTATTTATATTATAACCACATAGGTATAGCTATAGATACGTCTGAAGGTATGGATAAAAATGAAACATTCCCACTCCTTTATGTTGCTATTTTTTCCTTTGGGCATCCTGCTGTACTTTGGTCTGTGTCGGATTGGAAGCTCTGAAGGCACGTGGTCCAAGTAGGAGGTCTCTCTCCCCTCCCTTCCCCAGGTGTCTGGTGTGAAGCCACAAGCCCAGGGGACTTTCAATAAATAGAAATTCACTGCTACAACTGCAACTACCAGATATAAAGATCAATAGGATAAAAAATCGAGTCCTACCCCAGGCTCCATGATAATTTTGTTTTGACAAAGCCCCAGAGCCCATAAGGAGGAATGTACACACAAAAAAGACTGGAGGAGAAGGAAATTTTACCTGGTTTCTTATGATGACAAAATGAACAAGCTTGTTGAACATGGAAAAAAGCCCTCCTAAGTATCTTCTGTGGGCTAAGTGGGGGGGAATGAGGAAGAGTTAGATTGCACTGCTCTTTAAGTACACAGGTTCGTCAAAATCCTTCCTCCCACACCACCCAAGAAAATGGACTACTAACCCTGAACGTCCATTAGACCGACCCTCGTCACCAAACCCAAGCTGGTAGAAATGCATTTCCACTCAGGGGACATTTAAATAAGAGGTTCTCAGCTTGTGATCTAAGCTCCTTGACCTCTAGACGTCATTTTCTTTATCTTTACTTTCTCCTTTATTTTCTTTGTGAGCTTGTCTGTTCAATTTGGGTATAGAAATAAAAGGCCTATTTTATCAAAGGGGGAAACAGAGGTATAGTGACGGTAACTCTCATTCACATTCTCTATAAAAATGTCATTTCAATGCCTTTTTGTCTTATTTACACTTTCACAAATATAGATATTTAATAGGGTAACCTAGCTCATTTACATCAGTGTCAGGAAAACATACCTTTTAGGGTTTAAAAACTACTAATTCTGCGTTAGAAAATTAAGAAGGAAGTGGGGGCAACGCTGAAAGGTCTCTCCTGCCCTTCTGAAGGACTTTGGGGCCACGCTTAAGTCTCAGATCTATAAATGTCCAATGTTCTCTAGACCCCCTGGAATGTGTATTAAATTCTAGCATTTGAGCTAACGATACAATAGCTCGCAGATCTATCTCAGGATTCTTTTCCTTAATATGTAGAGATTCCACGGAACATCGGAAATTCCCTAGTCAGTACTTTTTAAAATTATACATTTGTCAAACTATAGGTCCTTTGAAAAGGAGGCCTCCATGCTGCATTTTTCTAGTTTTCCCCTCCTTTACATGCCACTATAACAATATTGTGTACTTCTTCACTCTCTTTCTTGCTGCTGGGGACATTTATCTTCTTTATATTTCTTTCCTCCAACTCAGTGTATCTCTTGGCACAGGACTGCAGATAAGCCCTTTAGAAAATAGAACTAAACAGAAATAATCAGAAATAGGCTAATGATATAGTATAGTATTTATAATAGCAAAATCCTAATTTCATTAAACAAATTGCATTATACCCCAAAATGTAATATTATGCTGCTATTGAAATAATGATCGTAAAGAATTTATAACGATGGGGGAAATGTTTATTATATAATAAGTTATAGTGACCATAAAACTATGGATAATATAACGTCAGCTATATACAAAAGTATATACATAGAAAAGAGGTTAGAAGATAGTACACCAAAATATACCAAGATTATCTCTAACTGTTGGGATAGTTTACAAATATTCTGCCATGAGCACGTATTCTAGCAAAAATTCCTGATAACCAATTTATTCAGAACCTGCTTGGCACTTGGTATAGAGAGCTAGGTGTGTGCATCTATTGGCACATTTAATCATTGCTGTGCCCTGTCCAGTAGATCTTAATTTCATTTCACATAGAAGAAACCCACATCTCAGAAATTCTGAACAAATTATATTAGGTCACACAGCTACCACTAACAATTAGTAACCCCATTTTACAGGGGAAAACACTGAGGCTCAGAGAGATTAATTAGCTTGCTCAAGGTCATTTTACCAGTAAGCAGCAGGACACATTTGAACCCAGACTTTTCTGACTCCAAATGTCCCGGTGTTTCCAACCTATTGCACGGCCTCTCTGAAAACAAATAAACACAGACAATGACAACAAAAGGTACATTTCAAAGGGTAACAAAGAAATGGAAGGGTGTCAATAGGAAAGAAATCGAAGAGTATTTTGTTTCTGCATTAATATCTGAGCTAGTTAGCTGTCCTACTAAGCCCGCCGATGTGTGAAAAACGCGCACTGTTTTCATAGAATCTACCTTCCGAGATTTCAAAACTTACATGGGAAGTGTTTTCTGGTGTCTCAGTAAATGTTTTTGGTTGTTCTTCCCACTGATAATCCATACCAGTTTGAAACCGGTTACACTTCAAGCAGATTTGAAAACTATCTATTCTCAGTCTGCAGATAATGCATGCTCTGGTCCTATATTCATGCAATGGTTTTTCTTGACTAATGGTTTCCTGTCTGTTTGGGGCTAGAAAATTCGAATAAAATCTGCAAACATTACTGGCAGAAATACGGCGTGTCATCAGAAACTGCTGTGGAAACTCAAAGATAGATAAGAAATAATGAGGTTTATAGATTCATTAGCATTTGAATGATGAAACGTGTATATGTGTTACTCCTTTGATCAATACTGCCCTGGAGGGAAAGTACTGTATTTAATTGTCTTTCCCAGACCTTCCACTGTGGACATCTGGCTATGCAGTCCTGTGGCGGGACATTTCATTGCTCGGTGTCGTAGAATTCTACTTCCTGTTCTATTACCGGTGACAGTGGACATTACGAGGATCCGTGTGAGAAGGCCTGGTCAGAATGCTGGGGGCACGTTCAGGAGGGCGTGGCCTCTGTTCTCCCTGCTTTGCCCCGACTTGAGCAGCAGGCATGCTGTGGGTGAACACATCACAGGTAGTTGTTAAATCTGAGTGATTTTATTCTATATGCTGTATCGTGTGCAGATGGTCCCCCACTTATTATTTTTAGACTTTAAAAAAGATGCTGTGAAAGCAATATTAATTCAGGGGAAGCTATACCTGGAATTTTGAAATCCGGCCTTTTCCCAGGCTAGTGATGGGCAGGATACTCTTGTGATGCTGGGCAGAGGCAGTGAGCCGGGGCTCCCAGGCAAACTGTACTCAGGAGGTGAGCCACCAGCCCTCCAGTGCACTTCGCTGCCAGCGTTTCTTGGCTATGGTATTCTGAGCATGTTTAAGGCAGACGAGGCTCGGCTACGGTGATTGGGAGGTTAGGGTATTCCAAGTCCTTCAACATCTATATCCATTAACTTCATTTCATAGTATTGAAACCTTTTCTTGATTTGGAGCTTCAAATACTAGTGCCAAGGTGTCTGAATTACCTTCATTCCTTAGGGTAATGATGTCTTCGTTGCCAGCGCATTTTAATATTTTGGACCTGCTGGCGAGTTTCACACCCATGGCCAGGTTGTGGCGGCAGAGGTGGGCATGAAGGCCCTCGGAGCTCAGGGTGAGCTGTACCAGAGACCTGGGACCAGTCCATGCTCTGCAGGTTCATGCTACTCAAGCTGAAGTCCCAGCGGGCATCATCGATGAGGTCCTTAAGGGCCTCCAACACCTTTTTCAGGAACCGAGCCCTGGACAGGCACAATTAGAACAGGGTGGCCAGTCGCAGGGACCAGGCGAGAGGTGAAGGGAAGGAGATGTAGCAGGCTTAGCCTTCACAGAGTGAGAGCCAACAGGCTAACTCAGAGATGGGAGCCTGAGATCAAAGAAGATCTGTTAAATGAATTTTCAACTTATGATAACTTCAACTGACATGGGTTTATTGGGTCTTAACCCCACCACAAATCTAGGAGCGTATGTTCATCTGTGAACTATTCCATTAGATGAGTTCCACAGGCGCTACGAAGGCTGCCTTTCCTTTGTGATTTCCCAATCCATTTACGAACTTCACATATGCAAACAAGGCCAAGGTCACGTTGTATTGTGGGGAAAAATCCAGTGAATTAGAGTCAGAGAGAATTGGCATCAAGTATTGACATCACTGTTTTCTAGCTCTGTGATATTCAGGGAATTAATCAATGTGTGCCTCAGTTCCCTCATCTGTGAAATGGGGGCATTAATACCTATCTCATGGAATCTTGAAGAGAATTAAATGAGTAACACAAATGAAAAGTCGGACTTATTATGTAAATTATTTTACTTCTCCCTTTTACCTCTTCTCAGTGATCTGTGCTGACAAAGTGGTCAAAGTGAACTAGTATATGTAGTAATAATCTAAAACAAGATTTGTTGCAAAAAGATTATTTTAATAATATATTAAATAATCTAAACCAGAAATGTTGCAAAAAGATTGTTTTTTAAACCAGAAATGTATTATATGACTGGGGGTGGGGGGTCGGAGGTTTGCCTACTTTAAGCTGTATTAAAATTATTTGCCAAAGGGCTAGCCAGGTGACAGGGAGGAGTGTGCTGCAGAAGCAAACACAGGGTTGATGGTAGCCAGTAGCCAGTGTGGGATATCAAATATGCCCTGAATAAAATATAAAGTGGATATTCTCTAAGTGGATAATTGAGAATTTCTTGTATTTTGTTTCCTTGCTTATGAACTGGTGGCACACATGAGGGATGGGGTAATCCAGGAGCTAATGGAGGGCAAATTCTAAAATGCCCCGAAACTTACCTTGCTAGAGAGAAGGATGCCAGTGTCTACCAGTTTCTGCTTGTTAATTTCTACGGTTGCTGCTACTGGGGAAATTGTCCTCATTTGCATTGTCTTTCAGTGACCTACCTGGAGGCAAACACCTGCAGACACTTTATGTTCACAGAAAGTATCACTTGGGACAGAGAGTCACATCCATTCAGTGCAACCAACTATGTAAAAATAACATTATGGGCAAATATTTCAAAGCTTAACATTTCAAACGATCGCTTCACATACTATTTTACCCCCTCTTATTGCTCATAAGTAATATATATCGTGGCCAACATAACTTCTTGGCCTCCCCTTTGCCCTGTGTTTTTAACTTTTCAGATGGAATTCTCAGAGTTAATTGTAGGAATTCCACACTGCATTCATATTTTTTAAAAGAGAGGAAAATGTCCCTGGTGAAAGAATGATTTGATTTCCGTTGAAAACAAAGAATGAATTTAAAAAAATAATAAAAAGGAAATGCATTTGGAAATGTGAATAGGTATGTTACTTATAAATTATGCATGTGTGCATGATTACATATTAAAGAGAATCTGTTAGTCATAAAAATAATCATTTGCATATTGTTCCATATACAAACGTAGTTTACTCTAAATTCAAGGGTATATGCATATATATGAAAAATATATATTGTCCACATAATTATAATTTATGAATTTTACAGTTTAAGAAAAATCGCCTGGAAAGAAAAAACTAATGCGTATTAGCAATTTTTAAATGTATAAGTTCATTTTTAAAAACTATTTCCTTGGGCTGCTTATAATAGTCTTCAAAATAATAGTTTGGAGTTGGAATGTTTCCTTTCTTGAATTAATGTTCAAAATCTCTTTCTATTTTATTTATTTCTATTTGTATGTGTGTGTTCTTAATAGTCATAGCAAAATAGATTCAGCTGGTTTGGGGTTATAAGAGACTTTTTAAAAGTACTCCCTCTGTATTGTCAAGATACTGTTTGCATTGAAGTTATAAACTATATGTTTGACTTAGTTACAGAGCCCACTGAAGGAGGACAATCAAGCTATATTTAAAGAAAATAAATTAAAAATTTCAAAGTGATCATGACTTAAAATTAACATGTTTACCACAAATGTAGTAGAAATGTAATTGGTATTTTTTTTTTTTTTTTAATGGCTAAAACAATTAAAAAGTCTGCCTTAAAGACTTTCTCCCTTAGGCAGATATACTTAAAAGTTTCCTGTATTTAGGTTTTGGCTTTTCATTTGGAGCTTTCTGAACATGGAAATAAAGAATAAAATTTTGGGTAATTTATATCCTGTGACATTCACCTATTATTCTTTGTATTGATATTGAGAAGCATCAAGTACATCCTCTTAAAATTACTAGTAGTAGATTGGGTTCATCTGCGTATTGATGAGGAAACTAAGACACAGAAAAAAATATTTTGCTACCTATATGTGCAGAGACAGTATGTGGTCATAAATATATTCTCTTTAATGACCCTGGGACTCACATCACAATAGCAAACAACAGATGACCTCCCATCTCCAGTAAGTCTACAGAGCCCCTGGCCAAGACAGCTTACTCATGACATTAACCTAGTTATTGCCGAGGGTAGTTATCCCGTTTATGTGTTAGTCTATTCTCAGGTAGCCTGCAACTTTGTGAGGATTCATGCATTCCTATTACCTCCCCAGCCCGCTCTGTCTAACATTATACTTTGATATGAATCAAGGTTTATTAGATAGTTGGTTGCAAAACATTCCTGTGTGTATTACAGTGCAAATAGAATGATTTACTTTGCAGAACTAAAATAATAAGAAATGAAAAGAAAGCAGTAAATGTGGAGATAAGGGAGACTTTTAAGAAGAAATTATTATTTTTATGGATGGGATTCATACATCTCAGGACTAACTTAAGTATCACTTATTGTGGGTTTTTAATAACAGTCACATTCTATTTTCTTGTAGGCGGTCTCCTGAGCCCCAGGTAACAGAATCGGCCTTCTCCAAGACTCACTGATCTCACAGGCTATGGCTATTCGCGTGGGGAAGTGGAGGCGATTCTGCTCCTTGGATCGGGTAACATAAACCCTCTCTTTCAAGAAAAGAGCAACCCGGCCGGGCGTGCCTCAGCGGCTGAGCGTCGACCTAGGACCCGGGCGGTCAGGGTTCGATTCCCTGTCTGGGCCTATGCCCCGGGTGCGGGTTCGATCCCCAGGCGGGGGTGCGCAGGAGGCAGCCGATCAGTGACCCTCTCATCATTGACGTTTCTCTCTCCCCCTCCCTCTCCTTTCCTCTCTCTCTAAAATCAGTAAAGATATATTTAAAAAAAAAAAAAAAAAAAAGTATGGAGCTGCCAGGAAAGATTCACCGCCATTAGAAACTGCTGGGTGGGTGGGTTGACATAACCCCGTCCCGAGGGAACCGACGGAACCGGCGCGCACTCGGAAGCCCTGCCGTCGAGGCCTGCGAGCCCGAGCGCTCGGGCGCTGTGAGCGGCTGCGGCCGAGCCCCGCCCCGCCTCCCGCAGCCCGTCGGCGCCGCGCGCGCCCGGGAGGTGCCGCGATCCGCCTCTCCCCAAGCAGCCTCTCTCCCCAGGATTTCCGCGGAGCAACCTCACGCAAATCTGAAAATATTAATAGCCTAATTACCAGTGCCTTCATTTGCAAGTCTTAATTCGTTCTTCCTTCTCGCCCTTCCCCGCCCACCTCCGCCACCCCTCCCTAGACTTCAGCGAGCGAAGAGGGAATGGGGGGGGGGGGGGGGACAGTGAACTTCGCCACAAAATAAGTCAAGGGAGAAATGAAGTACTAATTAAGAAAGCCGGGGTGTTATGCAAATGGCCCAGGCTCCGAAGGCAGCCTAATGAATGTGCCCGGAGTGGATGGGGCGCCTTCGCCGCGCCGACAGCTGGCTCCCAGGAAGGTCAGGCGCAGGCGGGTGCGCGGGAGCATAATCCTTCAGATTGGCAGCTCTGCCCCCTGGTCACCGTTTGATTATCTCCCAAATTGCTGTATTTCACAGAGATAATGATTTTTTATGGTCACAGATTTGAAGACAACTGCTGTATCCTCAGGGTTGTCGTTCTGCAAGGAGACGCTGCTGCTTCCTTCGGAAGGGGGGTGCGGGGGAGGCTCTGCTCCTCTCTCCCCGGCAACTTCCTTCCTGGAATGTTTTATTATCATAATGAAAGCAATATATATGCATTGTTAAGGGAGCCGCCCGGGTTCGAGGAATCCCAGCCCTTTCTCCAGTTCCTTAGCCGGAGCCGGGAGCCTGGAAGTCTTGGGAGGGATTCCAGCAGCTTCTCACGTTCATGAGAAAGAGGCATCCTCTCTGCAGGGGCCTAAGAGAGCCTGGGCTTTTAAGGGGAAGTGTAAGGTTCATCCGGTGGCTCTCAAAAGCCCTGTTAGTGTGTGTGTGTGTGTGTGTGTGTGTGTGTGTGTGTGTGTGTGTGTGTGTGTGTGTGTGTGTGTGTCTGTGAGAGAGAGAGAGAGAGAGAGAGAGAGAGAGAGAGTGTTCACCAGGTGTCATTATTTAGGGCCCATCTTCTGAGAGCTGAAGACCTGCAGGTTGGGGACCTTCTCCACCTCCTCTCACCCCACTTGGAGCTGGCCCAGAGCTGGGAATGAGGCTGTGACTCATGGTCTTTTGTGTGTTTTTTTAGAGCCCAGACTCTTTTTCTGTGTTTTTTAAAAAAATATATCTTTAATGATTTCAGAGAGAGGAAGGGAGAGGGAGAGAGAGAGAGAAACATCAATGATGAGAGAGTCACTGATCGGCTGCCTCCTGCGTAGCCCCGACTGGGGATGGAACCCGCAACCGGGGCATGTGCCCTGACCCGGAATCGAACCACGATCTCCTGGATCCTAGATTGATGATCAACCTCTGAGCCATGCTGGCCAGGCTCGTGATCTCTTTTGAGTTTTTTTCAAAAGCCTTCAAGGTGGGAACTTTTGACTGGAGCTGTAAGTAGGATTTTCATTTAATTCTAATGTAAGAGCCCCCAGGGGGGGCAAAAAGGAGCAAAGTTTAACCCTATGAATATTCCCCTTGAAGATTTGTTTGTTTAGCACTAGTTATATGATTACTTGTGAGCTCAGGGCTTATAGGAACATAACTTATTTTCCTCTGAGAGGGTGACCGCTGAAGCTCTGGTATGACCTTGATTTTCTGTTGGTACCAGGGACATTTTTGTGGTAATTTGAACCCAGTTTCTGTAAGGCTGCTCTTCTGCCCTGATGAGGGAGCACCAAGGTTTTGCAGCTGGAAGAACTGCAACTTGAAAACCATTTGCGTTTCCGCTCAGCCTTAATTATTCCAACATTGCTGGCATTTTAATATTTATGAAGGAAAGTATTACCTGGGATTCATATTTTAAATCACTTCTCTCATCTTAATTGGAAAAAAAAAAAAAAGGTAAATAGTGTAAATGAAACCCACTTGGCTTGAGGTCTTGCTGATGCTTCTCTAGGAAACATAATTCAAAGGTGGCTTGATTATGTCCTGTTTCCTATCAAATATTAACTTTTTCATATTTTTCATCATTTCTACTACATTTGGTTAATATGCATTTGTTTTATTTTAAAATATACAAGTTCTTTATATGTGGGTTCTGTGGTTTATTTAGAGAGCTATCTTTCATAATTAAAAAAGGGAAGTTTCTATCATTTATCTTTCCATGTATGTAGCTCAAAAAAGATGTAAAACTAAGTGCTTTTGCAGGCCAGTCACCTAGACATCAGTAGCTGGTAGCCAATTTTTTAAAACTGAAAGTCTTGTCTCTACTCCCAGGTGAGTTTACATTGAGAAATAAGTAAGCAGCCTCACTGCAGAGCGAAGTTGCTTCCCTGGCATTTTGGTTCCTGTTCATATTATGAGAAGCAAAGCCCCATTTTTTTTAAGACATTGTATCATTCTTTGAAGAGTTTCAATGATTCTTACCAGGTTTTACTCCAAAAGTGAAGAAAAAAAAATCTAACAAGGTTCTGTGGCAGGGTGAAGAGGTGGAGATTGCTGTGTGAGATGGGGCGGCCAGGCCCCGTGAGGAGCAGATATTGAGCTGTGACATGGAAATCCATGTGCATGTCAGAGGGAAGAGTGGCTGGCAGAAGAAATGGCAACTTCAGAAGTTCCGAGGTCAGGTTTTGCATGGCTTGTTTGGGAAATGACAAGGGGACAGTGTTTGGAAGGAAGTGCACAAGAGGAAAAGGGCAGAGACGAGAGCTGAGCATGGACTTGGAGCTTGGTCCTGTACGCTTTATAGATGATGGGAGGAAGCCTGGCTTCTGTGCTAAGTGGAATGGACAGCTTTAAACAACCTCCTGCTGATGAACATGAAGGATTTCCACTATTCACAGTTTATAAAAACACTGAACATCCTTGCACATAAACTTTTGCATACTATTTTACTTGTTCATTAAATAAATATTATTGAGTGCCAGCTTAGGGCCAGATGCCACGCTGGACACTGCAGATCTGATTGTGGGGAGATGAGACATAGTTTTGCAGTGTATGGCTGCTCCTTAATATATTTAACCATGCCATATTTCGGATTTCCTTCCAATAGTTTGCTGTTGCAAGGAATGCTACAATGAATAGCTTTTCATGTTGACCATGCTAGACATATCAAATGTATCTACAGCATAGATTCCTCAGAGTTGAATGTTGGGTCACATGACATGTCCACTGATTTTTTTTTAGATATTGCCAAACTAAGTTATGCTTTCACCAGCAATGTAGGGAAGTGTTGTATCACATAAACTCACCATCTCCTTGGTAGCTAAAAAATGGTATCTATGTAGTTTAAATTTGCATTTCCCTGACTAACAATGAGTTTGAACATAGTTTTATATCTTTAAGAGACATTTGTATTTCTTTTGTGTGTGTGAACTCTCTGTTAATGCATCCCTCCCCCTTTTTCTTTCTGTTGGCTTATTGGTATGTTTATTATTTATTTATATAAGCCCCTTATGTTTTAGAGTCATATGTGTTACAAATATTTTTTTCCAATTAGTTATTTTTTTTTCTTTTGAATTTACTTGTGGGAGTTTTTGCCATGCACAAAATTTTATTTTTTTTATGGATAAATAATATTCCACTGTATGGACATACCATATTTGCTTATCCTTTCGTCAGTTGGTGGACAATATTTGCTTATCCTTTCGTCAGTTGGTGGACATTTGGATTATTTCCACCTTGGAGCTATTATAAATAATGCTGTTATGAACATTAGTGTGTAAATTTCTGTATGGGCATATGTTTTTTGTTTTTTTTTTTAGGTATATATCTAGGAATAGAATTGCTGGGTTGTGCATTAACTCTATGTTTAATCTTTTGAGGAATGGCCAAATTATTTTCCAAAGTGGCTTCAATATTTTACATCCCCACCAGAAATGAATGAGGGCCCTGACTTCTCCACATTCTCCCCAACAGTGGTTATTACCTGGCTTTTTTACCTTAGCCACACCCGGTGGCTGTGACGTGGTAAGTCCTTGTGGTTTTTGCCCAGCTTTTCCCTGATGGCTAATGATTTTGAGCACCTTCTTTCTCCCTTCCCGACATTATTTTACTTCTTAATAAGTATCATTATTTATTATATATATTTTTTATTTTTTCTAAGTCCTACTAAGAATACAATGAACAAAATGGACAAAAATGCCTGCTTTCAAGGAGCTTACCTTCTAGCATAAAACATATATAATCAGAAAAAAAATACGTAAAATGTATAGAGTGGTAGTAATAAATGCTATGTGAAAATTAAAGAGAGGAGAAAGGACTGTGTTAGGATTGAGGGATAGCTGCAGTTTCAGACAAGACGGCCAGAGGCTAGAGGGACAAGGTGTCAGGTGGCTATCTAGGGATAGAGCGTTTGGGGCAGAGGGAACCGTAAGTGCAAAGGCCTGGAGGTGGGAGCAGATTTGGGCTCTTGGAGGAACAATCGGGGGACCAGGGTGGCTGCTGCACCGTGAGACTGACCTAGGGGAGTAGTAAGAGACAAGAGGTGTGGTCGGCCATTTAGGGTCTTATAGGTATTTTTAATAGAATTCAGTGTTCAAGGAGATTAAGGATTGTGTCTAAAGGGACATAATCTGTGTGAGGGTTGTACCGCCAAGTGTTCATGATAAGTATAAAGGAAGGGAAAGCGAAGTGAGTTAATAGTATTGGCAGATCTCCAACTGCACAACAGTGTTCTAGAAACTATCTGGATGTTTTCATTAACTACATAATCTCCTCGGTTATCAACTGTGCATAAATGGACACTGGTCATCTAAATTAATGTTAATAGAATATTTTAGCAGGCTAGCTTCCTCCTTCCTTCTTTTGACTTGGAAGGACTTCAGTTGATTTGCCTCTCAGGCTTGCCATAAGACCCATGGTTGATGTGTTTGGTGGGAAATACTTCAGATATCTTTGGACTATTATAATATAATTTAATGCTAACAATCTATATTGCTGTTACGTGTGGGAGACCTCAATGTAAGAGGGGCATTTTAAATGTAGTAGAAAGAAAGAAAAATGAAAAGAAGGAAGGAAGTTAGTTAACTGAACCAAGTGCATTTTTGGTTAGTTAGAACCTTTAATTAGCTTGATATTCCTCTGCTCTGGTGATAAAAGGGGTTGTTTGGACCAATTCCACGACACCTTCATAAGTTCAAATGTTCCCAGGACAAAGACAATTCAAATTGTGTATGAACAGTAGAACATGGCAGGGTCTGTGGCTAAACTGGGGAATATATGCCTTACCTACAGGCTATCAAATTCAAAGTTTTAAAAAATGCTGCACTGGCTAAGCAAGAGATGCCTGTCAACTCTCAAATGCTGCACAAGGCTGGTACTCTGCTAAGAGCATTCTGCACTTTATCTAACTAAGTCCTCATAATAAATGATAAAAGGTAGATTTCTTATCCCCACTTTCCTGCTGAGAAAACTCAGGCTCAACAAAGATGGAAGTTACTATTAAGAGATAGAATCAGAATGTGGGGACAGGCACTGTGTTTTCTTAATCTGTGACCTTTGTCACAATAACATGCAAACTGTATATGGCAGATAAGCAACCAACTATTTTTTCTCCTATGTAACATTTGGAAACATCTAGAGCAGCATTATCCTATAGCTATAATTGCAAGCCACATATGTAATTTAAAATTTTCTCATAGCCCCATTTAAAAGGGTAAAAAGAAACAGATGGGATGAATTTCAATAAAAAGTATTATTTAATCCAATATATCCAAAATATTATTACAACATGCAATGAATGTAAAAAAGTTTTAGTGAGATATTTCATATTCTGTGTCTTGGGAATTGAGTGTCTATTTTGCACTTAAATCACATATTAATTAAGAGTAGCCACATTTTGAGTGTTTAGTAGTCATATTTGGATCATGCCTATCACTGAAGAGTAAAGATATAGATGATTGGCTAAATTTTTCATGTTTAATTATTTTTTAGTGTTATATAGAAGTGTAATTTAATTAAGCTCCATTTTCTTGCAGGTAAAGCAGAAACTCCAGCAATATTATAATTACAGGGGAAGGGTTGCCAGCAGGTGCTTTCCGTCTGATCTATTAAGAAGTCTGTATGAACTTCTCAGCACCAGGAGTTTGACATCCTGTAATTTATGGCCTGAGTTATATAAGGTTTACACATATGTACTGATGTTACCTAAAATATCCCTTCCTATTACGTTCTCTTTATGAACCAGTTTGGTGGATGAAATATTTATGCGCTTTTGCTATGAACATGAACATTATAAAGGAACTATGCTTTGTGCTGCTAACTTAAATGGATTTGGAAAGGAAAGTGGAAAAACTATAACTTTATGGTAAATGTTACCACCCCCTTTAATGCTTTATTATATTTTATAGTTAAAATAGAATGGAACATTGAGGCACTTGTGCAGAATATATAAAAGCACAGAGGCAGGGAAGGAGACCAAAATTACATTTGAGCTTATTAATTTATGAAAAAAAGAAACCCAAAATATTCTCAGACAGCTGCAACATCAACTCAAGCAAAAATATTCTAACATGTCAGCAACCTCCACCTCATAGTTCTGCCAGGATAAAATTAAACAAAACAATCTCCCCAAATTATTAAAGTCTAAGTCTTTCGGAGAATGCCCCACATTATACCTTAAATTACAAAGCTATAGGCATAACTGTGCAGCCACATGTCTCTTTACCCCTGTGCTGTATAATTGTATACAGATGTACCCGGTGTTATGCAATAGACGTGCTGCTTCAGAAGAATATTTTTCAATATTAAAAATCCTTTAAGTGCACTAGGGGAGCTTGCTCTTTTAAAGGTTCTTTTATAATAGGATTAATCACCTCTAATTCCTCTCTTTGGCAAGTTTTATTATAGGATTTTTGTAGTTAAAAAAATGTTTCAGAAGTGTGGAGAAGAGAAAAAAAGAAAACTATTACTACGTGTTCACAGTCTAGGGTGCCACCCCTGCCCTGGACCCTAGGCCCCCTCACCCATGCAGATATGGCACTCACGCAATTCGCTTCTTTTCTGTCTACTGGATAGTCTTTATTAGCCTACAAGCATACTCTAAAAAAAAAAAAAGCCCTCTCAGGACCCCATTTTGACTTCCATCTGCCATCCCTTTTTGTCCCTCGACAGCAAAATGCCATGAAAGGGTTGTCTACTTGGTGTCTCAAATTCCTCTCCTCAGAACTGGTGAGCTCTAGGCATTGTGAGTTTGTCAAGAGCTCCTAAGGTTATTTTTAGTTTTCTATAAAAGAAAAAGATCAGAAGTGTTTCTCATCGTTAGGAAAACAAGCACACAGGTGCCTTTAGACATTCCTCTCCCCCACCCGAAATATGTTGTTCGTGATTGTATTAGTTAGCTAGGGCTGCTGCGACAAAGTACCACAAACTGGGTGGATTTGAAAAAGAAATGTATTTCTTTTTCTTACAATTCTGGAGGCTAGAAGCCCCAGATCTATAGCTGTGTTTCTCTGGGGGGCTAGAGAAGGATCTGTTCCATGCCCCTCTCCTAAGTTCTCATAGCCTCAGACATTTCTTATCTTGTAGGTGGCTGTCTTCTCCCTGTGCCTCTTCATATGCCTGTATCCAAATTTCCCTTTTTAAAAAATTAAGACACCAATCATATTGAATTAGGGCTCACCCTAATGAGCTCATTTTAACTTGATTACCTCTGCAAAAAACCTATTGCCAAATAAGGTTATATTCTGAGGTACCCGGGGGTTAGGATTTCAACATATCTTATTTGGGGGACACAACTCAACTCATAACAACCACAATCCAAAATCTGGTTTTCATTTGATCCATCTCTAGGGATAGGGGGTCTCAAATGTGTTGGAGAAATTTGGTCCATCTTGTTCATTATAACAAGGCCTGCAAATTCATGTGAACTCTAGGTAAAATGAGTGCTCATCATTGTCTTACAGATTGACATGACTATCCTTTATAAAGAAATGAAAAGATTCTATAGAATATATTTATGTATTTATCCGTCCATCCATCCATCCATCCACCCCCCCATCTGTCTATCCAAAATCCACTCATTGTTTTCAAATAAATTACTGGGTGCCTGCTGTGGATTTAGTGGTTTGCACGGCACTGGGTCTGAGGCACACACTGTTGAGCTTCCATAGATTTTACTTTCAGGGAAGAATGATGTAGTTGGTAAGAGAAGGGAGGCATAACATGTGAAAACTGAAGCAAACAGAACTTACAAAGACGCCATATGTCTTCTCAAGTTTTATTCATTAAATGCCAAGACTAATTGTCTTGGGACTGAAGGTGAAGATGGGCAAGTGTGCTCTTCAGAATGGAACTAGGACTGTATTTTTTTTTTACTTAAGACTTCATTAAAACAATGGTGGTAGTATCCCAATAATACCCTAGGGGATAATAACTATGAAAAGCCAGAAAATAAATATAAACATTATTCATTCATTTATTCTCTACTGTTTGCCAAACACTCTAGGCTCATGCCACCCCATTCTATCTCCCATGCTAGGGATTAAAATGAGAGCTGCACAATGTTTGCATGTTTATTTGGTCTAGCATGAACTATATATATTTTAAAACAGCACGAGTATAAAACTCATCTCTTTCTCCATTACTGGGCTCCACATAGGGTTATCAGTGGAATAACGTTTATTGCTGTCCCAAATGTTAATGATAATCTCTGTAAAGATTGTATTCTGTCCTAGAATGGGAGCCCATAAGAGCTTGAGAATGAATTTTCAGCAAAAAACAAAAGGCAGGAGAAAATTTATTAAAAAAGCAAACACTTAACAAACTATGGAAAGCATTAAGATACATGCTCACAAGTCCAATGATTTACTTTGCTAAAAGTCTGTTGACTCATATGACTCATATGTGTTACACACATACGCACACATGCAGGCACACATGTATATACATACCCTCAAAGCTCTTCTATTTTAAAGTCTCCAAAAGGGCACAAGATCTGAGTTTGTGAATTCTGAATAAGCTTGAGGAGAGTGGAGAGTTAGTGAGCAAGTGAATGCATTTTAACTGCCAAGCAAGTTACACATGTGAGTACTAAGACCCCACCGCACACTATCCAAGTATACTTAGGATCTGGATGTTTAAGGCCACACCGAGTCAAGCTTAGTGCCCTGATGGAGTGGAGCTTTGGCTCCGGCTTATGTCTAGAATTACTTCATTACAATTTCACTATGTCTTAAGATTTTATCCATTTAAAAAAAAAGGTTACCATGAGAAATTTGTCTTTTACTGAGATGAGATGCTTCCAAAGGAGATATTGAAGAACTGAAAGGTGTTCTTGAGTCTATCAGATGAGTAAAGTTAAGAGAGAAGCACAGGGAAGGGAGGAAAGTGGGAGAAAGGGGAAAGCAATGATTCAACCTACAAGGGTAGCTTTGCTTCCCCATGGACAAGTATGATATATCACCTCACTACATTTAAGATGGTTTTCTTGAAAATAACTTTAATATTTCTTTTATTATGTGATAATTATAATAGTGCAAATTCCAATAATTTATTATTTTTATGTGAACTCATACTGGATTCAAAAACATCTCTTTTTGTTAGTTGCCCTAACTCCTATGTATCATCTTGAGTTGGCATATGTGAATTGAGGGCTCATGAAAAATACCTGATATGAACGTAATGAAGTCTGGCATGTCCTCCTTCTAGTCACTAGAATCCTTCTCATTTTGGTCATGTGAGCTTTTTGTGCTACTCCCCTGTCACATTGTCCGAAAAGCTCTTTGCTGCTCATTTACTCACATACTTAACACTTCCCTTCTTTCCTCTGCATGCCTGTTTCTCTCTCTGGAAAGCTCTCCTTCCCTGTTTTTGAATGTTCTGATTTACCTTTGGGTTCTTGCTGGACAAAAACTCTCTCTCCTCTAGGCAAGCTTAGCATTTAGTGGTAGTAAAAACAGGCATTGGTCCTTGCCGAGGCATGTTCCTTCTTTAAGGTACTTAATAGTTTCTGTGTTATTTTTATACTTAATTGTATATTTTTGCTTTTCTCTGCCCCCATTAGATTGTGTGTGACTCATCCTTACATCTGCCAGAGCTCCTATCCTATATTCTGTGCTTGCTTAATGTCGGTCGGATGAATTCAGGAATGAATGAATGCACAAACGAATGTATGAATGTTTGTCCTTTACCTACTCTGTGTCCAATTCTCCCTTTCTGCTCATTACAGTTGACCACAGGGAAGAACATTTTATTTAAACCATTGCCCAGTTTGTCTAAGGTAATTTGTACAGCACTGAGAAACCATCCAGGCAGTTTTGAAGCCAGACTCCTAAGTTTGTTTTCACTTGTGGAAAATAAGTATGCTCCTTCTCTTTCCCACACATAGCTTCAGAAAACAAAGTGAAACTCACTTTGAGGCCTTAACAAAATAAGTGACCATGCTGGAGAAGCCCATGTGGCAGGGGATTGCACACAGCCTCTAAGGAACTGTGCAAAGCCTGTGAAACCTGAGGGTGACCGATAGCCAACAGTCCGGAAAAAATTGGGACCCTCAGTCATATAACTGCAAGGAAATGAGTTCTGCCAACATCATGCATGAGCTTGGAACTGGGTTCTTCCGCAGTTGAGCCCCCAGATGAAAATACGTCCTTAGCGACACCTTGACTAATGCCCTGAGCAGAAGACTCAGCTGACGTATACCTGGAAAGCTCAGTGGAAACAGGTAATAAATGTGTGCTCTTTTAAGCTGCTAAGTTTGGGAGAATTTGTTACAAAGCAATAGAAAACTGATACAACAGTTTTAATCAGCTACATGATGTAAGAATTGGTGTTTTCATATTTGTGTTGTATGGCTAACAACATCCTACGTGATACTCTTCCCCAAGGCAAAACGAAGACGATGGGCTGAATCTTCTCACATGTTTCTTTAAGAACAAAGTTTTTCAGAGGTACTTCTCCTTGGCTAGTAGTAGCTAATTGTCTCCCACCTCATTGGCCGGAATTGCATCTCATACTCATTCCTAAATAGGCCACTGGTAAGAAGAATACTGATAACATGATCAGCTTTGGCTACTGCAGATTTATGCCCTGGGCCTAGAGAAAGCCCACCTCTCTGTTATCTAGGAGCTGAGAAAAACTTGGGTTTTGGTAGTTAAAAAAAAAAAAGTGGGGAGGAATAGGTAACGATGTGGGGTGGACAATCTCAATATCAGCCTCAGCAAGAAAAATGTGGCTTCAGTTTCCCCACTTGTAGCACCAGAGACCAGGACTAGCTCTAGGTCTGTAGAATGAAGTGAACGTTGGCAGCTGCTTCCTACAGCATTGCCTTGAGAAGCATTCTGTGGCCATACCTGCAGCAGGAGGGACTGCAGGGGTAGATTAGCAATGTCCGCTGTGGGCACAGGAAGGACAAATTATGCACAATGGTGATTCTAATGTTTAAGGGCAACTATGATGAAAGAATAACATTTATTATTTAACAGTGTAGATTACAGAGTCAAATTGTATCTAGATCTGGTATTTACCACTTAATAAAGTAGTCACTGGCATTTAACTTCTCTGTGCTTCAGTTTTGTCAACTGTAAAATGAGGGGGGAAAGTAACAAGTGAGGATTAAATGAGATAGTACATGTGGAAATTCTTAGCTTAGTGTTAAAATGAATGTGTGCTTAGAGCACAAGGTATTTCATGAATGTTATCCATTATTATTTAGAGGCATAATGACCACCATGTTGATAATTTAAAAAGAAGATTTTCTGTACATGAGAAAGATTCAGGACAGCTTGGTAAGAACAGTTCTACTCAGGGCGAAGTTTCACTGTTGCTGATACTGACACGATTGATAGGCTTGGTTTGCCTGAGACATTCTTGGTTTTGCCTGATGTTCCAGTGTAATTGTAATATTCCCCCTTTCCACCCTCAAAAATGTTCTGATTGTTCTTACTAAGGTTTTGAGTAGGAAGAACTTTGCTAGAAATGCTTCTGTTTTTAAAAGACATTTCTGGTTCTGGACTACTTCCCGGTTAAGTCATGAGTTTTGGACTGCTGTGTAGAATTCAGTGTTTGGCCATGTAGAAAATGTCATGATTGCCTGCCGTAATCTTCATTAGTACTTGTACTTGCACACTTAGCCATTTATTCTTTGCCTTGTTTTCCCTAAATTAAAATGCAGACGCTCCTTCCCCAGAAGAAGCAATTCATTTAGTTAGATAGAAACTTTAAGTCGGTTGGTACTATTGAATCAAGAATGGTTGCCTATTCTGAGATATTTATAAATTCTCAATTATAAAACAATTTATACGAGGCTAAAGCTTAAGAGTGAAGTCTTTCATGAAATCCAGTAAAATCCTGTGTCATTGATGCAAATTGAATGAGAGTAAATCAGAGAAAATTTAAAGTATTACCGCAGGTGGAAACACAAAGAAAATGATTTGTTATTTTCCCACAAATGAATTGGGCTGAAACTGGCCATATATGAACCTAGGTTGTTTCCTACATTTCCTGAGAGCTGACATTGACCAAGGTTTCTTTGATCAGTGCATATAAGAAAGGAACTAGAAAAACACACACATTTGAAGAAGAGAAAAGTCTATATGGACATTGTTTATTTTATAACAGAATATAGTGTAACTGCCAAAGCATCGAAACAGGAACCAGCAGTTCTATCAATTTATCTTTAGGTAGCTGCATTATACATTATATATAAACATAAATCCCTGTACCCTCATTAATTATGCTTTTTCTTCATTATATCATGATACATATAAACTTGGAAAATTGTTCTACTCAAAAAATAATTTAACAGAACATTTCATGATGCTAATAAGCATCTTAATCATCTCGAAAAGAGAGGAGTTAAATTCTACACTTGTTCTGCATTTCTTACTCTCTCTCATAGAAGACTGCCATCTCTTTGTCTTCAAATTCTCATGCTCTTCACAATTTATTCATGGAATAAAAGATGGACATTTGGGGGAGACTATGGGATGTACAGTTTGCTATCAGTTTTCTTTAACCCTTAATCGACTTTATTTTCTCAATCTCAATTTTAAGATGTAAAAATATATTATCCCCTGCCAATAAAGCACTAAAATTAGAATTTTTCTTTAAAAGATATTTCAAACATAGAACAATTTATCGCTTCGCAAAATTTAGGCCTTCCTTTTTGTGTAAATGCTATGGGCAACGTGGGGCTCTGTGCTTGCTCCGACCTTCATGTATTTCCTGAGTAAACATCTAGAGTTTGATATTCTATCATCAGCATGTAGCTCATCAGCTTAAAGGCATGATTAAACTAGGGAATCAAAAAAGCCAGTGGTACAAAATCCAGGCATATAAACACAACAAAGGAAAATTTTGTGTCAAAGCAATGCCAAATTAACTTGCCCCCCCCATACTTAATCATGCATGATACGTTTTATTGCTGCTTCTATAATCTTACTTTTATTAACACTGCTATCAAACTCAGAATCCAAGGATTTTATTAGCACAGGTGCCTAACAAATAAAAAACAAAACACATTTATGCACAGGAATTTAGAGTCATAGCTAATGAGTTAATTTTAATTTTTGCCATTAAAGTTAGTCTACATATGCAGGAAATTCTATGGTGAATATCTTAATTTTTTTTACCATGGAAATATTATTAATATTGGTATATGTGTTCCTACTTTTTTCTGCCCCACAATAACTCTTTAAATAAAAATGCCCCAAAGCTCCATTTGGCATAATTCCCTGAGAACCACCTGTGTGAAAACACAGAGACCACACATGATACATGAACTTGAAATGACAATAATTAGAAACTCAAAATGACTATGATCAAAGCCAAACAGAGCAGATACTCAAAACAGACAACTCTGCTTAATTCCCTTTTGTGCTCAGAAACCCAGTATCTTGGGAGAGACCCAGGCAAGTGAGGTGCCAAGGGGTGTCTTGGAAGGATTTATTCCCACCTATGATCTCCATCAGCACTTCCCTTAATTTACCCCAAATAAGTATGTGTAAGAACAAGGGATGGCTCCTGGTACAAAAGTAGCTTCAAGACAAGATCTCAGGGATCATGAAATACTTAAGGGAAACTAAATAAAAAAGGCTCAGAAAATGTACTGATGAAAGCATAAAATCCTATCCAAAGACAACATTAGAACAAATGGGAAAATATACCCATGGTCTTGAATGAGAAGACAGTGTCATAGATAAGTTCTAATGTATGTGGATTTAATGTAATTTTAATTAGAATCCAGGCATTGGGAGAGAGTTCTATAAGTGACCTAAAGGTAGAATGAATACATGACAATAGTCAAGAATAGTATGAAAAGCAGAATAGTGAGGGAAGAAGGAAGACTTGCCTTAGCCAACATCACAAAGTATTCTATAGTTATAGTAATCAGATATATATGGTAACAGCATAACAGTAGATGAATGAGCCAGTAGACAAGAAATGTTACTATTATGTGAAAATTTAATCTATTAAAACAACCTGTAATCAACTCAGAGAGCAAGGATAGGTTACTTAATAAATAGTGATGGCACAAATGGCTACCAATCCGAATATCAAAAATTAACATTCACATGAATTAATAGCCTTAAATATTTTTAAATGAAATAATAAATATTTTAGAAGAAAATTATGGAAGACTACATGTCCAGTCTAGATGAAAGGGACATCTTTTTAAAGAAGACCAGATTGATTTTAAATAGAAAAATAGCAGACTGTATTATGATACATCCATACCATGCAATATTATGTAGCCATTTAAAAGAATGGCTTTTAAATTTTAGAAAGTTCTACATTTAGAAAGTATGGTTTTTCTAATCTCTACCTATAATCATATTTCATTCTCTAGGTCAGTCCTGTACTGACTTTCTGGGGCCCGCACTCCTTACCGCACCAGCATTCTTCAGCACAGGCAGGTCCAGCCACACCATGGATTATATATTTGTCCTAATCTTGGAACCCTCCCATAATGCCTCCGAGGGTGCTTTATGAACTGAGAATTTTACTTGCAGTGGCAAGACTGTACCCAAGGTTATGCCTACCCACCTTCCAATGTTCTTGTTGAAAGCCTATTCATTATTTTTTTCAACAAACACACATTGAGTTCTGTCTTGAGCACAGCACAGATTTGTTCCAAATGCTCTGAGGACTACTAAGAAATATCATTTAGGGCAACTGTTCCAATCCCTGCCTTTATTTCCATCGATGTTCATCTCCCTCTCTGTTCCACTCCTCCATTTTATCTCCATTGGCAATTAGTTAAAATCTTACCTGGAAATAAAGCAAAAACCAAAAAACCATCACAGGCAACATTGGAGTCAAAGACCAGTGTTAAATTCCTCAAAAAATTAAAACTAAAATACCATATGATCCAGCAATTCTGTTGTTGGAATTGTATCTGATGGAAATGAAAATACCATGTCAAATTGACACCAGCATCCCCCATGTTCATTGCAGCATTTACAATGCCAAGACATGGAAACCTAGGTGTCTATGGAAGGATGAGTGGATAAAGAAGTTGTTACACACACATACACACACACACATATATATATGTATATGAGATATATATATATATATATGTATCAATGATATATATATATAATATTCCATTACATATATTTTACATATATACCACCATTATATATATATATATATAAATATTATTCAGACATTAAAAGAAAAATCCTGCCCAGCCAGGCGTGGCTCAGCGGTTGACCGTCGACCTAGGATCCAGGAGATCGGGGTTCGATTCTGGGTCAGGGCACATTCCCGGGTTGCGGGTTAGATCAATGACTCTCTCATCATTGATGTTTCTATCTCCCTCTCTCCCTCTCCTTTCCTCTCTCTGAAATCAATAAAGATATATTAAAAAAAAAAAAGAAAGAAGGAAATCCTGCCATTTGCAACAACATGGAAAGACCTTAAGGACATTATACTAAGCGAAATAAATCAGACAGAGAAAACAAATACTGTATGATCTCACTTATATGTGGAATCTAAAAAAAGTCAAACTCATAGAAAAAGAGATCAATTTATGCTTATCAGAGATGTGGGATGTAGAATGGAGTAAATGGATAAAGGAGATCAAAAAGTACAAACTTCCAGTTATAAGATAAGTAAATACTGGGGATCTAATATACAACTTGATGACTATAGTTAACACTGCTGAATGGTATATTTGAAAGTTAAGACAGTAGATCCTAAAAGTTCTCATCACAAGGGGAAAAAAACATTTTTTTGTATTTATATGAGATAATGGATAT
Organism: Miniopterus natalensis; assembly: GCF_054644295.1. Taxonomy (NCBI): domain Eukaryota; kingdom Metazoa; phylum Chordata; class Mammalia; order Chiroptera; family Miniopteridae; genus Miniopterus; species Miniopterus natalensis. Next base: position 21,681,926 of record NC_142085.1, read on the forward strand.
TAACTAAACTTATTGTGGTAGTAATTTCACAATATATGTAAGTTAATTTGTTTGCTGTACTCAAGCTTATACAGTGCTGCATGTCAGTTATATCCGAATAAAACTGAAAACATAGGGAGCATTACATAAACTGAGGTCACACCTCTATCTTCTCCTTGGACCACTGTAATACTGCCTAACCTGTCTCCAGTTCCAGTGTTACCAATGTCCATTGACCCCAGTTTTTTCCCTACACAACAGGCAGAGTGATTCTTCAAAAACAAATATTAGATCATCACTGTTCCCTGCTTTCTACCCTCCAATGAGTTCCCTTAAATTCTAGACTAAAACCCTACAGTTGTACCTTTTTTTACCTTTGCTCTTTTTTCTGACTTTATTTTCTACTAATTTTCCCATCCTTCAATGAGCCTCAGCCACATTCACTTATTTTATGTTTCTTGAGCTCACTGTGTGTGTAAATACCTCAGGGCTCTTCTCTCTGCTTTGAACAGTCTTCACCCAGGTATTCACACAGCTTAACTTCATTTGGGTCTTGGCTCAAATGATAGTTCACCATAGAGGACTTTCCTGATAGCTCTACTAAAATGGTGCTCCCTCTTCATAAATCTTTTTGCCTTTACCCAGTTTTCTTTTTCTACTGACATTTATAAATATCTATGCATTTAGTGTCTGCCTCTTTTATTAGTGTAAGTTCCAGGAAGGTAGGGGATGTTGTCTTACTTATTGATGTATCCTCAGCATCTAGAACACTGTCTGGCATAAAGGAAGTGTTCAATAAATATTGATTGAATCAATAATATCAAAAGGCACTATGCAACTAAGTGTGGAATGAGCGGTGTTAACCCACAGGCAGTCACTGTGCACTTGAGATTGCCAGAGGAGACCTTAAGGAGGAAGTTATACTTGGAGTTAGATGGAAGGGTGAGTAGGTAACCTTTTACCTATCAATTTACCTCCAACAACAGATCACCACCCAGAAGTCATGGGTCATTGTTGGGATGATAAATCCTTAAGGATGGTATAGACTACCTTTTTAAGTGTTTTGTATCTTAGCATCTGTTTTGACTAGTTCAGGCCAAAACATGCAGGTGAACAAAACAAAATAAAATCAATACTCAGAAACACATGATGCCTTAGATGCATAATTTTTCAAGGACTGAAGCCACTAATGATTAAGATTGCACATGAGAATGCTGGCAGCACTATAGGCCTTACTTGAAATACCTCAGCAAACAGGCCCTGACAAAACAAAGCTCATGGCAGGACAAGTGTAGTTTCCTTGAGTAACAAGTTTAGAGGGAACTTGGATTACTTCTTAAAGCAGTTCTAATACCAACCAAACTGGAAAGGGCCAGTGATGCCTCCTGACTTCTTTATGGGAGGGCTGAAAAGCTGGCATCCATGGACAAGGTCTCCCTAGAAGTCATGCTACAGTGGAGTATGTTTGTAGTCTAGATTTTACACTCACTCTAATTGCACAAACCAAGGCTCCAGTTCTGCTAAAGTCATAGAAGGAATGTATGTCCTCATTACGTTTAAATACCCCCACTGAGGACACCTACTTTTGGAGAAATGTGGATTGAATTTGAGATATAGAGTGATGTAATGGAAAGCACAAAGGTACCAGAGTCAGACTCTTTTGTTTTTATGTCTCAACTTAAATGTAATAGTGGTACGATCTTGGGAAAGTTACTTAACTGTTGGTATCTTCATTGAAAAAAGAGACTAGGCTGTTTTAAAGTTAAAGCATGTAGCATGATACCTGACCCATGAAAGAAATTCATTAAATGTAGCAGTGAAAGTAATAATGGCTATTATTTATTAAGCAATTTACTATGAACCAGAAACCAAGAAGTATTTTACATTTATAATTTCAACTGACCTTTACAAAAATACTATGAAATGAGTATATTTATTATCTCCCAGTAAGAGATTTAACAGGTCTGAAAACTGAGATTCCAAAAGGCTAAATAACTTTTCCAAGCCCACAAAGCAAGAAAGTGGTAAAGCCTGTGAGTGGAACTAAGCATGACTGAACTTGAATCCAAGTGTCAATCACTCTGTCAAACTTCCTCTCCAAACAGGAAGTGTGTATTAATAATAATAATAATTAATGTGGCATATTATTCTTCTTCAAGCACACTGGTTTCACCCCATAGCAAAAATGGAAGGAAAATAATTAACTAAACTACCAGAATTTATTGAGTGACCTCTACGCTCCAGGTGCTTGCTTTACATATATTTTCTCACTTAATCTTCATAACAACTGTTGAGGTAGATATTATTCTGCATTTTATAAATGATGAAACAGGTTTAGAGAGGACAAAGCACTTGCTTAAAGTCATTAGACAACTAAGAGCCAAGATTGGACCCTAATTTTCATGTGAAGCAGTGGGCCAGAGGGAGTGGAAGAGCTGGGATGTTAAGGAGGGAGGGAGATGGCTAGAGATGTGGCAGGGAAGTCGTCAGAGCCAGTGGTCAAGGGCCTTGGACGCCTTGCTATGGAGCTTAGTCTGTATCCTGAGTAATAGTTTGAAACAGAGACTTAACATGATTAACTAAGACGTATTTTTAAAAGAGCTCTCTGACATTAAGGTTGTGGATTGACTTAGGTAGTTCAGCATGACACAGAAACATTGCGGGCCGCCTAGATTTCCAGGAATCACATTTACTCTCCTGGGCACTATGAAGAACCACATTTAACAACTTTCTTTGCAGTTATGTTGGGGCAGTGCAACTGAGCTCCAGTAAAAATGGTGCACACTTCTTCCATGTCCTAATTCTCTCTAGAATTTTGCTGTTGTTTTTTTTCCTTAAACTATTGGGAGGTGAAAAAGAACCTAATAGCCAGAGGAGAAAACCCCAATGCATTTATTATTTGTATTGAAGGCCTGGATGCATGATATCTTATCCATTGACCTGGATCAAAACCAGTGTTGAAATCTCATTGCTGAGATATGATGCTATGACCCTGAGGAATGAATTTACTTTCGAACAGACAAGACCATCAGTGACAGTCACTGTCTATTTCTGGCATATTAAATCAAGATTTTTAGAGTGTCAGAATCTGTTGTTATAACTTGGATTGAAATATGACAACCTGTCAAAAAATTTCCACAATGTAACATCCCCTTAAGGTTAATAGACAAAATTATATGCTGGTATAATTTGTGTAATATAATTCATAAATTTCTCATCATAAAGCCTCAGGGGTGGGATTTTAGAAATATGTAGTCAGTTTTGCTGTACCACTATGTAATACGTGATCCTTTATGCATGAAACATATTTACAAAATACAGTGAGACGCATTGCAAGTAAATTCAGTTTGATAAAGGTTTGTAAGTAATTGACAATATGTGACACACACTCCTTGGTGCTGCGGTGGCTACATCAGAGGAATAAAAGATGGCCCCACTCTCAAAGACCTTAAAAAGTTTGTTGCTGTAATGATGTAAACAGAAAATAACTGAAGAACCTTACAAGTCAATGTACTCAAACCTGCTATAGGCCAATGAACTATGAAAGCACCGCGGGTTGTGAGTGGTGTGGCGAGGGAGGAAGGGATGTTTAGGGACTCGAGTTAGGATTTGAAAAACGGGGAGCAGGACATTCTAGGTGGAAGGAACATTATGAGCAGAGTCCCTAAAATCAGAATAAGAATCTGTTGTACAAAGTACATTAAGATTATCAAACTTTCAAAAAGGAGAGGGAGCTATGAAATACAAGGCTGGACAGTGTTTGGGCATATTTATTTGTGCCTCTGTTCCTGTGTGTGACATACGCACAGAGCTCAATCTGTGGCATAGCCAATAAAAGGGCACAGTGCCAACAAAGACCGTGGTAATAGGTGCCTCTGTTGAGCGCGGCTAGGCATGTCCATGCGTTATCTCAGTCCATCCTCACAGCAGCCAGATGAAGGAAGCATTATTCACACCTTGGTTTTACAGATTTAAAAGCCGAGGTTAGGAAATATTAAGTTTTGAGCTCATGGCCTCACAACTAGCAGGTGACAAAACTGGGTTTCTAATTCACTTTATTGGTCTTAGGGGAACCCATCTCCTCAAAACAGTGCAAATTATTAGCAATCCAGTCTGTTCTGCTGAACTGCATTTCCTTCTTTTTTTAATCATTATATTCTATTGGTAAAAAGGACCAATATCGATATACGGAGGACATCATGTTGGTTCTTAGATGATTTTCCCCAATGTATTCACAGTTTTTCGCAATTAGGGGCAAGCTTTCTCATAATGAAAGAGAAAGCCTTGGCCTGGCCAGTGTGGCTCAGTTGGTTGGAGTGTCGTCCTGTACTCTGAAAGGTCACAGTTTCAATCCTCAGCTGGGGCGTGTTCCAGGGGCAACCAATCAGTGCTTCACACTCACATTGGTGCTTCTCTGCCTCTCCCCTTTCTATAAATCAATAAAAGCATGTCCTTGCTGAGGATTAAAACAATATTTAAAGAGAGAGCATTAGCTACATAAGACTTGAGGAAAAATGAAATAAAAATCCTGCAAAGGCAACTTCCTTGAGTGCAACAGATGTCTGGCTTAGTGAGTTCAAGAGCTATTTCACTTTTTACTAAGTTAAACTATCTGAAACAAAAGATAGCATACTATAGATACTCTTTCACATTTCTTTTTTTTGTACCTTCACCATATATCTTGGAAATAACATATCAGTTCATTTTTTAAAAAATCATCTGCATAGTGCTCCATTGTGTGAATGTATCCTAGTTGTTTCCAATCACGCTCCAATATTTGGGCATTTACTTTGTACTCCTGTCATGTCATTTAAAACAAAGATGAAATGAATAACCTTGGTCTATCCATTTTTTATTTTTAGGTGTATCATTAGTGTAATTTCCTAGTTTTGTTAGACATGCCAATTTCTCCTCCATAGGGTTGTATTAACTTGCATTTTCACTTACCCCCATATGTAATTATGCCTGGGTCCCTAAATTGTCAGTTGAATATGTTAAGTATTTAAAATTTTTGCCAGCCTGATGGTGATAAATAGCTCAGAGTAGCTCTGTGTTGCATTTCTTTATTTTATTATCTTGTGTTTCTCTTACCAAAAGTGAAGTTGAACACTTTTTTCATATGTTTAAGATCTAATTTTTTTAAAAGTGTATGTTTTTGTTATTGATTTTAGAGAGAGAGGAAGGAACCAGGAGAGAAAGAAACATCCATGTGAGAGAGCAACATTGATCAGCTGCATCCTGCACGCTGCCTGCTGGGGATCAAGCCCTCAACCTGGGCATGTGCCCTGACCAGGAATCGAACCCATGACCTCTCTGTGCATGGAAAGACAACCAACTGAGTCACACCAGTCAGGGCTAATTTCTATATTTTTGGTGAATTGTCTATTCATGTCTTTTGCCCACGAGTTGTTCGTTCACTTTTTAACATTACACACACAGATATTGATATAGCTATAGATACAGACACAAACATATATAAGATATATACATATATATAAGATACACACACACATATAATATATACATAAATGCAATATTTGCTCTTTATCTCATATATGTTGCAATTTTTTTACTAGTTTGTTGTTGGCTTTAGCTTTGTTTATGGGTTTTTGTGCCGTGGAAAATTGTTTTTGTATGTTTATATAGTCAAATTATCACTCTTTTATTGGCTCTGGATTTTGAATCAATAAAAATGCCTTTCCTAACTATATCCAGTTTATATAGGAATTTATCTCTTTTCTTCTATACATATACGGCTTCAAATTTTACTGTTTGATCTCAGACCACTTGGAACATACTTTTGTGTATGGTATGAGCTATAGATCTAATTTACTTTCATTTTCAAGTGATTATACCATCTTTTGCCGCACCATCTTTGTCCCAATGATTTGAGATGCCCGCTTCCTTACATTCTGCATTTCCATAGGTAGTTGCCTATTTCTGGACTTTCTACTCTCTTCCACAGTTCTATCTGAACATCCATGTGCCAGTACTACACTGCTTTAATCATACGTGCTTAAATGTGTATTTAATAAGAGGTTCAGTTAATCCCCCACTCGGTTTTTTATGTCACAGTATTTTCTTAGCTATTATTTCATGTTTATTTTTCAATATACATTTTTGTATAAAAAATGTCGTTTCATAATAAATATTATCTAGTTTCATTATATTGCCTGTATATTTACATCACATTTATCTGTATTAAATTTATCAATTAACTTACGGAGAATCAATGTCTTTATGCTGTTGTTGTATTGGCTGTTGTCATTTTTTTTGACAAACTAAGAGAAAAGAGGTCAGTGCCCCTGACTAAATAGCCAGGTATTGCATGTTTTAAAAACTCTTGTGACACACCAGGTTGAGAATCTCTGATCTAGGTTTTTCCATTTATTATAATACCCTCAAAAAAGTGACACTCTCCCCACCCCTTGTATGTCTCTTGTTGAGTCTGTGGTCTAAATGCATTGAAAAATGCCTTTTGAATATTAAAAGTAGTATAGATTGTGGGATCTTTGCCTTGTTCAGAATTTTGATGGAAATGACTATAATGTCATTTCCCCATTAACTAAGATACTGACTTTAGGACTGTGGTCTGTGGGTATATGAAGGATGAATCTTGTCAAAAGCTTTTTCAGGATGTATGGATTATTATCATGATTTTTCTTGTGCTAGTATTTTTATTCAGGTTATTTTGTTGTTGTTGGGGCTCTATTACAAAGTTCTATAGATTTGAGTCGTCTGACCCAATCTCATTTTTCCTATAGCCTTCTGTAGTTTTCATGCATGTGTTTGCAAAGTGCTATATTTTTCTACAGGGGCCTGTAGTTGATTCAGGACAATTTTATGGGAGCATAGAGCTATAGTCAATCTTAGCTTTCAAATCTTAAAGAAATATGAGAACACTAGTTTTGTTTTGCCTCTTGCCAAGGAATTTATTTTCCCAGATTGGTAGCACTCTGAGAATTTTGTTTTATAACTCTTCAAGGTTATTTTCATTTACATTCAATAAATTAATCCAGGGATCAACTTATTAACCCAAACGGTAATGCTTTCCCATATAATATTCTACAGAGAGATAAGCAAAGGTGTTTAAAATATAATATAACATAAAATGTTTCTGACCACTAATCTTTTTAGTGATCTGGTAATATACCAGTTTTGATGTGAATCATTTCTCTGTGCTATACATATAAATACTTATAGGTGTTTCTTAGTAAGCTTTGTCTATGTACTGGGGGACACTCAATGCCCTGGTGTTCTCATTTTAGTCACTCTTTTTTTATAAATATTTCATGATCATATTTTTTTTAATCCTCACCTGAAGGTATATTTTTTAATTATTGATTTTTAGAGAGAGAAGCAAAGAGAGAGAGAGAAACCTTTATGTGAGAGAGAAACATCAATGGTTTACCTCCCTCACATGATCTAACCCACAACCTAGATATGTACCCTGCCTGGGAATCAAACCCTCAACATTTTGCAACCTTTTTGATGTACACAATGACTCCCCAACCAACCGAGCCACCCAGCCAGGGCTAGCACTCATTTTTATCTTTGTTTATCTATCCACTTCCCCCTTGGTGCACGAGCAGACCAAATGAGATATCCATGGAGTGGGAAGAGAAACATCCCACCGCGGCCCGCTTTTCCCAGGCTCTGGAAACCATCCCCCTGGCAGGGTGGGAGAGCGGCTCATCAGGACATGGGAGGTCCCTTTCTCCTGGCGTCACTAGTGCCATTTCCTCTTCTCACAATGCAACGAATGGAAAATGCATCAGTAGACGTAGAAATTATTTCTCCCCCCCCCCCAACCCTTTCTGTATCTTTGAGGCTTTTAAAGACATTTCTTTTCAGTTTTTCAATCTATAAAGTTGATGATGGGATTAGATGATTTATAATGTACTCGGTAGCTCAAAAGCTAGGCGTTTCCCACTACAACATGCATATACAAAACACACACACAAATAGTCACACAATTTCTGATAAATCCACCATCTTCTTTATTTGCATTATTACTCCTTAGTTCAAACCCTCATAATCTCTCTTTAAAAATGATAATAATCTCCCAATTAATCCCCCACACACACTTTGGTTCCCTACTATCCATCTTCCATGCTAATGGCCAAAGTAATTTTAAGGTCTAGAACTGACCATGTAATTCTGCAGCCCCAAACTCAAGTGATACTTGTTTTTCTTCAAAACCAACTCAAGCTCTTTAGCTCAGTGAGCAAGATTGCTTTCTTACTTCTCCTCACACTCCAAGCTCTAATTCTGGATAACCCTGAAGGCTTCCTTGCAGGCCTGTCTGCACCCAAAATATTATTGGAATAAATTGAGCTCTGTTACTTGAACTTCTTCTATATCAAAGGTAGGCATTTCTTAATGGATTTGCCAGAACAGGTAATGCATCACTATAGTTCTGGAATGAGAAAGATGGTTGGGCTGCACAGGGTTTGAGCCCATGATGATTCTGGCCTCATCAAGTACACAATAATAACATTTCTGACAATAACCATGAGTATGTTAAATGGTAGATTTAACTCTATAATCAAGAATATTATTTGGTTTGATAGTAGAGATAATAATGGTAAACAGTTATATGGTGATTACTAAATTTAGGCATTTTTATTAGCACTTTGCATATTTTGACACATTTAACCTTTATAACAACCTCATGATGTCAGGGCTATTGTTATACTCCTTTTACAGATGAGGAAAATGAAGCCCAGAGAAGTTTAGTGCCCTACCTAAAGTCACACAGCTAGTGAGTGGCAAAGCTGGGATTTGAACACAGGTGGTGGGGCTCCATCATTCATACCTTTCCTGCTACATTTTGCTGCCTTTCCAGTAGGTCAGATACACCAAAGGCAAAGAATGATCATGACAATAGTCTCACAGGGTTCTGAGGATTACATAAGGGGACGGTCTGTGCAGATTCCAGTACAGTACTTGGCACACGATAAGTGCTAAGCAACTGCTGATGAATTTAAAGAAAGATGCAAAGCTCACAGTTTTATAAAGTAGTCATGGATATACCATGATGCATATTCCTTTGCCAGGTTACATTTTTTAGACTAATAACAGTGTCTAATATATGGAATCAATTCCTTAACTCTAGCTCAGCGACTGAAGAGCATAAACTAAAGGCTCTGGTTTCAGCTCTGAAATACAGAGCTGAGGTCCTTAGCCCAGCAATTCTCACCACCATGCACAGATCCACCTGAGGATACACTTACCTGAAGTCAGCTGACAGTTCAGCACAGAGGCTCTCAAACTCCCTCAGGGCTCCTTTGCAATCTTGCAAAGTTTCACGTCTACTTCTGCCTTCAATTGTTGTGAGGAGTCTGGAAAACTCCATTATACATTCATGAGCAAATAAGGATAAATAAACAAAAGCAACTAGTATTATTATGAAAGTAAGTTTGGCTTTGCCAATGCTTGAAAATGGTTTTGGGGGACACCTAAGGGTCCCCGGATCACACTTGGAGAATCATGGTTCAGTAGATAGTAAATGTTCCCCAAATAAGTGTTTAATATAGTAAGGTGACAAACTCCACTTAATATACATATAGCACAATATCATCCCTAAGCAACTATCAGGCCCTGCCACATTTTTCATGCAGGGCTCACAAAGTTCATAGAAAAGTACGTAGTATTAGGCCTCCTTACTTATCTGCACGCACACTCGCACCACACATACATACCCTATGGGTGAAGAAACTGAGGGTTAATTAGTAAAGCTAAATAACTTGCTCAAGTTTGCATAGATGATAAATTGAATAGACAACATTAATTTTCAAAATTTCCAATTTAGACTTAATTTTAGGCCTGGAATTCTTTTGAGGAGAAGTTTAAATGCCACTCAACAATCTGGAGCTTTGGATCTACATACACCACCATATCACAGTTTCAACTGAATACGAATTGATTTAGTCAAATACACTATTGAATTCATAGATTTGTCAGATCAGTCTAAACAAATAAGTCGATTTGGTTCAAGACACACTTCAACCTTGATTTTGAATTATTTCTGTATTTGAAATTCGTTGTTGTTCCTTAAGAAATGGAGCAAGGGTAAATATGTAATGAAGCTAGGAAATAGTTTAAGGGCAGTAAAAACCTAGATAGTAGAGGGTCAAAGAGTGACAAACATAGCCCTCACCCACTGTCATCCAATCCAAGAGGAGAACTGAACCCTGAGAGGAAGGTAGCCCAGTATTAACCTGCCTACTTCACAGAGCACCCTCCCTAGGCCCTTCAATCATAATTGGCCTGATTACAATCAGGGAGCCAATCCAGCTGGCATACGGAAGAATAACAATTGTTTGCTTATATTCCAAAATTTCTGGACCATATAGAATCTCCTTGGTTTTGTCTAAAATCACTGTCTTTTGAAAATTGAGAGGAAAAAGAAAATTCTTGCTCATCCATTCTGCAATTGAAATAAGAGATAAGAGGGTTGGAACAGGGAGGTTTCCCTTCCTCACCCTGGGTGCAGGTTTACTGAAAAATTTATCTCTGACCAGGATCCAGTACTGCAGATTCCCTTGTGAGAGCTACCTTAACTCATTTAAACTCATTTCAGGCTGAAAAATTAGGACACTTTTATAGCTGGGGAGGAAAAACAATGGGTCTTTCTTTTTCTGCTACGCTAAGTAGAGTTATATATGGAGAGAATAGATTTGGGGGGGTAGTCCAAAGAGTATCACTTTTCTTTATTTGGTTATTTTGAAGATAAAATAGAATAATTTTAGAAGGGGGGGTGTATTTGTGTGTGTGTGTGTGTAGACAATCACTAACTTTGTGGATGAAAAGCAGAATTTTACTTTAAAGGGTTGTTAGAAACTATTCATGGGTAACTCTACTTAGCATATTTTCTTGGAAAATCAAATTAGGAGAAGCATCAGGATTTCATTTCTTGAAATCAAAATGCTGAAAAATAGGACTTTATTTCATCACTTTTACAAACCTCTTACCTGTGTGAAGCCGCCCTCATTTTTGCCTCGTCCTTGGTAGTTCTTGGTCTAGTTTTAAGCATTCATGGGTTTTTCCTCCTACTTTCCAATTTCGCTGTAGAACCAATTCCACAGCGCAATAGACTGTTGAGAAAGTTTGAGGGATTTTTTTAATACACTGACTCTTTCCTTGAAATTATTTTTTTTTTTTAGAAAAAATTTAACAGTATTTCTCCATCCAGTTATATCTCCCTTTAGTTATGCTTTAGTTATGCCTAAATAATTCTTTCTCCACTTTAGTTTTCATACCCTTAGGATATTTTAAGCAATCATCGTGTCTCTCATCAGCTACGCTTTTAAGCTTGGAATGGCAGCCTTATTTACCGATGACGCTATTTGAAATCCAGTGTTTGTAAATAGAGGTTTGGGATTGTAGGACTCCAAGCATTGGGGGTGAAATAGTTCATTTACTTATTTATTTTCATTTACTTCTTTGTGCTCCCAAAGGAAATCGGACAGAAAAAAGTATTTTCTCTGAAAACTGCAAAAAAAAAGTGTTTAGCTCAGTTCAATCTCTCTGTAATTCTATGGAAATTTTCTCAGAGGGGAAGACTCTAGCTTCATAGCATCTCGTCATAAAAATAAGCGTATGTGTTTTCTATAAGAACTGAAAACACTTTTTAGAAAATGTTAGAACTAATTTATAAACAGAGCTTAGTGTTTCTGAGAGGTGTAGGGGTTAAGAAAAAAAAAAACACCCGTATATTTCTTTAAAGTTAGGTTTCAAATCATATTGATTTTATTAATTGCTTCATTAGTGCAACAATATTTGAGTTCCTTATGTATGTGAAGTACTGGAGTAAGAAAAAACTAAAAAGTCAGGGATCCTGTCCTTCAGAAGGGCATTGCACAGTAAGGAATGAAAGCAGGTAAACAGATAATAAAAATGCAAATGTAATAAGTACTAAAATAAATGAGCAAGGACAACTTGGAATTTAAAAAATTCATTATCCCGTAGGTTAAGTAAAAAATTCCAAAGAAATAGAATCATTACCAGTCCCTTCATCTACTTTCTAAATTTGGATATTTACATATTGGATTGTCTTAAAGGGGTAGCGTAATTAAAGGATTCACAAGGTCTTCAGTTTTATGTTCTTATTAGAACTGGAGCTTTTATACATCAAAGTTAATGTAAAATTATATGAAATAGGAAGGAATATCTAAAATAGACCACTTAAAGTTTGGTTCACAATTCAGAGAAAGTTTTAAAATGTCACTGAAAATGCATCACAGGATCATAGTACAGAGAACTAATCTCACTTACAGTCTCATATTGCTTTAAATTAAGAGTTTGCTGTCATGACAACCAACTAATCTATATGTAGAGACAACCCATTGGGAACATGGGACAAAACTCAGGATTATGTTCACTTTATTCCATTTAGATAATCCTGTTTTTTAAAGGCTAGATGTTTAAGACACCTAATCCCACTCCAATTACTTTTTTCAATGTCCCCAGCAAAAGCAGGTTGTTCTGCCTCTGGCTTGCGCTGACCATTCCTAGGTAAATTATTAATTGATTGAACGGATTATCACAAGATGAAAAGGGTTCAGCATTAAGTTCATTAAAAATAATCAAAAGGAAAAACAGTAGGTCTAGTTATTTGACGTCTTAGCATCTAAATTAAAATGGTTTGTAATGAGCAGCACTTAGTCACCATGCCAGTCACTAAATTGAAAAAGTTCCATTTTGTTTGCTAGAATAAAACTATAGCTATAGCTATAGATGTATAGATATCAAAGTTGATATTTTCTCAGATCCAGAACACTATCTAAGCAGTAAGCTTTTTTTAGAAAAGTTAAACTTGCATTAGTCTGCTTTGTCAAAATAAGTTCAATTTTTGGTTAAATTATTTAGTTAGAGGGCTTTGAATTAAGAGCATTTAGAGTATGTAAAGGTAAAAAATAAACTTAAAGCTTTGGAATATGACATTTAAGATTAGATGAGCAGTATTGTTATATTTGGACTGATTAGCATTTTCTATATACTCTTTACCATATAGTAAGTGTTCTAAAGGTAATTTGGGGAATAGTTTAAATAGATTTTAGGGTCTAAGCTTCCTCATCTTAAAACATGAGGTTAATAATTTGTGCCTTGCAGAATTGCTCAAAGGATGTAATGTATAATGTATAAACAAAACCTAGCACATAATAAACTCTCAATAAATAGTAGCTGCAGTTATCAGAAATATTTTCTCAGTTGCATAAATGTGTTTTTCTTCTGAGGACCAGGGTCTTCTCCCAAGTCATAAAACTCAATGTTATATAAAAACCACTTCAAACTCATATGAGAGAGCACAGCCTGTATGGAAACTGCTTGGAGGGAGACTCTCCTGCTCTCCAAGCTAGCAGTCACCCTACCTTATCCTCATAAAAATCCAGACACAAGCACAAAAGGTGGACAGAAATGGAGTGAGAGGCAGACACCAGCCAGCCTGGGAGCTGCTCCCCTCAGGGCACACTTGCCCGCCTCCCCATGCAAACCTTTATGGGGCCTCACACTCATCTCTCCTGCCATCGCCTGAAGCTCCCCAGTGAGGACAAAAGTGTCCTGTGGTAGCTAGACCATCACTCAGCTACCGCCATAATTACTCACCTACAGCAGATTCCAGAATCCTCTCTCCTGGATTCAGGGGATATGTTGCAAGACTCTGAGCCTGGAGGCAATTAGCAGGAGACCAGAAAAAATGAAGATGATGGCAATCAAATTGTAAAAGCTGAAACCAGCTAGAAACGTAAAGGTACACTTGATATAGTTTGAAAGACGGAAATAGCTCTCACTTATCTCTGTTTTCTTAACAAATATGAAAAAGTGTGCAACAGAAAGTATTACTTTTCACTTAGCAGTTCAGTCCTATTACAAATTGCAGCCCCATAGCACAATTGTTTGAGGTTCCCATCACTGGGTTTCTGGGTTTAAAATTGCAACTTTTTGACAAAAAGCATTAGTAATCAGTGAGTCCAGAATATGGACCTTTAGAAAAATAATAATAGCATTTAAAAATTTTGATAGTTTCAGATTTACTTAATTTTCTTAACGAAAAGAAGATAGACAATAAGAGAAAAAGGTTATAATGGAAGAGAAAACAGCCTAGTTTATTTTGAATTCAAACATATGACTTTTACTTAAAATTCCATATGAATATTTCTCTAACCCCACTTAACTATTTTTTTTCTATAGCAAAAAAGGGGTTATAAATGCAGGTGAAATATGTGCTGATGATTTCACATGGAAGATGGGTGAGAGTCAACAAGCATTACAACACGTAATAAATACAGACACGCTCGCAGAAGCCATTACAATGCTTGCTTGCTTCTTTTGAAAAGGTACCAGCCTAGAAACAGAATAAATAGCATGGGGCAGGTTTTGCCCTTAGTGGTTATGATTAGAGTCCTAATGCTGTGTTGCCCTAAACCGTGCCAATTTCATTTCTACAGTAAAATACGCTTTAGAGGATGGGAAGAAAACTGATTATTTAATCAAAGGGACGGAGAAAGCCAAAAATAATTCACTGTATCTTGGGGGTCGCAAAACCTCAAAAAGCATTATAATAACGGCACTTCTTTATTTTAAGTAACAAATAAAATAGCAAAGCATTTTTTCCATCATAAAAACTGACTTTGATCCCCAGTACAGCCATTGAGTGGAAAATTGAACCACAATATAATTGCTTTCCCTGTGACCGATAAAGTGGTGTAACAAATTTTGTGTTTGAATGATAAAATCAGCAATTGGCCCCTAGCATTTCCCTCTGCCATTCCTCCAAGGACACTCAAGTCCCATCAGGCTCCAGGGCAAGAGAAAGGGTGGAAGAACTAACTGTAAATCTACTCTAAGTTGTTGCATCTCTCTTGCTTGCTTGTGCAAATAAATAAATAAATAAATAAATAATAATAATAATAAAATGCCCATGTTTGTCTTTAATGCCTAACATAAATCATTTCAGAATGTGCAAAAAAAAGAAAGAAAAGAAAGGAAATCCACCCTTCATTGAAAACTGATTGTGGATGTCAAAAGAAAAATCTAAAGCCATACTGAAAATCTTGTTAGAATGGGGAAATTGTCTTAACAATCTGAGTGACAAGTGCCATAGCTGTTTGGTGCAGAAGCGTCGGCCAGGCAGATGTTTGCTAAAGGAAGGAGCCGCATGTCCTGTGAGCTCATTATGACAGGACTTAGCTGTAGAGAGAGGCTGCTCAGTGTGGAAAGTGGGCAGGGCCCCGATCACGGTAGCTGACTTCCCAGCCCATTGGGATGACAATCCTCAGTGGCGGCGACTATCGTCAAGTTCTATGGACCTGTCTCAATTTGTAGTTTATCTGGTATATTCCCCAGATGGGAGAAAACTCCAAATCACTGAGAGAGGCTCTTCCTCGTGGTATTAGTGTACCTGGTAGAGGGGGGACAGAGAGGAGGGAACAAAATCCAAGTGAAGCAAGGGTCCTGCGGTGAAAGCTTTAAAGCTTCATCCCAGGTGTTCATTTGGAAGCTTGTCTTGCACTGACACATTTGCTTTACAGACCTAGACCCAGATTTTTTCTTAGAGCAAAAGCATGCATGGTACACCAAGGATGCATGGCACACCAAGAACCCTCCCTTGTTGGAGAGGATCGCCCACATCTGAAATAAGGTAGACCATTGGGCAGCGTGGCGGGCAGTCCTTTCCCGCAGGCCCCTCGCTGTAGCGCGGAAAACAGCGGCAGCCACACGACACTGTTTAGATGGGCAGGTTGGATTCTGAGCTGATCCACAGTCAGGTGAAATTCAACATCTGAAATATTCAACAATGGGACTAAATTCAAAATGTTAAAAGGAATTATTGATCATCATGATATAAATTAGCGGTTAGAGCCCAGGCTGTAGCTTATGATAACTCTATATTTGAATCCCTCAAACCGTAGGACCTTGGAAGCAAAAGAGAACTAATGATATATAATATTACAAACATTCAGTGAGAAAAAAATATATATATATAAATTACATCAGTCCCTGGCACTTAGTAAGCACTTCATAAATAGTCATTATATTATTGGTAGTTATAAAGATAGTGTTTTACAACATGAGCGCATGAACATTTTGCTATGTCGGTCGTTAACCTTCAGCTTTTCTACCTGAACTTTTGGTGGATTTACTGTTTAGTCTGTCCTTTGAGAGCATTAGTGACAGGAGGGTCACTTTGTTTTTCACATACAGAAGGGTATGTGGAAAATAAATATTTTGTATTTTCTTCTGGCTTCGATCCTGTAGTTAAACTTTCCTGATCCCTTGCTGCCCTAAAACAAAAGGCCAAAGGGAAAGGGGTAGGACCCATGGGAAAGCACATGTCACCTCCACGCTTTCACCTCACTGCCCTACACCTCAGACAAACTGATCGTTTCAGGTGCACCAGGTCAGGCAGAACAGGGTTTCAGCCCAGGTTAGGATCCTACTCTGGCTTCTTGTAGTGGGTTAAACCATGAGCCCTCCCTCCAGAGATATGTCTATGTCCTCACTCCTGGAACCTGTGATCATGACTTTATTTGTAAATAGTAGCTTTGTGGATGTAATTGAGTTAAGGATTTCAAGATGAGATCATCTTAGATTTCAGGCGAAACTAAAATCCAATTAGAGGTGTCCTTATAAGAGAAAAACAGAGAAAAATCTGGGACCTACAGATGTAGAGGTAAAGATAAAGATACAAAGATTGGAGTGATGTGCCCACAAGCCAAGGAATGCCAAGGGTTGCCAGAAGCCACCAGAAGCTAGGAGAGAGGCATGGAACAGATTGTCCCTCAGGTCTTGCAGAGGGAACCAATCCTGATGACATTTTCATTTCAGATTTCTGGCCTCCAGAACTCTGAGAGAAATTTTTCTGTTACTTTAAGCCACCCAGTTTGCAGTAATTTATTTTGACAGGCAAGGTCCTTCACCATTCTTGCCGCAGGGTCTAAGTGATCTGGCCTCTGTCCACGTCTCAAAACTAGTTTTTTTCTTGCTCTCCTCCAGTTACACTGGCCTTCTTGCTCTTCTTGGCCATGATAGATTCATTGTTATCTCAAGCCACTGAACTTGACCTCTAGAAGGCATTTCCACCAGATCTTCACCTGACTGGCTTCTTTTCATTCAGATTCCTATTAAATGTTGCCTCTGAGGGAGGCCTTCCCCCACCATCTTACCTAAAGTAGCCACATGATTCCCTCACATCTTATTCTCCATTCCTTGCATGACTTTATTTTTCTTAATGTAGCACTTATCACTACCTGAAAACACCAGCTCTTCCTAGTTTATTAGTTTATCTTGTCCCACTCTAATTGGAGGCTCTATAGAAGCAGGAAATTTTCCTTTTTATCTGCATTCATACTTCAACACCTAGAATAGTGCCTGGGCCACAGTAGGCCTGGAATTAATACATGCTGAATAAATAGTTTAATCTGAAACCTAAAAAAATACTTGCGGGTTTACATGGCAGCCTTCTGTTGTGCAGGAAATGTATTAGTGGTCCACATCTCAAGGCTCATATTGTCAAAGATCTTGGAACTTTGTTTCAATCATTGTCGTCTTAAAATTACTTGCCTCTCTAAAACTCATTTGGGGGCAACCAGTTTTCAAAACCAGAAAGGGGAGTATCTGACAAGTTTGCATCTAAGGCAAAAGCGGCATGGAGAGGGTCCTGTGAAGGGCACCTTGACTCATTCCATCAGATGTCCTCTTGGGCAGTCTCTCAGAACTTTGGATGGCTATGGCATACCTGCCTCAGATATATCTCAGTGATTCTCTGAGGAAAGGAGAAGAGAAAATATTTGGAGTTGCTGTTTGACAATGAGAAAAGACTAGGAATATAATTATTTTTTCCTATGAGTCAAACAGTTATTTTCTATGATGTCAAATGAAGAACCAAGCCAGATGCATTGACAATTTAATCATCTCTGAATTAAATTTTTTAAAAGTATGGTATTTTAAGACTCACCCTAGAGACTACTTCCTTGGAATGTTGGAGGAGAGAATATTGCATGGTTTGAGCCACTGCTGAGGTTTTGTCCACCAAGAAAAGACAATGGAAATATTTAGAAATATAGTTAATTTTAAAGATGATAAGTACTATTAGAAACCACAGTACTTTTTAAGTAATTAGGGACTTCAGCCAAGAAACTGGAGGCAAAGTCAAGATAAATGGCAGTGTATCCAGTTGGGCAAGGTGCCTGGTGGAGTGCCATGGGGGACAGGTGGAGTTAGGTTTAGTGCCTTTTAACATTTTTATTTATGATCCCATTGAGGGAACTAGGAACACAGTCATGAAATGTGCAGATGCTACCAAATTCAGGAGCATTGCAAATACAAGGGAGAACAGAGAAATGAGGCCAGTGGGCAGGCAAAAAGAAAATGAATTTCCACTTGGAAAATCTACAAGAAGAAACACAGATGAAACACTGGAAGTAGTAATGCTGAAAAGCCCAAGAAAGTATTCAAAAGAGAGAACTTAAATTTGATGTAAAGTTTCAAAAAAGGTTAATAATATGAGCTCTAAACTCCTCGTACCACAGAATATGGGATCTTAAAATGGAAGACAAATAGAGAAAAATAGAAAACTTTCTGAAACTCACTCCAGTCCCTTTACTCCCAGGAGTGAAGGTAGGGAGAGTTCAGCAGGCTTTTTCCAGGTTCCTCATTCTAAATATTAGAATCTCAGAAGATCCAAAGTTATTAGATCTTTTTAATGTCAGGCTGGCCCAATCCCAAAGCATTTGACAAACTAACATTTATCAAATAGTCCCACTGATCAACTCAGAGTTGCCTATCATTTTAATACGGGTTAAATGAACAGACCCCTTCATTATGACAGGTACATGGAACTTTACATTCTAAAGATTGAATACAAATAAAATAAATTAATTTTTAAAAATATTTTTATTAATTTTTAGAGAGAGAGATAGGGAGAGGGAGAGAGAGAGAAATACTGATGTGAGAGGACATGGATCAGCTCCCTCCTGCACGCCCTCTACCAGGGATTGAGCTGGCAACCCAGCCATGTGCCCAGACCGGGAATCAAACCAGCAACCCTTTGGCACATGGGACGACACCCTACCAACTGAGCCACATCGGCCAGAGCATAAAATCAATTAATTTTCATATTTATAGACAGAAAGAAATAGGGAACAAGGAACATGGCAAAATAAAGGAAAGAAGGAGTGCAGAGGAGTACAAATATATGAGTCCTAGGTCATGATTTTAGGATAATGAATAAAATGATAGAGGCTTTCTTCAATATCTGATAGCCAGAGTATGCTAATTTTAATTAGGTATAATTTTTTAACCTCAGCACTATTGACATTTTGAGCCATAAGTTTCTTTAGAAACCTTAAGAATGTGACCTGAGCATTGTAGGATGTTTAAAAGCATTTCTGGCTTCTACCCCTGGATGCTAGTAGCAAACCTCACCCCAGCTGTGACACCAAAAGTTATCTCTAGACATTGCTAAACGTCGCCCTCTGGTTGAGAACTACTGAGGCAGATAAATGCAATTGGAGAAACATCCTCCAAATTGGGAAATGTTTCTACGGACTTCTAATAGAAAGCTACCTTTCCTCTGTATCTCTATATAGACTCTACATGACCTGATGGTTTATGTAGCCTCTGGAGTCTCAGAAAGGATGTAACAATATTTGGCCAAGTCATTGGGTTTGAGATGCCCTTTTCATTTGATCCCAAACAGGCACTGAAATCTGGAAAACTCACATTTCCATTTAAGACTGAAGGATCCATTTATAGCTTTAAGGCTTCCAACCTGCTAGCCAATTTTAGGGGTTCAACCTACAGAGATGACACATGGTAGCTACCATTGGTCCATTGGTCCATCCTTTCCAGAGAAGAGCATTGCCCTGTCCACTGAGACTTGTTTTTACTGAGCTAGTGCCTAATTTTGAAAAGAAGGGTGACCTTACTGCAGCCTGGCCAGTCTGATCAATCCCAGCCCAGCCCTGAGGCAGGAATACACCGCCTGGACCACGTTGCTGAGCGCGGTCTAAGTGTGGATGCCCCTGACCCGTGCTGTTTGCAACCACAATCAGGTGGGATCAGAATTAATGCAGTTTCTCACTTAATGGAGCAGCCTGGCCAAAGTACATTGGAGGGGTTTTTTATATTGATTAAGCACAGTAATATTAATATGATTTTTGCCTCTAGTCAACTTCTCTGTTCAGAGCACTCCCAGTTGGGACTGAGAAAGTTTCTCTGATTCCAGCTGAATACTAATGCAGTAAACTTCGCGGTGACCATTTGACCTGTGTCTTTTCTTCCTCCCTCTCATCTGCACCTCCCCCTTCTCCTCTGTTCCTTCGGAGAAAATAGCTTTCCAAGTTTTACTGTGGGGCTCACGTGTCTCCTCGGCTCACCGCTGATGCAGTGACGGATGGTTCGCAGCGCTGCCTCCCTTGACCTCGTCAACATCAGAAACGACTCTCAAATCTCAGTCATCTCTGACAGCCTTTGAGCAGAGAAATGAGACAGTCAGCCTGACACAAAGGCTTCTGGCCTGGGGTAAAAAATTCCTTTTGAAAAAAATTTGAACACTCTACAGACCACACTGCTTTCCATTCATCTTGTAGTCTGGCCCATCCATCCCCAATTCCATATTAGCTTTCAGACATTATAGCCTGTTCCATGTCTTGGGGGCTAGCCGTAGCAGCTCAGATGTTTTCCACATTGTAATGTCTCAGTCCTGGCATCACCTTCATAACAAAGAAGAAAACTAGGCAGTTTATACAGTAGCAGTTAATTTTAACTTTTGATTAGCAGAATAAAAGTTTATCTTGTATCTTAGAATAATACCCAGTAGTCAGTTAAAATAATATTTGGGGGAGAAAAATAGGACCCCAGAATTAACATAGAGAACAACCATTGAATGGAATCAAAATGACATTCTAGAGTCTTTTGAATGAGAATATAGAATGTAAATAGTTAATTAAAGCAAATGGAAAGAACAAAACAAAACCTGAACATTGACTAATTTTTTTCTCCATTTGGTCAGTAAACTGTCTTGGTAGAGTAAAACTCCATTTTCTTGACCTTCAAGTGGGATAACATGCCTATTTCCCTAAATTTCAGCCTCAGCTCATTCATGTTTAAGAATGCCATTTTTTGTGATCACTGGGAAAAAATACCTTAATCACTGTTTTCCCTTTGAGTCAGCGAGGTTGATAAGTAGTGCTGTGCAGTGGCACGGGGGCTAGCTGTTCCTTAGAGAAACACGAAACAGTAGGTGTAGTTTTTGCTGGGAAGCAGAGGCCCAGCTGGAGCTATACTTCCCAGCACCCCTTGCATCCAGGTGGGGTCATGTAATGGAGCTCTGATGAATGATTAGGGGTAGTAGTTAGCATCACTTTTAGGCTTGACACATCAAAATTTCCCAGCAGAGTTTTCAGATTTAACAAATAAAAACACAGGATGCCTAACAAACTTGAGCTTTCATATAATTACATGCCATATACTTATAATAAAAACTACTCATTGTTTATCTGAAAATCCAACATAACTGAGCATCCTGTATTGTATCTGGTAACCTTATTTCCTCGTAGACCTTCTCTCTCCTCTCCTCATATATGTGCCCAGGGAGATTTTGGAAGCCTGGCTGAATCTGGAAGAGCCTCTACCAGTTTGAGCCCTAACTGGCTGCATGGAGCAGAGTCCAGCTGCTGCCACAGATTAGATTGTACACAAATAAGAAATCTACTCATGTGTTAGGTCATTGAGATTTGAGAATGTATCTCTTTTTGCATATGTTAACTAATAAGCATGCAGTCCTAAAATAGAGAAATTCTCTTTGCATCTCACACACTTACCAGTGGACCTCAGAGTAGGACCTAAAGGGACTCAGATTCATCTTGCCCAAGCCAAGGTCTTTATATAAAAAGAAACTAAGTTAGTTCTAAACGCAGGAAATGACTTGGCCATGGTCTGTCAACTATAACAGAGCCAGGACCAGGGTCCCTCTTTTTTATCTCTTCATCTCACCTCTCTTCCTACCTTCCCACAGTAGCTTTTCTCACATATTCTCTGCTCACTACCAAAGAAGAGACATGTGCCACCCCCGCAGTCACCAGTGATACTGGAAAACCTCAAATGGCTCACTATTCCTCACATGGCCTGTCGTTTTTGCGGGGAAGAAGCATGCCCATGACGACAACGACACATAACACGTTATATGAAAATGGCAAATGTTGCCGGAATTCAGAAGATAAAGGCATTTTGGGAAGGGATGCTGGGTGAAAATTATTGAATCTGAACATGCCCTGACAGAAAGGGCAGAATTTGGACCAGCAGGAAAATCTGGGTACAGAGACATGTCATAGAGAGGGCATGGTGAAAGTGAAAGAGCTTATGAGCAGATATTCACAGAACAAGACTGGAACAATTAATGTCCCAGTGTCATGTGTCTCAGATAGCAAGTGGCTAAATAAGGGTGTTGAATTAATACGATCTCCTTGCATTCCCTGGAAAAGACACTTATGCTGGAAAACCATGAGGTTTTTGCAGTGTGAGGCTTACAACTTCTTGGCCATGAGCCCTTTTAGAAATCATAAGTTGACAGTTTCCTCTGGACTTTGGAATCCAGCATAGTGATGTTACATTTTGATAAGGGTTTTTTTTGTTCTTCTTTAGCTTGAAGAGAACATGCACACTCAGTATTCCCCCTGAGGTTCGGGGAAACCAGTACCAATGCTGTGATATGGAGTCTCCCACTTGTTACAGGGAACTTAAGAAACCATGAATTTCAGTGGGCTGGGAAGGTAAAGGAAAGTGGGGGAGCTTCTTTTTTCCTCTTAAGATTGTGGGAATGCCTTGTTATTTGCTGTTGACTTGGAGTGTGGAGAGGATCGGACTTAACTCTCAGCATCCTCAATAAAAACATTGATTCAGGTGAGTATGGGGCTTATTTCTGACCCCATGACCATTTAATATGGCTGGTAGTTTGTAGTAGGGCACTGTGTACTATAATGTATGGTAAAGTAAGGATTCTAAGATATAAAAAAGGAGAGAAGATTCCTGCTGGATTTTATTGTAGAAGAAATGCCACACATCTGAGAAAAGTCTGGACTTGGTACATTATTATGTGAATCCTT
This sequence comes from Miniopterus natalensis, assembly GCF_054644295.1. Lineage (NCBI taxonomy): Eukaryota > Metazoa > Chordata > Mammalia > Chiroptera > Miniopteridae > Miniopterus > Miniopterus natalensis. The sequence continues at coordinate 21,705,016 of NC_142085.1, forward strand.
TGTCCATCTGGAGGTGGCTGCATTGTGGAGAGCTCATGCATTTGATGAGTTTAGAGTTTCTAAAAGCATTATTATTACCTGTGAGGTATTATATGAGAATAGCTACAATAAATAATTCTTTTTAATTGATATGCATAAGCAAATAAACAATTTGCAATTTAAGTATTTGTATGTTTATAAAAATCAATAAAAATAGTTGTTATTGATAGTAAACATTACTGATGGAAACTCTTTTTTTATTTATTCAGTGGGCACGTATTGCCACAGCCACTCTGATGGAGCAGAAGAACCTGGTGATTAAGAGCATGCCTACTGGAGCCACATGCCTGGGACTCATGGCTTTTCAATCTATGAGCCTGCAGCCTTAGGCCTAAACCTCTCTTTGATTTCTGTCTCAGTTACTGTTGCTCTGTAACAAATTACCCCCAAATGTAGTGCCTAAAAACAACAGCTTTATTCTGCTCATGGATTCTGAGGGTCAGGCATTCAGATAAGGCACAGCAGGAATGGCTGTCCCTGTTCCAGGATGGTGGGGACCTCAGAGGGGAGGACTTGCAGCCTGAGGGTGACTAATGGCTAGGGCTAGAGACATTCCGAATCCTCTGAAAGCTGGAACTGCCTGGTCTGGCCTGACCAGAAGACTAGAACTGCACCCCAGGGCACCTACCTGTGACCACTCCATGTGGCTTGGCTTTATCCCATCATGGCAGCTATAGGGTGGTCATACTACTTACAGAGCTGCTCAGGCTCCATGTAAGAATGCTCTAGAAAACAAACTGGAAGCTGCATTGCTTTTTTTTCCTGATTATAATTGTGAATTCATGTCATCTTCCATTAGTTGAAGCAGCCACAGGTATTTCCAAATCCAAGAGCAGGGACCTAGATTGCATCTCTTGCAGCTGTGTTTAAAATTTGTCGTTTCCTTGAATGGGGATAATAGTACCTTCCTCATATGGTTCTTTTCAGGTTTGTATGAGCTAATGTTCATAAAGTGCTAAGAACAGGGCATGGAACACAGAACAGCATTCAAGACAGAACAGTTTTCATTAATCCAGGCTAATGCTGAGGCTCCAGAGATGAAAGGGACTTAATCTTGGCCTCCTTAAGAGCTTCACAGTCAGGTACACGTGAGTTTCTTGGGGTTCTCTGCAAGCAACCTCACCCTTCCCTAGAAATCTCAGAGAGAAATATTATCTAATTCCATTGCTCAGCCTACCTCATCCTCAAACGGTCCTGGGGGGTGAGCAGGGCTGAGCAGTATAGTTATCCTTATTTAACCAATGAGAAAGCGAAGGCCCAGGGAGGTTAAATGCTTTGCCTAAGGTCATAGATAATTAGTGACAGAGACAGGACTGGAGGAAGGTCCACAGTTCTCCAGTCTTCGGGATCTGGGAACTTGGAACTGGTTTATTTACTATGCCCTTTCCGAGTGGGAGAGGTGGGGACTTAACTGCTGCCACAAGGGGCATGGCAGGCACTGTAGGCACCAGAGCCCAAAGGCTTCATCTTGCACTTTGGCCTCTAATGAAGCTGTTGTCACATTTCCATCCTCTTTACCCTGCAGGAAAACACTGCAATACTGGGGGACCTCATTAAAAGAGGCACATTAGCAGGAGGCACAGTGCGGGGAGCTGCTCCTCACCCGCACCCCTCTCTGGGTTCCCTCCCTCCAGCAGTTCCAGCTTTCACTGTGCATGCAAACCCTCCCCCCCAAGCTCCCCCACTTCCACGGTCACTAAAAATCAATCTCCCATTAGCTCCACCACTGGCTTCTGGAGGGGCCCAGCAATAAATGGAATTTCCAAATTAAGCTGGAGTTTGGCAAGTGCAGAACAAACTTTACAAGGGCTGGTCATCTGTGCTGCTCAAACTGTAGCGATTGTTGCAAACAATGCAGCAGAGAGGCAGGGAGGTGCCTCTCTCCAGATTCCCTGTGTTTTCCTCCTGGTGGAGTCAGATTTGCATTCCCTTCTAATCCAGTCCAACTGCCAGGGCCAAGCCCTGAGGGCTTGGATTCGGGAGTTCTGTATGGTCTGTGCCTAGGAGAGCGGCTGGTATAAGACATACAGGGAGCCTGGGGGGGCTTGACTTTAATCCCCAGCTGGACCTTGGTATTTCTTTCTCATTAAGGGCACCAGGGTTATCGGAGCTGCGAGAATGGTGACAGATAAATTCTGTAATTCATTTCTCCCCACTCTTGCAAAACCTATGAATGTCTTTGTCACTTATTTTTTCCAGAGAGCAAACTGATTATTGTGACAATCAACACCCACCACCTGCAATTTAGCATCCCAGATGAACTGGGCTGAGACCCAGGCTAGAATTGCTACCAGAAACAATGGATGGAGATTATATGTGTGTGTGTGTGTGTGTGTGTGTGTGTGTGTGTGTGTGTGTGTGTGTGTGTATATTTTTTTAAGAGCTTCACTGGCAGACCTATCAAGTGCATGTTGCCAAATAGAATTCAGTTCATTTGTATGCATATGAACTTTGAAAGTCACTAGTGAGGACTTACAAAATTAAAATACCCAAATACCTGTTTCACAGATAATAATAGAACTAGAAAGCACTCCAGAAGGAGATCTCTCTCTCTCTCTCTCTCTCTCTCTCTCTCTCTCTTTTGCAGGGGGAGGCAATTGCTTCTTCCTATATAGCCTACTAAATTTAGGTAATGTAGTACTTCCAAGAGCTGAACTTTAAGTTCCTCTATTTTGATTAATTGTTTAATTGACTAGTGATATATTTGTTGAGCACCAGTTACTGATCTATGTGCTGGGGATTCAAAGATGATTAAAACATTGTCTTCATACTTAGGGACTGCTGTTCTCAAATGGGGAAAATCTCCCCCACTTCCCCTGGACACACTTGGCAATGTGTGGAGACATTTTTGGTTGTTGCAATTTTCAGTAGAGGTGCCACTGGCATCTCTAGTATATAGAGACCAGAGAGACTGTTAAATCCCCTAGAATGCACGGGACAACATCACAATGAAGAATTATCCAGCCCCCAAATGTCTATAGTGCCAAGATGGAGAAACCATTCTTAGGAAGCTGAGTCTTGTCAGAAGACAGGCATCTAGACAATTATAATAAATATATATTTAATAAGTGTCAACATTTAGATATGTACAAGTACAATTTAAACAGAAATAAAAGAGAAAGGCACAGGAACTAGAGCTGATGCTTCCTCTCTCTTGCATGCCACCACCACTCCCTTCTGCCCAAAGCCAATTATTTTCCCTTCTATTTAGGGAAGGGAGTCATGCTTTTTATTGATTTCCCTATTTGAGGTACCTGATAATTGTTTGTATTTAATAAAATTCCAGATAGGTCTGAACAAAGAGGCTGGCAAATGAGAGGAAGCTAGGATCCTTTTCCAAAAAGTAAGGTCCTGGGTTACTTGGAGAGCCAGGGACCCTTATCCATTTCAGTGGCTTGACTTTGCATGTGAAGAAACTGAGGCCCACGGTGGGAAAATGATTTTCCAGTGTCACTAAGTGTATGAGCGGTGAAAAAAAGAAAGGAGAGTGTAGAGGGGCACCCCAAACTACCTGACATATGACTTCTTCTCACGCACCTACTGTGTATCTTACTTCTGCTCACATTTCATTGGTGAGAAGGAGTCCTGCACCACGACCCCCGCGCAGGGGCCTGGACGTGCAGTGTTAAGAAGGTAGAGGAGCATATGGGTATTTGTTCAGCACTAAATGTGTCCCTTACAGAAACTGCTGAGTAGGCATTTTAGGACAGAATTGGCAGGAACATTCAGGGGACAAATGGAGAGGAAACACTAGTTGACTGAAAAAGAGAGTTATAAGATACGTGGCTGAAGTATCTTGCATAGATTTCAATTATATTTTCAGCGGTGATGGATAATTGTTGGACACTCTTGATCTTTTAAAGTCCTCTTCAAGTGTGAATAATTAAATAACAGTTTTCTGATTATAAAATGAGATGTATAGAGGAGGAATTTTAGACAATGTGGAAACTACAAAGACCAAATTTCAAATCCCTTGTACTTTTATTATCCCGAAGGAAATATTATCAATATTTCAGTGGTAAGAACAAGGCCCATGGACTCAAACCATTTGGGGTTTGCGTTGTGTCTTCCACACTGGGCAGCTGGGTTATCCTGGGCAAATGACTTGACTCTATGCATCTGTTTCCTCATCTGGCGGTTTTTGGGAAGGTGAAATGAGAAAATGCACATCCAGGAGTTAGAACAGTGCTTCTACATAACAAGAGCTCAATAAGTGTTAGATATTATCAAATTGTGAGCATTGTCCCACACTGCTACATATTTTTCAACTGTGCAAGACCCTGTCGATGATCTCATTATAAATATTATAAATATTTAGCTAACACCTTCTCAATAGGGATTTAAGTTGTTTCTTTTCAAGTGTACGTATGTGTATATATTGTTGAAATATGTGTATATATTGTTGAAACGTGTGTATATGAGTTTAAATATTGTTTGAATAAATATATTGGTACATAAAGTTTTGTATCTTTCTCTATTTCTACATGATAAAATATAAGAGTACTAGTTCAACAGCATATTTTTAAGCCCCTTGACACATATTGCTTAAATTGCCCTCCAGAATTACTGTGCCATTAATATTCTCACTAGGATAGTACAAGAATTTCAGTTTTTCCCCACTCTCCCAACCTCAGTATTAATACTTAAATACTTAGGAGGTAAAGATGGTATCGTATTTTATAGAATTTTGGGATTCTGGTAAACCAAAATATTGACAGTATTAACCGTGTCTACTTGTTAATGTGTTAGTGAGACCTTTCAATGCTATGTGCATTCAAAAAGAACTCCCTAGGCTGGGTGAGATTTTTAAGATCTAAAGTAAAGGCATTTAATTGAACATTCGGGGCTATAATCTTTTCAATCATATTAGATGGAAACCATCTGAAATTCATTCTTTCAAAAGTCCTTATTTTATGTGCCAGACTCTACCTAGATCACTAGCTTTAGAGAATTACATGCTCAGAGCTGAGAGATGCGAACTAGATAAGTATTGTCCATTACAAATCACACCAGCCGTAATGGTTTCCAGAGGAGGAAACAATCCAAGGTGGATGAACAACTGTTTAAGGCCTCTTTAAGTACAAGTCCCCACCAATTTGTGGCCATTACACTACCTTTCAGGACTATTTGAAAACAAAATGACAAAGGTGTCACTGCCCTCAGTTGCAGGCTACCTGTACAGGTTTATATCTTCTTCCAGGATTTGCAGAGATACTGATGGTTTCTGATGTTGGTTTATGAGTATTACAACTACCCCTTATCAAAGCAGCAAGTGGTTTCACTTACTTCCTGAGCATGATCTAATAATGCAGTTCAGGTGGGTTGCAAATTCCTCTTGGCAATTCCAATTAGAACTGCCCAAACCCCAAACCAGGTGTTTCCCATAAATCCCTATAAATTACTCAAACATTAGATTCCCTCAATCAGAGAAAGGAGAAGCATCCAGTAACAGTAGGTCTTATCCATGTCATCTTCAAATAGTAAAACAAGACCACGCACTCTCCTAAAACCAATATAATAAGAACATGTATCTGTGAAACTGAAATAATCATTTAGAAAGAGAATCATTCAATTTGTTTGCAAAATTGTTAGGAGTACTTTCTTTGTGAGCTGACTTTAAAACAAGACCCTGCATTGTTTGAAACATCAGCTGTTTGACATAAGAGGGTTACATCAATGCCGAAGATCAGTGGCCCTTGATTGTCGAAAAATAATATATAAAAATGACTATGCCCAGCTTTATAACTGCTAGCTGTTATTATTATTTCTCCCTTATTGCACTATGTTTTACTTCAGACTTAAGGTATATTTTGGAAGAAGAAAAGACCAAAAAGGATAAATGAAGAGGAAATGAAGTGTAAAATGGGAGACTGGCAGGGGTAGGGGAGAGGAAGAGGGGGAGGAGAGCAAGGGAAGAAATGGAAAAGGCTTGGAGGGGGGAAGAATAGAGGGATGGAAGGAGGGAAGAGTAAAAAAGTCCCATTTCCTTTTGATCCTGACCTTTGTATGAGGGATGGGGTGATTTTGTACACCCACCTCTCCCTGCCTAAAGTCTCTGCAACACATACACTCAACCATACCCCCAGTCACAGTTTCCGTCTAAGGGAGCGTTGCTCATTGAAAAGGCATTACTAGCATTCAGTAGGAGCGAGTGGACAGAGCAGTGGAACAAGTTATCTGCCTTCACTGCAGGAGTTCTCATGAAAAGTCATTTGTCTTTTCTCAGATGGTCATAAATAACACCATGCTCCAGGTGTTCAAAGACTCTGAAACAATTACCTTTTATTCTCTCCCCACCCCAAACCATAGCAAATTATCAACTTGGAATGACTTTCAGCTTGGCGTGTCCATTTTTATCCACTCCCATTTTTAATTAATGATGGGTGTTATAAGAATGGTAGTTGTGATGTTACGGGCAGAAAAATAAAATCAGGCTATTTCTTTAAGAAAAGAAGTAATGAAGATGGTATGAGTTAAGCAGGACCAGTTAAGTTAGTTACTCATATTGAAGATTTTTGCAAGGTCTATTATGAAAAAAATAGAATTAAGGAGATTTCAAAAAAACTGTATTCCTCTTGTTTTCTGAATACAATCACCTTGTCTGTATTGTTAATTTTCCCAGTAGATTATGTATAACTAATTCTCACTCATGACAAGAAAACAAAAACATCTCAGTAAATGGCATCAGTAAATGGCAACTAAATAGCTCCAATCAAAAATCTGAGCACTACACCACCTGATGTGTCTCTTTCCTTCACATGTTGGATCTATCATCGAATCCAGTCCACGTTTGCACCAGAGTGGAGATCTTGTATCTGTCCTTCACACGGAACACTCTTGAAGCTACTGAGCTACTAATCTCTAACCCCCA